>NC_068422.1:4699619-6028369 GCF_023373465.1 Oncorhynchus keta
TTGGATAGTTCACTGTTCGGTGAGTGTGTGTCACTGGGCAGGGTTGTTATGGCGAGCGTGAGGTCGAGAGGCTCCGTTCCTGTCTGATTGTTCCTCAGGAGGATGTGAGCGAGCCCGTTTGTCCAATTCCTCCCCTGACACAGGAAACCTTTCGAACAACTGTCCAGCCATCCACAAACCATCAGCACTTAATTCCATCTTAAGGAACCTCAAAGTTCAAGTGGGTGATAGCCATATCTAGGAAAACCAAAGTTCCAAAGGCCGGGCCTAATATAGTGTATAAGAGGTCATGCAAGAAGTTGTGTAATGATTCATATGCTGATGATGTAAATACTGTTTGCTGGACTGTGGTGTGTAATGAGGAGCAATGTTACGAATCCCTTTTGGCCCGACAGTCTAGGGGGGATGGTAAGGAGACCCGTAACATAACTCATGCAATTTATAATAGTGAAAAGTGAGAACGAAATAACCACAGACAACTAAATTACCGTCAAACACCTGGTTTATTAGAAAACACACGGTAATGGGGGGGTGGGCAGGAAAAGGGGCTGAACTGGACCCAATGAAATAAATAATAAGTATTCAAAAACACCCCTAAGCTAGAATAGCTTATTTCAACAACAGCTAACTAACCAAAAATACAGTGGGTGGTCCACCCAGTTCTAACTAGTGTATTTAACAAAGTCTACCTACAGGTAGTGTATGCCCATGGGCGACTTGTCTTGTTTCCCCCTTTTCCCACCAGCAAACAAAACACCAAAAACAATACTCACAGGTGAGGACAAAGTGATATGGAGGTGCTCAAATAAAAGAGAGCTCAATACATTAAGAGTGAATGAAAACAGAGATCTAGAGACATGGCATTTACAGAGAGATTGAGCTCAAGAGCAAACAACTGACAGGGTTTTTAAACCAGGGGAAAGGAACTGTGATTGGGTAGGAAACAGGAGGAGTTGTGTTTTCTGATTGGTGACTGATTGGGGAGTGATGATTTTCATCTGTGAGGGGAGAAGGAGAGAAAAGAAGACACACACAGGATACCTGTAACAAGCAACCAGACGCTGCACTTGAAGCATTTATGAAACTACTTATTCCAGTTACTAATAAACACGCACCCATTAAGAAAATTACTGTAAAAACTGGTAAATCCAACCATACCATAAATGGTATGGTTGAGACGGATGAGTGAAAGGTACATCAATTAAGTCTGGTAGCCCAACTGGTTGGCAAACTTACTGCAATATAAGAAATCATGTGACTAAATAAAATTAAACTACACCATGAAAAAAATATAAGTTATATAAAGAATGATAGTAAAAGCTCTCCCGCTATCTCTCTCAGAATGACCTTCTTGATCCAAATCAGTCAGGTTTCAAGACTAGTCATTCAACTGAGACTGCTCTTCTCTGTATCACGGCGGCGCTCCGCACTGCTAAAGCTAACTCTCTCTCCTCTGCTCTCATCCTTCTAGACCTATCGGCTGCCTTCGATACTGTGAACCATCAGATCCTCCTCTCCACCCTCTCCGAGTTGGGCATCTCCGGCGCGGCCCACGCTTGGATTGCGTCCTACCTGACAGGTCGCTCCTACCAGGTGGCGTGGCGAGAATCTGTCTCCTCACCACGCGCTCTCACCACTGGTGTCCCCCAGGGCTCTGTTCTAGGCCCTCTCCTATTCTCGCTATACACCAAGTCACTTGGCTCTGTCATAACCTCACATGGTCTCTCCTATCATTGCTATGCAGACGACACACAATTAATCTTCTCCTTTCCCCCTTCTGATGACCAGGTGGCGAATCGCATCTCTGCATGTCTGGCAGACATATCAGTGTGGATGACGGATCACCACCTCAAGCTGAACCTCGGCAAGACGGAGCTGCTCTTCCTCCCGGGGAAGGACTGCCCGTTCCATGATCTCGCCATCACGGTTGAAAACTCCTTTGTGTCCTCCTCCCAGAGCGCTAAGAACCTTGGCGTGATCCTGGACAACACCCTGTCGTTCTCAACTAACATCAAGGCGGTGGCCCGTTCCTGTAGGTTCATGCTCTACAACATCCGCAGAGTACGACCCTGCCTCACACAGGAAGCGGCGCAGGTCCTAATCCAGGCACTTGTCATCTCCCGTCTGGATTACTGCAACTCGCTGTTGGCTGGGCTCCCTGCCTGTGCCATTAAACCCCTACAACTCATCCAGAACGCCGCAGCCCGTCTGGTGTTCAACCTTCCCAAGTTCTCTCACGTCACTCCGCTCTCTCCACTGGCTTCCAGTTGAAGCTCGCATCCGCTACAAGACCATGGTGCTTGCCTACGGAGCTGTGAGGGGAACGGCACCTCAGTACCTCCAGGCTCTGATCAGGCCCTACACCCAAACAAGGGCACTGCGTTCATCCACCTCTGGCCTGCTCGCCTCCCTACCACTGAAGAAGTACAGTTCCCGCTCAGCCCAGTCAAAACTGTTCGCTGCTCTGGCCCCCCAATGGTGGAACAAACTCCCTCACGACGCCAGGACAGCGGAGTCAATCACCACCTTCCGGAGACACCTGAAACCCCACCTCTTTAAGGAATACCTAGGATAGGATAAGTAATCCTTCTCACCCCCCCCCCCCCTTTAAGATTTAGATGCACTATTGTAAAGTGACTGCTCTACTGGATGTCATTTGGTGAATGCACCAATTTGTAAGTCGCTCTGGATAAGAGCGTCTGCTAAATGACTTAAATGTAATGTAAAAAATGTAAATGTAAAACTCTTTGGGGACCCTTAAATTCGATTTTGGGAAAAAAAAGCAAACTCTGGTCCTTCATTCTGTAACGGTTTTCTTCTGGTGAAAGAGAGGCGGACCAAAATGCAGCGTGGTGGTTATTCATGTTTTTAATAAAGACGACTATACATGAACAGACTCAACAAAACAAGAAAAGTGAAAACCTAAACAGTCCTATCTGGTGCAAACACAGAGACAGGAACAATCACCCACAAAACCCAACACAAAACAGGCTACCTAAATATGGTTCCCAATCAGAGACAATGACTAACACCTGCCTCTGATTGAGAACCATATCAGGCCAAACATAGAAATAGACAAACCAGACACACAACATAGGATGCCCACCCAGCTCACGTCCTGACCAACACTAAAACAAGGAAAACACATACGAATGATGGACAGAACATGACAGAACCCCGCCCCCCCCAAGGTGCGGACTCCGAACGCACAACCTAAACCTATAGTGGAGGGTCTGGGTGGGCATCTGTCCGCGGTGGCGGCTCTGGCGCTGGACGTGGACCCCACTCCATTATTGTCTTAGTCCACCTCCTTAGCGTCCCTTGAGTGGCGACTCTCGCCGCTAACCTTGGCCTAGGAAACCTAACAACGGGCCCCACTGGCCTGAGGTAGCTCAGGACTGAGGGGAAGCTCGGGACTGAGGGGAAGCTCGGGACTGAGGGGAAGCTCGGGAGTGAGGGGAAGCTCGGGAGTGAGAGGAAGCTCAGGCAGGTTGATGGATCTACCAGATCCTGGATGGCTGGTGGTTCCGGCAGATCCTGGCTGACTGGCAGATCCTGGCTGACTGGCGGATCCTGGCTGACTAGCGGATCCTGGATGACTGGCAGATCCTGGCTGACTGGCAGATCCTGGCTGACTGGCAGTTCTGGCAGATCCTGGCTGACTGGCGGATCCTGGCTGACTGGTGGATCCTGGCAGACTGGCAGATCCTGGCTGACTGGCAGATCCTGGCCGACTGGAAGTTCTGGCGGATCCTGGCAGACTGGCGGATCCTGGCCGACTGGCAGTTCTGGCAGATCCTGGCTGACTGGCACTTCTGGTGGATCCTGGCTGACTGGCGGATCCTGGCTGAATGGCGGATCTAACTGATCCTGGCTGACTGGCAGATCCTGGCAGACCGGCGGATCCTGGCACACTGGCGGATCCTGGCTGAATGGCGGATCCTGGCTGAATGGCGGATGTAACTGATCCTGGCTGACTGGCAGATCCTGGCTGACTGGCGGATCCTGGCACACTGGCGGATCCTGGCTGGATGGCGGATCTAACTGATCCTGACAGACTGGCAGATCCTGGCTGACTGGTAGTTCTGGCAGATCCTGGCTGACTGGTGGATCCTGGCAGACTGGCAGATCCTGGCAGACTGGCGGATCCTGGCAGACTGGCGGATCCTGGCTGACTGGCGGATCCTGGCTGACTGGCGGATCCGGGCACACTGGCGGATCCTGGCTGAATGGCGGATCTAACTGATCCTGGCAGACTGGCAGATCCTGGCTGACTGGTAGTTCTGGCAGATCCTGGCTGACTGGCGGATCCTGGCAGACTGGGCGGATCCTGGCAGACTTGCGGATCCTGGCAGACTGGCGGATCCTGGCTGACTGGCGGATCCGGGCTGAATGGCGGATCTAACTGATCCTGGCAGACTGGCAGATCCTGGCCGACTGGCAGATCCTGGCCGACTGGCAGTTCTGGCAGATCCTGGCTGACTGGCGGATCCTGGCAGACTGGCGGATCCTGGCTGACTGCTAGTTCTGGCGGATCCTGGCTGACTGGCAGATCCTGGTCGACTGGCGGATCCTGGCTGACTGGCGGATCCTGGCTGACTGGCAGATCCTGGCTGACTGGCAGTTCTGGCAGATCCTGGCTGACTGGCAGATCCTGGCTGACTGGCAGATCCTGGCTGACTGGCAGATCCTGGCCGACTGGCAGATCCTGGCCGACTGGCAGTTCTGGCGGATCCTGGCTGACTGGCGGATCCTGGCAGACTGGTGGATCCTGGCAGACTGGCGGATCCTGGCAGACTGGCGGATCCTGGCTGACTGGTAGCTCAGACGGCACTGGGCAGACGGGTAGCTCAGACGGCGCTGGGCAGACGGGTAGCTCAGACAGCACTGGGCAGACTGGCGGCACTGGCGGCGCTGGACAGACTGGTAGCTCAGATGGCACAGTGACTGAAATGACTGCAACACTAAACAAAGAGCTGCAGTTAGTTTCAGAGTGGGCGGCAAGGAATAAGTTAGCCCTAAATATTTCTAAAACTAAAAGCATTGTATTTGGAACAAAACACTCACTAAATCCTAAACCTCAAATAAATCTTGTAATACATAATGTGGAAATTGACACAAGGCGAGACCCAGATGCAGATACAGGAGGCAATATGTATTAATCCAATAGGGGAAGGCAAGAGAATGGTCATGGACCGGCAAAAGGGTCAAAACCAGTTCAGAGTCCAAAAGGTACTGAAGGGCAGGCAGAATCAAGGTCAAGGCAGGCATGATGATCAGGCAGGCGGGAAAGTAGTCCAGATTCAGGCAGGGGTCAAAACCGGGAAGACGATCAAAAAGAAAATAGCAAATGGAGTACGGGAAAAACACACTGGTTGACTTGACTAACATAAAAGACGAACTGCCACAGAGAGACAGGAAACACAGGGAAAAATACACTGGGGAAAATAAGCTACACCTGGAGGGGTGGAGACAATCACAGGAACAGGTGAAACAGATCAGGGCGCGACAGAAATTGAGCAAGTTGAGATGACCTTGATCATCTACCCAGTGTGTCACATTTTTTAAATGTTTTACGGCGAAGACACAACATATATTTATGATAGACCACCACCAAACCAAAGAAAAAACGTAGCCATTTTTCCAGCCAAAGATAAAAATCACAAAAGCAGGATAAAAAAAAAAAATCAATCACTAACCTCTTGAAAATCTTCATCAGATGACAGTCATATGACATGTTACACAGTACATTTATGTTTTGTTCGATAATATGCATTTTATATCCATAAATCTCGGTTTAAATTGACGCCATGTTCAGAAAATCCTCTCAAATATCCGGAGGAATTAGAAAGCTACGTCAGATAACAGAAATACTCATCATAAACTTTGACTAAAGATACATGTTCTACATATAATTAAAGATACACTGGTTAATGCAACCACTGTGTCACATTTTTTTTTACGTTACGGAAAAAGCCTAACATTGCAATAATCTGAGACGGCGCTCAGACGTAACAATATTTCTCCGCCATGTTGGAGTCAACGGAAATACAAAATTGCAACATAAACATTCCCTTACCTTTGATGATCTTCCATCAGAATGTAGTGCAAGGAGTCATAGTTCAACAATAAATTGTTGTTTCATAATGTTCAATTCTAGTGTCCATGTAGCAACATTTGCTACCACTTTCAGCTCACATGCCTAAAAAATGACTTCTGGTCCAAGGATAACTTTGCATGAAAACTTCCAAAACTTCCAAAAGAAATATTACAGGTCGAAGAAACTGGTCAAACTAAGTGCAGAATCAATCTTCAGGATGTTATAATCATATATATCCAATAGCATTGATTGGAACAGCCGAAGCACTCAAAGACAAACGCTCCACAACAAAATGGCATTATTTTGCGACACCAACTACTTTCCTTCCCATTAGGTCAAAGTTCACAGCAAATGCTCCATTCCACTTTCTACTGAATGAGGACATCTAGTGGAAGACGTAGGAAGTGTTTCCAGATCCATAACTTGTTGGGAAGGGAGGGGGCGATGACGTCAAAGTTGCCCCAACTTTCAGGATTCCAAAACTTGTTTGGAAGATTGCCTGCCCTGTGAGTTCTGTTATACTCAGACATAATTCAAACGGTTTTAGAAACGTCAGAGTGTTTTCTATCCAATATTAATAATAATATGCATATATTAGCAATTTAGGACAGATTTTGATGCAGTTCACTATGGGCACGCAATTCATCCAAAGTGAAAATACTGACCCCTATCTGTAAGTGCTAAACTACTGGCACACAGCTCAGACACCCATGCATACACCACGAGACATGACACAAGAGGCCTCTTCACAGTCCCCAAGTCCGGAATAGACTATGGGAGGAACACAGTAATACATAGAGCCATGACATGGAACTCTCTTTGGCAGCAGCTAATGGGATCCATAATAAATACAAAAGCAAATAATACAGGAAGGCAACATGTTGAGTCCAATATTTACATGTGTATTGGGAAAGGGGCAAGTGGGAGTATACGTCCGAAGATTGGAAGTTTCAGAGTTCGATCCCCGGCCGAGTAATTCCAAAGACTAAAAATGGGAACTACTCTCACCTCTGCTTGGCACTCAGCATAAAGGAGATAGACTGAGGGTAAGGATCTGTGATAGACTAATGTCCTCTCCAGGGGTGTACTCTACAACAAGCTGTCTCACTACAGAAAAAGGGGAAGACTAGTGTCCTGTCCAGGGGTGTTCTCCACATCAAGCTGTCTCACTACAGAAATAGGAGAAAAGACTAGTGTCCTGTCCAGAGGTGTTCTCCACATCAAGCTGTCTCACTACAGAAAAGGGAGAAAGACTAGTGTCCTGTCCAGGGGTGTTCTCCACATCAAGCTGTCTCACTACAGAAAAAGGAGAAAAGACTAGTGTCCTGTCCAGGGGTGTTCGCTACATCAAGCTGTCTCACTACAGAAAAAGTAGAAAGACTAGTGTCCTGTCCAGGGGTGTTCTCCACATCAAGCTGTCTCACTACAGAATCAGATAGACTAGTGTCCTGTCCAGGGGTGTTCTCCACATCAAGCTGTCTCACTACAGAGAAATTAGAAAATACTAGTGTCCTGTCCAGGGGTGTTCTCCACATCAAGCTGTCTCACTACAGAAAAATATAGACTAGTGTCCTGTCCTGGGGTGTTCTCCACATCAAGCTGTCTCACTACAGAAACAGATAGACTAGTGTCCTGTCCAGGGGTGTTCTCCACATCAAGCTGTCTCACTACAGAAACAGATAGACTAGTGTCCTGTTCTGGGCTGTTCTCCACATCAAGCTGTCTCACTACAGAAACAGATAGACTAGTGTCCTGTTCTGGGGTGTTCTCCACATCAAGCTGTCTCACTAGGAAAACAGATAGACTAATGTCCTCTCCAGGGGTGTTCTCCACATCAAGCTGTCTCACTACAGAAAAAGGAGAAAAGACTAGTGTCCTGTCCAGAGGTGTTCTCCACATCAAGCTGTCTCACTACAGAAAAAGGAGAAAGACTAGTGTCCTGTCCAGGGGTGTTCTCCACATCAAGCTGTCTCACTACAGAAAATGGAGAAAAGACTAGTGTCCTGTCCAGGGGTGTTCGCTACATCAAGCTGTCTCACTACAGAAAAAGTAGAAAGACTAGTGTCCTGTCCAGGGGTGTTCTCCACATCAAGCTGTCTCACTACAGAATCAGATAGACTAGTGTCCTGTCCAGGGGTGTTCTCCACATCAAGCTGTCTCACTACAGAGAAATTAGAAAATACTAGTGTCCTGTCCAGGGGTGTTCTCCACATCAAGCTGTCTCACTACAGAAAAATATAGACTAGTGTCCTGTCCTGGGGTGTTCTCCACATCAAGCTGTCTCACTACAGAAACAGATAGACTAGTGTCCTGTCCAGGGGTGTTCTCCACATCAAGCTGTCTCACTACAGAAAAATATAGACTAGTGTCCTGTCCTGGGGTGTTCTCCACATCAAGCTGTCTTACTACAGAAACAGATAGACTAGTGTCCTGTTCTGGGGTGTTCTCCACATCAAGCTGTCTCACTAGGAAAACAGATAGACTAGTGTCCTGTTCTGGGGTGTTCTCCACATCAAGCTGTCTCACTACAGAAACAGATAGACTAGTGTCCTGTTCTGGGGTGTTCTCCACATCAAGCTGTCTCACTACAGAAACAGATAGACTAGTGTCCTGTTCTGGGGTGTTCTCCACATCAAGCTGTCTCACTACAGAAACAGATAGACTAGTGTCCTGTCCAGGGGTGTTCTCCACATCAAGCTGTCTCACTACAGAAACAGATAGACTAGTGTCCTGTTCTGGGGTGTTCTCCACATCAAGCTGTCTCACTACAGAAACAGATAGACTAGTGTCCTGTTCTGGGGTGTTCTCCACATCAAGCTGTCTCACTACAGAAACAGATAGACTAGTGTCCTGTCCACTTTTTTTTAACACCAAAAAAGTGTTAACAAATCAAAATATATTGGATATATACTGGATTTGGTCTTGTGTATCAACATTTGAATATCTGGTTATTACATTGGATAAAAGTAGAGACTGAGCAACAAAATGGTATATCACACACTGCATTTGAGGAAACAATGGGGAAGCAATTCTGCTTTGAAAGTTAATCAACTTGTCAACTTACTTTTGAGAAAACAGCCTTTCAGTGTTTTGGTATCGCTATTGCAGAGCCCTGCTTTGCCTACACCCATTCAGCATTGTTCACACCCTTAAGTCTTAGCCCCACCCATCTCTTTAAGGGTTGATCCAACCATTCTGTACTAACTTGCCAGTTACTTCCAGACATCTAAGAGAGAGAGAAAGAACAGCTCACTGAACATTACTCACCCTATCTGTGGTTTTGTGTTCAGAGCGCACACTGGACACTATGGCCAATAAGTAGGGTTGTTCGGAAACCTCTGACCTCACAACTACAGTCAAGCACCCAAGCTAACTGGCTAACATTGGCTAGCTACTTCCAGACACATAATGAGAGAAGACCCCAATCTGACCATTTTACTCACCCTAGCAGAGCTGGTTAGGCTTTTTTCATGTTATCCAGAGCGTTGGTGACTGTAACTGTGCTGCTGGCAACAATTGAATTACTCTTCAATGCCGGACATATTCAACTGGTGTTGAGCGTTCAAAAATGCATCAGTTATTCTGCGCTCTGGCACACTAAGACGAGAGTCTTGGTTAAGAAATGTAGCTAGATAGCTAGCTAGGTAAACAATGAATCCCAACGCATGACGTAACGTTAGTTAGCGAGCCAGCCAGTTAACGTTAGCTAGCTAGCTAACAGTACACTAACTTGAAACAGTACACTAACTTGAAATGAAAATACTTTGTCAACATTAGTGTGGAGTCTTTTGTTAAGACATGTAGCTAGCTAGCTAAACAATGGACCATAATAACAACTCATGACGTTGCTACCCTGCATGAATCTGCAATCAACCAGGTTCTATGTCTATAACTAGTCAAGAAAATGTGTCTGAGATAGGAAGAATAAGATCATACACATAACGTTAGCTAGTGCCCAAGCCAGCCAACGTTAGCTGGCTAACAGTACACTTGAAATGAAACCACTTTTTGTGTAATATCTAAAAATCTTACCAGTATACATCATGGTTGGATGCGTCTCCTGTTTAATGCCATGCCTTACTTTGACAATGTATTCCAGACTGGTGTCTCCTTAGCTATCATACTCGAATTCCACTGATTTCAAAACTTGGTCCTCCAGAAAGTGAAGAGCATATCCATAACGTTAGCTAGTGAGCCAGCTAACATTAGCTAGCTAACAGTACACTTTAACTTGACATTAGGTTTATGCAGATTTACTCCATTTTTACATTTTTTTTAAAGTCGAGTTCGACACAATTACCTAAACATACTGACCAACTCCAATAGAAAGATGTGTTTTATTGTCACGACTCCGACCGAAGGACACTCCCCTTCCCGTTCGGGTGGCGCTCGGCGGTCGTCGTCGCCGGCCTACTAGCTGCTACTGATTATTTCCTCCCCCTCCTTATGTGTTGATTGAGTGCACCTGTTTTGAATTAGGTAGTAGGCTTTATTAGTCAGCCAGCCCGCAGAGTTCCTTGTGCGGGATTAATTATTGTGACCATCTGTTTTAGTGTACTTGTGTGCACGTCTATGGGTTTTGTGTTTTTCCCATTTTGTGGGTTTTCCCTAGACCGTTTAAGTCCCTCTGTTTGGGGGCATTTGTGTGTTCATTACGCCCTGTGTGTTCGTGAGGGTTGGCTTATGTTCGCCGTTTGTCTGTGCATTAAAATAGCACTCTTCTGAACTCTCTTTTTCCTGCGCTTGACTCCTCACCCATTACACTCAGATCGTTACAGAATCCCGCACCCTGAGGAATGGAGTCAGCAGGAGCAACAGCCACTCCCCTCCCATCGATTGAAGAGAGGGTTCTACATCACACCACCGTTCTCCATCGGATCGGAACGGCGATGGATCTGGTGATGGAGAGAATGGACCGATGGAAGAGAAGCGGTCTCCTCTCTCCACCTTCGGCCCTCCCTCCTCAGGACTCCCCATCTCCCGACTCCAGCACCCTCCGTCTTACGCTCCCGAGGGTCTATGATGGAGCAGCAGCAGGGTGCCAGGGGTTCTTACTCCAGCTAGAACTGTACCTGGCCACCGTCAGACCTACTCCCTCGGGAGCGGAGAGGGTGAATGTCCTCATCTCCTGCCTCACGGGTCGTGCTCTGGAGTGGGCAAATGCAGTTTGGAATGGCCCAGACTCAGCTAAGGAGCACTCCCCCGAGTTTTCTCGCCGCTTCCGCGCAGTGTTTGACCATCCTCCAGATGGCCGAGCGGCGGGAGAACGACTATTCCATCTTCGGCAGGAGAAAAGGAGCGCCCAGGATTACGCGTTGGAGTTCCGTACCTTGGCAGCAGGATCCGGGTGGAACGACAGGGCCCTTATCAACCACTACAGGTGTAGTCTCCGGGAGGACGTCCGCAGGGAGCTAGCGTGTCGGGACACCGCTCTTTCATTGGATGAGCTAATTGACATGTCCATCCGACTGGACAATCTGCTGGCTGCCCGCGGGCGTTCGGAGAGGGTCCTGTGTGTTCCACCACCCAGCACCTCCACTCCTGTTCCGATGGAGTTGGGAGGGGCTTTGCCAAGGGGTACCGGAGGAGGAGGCTCCCTCTGCACCAACTGTGGTCGGAGAGGACACACGGCCGATCGGTGCTGGGGGGGTCCGTCTGGGAGTCGAGATGGCAGGCGGAACATTTCTCGATCACCCCAGGTGAGTCAGCACCAAACTCACCCAGAACCCCCTGTTGGTCACATGTTTGTCTTGATTTTTATTCTTAAATGTTTTCCCTCTTCCCAGCATAGGGCGCTAGTCGATTCAGGCGCAGCTGGGAACTTTATGGATCGCGGACTTGCTATTAAATTAGGTGTTCCGCTTGTGCCATAAGGATATCCTCTTGTCCAATCCCAGAACTGTCCCAAGTTGGTTATTTCGTAATCCCCATACGGACACCCTCCCCCATTACACAGGTATGTCTTTTGACACTCCTGTACACGAGTGTTAAAACCAAACAAAAATATCTCAATTTCTTCCCTGCCCCGTTGGCTCAAAATATGTTATCTTCCCCTATTTATTCTCAATGATGAATATGACTTTCTCTCTGTTACAATACCAAATCACTAATAGCCCATTCAACAACTTCACAGCTAATGTTATAAGACAGAATCCTGAACCACTTTCTCATTTGCGGTTCAAACAGTAATTCTAACCCCTCAACCAAAACTGCTTCATTTACAATGAATTTACCTTAAAACTAGTAACTCAATATGACCCCATTCATTCCGGCAAAACATGCAAATAGGTGAATTTCACTCAAATATCAGTTTTAGTTAACCGCCTCGGCTGGGAACGGAACCGTGGATTGCCGTTGGTAAAACTGCCGCGCTGACCACTATTACCACCAGCGCTATGAAATCGACTGAGACTCTCCGCAAATATACCCATTTTTACAGCTATCTTCACTTGTTATACTCCGACATCTAGACAACAGAAAATAGCCCAAATTTAAACGCCCAAAGTTTTCCCTCAGTTAGAATTCTCGTTAATCTCGCTCTCTTTGTATCTGAACCTTCTCTTTCTTCACTTTGCCTCTGATTTCCCCACAGTTAAATTACAACCTGTTGACGATTTTTTCGTGGAGTGTTACACTCCCGGGCGAAATGTCCAATTTTGTTACAATTAAAACATCTTGTATTTTTCTTTTGACTCGCCTTATTCATTTTTCTCGACTTTATTTCCTTCTCTAACTCCATTATACCTCTCTCAGTTTCCGCGGGATCCACATACTTGGGTGGTAATTTCACCGGTTGCTCCAGCAGCCGTATTCTTATAATCACCAATTCGTCGACTGGATTATCTCTGCATTGTTGGTATAATCGAGGAACATATAGTTTGTTACCCTCACGCCCACCCAATTGGTTAACTTCTCTATTTGCGGGAGCGGTGGGTAGTGCCTCTCGAACCTTGTTAGATTTCATCTCTTTTTCAGCGCGTCCCATTCTCTTTTTTGCTTCCGAAAGCCAAACTCCGGCTGTGTATAACCCCTGTTTATTCTGCCTTTTCACATTATTACCACATTCCTTATGTATCTGTTTTATAAGGGATTCCAGCTTTTCTACATTTAGACGGCCATCAAAATCGTATTTTTTTTCCAACTTAGACCGAAATCGATGTTTCTCTTGTCTTTCTGTTCCATATAACGCTCGTCTCCCGTTAGTTCTGGGGCTTCTTTCGAGGCATTTCTCCCCATTCTTAATCCTTACCGTTACTAGTAGCTATGGTCTTTAAACACTTATCTATGCCTTTCTATATAATTTTCAATTCTATGTGCGTGCAGTTCTATAAATTTGTAATTTACCGTTACTTAGTTACTTCTAGTTATTCTTCTGTCTGCCTATGTGTGTGTTCCTTTAAAAATAATCAGTATGTATTTTCCATCCTGTGAACCGCGTCCATAGAAGACTTTTGATCGGACATCACATTTCACCCATAGGATATTCCTTTTGGGACTTTCAACGTTAATGTCTCGAATCTCACTACTCTAGACTAAGTTGACCTCTCCTGTGAACCACGTCTATAGAAGACTTTTGATCGGACATCCCTTTTCACCCATAGGATAATCCTTTTGGGACTTTCAATGTTAATGTCTCAAATCTCACTACTCTAGACTAATCACTTATCATTTGATATTAATTTCTTTCAGCATCGTACAGGTTCAATTATTCTGTTCGCCTAGAATTACCCTGCCTTCTCACCAAGCCTAATTTATCCTCACCTGTTTTAACACATCTATCTGCTACTTTCATATACAGATAGACTATTAGGTAAAAACTTTATTTAGGTATGTTTATTGAATTATTGGCCATCCTATTTGTACAGAACAAGCGTCCTAATTCTCCAATGCGTACTATATCACTCCTTAATAATCCTTCTGGCTTGCAAGACCAGGCTTTATTAAGCTCTAGTTTATTTGATGGTAGCGCACCTTACCTCAGGTCAATTTCGGACCTGCTTCCTTTTTATCGATATCCTGGTTAATACCCCCGGTAGAAACCCATTTCTATTTGTTCGGAATATTCAAGCAACTATTATTGATCAAATTCAACTCCTTCATAACATTTTAATCAATAAATATCCTAAATAATCCCTACCAAATTCGAGAAAAAAGGCTACTTTACCTGCTGCCGACTGGGATAAGCATTGTTCGTTCGAATCTAGTCACCCTCTCTGTCCTCTGTGATAATACGCAGGCCTGTTTTAATTTTAACCTCAATTCAGAGGTCAGGTCTTTAGTAAAACGAGTCAAATACTTGTCCGTGCACGATTTTCCAGCGTACTACCTCCAGGCACAGGGAGAGGTATTTAGATCCGGCTCTCGAAGGACCAAATTGATAGAGGAATTTCTAAATTCCTTATTGTTTTACAGCCAAAACCAAATTCGCACTCGTTTCTAATTCATTAATGAGGTGTAAGTTCATTAATTATGTATGAAGTAGATCGAGACCAGTCTTAAAAGTCAGGTAAGAGCGTTTAATTCCAGAGAGTGCTACATGCAACACACATTTCCACAGGTTATAAACTGAAAATGACGTCAGCGTTTTCCAAATGTTCTATTTCACAAGCAGAGGGGCCCCCTAGCTCTTGAGCCTTCGCGTTATCAGCACGAAGTCAAGGCCAGTCAGTATAAATCAACATTCTCGACAATCTGGAGATGGCCCGTTCCCACCACCTGGAGATTTGTACGACTGAATGAACTAAGGAACAGACCTTCATTGTTACTAAACTCCTGACTACATTATATACAATTGGGAAAGGGAGCAAGAGAGAAAATTCACATGTACAGTACATTATAGCATTTGGACTAGTCAGTTCTGATTGGAATGTATACATAATTAATCATTTCAACCATAATTTCCTCTATCAGATAGATTCTCCCTTTCCCGTGCACTCCCTAGATAGCCGGCCATTAGAGTCAGGGGTGGTCCGGGAGACCACGATCCCACTGGACATGGTAACGCAGGGGAATCATAGGGAGCGTATCAGTCTCTATATTCTTGATTCGCCTGCGTTTCCAGTGGTGTTAGGGATTCCCTGGCTGGCCCGGCACAATCCTAAAATTTTGTGGAAACAGGGGGTTCTCCAGGGGTGGTCAGAGGAGTGTTCTGGAAGGTGTCTGGGAGTTTCCGTCGGTGCCACCTCGGTGGAAAGTCCAGACCAGGGTCCCACAGTGTGCATTCCCCCCGAGTATGCCGATTTGGCAATCACTTTTAGTAAAAAGAAGGCGACTAAATTACCACCACATCGACCGGGAAGGGATTGTGCAATAGATCTCCAGGGTAACGCTGCGCTTCCCAAGAGTCACGTGTACCCATTGTCCCAAGAGGAGATGTTGGCTATGGAGACATATATCACGGAGTCTATGGGACAGGGGTACATTCAGTCCTCCATTTCACCCGTCTCCTCAAGTTTATTTTTTGTGAAGAAGAAGGAGGGAGGATTGCGTCCGTGTATTGATTATAGAGGTCTAAATGCCATCACAGTGGGGTTCAGCTACCCACTACCTCTCATTGCTACGGCAGTGGAATCCTTTCAGGGAGCGCAGTTCTTCACAAAATTGGATCTCAGGAGCACGTATAGCCTGGTGCGTATTCGGAAGGGAGACGAGTGGAAAACCGCATTTAGTACCACACCGGGCCACTATGAGTACTGCGTCATGCCGTATGGGTTAAAAAATACTCCAAGCCATTTTTCAATCCTTTGTAGACGATATTCTCAGGGACGTGCACGGGCAGGGAGTGGTTGTTTATATCGATGACATTCAGATCTACTCAGCCACTCACGCCGCGCATGTGTCTCTGGTACGCAAGGTGCTTGGTAGACTGCTGGAGCATGACCTATACGTCAAGGCTGAGAAGTGTGTGTTCTCCAAACGAGCCGTCTCCTTTCTGGGTTATCGCATTTCCACCTCGGGGGTGGAGATGGAGGGTGACCGCAGTAAGGCTGTGCGTAATTGGCCGACTCCAACCACGGTAAAAGAGGTGCAGCGGTTTTTGGGTTTTGCCAACTACTACCGGAGGTTTATCCGGGGTTTTGGCCAGGTAGCGGCTCCAATTACCTCACTGCTAAAGGGGGGCCCGCTGCGGTTGCGATGGTCAGCAGAGGCGGACATAGCTTTCAACAGGTTGAGGGCGCTGTTCACGGATGCACCCGTGTTGGCGCATCCGGACCCCTCTCTAGCATTCATAGTGGAGGTGGACGCATCCAAGGCTGGGGTGGGTGCCGTGCTATCACAGCGCTCGGGTACGCCACCAAAACTCCGCCCCTGCGCTTTCTTCTCGAGTAAGCTCAGCACAGTGGAGCGTAACTATGATGTGGGGGACCGGGAGTTGTTAGCGGTGGTCAGGACTCTGAAGGTGTGGAGACACTGGCTTGAGGGGGCTAAGCACCCCTTTCTCATCTGGACCGACCATCAAAATCTGGAGTATATTCGGGCAGCTAGGAGACTGAACCCGCGGCAGGCAAGGTGGGCCATGTTTTTCACTCGATTCCGGTTCACTTTATCATATAGACCGGGCTCCCAGAACGTGAAGGTGGACGCACTGTCCCGCCTTTACGACACGGAGGATAGGTCCACCGAACCTACTCCCATCCTTCCGGCCTCAAAGCTAATGGCACCGGTGGTATGGGAGGTGGACTCGGACATCGAGCGGGCGTTACGGGCTGAACCCGTGCCTCAGTGTCCGGCAGGGCGGAGGTATGTGCCGCTTGGTGTTCGGGACCAACTGATTCTGTGGGCTCACGTCCTACCCTCCTCGGGTCACCCTGGGGTGAGGAGGACAGTGGGGAGCCTTCGGGGGAGGTATTGGTGGCCTACCTTGGCTAGGGACGTTAAGGTTTATGTCTCCTCCTGTTCGGTATGCGCCCAGAGTAAGGCTCCTATGCACCTTCCTAGAGGGAAGTTACAACCCCTCCCCGTTCCACAACGGCCATGGTCACATCTATCCGTAGATTTCCTGACCGACCTTCCCCCGTCTCAGGGCAACACCACGGTTCTGGTGATTGTGGATCGGTTCTGCCGTCTCCTCCCGTTGCCCGGTATCCCAACAGCCCTACAGACTGGGGAGGCATTATTCACCCACGTCGTCCGGCACTACGGGGTGCCGGAGGACATCGTTTCTGATCGGGGCCCCCAGTTCACGTCCCGAGTATGGAGGGCGTTCATGGAGCGTCTGGGGGTCTCGGTCAGCCTGACCTCCGGTTATCACCCCGAAAGTAATGGGCAGGTGGAGCGAGTAAACCAGGAGGTGGGTAGGTTTCTGCGGTCGTACTGCCAGGACCGGCCAGGGGAGTGGGCGAGATACATCCCCTGGGCTGAAATGGCCCAGGACTCACTACGCCACTCCTCTACTAATGTGTCCCCCTTTCAGTGTGTGTTGGGGTACCAGCCGGTCCTGGCACCGTGGCATCCGAGCCAGACCGAGGCTCCTGCGGTGGAGGAATGGGTGCAGCGCTCCAAAGAGACCTAGAGGGCCGTCCAGGAATCCCTTCAACAGGCTAGTGGACGGCAGAAAAGGAGTGCTGACCGCCACCGCAGTGAGGCCCCCGTGTTTGTACCAGGGGACAGGGTCTGGCTCTCGACCCGAAACCTACCCCTCCGCGTGCCCTGCCGGAAGCTTGGGCCGCAGTGTGTAGGGCCGTTCAAAGTCCCGAGGAGAATAAACGGTGTGTTATCGATTACAACTCCCTTCCTATTATCGTATTAACCCCTCGTTTCATGTGTCTCTCCTCCGGCCGGTGGTAGCTGGTCCCCTACAGGACGGTGAGGTACTGGAGGTCCCTCCTCCCCCTCTGGACATCGAGGGGTCCCCGGCGTATACGATACGGGCCATTCTGGACTCGAGACGCTGGGTGAGGGGCCTGCAGTACCTCGTGGACTGGGAGGGGTACGGTCCGGAGGAGAGGTGCTGGGTACCCACCAGGGACATTTTGGATCCGTCAATGTTGAGGGATTTCCATCGCCTCCATCCGGATCGCCCTGCGCCTCGTCCTCCAGGTCGACCTCGAGGCCGGTGTCGGCGCGCTGCGGGAGCCACGCGTCAAGGGGGGGGGTACTGTCACGACTCCGACCGAAGGACACTCCCCCTTCCCGTTCGGGTGGCACTCGGCGGTCGTCGTCGCCGGCCTACTAGCTGCTACTGATTTTTTCCTCCCCCTCCTTATGTGTTGATTGAGTGCACCTGTTTTGAATTAGGTAGTAGGCTTTATTAGTCAGCCGGCCCGCAGAGTTCCTTGTGCGGGATTAATTATTGTGACCATCTGTTTTAGTGTACTTGTGTGTACATCTATGGGTTTTGTGTTTTTCCCATTTTGTGGGTTTTCCCTAGACCGTTTAAGTCCCCCTGTTTGGGGGCATTTGTGTGTTCATTACGCCCTGTGTGTTCGTGAGGGTTGGCTTATGTTCGCCGTTTGTCGGTGCATTAAAATAGCACTCACCTGAACTCTCTGCTTCCTGCGCTTGACTCCTCACCCATTACACTCAGATCGTTACAGTTATATTGTAGACCAATCCAAACTCATCTCTTTGCATCTCCAGCCAACTCCTTATCCAGCCAATCATGGCTAGCGAGAAGGTTGCCCGCTTTTTCTGTGGCTAAACCAACTAGGTTCGTAATTTATCAATTTTGTTCGTATTTGGAGATGGCATACAAGTTTGATATTAAGGCACATGAATGTTCACAAGTTCAAGAAGGCATTTCTGCCCAAAAAATGCAATTTGATTAAAAAAATGTTTACGTTCAAACAGCTCTCCTGTGAAGTCGTGACTTGCGACATACTGAATCGTTACCTGAATCGGATCACATATTTTATATTTGAGATTCTTCAATGTAGCCACCCTTTGCTTGGATGATAGCTTTGTACACTCTTGGCATTCTCTCAACCAGCTTCATGAGGTAGTCACCTGGAATGCATTTGAGTTAACAGGTATGCCCTGTTGAAAGTTCATTTGTGGAATTTATTTCCTTCTTAATGCATTTGAGCCAATCAGTTGTGTTGTGACAAGATAGTGGTGGTATAAAGAAGATATACCTACAGTATTTGGTAATATACCAAGTCCATATTATGGCAAGAACAGCTCAAATAAGCAAAGAGAAGACAGTCAGTCCATCATTACTTTAAGACATGAAGGTCTGTAATGGGGAAAACTTCAAGAACTTGGCTGTGATTAGGACCGCCACAGGAAAGGAAGACCCAGTTACCTCTGTTGCAGAGGATAAGTCCATTAGAGTTAACTGCACCTCAGATAGCAGCCCAAATAAATGCTTCACTGAGTTCAAGTAACAGACACATCTCAACATCAGCTGTTCAGAGGAGACCTGAATCCGGCCTTCATGGTCAAATATTTCAATGAAACCACTACTAAAGGACACCAATAATAAGAAGAGACTTGCTTGGTCCAAGAAACAAGAGCAATGGACATTATACCTGTGGAAATCTGTCCTATGGTCTGATGAGTCAAAATTAGAAATTTTTGGTTCCAACTGCCGAGTTTGTGAACGAATGATCTCAACATGTGTGGTTCCCACCATGAAGCATGGAGAAGGATGTGTGATGATGCTTTTGTTGTGACAATATCAAGTGCTTTATTTAGAATTCAAGATACACTTAACCACCATAGCGACCACAGCATTCTGCAGCAATACGCTATCCCATCTAGTTTGCGTTTAGTGGGACTATAATTTGTTTTTCAACAGAACAATGATCCAGAACACACCTCCAGGCTGTATAAGGGCTATTTGACCAAGGAGAGTGATGTAAAGGGAAAGGGGGACACCGATTCAGTTGTCCCGTCGATGTGGATAGGGGGGTGCTCCCTCTGCTGTTTCCTGAAGTCCATGATCATCTCCTTTGTTTTGTTGACATTGTTATAACCTCACACTCAATGTCAACAAAACAAAGGAGATGATCATGGACATCGGGAAACAGCAGAGGGAGCACCCCCCTATCCACATCGACGGGACAGTATTGTAAAAGGTGGAAAGTGTTAAGTTCTATGGTGTATGGTGTGTTTTATTTATTACATTACTGAACTCATATGTACTGTATATACTGTACTCTATACCATCTACTGCATCTTGCCTATGGCGCATGGCCATCGCTCGTCCATATATTTACATGTTCATTTTCTTATTCATCCCTTTACACTTGTGTGTATAATGTAATTGTTTTGAAATTGTTAGATTACTTGTTAGATATTACTGCACTGTCGGAACTAGAAGCACAAGCATTTCGCCACACTCACATTAGCATCTGCTTACCATGTGTATGTGACCAATAAAATTTGATTTGATTTGTCCAACTGAATGTATTCAACTGAAATGTGTCAGAGAAGTCTAGGGGGCTGCCATAATCGACATCCACGTCTCCGGCACCCAGGGAACAGTGGGTTAACTTCCTTGCTCAGGGGCAGAACAACACATTTTTACCGTGTCAGTTCGGGGATTCCATCCAGCAACCTTCCAGTAATTGGTCGAACGATCTAACCACTAGAGTGCTGCTTCAGATGACCTGGCCTTAATAATCACCCAACCTCAACCCAATTGAGATGGTTTGGGATGAGTTGGACCGCAGAGTGAAGGAAAAGCAGCCAACAAGTGCTCAGAATATGTGGGAACTCCTTCAAGACTGTTGGAAAAGCATTCCTCATGAAGCTGGTTGAGAGAATGCCAAGAGTGTGCAAAGCTGTCGTCATATATGTAAAGCAAAGCTGTCATCATATATGATTTATTTATTTAACACTTTTTTGTTTACTACATGATTCCATATGTGTTATTTCATCATTTTGATTTCCTCTACAATGTAGAAAATAACAAAAAACATTAAGAAAAACTCTGGAATGAGTAGGTGTGTCCAAACATTTGACTGGTACTATATATACACACAGAGATAGAGATAGAGACAGACAGACAGACAGACAGACAGACAGACAGACAGACAGACAGACAGACAGACAGACAGACAGACAGACAGATAGATAGATAGATAGATAGATAGATAGATAGATAGATAGATAGATAGATAGATAGATAGATAGATAGATAGATAGATAGATAGATAGATAGATAGATAGATAGATAGATACACACAGTGCATGTCAGAGCAAAAGCCAAGCAATGAGGTAGAAGTAATTGTCCATAAAGCTTCTAAACAAGATTGCGTCAAGGGTACTAAACATTATCTGCAGCATTGAAGGTCCCCAAGAACACAGTGGCCTCCATCTTTCTTAAATGGAAGAAGTTTGGAACATCCAAGACTCTTCCTAGAGCCTAGAACCCAGTGATCACTCTGACAGTACTCCAGAGTTCATCTGTGGAGATGGGAGAACATTCCAGAAGGACAACCATCTCTGCAGCACTCCACCAATCAGGCCTTTTGGCCAGACAGAAGCCACTCCTCAGTAAAAGGCACATGAAAGCCCACTTGGACTTTGCCAAAAAGCAACTAAAGACTAACAGACCATGAGAAACAAGATTCTCTGGTCTGATGAAACCAAGATTGAACTCTTTGGCCTGAATTCCAAGTGCCACATCTTGAGGAAACACCTACGGTGAAGCATGGTGGTGGCAGCATCATGCAGTGGAGCTGTTTGTCAGCGGCAGGGGCTGGGAGAAAAGTCAGGACCGAGGGAAAGATGAACGGAGCGAAGTACACAGAGATCCTTGATGAAAACCTGCTCCAGAGCACTCAGGACCTCAGACTGGGGTGAAGGTTCACCTTCCAACAGGAAAACAATCCTAAGCACACAGCCAAGACAACACAGGAATGGCTTCTAGACAAGTCTCTGAATGTTCTTGAGTGGACCAGCCAGAGACCAGACTTGGACCTGATTGAACATCTCTGGAGAGACACGAAAATAGCTGTGCAGTGACACTCCCTATACAACCTGACAGAAGAACCTCCAAAAATACAGGTGTGTCAAGCTTGTAGCGTCTTACCCAAAAAGACTCAAGGCTGTAATTGCTGCCAAAGGTGCTTCAACAAAGTACTGAGTAATGGGTCTGAATACTTGTGTAAATGTGATATTTCAGTTTATTATATATATATATATATATATTTCCAAAAATGTCTAAAAAACTGTTTTTGCTTTGTCATCATGGGTATTGTGTAAAGATTGATGAGGGAAATTAAGAATTGAATCCATTTTAGAATAATGCTGCACGTTACAAAGTGTGGAAAAAGTCAAGGGTTTTGAATACTTTCCAAATGCACTGAGTTCTGTAAACACACACACACCGCTGTGCTCAGCGCTGCCCTTTATCTTTAGAGCTGCCGCTTCCCCAGAATGCAAGTGGAAGTGAATTTGCTTTTTCTGTCAAGTGTAGTCACGTTGGATTAAGCGGCCTCTCAGGAGGGTGAATGGGCAGGCCTGATGGTTTATCATTGTGTGAATGCACGCTGAGCGGCAATGCCTGCGGGCGCACCCAGGCAGCTGCTTTGACGCTGGCATATTAGCAGACAGCCTGATGACAACCCTGCCTTCTGTCAGGAACCATCTCAGTTTGTATGTTTTGTGTTAGAAGCCCAAAGTGTGAAGGAATCAGTCAAGGTGTCCTCTCTCTTTCTCCCCTTTACATTCTCTCGCATGCACTCTCTCTCCCTCTCTGTACTATAGAAGGAACATCTCTTTCTTTCTCTCTCTCCATCTCCACTACCGACAGTGAAGTATAGGTTAATGGAGGAGAGGAAGGGGGGGGCAAGGCTAAGAGGGGGGACTTTGCACTACCGGTCAAAAGTTTTAGAACACCTACTCATTCAAGGGATTTTCTTTATTTGACTATTTTCTAGATTGTAGAATAATAGTGAAGACATCAAAACCATGAAATAACACAAATGAAATCATGTAGTAACCAAAAAAGTGTTCAACAAATCTAAAAAAATATATGTATTTTAGATTAGTCAAAATAGCCGCCCTTGGCCTTGATGACAGGTTTGCACTCTCTTGACATTCTCTCAAATAGCTTCACATGAAATGCTTTTCCAACAGTCTTGAAGGAGTTCCCACATATGCTGAGCACTTGTTGGCTGCCTTTCCTTCACTCTGTGGTCCGACTCATCCCAAAACATTTCAATTTGATTGAAGTCGGGGAATTGTGGAGGCCAGGTCGTCTGATGCAGCACTCCATCACTCTTCTTCTTGGTTAAATAGCCCTTACACAGCCTGGAGGTGTGTTGGGTCGTTCTTCTGTTGAAAAACAAATGATAGTCCTCTAAGTCCCAACCAGATGGGATGGCATATTGCTGCAGAATGCTGTGGTAGCCATGCTGGTTAAGTGTGCCTTGAATTCTAAATAAATCATAGGCAGTGTCACCAGCAAAGCAGCCCCACACCATAACATGTCCTCCACCATGCTTTACGGTGAGGAATGCATATGTGGAGATCATCCGTTCACCCACACCGCATCGCACAAGGTCATGATAGTTGGAATCAAAAATCTCTAATTTGGACTCCAGACTGAAGGACAAATTTCCACCGGTCTAATGTCCATTGCTCGTGTTTCTTGGCCCAAGCAAGTCTTATTGGTGTCCTTTAGTAGTGGTTTATTTGCAGCAATTTCACCTTGGAGGACTGATTCACACAGTCTCCTCTGAACAGTTGATGTTGAGATGTGTCTGTTACTTGAACTCTACGAAGCCTTGATTTGGACTGCATGTTCGGAGGCTGGTAATTCTAATGAATTTATCCTCTGTAGCAGAGGGAACTCTGGGTCTTCCTTTCCTGTGGCGGTCCTCGTGAGAGCCAATTTCATCATAGTGCTTGATGGTTTTTGCGACTGCACTTGAATAAACTTTCAAAGCTCTTGAAATGTTCCTGATTGACTGAACTTCATGTCTTAAAGTAATGATGGGCTGTCATTTCTATTTGCTCATTTGGGCTGTTCTTGCCATAATACGGATTTGGTCTTTTACCGTTTAACACATTAACACAATTAGCACACCTGTTAATTGAAAAGCATTCCAGGTGACTACCTCATAAAGCTGGTTGAGAGAATGCCAAGCGTGTGCAAAGCTGTCATCAAGGCAAAGGGTGGCTACATGAAGAATCTCAAATATAAATTAAATATTTTGATTTGTTTAACAGTTTTTTGGTTACTACATAATTCCATGTGTATTTCATAGTTTTGATGTCTTCACAGTTATTCTACATTATAGAAAATAGTAAAATATAAAGAAAAACCGTTGAATGAGTAGGTGTTCTAAAACGTTTATTGTATTGTATTGTATATACACACTATGAAATTAAGTGGAACATGTACATTGATGACTTCACTGTACTAGTCTTGCTCTTCACTGTACTAGTCTTGCTCTTCACTGTACTCCTCTTGTTCTTCACTGTACTAGTCTTGTTCTTCACTGTACTAGTCTTGCTCTTCACTGTACTCCTCTTGTTCTTCACTGTACTCCTCTTGTTCTTCACTGTACTAGTCTTGCTCTTCACTGTACTCCTCTTGTTCTCCACTGTACTAGTCTTGTTCTTCACTGTACTAGTCTTGCTCTCCACTGTACTCCTCTTGTTCTTCACTGTACTCCTCATGTTCTTCGCTGTACTAGTCTTGCTCTCCACTGTACTTCTGTTCTTCACTGTACTCCTCCTGTTCTTCACTGTACTCCTCCTGTTCTTCACTGTACTCCTCCTGTTTTTCACTGTACTCCTGTTTTCACTGTACTAGTCATGCTCTTCACTGTACGCCTCCTGTTCTTCACTCTACTCCGCCTCCTCATCACTGTACTCCTCATGTTCTTCACTGTACTCCTACTCTTCACTGTACTCATGTTCTTCACTGTACTAGTCTTGCTCTTCACTGCACTCCTCTTGTTCTTCACTGTACTCCTTTTGTTCTTCACTGTACTAGTCTTGCTCTTCACTGTACTCCTCTTGTTCTTCACTGTACTAGGCTTGTTCGTCACTGTACTAGTCTTGCTCTTCACTGTACTCCTCTTGTTCTTCACTGTACTCCTCTTGTTCTTCACTGTACTAGTCTTGTTCCTCACTGTACTCCTCTTGTTCTTCACTGTACTAGTCTTGCTCTTCACTGTACTCCTCTTGTTCTTCACTGTACTAGTATTGTTCTTCACTGTACTAGTCTTGTTCTTCACTGTACTAGTCTTGTTCTTCACTGTACTAGTCTTGCACTTCACTGTACTCCTGTTCTTCACTGTACTAGTCTTGTTCTTCACTGTACTAGTCTTGTTCTTCACTGTACTAGTCGTGTTCTTCACTGTACTAGTCTTGCACTTCACTGTACTCCTCCTGTTCTTCACTATACTAGTCTTGCTCTTCACTGTACTCCTCTTGTTCTTCACTGTACTAGTCTTGTTCTTCACTGTACTAGTCTTGCACTTCACTGTACTCCTCTTGTTCTTCACTGTACTAGTCTTGTTCTTCACTGTACTAGTCTTGTTCTTCACTATACTAGTCTTGCTCTTCACTGTACTAGTCTTGTTCTTCACTGTACTCCTCTTGTTCTTCACTGTACTAGTCTTGCTCTTCACCATACTCCTCTTGCTCTTCACTGTACTCCTCTTGTTCTTCACTGGACTAGTCTTGCTCTTCACTGTACTCCTCTTGCTCTTCACCGTACTCCTCTTGCACTTCACTGTACTAGTCTTGTTCTTCACTGTACTAGTCTTGTTCTTCACTGGACTAGTCTTGCTCTTCACTGTACTCCTCTTGCTCTTCACTGTACTCCTCTTGTTATTCACTGTACTAGACTTGCTCTTCACCGTACTCCACTTGCTCTTCACTGTACTCCTCTTGTTCTTCACTGGACTAGTCTTGCTCTTCACTGTACTCCTCTTGTTCTTCACTGTACTAGTCTTGTTCTTCACTGTACTAGTCTTGCACTTCACTGTACTCCTCCTGTTCTTCACTGTACTAGTGTTGTTCTTCACTGTACTAGTCTTGTTCTTCACTGTACTAGTCTTGTTCTTCACTGTACTAGTCTTGCACTTCACTGTACTCCTCCTGTTCTTCACTGTACTAGTCTTGCTCTTCACCGTACTCCTCTTGCTCTTCACTGTACTCCTCTTGTTCTTCACTGGACTAGTCTTGCTCTTCACTGTACTCCTCTTGTTCTTCACTGTACTAGTCTTGTTCTTCACTGTACTAGTCTTGCACTTCACTGTACTCCTCTTGTTCTTCACTGTACTAGTCTTGTTCTTCACTGTACTAGTCTTGTTCTTCACTGTACTAGTCTTGTTCTTCACTGTACTAGTCTTGTTCTTCACTGTACTAGTCTTTCACTTCACTGTACTCCTCCTGTTCTTCACTGTACTAGTCTTGCTCTTCACTGTACTCCTCTTGTTCTTCACTGTACTAGTCTTGTTCTTCACTGTACTAGTCTTGCACTTCACTGTACTCCTCTTGTTCTTCACTGTACTCGTCTTGTTCTTCACTGTACTAGTCTTGTTCTTCACTGTACTAGTCTTGCTCTTCACTGTACTAGTCTTGCTCTTCACTGTACTCCTCTTGTTCTTCACTGTACTAGTCTTGCTCTTCACCGTACTCCTCTTGCTCTTCACTGTACTCCTCTTGTTCTTCACTGGATTAGTCTTGCTCTTCACTGTACTCCTCTTGTTCTTCACTGTACTAGTCTTGTTCTTCACTGTACTAGTCTTGCACTTCACTGTACTCCTCTTGTTCTTCACTGTACTAGTCTTGTTCTTCACTGTACTAGTCTTGTTCTTCACTGTACTAGTCTTGTTCTTCACTGTACTAGTCTTTCACTTCACTGTACTCCTCCTGTTCTTCACTGTACTAGTCTTGCTCTTCACTGTACTCCTCTTGTTCTTCACTGTACTAGTCTTGTTCTTCACTGTACTAGTCTTGCACTTCACTGTACTCCTCTTGTTCTTCACTGTACTAGTCTTGTTCTTCACTGTACTAGTCTTGTTCTTCACTGTACTAGTCTTGCTCTTCACTGTACTAGTCTTGCTCTTCACTGTACTAGTCTTGCTCTTCACCGTACTCCTCTTGCTCTTCACTGTACTCCTCTTGTTCTACACTGGACTAGTCTTGCTCTTCACTGTACTCCTCTTGCTCTTCACTGTACTCCTCTTGTTCTTCACTGTACTAGTCTTGTTCTACACTGTACTAGTCTTGCACTTCACTGTACTCCTCTTGTTCTTCACTGTACTAGTCTTGTTCTTCACTGTACTAGTCTTGTTCTTCACTGTACTAGTCTTGTTCTTCACTGTACTAGTCTTGTTCTTCACTGTACTAGTCTTTCACTTCACTGTACTCCTCCTGTTCTTCACTGTACTAGTCTTGTTGTTCACTGTACTAGTCTTGTTCTTCACTGTACTAGTCTTGTTCTTCACTGTACTAGTCTTGTTCTTCACTGTACTAGTCTTTCACTTCACTGTACTCCTCCTGTTCTTCACTGTACTAGTCTTGCTCTTCACTGTACTCCTCTTGTTCTTCACTGTACTAGTCTTGTTCTTCACTGTACTAGTCTTGCACTTCACTGTACTCCTCTTGTTCTTCACTGTACTAGTCTTGTTCTTCACTGTATTAGTCTTGTTCTTCACTGTACTAGTCTTGCTTTTCACTGTACTAGTCTTGCTCTTCACTGTACTCCTCTTGTTCTTCACTGTACTAGTCTTGCTCTTCACCGTACTCCTCTTGCTGTTCACTGTACTCCTCTTGTTCTTCACTGGACTAGTCTTGCTCTTCACTGTACTCCTCTTGTTCTTCACTGTACTAGTCTTGTTCTTCACTGTACTAGTCTTGCACTTCACTGTACTCCTCTTGTTCTTCACTGTACTAGTCTTGTTCTTCACTGTACTAGTCTTGTTCTTCACTGTACTAGTCTTGTTCTTCACTGTACTAGTCTTTCACTTCACTGTACTCCTCCTGTTCTTCACTGTACTAGTCTTGCTCTTCACTGTACTCCTCTTGTTCTTCACTGTACTAGTCTTGTTCTTCACTGTACTAGTCTTGCACTTCACTGTACTCCTCTTGTTCTTCACTGGACTAGTCTTGCTCTTCACTGTACTCCTCTTGCTCTTCACTGTACTCCTCTTGTTCTTCACTGTACTAGTCTTGCTCTTCACCGTACTCCTCTTGCTCTTCACTGTACTCCTCTTGTTCTTCACTGGACTAGTCTTGCTCTTCACTGTACTCCTCTTGCTCTTCACTGTACGCCTCTTGTTCTTCACTGTACTAGTCTTGCTCTTCACTGTACTCCTCTTGTTCTTCACTGTACTCGTCTTGTTCTTCACTGTACTAGTCTTGTTCTTCACTGTACTAGTCTTGCTCTTCACTGTACTCCTCCTGTTCTTCACTGTACTCATCCTGTTCTTCACTGTACTCCTCCTGCTCTTCACTGTACTCCTGTTCTTCACTGTACTAGTCTTGCTCTTCACTGTACTCGTCCTGCTCTTCACTGTACTCGTCCTGTTCTTCATTGTACTAGTCTTGCTCTTCACCGTACTCCTCTTGCTCTTCACTGTACTCCTCTTGTTCTTCACTGGACTAGTCTTGCTCTTCACTGTACTCCTCTTGCTCTTCACTGTACTCATCTTGTTCTTCACTCTACTAGTCTTGCTCTTCACTGTACTCCTCTTGCTCTTCACTGTACTCCTCTTGTTCTTCACTGGACTAGTCTTGCTCTTCACTGTACTTCTGTTCTTCACTGTACTCCTCCTGTTCTTCACTGTACTCCTCCTGTTCTTCACTGTACTCCTCCTGTTTTTCACTGTACTCCTGTTTTCACTGTACTAGTCTTGCTCTTCACTGTACGCCTCCTGTTCTTCACTCTACTCCGCCTCCTCATCACTGTATTCCTCATGTTCTTCACTGTACTCCTACTCTTCACTGTACTCATGTTCTTCACTGTACTAGTCTTGCTCTTCACTGTGCTCCTCCTGTTCTTCACTGTACTCCGCCTGCTCTTCACTGTACTCCTCCTGTTCTTCACTGTACTCCTACACTTCACTGTACTCCTGTTCTTCACTGTACTAGTCTTGTTCTTCACTGCACTCCTCTTGTTCTTCACTGTACTCCTCTTGTTCTTCACTGTACTAGTCTTGCTCTTCACTGTACTCCTCTTGTTCTTCACTGTACTAGTCTTGTCCGTCACTGTACTAGTCTTGCCCTTCACTGTACTCCTCTTGTTCTTCACTGTACTCCTCTTGTTCTTCACTGTACTAGTCTTGTTCCTCACTGTACTCCTCTTGTTCTTCACTGTACTAGTCTTGTTCTTCACTCTACTCCTCTTGTTCTTCACTGTACTAGTCTTGTTCTTCACTGTACTAGTCTTGTTCTTCACTGTACTAGTCTTGCACTTCACTGTACTCCTCCTGTTCTTCACTGTACTAGTCTTGTTCTTCACTGTACTAGTCTTGCACTTCACTGTACTCCTCCTGTTCTTCACTGTACTAGTCTTGCTCTTCACTGTACTCCTCTTGTTCTTCACTGTACCAGTCTTGTTCTTCACTGTACTAGTATTGCACTTCACTGTACTCCTCTTGTTCTTCACTGTACTAGTCTTGTTCTTCACTGTACTAGTCTTGTTCTTCACTGTACTAGTCTTGCTCTTCACTGTACTAGTCTTGCTCTTCACTGTACTCCTCTTGTTCTTCACTGTACTAGTCTTGCTCTTCACCATACTCCTCTTGCTCTTCACTGGACTCCTCTTGTTCTTCACTGGACTAGTCTTGCTCTTCACTGTACTCCTCTTGCTCTTCACTGTACTCCTCTTGTTCTTCACTGTACTAGTCTTGCTCTTCACCGTACTCCTCTTGCTCTTCACTGTACTCCTCTTGTTCTTTACTGGACTAGTCTTGTTCTTCACTGTACTAGTCTTGCACTTCACTGTACTCCTCCTGTTCTTCACTGTACTAGTCTTTCTCTTCACCGTACTCCTCTTGCTCTTCACTGTACTCCTCTTGTTCTTCACTGGACTAGTCTTGCTCTTCACTGTACTCCTCTTGTTCTTCACTGTACTAGTCTTGTTCTTCACTGTACTAGTCTTGCACTTCACTGTACTCCTCTTGTTCTTCACTGTACTAGTCTTGTTCTTCACTGTACTAGTCTTGTTCTTCACTGTACTAGACTTGTTCTTCACTGTACTAGTCTTGCACTTCACTGTACTCCTCCTGTTCTTCACTGTACTAGTCTTGCTCTTATCTGTACTAGTCTTGTTCTTCACTGTACCAGTCTTGTTCTTCACTGTACTAGTCTTGCACTTCACTGTACTCCTCTTGTTCTTCACTGTACTAGTCTTGTTCTTCACTGTACTAGTCTTGTTCTTCACTGTACTAGTCTTGCTCTTCACTGTACTAGTCTTGCTCTTCACTGTACTCCTCTTGTTCTTCACTGTACTAGTCTTGCTCTTCACCGTACTCCTCTTGCTCTTCACTGTACTCCTCTTGTTCTTCACTGGACTAGTCTTGCTCTTCAATGTACTCCTCTTGCTCTTGACTGTACTCCTCTTGTTCTTCACTGTACTAGTCTTGCTCTTCACCGTACTCCTCTTGCTCTTCACTGTACTCCTCTTGTTCTTCACTGAACTAGTCTTGCTCTTCACTGTACTCCTCTTGCTCTTCACTGTACTCCTCTTGTTCTTCACTGTACTAGTCTTGCCCTTCACTGTACTCCTCTTGTTCTTCACTGTACTCGTCTTGTTCTTCACTGTACTAGTCTTGTTCTTCACTGTACTAGTCTTGCCCTTCACTGTACTCCTCCTGTTCTTCACTGTACTCCTCCTGTTCTTCACTGTACTCCTCCTGCTCTTCAATGTACTCCTGTTCTTCACTGTACTAGTCTTGCTCTTCACTGTACTCGTCCTGCTCTTCACTGTACTCGTCCTGTTCTTCACTGTACTAGTCTTGCTCTTCACCGTACTCCTCTTGCTCTTCACTGTACTCCTCTTGTTCTTCACTGGACTAGTCTTGCTCTTCACTGTACTCCTCTTGCTCTTCACTGTACTCCTCTTGTTCTTCACTGTACTAGTCTTGCTCTTCACCGTACTCCTCTTGCTCTTCACTGTACTCCTCTTGTTCTTCACTGGACTAGTCTTGCTCTTCACCGTACTCCTCTTGCTCTTCACTGTACTCCTCTTGTTCTTCACTGTACTAGTCTTGCTCTTCACTGTACTCCTCTTGTTCTTCACTGTACTCGTCTTGTTCTTCACTGTACTAGTCTTGTTCTTCACTGTACTAGTCTTGCTCTTCACTGTACTCCTCCTGTTCTTCACTGTACTCCTCCTGGTCTTCACTGTACTCCTCCTGCTCTTCACTGTACTCCTGTTCTTCACTGTACTAGTCTTGCTCTTCACTGTACTCGTCCTGCTCTTCACTGTACTCGTCCTGTTCTTCACTGTACTCGTCTTGTTCTTCACTGTACTCCTCCTTTTCTTCACTGTACTCCTCCTTTAGGTGGGAGATAGGGCATAATGGGAGTTTGGTGGTGAGACTTAGCTACCTGGGCTGTGGCTGTGTGGCTATATCTCAGTAGTTCACATTGACCGTTTTCCCTGTGTCGCCCTTCACCCTAATACTACTTCATATGGAAATAGAACACAGGAGGTTTGTATACAGTATTTTCTTCTCTGTTGCACAGGCCTCTGTGGGGCGACATTATGGTCACATTTTCAACAATGCTCCCAAACAATGGTTTTATTTGCCATATGACTTGCACTCAATATGTTTTGTAATTAGTATGCAAATCAGGAATGATATTACAGCCGGAGCATGGGTGGACCCCCTGCTATTCCCCAGGCAGCCAGCTGGGCAGGCTGCAGGCAGGCAGGCAGGCAGGCAGGCAGGCAGGGAGGGAGGGAGGGAAGGAGGGAGGGAGATTGTGGCTGCTGCAGCAGCTGCCTGGATTCTCAGTCCAACCAGCCAGGGCAAAAACACCACTGGAGAGAGTTCACCTCCAAACATTAAAATACCAGGAGAGCATAGGACAACACACACAATCACTACACTACATACACACAATGACTCCACCACAAACACAATGACTACATTACACACACTGTGACTACACTACACACACAGACATAACCTTGAACTCATGTGCATACACAGAGCTGCACATACTGTACACAGTGCAGTACATCAATACACACACACACCTCACATTCAGTAGGGGACAGGACAGAGATATTACATTTAGTGTGCAGGGGTGAACGACTTGACTTGTTTTCCCTGTAATCTGAAGTGGTCTGTAGTGGCTGTGCCATTTGTTTCTGAGATGTTGAATTCAGGTGGACCCTCGTTCAGCTCTCTCAGCTGCTATTCAAACAACACAACGCTGCCTACAACACACAAACAAAAGAGACACCACCCACCAAACACAAGGCTAAAAGCACTCCCTCTCTTTAAATTTAAGGGGATTTATTGGCATGGGAAACATATGTTTACAATAAAGACATTTCATATGTCATATGTCTATATACAGTGTTGCAACAATGTTCAAATAGTTAAAGTACAAAAGGGAAAATAAAAAAATCGGACTCTTTTTTTTCAATGTTCGCCTAAAATGACATACGCAAATCTGACTGCCTGTAGCTCAGAACCTGAAGAAGGATATGCATATTCTTGATACAATTTGAATGTAAACACTTTGAAGTTTGTGGAAATGTGAAGTTATTGTGGGAGAATATAACACATAAGATCTAGTAAAAGAAAATACAAAGAATTTTTTAAAATGTTATTTATTTATTTTTGTTCCATCATCTTTGAAATACAAGAGAAAGGCCACAATGTATTATTCCAGTTTAGGCGCAATTTATATTTAGAACACTATAGATGGCAGCATTGTATGTGCAAAGTTTTAGACTGATACAACGAACCATTGCGAACCATTGTATTTCAGTTCAAAATGTTTTATCAAGTCTGCCCTAATGTACCTAATTGGTTTATTAATACATTTTCACATTCGTAACTGTGCACTCTCCTCAAACAATAGCATGGTATTCTTTCACTGTAATAGCACTGTAAATTGGACAGTTAGTTTAACAAGAATTTAAGCTTTCTAATCACATTTCCACATGTTAAACCAACCGTCCCGCGGGGGGACACCAATCCAGTAGAGGATAAATCAACATAAATATGGATTGCAATTACAATGTTTTTTGTTCTTCACTGTTTGCCCTTTTCTTGTGGCAACATCTTGCTGCTGTGATTGCACACTATGGTATTTCACGCCAAAAGATATGGGAGTTTTTCAAAATTGGTTTTGTATTCAAATTCTTTGTGGGTCTGTGTAATCTGAGGGAAGTATGTGTCTCTAATCCTGCCAAATGGTCATACATTTGGCAGGAGGTTAGGTAGAGCAGCTCAGTTTCCTCCTCATTTTGTGGGCAGTGTGCACATAGCCTGCCAGGTCTGCCTATAGCGGCCTTTGTCAATAAAGGCTATGCTCACTGAGTCTGTACATAGTCAAAGCTTTCTTTAAGTTTGGGTCAGTCACAGCGGTCAGGTATTCTAACACTGTATACTCTCTGTTTAGGGCCAAATAGCATTCTAGTTTGCGCAGTATTTTTGTTCATTCTTTCCAATGTGTCAAGTAATTATATTTTTGTTTTCTCAGTATTTGGTTGGGTATAATTGTGTTGCTGTACTGGGGATCTGTGGGGTCTGTTTGTGAAGAGAGCCCCAGGACAGACTTGTTTAGGGGACTCTTCTCCAGGTTCCAACAAATTCAATCACCTCTCTGTAGGTGATGGCTTTGTTATGGACGGTTTGGGAATCATTTCATTTAAGGTGGTTGTATAATTTAAAGTCTCTTTTCTGGATTATAATAATTAGCGTGTATCATCCTAATTCTGCTATGCATGCATTATTTGGTGTTTTACTTTGTACATTGAGGATATTTTTACACAATTATGCATGCAGAGTTTCAATTTGGGGTTTGTCCCATTTTGTGAATTATTGGTTGGTGGGCGGACCCCATACCTCGCAACCATAAAGGGCAGTGAGTTCTATAACTGATTCAAGAATTTGTAGCCAGATCCTAATTGATATGTCAAATTTGATATTCCTTTTGATGGCATAGAAGGCCCCTCTTGCCTTGTCTCTCAGATCATTCACAGCTTTGTGGAAGTTACCTATGGCACTGATGTTTAGGCTGAGGTATGTATAGTTTTTTGTGTGTTCTATGGAAATGGTGTCTGGGTGGAATTTGTATTTGTGGTCCTGGCAACTGGACCTTTTTTGGAACACCATTTTCTTTTCTTACTGAGATGTACTGTCAGGGCCCAGGTCTGACAGAATCTGTACAGAAGATCTAGATGCTGCTATAGGCCCTCCTTGGTTGGTGACAGAAGCACCAGATAATCAGCAAACAGTCGACATTTGACTTCAGATTCTAGTAGAGTGAGGCCGAGTGCTGCAGACTGTTCTAGTGCCCTCGCCAATTCATGTATATATATATATATATACACACATATTTCTATATGTTGAATAAGGTGGGGCTTAAGCTGCATCCCTGTCTCACCGCACGGCCCTGTCGAAAGAAATGTGTTTTTTTGCCAGTTTTATAATGGCATATGTTTTTCCCACAACACCACTTTCCATCAATTTGTATAGCAGACGCTCATGCCAAATTTAGTAAAAGCTTCTTTTTTTTAATCAACAAAACATGAGACAATTTTCACTGAGGAAATGTCCGAGTCTGCTGATTTTTCCAAGGTTGCGGTTGAAGCATATCTTACAGTAGGTATTGGGGTAACATTTGTCTCCACTTCTGTGGATTGGGGTGATCAGTCCTTGGTTCCAAATATTGGGGAAGATGCCAGACCTAAGGATGATGTTAAAGAGTTTAAGTATATTCAATTGGAATTTGTTGTCTGTGTATTTTATAATTTCATTGAGGATACCATCAAAACGACAGGCCTTCTTGAGTTGGAGGGTTTCTATTTTGTCCTATGAACCATATTAAATTGGAGAATCCAGTGGGATCTGGAAGTCTTTAATAGTTGAATCTAAGATTTGTATTTGATATGTATATGTTTTTGCTCTTTGTTATAGGGCCAACAAAAATGGAGAAATAGTTCATCAATGCACCTCTTTGTATGGTTGTTTGTTTAGTGTTTTCCAATTTTCCCAGAATTAGATTCTATGAATTCTTCAATTATATTGAGCTGATTTGTGACATGCTATTCCTTATTTTTCCATAGTGTATTTCCGTATTGTTTTAGTGATTCACCATAGTGAAGGCTCAGGTTCTCTGGGTTTCTATGTTTTTGGATGGACAGGTTTCTCAATTTCTTTCTTAGGTTTTTGTATTATTTTATCAAAACATTTGTCATTGTTTTTTTTAGATATGATAAGGAAGCTGAGAGGTAAAATATCCTGGTTAGGTTTTTTACTGCCAAGTTTACACCTTCACTATTACAGTGAAACAATTTGTCCAGGGAGTTGTCTAAAAGGGATTGAATTTGTTGTTCCCTAATTGTTTTTGGTAGGTTTCCACACTACTTTCTTTCAATCTAAAGCCTTTCTTAATATTATTCAGTTCCTTTGGATTTGATGCCTCATGATGGAGGCTCTGTTCAAGTAGACTGTGATTTTGCTGTGACCTGATAGGGATGTCAGTGGGCTGACTGTGAACGGTCTGAGAAACTCTGGGTTGAGGTCAGTGATAAAGTAGTCTACAGTACTACTTCCAAGAGATGAGCTATAGGTGTACCCACCGTAGGAGTGCACTTGAAGCCTGCCATGGATTATATACATACCCAGCGTGCGACAGAGCTGCAGGAGTGGTGAGCTGTTTTTCAAATCAAATCAAATTGTATTTGTCACTTGCGCCAAAAACAACAGTTATTGACATGCTAATTTACAAGCCCTTAGGGATCGGCGTCCTGTCAACTGGACAGTTGTAAATCATGCAGTGTCTTATGTCACCATCGCAGATTTTAGACAAACAACAACTGTCGGCATATATAAGTGTCTTATATGGGCTGTAAGCTAAATTCTTGTTAATATAACTGCACCATCCAATTTACAGTAGCTATTACTGCAAAAAAATGTCATGCTATTGTTTGAGGAGAGCTCCTAACAACAAAACACTTTTTTCACCATGATAGGTTTGATAAATTCACCTCTGAATGTTCACATTTCCAAAAACTTCAAGTGTTTCCTGTCAAATGGTACCAAGAAAATGCATATCCTTGCTTCAGGACCTGAGCTACAGGCAGTTAGATTTGGTATGTCATTTTAGGCGAAAATTGAGGGGCTATCCATAATTAAACAACAATGTAGTTTAAAGAAAATTAGATATGTTTAAAATTCCAATCTTCTCCCGAGTGGTGCAGCAGTCTAAGACACTGCATCTCAGTGCTAGAGGCATCTCTACAGACACCCTGGTTTGAATCCAGGCTGTATCACAACCGGCCGTGATTGGGAGGCGCACAATTGGCCCAGCATCGCCTGGGTTTGGCTGGTGTAGGCAGTCATTGTAAATAATAATTTGTTCTTAACTTACTTGCCTATTTAAATAAAATAAAGGTTAAATAAAAATAAATAAAATATAAATAAATATTTAAAGAACAGCAGTAAAATGACAGTAAGCAGGTCGTAACCGGTACAGTGTCAATGTGTGGGGGCACCGGTTAGTCGAGGTAATTGAGGTAATATGTACATGTAGGTAGAGTTAAAGTGACTATGCATAGATAATAAACAAAGATTTGCAGCTGCGTGGGGGGTGGGGGGTGGGGGGTCAATGCAAATAGTCTGGGTAGCCATTTGATTAGCTGTTCGTGAGTCTTATGGCTTGGAGGTTGAATCTGTTAAGAAGCTTTTTGGACCTAGACTTGGCACTCCGGTACCACTTCCCGTGCGGTAGCAGAGAGAACAGTCTATGACTAGGGTGGCTGGAGTCTTTGACTATTATTAGGGCCTACCTCTGACACGGCCTGGTGTAGAAGTCCTGGATGGCAGGAAGCTTGGCCCCAGTGATGTACTGGGTCGTGCACACTACCCTCTGTAGTGCCTTGTGGTCGGAGGCCGAGAGGTTGCCATACCAGGCAGTGCTTTCAATGGTGCAGCTGTATAACTTTTTGAGGATCTGAGGACCCATAACAAATAATTTCAGTCTCCTGAGGGGGAATAGGCTTTGTGTTTCCCTCTTCACAACTGTCTTGGTGTGTTTGGACCATGATAGTTTGTTGGTGATGTGGGCACCAAGGAACTTGAATTCTCAAACTGCTCCACTACAGCCCAGTTGATGAGAATAGGGATATGCTCAGTCCTCCTTTTCCTGTAGTACACAGTCATATTATTTGTCTTGATTACCTTGAGGGAGAGGTTGTTTTGTTGGTTATGTTGTCGTAGTTGTGCCTAGGGGGGCATATGGGGGAGGGTATCCTGTCACCTCTAGGTAGGTGTTTGTCCCCTGTGTGCTGAGGGTGTCAGGTTCTTGTCCAGTTCTGGCATTTAAATCACAACAGACTAGTACATGTCCCTGTGCCTGGAAATTATTGATTTCCCCCTCTTAAAGTTTGGGGATAACTATTGGAGAGATTAAGGTAGCAAATAGGAGGACAAGTCTCTCTGTTGAGATAATTTCATTTGGAATTTCTAGACAAATGTAAAATGTTCCTGTTTTGATTAATTTAATAGAATGAGCTAGGTCTGCTATGTACAAAATTAGCATACCCCCTGAGTCCCTTCCCTGTTCCACATATGATAGTTTGGTGGATGGGACTATCAGCTCTCTGTAACCAAGAGGGCAACCAGTAAGTCCATCTCTTCTCGTTTCTTGTTGGATGACAATTTCTGTATTTATTTGATGAAGTCCAGGTTCCTGCTCTTTAGGCCAAAGGCAGATGACCTTAGACCTTGGATATTTCTTGATGGGATAGTGAAGGTTTTGTGTTCCATAAAGTGGCCAATGTTGTTAGTCGTGTGGTTTGGCCTCAGACCAGTAAGTGTGAGCAGAGCCTGCTGAGCATCTGGTGGGGAGTGGGGATTGGGCCTGCTCATGGCCTGGGTGTATGTGTGACTTTCATGTTGAGGCCCTTTTTGAGGGAATGGGGGGGCATGGGGTGGGCAGGAAGAGCATGGGTCTGATCTGAGGGGGCCTATATGGGGTGTGGGCATCTTTGGTTTGGGGGGGTATTGATTGGGTGGGGGTGCGATGCAGCTGGTGGTGCTGTGGAAGCAGGTCCTCACAGCATGGGTCCTCTATGTATAGGTCCTTGGGGGTCCCACCGGTCTGGGAGAGTGTCTCGCTGGTCTGGGCGGTTTTCTGTTGATCTGTGGGTGATGTCTTTAGTGTCGTGGCGAAGGTGAGCACTGCTGGCTTGTAGAGGTGGACCTGGTCCTAAAGTTTGCTCAGGTCCAGGGTGGAGTGGTGGGCCATGGAAACATTTGGTTTTGAGGCACAGTAACTGGAAATACTTGCATTTACCCACTATATGGTGGCAGGGTGAAAGTATTTTTCATAGTAACAGGGTGGAGATAACCACTTGGGAAAAGCTTTTTCAATCACTCCCTTGAGTGATGTGGCCACCATTTCCTGCGGTGCTCTCAGGTCGTCTGTGCACGTGTGTATTATTATGTGGCCGGCTGACTCTAGTTGATCCTCAAACAGAAGATCTAGGCTGTTTGGACACCAGAGTTTAGACAAGGTTTGGGAAAAACAGTGTCTAACAGTTGCCCTCGTTGTGGGCCCCGGACTGAGGACCGTCGCTGCGGGCCCGTGACTGGGCTCCCTCGTTGCGGGCCCCGGACTGGGAACCATCGCTGGAGGCCTCGGCACATGACTCCTCACTGGAGGCTTCGTGCCATGGATCCTCACTGGGGGCTTCGTGCCTTGGATCATCACTGGGGGCTTCTTGCCATGGATCATCACTGGAGGCTTTGTGCCATGGATCATCACTGGAGGCTTCTTGCCATGGATCATCACTGGAGGCTTCGTGCCATGGATCATCACTGGAGGCTTCGTGCCATGGATCATCACTGGATGCTTCTTGCCATGGATCATCACTGGATGCTTCTTGCCATGGATCATCACTGGATGCTTCTTGCCATGGATCATCACTGGAGGCTTCTTGTCATGGATCATCACTGGAGGCTTCGTGCCATGGATCATCACTGGATGCTTCGTGCCATGGATCATCACTGGATGCTTCTTGCCATGGATCATCACTGGATGCTTCTTGCCATGGATCATCACTGGAGGCTTCTTGTCATGGATCATCACTGGAGGCTTCGTGCCATGGATCATCACTGGGGGCTTCGTGCCATGGACCATCACTTGGAGGCTTCTTGCCATGGATCATCACTGGGCTGGAGAGACACCTTGGAGGCCTGGCTCTGGGAGCAGGCACAGGACTCACCAGGCTGGGAAGACATACAGGAGGCCTGGTTCTGGGAGCGGGCACAGGATCCACTGGGCCGTGGAGGCACACTGGAGGTCTCGAGCGTAGAGCCTGCACTACCCATCCTGGCTGGATGGTTACATTGGCCCGGCACGTGCGAGGTGCAGGCACAGGACGCACTGGGCTGTGCAGACGCATCAGAGACACAGTGCGTAGAGCCGGCGCAGGATATCCTGGGCCGTGGAGACGTACTGGCGGCCAGATGCGCTGAGCCGGCACCCTCCGGCCTGGCTGGATGCCCACTCTAGCCCGGCTGATTCAGGGAGCTGGAGGGTAGCGCACCGGTCTGTGAACGCGCACTGGAGACACCGCGTGCTCCACAGCTTAACACGGTGCCTGACCAGTACAACGCTCGCCACGATAAGCACGAGGAGTTTGCTCAGGTCTATAACCCGGCTCCGCCAATCTCCCCATGTGGGGCTGCCTCTCGGGCTTCCTGGCCAGCCGTGTTCCCTCATAACGATGGGCCCCTTTACCAGCTGCCTCCTCCTTCCTGGCTGCTTCCACCTGTTCCCATGGAAGGCGATCCCTTCCGGCCAGGATCTCCTCCCATGTCCAGGATCCTTTGCCGTCCAGGATGTCATCCCATGTCCAGTCCTCCTTTTTACCACGCTGCTTGGTCCTTTTGTGGTGGGTAGTTCTGTCACAGGTATCGTTCTAAGTAGACCAAAGTGCAGCGTGGTAAGCGTACATTTTCTTTCATTTTGTAATGACGCCAACAAAACAAGAAACAAAATGAACAACCGTGAAGCTTACGAGGGCAAAGTGCCACTAACACAAGTCAACTACCCACACTGAAAGGAGGGAAAAGGGCTACCTACCTAAGTATGATTCCCAATCAGAGACAACGATAGACAGCTGTCCCTACTTGAGAACCATACCAAAACATTGAAATAAAGAAACATAGAAAACAAAACATAGAATGCCCACCCCACATCACACCCTGACCTAACCAAATAGAGAAATAAAATGGCTCTCTAAGGTCAGGGCGTGACAATAAACGTATACTATAAATCTACACTCAATACCCAAAAATGACAAAGCAGAAACAGGTTTTTAGACATTTTTGTACAAATCAAAAACAGAAATACTTTATTTACATAAGTGTTCAGACCCTTTGCTATGAGACCAGAAATTGAGCTCAGGTGCATCCTGTTTCCATTGATCATCCTTGAGATGTTTCCACAACTTGATTAGAGTCCACCTGTGGTAAATTTAATTGATTGGACATGATTTGGAAAGGCATATACCTGTCTATATAAGGTCCCACAGTTGACAGTGCAGGTCAGAGCAAAAACTAAGCCATGGGGTTGGTTGAAATGTCCGTAGAGCTCAGAGACAGGATTGTGCCGAGGCACAGATATGGGGAAGAGTACCTAAACATGTCTGCAGCATTGAAGGTCCCCAAGAACACAGTGGCTTCCATCATTGTTAAATGTAAGAAGTTGGGAAGCACCAAGACTAGAGCTGGCCGCCCGGCAAAACTGAGCAAGCGGGGAGAGAGGCCTTGGTCAGGGAGGTGACCAAGAACCCGATGATCACCCTGACAGAGCTCTAGAGTTCCTCTGTAGAGATTGGAGAACCTTCCAGAAGGACAAACATCTCTGCAGCACTCTGCAGCACTCAACCAATCAGGCCTCTGTGCAGCGACTATCCCCATCCAACCTGACAAAGCTTGAGAGGATCTTCAGAGAAGAATGGGAAAAACTCCCCAGATACAGGTGTGCCAACCTTGTAGCGTCATACCCAAAAAGACTCGAGGCTGTAATCACTGCCAAAGGTGCTTCAAAGAGTAAAGGGTCTGAATACTTATGTAAATGTGATGTTTCAGTTTGAATTTTTATACATTTGCAAACATTGACAAAAATTATTTTTGTCACATTCTGACCTTAGTTCTTTTGTTATGTCTTTGTTTTAATATAGTCAGGGCGTGAGTTGGGTGGGTTGTCTATGTTCCTTTTTTCTATGTTGTGTTTTGCGTTTGGCCTGGTTCTCAATCAGAGGCAGGTGTTGTTAGTTGTCTCTGATTGAGAATCATACTTAGGTAGCCTTTTTTCCCCACATGTGTTTCATGGGTGATTGTTGTCTGTTTTCTGTCTGCACCAGACATAACTGTTTCGGTTTCATTTCATTCTCTTTGTTGTTTTATTCTTTAGTGTTCTGAGTAATAAATATCATGAACACTTACCACGCTACGCATTGGTCCTCCGATCCTTCCTACTTCTCCTCTTCGTCATTTTGGGATATTTTGTATTGATTGATGAGGGGGAAAAAAACAATTTAATATATTTTAGAATAAGGCTGTAACGTAACAAAATGTGGAAAAAGTCAAGGGATCTGAATACTTTCCAGTGCACTGTATATACAGTATTTCCCATTTGAATCTATAAGGAGTACAATTGTTGGCTCGTGTATGTCCTCAGTGGGTGTGGTGGGGCGGCGTGTCAGGAGGGCTATCAGAGGGGCTGACGGGGAGTGCTCAGAGGGCTTGGTGTTCTTCATTTATCTGTCCTGCTGTGATGTCCTATGGTCAGGATCTGAGGTGGGCTGGTCTGCTGACTTCTCTGTGGGAGCGGCCAGCTCTCTAATGGGTTGTTCTCTGTCACACGTCATGTTTCTCGCCTTCTACTCCAGCACTCTCACCTTCTCCTCTAGTGCTTTGTTCTTCTCCTGCGGCTGGGCCTTCTTCCGGTCAAGCTCTTTCTCCTGTTGAAGTTGTCTAACCACCATCTCTCTCGCTGTGTAACGGTTTTCTTGAGTCGAAGGAGAGGCGGACCAAAATGCAGCGTGGTTATTTGTATACATCTTTAATAAAGATGAAAACACGAACAGTATACAAAAACAATAAATGTGAAAAAACCTAAACAGCCTATCTTTTAAAAAAAAAATATGAAAAATAATTTATCTTCAATACCATTCATTCTTTACAACACATACTTTTCATACATACTCAAATAATGGTATTTTAATTAAACAAATTAAACTAAACATAAACCCCAAACAAAACCTCAGGGGAGCATCTTCCTTCCCCGTCACCCTACAAAATACCTTTCCCTATCTCCCCGTCCCTAATCTATCCCCTTACAAATCTAAATGACACCCAAGCCCTAAACCCCCCTTCCACCTCTCCCGAGCAGCATGCTGCCCCCACTTCCTCTCCTCCCTCTTCATCCTCCCCCTCAAATCTCCTTCCACCCTCCTCACTATCCCTTCCACCCCCCAATCTCTCCCTGTCTTCATCATGTTCTGCCTTGCTTCCCACAGCCCCCGTTTAAAGAGACTCATGAGAAGCCAGAGCAGAAACCTGTCCCTATCCGTCCCTCTCGCTCTCCCTACACCTCTCTCTAACCTGGCCCACGTCAATACAAAATCCCCCCTTACCAAACCTAACAACACCCGTGCCCGAGCCCATACTACTCCGGCAAAGGCACAGTCCCAAAAGACATGGCGCACAGTCTCCTCCCTCCTCACAAGAGGATCTTGGACAGGTGGGGGATTGCACCAAACTATACCGGTACATGATGGAATGTACCGGCAAGCACTTATGGAGGCTCAACCAATTCAGGTCCTTGAGCTTGTTGTCCAGACCCCGCGCCTGCACTCCCTCCCAGACCACATCCGAGATGCCCACTACAGACGCCGGACTCCCTGCCTTTCTGACCTCCTCGTACGGGTGCCTGTGATCTAAACCTACTGGGGCAACTTCAACCTTAGGGTGCTCACGCAGCAACTTGGCCGCATGACCAAAGTGCCACGGCAGCTGTTCCGCCCGAGGACCCGTGTTAGACCACACCATTACGCTTCTCGCCTGATATGAGAAGAACACCCGCAGGAGGTAACCGGATGGGTGTATCACTGGCTGAGCAAGCTCCGTTAATAAGAAAGAAACAAAAATTGTGTCCAGCTTGAGGTGGAAATGTGGTACCCCCCTACCTCCCTCCCCGATGGGACAGATCATGCGTGCCCTGGCGACCCACTTGCACCTGCCACTCCACATAAACTGAAACACAAGCCTCACTAGAGGCCTCCTCAGACAAGCCGGCAATGGGTAGATGTATGCATATCATTGCTATGCAGACGACACACAATTAATCTTCTCCTTTCCCCCTTCTGATGACCAGGTGGCGAATCGCATCTCTGCATGTCTGGCAGACATATCAGTGTGGATGACGGATCACCACCTCAAGCTGAACCTCGGCAAGACGGAGCTGCTCTTCCTCCCGGGGAAGGACTGCCCGTTCCATGATCTCGCCATCACGGTTGACAACTCCATTGTGTCCTCCTCCCAGAGCGCTAAGAACCTTGGCGTGATCCTGGACAACACCCTGTCGTTCTCAACTAACATCAAGGCGGTGGCCCGTTCCTGTAGGTTCATGCTCTACAACATCCGCAGAGTACGACCCTGCCTCACACAGGAAGTGGCGCAGGTCCTAATCCAGGCACTTGTCATCTCCCGTCTGGATTACTGCAACTCGCTGTTGGCTGGGCTCCCTGCCTGTGCCATTAAACCCCTACAACTCATCCAGAACGCCGCAGCCCGTCTGGTGTTCAACCTTCCCAAGTTCTCTCACGTCACCCCGCTCCTCCGCTCTCTCCACTGGCTTCCAGTTGAAGCTCGCATCCGCTACAAGACCATGGTGCTTGCCTACGGAGCTGTGAGGGGAACGGCACCTCAGTACCTCCAGGCTCTGATCAGGCCCTACACCCAAACAGTGGCACTGCGTTCATCCACCTCTGGCCTGCTCGCCTCCCTACCACTGAGGAAGTACAGTTCCCGCTCAGCCCAGTCAAAACTGTTCGCTGCTCTGGCTCCCCAATGGTGGAACACACTCCCTCACGACGCCAGGACAGCGGAGTCAATCACCACCTTCCGGAGACACCTGAAACCCCACCTCTTTAAGGAATACCTAGGATAGGATAAAGTAATCCGTCTCACCCCCCCCCCCTTAAAAGATTTAGATGCACTATTGTAAAGTGGCTGTTCCACTGGATGTCATAAGGTGAATGCACCAATTTGTAAGTCGCTCTGGATAAGAGCGTCTGCTAAATGACTTAAATGTAAATGTAATGTAAATGTATGCCAAATACAAAAGAGACGGCAACACATCCACCTTTAGGACCAGGACTTTGCCCATAAAAGAGAAATACCTAGCCTTCCACATTGCTAGCTTCCTCTGTACCACTGCGATACGCATGTTCCAGTTTAGCGTCGCTGAGCCGGAGGTCTCAAAATGGACCCCGAGAATCCTCAGGGCCCCCTCACAGAGAGATAACCCCCCAGGCACATCCGTTCTACCGCGCCATCTTCCAGAAAAACTTGACGGAAGACTTTGCACGGTTCAGAACTGCTCCCGACGCTCGGGTGAAATCCCCAAAGATGGCAAGGGACCTTGTCAGGCACGAGTCCTTGCACAGCAGCAAGGAAGTGTCGTCGGCGTACTGCGTCATCTTAACATGCAGCCCACCACTTCCAGAGATCAGCAAGCCTTCCACCCCTGTGTCTGCCCTAATGGCAGCCCCAGAGGCTCCATGTACAGAACGAAGAGGAGAGCCGAGAGTGGGCACCCCTGCCTGACCCCAGACGAGAGGTCAAAAAAAAGTGACTATTTACACTAACTCGGCACCCCGCTCCGACATATAATGTACGAATCCATCCTATGAACTTCTCCCCAAATCCTAATCGACCTAACACTCTGAATAAAAAGGATCTATTCACGCGATCAAAGGCTTTCGCCTGATCTAGCGCTGCTACCATTAAAGGCAGTCCTCTATCTTCAACCCAAGCGATGGAGTCCCTGATTAACTGTAGGTTCCATCTAAAAAAGCGTCCCTCTACCCCGCACGTCTGATCCTCATGGACGACGTAGGGAAGGGCTGTGCGCAACCGGTCTGCTAAAACCTTTGCAAGTAGCTTGTAATCTACACACAGCATGGTCAACGGCCGCCAGTTGCCAAGGTCTGTTACTTCCCCCTTCTTATATAAAAGTGACAGCACACCAACAGCCATTGATCCCCCCCGGGACCCCCGTCTCAAGGATGGCCTTCAAGACTTCGAGGACCACTGGTCCAAGTATACCCCAAAACTTGAGATAAAACTCAGCCGGCAGCCCATCCATCCCAGGCACCTTCCCTTTTCCCATCCTCCTAAGAGCGCTCTCAACCTCTTCTAGTGAAATCTGGGCCTCCATCACTTCTCTAATGTCCTCCGGCAAACGCCTGGACAAGTGTTCTAAAAACACATTTCCCTGCTCTACATCTATTTCCCTTTCCTTAAATAAAGCTTGGAAATTATCAGTTGTCACCCTGACCATATCCTCTGGTTCTCTAACTATACTACCATTTTCTTCTCTAACGCCATGCATTACCTTCCTACTCTGTCTGGCCCTAACCGACATAAAGAACATAGCAGAACAAGTCTCATTATGTTCTAGAAAACCACTATGCGCACGCTCCAGGAAAGCTCGAGCCTTCCGCTCCTGCAACTCCCTGAGCTGCGCCTTTAGGGTTGCGGATCTCTCCCAGTCAAACGACCCGACGAGGTTGCCTGCCTCGTATTCGAGTTCAATTAACCTATGGATACGATCCACCTCCCTCCTCTCCTCCCTTTTTTTCCTCTTGCAATACCCTATTATAAAAGCCCTAATCCTCACCTTAACTAATTCCCACCACTCTAACACCCCCTCGCACATGGACCGGAGGCCTTCAAGCCTCCAAAAGAAACCATAAAACCCGTCAACAAAAGCCTGCTCCTCCAGCACATCCCGATCTAACTTCCAGTACCCCCTACCAAATAGGCAGACTGGCGACCCCACCTGCAGGAGCACCCCGTCGTGATCCGAAAAGAAAACAGGCAACAGCCACCCAGACAACTTACCCAAAGACCTGGGTACAAAAATATAGTCGAGCCTCCGCTCAACCCCCCTGGGGTTGCGCTATGTAGGACCGGCCATTTTCGGAGTAGTGTGCAGACCACCATCTACCAGACCATGGCAAGCCATTAGCCCGGCAATGGCGCCTGCACTGCTATCCCCACCTCTTCCTAAATCTGTATTAAAATCCCCCCCTATCACAAATTTCCTATTTGTGACTCACAGGGGCGTCAGACAGTCCACCATCTCCCTCCTGTCTGCCACCACCTGTGGCCCATACACCACCACTAATCTAAATGTACAATCCCTTATCGTGACATCCACCCCTATAACCCTCCCCTGCATTACCACAAAAGAATCCTCCACTTTTACCTCCCTGTGCCCACACAAAATCCCTACCCCCGATGAGTGCACCCCCCCAATACCCCAAACCGACTCCCCCTTGTCCCACTCCCTCTTAAACCTACTAACATCCCCTCCATCCCTCAGGTGAACCTCCTGTAAAAAACAAAAATCAAACCCCACACCCTCCAAATAACTAAAAACCGCCCTCCTCTTAACAAAATCCCTTAAACCCCTTACATTTAAACTAACAAAAGTAAAATTAGACCCCATGAAAAAATAAAAACATGTAATACACTCAAATTCTAAACCCAGACAGAAAAAAAAAAAAAAAAACAGGAGACTCACCCGATGCTCCCCTGCTCCATATCTACCGGTGAGAACACCATCCGTACTCCCGACATCCCCCCCTCTTCCTCCATCTCACCAACCCAGGATGCAGGAATAGTGTTTGGCTCCGGGGTGCCCTGCATCCTGGGTCTACCCCCACACTCCCCCCTCTCCCCAGTGCTGCAGCTGGTTTGGAAAAAAAATAAATAAATCGGGGAGGCTGAGTCCCCAAACAAAAAACTCCCCACCTCCTCCTGTACCCAGTCCTGAGTCTTGTTAGGTGTGTCCCCACCCAACAGAAGTTGAGGGCCTGGGAAAACCAGCAGCAACCCAGAGGTTTCTCCCACCCCCATCACTCTCTTGGCCATCCCCTCCCTCTCACTGTCGGCCAATCGCACCCTCCTCTTCATTCTCTTCTTTGGTGATGGCGGCAGTGGAGAGATACCACCCTCCCCCCGCCAGCTCCTCCAACATACACCTCATCTCTTCCACCAGGGCACTTTCCCCCCAGTCCACTTGCTCTTCCACCGTCTCCTTCTCCACCACTCCTCCCTCGCTTTCTTCTCTCTCATGCTCCTCCACTCGGTTGCCTTCTTCCGCCGCTTTTCCTGGTTCTCCTACTCCTGTGCCTTCTGTTTTTTTTCCTTCTCTCTTCCATCCGCCGCTTCTTGCTCCTCCTCCTTCCTTGCGGCCTTCCCCTCTGGACCTGTACTCTGGTCATGAGGCGTGCTTCCTTCCCCTCCTCTTCTTCCCCCATCCCCCGCTCCTGCTCCCCCCCCCCCCAGCCGCAGACGCATATGACCTCTGACGGGCCGGGCACCCCCGCCACAGGTGTGCTGACGAGCCACACCCATGGCACGTCTTAGGCTTGTCACAATCCCTCGCCTCGTGTTCCTCAGATCCACAAAATCTGCATTTTCTTGTGCTGCACGAGGCGAATATGTGTCCGTAGGCCATACAGCGCCTGCAAAATGGGGGCTGACGTGCATAAAACAACGTCCCCCTGTCAGCCCCTAGGGAGAACATAGCAGGAGGATGGAGGTAGCCACCATGTCCCTTTGGGTCCTCTCTGAGGAGGGCCTGGAAGCCTCTCCTCCCATTCCAAAACCCAAGGGAGTCTTTGAGGTGCCTTGCTGAGGAGACGTTATCCATGTATCTCCCCAGAAAAGCCATCACCTCTTCGTCCTTAACGTAAGGGTTGTAAATGTTGACAGTTACAACCCTAAAGTTATTCTTCGCCAGGCTTGTTATTTCATAGTGGCTCATCGGCCTCTCACTGCTCTTGCCCTTCTCAGGATATCATCGTGTTTCTCCTCTGTATATAGTGCCACGTCGTATGCTCCCTCCAACGAGTTGCCTTGGAAACAAAACACGTCCTTCACCGTCAGCTTTAGAATCCCCATCAATATTATCCTTCCAAAAGATTCCCGTCCTAAAGGCTCCAACTCCTTTTCCTTCCAAGCAAACCGAATCGTGTTGGCCAGCCCAATCCCAGGGACCGACCGTGTTGATGTATTTAGCACCATCTCCGCAAGGAGAATGGCGCTCGTTCTCTTCTCTTCCAAAACAAGTACAAAAGAAAAACCAAAGTGACCGAGCCTATCTGGTGAAACTACACGGAGACAGGAACAATCACCCACAAAACCCAACACCAAACAGTCTACCTAAATATGGTTCCCAATCAGAGACAATGACTAACACCTGCCTCTGATTGAGAACCATATCAGGCCAAACATAGAAATAGACAACCTAGACATGTAACATAGAATGCCCACTCAGATCACACCCTGACCAAACAAAACATAGAAACACACTGTACAGAATGCTCTCTCTCTCTCTCAATTCAGAATGCTTTGGTAAACTCCCATTCAAATGATTTTGAAACAAAAAGCTGTGTGGGAGTCTGTGTGAAAGGGGAGAGAGAGTGGATGGTGAACCATGAATAATAGTGTGTTTCCAGACCCCTAAATCTCTGTATTTGCGTCAATGTATGTCTGAGCCACACCAATCAATTAGGTGCATGTCTGCTATATACTGTATGTACACACTGTGTGTGTGTGTGTGTGTGTGTGTGTGTGTGTGTGTGTGTGTGTGTGTGTGTGTGTGTGTGTGTGTGTGTGTGTGTGTGTGTGTGTGTGTGTGTGTGTGTGTGTGTGTGTGTGTAACAAGCTCTCACAGTCTCACTGCAGAATCCGATGTTTGTCCATAAACGTCCAAAAGAAATTACAAGAGCGATAGATAGGCTCTGTTTATAGCCGCGGATATGCGCCCATTCTCAGTGGTTGAGAATATGAGGTTACCAGCCACATTACGAGCTTCCCTCTTGCACATATTTCAGCAAACAGGTCAACGTTTTCAATGAATTGGCTTAGTGACAGCCCATCACATTACCCTGGAGTGGGAGATGTACCGTGTTACCGACACTGCCCCTTTATAAGCGCCACAAGTGCGCATCTGGCACTGAAGGAGGCAGTGTCATGGTGCGTTCGTAACCAAGTGGGAAGTGGGAATTTACCATATGGGAAAAACCCACTTGTGAACAGCCCTCCAACTGGTAATTACTAGTGGGAAAATGTTCTATCATCCTGAGCACCCACTTCTCAAACATTTATAAAAAGCAATCTATTATTGTGGTAAATTAACTCTATAATTTGTTTACAGGCATGATAGTTGTACTTTTAATTTATGGTTGACACAGTTTATTGGCTATTAGCCAATCTCCATTTCTCAATGAGTTAAAATCACATGAACGCATCCAACTGGTAATAATTCTACATGGTCAGACCCAACATCACAATCCTGTGAACAAACAATGCCAGGAACACTGTGAATGGTTTCACAACAGACAATTCCAGGAACATTGTGAATGCTTTCACAACAGACAATTCCAGGAACATTGTGAATGGTTTCACAACAGACAATTCCAGGAACATTGTGAATGCTTTCACAACAGACAATTCCAGGAACATTGTGAATGGTTTCACAACATACAATTCCAGGAACATTGCGAATGGTTTCACAACAGACAATTCCAGGAACATTGTGAATGGTTTCACAACAGACAATTCCAGGAACATTGTGAATGCTTTCACAACAGACAATTCCAGGAACATTGTGAATGGTTTCACAACAGACAATTCCAGGAACATTGTGAATGGTTTCACAACAGACAATTCCAGGAACATTGTGAATGCTTTCACAACAGACAACGCCAGGAACATTGTGAATGCTGTCACAACAGACAACGCCAGGAACATTGTGAATGCTGTCACAACAGACAACGCCAGGAACATTGTGAATGCTTTCACAACAGACAACGCCAGGAACATTGTGAATGCTTTCACAACAGACAACGCCAGGAACATTGTGAATGCTGTCACAACAGGCAACGGCAGGAACATTGTGAATGCTGTCACAACAGACAACGCCAGGAACATTGTGAATGCTTTCACAACAGACCACGCCAGGAACGTTGTGAATGCCTTCACAACAGACAACACCAGGAACATTGTGAATTCTGAACATTGTAAATGGCCTCAAATGTTCCCACTGTACCGAAACCGAACAGTGACCCCAAAACCGCATTATGTGCTGAACCGTGAATTTGGTGAACCGTTACACCCCACGTGTGTGTGTCTCCAGACCTTCTCCCTCTCCCAGTGAGATGGTCCCTGGGCCGTGCACCATCAGCGGAACATTAAGCATTAGTGCTCCAATGCTCTGCCTATGGTATCGATGTGATGCCATGGCACTGCCACCCCCCTTAGGGCAGACCCTCCAACCCCACTGACCTGCCTGGGACTGCCTTTTGTGTGTGTGTGTGACCTCTGACCCCAGGCTGTTCGTTGAAGCGAGGATCTCAGTGGCGGGCCGGCTGTCATTGATCTGTCAGACAACAGGACAGCACTTAACACTCTGACTGGAGAGAGTACTACACCCTCCCCCTCCATTAGTTCTCAACTGGAGCTACAGCAGCAGAGACATCCCTCTGTCTTTCTCTCTTTATGTCAGGCTGTGACCATCTCCCCTGTCCTCTTGCAGACCATGCAATGCACTAAACTGGTAGCCTAAACATGAAACATTACCCAGCATCACCCTTCCTTCTTCTCTAACCCTCTACTTAGGCTGTTATATCCAACTGTAGTCCCTGTGTTCCAACTGTACTCCCTGTGTTGCAGCTGTACCCACTGTGTTGCAGCTGTACCCATTGTGTTTCAGCTGTACCCATTGTGTTCCAGCTGTACTCCCTGTGTTCCAACTGTGCTCCCCGTGTTCCAGCTGTACTCCCGTGGTCCAACTGTACTCCCCGTGTTCCAGCTGTACTCCCGTGGTCCAACTGTACTCCCCGTGTTCCAGCTGTACTCCCGTGGTCCAACTGTACTCCCCGTGTTCCAACTGTGCTCCCCGTGTTCCAACTGTGCTCCCCGTGTTCCTACTGTACTCCTCGTGGTCCAACTGTACTCCCCGTGGTCCAACTGTACTCCCCGTTGTCCAACTGTACTCCCCGTGGTCCAACTGTACTCCCCGTGTTCCAACTGTACTCCCCGTGGTCCAACTGTACTCCCCGTGGCCTTACTGTACTCCCCGTTGTCCAACGGTACTCCCCGTGGTCCAACTGTACTCCCCGTTGTCCAACTGTACTCCCCATGTTCCAACTGTACTCCCCGTGGTCCAACTGTACTCCCCGTGTTCCAACTGTACTCCCCGTGGTCCAACTGTACTCCCCGTGGCCTTACTGTACTCCCCGTTGTCCAACGGTACTCCCCGTGGTCCAACTGTACTCCCCGTTGTCCAACTGTACTCCCCGTGGTCCAACTGTACTCCCCGTGGTCCAACTGTACTCCCCATGGTTCAACTGTGTTCCCTGTGTTCCAACTGTGCTCCCCGTGTTCCAACTGTACTCCCCGTGGTCCAACTGTACTCCCCGTGGTCCAACTGTACTCCCCGTGGTCCAACTGTACTCGCCGTGGTCCAACTGTACTCCCCGTGGTCCAACTGTGCTCCCCGTGTTCCAACTGTACTCCCCGTGGTCCAGCTGTACTCCCCGTGGTCCAACTGTGCTCCCCGTGTTCCAACTGTACTCCCCGTGGTCCAACTGTACTCCCCGTTGTCCACCTGTGTTTCCAGTGTTCCAACTATACTCCCCGAGTTCCAACTGTACTCCCCGTTGTCCAACTGTACTCCCCGTGGTCCAACTGTACTCCCCGTGGTCCAACTGTACTCGCCGTGGTCCAACTGTACTCCCCGTGGTCCAACTGTGTTCCCCGTGGTCCAACTGTGCTCCCCGTGTTCCAACTGTACTCCCCATGTTCCAACTGTACTCCCCATGTTCCAACTGTACTCCCCGTGGTCCAACTGTACTCCCCGTGGTCCAACTGTACTCCCCGTTGTCCAACTGTGTTTCCAGTGTTCCAACTGTACTCCCCGTGGTCCAACTGTACTCCCCATTGTCCAACTGTGTTTCCAGTGTTCCAACTGTACTCCCCGTGGTCCAACTGTATGCGTATCGTATATACACATTGTGATGAGTCTCACTTTAAAACTCTCAGGACTCAAAGTCCTGTTTGCTGACTTTCATCGAAATGACGTCCTGGTCTGTTTCTTAAGTCCATGGTTCATTTAGAATGGAGGTTTGATTTCTTTCATCCTTACAAAGAGCCTAACAGAAATAGCCCACCATCTTTGATGAGGATGCCACACACACACGCAGCCAGGTACCGTTTGTGTGTAAGTAAGTAAGGCTCTCACTATATGACACTAGCTGCGTCTCTGAGTTGGTCTGTCTGTCAGTGGCCATATCTCCTGGCCAGTGAGAAAGACAGCTCTTGATTATCCTCTGTAATAGACTGTCAAAGCAGCTCACTAACGGAACCTAAATAACGCACATACAAAATTGGGCCGCCCGGGGCTAATGTCTAAATGAGATGGTTCACTTGAACTGAATCCGAATCATTTTTATATCTGAGCAAGCTTTTTTCCCCTGTGGAGGTGAAGGACCGGGGGAGAGAAAGGGGGAGGAGTCTGGCCTTAGGGCCGGTGGGGTTTTTATGGCCATAGAGAGGGGCAGAGAGAGAATGTGGGCGCGAGAAAGAGAGATTGCTTAGAGTTTTTCTCAATTGCTAAAACAGTAAAACCCATTGGCTGAACAAAGTTCTCAGTTGCCTGGACTCAGTTATCTAATTATGCAGTCTGTTGTCAATACCTTAAACCATTTCACATGGTAAAACACAATTTGCAGATCTCACTTAGACTTTTCAGCAAAACTCTAAACACATTCTCAAAAATGTACTTCTGCCTGAGAATTGTATGTTTTGAACAATGTGTTTTCTATTTTTTGGTGTATTGTTTAATGACTGTTTGAGAGTGTATATCATTTTGATCACTTTATGATCTGAGAGCAGTGCTTGATTTTGAACACAGGTAAAACTGTTTTGAGGTGAATGTTTCATTTTGCAAGAGGAGTCAGAGGTTATGTAAATAGTGCTTGAAGATGAGGTTTTGTGTTTCATGTTTTCAGGAAATGGAGCAAGGTTTCAGAAATTGTGTTTTTTTGCAATTGAGAAAAACTGTAATATCATTCACCAGCTTTGGCAATGGACAAATGTTTCCCATGCCAATAAAGCCATTGGAATTGCATTTTGAGAGAGAGAGAGAGAGAGAGAGAGAGAGAGAGAGAGAGAGAGAGAGAGAGAGAGAGAAACAGCCCAATTCTCTATGCCTGCAGGTCTCCTACTGCAGGCCACAGAGTTAAGGAGGCACTTGTGTTATTATATTATTATTATTATTATTATTATTATATTATATGTGATCTGATTGCCTGTTCGTAGAAAGGTTACTACTAATATATCCCCCACTTACATGGCTGACCCTGCTCCCTGCCTGAGAAAGGTCCACACAAAGCCTGAACAGTCCTTGATGAAGCATCAACTCCTGTCTCGACACTGATAAATTGCTTCTACTTAAATGTCTTCTACTTTTTAACGGCCTAGATGACTTCTCTCCACACCATTACTGCCACAGTGAAGCAGGAACAGGCCTGTCAGGACATTGGGAGACAGAGAGAGAGAAGAGAGGGAGAGAGGTAGCAAGGAGATTCTGCCTGCCACAATGTCTCCTCCTCTGTCCTCATCCACTGTCCTCCTACCCTGTCCTCCTACCCTGTCCTCCTACCCTGTACACCCCTTTGACCACAGAGCCAGGGAACAGGTGGGGCTGGAAACCCCAGACCAAACCACACCAGACCAGACCACACACCACACCTTAACACCCCAGACCAGACCACACCACACCAGACCACAAACAGGTTGCTACCCCATAGAACTAAGTCACTAACTATACTATATACCATATAAAGCAACATCTTCAAAGTGGATCAACTGGGGATACATGTGGAGGGAATCAGATGGGTGAAAAGATGAAATAAGAGAGGGGTTAAGAGAGTTGAGAGTAGAATAAAGACATAGAAAAGGTTGTAGGAGAGGGATGAAGGGAGGGGAAATACGACTGAATGGTCACAGAGAAAGAGCAAGCGACAGAGGTAGAGAGAGATGAATAAGGAGGGGAATGAGTTAGAGAGCAAAGGATTGAGAATGAGACAACGAGGAAGAAAGAAAGAGAGAGAGAGAGCGAGAGCTTCAGCACATATGAAACAGTGAGCAGGACAATGGACCCGGCTCTGGAACCGGACCCCGTGTGCGTAATCTCACCGTCACAAAAGTAAAGAGCAAAAGAAAGAGTAAGGACGGGGAGGAGGGATGGAGGACCAGGTAGGAGAGAGGGAGGACAGGGGAGGATGGAGGACCAGGAAGGAGAGAGGGAGGACAGGGGAGAAGGGAGGACCGGGGAGGAGGGATGGAGGACCGGGTAGGAGAGAGGGAGGACAGGGGAGGACCGGGGAGGAGGGATGGAGGACCGGGTAGGAGAGAGGGAGGACAGGGGAGGAGGGAGGACCGGGTAGGAGGGAGGGAGGGCAGAGGAGGATGGAGGACCGGGTAGGAGAGAGGGAGGGAGGACAGAGGAGGATGGAGGACCGGGTAGGAGGGAGGGAGGACAGTGGGCTCGGCCTTCTTAATCTTGCATGTCATAGCGGGGTTGGAGCCCAGAGGTGTCATGTTCCAATTCACTCTTGCTAACATTCCTGCTTTTTCACTTGAATTGGCGGTGTTTTGTAGCGAGCGGAACCATAATTAACAGAGGGATCTTCAGAACTCAATGACTGAACATAATTACTACTCTCCTTTTCTTCTCTCCCTTTCTGGGGCCTGGGCTCTCCCGGCGAGCAGCCCCCGGGGCCAGGGTTTAGGCCTGACTGGCCAAACACAAAGGCTGGCCCAGCCATCACCCGCTGTGGAGAGAGAAAAAGTAGGAGGTGGAGGAGAAAGGGAAGAGGAGGAGGAGGAATGGACCGGCTCCAGCCTGCTAGGGCTGATGGATCAGCTGTCAGTGAGACACTGGCCCAGTCAGCACTATTGAGAGAGTGCACTTTGACCATAAAACACTGCTGCAATGGCCCATAGCCTGCGCTCTGCCTGGACAACAATATGAGAGAGAGAGAGAGAGAGAGAGAGAGAGAGAGAGAGAGAGAGAGAGAGCGAGAGAGAGAGAGAGAGAGAGACAGGGGAACACACAAACAGAGACAAACTGAGACATACAGACAGAGAGAATAAGTAAAGAAAAAGATGGAGACAAACAAAAATAATATGTTAATTGTTGTGAGCCAGTAGCACATTTCCAAGTTTCCCTGACAAAAACATACAGTCCTAAAGAGCCCATTTACCATCCACATACAACAAGTCAGTCAGTCAGTCACTAAACAAACAGCGCCACTGTGCTTTCTGTCACTTGGCAGGCTGTGAGTATGTTCTCCTGGGGTTGACAGAGTGAACGGCTCACTTGGCTGCCACTAAATTCACAGGAAAATGGTCCCAGCGGGCCCAGAGCCCCCAAAATGGCTCCTCCATCAGCACGGCTCCCCTTGAGGGCTAGTTAAAGACATGTGCAACTGTAGGCTACATCAGAGCCTGCGCTAGCTACAATAATGTTAGCTCCTCCATTAGCACCACAACACTAACTGACAGGCCACTCTGGGGTTTGGGGCCTCAGGAGAATGCCAGTGTGAGCATAACCACACTTAAGAAATGTAATGGGGTTTGATTCAAGCTGATGCTAGCTAATGGGTATGTACCTCACTGACAAACACAAAAACAACATCAAAGACAAGGTTATAAACTCATGTCAAAATTACATTTATTTTTCTCCTCAAATGTAGAGTGGAGATACACTAAAAATAAAAGTATGCTGATGGATTCCTCTGTGTGACATGATGTCATGGATTCCTCTGTGTGACATGATGTCATGGATTCCTCTGTGTGACATGATGTCATGGATTCCTCTGTGTGACATGATGTCATGGATTCCTCTGTGTGACACGATGTCATGGATTCCTCTGTGTGACATGATGTCATGACACATGATGTCATGGATTCCTCTGTGTGACATGATGTCATGGATTCCTCTGTGTGACACGATGTCATGGATTCCTCTGTGTGACATGTCATGGATTCACACGATGTCATGGATTCCTCTGTGTGACATGATGTCATGATTTCTCTGTGTGACATGATGTCATGGATTCCTCTGTGTGACACGATGTCATGGATTCCTCTGTGTGACATGATGTCATGATGATTTCCTCTGTGTGACATGATGTCATGGATTCCTCTGTGTGACACATGATGTCATGGATTCCTCTGTGTGACATGATGTCATGGATTCCTCTGTGTGACACGATGTCATGGATTCCTCTGTGTGACACGATGTCATGGATTCCTCTGTGTGACACGATGTCATGGATTCCTCTGTGTGACATGATGTCATGGATTCCTCTGTGTGACATGATGTCATGGATTCCTCTGTGTGACACGATGTCATGGATTCCTCTGTGTGACACGATGTCATGGATTCCTCTGTGTGACATGATGTCATGGATTCCTCTGTGTGACACATGATGATGTCATGGATTCCTCTGTGACATGATGTCATGGATTCCTCTGTGTGACACGATGTCATGGATTCCTCTGTGTGACTGTCATGGATTCCTCTGTGTGACACGATGTCATGGATTCCTCTGTGTGACACGATGTCATGGATTCCTCTGTGTGACATGATGTCATGGATTCCTCTGTGTGACATGATGTCATGGATTCCTCTGTGTGACATGATGTCATGGATTCCTCTGTGTGACACGATGTCATGGATTCCTCTGTGTGACACGATGTCATGGATTCCTCTGTGTGACACGATGTCATGGATTCCTCTGTGTGATGGGATTCCTCTGTGTGACACGATGTCATGGATTCACTCTAGTGTGACTGTCATGGATGACATGATGTCATGGATTCCTCTGTGTGACACGATGTCATGGATTCCTCTGTGTGACACGATGTCATGGATTCCTCTGTGTGACACGATGTCATGGATTCCTCTGTGTGACACGATGTCATGGATTCCTCTGTGTGACATGATGTCATGGATTCCTCTGTGTGACCTCTGTGTGACACGATGTCATGGATTCCTCTGTGTGACATGATGTCATGGATTCCTCTGTGTGACACGATGTCATGGATTCCTCTGTGTGACACGATGTCATGGATTCCTCTGTGTGACACATGGATGTCATGGATTCCTCTGTGTGACACGATGTCATGGATTCCTCTGTGTGACATGATGTCATGGATTCCTCTGTGTGACATGATGTCATGGATTCCCTCTCTGTGTGACACATGATGTCATGGATTCCTCTGTGTGACACGATGTCATGGATTCCTCTGTGTGACATGATGTCATGACACACGATGTCATGGATTCCTCTGTGTGACATTGTCATGGATTCCTCTGTGTGACATGATGTCATGGATTCCTCTGTGTGACATGATGTCATGGATTCCTCTGTGTGACATGATGTCATGGATTCCTGTGTGACATGATGTGACCTCTGTGTGACACGATGTCATGGATTCCTCTGTGTGACATGATGTCATGGATTCCTCTGTGTGACACGATGTCATGGATTCCTCTGTGTGACATGATGTCATGGATTCCTCTGTGTGACATGATGTCATGGATTCCTCTGTGTGACATGATGTCATGGATTCCTCTGTGACACGATGTCATGGATTCCTCTGTGTGATGTCATGGATTCCCTCTGTGTGACACGATGTCATGGATTCCTCTGTGTGACATGATGTCATGGATTCCTCTGTGTGACATGATGTCATGGATTCCTCTGTGTGACATGATGTCATGGATTCCTCTGTGTGACATGATGTCATGGATTCCTCTGTGTGACACGATGTCATGGATTCCTCTGTGTGACATGATGTCATGGATTCCTCTGTGTGACACGATGTCATGGATTCCTCTGTGTGACACGATGTCATGGATTCCTCTGTGTGACACGATGTCATGGATTCCTCTGTGTGACACGATGTCATGGATTCCTCTGTGTGACATGACATGATCATGGATTCCTCTGTGTGACACGATGTCATGGATTCCTCTGTGTGACACGATGTCATGGATTCCTCTGTGTGACATGATGTCATGGATTCCTCTGTGTGACATGATGTCATGGATTCCTCTGTGTGACATGATGTCATGGATTCCTCTGTGTGACATGATGTCATGGATTCCTCTGTGTGACATGATGTCATGGATTCCTCTGACACGATGTCATGGATTCTGTGTGACATGATGTCATGGATTCCTCTGTGTGACATGATGTCATGGATTCCTCTGTGTGACATGATGTCATGGATTCCTCTGTGTGACACGATGTCATGGATTCCTCTGTGTGACATGATGTCATGGATTCCTCTGTGTGACACGATGTCATGGATTCCTCTGTGACATGATGTCATGGATTCCTCTGTGTGACACGATGTCATGGATTCCTCTGTGTGACATGATGTCATGGATTCCTCTGTGTGACATGATGTGTGACATGTCATGGATTCCTCTGTGTGACATGATGTCATGGATTCCTCTGTGTGACATGATGTCATGGATTCCTCTGTGTGACACGATGTCATGGATTCCTCTGTGTGACATGATGTCATGGATTCCTCTGTGTGACACGATGTCATGGATTCCTCTGTGTGACACGATGTCATGGATTCCTCTGTGTGACATGATGTTCATGTCATGGATTCCTCTGTGTGACATGATGTCATGGATTCCTCTGTGTGACATGATGTCATGGATTCCTCTGTGTGACACATGGATTCCTCTCATGGATTCCTCTGTGTGACATGATGTCATGGATTCCTCTGTGTGACACGATGTCATGGATTCCTCTGTGTGACACGATGTCATGGATTCCTCTGTGTGACATGATGTCATGGATTCCTCTGTGTGACACGCTGTCATGGATTCCTCTGTGTGACACGATGTCATGGATTCCTCTGTGTGACACGATGTCATGGATTCCTCTGTGTGACACGATGTCATGGATTCCTCTGTGTGACATGATGTCATGGATTCCTCTGTGTGACATGATGTCATGGATTCCTCTGTGTGACACGATGTCATGGATTCCGCTGTGTGACATGATGTCATGGATTCCGCTGTGTGACATGATGTCATGGATTCCGCTGTGTGACATGATGTCATGGATTCCTCTGTGTGACACGATGTCATGGATTCCTCTGATGTGACACATGATGTCATGGATTCCTCTGTGTGACATGATGTCATGGATTCCTCTGTGTGACATGATGTCATGGATTCCTCTGTGTGACATGATGTCATGGATTCCTCTGTGTGACATGATGTCATGGATTCCTCTGTGTGACACGATGTCATGGATTCCTCTGTGTGACATGATGTCATGGATTCCTCTGTGTGACATGATGTCATGGATTCCTCTGTGTGACACGATGTCATGGATTCCTCTGTGTGACACGATGTCATGGATTCCTCTGTGTGACACGATGTCATGGATTCCTCTGTGTGACATGATGTCATGGATTCCTCTGTGTGACACGATGTCATGGATTCCTCTGTGTGACACGATGTCATGGATTCCTCTGTGTGACATGATGTCATGGATTCCTCTGTGTGACACGATGTCATGGATTCCTCTGTGTGACATGATGTCATGGATTCCTCTGTGTGACACGATGTCATGGATTCCTCTGTGTGACATGATGTCATGGATTCCTCTGTGTGACATGATGTCATGGATTCCTCTGTGTGACATGATGTCATGGATTCCTCTGTGTGACATGATGTCATGGATTCCTCTGTGTGACATGATGTCATGGATTCCTCTGTGTGACATGATGTCATGGATTCCTCTGTGTGACATGATGTCATGGATTCCTCTGTGTGACATGATGTCATGGATTCCTCTGTGTGACACGATGTCATGGATTCCTCTGACATGATGTCATGGATTCCTCTGTGTGACACGATGTCATGGATTCCTCTGTGTGACATGTCATGGATTCATGGATTCATGGATTCCTCTGTGTGACATGATGTCATGGATTCCTCTGTGTGACACGATGTCATGGATTCCTCTGTGTGACATGATGTCATGGATTCCTCTGTGTGACATGATGTCATGGATTCCTCTGTGGATTCCTCTGACATGATGTCATGGATTCCTCATGATGTCATGGATTCCTCTGACACGATGTCATGGATTCCTCTGTGTGACACGATGTCATGGATTCCTCTGTGTGACATGATGTCATGGATTCCTCTGTGTGACACGATGTCATGGATTCCTCTGTGTGACACGATGTCATGGATTCCTCTGTGTGACACGATGTCATGGATTCCTCTGTGTGACACGATGTCATGGATTCCTCTGTGTGACATGATGTCATGGATTCCTCTGTGTGACACGATGTCATGGATTCCTCTGTGTGACATGATGTCATGGATTCCTCTGTGTGACACGATGTCATGGATTCCTCTGTGTGACACGATGTCATGGATTCCTCTGTGTGACACGATGTCATGGATTCCTCTGTGTGACATGATGTCATGGATTCCTCTGTGTGACACGATGTCATGGATTCCTCTGTGTGACACGATGTCATGGATTCCTCTGTGTGACATGATGTCATGGATTCCTCTGTGTGACACGATGTCATGGATTCCTCTGTGTGACATGATGTCATGGATTCCTCTGTGTGACACGATGTCATGGATTCCTCTGTGTGACATGATGTCATGGATTCCTCTGTGTGACATGATGTCATGGATTCCTCTGTGTGACACATGGATTCCTCTGTCATGGATTCCTCTGTGTGACATGATGTCATGGATTCCTCTGTGTGACATGATGTCATGGATTCCGCTGTGTGACATGATGTCATGGATTCCTCTGTGTGACACGATGTCATGGATTCCTCTGTGTGACACGATGTCATGGATTCCTCTGTGTGACATGATGTCATGGATTCCTCTGTGTGACACGATGTCATGGATTCCTCTGTGTGACACGATGTCATGGATTCCTCTGTGTGACACGATGTCATGGATTCCTCTGTGTGACACGATGTCATGGATTCCTCTGTGTGACACGATGTCATGGATTCCTCTGTGTGACATGATGTCATGGATTCCTCTGTGTGACATGATGTGGATGTCACCTCTGTGTGACACGATGTCATGGATTCCTCTGTGTGACACGATGTCATGGATGACATGATTCCTCTGTCATGATGTCATGGATTCCGCTGTGTGACATGATGTCATGGATTCCTCTGTGTGACATGATGTCATGGATTCCGCTGTGTGACATGATGTCATGGATTCCGCTGTGTGACATGATGTCATGGATTCCGCTGTGTGACATGATGTCATGGATTCCTCTGTGTGACACGATGTCATGGATTCCTCTGTGTGACATGATGTCATGGATTCCTCTGTGTGACACGATGTCATGGATTCCTCTGTGTGACATGATGTCATGGATTCCTCTGTGTGACACGATGTCATGGATTCCTCTGTGTGACATGATGTCATGGATTCCTCTGTGTGACACGATGTCATGGATTCCTCTGTGTGACATGATGTCATGGATTCCTCTGTGTGACACGATGTCATGGATTCCTCTGTGTGACATGATGTCATGGATTCCTCTGTCATGGATGACATGATGTCATGGATTCCTCTGTGTGACATGATGTCATGGATTCCCTGTGTGACATGATGTCATGGATTCCTCTGTGTGACACGATGTCATGGATTCCTCTGTGTGACACGATGTCATGGATTCCTCTGTGTGACACGATGTCATGGATTCCTCTGTGTGACATGATGTCATGGATTCCTCTGTGTGACACGATGTCATGGATTCCTCTGTGTGACACGATGTCATGGATTCCTCTGTGTGACACGATGTCATGGATTCCTCTGTGTGACATGTCATGGATTCCTCTGTGTGACACGATGTCATGGATTCCTCTGTGTGACATGATGTCATGGATTCCTCTGTGTGACACGATGTCATGGATTCCTCTGTGTGACACGATGTCATGGATTCCTCTGTGTGACACGATGTCATGGATTCCTCTGTGTGACATGATGTCATGGATTCCTCTGTGTGACACGATGTCATGGATTCCTCTGTGTGACATGATGTCATGGATTCCTCTGTGTGACATGATGTCATGGATTCCGCTGTGTGACATGATGTCATGGATTCCTCTGTGTGACACGATGTCATGGATTCCTCTGTGTGACATGATGTCATGGATTCCTCTGTGTGACACGATGTCATGGATTCCTCTGTGTGACACGATGTCATGGATTCCTCTGTGTGACACGATGTCATGGATTCCTCTGTGTGACATGATGTCATGGATTCCTCTGTGTGACATGATGTCATGGATTCCCCTGTGTGACATGATGTCATGGATTCCTCTGTGTGACACGATGTCATGGATTCCTCTGTGTGACACGATGTCATGGATTCCTCTGTGTGACACGATGTCATGGATTCCTCTGTGTGACATGATGTCATGGATTCCTCTGTGTGACAAGATTCATGGATTCCTCTGTGTGACACGATGTCATGGATTCCTCTGTGTGACATGATGTCATGGATTCCTCTGTGTGACATGATGTCATGGATTCCTCTGTGTGACATGATGTCATGGATTCCTCTGTGTGACATGATGTCATGGATTCCTCTGTGTGACACGATGTCATGGATTCCTCTGTGTGACACGATGTCATGGATTCCTCTGTGTGACATGATGTCATGGATTCCTCTGTGTGACATGATGTCATGGATTCCCCTGTGTGACATGATGTCATGGATTCCTCTGTGTGACACGATGTCATGGATTCCTCTGTGTGACACGATGTCATGGATTCCTCTGTGTGACACGATGTCATGGATTCCTCTGTGTGACACGATGTCATGGATTCCTCTGTGTGACACGATGTCATGGATTCCTCTGTGTGACACGATGTCATGGATTCCTCTGTGTGACATTCCTCTGATGTCATGGATTCCTCTGTGTGACACGATGTCATGGATTCCTCTGTGTGACACATGGATTCCTCTGTGTGACATGATGTCATGGATTCCTCTGTGTGACATGATGTCATGGATTCCTCTGTGTGACACGATGTCATGGATTCCTGTGTGACACGATGTCATGGATTCTGTGTGACACGATGTCATGGATTCCTCTGTGTGACATGATGTCATGGATTCCTCTGTGTGACACATGTCATGGATTCATGACATGATGTCATGGATTCCTCTGTGTGACATGATGTCATGTTCCTCTGTGACATGATGTCATGGATTCCGCTGTGTGACATGATGTCACATGATGTCATGGATTCCTCTGTGTGACATGATGTCATGACATGATGTCATGGATTCCTCTGTGTGACACACGATGTCATGGATTCCTCTGTGTGACATGATGTCATGGATTCCTCTGTGTGACTGTGTGACACGATTCCTCTGTCATGGATTCCTCTGTGTGACATGATGTCATGGATTCCTCTGTGTGACACGATGTCATGGATTCCTCTGTGTGACATGATGTCATGGATTCCTCTGTGTGACACGATGTCATGGATTCCTCTGTGTGACATGATGTCATGGATTCCTCTGTGTGACATGATGTCATGGATTCCTCTGTGTGACATGATGTCATGGATTCCCTGTGTGACACGATGTCATGGATGTCATGGATTCCTCTGTGTGACACGATGTCATGGATTCCTCTGTGTGACACATGGATTCCTCTGTCATGTCATGGATTCCTCTGTGTGACACGATGTCATGGATTCCTCTGTGTGACACGATGTCATGGATTCCTCTGTGTGACATGATGTGACCTCTGTGTGACACGATGTCATGGATTCCTCTGTGTGACACGATCTGTGTGACACGATGTCATGGATTCCTCTGTGTGACATGTGTCATGGATTCCTCTGTGTGACATGATGTCATGGATTCCTCTGTGTGACACGATGTCATGGATTCCTCTGTGTGACACGATGTCATGGATTCCTCTGTGTGACACGATGTCATGGATTCCTCTGTGTGACATGATGTCATGGATTCCTCTGTGTGACACGATGTCATGGATTCCTGTGTGACATGATGTCATGGATTCCTCTGTGTGACATGATGTCATGGATTCCTCTGTGTGACACGATGTCATGGATTCCTCTGTGTGACATGATGTCATGGATTCCTCTGTGTGACATGATGTCATGGATTCCTCTGTGTGACACGATGTCATGGATTCCTCTGTGTGACATGATGTCATGGATTCCTCTGTGTGACACGATGTCATGGATTCCTCTGTGTGACACGATGTCATGGATTCCTCTGTGATGTCATGGATTCCTCTGTGTGACATGATGTCATGGATTCCTCTGTGTGACATGATGTCATGGATTCATGATGTCATGATGTCATGGATTCCGTGTGACATGATGTCATGGATTCCTCTGTGTGACACGATGTCATGGATTCCTCTGTGTGACACGATGTCATGGATTCCTCTGTGTGACACGATGTCATGGATTCCTCTGTGTGACACGATGTCATGGATTCCTCTGTGTGACACGATGTCATGGATTCCTCTGTGTGACATGATGTCATGGATTCCTCTGTGTGACACGATGTCATGGATTCCTCTGTGTGACATGATGTCATGGATTCCTCTGTGTGACATGATGTCATGGATTCCTCTGTGTGACATGATGTCATGGATTCCTCTGTGTGACACGATGTCATGGATTCCTCTGTGTGACATGATGTCATGGATTCCTCTGTGTGACATGATGTCATGGATTCCTCTGTGTGACACGATGTCATGGATTCCTCTGTGTGACACGATGTCATGGATTCCTCTGTGTGACACGATGTCATGGATTCCTCTGTGTGACATGATGTCATGGATTCCTCTGTGTGACACATGGATTCCTCTGTCATGGGATTCCTCTGTGTGACACGATGTCATGGATTCCTCTGTGTGACATGATGTCATGGATTCCTCTGTGTGACATGATGTCATGGATTCCTCTGTGTGACACGATGTCATGGATTCCTCTGTGTGACATGATGTCATGGATTCCTCTGTGTGACACGATGTCATGGATTCCTCTGTGTGACATGATGTCATGGATTCCTCTGTGTGACACGATGTCATGGATTCCTCTGTGTGACACGATGTCATGGATTCCTCTGTGTGACATGATGTCATGGATTCCTCTGTGTGACATGATGTCATGGATTCCCCTGTGTGACACGATGTCATGGATTCCTCTGTGTGACACGATGTCATGTTCCTCTGACACGATGTCATGGATTCCTCTGTGTGACATGATGTCATGGATTCACGATGTCATGGATTCCTCTGTGTGACACGATGTCATGGATTCCTCTGTGTGACACGATGTCATGGATTCCTCTGTGTGACATGATGTCATGGATTCCTCTGTGTGACACGATGTCATGGATTCCTCTGTGTGACACGATGTCATGGATTCCTCTGTGTGACACGATGTCATGGATTCCTCTGTGTGACATGATGTCATGGATTCCTCTGTGTGACACGATGTCATGGATTCCTCTGTGTGACACGATGTCATGGATTCCTCTGTGTGACACGATGTCATGGATTCCTCTGTGTGACATGATGTCATGGATTCCTCTGTGTGACATGATGTCATGTCATGGATTCCTCTGTGTGACACGATGTCATGGATTCCTCTGTGTGACACGATGTCATGGATTCCTGTGTGACATGATGTGACACACGATGTCATGGATTCCTCTGTGTGACATGATGTCATGGATTCCTCTGTGTGACATGATGTCATGGATTCCTCTGTGTGACACGATGTCATGGATTCCTCTGTGTGACACGATGTCATGGATTCTCTGTGTGACATGATGTCATGGATTCCTGTCATGGATTCCTCTGTGTGACATGATGTCATGGATTCCTCTGTGTGACATGATGTCATGTTCATTCCTCTGTGTGACACGATGTCATGGATTCCTCTGTGTGACACGATGTCATGGATTCAACATGATGTCATGGATTCCTCTGTGTGACATGGATTCCTCTGTGTGACACGATGTCATGGATTCCTCTGTGTGACACGATGTCATGGATTCCTGTGTGACTGTCATGGATTCCTGACACGATGTCATGGATTCCTCTGTGTGACATGATGTCATGGATTCCTCTGTGTGACACGATGTCATGGATTCCTCTGTGTGACACGATGTCATGGATTCCTCTGTGTGACATATTGTCATGGATTCCTCTGTGTGACACGATGTCATGGATTCCTCTGTGTGACATGATGTCATGGATTCCTCTGTGTGACACGATGTCATGGATTCCTCTGTGTGACATGATGTCATGGATTCCTCTGTGTGACATGATGTCATGGATTCCTCTGTGTGACATGATGTCATGGATTCCTCTGTGTGACACGATGTCATGGATTCCTCTGTGTGACACGATGTCATGGATTCCTCTGTGTGACATGATGTCATGGATTCCGCTGTGTGACATGATGTCATGGATTCCGCTGTGTGACATGATGTCATGGATTCCTCTGTGACATGTCATGGATTCCTGACATGATGTCATGGATTCCTCTGTGTGACACGATGTCATGGATTCCTCTGTGTGACACGATGTCATGGATTCTGTGTGACATGATGTCATGGATTCCTCTGTGACATGATGTCATGGATTCCTCACGATGTCATGGATTCCTCTGACACGATGTCATGGATTCCTCTGTGTGACACGATGTCATGGATTCCTCTGTGTGACACGATGTCATGGATTCCTCTGTGTGACATGATGTCATGGATTCCTCTGTGTGACACGATGTCATGGATTCCTCTGTGTGACACGATGTCATGGATTCCTCTGTGTGACACGTGTGATTCACGATGTCATGGATTCCTCTGTGTGATTCATGGATTCCTGTGTGACTGTGTTCCTCTGTGTGACATGATGTCATGGATTCCTCTGTGTGACACGATGTCATGGATTCCTCTGTGTGACATGATGTCATGGATTCTGTCTGTGTGACATGATGTCATGGATTCCGCTGTGTGATGTCATGGATTCCTCTGTGTGACACGATGTCATGGATTCCTCTGTGTGACATGATGTCATGGATTCCTCTGTGTGACACGATGTCATGGATGAAATGTCATGTTCCTCTGTGTGATGTCATGGATTCCTCTGTGTGACACGATGTCATGGATTCCTCTGTGTGACACGATGTCATGGATTCCCTCTGTGTGACATGATGTCATGGATTCCTCTGTGTGACACGATGTCATGGATTCCTCTGTGTGACACGATGTCATGGATTCCTCTGTGTGACACGATGTCATGGATTCCTCTGTGATGTGACACGATTCCTGGATTCTGTGTGACATTCCTCTGTGTGTCATGGATTCCTCTGTGTGACACGATGTCATGGATTCCTCTGTGTGACATGATGTCATGGATTCCTCTGTCATGGATTCCTCTGTGTGACATGATGTCATGGATTCCTCTGTGTGACATGATGTCATGGATTCCTCTGTGTGACATGATGTCATGGATTCCTCTGTGTGACATGATGTCATGGATTCCTCTGTGTGACACGATGTCATGGATTCCTCTGTGTGACACGATGTCATGATGTCATGGATTCCTCTGTGTGACACGATGTCATGGATTCCTCTGTGTGACACGATGTCATGGATTCCTCTGTGTGACACGATGTCATGGATTCCTCTGTCATGGATTCCTCTGACACGATGTCATGGATTCCTCTGTGTGACACGATGTCATGGATTCCTCTGATGTCATGACACTGATGTCATGGATTCCTCTGTGTGACACGATGTCATGGATTCCTCTGTGTGACACGATGTCATGGATTCCTCTGTGTGACACGATGTCATGGATTCCTCTGTGTGACACGATGTCATGGATTCCTCTGTGTGACATGATGTCATGGATTCCTCTGTGTGACACGATGTCATGGATTCCTCTGTGTGACATGATGTCATGGATTCCTCTGTGTGACACGATGTCATGGATTCCTCTGTGTGACACGATGTCATGGATTCCTCTGTGTGACATGATGTCATGGATTCCTCTGTGTGACACGATGTCATGGATTCCTCTGTGTGACACGATGTCATGGATTCCTCTGTGTGACATGATGTCATGGATTCCTCTGTGTGACATGATGTCATGGATTCCGCTGTGTGACATGATGTCATGGATTCCTCTGTGTGACACGATGTCATGGATTCCTCTGTGTGACACGATGTCATGGATTCCTCTGTGTGACACGATGGATTCATGACATGATGTCATGGATTCCTCTGTGTGACATGATGTCATGGATTCCTCTGTGTGACACATGATGTCATGGATTCCTCTGTGTGACACGATGTCATGGATTCCTCTGTGTGACATGATGTCATGGATTCCTCTGTGTGACACGATGTCATGGATTCCTCTGTGTGACATGATGTCATGGATTCCTCTGTGTGACACGATGTCATGGATTCCTCTGTGTGACATGATGTCATGTCATGGATTCCTCTGTGTGACATGATGTTCATGTCATGATTCCTCTGTGTGACATGATGTCATGGATTCCTCTGTGTGACACGATGTCATGGATTCCTCTGTGTGACACGATGTCATGGATTCCTCTGTGTGACACATGATGTCATGGATTCCTCTGTGTGACATGATGTCATGGATTCCTCTGTGTGACACGATGTCATGGATTCCTCTGTCATGGATTCCTCTGACACGATGTCATGGATTCCTCTGTGTGACACGATGTCATGGATTCCTCTGTGTGACATGATGTCATGGATTCCTCTGTGTGACACGATGTCATGGATTCCTCTGTGTGACACGATGTCATGGATTCCTCTGTGTGACACGATGTCATGGATTCCTCTGTGTGACATGATGTCATGGATTCCTCTGTGTGACACGATGTCATGGATTCCTCTGTGTGACATGATGTCATGGATTCCTCTGTGTGACACGATGTCATGGATTCCTCTGTGTGACACGATGTCATGGATTCCTCTGTGTGACACGATGTCATGGATTCCTCTGTGTGACACGATGTCATGGATTCCTCTGTGTGACACGATGTCATGGATTCCTCTGTGTGACACGATGTCATGGATTCCTCTGTGTGACACGATGTCATGGATTCCTCTGTGTGACATGATGTCATGGATTCCTCTGTGTGACACGATGTCATGGATTCCTCTGTGTGACTGTCATGGATGACATATTGTCACACGATGTCATTTCCTCTGTGTGACACGATGTCATGACCTCTGTGTGACACGATGTCATGGATTCCTCTGTGTGACACGATGTCATGGATTCCTCTGTGTCATGGACCTCTGTGTGACGATGTCATGGATTCCTCTGTGTGACACGATCTGTGTGACACGATGTCATGGATTCCTCTGTGTGACATGATGTCATGGATTCCTCTGTGTGACATGATGTCATGGATTCCTCTGTGTGACACGATGTCATGGATTCCTCTGTGTGACACGATGTCATGGATTCCTCTGTGTGACATGATGTCATGGATTCCTCTGTGTGACATGATGTCATGGATTCCTCTGTGTGACATGATGTCATGGATTCCTCTGTGTGACACGATGTCATGGATTCCTCTGTGTGACACGATGTCATGGATTCCTCTGTGTGACACGATGTCATGTCATGGATTCCTCTGTGTGACACGATGTCATGGATTCCTCTGTGTGACATGATGTCATGATGTCATGATGTCATTCCTCTGTGTGACATATGTCATGGATTCCTCTGTGTGACACGATGTCATGGATTCCTCTGTGTGACATGATGTCATGGATTCCTCTGTGTGACACGATGTCATGGATTCCTCTGTGTGACATGATGTCATGGATTCCTCTGTGTGACATGATGTCATGGATTCCTCTGTGTGACATGATGTCATGGATTCCTCTGTGTGACACGATGTCATGGATTCCTCTGTGTGACACGATGTCATGGATTCCTCTGTGTGACATGATGTCATGGATTCCGCTGTGTGACATTATGTCATGGATTCCTCTGTGTGACACGATGTCATGGATTCCTCTGTGTGACATGATGTCATGGATTCCTCTGTGTGACACGATGTCATGGATTCCTCTGTGTGACACGATGTCATGGATTCCTCTGTGTGACATGATGTCATGGATTCCTCTGTGTGACACGATGTCATGGATTCCTCTGTGTGACACGATGTCATGGATTCCTCTGTGTGACACGATGTCATGGATTCCTCTGTGTGACATGATGTCATGGATTCCTCTGTGTGACACGATGTCATGGATTCCTCTGTGTGACACGATGTCATGGATTCCTCTGTGTGACACGATGTCATGGATTCTGTGTGACGCTGTTCCTCTGTGACATGATGTCATGGATTCCTGTGTGACTGTGTGATTCATGATGATGTCATGGATTCCTCTGTGTGACACGATGTCATGGATTCCTCTGTGTGACACGATGTCATGGATTCCTCTGTGTGACTGTGTGACATGATGTCATGGATTCCTGTGTGACTGTCATGGATGACATGATGTCATGGGATTCCGCTGTGTGACAATGTATGTCATGGGATTCCTCTGTGTGACACGATGTCATGGATTCCTCTGTGTGACACGATGTCATGGATTCCTCTGTGTGACATGATGTCATGGATTCCTCTGTGTGACACGATGTCATGGATTCCTCTGTGTGACACGATGTCATGGATTCCTCTGTGTGACACGATGTCATGGATTCCTCTGTGTGACATGATGTCATGGATTCCTCTGTGTGACACGATGTCATGGATTCCTCTGTGTGACATGATGTCATGGATTCCTCTGTGTGACATGATGTCATGGATTCCTCTGTGTGACATGATGTCATGGATTCCCTCTGTGTGACATGATGTCATGGATGTCATGGATTCCTCTGTGTGACATGATGTCATGGATTCCTCTGTGTGACACGATGTCATGGATTCCTCTGTGTGACATTGTCATGGATTCCTCTGTGTGACACGATGTCATGGATTCCTCTGTGTGACATGATGTCATGGATTCCTCTGTGTGACACGATGTCATGGATTCCTCTGTGTGACACGATGTCATGGATTCCTCTGTGTGACATGACATGGATTCCTCTGTGTGACATGTGTCATGGATTCCTCTGTGTGACACGTCATGGATTCCTCTGTCATGGATTCCTCTGTGTGACACGATGTCATGGATTCCTCTGTGTGACACGATGTCATGGATTCCTCTGTGTGACACGATGTCATGGATTCCTCTGTGTGACATGATGTCATGGATTCCTCTGTGTGACACGATGTCATGGATTCCTCTGTGTGACATGATGTCATGGATTCCTCTGTGTGACATGATGTCATGGATTCCTCTGTGTGACATGATGTCATGGATTCCTCTGTGTGACATGATGTCATGGATTCCCCTGTGTGACACGATGTCATGGATTCCTCTGTGTGACACGATGTCATGAATTCCTCTGTGTGACACGATGTCATGGATTCCTCTGTGTGACACGATGTCATGGATTCCTCTGTGTGACACGATGTCATGGATTCCTGTGTGACTGTCATGTTCCTCTGACATGATGTCATGGATTCCTCTGTGTGACATGATGTCATGGATTCCTCTGTGTGACATGATGTCATGGATTCCTCTGTGTGACATGATGTCATGTTCACATGATGTCATGGATTCCCCTGTGTGACAAGATGTCATGGATTCCTCTGTGTGACACGATGTCATGGATTCCTCTGTGTGACACGATGTCATGGATTCCTCTGTGTGACACGATGTCATGGATTCCTCTGTGTGACACGATGTCATGGATTCCTCTGTGTGACACGATGTCATGGATTCCTCTGTGTGACACGATGTCATGGATTCCTCTGTGTGACACGATGTCATGGATTCCTCTGTGTGACACGATGTCATGGATTCCTCTGTGTGACACGATGTCATGGATTCCTCTGTGTGACACGATGTCATGGATTCCTCTGTGTGACATGATGTCATGGATTCCTCTGTGTGACACATGATTCCTCTGTCATGGATTCCTCTGTGTGACATGATGTCATGGATTCCTCTGTGTGACACGATGTCATGGATTCCTCTGTGTGACATGATGTCATGGATTCCTCTGTGTGACATGATGTCATGGATTCCTCTGTGTGACACGATGTCATGGATTCCTCTGTGTGACACGATGTCATGGATTCCTCTGTGTGACACGATGTCATGGATTCCTCTGTGTGACATGATGTCATGGATTCCTCTGTGTGACACGATGTCATGGATTCCTCTGTGTGACACGATGTCATGGATTCCTCTGTGTGACACGATGTCATGGATTCCTCTGTGTGACACGATGTCATGGATTCCTCTGTGTGACACGATGTCATGGATTCCTCTGTGTGACACGATGTCATGGATTCCTCTGTGTGACATGATGTCATGGATTCCTCTGTGTGACACGATGTCATGGATTCCTCTGTGTGACATGATGTCATGGATTCCTCTGTGTGACACGATGTCATGGATTCCTCTGTGTGACACGATGTCATGGATTCCTCTGTGTGACATGATGTCATGGATTCCTCTGTGTGACACGTGTGACACGATGTCATGGATTCCTCTGTGTGACACGATGTCATGGATTCCTCTGTGTGACACGATGTCATGGATTCCTCTGTGTGACACGATGTCATGGATTCCTCTGTGTGACATGATGTCATGGATTCCTCTGTGTGACATGATGTCATGGATTCCTCTGTGTGACATGATGTCATGGATTCCTCTGTGTGACATGATGTCATGGATTCCGTGTGACTGTCATGGATTCCTCTGACATTATGTCATGGATTCCTCTGTGTGACACGATGTCATGGATTCCTCTGTGTGACATGATGTCATGGATTCCTCTGTGTGACACGATGTCATGGATTCCTCTGTGTGACACGATGTCATGGATTCCTCTGTGTGACATGTCATGGATTCCTCTGTGTGATGTCATGGATTCCTCTGTGTGACACGATGTCATGGATTCCTCTGTGTGACACGATGTCATGGATTCCTCTGTGTGACATGATGTCATGGATTCCTCTGTGTGACATGATGTCATGGATTCCTCTGTGTGACATGATGTCATGGATTCCTCTGTGTGACACGATGACACGATGTCATGGATTCCTCTGTGTGACATGATGTCATGGATTCCTCTGTGTGACATGATCATGGATTCCGCTGTGTGACACGATGTCATGGATTCCTCTGTGTGACATGATGTCATGGATTCCGCTGTGTGACATGATGTCATGGATTCCTCTGTGTGACACGATGTCATGGATTCCGCTGTGTGACATGATGTCATGGATTCATGTGACACGATGTCATGGATTCCTCTGTGTGACACGATGTCATGGATTCCTCTGTGTGACATGATGTCATGGATTCCTCTGTGTGACACGATGTCATGGATTCCTCTGTGTGACATGATGTCATGGATTCACTGTGTGACATGATGTCATGGATTCCTCTGTGTGACACGATGTCATGGATTCCTCTGTGTGACACGATGTCATGGATTCCTCTGTGTGACACGATGTCATGGATTCCTCTGTGTGACACGATGTCATGGATTCCTCTGTGTGACATGATGTCATGGATTCCTCTGTGTGACATGGATTCCGCTGTGTGATGTCATGGATTCCTCTGTGTGACACGATGTCATGGATTCCTCTGATGTGACACATGATTCCTCTGTCATGGATTCCTCTGTGTGACACGATGTCATGGATTCCTCTGTGTGACACGATGTCATGGATTCCTCTGTGTGACACGATGTCATGGATTCCTCTGTGTGACACGATGTCATGGATTCCTCTGTGTGACACGATGTCATGGATTCCTCTGTGTGACACGATGTCATGGATTCATGGATTCTCTGTGTGACACGATGTCATGGATTCCTCTGTGTGACACGATGTCATGGATTCCTCTGTGTGATGTCATGGATTCCTCTGTGTGACATGATGTCATGGATTCCTCTGTGTGACACGATGTCATGGATTCCTCTGTGTGACACGATGTCATGGATTCCTCTGTGTGACACGATGTCATGGATTCCTCTGTGTGACACGATGTCATGGATTCCTCTGTGTGACACGATGTCATGGATTCCTCTGTGTGACACGATGTCATGGATTCCTCTGTGTGACACGATGTCATGGATTCCTCTGTGTGACACGATGTCATGGATTCCTCTGTGTGACACGATGTCATGGATTCCTCTGATGTCATGGATTCCTCTGTGTGACACGTGTCATATTCCTCTGTGTGACATGGATTCCTCTGTGTGACACGATGTCATGGATCCCTCTGTGTGACATGATGTCATGGATTCCTCTGTGTGACACGATGTCATGGATTCCTCTGTGTGACACGATGTCATGGATTCCTCTGTGTGACATGATGTCATGGATTCCTCTGTGTGACATGATGTCATGGATTCCTCTGTGTGACATGATGTCATGGATTCCTCTGTGTGACATGATGTCATGGATTCCTCTGTGTGACATGATGTCATGGATTCCTCTGTGTGACACGATGTCATGGATTCCTCTGTGTGACACGATGTCATGGATTCCTCTGTGTGACACGATGTCATGGATTCCTGTGTGTGACATGATGTCATGGATTCCTGTGTGTGACATGATGTCATGGATTCCTGTGTGTGACATGCATTTCTCCTGAATTACAGCACATAAAACAGACAAGTCAATAAATCATAACACACAGTTGAAAGAACACACCAAGTTCAGTGTAAAAATGTATTTAAACACAAAAACTAAGACAGAAAGAACACATGAAACAAGTAAACAAACAGTATTTTCACAAACACATGATTAGTGGTTCCTTTCTGCTGATGCTGGTTTTGGAGGGGTACCCAAAGCATGCTACACAGGATGGGCATTTATCAGCTGCACTCCCAACCAAGACACTAATCAGATAATCATCTATTTGTTCTAAAACATCATCAAGCAGCCTACATTAGGCCCGGAGGACTGTGCTCGTTGCTAGGCAAACAGTATTTTGAGGTGAAAAGGGACCAATAGGATGATGCGGCATGGCACTCCAGGACATAGAGCAAAGAGACACTAATTAACCACCATGCACTAATCACTTATCTCTCTAATGGGAGGACACACACACAATGTGAATATACACATTACACACACATGCCCACACACACAATGTGAATATACACATTACACACACACACACACACACACAATGTGAATGTCATAAGGTGAATGCACCAATTTGTAAGTCGCTCTGGATAAGAGCGTCTGCTAAATGACTTAAATGTAAATGTAAATGAATATACACATTACACACACACACACACAATGTGAATATGCACATTACACACACACGCCCACAATGTGAATATAGACATTACACACACAATGTGAATATACACATTACACACAATGTGAATATACACATTACACACACAATGTGAATATAGACATTACACACACAATGTGAATATAGACATTACACACACAATGTGAATATACACATTACACACAATGTGAATATACACATTACACACACAATGTGAATATACACATTACACACAATGTGAATATACACATTACACACACAATGTGAATATACACATTACACACACAATGTGAATATAGACATTATACACACAATGTGAATATACACATTACACACATTGTGAATATACACATTACACACAATGTGAATATACACATTACACACAATGTGAATATACACATTACACACACACACACAATGTGAATATACACATTACACACACACACACAATGTGAATATACACATTACACACACACACACAATGTGAATATACACATTACACACACACACACAATGTGAATATACACATTACACACACACACACAATGTGAATATACACATTACAGACACACACACACACAATGTGAATATACACATTACGCACGCACTCACACATACACAATGTGAATATACACATTACACACACACACACAATGTGAATATACACATTACACACACACACACAATGTGAATATACACATTACACACACACACACAATGTGAATATACACATTACACACACACACACAATGTGAATATACACATTACACACACACACACAATGTGAATATACACATTACACACACACACACAATGTGAATATACACATTACGCACGCACTCACACATACACAATGTGAATATACACATTACACACACACACACAATGTGAATATACACATTACACACACACACACAATGTGAATATACACATTACACACACACACACAATGTGAATATACACATTACACACACACACACAATGTGAATATACACATTACACACACACACACAATGTGAATATACACATTACGCACGCACTCACACATACACAATGTGAATATACACATTACACACACACACACAATGTGAATATACACATTACACACACACACACAATGTGAATATACACATTACACACACACACACAATGTGAATATACACATTACACACACATACACAATGTGAATATACACATTACACACACACACACAATGTGAATATACACATTACACACACACACACAATGTGAATATACACATTACACACACACACACACATACACAATGTGAATATACACATTACACACACACACACAATGTGAATATACACATTACACACACACACACAATGTGAATATACACATTACACACACACACACACATACACAATGTGAATATACACATTACGCACGCACTCACACATACACAATGTGAATATACACATTACACACACACACAATGTGAATATACACATTACACACACACACACAATGTGAATATACACATTACACACACACACACACAATGTGAATATACACATTACACACACACACACAATGTGAATATACACATTACACACACATACACAATGTGAATATACACATTACACACACACACACAATGTGAATATACACATTACACACACACACACAATGTGAATATACACATTACACACACACACACAATGTGAATATACACATTACACACACACACACAATGTGAATATACACATTACACACACACACACAATGTGAATATACACATTACACACACATACACAATGTGAATATACACATTACACACACACACACAATGTGAATATACACATTACACACACACACACAATGTGAATATACACATTACACACACACACAATGTGAATATACACATTACACACACACACACAATGTGAATATACACATTACACACACACACACAATGTGAATATACACATTACACACACACACACACAATGTGAATATACACATTACACACACACACACAATGTGAATATACACATTACACACACACACACAATGTGAATATACACATTACACACACACACACAATGTGAATATACACATTACACACACATACACAATGTGAATATACACATTACGCACGCACTCACACATACACAATGTGAATATACACATTACACACACACACACAATGTGAATATACACATTACACACACACACACATGTGAATATACACATTACACACACACACACAATGTGAATATACACATTACACACACACACACACACAATGTGAATATACACATTACACACACATACACAATGTGAATATACACATTACGCACGCACTCACACATACACAATGTGAATATACACATTACACACACACACACAATGTGAATATACACATTACACACACACACACAATGTGAATATACACATTACACACACACACACAATGTGAATATACACATTACACACACACACACAATGTGAATATACACATTACACACACATACACAATGTGAATATACACATTACACACACATACACAATGTGAATATACACATTACACACACATACACAATGTGAATATACACATTACACACACACACACAATGTGAATATACACATTACACACACACACACAATGTGCAGGCAGACATTTCCAGGCATCACGTATAATATGGAGAACAACTCTGCATCTCATTCCATTCATGTTGGTCATATACAGTAGTTACTACTGACAATGGCTCCCAGTAGAATCAGTAGCGTAGAGTTCACAGAGTATTTTAGGTATGGGTTAACACACCAGGCCAGGTTGGAATTAAAAACCTGATGAGAAGGAAAGGAGGGAGGGTTGGCTCCTAGGGAGGGTGACTAAAATCGTGAAAAATCCAGTAATTGTGCCAGTCAGGGGTGTGTGCTTTTAGGAGGGGTGGTATTACTCTTTCATTTTCCCTCTAATACCTTTGCAACAGAAGAAAGGAGGACTGGGGGGGGGGTGCTAAAGTATGTAGTCTTTGTAATTACCACAGTATTACTGGTCTAACAATGCAGGGCTCTGGGCAGCTCTGACTGGGCCACCATCATTTCCTTTCTAATCCTCCTGCTCATTGGAAACACTCAGGTTTCACCACCCCCATCTCATACCACCTATACTGACCAATACCCGACCAACCATGGAATACACCAGGGGCTTTACTTCCCTAGCCAATCTATTCATGGGCTATTTACCACAGGGGTATGTCTATAGTGTGCGTGTGTTTCTCTGAGAATATATATTTTTCTAAACAGGGTTAGGACAGTTGCCTGGACACAACCCCTGAGCTCGTAACAGCCTAACATTTGTAGAAGGCAAAACAATTTCCTCAAGGAATGGGACCAAACCAATTAACTTCAATTAAGTCAATTGGCAACTCTTGCCCACTTCTCCTCCTGAGCTACAAGGAGCCTCTCAGCTAATCATCACAGCCAACACCTCCCCCAGCAAACAGACATGCCCAGGGGTACTCACATCGCACTACAATCACAAACCATTTACTTTGCTTTTACTACAATTTACTAGATTAACTAGAGACGATAAATATAATTGGGTAACTCAATGCAGTTGTCATGTACTCATGTAGTACTAGACACAATCGAAAAAAGAAACTTCCCATTGACAGTGACACATCCTCAGCAGCCTTACTGTGGCCCAGGCAGGAATATAAACCAGAACCCTAGTGGTGCTGGTAGCACCATGCTCACTAACTGGAACAGTGGTTGTGTGTAGCAGTGTTGGTAGCACCATGCTCTCTAACTGGAACAGTGGTTGTGTGTAGCAATACTGGTAGCACCATGTTCTCTAACTGGAACAGTGGTTGTGTGTAGCAGTGTTGGTAGCACCATGCTCTCTAACTGGAACAGTGGTTGTGTGTAGCAGTGTTGGTAGCACCATGTTCTCTAACTGGAACAGTGGTTGTGTGTAGCAGTGTTGGTAGCACCATGCTCTCTAACAGGAACAGTGGTTGTGTGTAGCAGTGTTGGTAGCACCATGTTCTCTAACTGGAACAGTGGTTATGTGTAGCAGTGTTGGTAGCACCATGTTCTCGAACTGGAACAGTGGTCGTGTGTAGCAGTGTTGGTAGCACCATGTTCTCTAAAAGGAACAGTGGTTGTGTGTAGTAGTGTTGGTAGCACCATGTTCTCAAACTGGAACAGTGGTTGTGTGTAGCAGTGTTGGTAGCACCATGTTCTATAACTGGAACAATGGTTGTGTGTAGCAGTGTTGGTTGCACCATGTTCTCTCTCTGGAATAGTGGTTGTGTGCAGAAGTGTTGGTAGCACCCTGTTCTCTAACTGGAACAGTGGTAGTGTGTAGCAGTGTTGGTAGCACCATGCTCTCTAACTGGAACAGTGGTTGTGTGTAGTAGTGTTGGTAGCACCATGCTCTCTAACTGGAACAGTGGTTGTGTGTAGCAGTGTTGGTAGCACCATGTTCTATAACTGGAACAATGGTTGTGTGTAGCAGTGTTGGTTGCACCATGTTCTCTCTCTGGAATAGTGGTTGTGTGCAGAAGTGTTGGTAGCACCCTGTTCTCTAACTGGAACAGTGGTAGTGTGTAGCAGTGTTGGTAGCACCATGTTCTCTAACAGGAACAGTGGTTGTGTGTAGCAGTGTTGGTAGCACCATGTTCTCTAACTGGAACAGTGGTTGTGTGTAGCAGTGTTGGTTGCACCATGTTCTCTAACTGGAACAGTGGTTGTGTGTAGCAGTGTTGGTAGCACCATGTTCTCTAACTGGAACAGTGGTTGTGTGTAGCAGTGTTGGTAGCACCATGTTCTCTAACAGGAACAGTGGTTGTGTGTAGCAGTTTTGGTAGCACCATGTTCTCTAACTGGAACAGTGGTTGTGTGTGGCAGTACTAGTAGCACCATGTTCTCTAACTGGATCAGTGGTTGTGTGTGGCAGTACTAGTAGCACCATGTTCTCTAACTGGAACAGTGGTAGTGTGTAGCAGTGTTGGTAGCACCATGTTCTCTAACAGGAACAGTGGTTGTGTGTAGCAGTGTTGGTAGCACCATGTTCTCTAACTGGAACAGTGGTCGTGTGTAGCAGTGTTGGTTGCACCATGTTCTCTAACAGGAACAGTGGTTGTGTGTAGCAGTGTTGGTAGCACCATGTTCTCTAACAGGAACAGTGGTTGTGTGTAGCAGTGTTGGTAGCACCATGTTCTCTAACTGGAACAGTGGTTGTGTGTGGCAGTACTAGTAGCACCATGTTCTCTAACTGGAACAGTGGTTGTGTGTAGCAGTGTTGGTAGCACCATGTTCTCTAACTGGAACAGTCGTTGTGTGTGGCAGTACTAGTAGCACCATGTTCTCTAACTGGAACAGTGGTAGTGTGTAGCAGTGTTGGTAGCACCATGTTCTCTAACTGGAACAGTGGTAGTGTGTAGCAGTGTTGGTAGCACCATGTTCTCTAACTGGAACAGTGGTAGTGTGTAGCAGTGTTGGTAGCACCATGCTCTCTAACTGGAACAGTGGTAGTGTGTAGCAGTGTTGGTAGCACCATGTTCTCTCACTGGAACAGTGGTTGTGTAGCAGTACTGGTAGCACCATGTTCTCTAACTGGAACAGTGGTAGTGTGTAGCAGTGTTGGTAGCACCATGCTCTCAAACTGGAACAGTGGTAGTGTGTAGCAGTGTTGGTAGCACCATGCTCTCTAACTGGAACAGTGGTAGTGTGTAGCAGTGTTGGTAGCACCATGTTCTCTCACTGGAACAGTGGTTGTGTGTAGCAGTACTGGTAGCTCCACCAGTAGAGTGTTACACTGAGGGCTACAGAGGTTTGTCACAGAGCCTGGCCTGTTAACACACACAGGGGAGCACTAAATACTTTTCACCAATGCAAGAGTTAAGAGTTGCAGTGTCAGAGAGTGTCAGAGTTACAGCCCCCAGAACCGCATGCAGTCCCCCGGACCCTAGCCCTCCGCAATTGTCAAACGAGATACAATTAGATAGTATTCTGGCAGAGCGAATTAGCATAGTTATACAAACAGTGGCTGCTAAAGGGTTGGCACAAGAGAGGACAAAGGGGGCCCCCTTAAAGCATAGTATTGCACACACGCACACACAATTACACATAAACAGACACAGTTATACGTAAACACATCACTTATAAATAAACACAAAAATACATAAACACACACACTTATACGTGAACACACACACACTTATACACACACTTACACATAAGGTCGATGGTATAGATGGTATAGATAATGGTATAGACGGTATAGCCAATGGTATAGATGGTGTAGATGGTATATATGATGATATAGATGGTATACATGGTATAGCTGATCGTATAGATGGTATAGATTATGAAATAGATGGTATAAATGAAAGTATAGATGGTATAGATTATGGTATAGATGGTATAGCTGATGGCATAGCTGATGGTATAAATGGTATAGATGATGAAATAGATGGTTTAGATAATGAAATAGATGGTATAGCTGATGGTATAAATTATGGAAAAGATGGTATAAATGATGGAATAGATGGTATAGCTGATGGTGTAGCCAATGGTATAGATGGTATATCTGATGGTATAAATGATGGTATAGATGCTATATATGGTATAACTGATGGTGTAGATGGTATAGCTGATGGTAAAGATGGTGGTAGAGATGGTATAAATGATGATATAGCTGATGGCATAGATGACATAGATGGTGTAGAAGATGGTATAGATGGTGGTAATGCTGATGGTATCGATTGCATAGCTGATGGTATAGACGATGGTATAGATGGTATCGCTGATGGTATAAAGGGTATAGCTGATGGTATAGAGGGTATAGCTGACGGTATAGAGGGTATAGCTGATGGTATAGAGGGTATAGCTGACGGTATAGATGGTGTAGCTGATGGTACAAAGGGTATAGCTGACGGTATAGAGGGTATAGCTGACGGTATAAAGGGTATAGCTGACTGTATAGAGGGTATAGATGATGGTATAAAGGGTATAGCTGATGGTATAGATGGTATAGCTGATGGTATAAAGGGTATAGCTGATGGTATAGAGGGTATAGCTGATGGTATAAAGGGTATAGCTGATGGTATAAAGAGTATAGCTGACGGTATAGAGGGTATAGCTGATGGTATAGAGGGTATAGATGATGGTATAGATGGTATCGCTGATGGTATAAAGGGTATAGCTGATGGTATAGAGGGTATAGCTGACGGTATAGAGGGTATAGCTGATGGTATAGAGGGTATAGCTGACGGTATAGATGGTATAGCTGATGGTATAAAGGGTATAGCTGACGGTATAGAGGGTATAGCTGACGGTATAAAGGGTATAGCTGACGGTATAGAGGGTATAGATGATGGTATAAAGGGTATAGCTGATGGTATAGAGGGTATAGATGATGGTATAAAGGGTATAGCTGATGGTATAGATGGTATAGCTGATGGTATAAAGGGTATAGCTGATGGTATAGAGGGTATAGCTGATGGTATAAAGGGTATAGCTGATGGTATAAAGAGTATAGCTGACGGTATAGAGGGTATAGCTGATGGTATAGAGGGTATAGATGATGGTATAGATGGTATAGCTGACGGTATAAAGGGTATAGCTGACGGTATAGAGGGTATAGATGATGGTATAAAGGGTATAGCTGATGGTATAGAGGGTATAGCTGACGGTATAAAGGGTATAGCTGACTGTATAGAGGGTATAGATGATGGTATAAAGGGTATAGCTGATGGTATAGATGGTATAGCTGATGGTATAAAGGGTATAGCTGATGGTATAGAGGGTATAGCTGATGGTATAAAGGGTATAGCTGATGGTATAAAGAGTATAGCTGACGGTATAGAGGGTATAGCTGATGGTATAGAGGGTATAGATGATGGTATAGATGGTATCGCTGATGGTATAAAGGGTATAGCTGATGGTATAGAGGGTATAGCTGACGGTATAGAGGGTATAGCTGATGGTATAGAGGGTATAGCTGACGGTATAGATGGTATAGCTGATGGTATAAAGGGTATAGCTGACGGTATAGAGGGTATAGCTGACGGTATAAAGGGTATAGCTGACGGTATAGAGGGTATAGATGATGGTATAAAGGGTATAGCTGATGGTATAGATGGTATAGCTGATGGTATAAAGGGTATAGCTGACGGTATAGAGGGTATAGCTGATGGTATAGAGGGTATAGCTGATGGTATAGAGGGTATAGCTGATGGTATAGAGGGTATAGCTGATGGTATAGATGGTATAGCTGATGGTATAAAGGGTATAGCTGATGGTATAGATGGTATAGCTGATGGTATAGAGGGTATAGATGATGGTATAAAGGGTATAGCTGATGGTATAGAGGGTATAGCTGATGGTATAAAGGGTATAGCTGATGGTATAGAGGGTATAGCTGACGGTATAGAGGGTATAGCTGATGGTATAGAGGGTATAGCTGACGGTATAGATGGTATAGCTGATGGTATAAAGGGTATAGCTGACGGTATAGAGGTATAGCTGATGGTATAAAGGGTATAGCTGATGGTATAAAGGGTATAGCTGATGGTATAAAGGGTATAGCTGATGGTATAGATGGTATAGCTGATGGTATAAAGGGTATAGCTGACGGTATAGAGGGTATAGCTGATGGTATAGAGGGTATAGATGATGGTATAGATGGTATCGCTGATGGTATAAAGGTATAGCTGATGGTATAGAGGGTATAGCTGACGGTATAGAGGTATAGCTGATGGTATAGAGGGTATAGCTGACGGTATAGATGGTATAGCTGATGGTATAAAGGGTATAGCTGACGGTATAGAGGGTATAGCTGACGGTATAAAGGGTATAGCTGACGGTATAGAGGGTATAGATGATGGTATAAAGGGTATAGCTGATGGTATAGATGGTATAGCTGATGGTATAAAGGGTATAGCTGACGGTATAGAGGGTATAGCTGATGGTATAGAGGGTATAGCTGATGGTATAGAGGGTATAGCTGATGGTATAGATGGTATAGCTGATGGTATAAAGGGTATAGCTGATGGTATAGATGGTATAGCTGATGGTATAGAGGGTATAGATGATGGTATAGAGGGTATAGCTGACGGTATAGAGGGTATAGCTGATGGTATAGAGGGTATAGCTGACGGTATAGATGGTATAGCTGATGGTATAGAGGGTATAGCTGACGGTATAGATGGTATAGCTGATGGTATAAAGGGTATAGCTGACGGTATAGAGGGTATAGCTGATGGTATAGAGGGTATAGCTGATGGTATAAAGGGTATAGCTGATGGTATAAAGGGTATAGCTGATGGTATAGATGGTATAGCTGATGGTATAAAGGGTATAGCTGACGGTATAGAGGGTATAGCTGATGGTATAGAGGGTATAGATGATGGTATAGATGGTATCGCTGATGGTATAAAGGGTATAGCTGATGGTATAGAGGGTATAGCTGACGGTATAGAGGGTATAGCTGATGGTATAGAGGGTATAGCTGACGGTATAGATGGTATAGCTGATGGTATAAAGGGTATAGCTGACGGTATAGAGGGTATAGCTGACGGTATAAAGGGTATAGCTGATGGTATAAAGGGTATAGCTGATGGTATAGATGGTATAGCTGATGGTATAAAGGGTATAGCTGATGGTATAAAGGGTATAGCTGATGGTTTAGATGGTATAGCTGATGGTATAAAGGGTATAGCTGATGGTATAGATGGTATAGCTGATGGTATAGAGGGTATAGATGATGGTATAAAGGGTATAGCTGACGGTATAGAGGGTATAGCTGACGGTATAAAGGGTATAGCTGACGGTATAGAGGGTATAGCTGATGGTATAGAGGGTATAGCTGATGGTATAGAGGGTATAGCTGATGGTATAGATGGTATAGCTGATGGTATAGAGGGTATAGCTGATGGTATAAAGGGTATAGCTGATGGTATAGAGGGTATAGCTGATGGTATAGAGGGTATAGCTGATGGTATAGAGGGTATAGCTGATGGTATAGAGGGTATAGCTGATGGTATAGATGGTATAGCTGATGGTATAAAGGGTATAGCTGATGGTATAGATGGTATAGCTGATGGTATAGAGGGTATAGATGATGGTATAAAGGGTATAGCTGATGGTATAGAGGGTATAGCTGATGGTATAGAGGGTATAGCTGATGGTATAGAGGGTATAGATGATGGTATAGAGGGTATAGCTGATGGTATAGAGGGTATAGCTGATGGTATAGATGGTATAGCTGATGGTATAAAGGGTATAGCTGATGGTATAGCTGATGGTATAGAGGGTATAGCTGATGGTATAGAGGGTATAGCTGATGGTATAGATGGTATAGCTGATGGTATAAAGGGTATAGCTGATGGTATAGCTGACGGTATAGAGGGTATAGCTGATGGTATAGAGGGTATAGCTGACGGTATAGAGGTATAGCTGATGGTATAGATGGTATAGTTGATGGTATAGATGGTATAGCTGACGGTATAGATGGTATAGCTGATGGTATAGATGGTATAGCTGATGGTATAAAGGGTATAGCTGATGGTATAAAGGGTATAGCTGATGGTATAGATGGTATAGCTGATGGTATAGATGGTATAGCTGATGGTATAGAGGTATAGCTGATGGTATAGAGGTATAGCTGATGGTATAGAGGGTATAGCTGATGGTATAGATGGTATAGCTGATGGTATAAAGGGTATAGCTGATGGTATAGATGGTATAGCTGATGGTATAGAGGTATAGATGATGGTATAAAGGGTATAGCTGATGGTATAGAGGTATAGCTGATGGTATAAAGGGTATAGCTGATGGTATAGAGGGTATAGCTGACGGTATAGAGGGTATAGCTGATGGTATAGAGGGTATAGCTGACGGTATAGATGGTATAGCTGATGGTATAAAGGGTATAGCTGACGGTATAGAGGGTATAGCTGATGGTATAGAGGTATAGCTGATGGTATAAAGGGTATAGCTGATGGTATAAAGGGTATAGCTGATGGTATAGATGGTATAGCTGATGGTATAAAGGGTATAGCTGACGGTATAGAGGGTATAGCTGATGGTATAGAGGGTATAGATGATGGTATAGATGGTATCGCTGATGGTATAAAGGGTATAGCTGATGGTATAGAGGGTATAGCTGACGGTATAGAGGGTATAGCTGATGGTATAGAGGGTATAGCTGACGGTATAGATGGTATAGCTGATGGTATAAAGGGTATAGCTGACGGTATAAAGGGTATAGCTGATGGTATAGATGGTATAGCTGATGGTATAAAGGGTATAGCTGATGGTATAAAGGGTATAGCTGATGGTTTAGATGGTATAGCTGATGGTATAAAGGGTATAGCTGATGGTATAGATGGTATAGCTGATGGTATAGAGGGTATAGATGATGGTATAAAGGGTATAGCTGATGGTATAGAGGGTATAGCTGATGGTATAGAGGGTATAGCTGATGGTATAGAGGGTATAGATGATGGTATAGAGGGTATAGCTGATGGTATAGAGGGTATAGCTGATGGTATAGATGGTATAGCTGATGGTATAAAGGGTATAGCTGATGGTATAGCTGATGGTATAGGGTATAGCTGATGGTATAGAGGTATAGCTGATGGTATAGATGGTATAGCTGATGGTATAAAGGGTATAGCTGATGGTATAGCTGACGGTATAGAGGTATAGCTGATGGTATAGAGGTATAGCTGACGGTATAGAGGTATAGCTGATGGTATAGATGGTATAGTTGATGGTATAGATGGTATAGCTGACGGTATAGAGGGTATAGCTGATGGTATAGATGGTATAGCTGATGGTATAAAGGGTATAGCTGATGGTATAAAGGGTATAGCTGATGGTATAGATGGTATAGCTGATGGTATAGATGGTATAGCTGATGGTATAGAGGGTATAGCTGATGGTATAGAGGGTATAGCTGATGGTATAGAGGGTATAGCTGATGGTATAGATGGTATAGCTGATGGTATAAAGGGTATAGCTGATGGTATAGATGGTATAGCTGATGGTATAGAGGGTATAGATGATGGTATAAAGGGTATAGCTGATGGTATAGAGGGTATAGCTGATGGTATAAAGGGTATAGCTGATGGTATAGAGGGTATAGCTGACGGTATAGAGGGTATAGCTGATGGTATAGAGGTATAGCTGACGGTATAGATGGTATAGCTGATGGTATAAAGGGTATAGCTGACGGTATAGAGGTATAGCTGATGGTATAGAGGGTATAGCTGATGGTATAAAGGGTATAGCTGATGGTATAAAGGGTATAGCTGATGGTATAGATGGTATAGCTGATGGTATAAAGGGTATAGCTGACGGTATAGAGGTATAGCTGATGGTATAGAGGGTATAGATGATGGTATAGATGGTATCGCTGATGGTATAAAGGGTATAGCTGATGGTATAGAGGTATAGCTGACAGTATAGAGGTATAGCTGATGGTATAGAGGGTATAGCTGACGGTATAGATGGTATAGCTGATGGTATAAAGGGTATAGCTGACGGTATAGAGGGTATAGCTGACGGTATAAAGGGTATAGCTGACGGTATAGAGGGTATAGATGATGGTATAAAGGGTATAGCTGATGGTATAAAGGGTATAGCTGATGGTATAAAGGGTATAGCTGATGGTATAGATGGTATAGCTGATGGTATAAAGGGTATAGCTGATGGTTTAGATGGTATAGCTGATGGTATAGAGGGTATAGCTGATGGTATAGAGGGTATAGCTGATGGTATAGAGGGTATAGCTGATGGTATAAAGGGTATAGCTGATGGTATAGAGGGTATAGCTGATGGTATAGAGGGTATAGCTGATGGTATAGATGGTATAGCTGATGGTATAAAGGGTATAGCTGATGGTATAGCTGACGGTATAGAGGGTATAGCTGATGGTATAGAGGGTATAGCTGATGGTATAGATGGTATAGCTGATGGTATAAAGGGTATAGCTGATGGTATAGCTGACGGTATAGAGGTATAGCTGATGGTATAGAGGGTATAGCTGACGGTATAGAGGGTATAGCTGATGGTATAGATGGTATAGTTGATGGTATAGATGGTATAGCTGACGGTATAGAGGTATAGCTGATGGTATAGATGGTATAGCTGATGGTATAAAGGGTATAGCTGATGGTATAAAGGGTATAGCTGATGGTATAGATGGTATAGCTGATGGTATAGATGGTATAGCTGATGGTATAGAGGTATAGCTGATGGTATAGAGGGTATAGCTGACGGTATAGAGGGTATAGCTGATGGTATAGCTGATGGTATAAAGGGTATAGCTGATGCTATAGAGGTATAGCTAATGGTATAGAAGGTATAGCTGATGGTATAGAGGGTATAGCTGATGGTATAGAGGGTATAGATGATGGTATAAAGGGTATAGCTGATGGTATAGAGGTTATATCTGATGGTATAGAGGGTATAGCTGATGGTATAGAGGGTATAGATGATGGTATAAAGGGTATAGCTGATGGTATGAAGGGTATAGCTGAACGGTATAGAGGGTATAGCTGATGGTTTAGATGGTATAGCTGATGGTATAGAGGGTATAGCTGATGGTATAGAGGGTATAGCTGATGGTATAAAGGGTATAGCTGATGGTATAAAGGGTATAGCTGATGGTATAGAGGATATAGCTGATGGTATAGAGGGTATAGCTGATGGTATAGATGGTATAGCTGATGGTATAAAGGGTATAGCTGATGGTATAAAGGGTATAGCTGATGGTATAAAGGGTATAGCTGATGGTATAAAGGGTATAGCTGATGGTATAAAGGGTATAGCTGATGGTATAAAGGGTATAACTGATGGTTTAGATGGTATAGCTGATGGTATAAAGGGTATAGCTGATGGTATAAAGGGTATAGCTGATGCTATAAAGGGTATAGCTGATGGTATAAAGGGTATAGCTGATGGTATAGATGGTATAGCTGATGGTATAAAGGGTATAGACGATGGTATAGAGGGTATAGCTGATGGTATAGATGGTATAGCTGATGGTATAAAGGGTATAGCTGATGGTATAGATGGTATAGCTGATGGTATAGATTGTATAGCTGATGGTATAAAGGGTATAGCTGATGGTAAAAGGGTATAGCTGATGGTATAAAGGGTATAGCTGATGGTATAAAGGGTATAGCTGATGGTATAAAGGGTATAGCTGATGGTATAAAGGGTATAGCTGATGGTATAAAGGGTATAGCTGATGGTATAAAGGGTATAGCTGATGGTATAGATGGTATAGCTGATGGTATAAAGGGTATAGACAATGGTATAAAGGGTATAGCTGATGGTATAGATGGTATAGCTGATGGTATAAAGGTTATAGACGATGGTATAGATGATGGTATAAAGGGTATAGCTGATGGTATACAGGGTATAGCTGATGGTATAGAGGGTATAGCTGACGGTATAGAGGGTATAGCTGATGGTAGAGTTGATGGTATAGATAGTATAGCCAACGGTAGAGATGGTATAGCTGACGGTATATCCAATGGTATAGATGGAATAGCTGATGGTGTAGTCGATGGTATAGATGGTAAACATGATGGTATAGCCGATGGCATATATGGTATAGCCAATGGCATAGACAATGGTAGAGCCGATAGTATAGATGGTATAGCAGATTGTAAAGATGGTATTGTCGATGGTATAGATGGTATAGCTGATGGTATAAAGGGTATAGCTGATGGTATAAAGGGTATAGCTGATGGTATAGATGGTATAGCTGATGGTATAGATGGTATAGCTGATGGTATAGAGGGTATAGCTGATGGTATAGAGGGTATAGCTGATGGTATAGAGGGTATAGCTGATGGTATAGATGGTATAGCTGATGGTATAAAGGGTATAGCTGATGGTATAGATGGTATAGCTGATGGTATAGAGGGTATAGATGATGGTATAAAGGGTATAGCTGATGGTATAGAGGGTATAGCTGATGGTATAAAGGGTATAGCTGATGGTATAGAGGGTATAGCTGACGGTATAGAGGGTATAGCTGATGGTATAGAGGGTATAGCTGACGGTATAGATGGTATAGCTGATGGTATAAAGGGTATAGCTGACGGTATAGAGGGTATAGCTGATGGTATAGAGGGTATAGCTGATGGTATAAAGGGTATAGCTGATGGTATAAAGGGTATAGCTGATGGTATAGATGGTATAGCTGATGGTATAAAGGGTATAGCTGACGGTATAGAGGGTATAGCTGATGGTATAGAGGGTATAGATGATGGTATAGATGGTATCGCTGATGGTATAAAGGGTATAGCTGATGGTATAGAGGGTATAGCTGACAGTATAGAGGGTATAGCTGATGGTATAGAGGGTATAGCTGACGGTATAGATGGTATAGCTGATGGTATAAAGGGTATAGCTGACGGTATAGAGGGTATAGCTGACGGTATAAAGGGTATAGCTGACGGTATAGAGGGTATAGATGATGGTATAAAGGGTATAGCTGATGGTATAAAGGGTATAGCTGATGGTATAAAGGGTATAGCTGATGGTATAGATGGTATAGCTGATGGTATAAAGGGTATAGCTGATGGTATAAAGGGTATAGCTGATGGTTTAGATGGTATAGCTGATGGTATAGAGGGTATAGCTGATGGTATAGAGGGTATAGCTGATGGTATAGAGGGTATAGCTGATGGTATAAAGGGTATAGCTGATGGTATAGAGGGTATAGCTGATGGTATAGAGGGTATAGCTGATGGTATAGATGGTATAGCTGATGGTATAAAGGGTATAGCTGATGGTATAGCTGACGGTATAGAGGGTATAGCTGATGGTATAGAGGGTATAGCTGATGGTATAGATGGTATAGCTGATGGTATAAAGGGTATAGCTGATGGTATAGCTGACGGTATAGAGGGTATAGCTGATGGTATAGAGGGTATAGCTGACGGTATAGAGGGTATAGCTGATGGTATAGATGGTATAGTTGATGGTATAGATGGTATAGCTGACGGTATAGAGGGTATAGCTGATGGTATAGATGGTATAGCTGATGGTATAAAGGGTATAGCTGATGGTATAAAGGGTATAGCTGATGGTATAGATGGTATAGCTGATGGTATAGATGGTATAGCTGATGGTATAGAGGGTATAGCTGATGGTATAGAGGGTATAGCTGACGGTATAGAGGGTATAGCTGATGGTATAGCTGATGGTATAAAGGGTATAGCTGATGCTATAGAGGGTATAGCTAATGGTATAGAAGGTATAGCTGATGGTATAGAGGGTATAGCTGATGGTATAGAGGGTATAGATGATGGTATAAAGGGTATAGCTGATGGTATAGAGGTTATATCTGATGGTATAGAGGGTATAGCTGATGGTATAGAGGGTATAGATGATGGTATAAAGGGTATAGCTGATGGTATGAAGGGTATAGCTGAACGGTATAGAGGGTATAGCTGATGGTTTAGATGGTATAGCTGATGGTATAGAGGGTATAGCTGATGGTATAGAGGGTATAGCTGATGGTATAAAGGGTATAGCTGATGGTATAAAGGGTATAGCTGATGGTATAGAGGATATAGCTGATGGTATAGAGGGTATAGCTGATGGTATAGATGGTATAGCTGATGGTATAAAGGGTATAGCTGATGGTATAAAGGGTATAGCTGATGGTATAAAGGGTATAGCTGATGGTATAAAGGGTATAGCTGATGGTATAAAGGGTATAGCTGATGGTATAAAGGGTATAACTGATGGTTTAGATGGTATAGCTGATGGTATAAAGGGTATAGCTGATGGTATAAAGGGTATAGCTGATGCTATAAAGGGTATAGCTGATGGTATAAAGGGTATAGCTGATGGTATAGATGGTATAGCTGATGGTATAAAGGGTATAGACAATGGTATAGATGGTATAGCTGATGGTATAGATGGTATAGCTGATGGTATAAAGGGTATAGCTGATGGTATAGATGGTATAGCTGATGGTATAGATTGTATAGCTGATGGTATAAAGGGTATAGCTGATGGTATAAAGGGTATAGCTGATGGTATAAAGGGTATAGCTGATGGTATAAAGGGTATAGCTGATGGTATAAAGGGTATAGCTGATGGTATAAAGGGTATAGCTGATGGTATAAAGGGTATAGCTGATGGTATAAAGGGTATAGCTGATGGTATAGATGGTATAGCTGATGGTATAAAGGGTATAGACAATGGTATAAAGGGTATAGCTGATGGTATAGATGGTATAGCTGATGGTATAAAGGTTATAGACGATGGTATAGATGATGGTATAAAGGGTATAGCTGATGGTATACAGGGTATAGCTGATGGTATAGAGGGTATAGCTGACGGTATAGAGGGTATAGCTGATGGTAGAGTTGATGGTATAGATAGTATAGCCAACGGTAGAGATGGTATAGCTGACGGTATATCCAATGGTATAGATGGAATAGCTGATGGTGTAGTCGATGGTATAGATGGTAAACATGATGGTATAGCCGATGGCATATATGGTATAGCCAATGGCATAGACAATGGTAGAGCCGATAGTATAGATGGTATAGCAGATTGTAAAGATGGTATTGTCGATGGTATAGATGGTATACCCAATGGTATAGTCGATGATGTAGATGGTATAACTGATGGTATAGCTGATGGGATAGCCGATGGTATAGCTGATGGTAAAGCTGATGGTATAGATTGTGTAGATGATGATATTGATGGTATAGACGATAGTACAGATGGTAAAGCTGATGGTATAGATGGTAGAGCTGATGGAATAGATGGTAGAGCTGATGGTATAGCCAATGGTATAGCTGACAGTAAAGGTGGTATAGTCAATGGTATAGATAATGGTATAACTGGTATAGCTGATAGTATAGTCGATGGTATAGATGGTATAACCGATGGTATAGATGGTATCAACAATGGTATAGATAGTTGTACTGGGATTCTTCCGTCGAAGGAGAGGAGGACCAAAATGCGGCGTGGTTGAAATTCATGCTTGTTTTTAATAAGAAAACTATACATGAATAAACTACAAAAACAACAAACATGTCAACCTGAAACAGTCCCGTGTGGAACAAACACTGACACAGGAGACAATCACCCACAAACCCCAACACCAAACAGGCTCCCTGAATATGGTTCCCAATCAGAGACAATGACTAACACCTGCCTCTGATTGAGAACCATATCAGGCCAAACACTGACACAGGAGACAATCACCCACAAACCCCAACACCAAACAGGCTCCCTGAATATGGTTCCCAATCAGAGACAATGACTAACACCTGCCTCTGATTGAGAACCATATCAGGCCAAACACTGACACAGGAGAAAATCACCCACAAACCCCAACACCAAACAGGCTCCCTGAATATGGTTCCCTATCAGAGACAATGACTAACACCTGCCTCTGATTGAGAACCATATCAGGCCAAACACAGAAACAGACAAACTAGACACACAACATAGAATGCCCACTCAGATCACACCCTGACCAAACAAAACATAGAAACATACAAAGCAAACTATGGTCAGGGTGTGACTATAGTATAGCTGATGGAATAGTCAATGGTATAAATGGTAAAGCTGATGGTATAGTCAATGGTATAGATGGTATAGATGATATAGCTGAAGGTATAGCTGACAGTATAGATGGTAGAGCTGATGGTATAGATGGTATAGACCATGTTTTAGCCAATGGTATAGCTGATAGTACAGCCAATGGTATAGATGATGGTGTAGCTGATGATATAAATTGCACAGCTGATGGTACAGATGGTATAGCTGATGGTATAGCCAATGGCATAGATTGTGTAGCTAATGGCATAGATTGTGTAGCTAATGGCATAGATTGTGTAGCTAATGGCATAGATTGTGTAGCTAATGGCATAGATTGTGTAGCTGATGGTACAGATTGTGTAGCAGGTGGTATAGCTGATGTCATAGATGGTATAGCCAATGGTATAGCTGATGTCATAGATGGTATAGCCAATGGTATAGCTGATGTCATAGATGGTGGTATAGAGGGTATACCTGATGGTATAGAGGGTATAGCTGATGGTATTGTCACACCATGACCTTAGTATTCGTTGTTTTCCTTGTTATTTTGTTTAGGTCAGGGTTTGACATGGGTAATGTATGTATGTATGCCCTGTCTAGGGGTTTTGTATTTTTATGGGGCTGTACCTTTCTAGGTATATTGTATGTCTATGGTTGCCTAGATTCGTTCTCAATTAGAGGCAGCTGTCTATCGTATCCTATTTAGGCAGCCATATTCTGTGGGTACTTTGGGGGTGATTGTTTCCGCGTCCGTGTTTGTTTCACCACACGGTACTGTTTCGGGTTATTCACGTTTCGTTTATTGTTTTGTAGTGTTTCGTTTTTTTCATTAAAAACAACTATGGACACTTACCACGTTGCATTTTGGTCAGACGAAGAGGAGGAAATCAGCCGTGACAGGTATAGTCGATGGTCGAAGGAAACACGTTATAAAGCCTACCTGTTTCCAGAGACTTGCTGTGTCCAAACAGAGTTCTCAATGGATGGGATCTGTAGCCCTAATTCACCCAGCTCATCCCACAGCATGCCTTACAACACCTCCTTGTAGAGCCTTATGACAGCACAGAGTGAAACCTAAATGCATGGCCTAGCAAGACCTAGCCTAGCAAACACCCCCAAAACCAGCCACTCCTCTCCAGTCCAAACCCTGTGTCAACAAGTCTCTCATGTCCCCAGCTAAAACCTCTTCAGCCGCACCCAGCCTTAAAGGAGAGCTATTGTGCCTGAAACCTTGATCCTCACAGGAAACAAGGCCAGTTAAACCCCAAAACAAGCTCCCTACAAGCCCTCCTCCTATGTCCAATACAGTGTAGAGTCCACACATTTGCAGGACTAATCCACCCCCAGCGTTTTGGACTCCCATTCAGGAAGAGAAGGAGCCCAAGGATTGTGGCTTGTAACTCTCCTCAGGGGAGGATTTAGAGATGTGATGTGGAGTGGGGGTGGGGGGAGGATGGGGGGGAAGCTAACACAGAGGCAAGGGGCACCCCCTCTTCAGACAATGAGCTTCTGAGCTCCCCCCAACTCTTTCTGACAGGGACTTTTGGGGTCAGATGATTGGGCCTAGCAATGCATGAGATCAATTAAGAGTGGTTGAGAGGAGGGTTTGAAAGGCCCCTGAGGTGACCCTGCCTGGTGGTAAGGACCCAGGGCCTGGGAGTCCCTACCTCCAGCAGCTCTAACTCTGTCTCCCTCCCCAGGCTAATCAAGACCAGAGGTTGGTCAAGGAGCCAGATATTTATCTGAACCAGTGAATAGCTCCTCCAGCTGGGATGGTACTCAGGACGTGGTGAAGACGAGCATCCTGCTGTGGTCACTGAGGGGAACGAACAGAGATGGAAGCCCCACATTCCTACCAGAGCGAGAAGGGTTCTCTTGTACCCTCTTAACCCCAGACCCTGGTCCTGGTGACAGGGACACCTCTCTAACCCCTCACTCACCCAGCTGGGAACCAGATCAACTGCAGTTACCAAAGCAGGTCAGACAAGGTTAAGCAGGTAGGATCATCAGCTCTCTTGACAAATAACAACATCTAGGCTACAGCTGTCTTTTCAAGTAACATCAATCTCTGTGCAGACAGAATTCTGTACACCATCTAACACTTAGATGTAAAGATCTTTCGGAAGTAAAGATCCTTGCTTGGTTGAATGTCACATCTGAATAATTACACTACTATACTGAACAGTCAGATTGCATTTTAGAATGACCTATGACCCCTACTCCACACCAGCTAGGACTACTTGTAACTGAGATATACTAGGGCAAGGGGACACACTACTGGGATAGACTGCTTATTATTTCTCTCTTTCAGCTCCATCAGGATAATCTGGGATGATGGTGTCTGCTGACCTGTGTGACTTTATAGTGGGGGAATACTGGTAAGACTGGGTAGAGTCCCAGTTTATGACCTCTACCATGACCCTAGACTTGATCCCTGTGTAGCCATCTTGCTCACTGATATGACCCTCTGACCCCATAGTTATGAAGCCACAATAATACCTAGAACTAATCAGATGATTGTAAAGAGGACTTGACATACACAATGAGGTACTAAGACCTCTAATCAAACACAAAGTGTCCTTATTAACTCATGGATTAAATCGGGATCCATCTATGCATGTCTACATAGTTACATACCATGATTATATTATTAACATATGTACTCTTAGATTACAATAACTGCCAAAATAATGGAAAAACTTTACTAAAAGAAGGTGCTTCCATACAGGTGTGGGTCCTGAGTTAATTAACATCCCATTATGCTTAGGGACATGTATAAAAGTCCTGGGCAGGCCATTATTGTGGCAATCATGACTATGCCCCAATAGGATGACAATGCGCCCATCCACAGGGCACAAGTGGTAACTGAATGGTTTGATGCGCATGAAAATGATGTATGAAAATGTACGAATAATGCCATGGCCATCTCAATTTATGGAATTTCTAATGGAATGGTGTCGCATCCCTCGGATAGAATTCCAGACACCAAGGTGCACGAGCTGTTCTGGCTCGTGGTGGCCCAACGCCCTGTTGAGGCACTTTATGTTATTTTTCTGATATCTGTTGAGCCATTTTCTAAAAGATGAAAACAGAACAGGAACACAGAATGAAAAGTCCAGACCACCAGTTTTGTTCCACCACAGTCCAAAGCTATGATATCACAACACCCCATCTTGGGTTCATTTGAGAGGGAGCTAAAACAGCGACAGCAGCTTTAGCCATTCTGTTCCTTTCATCACATTAGTGGAATGCTCACCCCACCGGGTGGCAGGTATGTGGGCCTGCTAAAGGCCAGGCTGATGGGGATCACATGATCACATGACCTGGCTGCAAAGAAAGCGGCAGATCAGCTCCCAGAGAGTTTCTGGCTCTGTTGTGTGAATACTGCTGCTCGGCGCTGCCTGCTAGTGGGAGTACAGAGAGATGCAGGTCATCCCTGAGGGGGATCCCTCTTCTTCAACCAACCTCTCTGATTTACTGACCAAATGGTTACTTAGCCTTATATAAGATGATGCATAATGGCTCTTCACCGTGACAACACAACAGAACACACTGTTTCTGTTTCCATGGCACCACCTTCTCACCTCTCCTCATTTGATGGGCTTCCATGACGTAACATAAGACCATTTGTATTGCATGAGACTGTTAAATCAACACAAAAGCTGAACCTCAACCTGCCCTCAGCAAAGATGGTAAAAATTGCCTGAGTGACTCACCTGAAGTGCAATCTATGTAAATGGCAAACATTGTAACAGGCTGTAGTCATAGGGAGGTAGTTGTAGGGTACGTTCACACACACTTTTAAATATGCATATGGGGGATGTACTCACAGACATTCCCTGTATTGTCAAAACTGTTGAGCACCTCGTCCACTCTGATGGGCCTATGGTCATCGTTGGAAAGAATGAGAGAGAAATATCATACAGTGTGTGTGTGTGTGTAAGCTGCAAGGTGCTCGGCATACTCATAGGACAACAAGCATCTCAAACCCAAAGAATTCAATCCTTTTTTGTTTCAATATGAACCCATTTCTTTTACAGGTTAATATGTTTAGGCCTGGTCCCAAATCTGTGGTCTGGTTGCATCACTGCCTGTTACAGTAATTGCTCGGACTCTGACTGCAAGGCACTACAGCAGGTAGTGCGTAGGGCCCAGTACATCACTGGGGCTAAGATTTGGCTAACCGGGCTTTCTGCATTGTGTCCCACCCCCCCACCCCTCTTTTACGCTACTGTTACTCTCTGTTCATCATATATGCATAGTCACTTTAACCGTATCTACATGTACATACTACCTCAATCACCCTGAATAACCGGTGTCTGTATGTAGACTCGCTACTTTTATAGCCTCGCTACTGTATATAGCCTGTCTTTTTACTGTTGTTTTATTTTCTTTACCTACCTATTGTTCACCTAATAACTTTTTTTGCAATATTAGAGCCTGTAAGTAAGCATTTCACTGTAAGGTCTACACCTGTTGTATTCAGAGCACGTGACAAATACACTTTGATTTGGTACTCTGGGAAGAAGGGACTTGTATGTGTTTTCCAAGATGGCGAAGCTGTCTTCATTAGTATGGGGATTCTAGTGGGGGGATATAGGTAGCACACAGGAGGACATTCTTCTCTGTTTGAATTTCTAGCCAAATATCAAATGTTCCTGTTTTGATTAATTTAACGGAGTGAGTTAGGTCTGCCAAATTAGCATACCCCCTGAGTCCCTTCCCTGTTTCACACCTGGTAGTAACCTAGAGGGCAACCAGTGGGTCCGTCTCCTCTATACCAGGTTTCTTGCAGGATGACTATGTCTGTATTACCGATTTCTTTGGTGAAGTCCGGATTCCTGCTCTTTAGACCAAAGGCAGATGACCTTAGGCCTTGGCTATTGCAGGATGGTATAGTGAAGGCTTTGTGTTCCATAAAGTGTCCAATGTTGTTGGTCGTAGTTTGGCCTCAGGCCAGTAAGTGTGAGCAGAGCCTGCTGAGCATCTGGTACATGCAATTGGCTGGGGCTAGTGTAAGAGTGGGGGTTGGGCCTGTTTGCCCGCTCACTACCTGGGCGTATGTGTGACTTCCATGTTGAGGTCCTCTTTGAGGGGGTGGGGTGCATGGGGTGGGCAGGAGGGGTATAGGTCTGATCTGAGGGGGCCAAAATGTGGTGTGGGCATTGTTGACGTGGGGGGGTGTTGATTGGTTGGGTTGGGGTTGTGGATGTGGCTGGAGGTGCTGTGGTCTGGATGTAAGTTCTCTGGGTGTAGGTCCTCTATGTGTAGGTCCAGGGGGGGTCCCGCAGGTCTGGGAGGGTGTCTCGCTGGCCTGGGTGGGATGTCTATTGATCTGTTGCTCCTGTGTGAGGGTTGGGGATACGTTTGTGAGTGATGTCCTTTAGAGTCCGGGCAAAGGTGGGCACTGCTGCCTTGTAGAGGTGGACCTGGTCATAGAGGTTGTTCAAGTCCAGGGTGGAGTGGTGGGCCAGGAAAACATTTGGTTTTGAGGCACAGTCACGGGAAATACTTGCGTTTACCCGCTGTATTGTGGCAGGGTGGAAGTATTTTCGTGGTAGCAGGGTGGAGATAACCACTTGTGCGTTGGGGAAGGTAGAAGAAGCTTTTTCAATCTCTCCCTTCAGTGCTGTGGCCACCCTTTCCTGCTGTGCTCTCAGGTCATTTGTGCCTGTGTGTATTATTATGTGGCTAGGTGAACCTAGTTCGTCCTCAGACAGAAGGTCTAGGCACCCTAGGCTGGGTGTTTGGACACCAGAGTTTAGACACACTAAGTTTGGGAAAACACAGTATATATGTATACAGTATATATTGTATATATTTCCCATTGGAGTCCATAAGGAGAACAATCTGTGTCTTGTGTATGTCCTCAGTGGGTGTGGGGGGGTTGTCAGAATATTCCAACCACTGACCTCTGGATGGGCAATCTGTCTCTGGGTCCATGACCCTGGTTCTGTTGAACAGGTTGAAGGAGGAGAATCTCCGGACCTTAGAAACAGCTGGGCACTGCCTCAGCACCTGAGAGGGAGGTATCAGAACCTTCTGTCTAACCTAGATAGTGGTGAGAGGATGTGGCTTCAGGCACTATTGCTTTATCCTTGAAACTGATCCTCACAGTTCCTTCAGTAGTGTGGCCATTACCTTGTCACCGGACATTTTTAGTTGACTACTTAGCCTGTGTTGCATTGCTCAGTGCAATATGCATTCATTATTATTTATTTGGATCTTTGCCTACATGACATGCAAATGGCCTAGTCAATAAAGCAGCAAATGCCACTCAGTGATACTATCAGTTTTTGAAATACATGAGGATATTTTTGGCGGCGTAGTGACAGCTAATTGTATCATTAGTGAGATGCCAATGTAAGGACAAAATCTGCTTCCCAGGTCATGCCTCACATTGTTATGGTTACAGCCCAAGTGGGACGGAGGACTGGAGAATTGTAGGTATACCCTCAGTTCCACGTTCCTGTACAAACAAATAGGTATACAGTGGGGAGAACAAGTATTTGATACACTGCTGATTTTGCAGGTTTTCCTACTTACAAAGCATGTAGAGGTCTGTCATTTTTATCATAGGTACACTTCAACTGTGAGAGACGGAATCTAAAACAAAAATCCAGAAAATCACATTGTATGATTCTTAAGTAATTAATTAGCATTTTGTACAAAGCTTTTGCAGTATGAACTGAACTGTCCATCCAATCATAGAATTAGGATCAGAGAATTAACCTCATTGTTTTGGGATTGTGTCACAGAGCAATATGTGTGTTCTATGTGTTGAGAAGCTTGGTGACATTGTTGGATAGAGATTTAGAGTGAAAAGTGATGGTTGAGCATTTTTGGGATATTATTCAATTCAAATGATTTTTTTCAAATTACAGGAGAGGTAGGGGGTATATTATGAATTGTTTTCTTGGTTTAAGAACTTTATTTTTGTGACCAGTTAGTGCAATTTATTTACATTTTCTGTGCTAACTACAATAGCTAGCTAGATACCAGCGCGAGTGTGCAGTTTCCTTACTTAGCAAAGATGACACAATCACTCCGGACAGACACAAGCAAAAACTTATGATATAAATGTTGCAGCAGCCTAGGCTACAGCTAAACATTACAAATCTGACTCGCTGTATGTGGCGAAACAATACTATTTTTCAGTCTGATCAACAGTAGGCTATAAATAAGAGCAGCTGCATATAGCCTATGCACCCTGTCCATCTGGTCAGGGTAAACTAATTGATGACGTTACGTATTTATAGTCCATTTGTGTGTCAGGAGAAAATGTGAATGTGATTAAATTTAGTTTATATTCAAAATTGGTCTGCCTGTTTTTAATCCAAAATTATTAACTGGAATAAATTAATCAACATAATAGTGGATACAGATGTGAGTACATTTCAAATCAAATCAAATTGTTTTGGTCACATACACATGGTTTGCAGATGTTAATGCGAGTGTAGCGAAATGCTTGTGCTTCTAGTTCTGACAATGCAGTAAGAACCAACGAGTAATCTAACCTAACAATTTCACAACAGCTACCTTATACACACAAGTGTAAAGGGATGAAGAATATGTACATACATATATATGAATGAGTGATGATACAGAACGGCATAGGCAAGATACAGTAGATGGTAGAGAGTACAGTATATACAGTACATATGAGATGAGTAATGTAGGGTATGTAAACATTATTAGGTGGCATTAAAGTGGCTAGTGATACATGTATTACATAAAGATGGCAAGATGCAGTAGATGATATAGAGTACAGTATACACATATGAGATGAGTAATGTAGGATATCTAAACATTATATTAAATGGCAATGTTTAAAGTGGCTAGTGATACATTTTTTACATATATGTCAGCATCAACATGTTAGTGATGGCTGTTTAACAGTCTGATGGCCTTGAGATAGAAGCTGTTTTTCAGTCTCTCGGTCCCAGCTTTGATGCACCTGTACTGACCTCGCCTTCTGGATGATAGCGGGGTGAACAGACAGTGGCTCGGGTGGTTGTTGTCCTTGATGATCTTTATGGCCTTCCTGTGACATCGGGTGGTGTAGGTGTCCTGGAGGGCAGGTAGTTTGCCCCCCGGCGATGCGTCGTGCAGACCTCACGACCCTCTGGAGAGCCTTACGGTTGTGGGCGGAGCAGTTGCCGTAACAGGCGGTGATACAGCCCAACAGGATGCTCTCGATTGTGCATCTGTAAAAGTTTGCAAGTGTTTTTGGTGACAAGCCACATTTCTTCTGCCTCCTGAGGTTGAAGAGGCGCTGCTGCGCCTTCTTCACAACGCTGTCTGTGTGGGTGGACCAATTCAGTTTGTCCGTGATGTGTACGCCGAGGAGCTTAAAACGTTCTACCTTCTCCACTACTGTCCCGTCGATGTGGATAGGGGGGTACTCCCTCTGCTGTTTCCTGAAGTCCACGATCATCTCCTTTGTTTTGTTGACATTTTTTGTAAGGTCAACAGTTGCATAGGCCTGCATGATGCAAACACATAAAGCAAGCAGCCCTGTGAGTTATATTGTCTATCATTTGTTGTCTATGTGTCTGGGTAGAAGAAATCCCCCTCCTAATCTAGTCTAAATATAATTTACATCAACAAATATAAGGCAGCTGTAGTTTGAAAGGGTTTTTTCATCCCCCCAGGAGTTTCTTTCAGGAGTTTTTTAAATATTTTTTTTACAACTGATTCATCACCGTCCTACCGTATAGGGTCCAGAGTAGTTTGGTTAACATATAAGGAAAAACTCCAGGCCCCAGGGGGTAAAAATTTCCCCACCGGTCTGGGACCTATAGTGCCACCAGTCTGACCGCTCTAGGACCTATGGGGCCACCAGTCTGACCACTCTAGGACCTATAGTGCCACCAGTCTGACCGCTCTAGGACCTATGGGGCCACCAGTCTGCTTGCAGTTGTCAGTTATCGTCAGGTATGTGGGCTATATTCAGGTTGGTTTCTTGAGCTACTTTGATTTGTCAAGTGGGCGAGATGCACAGTCTGTGTTTGACTTCATGAACTTTGATTTGTCTGAGTTCAAGTTTATAGAGAAACTCATTGTCCAAACCTATGATGGCACAGCTGTAATGGAATGTATCTGCTATTTGTATTTACAGCTAAGTCTCCTCCTGTTCCCTGATTATTAGGTGATGACCACTCCACTACCATTGTCAAATTTCTCAATTTTCTTTCTCTCTGCATTGTTGGGAAGGGCCCGTAAGTAAGCATTTCACTGTTGGTCTACACCTGTTATTTACGAAGCATGTGACAAATAAAAGTTGATGTGATTTAAAGTTGTGCTTGTTGTTTTGGTAGGTTAATAAATAACTAACACTGGTTGAACAAAGTAGTCATTTTGCTGACACTTCACCACTATGGCCTATTTATTGCCTTACCTCATTAGCACACACTGTATATAGATGTTTCCATTTTGTCCATTTTGACTGTACCCTTGTTTATCCCCATGTGTAACTCTGTGTTGTTTGTGTCGAACTACTTTGCTTTATCTTGGCCAGGTCGCAGTTGTAAATGAGAACTTGTTCTCTACTGGCCTTCCTGGTTAAATAAATTTGAAATAATTTTTTCAATAAATAAACATGCAGCTCTTTCCCCAAATCCAGGGCCATAGCCATGTGTAATCCAGGGGAGGCATCCATAGAATGGATACCAGGCAGTATAAACACAATGTTCTAGACACACCACTTTCTTTTACCGTCCAAAGCTGACACTTGTAGACAGAACATGATATGTGTGAGGATTGTGTATCTATATAGAGTGGGATACAGATAACACTCTGCTCCTCTACAGCAGTCACTGTGTGTTCTGTCTGGACCTGACTGCCACTGGCACAAGGAGCACCCTGGTGTACCAGGAACAGCAGCCTGAGTAAGGCTAACACATGCCTCCCTTTATCAAGTGTGTGTGTGTGTGTGTGTGTGTGTGTGTGTGTGTGTGTGTGTGTGTGTACTGTAATATTCAGAAGAAGCCAAGTAAAGGTAAGCCATTGAAGCACTGACACGCATGTGCACACACACAATACAGTATGGAGCATTACAGTGCAGTATGGAACAGTGCAGTGCATTACAGTACAGTATGGAACATTACATTACAGTAGAGTATGGAACATTACAGTACAGTGCAGTATGGACCATTACAGTGCATTACAGTGCAGTATGGAACATTACATTACAGTACAGTATGGAACATTACATTACAGTGCATTATAGTACAGTATGGAACATTACATTACATTTCATTACAGTACAGTATGGATCATTACATTATAGTACAGTATGGATCATTACATTATAGTACAGTATGGAACATTACATTATAGTACAGTATGGAACATTACATTATAGTACAGTATGGAACATTACATTATAGTACAGTATGGAACATTACATTACATTACAGTGCATTAGAGTACAGTATGGATCATTACATTATAGTACAGTATGGAACATTACATTACATTACATTGCATTACAGTATGGATCATTACATTATAGTACAGTATGGAACATTACATTACATTACAGTGCATTAGAGTACAGTATGGATCATTACATTATAGTACAGTATGGAACATTACATTACATTACATTGCATTACAGTATGGATCATTACATTATAGTACAGTATGGAACATTACATTACATTACATTGCATTACAGTATGGATCATTACATTATAGTACAGTATGGAACATTACATTATAGTACAGTATGGAACATTACATTATAGTACAGTATGGAACATTACATTACATTACATTACAGTACAGTATGGATCATTACATTATAGTACAGTATTGAACATTACATTATAGTACAGTATGGAACATTACATTATAGTACAGTATGGATCATTACATTATAGTACAGTATGGAACATTACATTATAGTACAGTATGGAACATTACATTGCATTACAGTACAGGATGGATCATTACATTATAGTACAGTATGGAACATTACATTACATTGCATTACAGTATGGATCATTACATTATAGTACAGTATGGAACATTACATTACATTACATTGCATTACAGTATGGATCATTACATTATAGTACAGTATGGAACATTACATTATAGTACAGTATGGAACATTACAATACATTACATTACATTGCATTACAGTATGGATCATTACATCATAGTACAGTATGGAACATTACATTATAGTACAGTATGGAACATTACATTATAGTACAGTATGGAACATTACATTACATTACATTGCATTACAGTACAGTATGGATCATTACATTATAGTACAGTATTGAACATTACATTATAGTACAGTATGGAACATTACATTATAGTACAGTATGGAACATTACATTACATTACATTGCATTACAGTATGGAACATTACATTATAGTACAGTACAGTATGGAACATTACATTATAGTACAGTATGGAACATTACATTATAGTACAGTATGGAACATTACATTATAGTACAGTATGGAACATTACATTGCATTACAGTATGGATCATTACATTATAGTACAGTATGGAACATTACATTTCATTACATTGCATTACAGTATGGAACATTACATTATAGTACAGTATGGAACATTACATTACATTACATTGCATTACAGTATGGAACATTACATTATAGTACAGTACAGTATGGAACATTACATTATAGTACAGTATGGAATATTACATTATAGTACAGTATGGAACATTACATTATAGTACAGTATGGAACATTACATTGCATTACAGTATGGATCATTACATTATAGTACAGTATGGAACATTACATTACATTACATTGCATTACAGTATGGAACATTACATTATAGTACAGTATGGATCATTACATTACATTACATTGCATTACAGTATGGAACATTACATTATAGTACAGTATGGATCATTACATTATAGTACAGTATGGAACATTACATTACATTACATTGCATTACAGTATGGAACATTACATTATATAGTACAGTACAGTATGGAACATTACATTATAGTACAGTATGGAACATTACATTATAGTACAGTATGGAACATTACATTATAGTACAGTATGGAACATTACATTGCATTACAGTACAGTATGGATCATTACATTATAGTACAGTATGGAACATTACATTACATTACATTGCATTACAGTATGGAACATTACATTATATAGTACAGTACAGTATGGAACATTACATTATAGTACAGTATGGAACATTACATTATAGTACCGTATGGAACATTACATTGCATTACAGTACAGTATGGATCATTACATTATAGTACAGTATGGATCATTACATTACATTACATTACATTGCATTACAGTATGGATCATTACATTATAGTACAGTATGGATCATTACATTACATTACATTGCATTACAGTATGGATCATTACATTATAGTACAGTATGGATCATTACATTACATTACATTACATTGCATTACAGTATGGATCATTACATTATAGTACAGTATGGATCATTACATTACATTACATTACATTGCATTACAGTATGGATCATTACATTATAGTACAGTATGGAACATTACATTACATTACATTGCATTACAGTATGGATCATTACATTATAGTACAGTATGGAACATTACATTATAGTACAGTATGGAACATTACATTACATTACATTACATTGCATTACAGTATGGATCATTACATTATAGTACAGTATGGAACATTACATTATAGTACAGTATGGAACATTACATTACATTACATTGCATTACAGTATGGAACATTACATTATAGTACAGTATGGATCATTACATTATAGTACAGTATGGAACATTACATTACATTACATTACATTGCATTACAGTATGGAACATTACATTATAGTACAGTATGGAACATTACATTATAGTACAGTATGGAACATTACATTATAGTACAGTATGGAACATTACATTATAGTACAGTATGGAACATTACATTACATTACATTGCATTACAGTATGGAACATTACATTATAGTACAGTACAATATGGAACATTACATTATAGTACAGTATGGAACATTACATTATAGTACAGTATGGAACATTACATTATAGTACAGTATGGAACATTACATTATAGTACAGTATGGATCATTACATTACATTACATTGCATTACAGTATGGAACATTACATTATAGTACAGTACAGTATGGAACATTACATTATAGTACAGTATGGATCATTACATTATAGTACAGTATGGAACATTACATTGCATTACAGTATGGAACATTACATTATATAGTACAGTACAGTATGGAACATTACATTATAGTACAGTATGGAACATTACATTATAGTACAGTATGGAACATTACATTATAGTACAGTATGGAACATTACATTATAGTACAGTATGGAACATTACATTACATTACATTACATTGCATTACAGTACAGTATGGATCATTACATTATAGTACAGTATGGAACATTACATTACATTACATTGCATTACAGTACAGTATGGATCATTACATTACATTACATTGCATTACAGTATGGATCATTACATTATAGTACAGTATGGAACATTACATTACATTACATTGCATTACAGTATGGATCATTACATTATAGTACAGTATGGATCATTACATTATAGTACAGTATGGAACATTACAATACATTACATTACATTGCATTACAGTATGGATCATTACATTATAGTACAGTATGGATCATTACATTATAGTACAGTATGGAACATTACATTATAGTACAGTATGGAACATTACATTATAGTACAGTATGGAACATTACCTTACATTACATTGCATTACAGTACAGTATGGATCATTACATTATAGTACAGTATGGAACATTACATTATAGTACAGTATGGAACATTACATTATAGTACAGTATGGAACATTACATTACATTACATTACATTGCATTACAGTACAGTATGGATCATTACATTATAGTACAGTATGGAACATTACATTATAGTACAGTATGGAACATTACATTATAGTACAGTATGGAACATTACATTATAGTACAGTATGGAACATTACATTATAGTACAGTATGGAACATTACAATACATTACATTACATTGCATTACAGTATGGATCATTACATTATAGTACAGTATGGAACATTACAATACATTACATTACATTGCATTACAGTATGGATCATTACATTATAGTACAGTATGGATCATTACATTATAGTACAGTATGGAACATTACATTATAGTACATTACATTGCATTACAGTACAGTATGGATCATTACATTATAGTACAGTATGGATCATTACATTATAGTACAGTATGGAACATTACATCATAGTACAGTATGGAACATTACATTATAGTACAGTATGGAACATTACATTACATTGCATTACAGTACAGTATGGATCATTACAGTATAGTACAGTATGGAACATTACATTATTGTACAGTATGGAACATTACATTATAATACAGTACAGTATGGAACATTACATTATAGTACAGTATGGAACATTACATTATAGTACAGTATGGAACATTACATTATAGTACAGTATGGAACATTACATTATAGTACAGTATGGAACATTACATTATAATACAGTATGGAACATTACATTATAATACAGTATGGAACATTACATTATAATACAGTACAGTATGGAACATTACATTATAGTACAGTATGGAACATTACATTATAATACAGTACAGTATGGAACATTACATTATTGTGCAGTATGGAACATTACATTATAATACAGTACAGTATGGAACATTACATTATAGTACAGTATGGAACATTACATTATAGTACAGTATGGAACATTACATTATAGTACAGTATGGAACATTACATTATAGTACAGTATGGAACATTACATTATAGTACAGTAAGGAACATTACATTATAGTACAGTATGGAACATTACATTACAGTACAGTATGGAACATTACATTGCATTACAGTACAGTATGGAACATTACATTACATTACAGTATAGTATGTAACATTACATTATAGTACAGTATGTAACATTACATTACAGTACAGTATGCAACATTACATTACATTACAGTATAGTATGGAACATTACATTATAGTACAGTATGGAACATTACATTATAGTACAGTATGGAACATTACATTATAGTACAGTATGGAACATTACATTACAGTACAGTATGCAACATTACATTACATTACAGTATAGTATGGAACATTACATTATAGTACAGTATGGAACATTACATTATAGTACAGTATGGAACATTACATTATAGTACAGTATGGAACATTACATTATAGTACAGTATGGAACATTACATTATAGTACAGTATGGAACATTACATTATAGTACAGTATGGACCATTACATTATAGTACAGTATGGAACATTACATTATAGTACAGTATGGAACATTACATTATAGTACAGTATGGAACATTACATTATAGTACAGTATGGAACATTACATTATAGTACAGTATGGAACATTACATTATAGTACAGTATGGAACATCACATTATAGTACAGTATGGAACATTACATTATAGTACAGTATGGAACATTACATTATAGTACAGTATGGAACATTACATTATAGTACAGTATGGAACATTACATTATAGTACAGTACAGTATGGAACATTACATTATAGTACAGTACAGTATGGAACATTACATTATAGTACAGTACAGTATGGAACATTACATTATAGTACAGTATGGAACATTACATTATAGTACAGTATGGAACATTACATTATAATACAGTATGTAACATCACATTACATTGCATTACAGTACAGTATGGAACATTACATTGCATTACAGTACAGTATGGAACATTACATTACATTACAGTATAGTATGTAACATTACATTATAGTACAGTATGTAACATTACATTACAGTACAGTATGCAACATTACATTACATTACAGTATAGTATGGAACATTACATTATAGTACAGTATGGAACATTACATTATAGTACAGTATGGAACATTACATTATAGTACAGTATGTAACATTACATTACAGTACAGTATGCAACATTACATTACATTACAGTATAGTATGGAACATTACATTATAGTACAGTATGGAACATTACATTATAGTACACTATGGAACATTACATTATAGTACAGTATGGAACATTACATTATAGTACAGTATGGAACATTACATTACAGTACAGTATGCAACATTACATTACATTACAGTATAGTATGGAACATTACATTATAGTACAGTATGGAACATTACATTATAGTACAGTATGGAACATTACATTACAGTACAGTATGCAACATTACATTACATTACAGTATAGTATGGAACATTACATTATAGTACAGTATGGAACATTACATTATAGTACAGTATGGAACATTACATTATAGTACAGTATGGAACATTACATTATAGTACAGTATGGAACATTACATTATAGTACAGTATGGAACATTACATTATAGTACAGTATGGACCATTACATTATAGTACAGTATGGACCATTACATTATAGTACAGTATGGAACATCACATTATAGTACAGTATGGAACATTACATTATAGTACAGTATGGAACATTACATTATAGTACAGTATGGAACATTACATTATAGTACAGTACAGTATGGAACATTACATTATAGTACAGTACAGTATGGAACATTACATTATAGTACAGTATGGAACATTACATTATAGTACAGTATGGAACATTACATTATAATACAGTATGGAACATTACATTATAATACAGTATGTAACATCACATTACATTGCATTACAGTACAGTATGGAACATTACATTGCATTACAGTACAGTATGGAACATTACATTACATTACAGTATAGTATGTAACATTACATTATAGTACAGTATGTAACATTACATTACAGTACAGTATGCAACATTACATTACATTACAGTATAGTATGGAACATTACATTATAGTACAGTATGGAACATTACATTATAGTACAGTATGGAACATTACATTATAGTACAGTATGTAACATTACATTACAGTACAGTATGCAACATTACATTACATTACAGTATAGTATGGAACATTACATTACAGTATAGTATGGAACATTACATTATAGTACACTATGGAACATTACATTATAGTACAGTATGGAACATTACATTATAGTACAGTATGGAACATTACATTATAGTACAGTATGGAACATTACATTGCATTACAGTACAGTATGGAACATTACATTACATTATAGTATGTAACATTACATTATAGTACAGTATGTAACATTACATTACAGTACAGTATGCAACATTACATTACATTACAGTATAGTATGGAACATTACATTATAGTACAGTATGGAACATTACATTATAGTACAGTATGGAACATTACATTATAGTACAGTATGTAACATTACATTACAGTACAGTATGCAACATTACATTACATTACAGTATAGTATGGAACATTACATTATAGTACAGTATGGAACATTACATTATAGTACAGTATGGAACATTACATTATAGTACAGTATGGAACATTACATTATAGTACAGTATGGAACATTACATTACAGTACAGTATGGATCATTACATTATAGTACAGTATGGAACATTACATTATAGTACAGTATGGAACATTACATTATAGTACAGTATGGAACATTACATTACATTACATTGCATTACAGTACAGTATGGATCATTACATTATAGTACAGTATGGAACATTACATTATAGTACAGTATGGAACATTACATTATAGTACAGTATGGAACATTACATTATAGTACAGTATGGAACATTACATTATAGTACAGTATGGAACATTACAATACATTACATTACATTGCATTACAGTATGGATCATTACATTATAGTACAGTATGGAACATTACAATACATTACATACATTGCATTACAGTATGGATCATTACATTATAGTACAGTATGGATCATTACATTATAGTACAGTATGGAACATTACATTATAGTACATTACATTGCATTACAGTACAGTATGGATCATTACATTATAGTACAGTATGGATCATTACATTATAGTACAGTATGGAACATTACATCATAGTACAGTATGGAACATTACATTATAGTACAGTATGGAACATTACATTACATTGCATTACAGTACAGTATGGATCATTACAGTATAGTACAGTATGGAACATTACATTATTGTACAGTATGGAACATTACATTATAATACAGTACAGTATGGAACATTACATTATAGTACAGTATGGAACATTACATTATAGTACAGTATGGAACATTACATTATAGTACAGTATGGAACATTACATTATAGTACAGTATGGAACATTACATTATAATACAGTATAACATTACATTATAATACAGTATGGAACATTACATTATAATACAGTACAGTATGGAACATTACATTATAGTACAGTATGGAACATTACATTATAATACAGTACAGTATGGAACATTACATTATTGTGCAGTATGGAACATTACATTATAATACAGTACAGTATGGAACATTACATTATAGTACAGTATGGAACATTACATTATAGTACAGTATGGAACATTACATTATAGTACAGTATGGAACATTACATTATAGTACAGTATGGAACATTACATTATAGTACAGTAAGGAACATTACATTATAGTACAGTATGGAACATTACATTACAGTACAGTATGGAACATTACATTGCATTACAGTACAGTATGGAACATTACATTACAGTATAGTATGTAACATTACATTATAGTACAGTATGTAACATTACATTACAGTACAGTATGCAACATTACATTACATTACAGTATAGTATGGAACATTACATTATAGTACAGTATGGAACATTACATTATAGTACAGTATGGAACATTACATTATAGTACAGTATGGAACATTACATTACAGTACAGTATGCAACATTACATTACATTACAGTATAGTATGGAACATTACATTATAGTACAGTATGGAACATTACATTATAGTACAGTATGGAACATTACATTATAGTACAGTATGGAACATTACATTATAGTACAGTATGGAACATTACATTATAGTACAGTATGGAACATTACATTATAGTACAGTATGGACCATTACATTATAGTACAGTATGGAACATTACATTATAGTACAGTATGGAACATTACATTATAGTACAGTATGGAACATTACATTATAGTACAGTATGGAACATTACATTATAGTACAGTATGGAACATTACATTATAGTACAGTATGGAACATCACATTATAGTACAGTATGGAACATTACATTATAGTACAGTATGGAACATTACATTATAGTACAGTATGGAACATTACATTATAGTACAGTATGGAACATTACATTATAGTACAGTACAGTATGGAACATTACATTATAGTACAGTACAGTATGGAACATTACATTATAGTACAGTACAGTATGGAACATTACATTATAGTACAGTATGGAACATTACATTATAGTACAGTATGGAACATTACATTATAATACAGTATGTAACATCACATTACATTGCATTACAGTACAGTATGGAACATTACATTGCATTACAGTACAGTATGGAACATTACATTACATTACAGTATAGTATGTAACATTACATTATAGTACAGTATGTAACATTACATTACAGTACAGTATGCAACATTACATTACATTACAGTATAGTATGGAACATTACATTATAGTACAGTATGGAACATTACATTATAGTACAGTATGGAACATTACATTATAGTACAGTATGTAACATTACATTACAGTACAGTATGCAACATTACATTACATTACAGTATAGTATGGAACATTACATTATAGTACAGTATGGAACATTACATTATAGTACACTATGGAACATTACATTATAGTACAGTATGGAACATTACATTATAGTACAGTATGGAACATTACATTACAGTACAGTATGCAACATTACATTACATTACAGTATAGTATGGAACATTACATTATAGTACAGTATGGAACATTACATTATAGTACAGTATGGAACATTACATTACAGTACAGTATGCAACATTACATTACATTACAGTATAGTATGGAACATTACATTATAGTACAGTATGGAACATTACATTATAGTACAGTATGGAACATTACATTATAGTACAGTATGGAACATTACATTATAGTACAGTATGGAACATTACATTATAGTACAGTATGGAACATTACATTATAGTACAGTATGGACCATTACATTATAGTACAGTATGGACCATTACATTATAGTACAGTATGGAACATCACATTATAGTACAGTATGGAACATTACATTATAGTACAGTATGGAACATTACATTATAGTACAGTATGGAACATTACATTATAGTACAGTACAGTATGGAACATTACATTATAGTACAGTACAGTATGGAACATTACATTATAGTACAGTATGGAACATTACATTATAGTACAGTATGGAACATTACATTATAATACAGTATGGAACATTACATTATAATACAGTATGTAACATCACATTACATTGCATTACAGTACAGTATGGAACATTACATTGCATTACAGTACAGTATGGAACATTACATTACATTACAGTATAGTATGTAACATTACATTATAGTACAGTATGTAACATTACATTACAGTACAGTATGCAACATTACATTACATTACAGTATAGTATGGAACATTACATTATAGTACAGTATGGAACATTACATTATAGTACAGTATGGAACATTACATTATAGTACAGTATGTAACATTACATTACAGTACAGTATGCAACATTACATTACATTACAGTATAGTATGGAACATTACATTACAGTATAGTATGGAACATTACATTATAGTACACTATGGAACATTACATTATAGTACAGTATGGAACATTACATTATAGTACAGTATGGAACATTACATTATAGTACAGTATGGAACATTACATTGCATTACAGTACAGTATGGAACATTACATTACATTATAGTATGTAACATTACATTATAGTACAGTATGTAACATTACATTACAGAAGTATGCAACATTACATTACATTACAGTATAGTATGGAACATTACATTATAGTACAGTATGGAACATTACATTATAGTACAGTATGGAACATTACATTATAGTAACATTACATTACAGTACAGTATGCAACATTACATTACATTACAGTATAGTATGGAACATTACATTATAGTACAGTATGGAACATTACATTATAGTACAGTATGGAACATTACATTATAGTACAGTATGGAACATTACATTATAGTACAGTATGGAATTACATTACATTACATCACAGTACAGTATGGAACATTACATTATAGTAAGTATGGAACATTACATTATAGTACAGTATGGAACATTACATTATAGTACAGTATGGAACATTACATTATAGTACAGTATGGAACATTACATTATAGTACAGTATGGAACATTACATTATAGTACAGTACAGTATGGAACATTACATTATAGTACAGTATGGAACATTACATTATAGTACAGTATGGAACATTACATTATAATACAGTATGTAACATCACATTATTACAGTACAGTATGGAACATTACATTACATACAGTACAGTATGGAACATTACATTACAGTACAGTATGGAACATTACATTACATTACAGTATAGTATGGAACATTAATTATAGTACAGTATGGACATTACATTATAGTACAGTATGGAACATTACATTGCATTACAGTACATATGGACATTACATTACATTACAGTATAGTATGTAACATTACATTATAGTACAGTATGGAACAACATTATAGTACAGTATGGAACATTACATTATAGTATATGGAACATTACATTATAGTACAGTATGGAACATTACATTATAGTACAGTATGGAACATTACATTATAGTACAGTATGGAACATTACATTATAGTACAGTATGGAACATTACATTATAGTATACAGTATGGAACATTACATTATAGTACAGTATGGAACATTACATTATAATACAGTATGTAACATCACATTACATTATAATACAGTATGTAACATCACATTACATTGCATTACAGTATAGTATGTAACATTACATTATAGTACAGTATGTAACATTACATTACAGTACAGTATGCAACATTACATTACATTACAGTATAGTATGGAACATTACATTATAGTACAGTATGGAACATTACATTATAGTACAGTATGGAACATTACATTGCATTACAGTACAGTATGGAACATTACATTACATTACAGTATAGTATGTAACATTACATTATAGTACAGTATGTAACATTACATTACAGTACAGTATGCAACATTACATTACATTACAGTATAGTATGGAACATTACATTATAGTACAGTATGGAACATTACATTATAGTACAGTATGGAACATTACATTATAGTACAGTATGGAACATTACATTATAGTACAGTATGGAACATTACATTATAGTACAGTATGGAACATTACATTATAGTACAGTATGGAACATTACATTATAGTACAGTATGGAACATTACATTATAGTACAGTATGGAACATTACATTATAGTACAGTATGGAACATTACATTATAGTACAGTATGGAACATTACATTATAGTACAGTACAGTATGGAACATTACATTATAGTACAGTACAGTATGGAACATTACATTATAGTACAGTATGGAACATTACATTATAGTACAGTATGGAACATTACATTATAATACAGTATGTAACATCACATTACATTGCATTACAGTACAGTATGGAACATTACATTGCATTACAGTATAGTATGTAACATTACATTATAGTACAGTATGTAACATTACATTACAGTACAGTATGCAACATTACATTACATTACAGTATAGTATGCAACATTACATTATAGTACAGTATGGAACATTACATTATAGTACAGTATGGAACATTACATTATAGTACAGTATGTAACATTACATTACAGTACAGTATGCAACATTACATTACATCACAGTATAGTATGGAACATTACATTATAGTACAGTATGGAACATTACATTATAGTACAGTATGGAACATTACATTATAGTACAGTATGGAACATTACATTATAGTACAGTATGGAACATTACATTATAGTACAGTGCATTACAGTACAGAACAGAACATTTCCACCCCTATTTTCTCTGCTCTCTCTGGCCTGAATCCTAACTTGTGTGTAACTTGCGTGTGTAAGTTGAATTTCCGCGCAAATCCCCCATTGACATCAATGTCTGATTAACAGGGACGTTCACGTTACAGTACAGCCACTTATCTTGAGTAAAGGATTAGGCCCTCACAAGTCACTGATTAGGGGATCTCTTCCATCTCCAGGCTCCATTCCTTGATGTGCTGGGAACTATGCAAGAACCTTCTGTCTGCCCCCGAATGAGAGGAGGGAATGGGGGGACCCCGTCAGACCTCTATCAAAGGGATACTATCGCCTCCTACTGCCGCTGTCATGGCATTACACCTCAGGTGAGCTAATACACCTTACTATATACATCAACACAGTACCATGAAATAATACACAATCAACTTTTAAACTGTGCGGGTGTGTGTATTCCACAGCACTATCTCTCCAAGCTGCTCACAGCCTACAGAGTAGAAAACAGAGTGCCTGGAGCCGGGCTACACAAGTACATGGAAAGACCTCAAGACACAATCTACACACCTCAATGGCCACCCTGTATCTGGTGAGTAGATGGACATGAAATAGTTCCTCTACTTGACGCAGAATCCAATGAAGGCTCATTATCCCTGGATTGGGCTTTGTTCACAGCTTTGTTTAGAGTTTTGTTCTTCCTGAAAGAGCAGCAGTGTGGTCAGGATCAGGTCTCACTAGAGGAGTCAGTGTTCCTCAGGAGAAGGCTGTAATTGATCCTAGCTGGAAGTGTGAGTTTACAGTGTATCCAGTAAAGAGCAGATGTCACCTTACATACCTTAAGGGAAGAATTCGGCAGTACCTGTATGGTTAGTGAGAAAGTCCATATTGCAAATGTACGGTCCCTTACTAGACGTCCGAAATCGTTTGTAAAATTCGCGGACGGCGTCGGGCCGAGCGGCAGGGCCGGACCTACCAGGAAGTCATCAAATGAACGTTGTCGGACATTCGGTTTCCGTTTTACAAAAATAATAAGATTTATGTCATTTTTCCCATGTCCCGGAAATTCCCACAAGAGGGCATAAGCAATCATATGGCTATTGCTACAAAACATCACGATTCACGACGGGGCCTTATCTCGAAAACTGAAAATATTTAGAAGCCGAAACTCGGTGAGCGTAGGGGCGGCATAATGGGCAGTTGGCCCCGAACAAGATGGCGTCTAGGCCTCAACGGTTTTTGAGTTATGGCCATTTATCTGGGATTAAAGGTCCAAAATGAAAATAGAGAAATTATTTTTCCACTTCACGTCAAAGTCAAGGAGCCTCCGGTGTCAATAAAAAAGAACCAGCCATTTATCTATCGTCATTTAAGAGAAATCGTACAACGACACCTTGGTGATGTTCACGGATAGGTGTTTTTTTTTCAACGGTTACAGATCCAGTTGCAGGTTGTTCTTACGAATCTTTTTAAAGTGTGCTGCGGAGCTCTGCGAGATTTCTGTGATTTTCTATGATTTTCTGAAATAACACACACTCACTAAACCCTCCGTAAATAACTCAGTTCTTAACGTAAAGACTTAAAACTCGGGATTCTGTAAAGGCATACCCCAATCATGATATGAGTTTATTTATAGCTTCCTGTGCCAACCGGAAGTGCCTTTAATGGTGTCACAGTGGCAGTTTCCATGGGTTAAAAAGGTCAGATCTTTTCAAAACTTCATATGTGTGACTAGGTAACCCTCATGAACTGTAAATCAGTCATTTCTCCCAGCAGATGTCAAAGAAAAGCTCTCACACGCACACACAGCAAGGATGGAGTGAAAAAGTGTGGTTCTTAAAGACACAGAGAGCAGGCAATGGCATAAACATAATGTCTAGGCCGTGCCGAGTTCAACGAGATATCCCGCTTGACCGTAGCTCGCTCGGTCTGAGCGCAGCGACCATTAGAAAAGTAGGCCCAAAATGAAGCCTGCCCCACAACGTCATTTGCTTTTGGGTGACAGTGAGAGAACCGTTAGGGTGAGAAGCACAATTCGACCTCAGGTATGTTCCTAAGGTCCTTCCGATCCGTGCAAGCCTAACGTTGACAGTGTGGCATTAACCCTTAATAGTTAAAAGATGGTGTTTACTTCAAAAGTTTGCATTGATTTCTCTCCCCATAGGAATACATTGCCTTTACCCCTAAATTCAACCTGAAGTCTATATGGGTTATGAATGCCGTATGAACCTGTCTTTGGTAACAGTCCATCAGGCCAGTATGAGGTCTACCTGTGTTGATTCTAAGCTTCCTGGACCAACCGGAAGTGGTTAAAATCACCCTAAAAGTGTTTTTCCATTACCTGCCTGCAGTTTGATAGACATAGTGCATTCAACCCTGTGTAAATCAGTCAATTCTTAACGTAAGGACTTAAAACTCAGGATTCTGTAAAAGCATAGCCCAGTGAGGATATGTGTTGACTTATAGCTTCCTGTGACAACCGGAAGTGCCTTAATTGGTGTCTCAGGGGCTGTTTCGAGGGGTTAAAAAGTCAGATCTGTCCAAAACTTCATATGTGTGATTAGGCAACCCCCATGAACTGTAAATCAGTCATTTTTCCCATAAAATTTCAAAGGAAAACTAAATCACACAGACACACAACTTGGAAGGAGGGACGTATTGGGGGTTGTAGAGACAGACAGTGCCTCCAATAGTTAGCTTTGTTCGAGCTAAAAGAACCGTCAGACCTAGAGTTCCGAAACTTTAGAAACCTGTTCTAGACCTCGGGTCGATAGTGCGTGGTGAGTTAGGTGGCTCTAGAAGGTTCTCGGACCGAGAAATAGCCTCGTACATTTGCAATGATTTCAATTCATTTTGACCATTACGAAAATGGCGACATTTAGAAAAGTCTCAGAGACACAAGACTAGGTGCATTGGAACCGGCTCGGCCCATAGAGACGGACCCCAACGTTTCGGTCCGATAGCTCATTCAAGGACCCCATAGCAAGGCATGGAAAAAGTGGATTTTCAGCACCAATTAGGGTTTTACTCGGGCACCGAAGGACCTATCGAGCCGAAACTCGGGATTCGGGGTCGCCTCACATAGGCCTTCACATAATGTCTGACCTGGACCCGCAGCTAGAACGTAACTATGTGTTTTACGTTTTTATTATGTTTTAAACTAATGGCGCTGTGAATTATGGGCCTGCTCTGACATATGTGATAGTTGGCTTCTAAATGAGTTGGAAAAAGTGGGTTTGGTGTCAATTGGTATCAGTTTGGTGTCAGAATGACATCTAATTGACTGGTGGACACTGACTTGCTAGTTGACTTTTGTACATTAGCAATATGTTTAAACGGAGAGGGACCATCACCAAAATGGCATTCTGAAATCAACACAAAAAATGGCATCACCATAGTCTCCAGGCTGTGCAGAGTTCAACGAGACGCCCCGCTTGACCGTAGCTCGCTCTGAGTGCAGCGACCTTGAAAAAAAGAAGGCGCAAAAGGAAGCCTGGCCCTCAATGTCATTTGCTTTTGGGTGACAGTGAGAGAACCGTTAGGGTGAGAAGCACAATTCGACCTCAGGTACGTTCCTAAGGTCCTTCCGATCCGTGCAAGCCTAACGTTGACCGTGTGGCATTAACCCTTAACAGTTAAAAGAAGGTGTTTACTTCAAATAGTTTGCATTGACTTCTCTCCCCATAGGAATACATTGCCTTTACCCCTAAATTCAACCTGAAGTCTATATGGGTTATGAATGCCGTATGAACCTGTCTTTGGTAACAGTCCATCAGGCCAGTATGAGGTCTACCTGTGTTGATTCTAAGCTTCCTGGACCAACCGGAAGTGGTTAAAATCACCCTAAAAGTGTTTTTCCATTACCTGCCTGCAGTTTGATAGACATAGTGCATTCAACCCTGTGTAAATCAGTCAATTCTTAACGTAAGGACTTAAAACTCAGGATTCTGTAAAAGCATAGCCCAGTGAGGATATATGTTGACTTATAGCTTCCTGTGACAACCGGAAGTGCCTTAATTGGTGTCTCAGGGGCTGTTTCGAGGGGTTAAAAAAGTCAGATCTTTTCAAAACTTCATATGTGTGACTAGGTAACCCTCATGAACTGTAAATCAGTCATCTCTCCCAACAGATGTCAAAGAAAAGCTCTCACACGCACACACAGCAAGGATGGAGTGAAAAAGTGTGGTTCTCAAAGACACAGAGAGCAGGCAATGGCATAAACATAATGTCTAGGCCGTGCCGAGTTCAACGAGATATCCCGCTTGACCGTAGCTCGCTCGGTCTGAGCGCAGCGACCATTAGAAAAGTAGGCCCAAAATGAAGCCTGCCCCACAACGTCATTTGCTTTTGGGTGACAGTGAGAGAACCGTTAGGGTGAGAAGCACAATTCGACCTCAGGTACGTTCCTAAGGTCCTTCCGATCCGTGCAAGCCTAACCTTGACCGTGTGGCATTAACCCTTAATAGTTAAAAGAAGGTGTTTACTTCAAATAGTTTGCATTGATTTCTCTCCCCATAGGAATACATTGCCTGCACCCCTAAATTCAACCTGAAGTCTATATGGGTTATGAATGCCGTATGAACCTGTCTTTGGTAACAGTCCATCAGGCCAGTATGAGGTCTACCTGTGTTGATTCTAGGCTTCCTGGACCAACCGGAAGTGGTTAAAATCACCCTAAAATTGTTTTTCCATTACCTGCCTGCAGTTTGATAGACATAGTGCATTCAACCCTGTGTAAATCAGTCAATTCTTAACGTAAGGACTTAAAACTCAGGATTCTGTAAGTTTCTATGTCAATCAAGACATGGGTTTACTTATAGCTTCCTGTGCCAACCGGAAGTGCCTTTAATGATGTCACAGTGGCAGTTTCCAAGGGTTAAAAAGGTCAGATCTTTTCAAAACTTCATATGTGTGACTAGGTAACCCTCATGAACTGTAAATCAGTCATTTCTCCCAACAGATGTCAAAGAAAAGCTCTCACACGCACACACAGCAAGGATGGAGTGAAAAAGTGCGGTTCTCAAAGACACAGAGAGCAGGCAATGGCATAAACATAATGTCTAGGCCGTGCCGAGTTCAACGAGATATCCCGCTTGACCGTAGCTCGCTCGGTCTGAGCACAGCGACCATTAGAAAAGTAGGCCCAAAATGAAGCCTGCCCCACAACGTCATTTGCTTTTGGGTGACAGTGAGAGAACCGTTAGGGTGAGAAGCACAATTCGACCTCAGGTACGTTCCTAAGGTCCTTCCGATCCGTGCAAGCCTAACCTTGACCGTGTGGCATTAACCCTTAATAGTTAAAAGAAGGTGTTTACTTCAAAGAGTTTGCATTGACTTCTCTCCCCATAGGAATACATTGCCTGAACCCCTAAATTCAACCTGAAGTCTATATGGGTTATGAATGCCGTATGAACCTGTCTTTGATGACAGTCCATCAGGCCAGTATGAGGTCTACCTGTGTTGATTCTAAGCTTCCTGGACCAACCGGAAGTGGTTAAAATCACCCTAAAAGTGTTTTTCCATTACCTGCCTGCAGTTTGATAGACATAGTGCATTGAACCCTGTGTAAATCAGTCAATTCTTAACGTAAGGACTTAAAACACAGGATTCTGTAAAAGCATAGCCCAGTGAGGATATGTGTTGACTTATAGCTTCCTGTGCCAACCGGAAGTGCCTTAATTGGTGTCTCAGGGGCTGTTTCGAGGGGTTAAAAAAGTCAGATCTGTCCAAAACTTCATATGTGTGACTAGGTAACCCTCATGAACTGTAAATCAGTCATTTCTCCAAACAGATGTCAAAGAAAAGCTCTCACACGCACACACAGCAAGGATGGAGTGAAAAAGTGCGGTTCTCAAAGACACAGAGAGCAGGCAATGGCATAAACATAATCTCTAGGCCGTGCCGAGTTCAACGAGATATCCCGCTTGACCGTAGCTCGCTCGGTCTGAGCGCAGCGACCATTAGAAAAGTAGGCCCAAAATGAAGCCTGCCCCACAACGTCATTTGCTTTTGGGTGACAGTGAGAGAACCGTTAGGGTGAGAAGCACAATTCGACCTCAGGTACGTTCCTAAGGTCCTTCCGATCCGTGCAAGCCTAACCTTGACCGTGTGGCATTAACCCTTAATAGTTAAAAGAAGGTGTTTACTTCAAAGAGTTTGCATTGACTTCTCTCCCCATAGGAATACATTGCCTGAACCCCTAAATTCAACCTGAAGTCTATATGGGTTATGAATGCCGTATGAACCTGTCTTTGATGACAGTCCATCAGGCCAGTATGAGGTCTACCTGTGTTGATTCTAAGCTTCCTGGACCAACCGGAAGTGGTTAAAATCACCCTAAAAGTGTTTTTCCATTACCTGCCTGCAGTTTGATAGACATAGTGCATTCAACCCTGTGTAAATCAGTCAATTCTTAACGTAAGGACTTAAAACACAGGATTCTGTAAAAGCATAGCCCAGTGAGGATATGTGTTGACTTATAGCTTCCTGTGACAACCGGAAGTGCCTTAATTGGTATCTCAGGGGCTGTTTCGAGGGGTTAAAAAAGTCAGATCTGTCCAAAACTTCATATGTGTGATTAGGCAACCCCCATGAACTGTAAATCAGTCATTTTTCCCATAAAATTTCAAAGGAAAACTAAATCACACAGACACACAACTTGGAAGGAGGGACGTATTGGGGTTGTAGAGACAGACAGTGCCTCCAATAGTTAGCTTTGTTCGAGCTAAAAAGAACCGTCAGACCTAGAGTTCCGAAACTTTAGAAACCTGTTCTAGACCTCGGGTCGATAGTGCGTGGTGAGTTAGGTGGCTCTAGAAGGTTCTCGGACCGAGAAATAGCCTCGTACATTTGCAATGATTTCAATTCATTTTGACCATTACGAAAATGGCGACATTTAGAAAAGTCTCAGAGACACAAGACTAGGTGCATTGGAACCGGCTCGGCCCATAGAGACGGACCCCAACGTTTCGGTCCGATAGCTCATTCAAGGACCCCATAGCAAGGCATGGAAAAAAGTGGATTTTCAGCACCAATTAGGGTTTTACTCGGGCACCGAAGGACCTATCGAGCCGAAACTCGGGATTCGGGGTCGCCTCACATAGGCCTTCACATAATGTCTGACCTGGACCCGCAGCTAGAACGTAACTATGTGTTTTACGTTTTTATTATGTTTTAAACTAAAGGCGCTGTGAATTATGGGCCTGCTCTGACATATATGATAGTTGGCTTCTAAATGAGTTGGAAAAAGTGGGTTTGGTGTCAATTGGTATCAGTTTGGTGTCAAAATGACATCTAATTGACTGATGGACACTGACTTGCTAGTTGACTTTTGTACATTAGCAATATGTTTAAACGGAGAGGGACCATCACCAAAAGTGACATTCTGAAATCAACCCTAACGAGCCATGGAGATGAACCAGAATCACTGCCCAGCTATCCCGAGTTCATCGGGCCAGTCAATTTCACATTCCTGCAGGATTTTTATAGCATGACAAATTCGTGATGGTACCTGCCCATTGAACCATATTGCAAATGCACAGTGACTTTGCAAAAGTGAGAAAACATAAACAAATGGACATGATGAAATCAACACAACAGGTGATGGAAATGTACAACTATCACTGCTCAGCCATCCTGTGTTCATCAGACCAGTCAATTTTGCATTTTTGAGCATGTCAAATTTCATATGGTAAATGCACATTGAAACATATTGCAAATGCGCGCGCACTTGCAATATGATTCTATAGTGAAAAACATCACCTAATGGACATGATGAAATCAACACAACGAGTGATGGAAATGTACAACTATCACTGCTCGGCCATCCTGTGTCCATCAGACCAGTCAATTTTGCATTTTTGAGCATGTCAAATTTCATATGGTAAATGCACATTGAAACATATTGCAAATGCGCGCGCACTTGCAATATGATTCTATAGTGTAAAAACATCACCTAATGGACATGATGAAATCAACACAACGAGTGATGGAAATGTACAACTATCACTGCCCGGCCATCCTGTGTTCCCATAGCGAGCATTAATATCAGAATGACCGGTAAATGCATTTACAACCATATTTTTATTTTTGGGTTACCAGTTGCACAACAATGCACGTGCATTTGCAATATGATTCTATAGTGTAAAAACATCACCTAACGGAGATGATGAAATCAACACAACGAGTGATGGAAATGTACAACTATCACTGCTCGGCCATCCTGTGTTCATCAGACCAGTCAATTTCACATTCCTGCAGGATTTTATAGCATGACAAATTCGTGATGGTACCTGCCCATTGAACCATATTGCAAATGCACAGTGACTTTGCAAAAGTGAGAAAACATAAACAAATGGACATGATGAAATCAACACAACAGGTGATGGAAATGTACAACTATCACTGCTCAGCCATCCTGTGTTCATCAGACCAGTCAATTTTGCATTTTTGAGCATGTCAAATTTCATATGGTAAATGCACATTGAAACATATTGCAAATGCGCGCGCACTTGCAATATGATTCTATAGTGAAAAACATCACCTAATGGACATGATGAAATCAACACAACGAGTGATGGAAATGTACAACTATCACTGCTCAGCCATCCTGTGTTCATCAGACCAGTCAATTTTGCATTTTTGAGCATGTCAAATTTCATATGGTAAATGCACATTGAAACATATTGCAAATGCGCGCGCACTTGCAATATGATTCTATAGTGAAAAACATCACCTAATGGACATGATGAAATCAACACAACGAGTGATGGAAATGTACAACTATCACTGCTCGGCCATCCTGTGTCCATCAGACCAGTCAATTTTGCATTTTTGAGCATGTCAAATTTCATATGGTAAATGCACATTGAAACATATTGCAAATGCGCGCGCACTTGCAATATGATTCTATAGTGTAAAAACATCACCTAATGGACATGATGAAATCAACACAACGAGTGATGGAAATGTACAACTATCACTGCCCGGCCATCCTGTGTTCCCATAGCGAGCATTAATATCAGAATGACCGGTAAATGCATTTACAACCATATTTTAATTTTTGGGTTACCAGTTGCACAACAATGCACGTGCATTTGCAATATGATTCTATAGTGAAAAACATCACCTAATGGACATGATGAAATCAACACAACAAGTGATGGAAATGTACAACTATCACTGCTCGGCCATCCTGTGTTCATCAGACCAGTCAATTTCACATTCCTGCAGGATTTTTATAGCATGACAAATTCGTGATGGTACCTGCCCATTGAACCATATTGCAAATGCACAGTGACTTTGCAAAAGTGAGAAAACATAAACAAATGGACATGATGAAATCAACACAACAGGTGATGGAAATGTACAACTATCACTGCTCAGCCATCCTGTGTTCATCAGACCAGTCAATTTTGCATTTTTGAGCATGTCAAATTTCATATGGTAAATGCACATTGAAACATATTGCAAATGCGCGCGCACTTGCAATATGATTCTATAGTGAAAAACATCACCTAATGGACATGATGAAATCAACACAACGAGTGATGGAAATGTACAACTATCACTGCTCGGCCATCCTGTGTCCATCAGACCAGTCAATTTTGCATTTTTGAGCATGTCAAATTTCATATGGTAAATGCACATTGAAACATATTGCAAATGCGCGCACTTGCAATATGATTCTATAGTGTAAAAACATCACCTAATGGACATGATGAAATCAACACAACGAGTGATGGAAATGTACAACTATCACTGCCCGGCCATCCTGTGTTCCCATAGCGAGCATTAATATCAGAATGACCGGTAAATGCATTTACAACCATATTTTAATTTTTGGGTTACCAGTTGCACAACAATGCACGTGCATTTGCAATATGATTCTATAGTGAAAAACATCACCTAATGGACATGATGAAATCAACACAACAAGTGATGGAAATGTACAACTATCACTGCTCGGCCATCCTGTGTTCATCAGACCAGTCAATTTCACATTCCTGCAGGATTTTTATAGCATGACAAATTCGTGATGGTACCTGCCCATTGAACCATATTGCAAATGCACAGTGACTTTGCAAAAGTGAGAAAACATAAACAAATGGACATGATGAAATCAACACAACAGGTGATGGAAATGTACAACTATCACTGCTCAGCCATCCTGTGTTCATCAGACCAGTCAATTTTGCATTTTTGAGCATGTCAAATTTCATATGGTAAATGCACATTGAAACATATTGCAAATGCGCGTGCACTTGCAATATGATTCTATAGTGAAAAACATCACCTAATGGACATGATGAAATCAACACAACGAGTGATGGAAATGTACAACTATCACTGCTCGGCCATCCTGTGTCCATCAGACCAGTCAATTTTGCATTTTTGAGCATGTCAAATTTCATATGGTAAATGCACATTGAAACATATTGCAAATGCGCGCGCACTTGCAATATGATTCTATAGTGTAAAAACATCACCTAATGGACATGATGAAATCAACACAACGAGTGATGGAAATGTACAACTATCACTGCCCGGCCATCCTGTGTTCCCATAGCGAGCATTAATATCAGAATGACCGGTAAATGCATTTACAACCATATTTTAATTTTTGGGTTACCAGTTGCACAACAATGCACGTGCATTTGCAATATGATTCTATAGTGAAAAAACATCACCTAATGGACATGATGAAATCAACACAACAAGTGATGGAAATGTACAACTATCACTGCTCGGCCATCCTGTGTTCATCAGACCAGTCAATTTCACATTCCTGCAGGATTTTTATAGCATGACAAATTCGTGATGGTACCTGCCCATTGAACCATATTGCAAATGCACAGTGACTTTGCAAAAGTGAGAAAACATAAACAAATGGACATGATGAAATCAACACAACAGGTGATGGAAATGTACAACTATCACTGCTCAGCCATCCTGTGTTCATCAGACCAGTCAATTTTGCATTTTTGAGCATGTCAAATTTCATATGGTAAATGCACATTGAAACATATTGCAAATGCGCGCGCACTTGCAATATGATTCTATAGTGAAAAAACATCACCTAATGGACATGATGAAATCAACACAACGAGTGATGGAAATGTACAACTATCACTGCTCGGCCATCCTGTGTCCATCAGACCAGTCAATTTTGCATTTTTGAGCATGTCAAATTTCATATGGTAAATGCACATTGAAACATATTGCAAATGCGCGCGCACTTGCAATATGATTCTATAGTGTAAAAACATCACCTAATGGACATGATGAAATCAACACAACGAGTGATGGAAATGTACAACTATCACTGCCCGGCCATCCTGTGTTCCCATAGCGAGCATTAATATCAGAATGACCGGTAAATGCATTTACAACCATATTTTAATTTTTGGGTTACCAGTTGCACAACAATGCACGTGCATTTGCAATATGATTCTATAGTGAAAAACATCACCTAATGGACATGATGAAATCAACACAACAAGTGATGGAAATGTACAACTATCACTGCTCGGCCATCCTGTGTTCATCAGACCAGTCAATTTCACATTCCTGCAGGATTTTTATAGCATGACAAATTCGTGATGGTACCTGCCCATTGAACCATATTGCAAATGCACAGTGACTTTGCAAAAGTGAGAAAACATAAACAAATGGACATGATGAAATCAACACAACAGGTGATGGAAATGTACAACTATCACTGCTCAGCCATCCTGTGTTCATCAGACCAGTCAATTTTGCATTTTTGAGCATGTCAAATTTCATATGGTAAATGCACATTGAAACATATTGCAAATGCGCGTGCACTTGCAATATGATTCTATAGTGAAAAAACATCACCTAATGGACATGATGAAATCAACACAACGAGTGATGGAAATGTACAACTATCACTGCTCGGCCATCCTGTGTCCATCAGACCAGTCAATTTTGCATTTTTGAGCATGTCAAATTTCATATGGTAAATGCACATTGAAACATATTGCAAATGCGCGCGCACTTGCAATATGATTCTATAGTGTAAAAACATCACCTAATGGACATGATGAAATCAACACAACGAGTGATGGAAATGTACAACTATCACTGCCCGGCCATCCTGTGTTCCCATAGCGAGCATTAATATCAGAATGACCGGTAAATGCATTTACAACCATATTTTTATTTTTGGGTTACCAGTTGCACAACAATGCACGTGCATTTGCAATATGATTCTATAGTGTAAAAACATCACCTAACGGAGATGATGAAATCAACACAACGAGTGATGGAAATGTACAACTATCACTGCTCGGCCATCCTGTGTTCATCAGACCAGTCAATTTTGCATTTTTGAGCAAGGTCAAATTTCATATGGTAAATGCACATTGAAACATATTGCAAATGCACGTGCACTTGCAATATGATTATATAGTGAAAAACATCACAAAATGGACATGATGAAGTCAACACAACGAGTGATGGAAAGGAACAACTATCACTGCCCGGCCATCCCGAGTTCATCAGGCCAGTCAATTTTGCATTTCTGCAGGATTTTTGAGCATGTCAAATTTCTTACGTCATTTGGCCCACAAAAAAATCCTTATGCACAATTTAAAAAAATATATAAAAAAATATGATAATAAAATTGGACAAAAGTATATTCATACAGTTCTTACACATGTGTAATTGACAAAAAATCGAAAGAATTTCGAAAAACGGTCCAGAAAGCACTTTTTTAAGGGTGTGTGAAGTTTTTTACAAAATTTTGAAATTTTTGACTTTTGACTTTTGACTTCCTATGAAATCATATTGGAATTGGACAAAACATATTCCTTATGCGCATGTAAAAAAATAAATAAAAATTATGATAATAAAATTGGACAAAAGTATATTCATACAGTTCTTACACATGTGTAATTGACAAAAAATCGAAAGAATTTCGAAAAACGGTCCAGAAAGCACTTTTTTATGGGTGTGTGAAGCTTTTTACAAAATTTTGACATTTTTGACTTTTGACTTTTGACTTCCTATGAAATCATATTGGAATTGGACAAAACATATTCCTTATGCGCATGTAAAAAAAAAAAAAAAAAAAATTATGATAATAAAATTGGACAAAAGTATATTCATACAGTTCTTACACATGTGTAATTGACAAAAAATCGAAAGAATTTCGAAAAACGGTCCAGAAAGCACTTTTTATGGGTGTGTGAAGTTTTTACAAAATTTTGACATTTTTGACTTTTGACTTTTGACTTCCTATGAAATCATATTGGAATTGGACAAAACATATTCCTTATGCGCATATAAAAAAATTAAAAAATTATGATAATAAAATTGGACAAAAGTATATTCATACAGTTCTTACACATGTGTAATTGACAAAAAAATCGAAAGAATTTCGAAAAACGGTCCAGAAAGCACTTTTTATGGGTGTGTGAAGTTTTTACAAAATTTTGACATTTTTGACTTTTGACTTTTGACTTCCTATGAAATCATATTGGAATTGGACAAAACATATTCCTTATGCGCATATAAAAAAAATTAAAAAAATTATGATAATAAAATTGGACAAAAGTATATTCATACAGTTCTTACACATGTGTAATTGACAAAAAAATCGAAAGAATTTCGAAAAACGGTCCAGAAAGCACTTTTTAAGGGGTGATAAGTTTTTGAAAAAAGTTCATTTTTTCAAAATTTTACTTTTGGACATTAATTTGGGTTACATCTCCAATATGAAAAACCCCGGTGGAGCGCATTTGCCCCCTGTTGAATTTTTAAAGTGTTACAACTGGCAATTACCATATGGCATTTGCAATACACTTTGGATGAATCAACGCCGAATTGGGTGGTATTGGCCAATGTGTATATGGTTTGTCCGATGCCAATGACATGCCATTCATTTTTGTCCAATACAGGGGGGTATTCCCTTACATCACAACAACTCACAGCAAGTCCCAGTGAGGGACTGACTCTTTACCTCGCCTTAAAGGAAAATGTCACATATTTATCATCTCCAGCACCACCCCAACATCAACATATGTGAAAGTGGCACGTTTCTATGTTTTGTAGTAAAAAAAGATGGTAAGTGTTTCCAACGACATCATCGGTGTGCATTGTGTGATTTTAACCAATTAGGAGGCATTCCATACTAATTGGTTGATGATGTCATTGGAAACACTTATCTTCCTTGGCACAATCATGTCTCGGAGCTCTACGGACAATTCCTTCAACCTCATGGGTTGGTTTTTGCTCTGACATTCACTGTCAACTGTGGGACCTTATATATAGGTGTGTACCTTTCCAAATCATGTCCAATCAATTGAATGTAAAATAGGTGGACTCCAATCAACTTGTAAAAACATCAAGGATGATCAATGGGAACAGGATGTTCCTGAGCTCAATTTCGAGTCTCACAGCAAAGGGTCTGAATACTTATACGAAAGTATAAAGTGAAGAGGCGAATCCGGGATGCTGGCCTTCTATGCAGAGTTGCAAAGAAAAAGCCATATCTCAGACTGGCCAATAAAAAGAAAAGCTTAAGATGGGCAAAATAACGCAGATACTGGACAGATGAACTCTGCCTAGAAGGCCAGCATCCTGGAGAAGCCTCTTTGAGAGTGATGTTTTGCGGGTAGTATTTAATGAAGCTGCCAGTTGAGGACTTGTGAGGCGTCTGTTTCTTAAACTAGACACTATATTGTACTTGTCCTCTTGCTCAGTTGTGCACCAGGGCCTCCCACTCCTATTTCTATTCTGGTTAGCGCCAGTTTGCTCTGTCCTGGGAATGGAGTAGTACACAGCTTTGTACGAGATCTTCAGTTTTTTGGCAATTTCTCACATGGAATAGCCTTCATTTCTCAGAACAAGAATAGACTGACGAGTTTCAGAAGAAAGGTCTTTGTTTCTGGCCATTGTGAGCCTGTAATCGAACCCACAAATGCTGATGCTCCAGATACTCAACTAGTTTAAAGAAGGCCAGTTGTATTGCTTCTTTAATCAGAACAACCGTTTTCAGCTGTGCTAACATAATTGCAAAAGGGTTTTCTAATGATCAACTAGGCTTTTAAAATGATAAACCTGTATTAGCCAACACAACGTGCCATTGGAACACAGGAGTGATGGTTGCTGATAATGGGCCTCCGTAGCCATATGCAGATATTCCATTAAACATCAGTCATTTCCAGCTACAATAGTAATTTACAACATTAACAATGTTTACACTGTATGTCTGATCAATTTTATGTTATTTTAAATGGACAAAAAAGTTGCTTTTCTTTCAAAAACAAGTACATTACTAAGTGAACCTAAACTTTTGAACAGTAGTGTATATACACATATATCAACAAATTGGCGAGGGCACTAGAACAGTCTGCAGCACCCGGCCTCATTCTACTAGAATCTGAAGTTAAATGTCTACTGTTTGCTGATGATCTGGTGCTTCTGTCCCCAACCAAGGATCTACGTGAACATAACTGATACCGTAAAATCTGTCGGGAAGGAATGGGATGCGTGGGATAACAAGCAACAGCAGTTCCGGTGGTTGGGTTTTTCGTCACTGGTGTTGGCATCTTTCAAATTTCAGAAGAGCCGTAACTTGGAAAGACAGAGGGTGAGGTTCTGGTTCCCTTCCTTGTTCTAGCATCTCTTTATATTTTCTCTTAACACTATGGACCTAGAACTTAATCGAGCAGCTGACCAATTACGCAAGACTTTAGTTCTGGGTTAACCGGGATTACCTCCTATCCAACTGACTACACCCGCTGATGGCATATTCCGATCAGAACCCTTCATCCATTAAACACAATCCCCTGACAAAAACAAACTCTGATGTGGTAATGTTGACTGAGATCAGATCAAGTTATGTAACATCCATCATGGTCACTCTCTGACCCATAATCAGTCGGGGAAAATCTGAAGTGGCACCCTATTCTCTATATAGGGCTCGAGTTAGTATATACAGTAGTGCAATGTAGATTGTAGAACACTACACAGGGAATAGGTTGCTATTATGCTACACCATGAAGCCTTAATCACCATAGCTACATAAACACCAGAACTGTGATAAGCATCCCTCTAACCAGCTGACCCAGGAGTTGCAAACAGAGATTGGCAGTGTTGATATGGCACTGTGGACTCAGATTACAGGATAACATTAGTATATAGTGGTGTTCTCAGGCTTGCCTGACAGCCCACTCCTGTCTCCATCCCTCCCCCACTCTGTGCTCGACAGCTGGCCTTTCTCCACACAGAGCTGGACCTGGACCAGCAGAAGACCAACAACAGGTGGAGGTAGAATGAATGGAGGAGAATAACTTTTTGTTTTATACAAAACATTAAGGACACCTGCTCTTTCCATGATAGACTGATCAGGTGAATTCAGGTGAAAGCTATGATCCCTACTGATGTCACATGTTAAATCCACTTCAATCAATCAGTGTAGATGAAGGGGAGGAGACAGGTTAAAGAAGGATTTTTAATTAATCCTTGAGACAATTGAGACATGGATTGTGTATGTGTGCCATTCAGAGTGTGAATGGACAAGAAAAAATATTTAAGTGCCTTTGAACTGGGTATGGAAGTAGGTGCCAGGTGCACCGGTCTGCAATGCTGCTGGGGTTTTCCACGTGCAACAGTTTCCCGTGTGTATCGATAATGGTCCACCACCCAGAATACATCCAGCCAACTTGACACAACCGTAGGAAGCAGTGGAGTCAACATGGGCCAGCATCCCTGTGGAACGCTTTCGACACCTTGTAGAGTCCACGCCCCGACGACTTGAGGCTGTTTTGAGGGCCAAAGGAAGGGGGGTGCAACTCAATGCTAGAAGGGTGTTCCTAACGTGTTGTCCACTCAGTGTAGCTCATACAAAGTTATTTCAACACTAATGTATTTGTTTGTAACTCGTGTCATGTCCAGTATAATGTCCACTTGGTTTCATAACAAAGGACCACATATGTACTTTTACACAACTAGTCACTCATCAGTAGATGAAACACAGACACATCCACTGGTTGCTCGTGGTCCCCGTTCTTCTCCTGCATTTTGGGCTCTATGACTCTGTGTTTCCAGCAGTAAAAGCTTAACCATGGTAACCACTTAGCGATAATGAGTAACCTGGCCACTAAAGCAGAGGAGTAAACATCAATAACCACAGCAACTGTTGCAACACTTTGGTTGAAGTCTGTGGAGACTCCACTGTTGTTTACTTGATAACCATAGTAGAGGACCTGGATTGTTTTGAAGAGTTTGAAAGGTGCCCTCAGAACAGCCTCAATTTGTGACTGAAGTGGATTTAACAGTGACATCAATAAGGGATCATAGCTTTCACCTGGATTCACCTGGTCAGTCTGTTTCATGGAAACAGCAGGTGTTCATAATATCTTGTGTACACACAGCATATATGGGTCTTTCTATAAATAAATGGGACCAATGTGTGACATTGGGATCAACATTTAAAAATGGTTGAAAGAAAAATAATGATTTTTATGCAGTTCTATGTTTACTTGGTGAATATATGCACATTTTCCCAGAACTCCAGCTATACACCAACAGGTCTAGGAGGACTATACATCCTTTAAGCAGGGTTCATACAGACATTGGCAATTCAAATGAAATGATTTTCAGGGACTTTTTCAAGCACTTCATTGTAATTTGAGGACCTCAATGTTATACAATTGTATACTTTATATAATTGTACATTTACATTTACATTTAAGTCATTTAGCAGACGCTCTTATCCAGAGCGACTTACAAATTGGTGCATTCACCTTACATATAGGGCCTAATATAGAACCCCCCACCACCACACATTAATTTAGTTTTTTTTGCCCATGAACACTAAGATTGGTTATATGCGAGAATTTGGACATTGTGACTAAATTGATTGAATGCATAGGTGGCGATTTTCCTGTAGCCTGTGGCCGATGCAGGCACTCAAAAGCCATAAATACCGGTACCAAAAAAACAGGTTCGTTTTTTAATGTCAGGATTTATATGGAAGCCAAGTTGAAGTCAATATTAGATGTCGTCCTCATAACAATCACGTGGTTTTACGCAACAAAGTAGCACAACACCCTTCAACTGAAGCACCAGGAAACTAAACAAAGTGGCCACATCTCAACAACAAAAAACTATAATTACAAGGACTTTTCAAGCACCAAATTGAGTAAATGTCTGATTTTCAAGGTAGGCCCAATCTAGCACTTCAATTTCTAAACTCCAAATTCAAGCAGGCTACTTTATGCACACACACACACACACACACACACACACACACACACACACACACACACACACACACACACACACACACACACACACACACACACACACACACACACACACACACACACACACACACTTGACCCCATCAGATGGACTTGAGGAAGATTGTTTCAGGCCTACCAGAGTTACTCCAATAATGCTTATCTTTATAGAAAATATTCTGATCGAAAATCTACAAATTACCCTCCTTCTGTTCATCTATATCTGTACTGCGTTGCATGTTGGTGTCATAGCATGCCACCGTTATCTCTCTCTCCATGGGGTTAGGCCTAAGCTTCTCTCCCTTATAAATATATGTATATACTACCATTCAAAAGTTTGGGGTCACTGTATTTGAAAGAATATACATTTTTCATCCATTTAAAATAACATCAAATTGATCAGAAATACAGCGTAGACATTTAATGTTGTAAATGACTATTGTAGCTGGAAACGGCAGATTTATTTTTATAGAATATCTACATAGGCGTCCAGAGGCCCAATATCAGCAACCATCACTCCTGTGTTCCAATGTCATGTTATGTTAGCTAATCCAAGTTTATCATTTTAAAAAGGTTAATTGATCATTAGAAAACCCTTTTGCAATTATGTTAACACAGCTGAAAACAGTTGTTCTGATTAAAGCAGCAATAAAACTGGCCTTCTTTAAACTAGTTGAGTATCTGGAGCATCAGCATTTGTGGGTTCGATTACAGGCTCATAATGACCAGAAACAAAGTCCTTTCTTCTTAATCTCATTGGTATATTTTTGTTCTGAGAAATTAAGGCTATTCCATGCTAGAAATTGCCAAAAAATAAGGACATTTCTAAGTGACCCCACACTTTTGAACCTAGTATATACTTTTGACTGGAAGTGTGTCTGTCTATCTCTAAATCCTTTGTCGTGAGAAATTGACTCATTGTCGTATCAAGGTAGTACTAGTCACATGGTCCTTAGTACAACCGCCCTCCACCCCCACCCCTCTTTCTCTCTCGGAGAGTTGTAAACGCATGGCCAGAGACTCTTCTTGCTCTAATGGTCGGTGTGACTACATTGAGTTAGCATTTGAAGACTGAAGAGTGCAGTCACATTTCCCTAGAATCATACAATTATAACGGTGAATGATATCTCTAGATCAGGGATGGGCAACTGATGGGGGTGGGGGCCACAAAAATAAAGAACTAATCATGATGGGCTGCAGTGGATCACGGGTCTGCACACCCACATATGCAGCCTAAGCCAGCCCTAGCCACCTTGCAAGCAAAACATTGTAGCTGCCCCCCTAGAGATCTTGACAGGTCCACAAAGTGGGAGTCGGACTCAAACGGACCAGAGGACAGTCACACCCAAACACGAATGGACCCGAGGACAACTCAACCTAGACCGACCCATACCAGACCTGATTGGACCAATGACACAAATTCGGGCAAGAAAGGGTAGCTGCAGCACAATATGGTGATGTATGGAAAGCGAATCGGCTAATTGGGCAGATTTGTTGCCACTTAAAGACCGTTTTGCGTGACTGATTGGGCTGCACGACATGTCGATAAGCCGGCGACCAGTGCACCGTTGTGTGGACATGCCTACCGACCTGAAGCCTGACCGTCATACATCATGGTCGTGTCGCCGGCAGTAGCTTAGGTGGCCATTTTTTCACCTCCCATGATTTTATTCAAGTAGGATAGCAGACTACACAAGAAATAACCAACATTGATTACATTCTAGACGTCTCCTTGATGCATGCACATACAGTCTACTCAACCGTTGCACCCGCTTGACAATCACTATTGTCCGGCAACGGCGTGGGAAGTAGCTACCTAGTATCGGGGTGAGCCACAGTAAGCACACGCATACGATGCATTTAGCAACAGTACACCCAACATCAGTACTTTTAATCAAAAATAAACAATTGTCAGTTTTACAACTGAACATTTACAAAGTATTTGTGTAATACAGTGAAATACGACTGACTCATCCTCTGGTTTCAGAACAATAGTCCAAACTCTTGTGGTACAGTAGCTCATTGTACTGTAGTTGCATGGTAGGAAACATTAGAAAATAAACAGCTAAATCAAAACAGTCTAACCTATAGAGTGATTTGACACACCCACTACTTTCCACACACCCACTCGCCCATACTACAGATGCCATATTGGAACGCCACTAACCTTTTCTCCAGTCGGGTCTATCAGCTGTAGTTACATAGACCCGTGGACAATGAAACAGGACCTGACCCAGACCAGAGGGACAAGTTAGAATTTCAGACCTGACCGGGCCTCGGGAATGCGAAGACCTCTAGTGAAGACCTGGGACTGCGAAGACCTGCAAAGACCTCTAGGTCCCCCTCTTGACAGCGGAGTGAAAAACAGTTTAGAGTTCATTTCCTGTAATTCATTATGCCATGGGGCAGAGAGAATGATCTGCAGTTTTTACTATATCTGATTGAGAGTGATTAACAAAATCAATGGGGGCCCCCAGGTCAGTAATTCAACCATGATTACTACAAGTTTAGATAGCAATTCACCAAACTATTTTTTTTTGCTGAATTAGGCTAATTGAGTGCGTCAGTGACTGACATATGAAAATAACTGCTGATGCACAACCAAATGTAGAAATTGAACCTTGTGTATTTTACTATTCTAACTCAACAGTAAGTTGAGACCCGACTGAGTTCATAAAACAAATTGGGAACACAGTTGCCCATCCCTGCTCGAGATTATGATTTGTACAACTTCTTCTAGCACAAACTGTACCACAAAGACTATAACAAAACAGAACAGATTTGTCATTCATATAAAGTTCCCATCTGATCAGTTTAATTCCAACCTCCGTTATGGATGTTACAACCTCCGTTATGGACGTTACAACCACCGTTATGGACGTTACAACCTCCGTTATGGACGTTACAACCTCCGTTATGGATGTTACAACCTCCGTTATGGACGTTACAACCACCGTTATGGATGTTACAACCTCCGTTATGGACGTGTTACACACTCCGTTATGGATGTTACAACCTCCGTTATGGACGTGTTACACACTCCGTTATGGATGTTACAACCTCCGTTATGGACGTTACAACCTCCGTTATGGATGTTACAACCTCCGTTATGGATGTTACAACCTCCGTTATGGACGTTACAACCTCCGTTATGGACGTTACAACCTCCGTTATGGATGTTACAACCTCCGTTATGGACGTTACAACCACCGTTATGGACGTTACAACCTCCGTTATGGATGTTACAACCTCCGTTATGGATGTTACAACCTCCGTTATGGATGTTACAACCACCGTTATGGATGTTACAACCTCCGTTATGGATGTTACAACCTCCGTTATGGACGTGTTACACACTCCGTTATGGACGTGTTACACACTCCGTTATGGACGTGTTACACACTCCGTTATGGACGTGTTACACACTCCGTTATGGACGTGTTACACACTCCGTTATGGACGTGTTACACACTCCGTTATGGACGTTACACACTCCGTTATGGACGTTACAACCTCCGTTATGGACGTTACAACCTCCGTTATGGATGTTACAACCTCCGTTATGGACGTTACAACCTCCGTTATGGACGTTACAACCACCGTTATGGACGTTACAACCACCGTTATGGATGTTACAACCTCCGTTATGGATGTTACAACCTCCGTTATGGATGTTACAACCACCGTTATGGATGTTACAACCTCCGTTATGGACGTGTTACACACTCCGTTATGGACGTGTTACACACTCCGTTATGGACGTGTTACACACTCCGTTATGGACGTGTTACACACTCCGTTATGGACGTGTTACACACTCCGTTATGGACGTGTTACACACTCCGTTATGGACGTGTTACACACTCCGTTATGGACGTGTTACACACTCCGTTATGGACGTGTTACAACCTCCGTTATGGACGTGTTACAACCTCCGTTATGGACGTGTTACACACTCCGTTATGGACGTGTTACACACTCCGTTATGGACGTGTTACACACTCCGTTATGGACGTGTTACACACTCCGTTATGGACGTGTTACACACTCCGTTATGGACGTGTTACACACTCCGTTATGGACGTTACAACCTCCGTTATGGACGTTACAACCTCCGTTATGGACGTTACAACCTCCGTTATGGACGTTACACCCTCCGTTATGGACGTTACACCCTCCGTTATGGACGTTACACCCTCCGTTATGGACGTTACACCCTCCGTTATGGACGTTACACCCTCCGTTATGGACGTTACACCCTCCGTTATGGACGTTACACACTCTGTTATGGACGTTACAACCTCCGTTATGGACGTTACAACCTCCGTTATGGACGTTACAACCTCCGTTATGGACGTTACAACCTCCGTTATGGACGTTACAACCTCCGTTATGGACGTTACAACCTCCGTTATGGACGTTACAACCTCCGTTATGGACGTTACAACCTCCGTTATGGATGTTACAACCTCCGTTATGGATGTTACAACCTCCGTTATGGATGTACCCACCCTCCGTTATGGATGTACCCACCCTCCGTTATGGATGTACCCACCCTCCGTTATGGACGTTACAACCTCCGTTATGGACGTTACAACCTCCGTTATGGACGTTACAACCTCCGTTATGGACGTTACACACTCCGTTATGGACGTTACACACTCCGTTATGGACGTTACAACCTCCGTTATGGACGTTACAACCTCCGTTATGGACGTTACAACCTCCGTTATGGACGTTACAACCTCCGTTATGGACGTTACAACCTCCGTTATGGACGTTACACCCTCCGTTATGGACGTTACACCCTCCGTTATGGATGTTACAACCTCCGTTATGGACGTTACAACCTCCGTTATGGACGTTACAACCTCCGTTATGGACGTTACAACCTCCGTTATGGACGTTACAACCTCCATTATGGATGGTGGTGGTTGAAAAACAAGTTTTAATGACTCCAACCTAAGTGTATGTAAACTTCCAACTTCAACTGCATGGAGAGGCACCACACCCTAATAGTTATGTATGTTTCCAGTACAGTCAAAGCTTTGGACATACCTACTCATTCAAAGGTTTTTCTTTGTGTTTACAATTTTTTTCATTTTAGAAAAATAGTGGAGGCATCAAAACTATGAAATAACACACAAGGAATCATGTAGTAACCAAAACAGAAGTAAAAATATATGAGATTTTTCAATTTACCCATCCTTTGCCTTGATGACAGCTTTGGTATTCTCTCAACCAGCTTCATAAGATAGTCACCTAGAATGCATTTCAATTAACAGCTGTGCCTTGTTAAATGTTAATTTGTGGAATGTCTTTCTTAATGCGTTTGAGCCAATCAGTTGTGTCGTGACAAGATAGTGGCGGTATACAGAAGATAGCCCTATTTGGTAAAACACCAAATAACAGCTAAAATAAGCAAAGACAGTCCATCATTACTTTAAGATATGAAATTCAGTCAAAATCGAACATGTCAAGAACTTTGAACATTTCGCCAAGTGCAGTCGCGAAAACCATCAAGCCCTGCGATGAAACTGACTCTCATGAGGACTGCCACAGGAATGGAAGACCCAGAGTTACCTCTGCTGCGGAGGATAATTGAATTTGAGTTACCTGATTCAAAATAAATGCTTCACAGAGTTCAACAGAAAAATCTCAACATCAACTGTTCAGAGGAGACCGCATGAATCAGGCCTTCATGGTTGAATTGCTGCAAAGAAACCACTACCAAACGAAACCACAACCACTCTGCCCCGAGAATGTCTGTATTCGCTGTCGGGACTGGAGACCAAGACTATGGAGACCTACATTGGGGCTGCAGGATTTATCCGTTCCACTTCCTCTCCCGCCGACTCAGGGTTCTTCTTTGTGGAGAAGGACAAGATCATACGCCTGTGCATCGAATACCAGGGACTCAATGACGCAACGGTGAAGAACCAATACCCGCTACCACTCATCTCCTCGGACTTCGAGCCGCTCCAAGGGGTCACAGTGTTTTCTAAGCTGGATCTATGGAACGCCTACCACCTGGTGTGGATACGGGAGGGGGATGAGTGTAAGACTGCCTTCAACACAGCCAGCGGCCAGTACGAGAATTTGGTCATGCCATTTGGCCTCACCAATGCCCCTGCTGTGTTCTAGGCTCTGGTAAATGATGTTCTCCGCGACATGTTGAACCGGCTCGTCTTCGTCTACATTGATCACATCCTGCTGTTCCCACATGCTTCAAGGGGGCCACCATTGTTCCTGTTCCCAAGAAAGCTAAGGTAACTGAGCTAAACGACTACCGCCCCGTAGCACTCACTTCCGTCATCATGAAGTGCTTTGAGAGACTAGTCAAGGACCATATCACCTCCACCCTACCTGACACCCTAGACCCACTCCAATTCGCTTACCGCCCAAATAGGTCCACAGACGATGCAATCTCAACCACACTGCACACTGCCCTAACCCACCTGGACAAGAGGAATACCTATGTGAGAATGCTGTTCATCGACTACAGCTCGGCATTCAACACCATAGTACCCTCCAAGCTCGTCATCAAGCTCGAGACCCTGGGTCTCGACCCCGCCCTGTGCAACTGGGTACTGGACTTCCTGACGGGCCGCCCCCAGGTGGTGAGGGTAGGCAACAACATCTCCTCCCCGCTGATCCTCAACACGGGGGCCCCACAAGGGTGCGTTCTGAGCCCTCTCCTGTACTCCCTGTTCACCCACGACTACGTGGCCACGCACGCCTCCAACTCAATCATCAAGTTTGCGGACGACACAACAGTGGTAGGCTTGATTACCAACAACGACGAGACGGCCTAAAGGGAGGAGGTGAGGGCCCTCGGAGTGTGGTGTCAGGAAAATAACCTCACACTCAACGTCAACAAAACTAAGCAGATGATTGTGGACTTCAGGAAACAGCAGAGGGAACACCCCCCCCCATCCACATCGATGGAACAGTAGTGGAGAGGGTAGCAAGTTTTAAGTTCCTCGGCATACACATCACAGACAAACTGAATTGGTCCACTCACACTGACAGCGTCATGAAGAAGGCGCAGCAGCGCCTCTTCAACCTCAGGAGGCTGAAGAAATTCGGCTTGTCACCAAAAGCACTCACAAACTTCTACAGATGCACAATCGAGAGCATCCTGGCGGGCTGTATCACCGCCTGGTACGGCAACTGCTCCGCCCTCAACCGTAAGGCTCTCCAGAGGGTAGTGAGGTCTGCACAACGCATCACCGGGGGCAAACTACCTGCCCTCCAGGACACCTACACCACCCGATGTTACAGGAAGGCCATAAAGATCATCAAGGACATCAAACACCCGAACCACTGCCTGTTCACCCCGCTATCATCCAGAAGGCGAGGTCAGTACAGGTGCATCAAAGCTGGGACCGAGAGACTGAAAAACAGCTTCTATCTCAAGGCCATCAGACTGTTAAACAGCCACCACTAACATTGAGTGGCTGCTGCCAACACACTGTCATTGACACTGACCCAACTCCAGCCACTTTAATAATTGGCAATTGATGGGAAATGATGTAAATATATCACTAGCCACTTTTAACAATGCTACCTTATATAATGTTACTTACCCTACATTATTCATCTCATATGCATACGTATATACTGTACTCTACATCATCGACTGCATCCTTATGTAATAAATGTATCACTAGCCACTTTAACTATGCCACTTTGTTTACTTTGTCTACATACTCATCTCATATGTATATACTGTACTCGATAGCATCTACTGTATGCTGCTCTGTACCATCACTCATTCATATATCCTTATGTACATATTCCTTATCCCCTTACACTGTGTATAAGACAGTAGTTTTGGAATTGTTAGTTAGATTACTTGTTGGTTATCACTGCATTGTCGGAACTAGAAGCACAAGCATTTCGCTACACTCGCATTAACATCTGCTAACCATGTGTATGTGACAAATACAATTTGATTTGATCCTCATCCTCTCCCGCTCCCCCCAAGAACATGTGCTCCACGTCCGACAGGTTCTTCAACACCTCCTGGAGAATTAGCTGTTTGTTCAGGCAGAGAAGTGTGAGTTCCATCGCACCACCATCCCCTTTCTGCTGTACATCATCTCCGCTGGGAGTGTCCAGATGGATCCCGGGAAGGTTTGTGCCCTCGTCAGCGTATGTGAATTGATTGCCCCCCATTTATCTTCTGAGCTCGTGCCAATAGGTGACCTAAACTGGAACATGCTTAACACTCCGGCCATCCTACAATCTAATCTTGATGCCCTCAATCTCACACAAATGATCAATGAACCTACCAGGTACAACCCCAAATCAGTTAACATGGGCACCCTCATAGATGTCATCCTAACTAACTCACCCTCCAAATACACCTCTGCTGTTTTCAATCAAGATCTCAGCGATCACTGCCTTATTGCCTGCATCCGTAATGGATCTGCGACCAAACGACCACCCCTCATCACTGTCAAACGCTTCCTGAAACACTTCTGCGAGCAGGCCTTTCTAATCGACCTGGCCAGGGTATCCTGGAATGACATTGACCTCATCCCGTCAGTAGATGATGCCTGGCTATTCTTTAAAAGTGCCTTCCTCACCATCTTAAACAATTCCCCTCGACTTAGACAGGGCTTAGACTCTAGAGGGTTTGAAAGCAATAAGCGGAGCCGACTTCAATATTATTCTCAATTATTGATAGCGTGCTTGTTTTGTATAATGGATTTCTCTGGTGTGTAACCTATCGATACAGTATGTGAGTCAGTTTCACTATTTACAGATGGGCTACGTACAGGTGCAATGATCGGTAAGCTGCTCTGACAGCTGATGCTTACAGTTAGTGAGGGACATATACTTCTCCAGCTTCAGTGATTTTTACAATTCGTTCCAGTCATTGGCAGCAGAGAACTGGAAAGAAAGGCATTCAAATGAGGAGGGAAGACCAGTGAAATATATCTGCTGGAGCGTGTGCTACGGGTGGGTGTTGCTATGGTGACCAGTGAGCTGAGATAAGGCGGGGCTTTACCTAGCAAAGACTCATAGATGACCTGGAGCCAGCGGGTTTGGCGACGGATATGAAGCAAGGGCCAGCCAACGAGAGCATAAAGGTCACAGTGGTGGGTAGTCTATGGGGTGTCATGACGTTGGCCTGGGGGTAGGTTTATGACAGTCATAAATACCTCTTCCCCCCTTTTTCCTCTCTCTACCCTACTGATGTTACAGTAGGTAACTGATGTTACATTTGCAAAACCCTTGGTTAACAATAATCATTCCTTGCCATGTGTAGTTTCAACTACAATACAACTAGTAAAATGCTCCAATCATGTGTTCCGGTAGTATAACATTCCAGAATAAATCGGTAGGATAACTGGTCCCTTTGAGCACCAGTACCAAACCAGCAACAGTCAGTCCAGCTACAATCAGTAAGACGTTTAGAGACCTAACCAATCAAATTAGCCTTGACAATAGCGACATCGAAGTAGAACTAATGCTACAGGCGAAACCAAGATGAAGTTTCATACAGGAAATGGTCCAGATTTTGAATGCCCTGTGTTCCAATGTCTCCTTATATGGCTGTGAATGCACCAGGAATGAGCCTGCACTTTCTGTCGTTTCCCCAAGGTGTCTGCAGCATTGTGACGTATTTGTAGGCATATCATTGGAAGATTGACCATAAGAGACTACATTTACCAGGTGTCCGCCCGGTGTCCTCCGTCGAAATGATTGCGTAATCTCCAGGTCCATGCGCGTTCCATTTTTTTCAGAGGAGAAACCAAACTGCCACGAATGATTTATCATCGATAGATATGTGAAAAACACCTTGAGGATTGATTCTAAACAACGTTTGCCATGTTTCTGTCGATATTATGGAGTTAATTTGGAAAAAAGTTCACGTTGTAATGACTTAATTTTCGGGTTTTTTCTTACCCAAACGTGATGAATAAAACAGAGCGATTTGTCCTACACAAATAATATTTTTGGAAAAACTGAACCTTTGCTATCTAACTGAGAGTCTCCTCATTGAAAACATCTGAAGTTCTTCAAAGGTAAATTATTTTATTTGAATGCTTTTCTTGTTTTTGTGAAAATGTTGCATGCTGAATGCTAGGCTTAATGCTATGCTAAGCTATCAATACTCTTAAACAAATGCTTGTTTAGCTATGGTTCAAAAGCATATTTTGAACATCTGAGATGACAGTGTTGTTAACAAAAGGCTAAGCTTGAGAGCTAATATATTTATTTGATTTAATTTGCGATTTTCATGAATAGTTATCGTTGCGTTATGGTAATGAGCTTGAGGCTATAAATAGGATCCCGGATACGGGATTGCTCGTCGCAACAGGTTAAAACAGGGATTATTTACTTGGATTAAATGTCAGGAATTGCGAAAAACTGAGTTTAAATGTATTTGGTTATGGTGTATGTTAACTTCCGACTTGAGTTATGCTCCTTCACCCTTTGCCCTCAGAACAACCTCAATTCTTTGGGGCATGGACTTTACAAGGTGTCGAAAGCATTCCACGGATATGCTGGCCCATGTTGACTCCAATGCTTCCCACAGTTGTATCAAGTTGGCTGGATGTAATTTGGGTGGTGGACCATTCTTGATACACACAGGAAACTGTTGCAGCTTTGTAGTTCTTAACACAAACCGGTGCACCTGACCGGTTCCATACCCCGTCCAAAGGCACATACATTTTTTGTCTTGACCGTTCACCATCTGAATGGCACACATACACAATCCATGTCTCAATTGTCTTAAGGCTTAAAAATCCTTCTTTTACCTGTCTCTTCACCTTCAACTACGCTGGCTGAAGTGGATTTAACAAGTGACATCAATAAGGGATCATAGCTTTCACAAGATTTCCAAAAATGTAACATCACATGGGGCTGATTTTCTGGTGTTTTTACAGTATTTTATGTCCTGAAAATATGGGGCGGCCAAATTAAACTACACACGGGCCACCAGTTGCGAAGCCCTGGTGGATTGTATGTAGTATCTGGACATTCCACCTGGTGAATGAATGGCCCTGTTAAGTTATTGTTTATTCTGCATCCATATTCAACTAACTAGCTCTGACCTCTAACATCTAACCTCTAACCTCTGAAGGATGCTGGAAAACAAATAGTAAACAAACATGCAAACATCCAAATAAAACATCCAAATAAATAATTAAACACAGCCATTATAATCCAAGGTACAACAGAGCATATGATCAAATGTTCACCCCTTGAAGCGAAAAAAAGAAGAATTAAAAACAAAACTAAACAGGGAAAGATGAGTGAGAATGTACCTGGTCCCTTGACCTGTACCCTCTCTGTGCCCCCACTGAGGCCTCTTTCTCTCTCTCCCGCTCTTTTTTCTCTCTCTCTCTTTCTGTAGTTGGACTGGGATATCCACTCTGTGATTTGTGGTGGGCGGTGTGTAATGTCAGCCGTGTCGTCTCGCATTACCGCATGCCACCGTGAGGAGATGCCGCCTGCCATTGCGCTCTGCTGAAGATGCCCCTGACAGAATGAGTCCCCCTGCTCTCTGGCACTTATCAGTTAGAGTCTTCATTCCCGGGGGGAGGGAGATTACTGTCGCGCTGCTTCTGCATTCTGCTGCGCTGTGAAAACAGTGCCCGGGGGCATTTACAGCTGGCCTAACTTAGGGGGGATTGTGTTTTTAGGAGCTCATAAAGAGATACCTTTCTTTTATTAGGGCCAAGGAGGTGAGAATGAAAGCCATTATTCTGTGATCTGGCTCATACATACATTAACCCTCATCATCACTGCACATATCTCACATCCAGGACTTCTATACAAGGCTATGTCAGAGGAAGGCCCTAAAAATTGTCAAAGACTCCAGCCACCCAAGTTATAGACTGTTTACATTTACATTTACATTTAAGTCATTTAGCAGACGCTCTTATCCAGAGCGACTTACAAATTGGTGCATACACCTTATGACAACCAGTGGAACAGCCACTTGCATCTAAATCTTGTTGGGGGGAGAAGGATTACTTACCCTTACTTACCCTATCCTAGGTATTCCTTGAAGAGGTGGGGTTTCAGGTGTCTCCGGAAGGTGGTGATTGACTCCGCTGTCCTGGCGTCGTGAGGGAGTTTGTTCCACCATTGGGGGCCAGAGCAGCGAACAGTTTTGACTGGGCTGAGCGGGAACTGTACTTCCTCAGTGGTAGGGAGGCGAGCAGGCCAGAGGTGGATGAACGCAGTGCCCTTGTTTGGGTGTAGGGCCTGATCAGAGCCTGGAGGTACTGAGGTGCCGTTCCCCTCACAGCTCCGTAGGCGAGCACCATGGTCTTGTAGCGGATGCGAGCTTCAACTGGAAGCCAGTGGAGAGAGCGGAGGAGCGGGGTGACGTGAGAGAACTTGGGAAGGTTGAACACCAGACGGGCTGCGGCGTTCTGGATGAGTTGTAGGGGTTTAATGGCACAGGCAGGGAGCCCAGCCAACAGCGAGTTGCAGTAATCAAGACGGGAGATGACAAGTGCCTGGATTAGGACCTGCGCCGCTTCCTGTGTGAGGCAGGGTCGTACTCTGCGGATGTTGTAGAGCATGAACCTACAGGAACGGGACACCGCCTGTTCTCTCTGCTACAGCACGGCAAGTGGTACGAATGCACCAAGTCTAGAACTAACAGGACTCTGAATAGCTTCTCTCCCCAAGCCATAAGAGTGCTAAATAGTTAGTTAAATAGTTAACCAAATAGCTACCTGGACTATCTGCATTGACCCTTTTTGAAATAACTATTTTGAGTCATCACATATTCTGCTGCTACTGTTTTATCTATCCTGTTGTCGAGTTACTGTATCCCTGCCTATATGTACTTATACAACAGGTGGGTCTAATCCTGAATGCTGATTGGTTAAAATCACATTCTAACTGGTGTCTATTCCACAAGTTACCACCGGCTAAATCTATGACCTTAAAATGCCTATTTACTCTGTTCTTTCTGACTGCGCAATCCACTGTCTCACCAGCCCAGCCCGGCAATTTTGATCTCCGCAATAAAAATCATTTTTGAAGTGGTTGTGTTAGCTGAGTTGATGGCTTGCTCCTCTGAACAACAGGGTCCAGATGAGAGAGCTTGTGTACTATGCCAGGTGAAATCATTAGATCATTGTTATGGATGTCGCCAAATAAATGTCACCATAAAAAACAACTTAAGCAAATTCAGCTACTTCGTTGTTATTCTGGCTGCACTGTTTGACTTGACTGTAAGTTAGCCTTAGTTAGCTAACTAGTGAGCAAGGCATAAGTGCGTTGCCAGCCAGTATGGCAATAGAATATTTAGAACAAACAATTTTGTCTCAGGCCTAACAGCTGTGCCAATATATCTTCCAAACAGCGAATTCGAGGACGTTTCGTACCCCTGGACATCGACTCTGTACTGGTACTCTGTGTATATAACAAATGATTGTTAGTCATTGTGTATTTATTCCTTGTGTTATTATCTTTCTTTCTGAATTGTTGGGAAAGGCCTTAAGTAAGCATTTCACTGTTAGTCTACACCTGTTGGTTAAGAAGCAAGTGACAGATACAATTTGATTTCATTTTGACCTCTCATGTACATATAATCCCCTTTCTCTCTCTCTCTCTCTCTCTCTCTCTCTGTCAGATTGCCCTTATTTTACATAATGTCCATTCCCTCTCAGTTTCTTTCAGTCCATATTTATCTGTCAAGCAGTTTCTCTGCCCTTGTTTTCCCCTTCCTCCATCCGTCCCTCCCCCTTCTCTCCCTCTATCCCTCCCTCTCAGCCTTTGGAGCATTTGCTGAATCTCATTAGTTACCATGTGAACCCTCCCTGCTCATATTGCCTGTCTCGTCTCTCAGAGTAGAGCACTCACTCCCTCACTTCCTGTCATCTTCTCTTCCACACACTCCCTCACTTCCTGTCATCCTGCTCTTCCACACACTCCCTCACTTCCTGTCATCCTGTCCTTCTCTCACTCCCTCTCTCAGCCTCTCCTAAGGGACGTCTCAAGCTTCATCAGCACTCCCCTCATCCTAATCTTCTCTTCCTCCTCCTGTGTTTCTCCTGCAACTCTGAGCTGATTTACATTTCACCCCACCACCACAGCAGACCACCAAATGAGCTGGGCTAGACAATCTGTCCCCACCCTTCCTAAGATTATCCGCCGCCATTGTTGCAACTCCTATTACTAGTCTGTTCAACCTCTCTTTCGAATAGTCTGAGATTCTTAAACATTGGAAAGCGGCCGCGGTCATCCCCCTCTTTAATGGGGGAGAAACTCTAGACTCAAACTTTTCAGACCTATATCCATCCTGCTCTGCCTTTCTAAAGTCTTCAAAAGCCAAGTGAATAAACAGACCACCGACCATTTCGAATCCCACCGCTATACAATCTGGTTTCTGAGCTGGTCAAGGGTGCACCTCAGCCACCCTTAAGGTCCTAAACGATTTCATAACCACCATCGATAAAAGACAGTACTGTGCAGTCGACTTCATCGACCTGGCCAAGGCTTTCGACTCTGTCAATCACCATATTCATATTGGCAGACTGATAGAGGAAATTATGGTTGAAATGACTAATTATGTATACATTCCAATCAGAACTGACTAGTCCAAATGCTATAATGTACTGTACATGTGAATTTTCTCTCTTGCTCCCTTTCCCAATTGTATATAATGTAGTCAGGAGTTAGTAACAATGAAGGTCTGTTCCTTAGTTCATTCAGTTGTACAAATCTCCAGGTGGTGGGAACGGGCCATCTCCAGATTGTCGGGAATGTTGATTTATGCTGACTGGCCTTGACTTTGTGCTGATAACGCGAGGGCTCAAGAGCTAGAGGGGCCCTCTGTTTGTGAAATGGAATGTTTGGAAAACGCTGACGTCATTTTCAGTTTATAACCTGTGGAAATGTGTGTAAGCATTTAGTACTCTCTGGAATAAAACGCTCTTACCTGGCTTTTAAGACTGGTCTCGATCTACTTCATGCATAATTAATTAACTTACACCTCATTAATGAATTAGAAACGAGTGCGAAATTGGTTTTGGCAATAAAACATAAAGGAATTTAGAATTCCTCTATCACAGACTCAACAGCCGTGGTTTCTCTAATGACTGCCTTGCCTGGCTCACTAACTATTTCTCAGATAGAGTTCAGTGTGTCAATCCGGAGGGCCTGTTGTCCGGACCTCTGGAAGTCTCTATGCGTGTGCCACAGGGTTCAATTCTCCGGCAAACTCTTTTCTCTGTATATATCAATGATGTTGCTCTTGCTGTGGGTGATTCTTTGATCCACCTCTACACAGACGACACCATTCTGTAACACTGTGTTCACAAACCTCCAAATGAGCTTCAACGCCATAACACTCCACAACACCCACCCGTAGCACGCGCTCCAGCAGGTATATTTCACTGGTCATCTCCAAAGCCAACACCTACTTTGGCCGCCTTTCCTTCTAGTTCTCTGCTGACAATGAATGGAATGAATTTCAAAAATCACTAAAGCTGGAGACATATCTCCCTCACTAACTTTTAGCGTCAGCTGTCATACACAGCCTATCTGTAAATTGCCCATCAAACCAACTACCTACCTCATCCCCATATTTAGTTTTTCTGCTCTTTTGGACTCCAGTATTTCTACTTGCACATCCTCATCTGCACATATATGACTCCAGTATAAATTGCTAAATTGTAATTACATCGCCACTATTGGCCTATTTATTTCCTTACCTCATTTGAACACACTGTTTACATCTTTTATATTATGTTATTGACTGTACATTTGTTTATTCCATGTGTAACTCTGTGTTGTTGTTTTTGTCACACTGCTTTGCTTTATCTTGGCCAGGCTGCAGTTGTAAATGATAACTTGTTCTCAACTGGCCTACCTGGTCAAATAAAAGTGAAAAAAACAAAAATACATATAAAATAACAAAAAAGACCTGTCCAAAATGTCCGCCTGCCATTGACCCCTTCACCTACCCTTTGGTGCCTTGTCCAACCATGTATCTGTATCTGTCTTCCCTGTGGCCTCAAGTCAATCACTGTCCATCACTTCTGTCATCCATCCATCCACCCACCCATCCGTCTATCCCTCCATCCATGGGCCCGGTGGCCAGACTGATGTGTGAGGCACCTAAAAGGATTGCTGTCACTCAGGGTGTGGTGGGGGTCTGAAAGGTGCCGTCATGCTCTTTCAGGATCATATGCTGGGTGTCAGACACATGGCAAGGAGACAGATACCCCCTGCTAGCAGCCTCATGTCCCCTAAACACACACACACACACACAAACACACACAGGCCATAAACTCCCTGACACATTCACACCACCACAGACAACCAGAGGAACCTTCACACCCCAGCGCCCTGAAAAATAACTCTCACATTGATACTCTCCCAGTGGAGAAGCTGCTGTATATCCATGTGAGTGATGGAAGAGTGGTAAACTTCATTACAGAGAGGGAGCAGGTCTGTGAATGATGGAAGAGTGGTAAACTCCATTACAGAGAGGGAGCAGGTCTGTGAATGATGGAAGTGTGGTAAACTCCATTACAGAGAGGGAGCAGGTCTATGAATGATGCATGAGTGGTAAACTCCATTACAGAGAGGGAGCAGGTCTGTGAATGATTGAACAGTGGTAAACTTCATCCCCAACCTCATCCCGTCTCAGCCTCCTGTATTTATGCTGCAATAGTTTGTGTCGGGAGGCTATGGTCAGTCTTATCCGGTGTCCAGTATGCTCCCTCTAATTCTCTCTCTCTCTTTCTCTCTCTCTTTCTCTTTCATTCTCTCTCTCTCTTCTCTCAGAGGACCTGAGCACTAGGACCATGCCTCAGGACTACCCGCCCTGATGACTCCAGTCGACCTGGTCATGCTGTTGCTCCAGTTTCAACTGTTCTGCCTGCGGCTATGGAACCCTGACCTGTTCACCGGACCTGCTGTTTTGGACTCTCTCTCTACCGCACCTGCTGTCTCGAACTCTGAATGATCGGCTACAAAAGCCAACTAACATTTACTTCTGAGGTGCTGACCTGTTGCACCCTCTACAACCACTGTGATTATTATTATCTCACCCTGCTTGTCATCTATAAACATTTGAACATCTGAGCCATGTTCTGTTATAATCTCCACCTGGCACAGCCAGAAGAGGACTGGCCACCCTGTAGCAGGCTCATGTTAAATGTAGGAGGCTCATGTTAAATGTAGGAGGCTCATGTTAAATGTAGGAGGCTCGTGTTAAATGTAGGAGGCCCGTGTTAAATGTAGGAGGCTCGTGTTAAATGTAGGAGGCTCGTGTTAAATGTAGGAGGCTCGTGTTAAATGTAGGAGGCTTGTGTTAAATGTAGGAGGCTCGTGTTAAATGTAGGAGGCTCGTGTTAAATGTAGGAGGCTCGTGTTAAATGTAGGAGGCTCGTGTTAAATGTAGAAGGCTCGTGTTAAATGTAGAAGGCTCGTGTTAAATGTAGCAGGCTCGAGTTAAATGTAGCAGGCTCGTGTTAAATGTAGCAGGCTCGTGTTAAATGTAGCAGGCTCGTGTTAAATGTAGAAGGTAACAGATCAGACTACTGACCAGTCTCGTGAGCCTGTCTCTGGGTATTAGAGAGTCCGGAGGCAGTTTGTGGTAGCGGTGGAGGGCGCCCGCTCTAGTGGAGTGTGTGCTAATTGGGAGCTCAGCAGGACAGGAAGCAGTTCTGGCATAATTCAGCATTTAGTGTTCCAGCCTCCACCCTCCGTACTGGGCCAGGACCCCAAGACAGGGCCCTCAAACCTGCCTGTCAGCAGCTGTTATATCACAGCTATGATCACAGCTATGCACCGCCTCCACACATGGCCGGACTCACACGCACACACACACACACATGCAGGTTCATTTAGACACATGGAACACTCCATCAAATGTGTATAACCCTCTACTGAAATACCATCACTCCTTCACAGAAACCCCCTCATAGAGATGAGTCCTTCTCATATGCCTTCTCATAGACATCATTAATTTGCGTAAACCTCGCCATAGACATCACTCCTTCACAGAAACCCCCTCATAGAGATGAGTCCTTCTCATATGCCTTCTCATAGACATCATTAATTTGCGTAAACCTCGCCATAGACATCACTCCTTCACAGAAACCCCCTCATAGAGATGAGTCCTTCTCATATGCCTTCTCATAGACATCACTCCTTCACATAGACATCACTCCTTCACAGAAACCCCCTCATAGAGATGAGTCCTTCTCATATGCCTTCTCATAGACATCATTAATTTGCGTAAACCTCGCCATAGACATCACTCCTTCACATAAACCTCCTCATACACATTACTTCTTCACATAAACATCACTCCTTCACAGAAATCCCTATTACACATCACTCCTTCACATAAACGTCGTCATAGACATCACTCCTTCACGTAAACCTCCCCATACACATCACTCCTTCACATAAAACTCCCCACAGACATCACTCCTTCACATAACCCCCCCATAGATGTTACTCCTTCACAGAAACCTCCTCATAGACATCATTCCTTCATGTAAACCTCCCCATACACATTACTTCTTCACATAAACATCACTCCTTCACAGAAATCCCTATTACACATCACTCCTTCACATAAACGTTGTCATAGACATCACTCCTTCACGTAAACCTCCCCATACACATCACTCCTTCACATAAACATCACTCCTTCACAGAAATCCCTATTACACATCACTCCTTCACATAAACGTTGTCATAGACATCACTCCTTCACGTAAACCTCCCCATACACATCACTCCTTCACATAAAACTCCCCACAGACATCACTCCTTCACATAACCCCCCCATAGATGTTACTCCTTCACAGAAACCTCCTCATAGACATCATTCCTTCACATAACCCCCCCATAGATGTTACTCCTTCACAGAAACCTCCTCATAGACATCATTCCTTCACATAAACATCCCCATAGACGTCACTCCTTCACATAAACCCCCTTATAGACATCACTCCTTCACAGAAATCCCCTCTTTGACATCACTCCTTCAAGTAAATCCCCTTGGCGACATCACTCCTTCACTCAGAACAACACATTGACTGCACCATAAATAAAGAAAGAGCATATGTGAAAAGTAGTAATTTACAATAATTCACAGTCTTGCCAATTATAGAGAAATTATCATTGTGTTGGAGCAGAATTTATAAGAGGAACTTTCAGTGTCTCTCATCCTCTGCTATTTCAGTTTTCATCACTGTTGTGGTAATGAGTAGGGAAGGAGGAGCTAACTGCTATGGGAATGAGAAGGGAAGGAGCAGCTAACTTCTGTGGAAATGAGAAGGGATGAAGAAGCTAACTGCTATGGGAATGAAAAGGGAAGGAGGAGCTAACTGCTATGGGATTGAAATGGGAAGGAGGAGCTAACTGCTATGGGAAGGAGGAGCTAATCTCTGTGTCAACAAGTGCTACTGACACAGCGGGTGAAACATGCTCTGCCACTTTGCCTGTTTTGTCCTTGTGCATATTTAAATGACATCATCAATTATGGACAGGGCCCTATCAGTGGCAGTGCAGGCTGAGATCAGAATGAAGACGGTTCATCTCAGAACCCACTCTATGTGGGTCAAACTGCAGTTTGTTAGCCTTGTTTGTCTCAATGGCTAAGGACTCTCTGTGCACCAACCATGGACCCTCAGAGTGCTCACTCACCGCTCTGGATTTAAGGGAGTTGTGACGGATGACAGGATGCCAACCCTTAGCATGTTTTATGCAGTCATGAATAATGAGGAAAACAAGGAGAACATGTCTGCATTTGTATTTCCGTCTGTATCTATATCGCCATAAATGCAGCACATATTTTATCATATGAACTGAGATTACCTAAGGGATTACAATGAAAATATAAAGGGTAAATATTTTCTTCAGTTTTGCCCAACTACTTTACTACTTTCAGAACGGGGCGGCAGCGTAGCCTAGTGTCGGACTAGTAACCGGAAGGTTGCGAGTTCAAACCCCCGAGCTGACAAGGTACAAATCTGTCGTTCTGCCCCTGAACAGGCAGTTAACCCACTGTTCCCAGGCTGTCATTGAAAATAAGAATATGTTCTTAACGGACTTGCCTGGTTAAATAAAGGTAAAATTAAAAAAATTAAAAATACTTTCAGAACTTTAAGAGCGGAATTCAGTTTGACATAGTTTAACATACATGTGGATTTGAATCAACAACTGACTAAGTGAAACATATGCTGATGTGCCCTTGAGCAAAGCACTTAGCCCTAATTGCTCCTGTAAGAGCGTCTGCTAAGTTGAAAACTATTCCACCCAAGGGTCAATGTTACTGCTATGAGAGAAGACAGACTCCGTATGAGTAGCTATTCCTTGGAGAACACACTCTGTCTTTCCCACCCAATTACTCCTGGATCTCTAGTCCTTTTTCTGCCATCCCCTTTACATCTCCAACGGCCCCATGAACTCACCCAGTTCTCCATCCCCCTGCAGACAAACAAATCGGGTGTGTTTTCCTGTCCAGATCAATACACAGTGAATGTCATGGTGAGACAGAGGTGCTCCTGTGCATGCTTAGGGAAAAAGGCTGCCCTGACTTTGTTAAATGATTTCTTCCCGGCTAAACCGTTCTCAGTCTGAGAATACCAGATGGGTACAGGTCAGCGCAGTTGAGATGCTGTGTTCACCTGGTCATCATCCTCCTCCTGCTCATCACTTCACCTTGCTGTCTTTCCTGTCCTGGTCATCTCCATCCTGTCCTGGTCATCTCCATCCTGTCCTGGTCATATCCTCCCTGTACTGGTCATCTTCTTCCTGTCCTGGTCATCTTCTTACTGTCCTGGTCATTTCCATCCTGTCCTGGTCATCTTCTTCATGTACTGGTCATCTCCTTCCATCAACACTGTGCTGACACATAATTAGAACAGGTAACTGTTACACTACTGTACTGGAATACATGGCAGTACTGCCTTGTGATACTAGATGGTAATGTCATGATATTATTATTATTAGTTTTCCATTTAAATTTCACCTTTATTTAATCAGGTAGGTCAGTTGAGATCAAGTTCTCATTTACAACTGTGACCTGGCCAAGATAAAGCACAGCAGTGCAACACAAACAACAACACAACATTCGCACTGAGCTAAAGGGAGCTGCCGCTTTCAAGGTGTGGGACTCTAACCTGGAAGCTTACAAGAAATCCTGCTTTGCCCTGAGACAAACCATCAAACAGGTAAAGCGTCAATACAGGGCTAAGATTGAATCATACTACACCGGCTCCGACACTCGTCTTATGTGGCAGGGCTAGCAAACTATTACAGACTACAAAGGGAAGCACAGCCGCGAGCTTCCCAGTGACACGAGCCTATCAGACGAGCTAAATCACTTCTATGCTCGCTTCGAGGCAAGCAACACTGAGGCATGCATGAGAATCAGCTGTTCCGGATGACTGTGTGATCACGCTCGCCATAGCCGACGTGAGTAAGACCCTTAAACAGGTCAACATACATAAGGCTGCCGGGCCAGACAGATTACCAGGACGTGTGCTCCGGGCATGTGCTGACCAACTGGCAGGTGTCTTCACTGACATTTTCAACATGTCCCTGATTGATTCTGTAATACCAACATGTTTCAAGCAGACCACCATAGTCCCTGTGCCCAAGAACACAAAGGCAACATGCTTAAATGACTACAGACCTGTAGTCATTTAAGCACGTCGGTAGCCATGAAGTGCTTTGAAAGGTTGGTAATGGCTCACATCAACACCATTATCCCAGAAACCCTAGACTCACTCCAATATACATACCGCCCAAACAGATCCACAGATGATGCAATCTCTATTGCACTCCACACTGCCCTTTCCCACCTGGACAAAATGAACACTTATGTGAGAATGCTATTCATTGACTACAGCTCAGCATTCAACACCATAGTACCCTCAAAGCTCATCACTAAGCTAAGGATCCTGGGACTAAACACCTCTCTCTGCAACTGGATCCTGGACTTCCTGAAGGACTGCCCCCAGGTGGTGAGGGTAGGTAGCAACACATCTACCACGCTGATCCTCAACACTGGAACTCCCCAGGGGTGCATGCTTAGTCCCCTCCTGCACTCCCTGTTCACCCACAACTGTATGGCCAAGCATGACTCCAAAACCATCATTAAGTTTGCAGGCAACACAACAGTGGTAGGCCTGATCATGGACAACGACGAGACAGCATATAGGGAGGAATTCAGAGACTTGGCTGGGTGGTTCCAGAATAACAACCTATCCCTCAACGTAACCAAGACTAAGGTGACGATTGTGGATTACAGGAAATTCTCATCGACGGGTTGTAGTGGAGCAGGTTGAGAGATTCAAGTTCCTTGACGTCCACATCAACAACAAACTACAATGGTCCAAACACACCAAGACAGTAGTGAAGAGGGCACGACAAAGCCTATTCCCCCTCAGGAAACTAAAAAGATTTGGCATGGGTCCTGAGATCCTCGAAAGGTTCTACAGCTGCAACATCGAGAGCATTACTGCCTGGTATGGCAATTGCTCGGCCTCTGACCGCAAGGCACTACAGAGGGTAGTGCGTACGGCCCAGTACATCACTGCCTGCCATCCAGGACCTCTACACCAGGCGGTGTCAGATGAAGGCCCTAAAAATTGTCAAAGACTCCAGCCACCCCAGTCATAGACTGTTATCTCTACTACTGCATGGAAAGTGGTACCAGAATGCCAAGTCTAGGACAAAAAGGCTCCTCAACAGTTTTTACCCCCAAGCCATAAGAATCCTGAACAGGTAATCAAATGGCTGCCCAGACTATTTGCATTGTGTGACTCACCCAACCCCTCTTTTTACGCTGCTGCTACTCTCTGTCTATCATATATGCATAGACACTTTAACTATACATTCATGTACATACTACCTCAATCAGCCTGGCTAACTGGTGTCTGTATGTAGCCTCGCTACTTCTATATCCTCACTACTGTATATAGCCTGTTTTTTTACTGTTGTTTTTATTTCTTTACCTACCTATTGTTCACCTAATGTCTTTTTTGCACTATTGGTTAGAGCCTGTAAGTAAACATTTCACTGTAAGGTCTACTACACCTGTTGTTTTCAGCGCACGTGACAAATAAACGTTGATTTGATTTGAAATAGGCCGTAGTGGCGAAGTAATTACAATTTAGCAATTACACACTGGAGTGATAGATGTGCAGAAGATGGTGCAAGTAGAGATACTGGTGGTGCAAAGGAGCAAAACAATAAAAAACAATATGGGGATGAGGTAGTTGGATGGGCTAGTTACAGATGTGCTATGTACAGGTGCAATGATATGTGAGCTGCTCTGACAGGTAGTGAGGGAGATTCAGTTTCAGTGATTTTTGCAATTCGTTCCAGTCATTAGCAGCAGAGAACTGCGTAAAGCTTAGATTCTAATATCCAGCAGACCACACCAAGGTTCAGGATACTGACTTGTTAGCACACTTTTATTTAATCTTTATTTAACTAGGCAAGTCAGTTAAGAACACATTTTCATTTTCAATGATGGCCTAGGAACAGTGGGTGAACTGCCTGTTCAGGGGCAGAACGACAGATTTCTCATTCCGACGTTACGTCCGTCGTCGGAATGAGACCATAGCGCAGAGTGGAAAGTGTACATCTTTCTTTATTTTAGATGAACACCAAAAAACCAAAAAAGATCAACAAACGTAATGTTCTGCAGGGCTATACAGCAACTGTGCAAAAACAAGATCCCACAAACTCAGGTGGAAAACAGGCTGCCAAAGTATGATTCCCAATCAGATACAACGATAGACAACTGCCTCTGATTGGGAACCCCACCCGGCCAACAAAGAAATAGAAAACTAGAATGCTCACCCAAATCACACCATGACCTAATCAAATAGAGAAATAAACAGGCTCTCTAAGGTCAGGGCGTAACAGTACCCCCACCCCACCCCCAAAGGTGCGGACTCCGGCCGCAAAACCTGACTCTATGAGGGAGGGTCCGGGTGGGCATCTAGCCTCGGTGGCGGCTCCGGTTCGGGGCGTAGACCCCGCTCCTCTTGCTGATCCCTCAGCTTCCGTGGAACTGGACCGTGGATCGTCACCGGAGGCTCCGGACCGTAGATCGTCCTCAGGAGCTCTGGACTGGGAACTGTCGCCGGAATCTCTGGACTGGGAACTGTCGCCGGGAACGCTCTGGACTGGGAACTGTCGCCGGAAGCTCTGGACTGGGAACTGTCGCCGGAAGCTCTGGACCTTGGAGGAGAAGGGTATTGGTCAGGCTTGTGACCAAGAACCCGATGGTCACTCTGACATGGCTCCAGAGTGTATATGGGAGAATCTTCCAAGAGGACAACCCTCTCGGCAGCACTCAATCAATCAGGCCTTTATGGTAGAGTGGCCAGACGGATGCCATTCCTCAGACAGACCACTTGGAGTTTGCCAAATAGGCACCTAAAGACTCTCAGACAATGTGAAACAAGATTCTCTGGTCTGATGAAACCAAGATTGCTCTAGCCTAGTGGTTAGAGTTTTGGACGTTTAACCGAAAGGTTGCACGTTCAAATCCCCGAGCTGACAAGGTACAACGAAGGCCAGATGCGTGAAACCGGTGCACATGGCACTGGACTGGTGTCACGCTCCTCAGCACACCCGCTCTGCAGCGCTCTCAACGCCAGCATCTCTCTCCGAAATCTCGCATCGAACTCCTCACTCGACTCCCTGACTGGTTCTGGTTCACCCCTCGGTGAACACTCCGTGTTCCCCCCCAAAAAAATATATTTGGGGGGGCTGCCTCATGCTTGCGTCGTGTCCTAGATTCCTGATCTCATCGCCGTTCCTCTCTCGCTGCCTCCACCTGCTCCATGGTAGGGTCTTGTCCCCCGCCATTACCTCCTCCCAGGTCCAGGATGTCCTCCACTCCTGGGAACGCTGCTTGGTCACTTGGTGGTGGGATCTTCTGTTAACTCTTAGAACCACCCATCCCGGATCCGGGAGAAATGTCATCAACTACACTAATTAGCATAGCGCAACGGTCAAAAAATATTTATAGAAAATATTCATATTCATGAAATCACAAGTGAAATATAGTGAAACACAGCTTAGCCTTTTGTTAATCACCCTGTCATCTCAGATTTTGAAATTATGCTTTACAGCCAAAGCAAGACAAGCGTTTAGGTTTATCGATAGCCTAGCATAGCATTATGTCCAGCTAGCAGCAGGAAGCTTGGTCACTAAAATCAGAAAAGCAACCAAATTAACCATTCACCTTTGATGATCTTCAGATGTTTTTACTGACGAGACTCCTAATTAGACAGCAAATGTTCCCTTTGTTCCATAAATATTTTTTTTATACCCAAAATACCTCTTCTTGTTGGTCACGTTATGTTGAGAAGGCCACCAGAAATAGCTGTCACGACAACGCCGAAAAATAATCTAAATTACGTCCATAATATCGACAGAAACATCGCAAACGTTTTTTATAATCAGTCCTCAAGGTGTTTTTCAAATATCTATTCGATAATATATCAACCGGGGCAATTGGCTTTTCAGTAGGAGCGAGAGGAAAAATGACTACCTCTGTCTTTTACGCAAGAATCACTCTGAGAGCCCTCAGCTGACCACTGACGCAATGTAGTCATTTACGTTCATTCTTCAAAATAAAGGCCTGAAACTACGTTTTAAGGCTGTAGACACCTTAGGGAAGCCAACGAAAAAGGATGATATCCATTTCAATGGGCAATAGGGATGCATAGAAAGACAGGTTTCAAAATAAGAGTCACTTCCTGATTCGATTTTTCTCAGTTCTGTTATACTCACAGACAGCTGTCATTTATATCCATATTCTAGCATCTGGTCCTGAGAAATAGGCGGTTTACTTTGGGAACGTTATTTTCCCAAAATAACAATTGTGCCCACTAGTTTCAAGAGGTTAATTCCGTCTTCGGAATGAGACCAAAGCTCAGCGTGGAAAGTGTACATCTTTCTTTATTTTAGATGAACAACAAAAGATAAACAAACGTGGAAAACAGACTGCCTAAGTGTGATTCCCAATCAGAAACAACGATAGACAGCTGCCTCATATGGGAACCATACCCGGCCAACAAAGAAATAGAAAACTAGAATGCCCACCCAAATCACACCCTGACCTAACCAAATAGAGAAATAAACAGGCTCTCTAAGGTCAGGGAGTGACATCGTAAGTAACCATTTTATTGATCTGGTACTGGTACTCCATGTACTGTATACTGCTCCACATTGATCTGGTACTGGTACTCCATGTACTGTATATTGCTCCACATTGATCTGGTACTCCATGTACTGTATATTGCTCCAAATTGATCTGTGACTGGTACTCCATGTACTGTATTTTGCTCCACATTGACCTGGTACTGGTACTCCACGTATATAGCTCCACATTGATATGGTACTGGTACTCCCTGTATATAGTTCCAAATTGATCTGGTACTCCATGTATACAGCTTCATTCTTGTGTATTTTATTATTCCTAGTGTTACTATTTATTTATTTTTTTCAAACTCTGCATTGTTGGGAAGTGCTCGTCAGCAAGTATTTCACGGTAAAGTCTACATACCCATTGTATTCGGCCACTCCACGTGGCTCCCTGGGTCTACGCAGCTCACCATCACTGGGGCCTCCACATGGCTCCCTGGGTCTACGCAGCTCACCATCACTGGGGCCTCCACGTGGCTCCCTGGGTCTACGCAGCTCACCATCACCGGGGCCTCCACGTGGCTCCCTGGGTCTACGCAGCTCACCATCACTGGGGCCTCCACATGGCTCCCTGGGTCTACGCAGCTCACCATCACTGGGGCCTCCACATGGCTCCCTGGGTCTACGCAGCTCACCATCACTGGGGCCTCCACGTGGCTCCCTGGGTCTACGCAGCTCACCATCACCGGGGCCTCCACGTGGCTCCCTGGGTCTACGCAGCTCACCATCACTGGGGCCTCCACATGGCTCCCTGGGTCTACGCAGCTCACCATCACCGGGGCCTCCACGTGGCTCCCTGGGTCTACGCAGCTCACCATCACTGGGGCCTCCACGTGGCTCCCTGGGTCTACGCAGCTCACCATCACCGGGCCTCCACGTGGCTCCCTGGGTCTACGCAGCTCACCATCACCGGGGCCTCCACGTGGCTCCCTGGGTCTACGCAGCTCACCATCACCGGGGCCTCCACGTGGCTCCCTGGGTCTACGCAGCTCACCATCACTGGGGCCTCCACGTGGCTCCCTGGGTCTACGCAGCTCACCATCACCGGGCCTCCACGTGGCTCCCTGGGTCTACACAGCTCACCATCACCGGGGCCTCCACGTGGCTCCCTGGGTCTACGCAGCTCACCATCACCGGGGCCTCCACGTGGCACCCTGGGTATACGCAGCTCACCATCACCGGGGCCTCCACGTGGCTCCCTGGGTCTACGCAGCTCACCATCACCGGGGCCTCCACGTGGCACCCTGGGTCTACGCAGCTCACCATCACCGGGGCCTCCACGTGGCTCCCTGGGTCTACGCAGCTCACCATCACCGGGGCCTCCACGTGGCTCCCTGGGTCTACGCAGATTACCATCACCGGGGCCTCCACGTGGCACCCTGGGTCTACGCAGCTCACCATCACCGGGGCCTCCACGTGGCTCCCTGGGTCTATGCAGCTCACCATCACCGGGGCCTCCACGTGGCTCCCTGGGTCTACGCAGATCACCATCACCGGGGCCTCCACGTGGCTCCCTGGGTCTATGCAGCTGACCATCACCGGGGCCTCCACGTGGCTCCCTGGGTCTACGCAGATCACCATCACCGGGGCCTCCACGTGGCTCCCTGGGTCTACGCAGATCACCATCACCGGGGCCTCCACGTGGCTCCCTGGGTCTATGCAGCTGACCATCACCGGGGCCTCCACGTGGCTCCCTGGGTCTACGCAGATCACCATCACCGGGGCCTCCACGTGGCTCCCTGGGTCTACGCAGCTCACCATCACCGGGGCCTCCACGTTGCTCCCTGGGTCTACGCAGATCACCATCACCGGGGCCTCCACGTGGCTCCCTGGGTCTATGCAGCTCTCAACTAATTTACAAAATACCTTTTGGTGATTCTAATAAGGCTACAATGTTGTTTGGATCAACAAAATCTGTTTTTCTGCCTTTGATTGCAATTAAGCAAGTTCATGGTCTCTACATAACACTGCCCCCAATTCCTACGTGTGTATCCATTATGTGACGAAAAATGTCACTCGTGCTGCATTTCAGTTCAGATTATTGTATGGGACAATATACAAATGTTTTTGAGAAAGATCAATTGAATGATTAGTAGATGTATTTATTGTATTGTTTGAGATGAATGGAAGATTATTTGTAAATTTACAGGTTTTAAGGTTGCGTCATAAGTTTTGCGGTGGGGTCCCCAGAAATTCTGGCTGAAAAAATGTGATCCCAGCTGAAATAGTTTCAATACCACTGCTTTAGGGTAAGGCACAGTGTAGTCTCAGAAATCAGCACTTTGTTAAATGTGGGCTGGGAGGCATCAAGTCTGCCTAGGGAGACTAAGCACAGGGTAAGGCACACAACCATTTTAAAATTGATGTGGTCAGGAAAATGATAGTATTATTGTCCTATATCAAAAATGTGTCTACAAAGTGTTTTGTTTTACCATGGTAAATATATATTATGATATGTGAGTTGTGGACAATATAAAAGCCAACAAGGTTCAGTTTATCACTTTGCTACTATTTTCACAAGTACAAGACTCCAAACTGATCACTTGTAATGCAGCCAGTCATTCAAAACTTGTCATTGTGAATTCATTTGGATTGTAAGCAGCTCTCATCACAAAACCATTGAATCAAAATAGAACTTTGTGAAATGTAAGCAGAATATTTAATCACCAAAACACATCTTTTCAATTTAGTAATTTTAACTAGCAGTTAATCCAATATTAAACAATGTAAGCTACGCGTCCTGAACAGGTAATCAAATGGCTACCCGGAATATTTGCATTGTGCGCCCCCCTCCAACCCCCCTTTTACGCTGCTGCTGCTACTATCTGTTTATCATATATGCACAGTCACTTTAACTATACATCCATGTACATATGTACATACTACCTCAATTGGCCCGACCAGTGCTCCCGTACATTGGCTAACCGGGCTATCTGCATTGTGTCCCGCCATCCACCACCCGCCAACCCCTCTTTGCGCTACTGCTATTCTCTGTTCATCATATATGCATAGTCACTTTAACCATATCTACATGTACATACTACCTCAATCAGCCTAACTAACTGGTGTCTGTATGTATCTTCCCTACCTTTATAGCCTCGCTACTGTATATCGCCCGTCTTTTTACAGTTGTTTTATTTCTTTACCTACCTATTGTTCACCAAATACCTTCTTTGCACTATTGGTTAGAGCCTGTAAGTAAGCATTTCACTGTAAGGTCTACAGCTGTTGTATTTGGCGTACGTGACAAAAAAACTTTGATTTGAATTCAAATCATCCTGAAAGTAAAATGCTACAGTACTGTAAATTACAGTTCACATTATCCAACAACATATACAGAAAATCTATAGTTTCCATAATATCTTTCCAATGTGTTATCAAAGGTGTGATCAATGAAGACAACCTCTACAATCATTCATGCAACAAAAAACATCTTGATATAATTGCAACATAGGTGTACTGAATCAAATGTAACCAATGAAATAAAACAAAACAACGTTTAGCATGCCCCATTTGCATCAAGCCTGTCTTGAGCATTTGGCCATAAATTATCAGCCACATCACAGTAGATGTCCTCACTGTTCATGCACCGCGGGAAAAACCTTTTGGCATGGCTAATCCAAGCTTGACATTGGTCTGCATTGATGTCGTCGCATGCCTCATCCATGGCCAGAAGGAGGGTGGCACTCTCATTGGGATGGCGATCGTACAACTTCCAACTACACGCTGAAAAAAATAATCAATTAGGGTTGAGGAAAGGAGTATGGGGGCAAGTATAGGGTCATGAATGGAGGATGGCCCGAAACCATGCCTGGACCACCTCTGCATGGTGGAACCTGACATTGTCCCACACAATGACACAGGTGACCTCTTCACCTTGATAGGCCTGCTCAGGTTCTGCCCACAGCGCCAAAATTGAGCCACGTTGTTGCCAGCTTCATCAACAAAGATAAACTTACGATGGTAGAAAGTGTAGACCAAGGCGCAGCGTGGAAAGTTAATTTAAAAAACACTCAAACAAAATAGCAAAATTGAAAACGAAAAAGCACAGTTCTGTCAGGGAACAGTAACTAAACAGAAAACAAGATCCCACATCCTAATAGTGGGAAAAAGGGCTGCCTACGTATGATCCCCAATCAGAGACAACAATATACAGCTGCCTCTGATTGGGAACAACACTCGGCCAAAAACAAAGAAACAGAAAACATAGAATTTCCCACCCGAGTCACACCCTGACCTAACCAAACATAGAGAATAATAAGGATCTCTAAGGTCAGGGTGTGACAGTAATACAGTATATAGTGCTGCACGCAAGTTGTTTCACCCGGTCGTTGCTTCTCTCAAAAGGCACCAGGTAAATGTGTTTCATACTGTAGATACCTGGTGCCTCTTCAAAACGTGAGTGATTGTTGGAAGGCTGATGGACGCCACATTGGCAAAGGTGTCATCGTTCTCCTCAATGGCCTGCTTTATTTTGGACAACCATATGTCATTCCTGGCCCTCACCAGTTCCACCACTGCCCACTCCTGCTGGTCAGTCAGCACACGGCCACCACCATGGGGCCTTCTGTCAATTCTGAGGGTAGATCAGAGTATACTGTCAATAAATCATACTGTAAGAATACTGTATCATGTTTTGTACATTTTGGATTACAATATATAATTGACTGTAAATGTAATGGTAAAGCAGGTACATATCCTGCAGACTTACCAGTTTTCTTGACGAAATGTTCTCATGATTGAATTTACAGTTGATCTTTTCAGATTGGGGTCAACAAATCTGTCAACCTCTGCCATGGTAATCAATCAATCAAATTTTATTTATATAGCCCTTCGTACATCAGCTGATATCTCAAAGTGCTGTACAGAAACCCAGCCTAAAACCCCAAACAGCAAGCAATGCAGGTGTAGAAGCACGGTGGCTAGGAAAAACTCCCTAGAAAGGCCAAAACCTAGGAAGAAACCTAGAGAGGAACCAGGCTATGTGGGGTGGCCAGTCCTCTTCTGGTTGTGCCGGGTGGAGATTATAACAGAACATGGCCAAGATGTTCAAATGTTCATAAATGACCAGCATGGTCGAATAATAACAAGGCAGAACAGTTGAAACTGGAGCAGCAGCACAGTCAGGTGGACTGGGGACAGCAAGGAGTCATCATGTCAGGTCGTCCTGGGGCACGGTCCTTGGGCTCAGGTCCTCCGAGAGAGAGAGAGAAAGAAAGAGAGAATTAGAGAGAGCATATGTGGGGTGGCCAGTCCTCTTCTGGCTGTGCCGGGTGGAGATTATAACAGAACATGGCCAAGATGTTCAAATGTTCATAAATGACCAGCATGGTCAAATAATAGTAAGGCAGAACAGTTGAAACTGGAGCAGCAGCATGGCCAGGTGGACTGGGGACAGCAAGGAGTCATCATGTCAGGTAGTCCTGGGGCATGGTCCTAGGCCTCAGGTCAGTTGAAACTGGAGCAGCAGCATGGCCAGGTGGACTGGGGACAGCGAGGAGCCATCATGTCAGGTAGTCCTGGGGCATGGTCCTAGGGCTCAGGTCCTCCGAGAGAGAGAAAGAAAGAAGGAGAGAATTAGAGAACGCACACTTAGATTCACACAGGACACCGAATAGGACAGGAGAAGTACTCCAGATATAACAAACTGACCCTAGCCCCCGACACAAACTACTGCAGCATAAATACTGGAGGCTGAGACAGGAGGGTTCAGGAGACACTGTGGCCCCATCCGAGGACACCCCGGACAGGGCCAAACAGGAAGGATATAACCCCACCCACTTTGCCAAAGCACAGCCCCCACACCGCTAGAGGGATATCTTCAACCACCAACTTACCATCCTGAGACAAGGCTGAGTATAGCCCACAAAGATCTCCGCCACGGTACAACCCAAGGGGGGCCAACCCAGACAGGATGACCACAACAGTGAATCAACCCACTCAGGTGACGCACCTCCTGCAGGGACGGCATGAGAGAGCCCCAGTAAGCCAGTGACTCAGCCCCTGTAATAGGGTTAGAGTCAGAGAATCCCAGTGGAAAGAGTGGAAAGTAATGCCTTTGCTTAGGCAACAGTTCCATGCAGTTTGCCTCCCTCTCGCTGATGTTTACCTCTTTGGCCGGGCCCATGCCCACGTCTTTGACGGGGCCCATAACTACCTCTTTGACTGCTTTGATGGGGCCCATATCCACCTCCTTGTGGGGCCCATGCCCACGAGATCTTTGATTTTCTTCCTTGCTTCCTTTCTTCCTTGCTGTCTATCCTGCTCCATGTTGAAAGAAATTGCAAGTGTTCATACACCCCATTTAATATGTTGACCGATTGTGGTTAGCACTATGTGAAATCAATTACCAATAAAATGCAGTCTTTACGTATGGTTATTGTGTATCATGCATGTAATTTATACCTTTATACAAACACACATTTTATTTCTGTAGTTCTCAAATTCCATATATAGTAGACAAACCAGTTTTGAAATCGATAGGTTTACCAAACGGTTAAGTGATTAACCATTAAGCGCAGTTGGATTAAGTGATGGTCAAACACAAACAAATTTGAAAAGAATCACATGAAAGGTATTGTGAGCATTGTATTGTGAAAGGCAATTACTTAATATTAAAAGGCATTTCTGGATGAAACGCTGATTAGGTTTGGTAAAAAAGTTACTGTGTGATTTTGTGAGTTGCACATAGTCAATTGAAGCTGACTTTTTGATGACCGGTTTGATATTTCTTCTAAATTCTACCACATACATCAATCAAATGTATTCATAAAGCCCTTTATACATCAGCCGATGTCACAAAGTGTTATACAGAAACCCAGCCTAAAACCCCAAACAGCAAGCAATGCAGATGTAGAAGCACGGTGGCTAGGATAAAACTCCCTAGAAAGGTCGGAACCTAGGAAGAAACCTAGAGAGGATCCACGCTCTGACGAGTGGCAAGTCCTCTTCTGGCTGTGCCCGGGTAGAGATCGGAGATTAACAGCACATGGCCAAGATGTTCAAAAGCTCATAGATGACCAGCAGTGTCAAATAATAATAATCACAGTGGTTGTAGAGGGTGCAACAGGTCAGCACCTCAGGAGTAAATGTCAGCTGGCTTTTCATAGCCGAGCATTCAGAGTTCGAAACAGCAGGTGCGGTAAGAGAGAGAGTCGAAAACAGCAGGTCCGGGACAAGTTAGCACATCCAGTGAACAGGTCAGGGTTCCATAGCCGCAGGCAGAACAATTAAAACTGGAACAGCAGATAAATCCGGTGAACAGGTCATAGTTTATTTCTCTCAAATTTTGTGCACACATTTGTTTATATCACTGTTAGTGAGCATTTCTCCTTTGCCAAAATAATCCATCCACCTGACAGGTGTGGCACATCAAGAAGCTGATTTAAACATCATGATCCTTACACAGGTGCACCTTGTGGCTGACAATAATGCCACCTTAAAATGTGAATTGTTTTGCCACAGATGTCTCAAGTTTTGAGGAAGCGTGTAATTGGCATGCTGACTGCAGGAACGTCCACCAGAGCTGTTTCAAGAATTTAATGTCCTTTTCTCTACCATAAGCTGTCTCGCAACCGCAGACCACCTGTGACCACGCCAGCCCAGGACCTACACATCCGGCTTCTTCACCTGTGCCATCCTATAGCCAGCCCCAGTCCGGCTCACCCTTCTGGTCCAGCACTGACTTAATGATATTTCTGACCTGCCCGTCACTGACTGACTGACCTGTCCGTCACTGACTGACTGACCTGTCCGTCACTGACTGACTGACCTGTCCGCCACTGACTGCCCTGCCCGTCGCTGGCTGATTGCCTGACTGCCCTGCCCTGACCTCACTGGCTGACTGCCCTGCCCTGACCTCAATGGCTGACTGCCCTTCCCTGCCCTGCCTTGACCTCACTGGCTGACTGCCCTGCCCTGACCTCACTGGCTGACTGCCCTGCCCTGCCCTGACCTCAATGGCTGACTGCCCTGCCCTGACCTCAATGGCTGACTGCCCTTCCCTGCCCTGCCTTGACCTCACTGGCTGACTGGCCTGCCCTCACTGACTGACTGACTGGAATCAAAATTCATATTTGGCAATAAATCCCACCATGCAGGCTATTCTTCATGTTCCTGGGGATATGTCTCCATGGCAATTTAATGTGCTCAGCAGTAATGCAATTAAATCATTAAACAGTGCTGTGATTTAATTGCATGGATATTCAAGTGACTTACTGATGAAAGCTGTGTCGAGGTTCACATGTTCTGTTGAGGGGAGGTGGGTCATGAATCCAAGCTGAGGAGTGTTATTAATTTACTCTTCGTGCTGTTGTTCAAATACACTGAAACACCAGGATCAGGGGAAATGGGGTGACAACTGAAGAGTGTGTGTGCAGTGTTTATTTCCACAAAACTCCTGTCATTCAAGCAAAGAAACAGTGCATGGTCAGGGGTTTGCTGTTCAGCAGTGCTAGAGCTCCCAGTTGCTATATGAACCACTTGGCTGCCACTCCAAACCCAGTAACCATAGAGATGGAACACATGACGTCAGCCCCAGAGCTAGAGCAGTCCTGTGGTTACATCACCGCAGTGCCACTGACCTCTGCAAGGGTTTTCTCTGTGTGGGAGAGTGGAAACAACCAGTCTAGCCCTTATAGTGAAATGCTTACTTACAAGTTATTAACCAATGCAGTTTTAAGAAAATACCTATAAAAATGAAAGCAAGATAAGAATAACAAATCCTTTAAACAGTAAAATAAGAATAGCGGGAATATGTACAGGGGGTACCTGTACATGCAGGTGGAGTTATTAAAGTGACTATGCATAGATGATAACATAGAGTAGCAGCAGTGTCGAAGAGGGGGAGGGCAATGCAAATAGTCTGGTTAGCCATTTGATTAGCTGTTCAGGAGTCTTATGGCTTGGGGGGTAGAACATGTTTAGAAGGCTCTTGGACCTAGACTTGTCACTCCAGTACTGTGTGGTAGCAGAGAGAACAGTCCATGACTAGGGTGGCTGGAGTCCTGAACCATTTTTAGGACCTTTCTCTGACACCTGGTATAGAGGTCCTGGATGGCAGGATGCTTGGCCCCGGTGATGTACTGGGCCGTACGCACTACCCTCTGTAGTGCCTTGTGGTCGGAGGCCGAGCAGTTGCCATACCAGGCAGTGATGCAACCCGTCAGGATGCTCAAGACGGTGCAGCTGTAAAACCTTTTGAGGATCTGAGGACCCATGCCAAATCTTTTCGGTCTCCTGGGGGGGAATGGGTTTGTTGTACCCTCTTCACGACTGTCTTGGTGTGCTTGGACCATGTTAGGTTGTTGATGATGTGGACGCCAAGGAACTCTCAACCTGGTCCACTACAGCCATGTCGATGAGAATGGGGGCATGCTCGCTCCTCCTTTTCCTGTAGTCCTCAAACATCTCCTTTGTTGAGGGAGAGGTTGTTGTCCTGGACCTACACGGTCAGGTCTCTGACCTCCTCCCTATAGGCTGGCTCATCGTTGTCTATGATCAGGCCTACCACTGTTGTGTCATCGGCAAACTTAATAAGGGTGTTGGAGTCATGCCTGGCCGTGCAGTCATGAGTGAACAGGCAGTACAGGAGGGGACTGAGCACACACCCCTGAGGGGCCCCTGTGTTGAGGATCAGCATGGTGGATTTGTTGTTAACTACCCTTACCACCTTGGGGTGGCCCGTCAGGAAGTCCAGGATCCAATTGCGGAGAGAGGTGTTTAGTTCCAGGTTCCTTAGCTTAATGATGAGCTTTAACCTCTTTCTCCTACCTGACACGTAGGCGTCCTATCTAGACATCTGGAAATGCAAATGCGCTACGCTAAATGCTAATAGTACTAGTTAAAACTCAAACGTTCATTAAAATACACATGCAGGGTATTGAATTAAAGCTACACTCGTTGTGAATCCAGGCAACAAGTCAGATTTTTAAAATGCTTTTCGGCGAAAGCATGAGAAGCTATTATCTGATAGCATGTAACACCCCAAAAGACACGCAGGGGACGTAAACAAAATAATTAGCATAGTCGTCGCTACACAAACCGCACAAATAAAATATAAAACATTCATTACCTTTGACCATCTTCTTTGTTGGCACTCCTAGATGTCCCATAATCACTATTGGGTCTTTTTTTCCGATTAAATCGGTCCATATATAGCCTAGATATTGATCTATGAAGACTGTGTGATAAACAAAAAAAAATAGCGTCTTATAACGTAACGTCATATTTTAATTAAAAAAGTCGACGATAAACTTTCACAAAACGCTTCGAAATACTTTTGTAATGCAACTTTAGGTATTAGTACACGTTAATAAGTGATCAAATTGATCACGAGGCGATGTATATTCTATATGGGGTACGTCTGGAAATAATGTCTGGGTAAATCTCAACCAAAATATCCGGTCGGAGACCTGAACAAATGGCTTGTCTCTTCTACGTTTGACCAAGAAACAAAGCCTAGGCAAATGACAAGACTGTTGACATCGTGTGGAAGCTGTAGGTATTGCAACCTCAGCCCCATTTAATGTGGTTCGCCTTTAACAATGGGTTGATGTGGCGGATGGATATATTTTTCCATTTTCAGTGATCAGATTTTCCTGCGCTTTTCGATGAAACGCACGTTCTGTTATAGTCACAGCCGTGATTTAACCAGTTTTATAAACGTCTGAGTGTTTTCTATCCACACATACTAATCGTATGCATATACTATATTCCTGGCATGAGCAGCAGGGCTCTGAAATGTTGCGCGATTTTTAACAGAATGTTCGAAAAAGTAGGGGGTAGGAGTAACAGGTTAAAGGCACTATGGTGTTGAACGCTGAGCTGTAGTCAATGAATAGCATTCTCAGACAGGTGTTCCTTTTGTCCAGGTGGGAAAGGGCAGTGTGGAGTGCAATAGAGATGGCATCATCTGTGGTGAGGTAATGCAAATTGGAGTGGTTCTTGGGTTTCTGGGATAATGGTGTTATGACCCATGACCAGAATTTCAAAGCATTTCATGGCTACGGATGTGAGTGCTACAGGTCGGTAGTCATTTAGGCAGTTTACCTTAATGTTCTTGGGCACAGGAACTATGGTTGTCTGCTTGTAACATGTTGTTATAAGACACCGACAGGGAGAGGTTGAACATGTCAGTGAAGACACTTGCCAGTTGGTCAGCACATGTCCTGGTCATCCGTCTGCGGCTTTGTGAATGTTGACCTGTTTAAGGCACATACTAGGGTTGCAAAGGGTCGGTAACTTTCCGGTAAATTTACAGAATTTGTCAGGAAATTTTCCATGGGAAGTTAAGCCCAGGAATTGGGTGAATTTTGCTTAAATTCATCAAAAAAGTTAACTTTTTTTGTGGGATACACAGAAGGCAATTCTAGGTCTTGTGGCATATTTTGGTTAAACTATCCCCAATTCAATGGAATTGCAATGGAATCTGCATGCACAGTGCATTCTTCAATCATGTGCAGGACACTCTTCCATCACATGTACAGCTGATTGAGCCTACACTACTACACTGTCTGAGCCAAGGACTACATGCTTTCTGGTAAGTTTTGATTACAATACTGTGTGGGGTGAATATATTTTATGTGACATACACAATTTTTTGTTAACTAGTAAATAGTAGCCTACAGCAAAGTGCGTTTTTGTTTTTGCTACCATGTGGGTTTTAATTGCTTGAGCCTGCTAACTGAGAGTTAGCCTGCTAACTGTGTATGCAATGGGTTCACCTCCGATGCTCACAGGCAATGTGTATTGGAAGAGATTTCTGAATGTTCATACAAGCTTACACCCCTCCAACCAGAGATGCTTTATCTACTCATTTGTTGGATGCAGAGTTCAAGTGAAGGTCAAGCAAATCATAGAGAAAGCAGACTGTATTGCAATAATCTCTGATTGTTGATCGAATGTTTGTGGGCAAGGAATAATTAACTACATAATCTCCCCCCCCCCCCAACAAGCATACTACAAGAGCAAAGACACAAGGAACAACAGACACACCGGTCTCTACATTGCTGAAGGTAGTTATCAATGACCTTGGACCACAGAAGGTATTTGCACTGGTGACAGACAATGCTGCTAACATGAAGGCTGCTTGGTCTAAAGTGGAGGAGTCCTACCCTCACATCACACCCATTGGCTGTGCTGCTCATGCATTGAATCTGCTCCTCAAGGACATCATGGCACTGAAAACTATGGATACACTCCACAAGAGAACCAAGGAAATGGTTAAGTATGTGAAGGTTCATAACGTTAAAGCAGAAATCTACCTCACCAAGCAAAGTGAGAAGAATAAGAGCACCACATTGAAGCTACCCAGCATCACCCATTGGCGTGGTGTTGTCGTCATGTTTGATAGTCTCCTGGAGGGGTAAGAGTCTCCAAGAAATGGCCATGTCACAGTCTGCCGATATGGACAGCCCCATCGAGAGGATCCTTCTGGATTATGTATTTTGGGAGAGAGCGGAACGCAGCCTGAAACATTGAGGGAGACACTGCTGTCCTGTCTGATGTTTAGACTCTCCTTGTAGAAATCCCTACTGCCCTGACCACTTCACTGCTCCAAGCAGAGGAAACTGCAGTTCTGAAATACTTCAAAAAGCGTGAAGACTTCTCCCTGAAGCCCATACACGCCCAGCGTACATGTTGGACCCCAAGTATGCTGGCACGAGCATCCTGTCTGATGCAGAGATCAACAAGGCTTATGGTGTCAACACTACTGCGTCTTGACACCTTGGCCTGGATGAGGGCAAGGTTCTTGGCAGTCTGGCGAAGTACACTTCCAAGTAAGGGCTTTGGGATGGACATGCAATATGGCAGTTGTGCCAACATATCTCATCAGCCACCTGGTGGAAGGGACTGTGGATCTGAGTCTCTTTCCTCTGTTGCCTCCATCATCCTCCAAATTCCACTAACATCGGACAACGAGCCATCCTCAACAAGGTTGGAAAGTGACAGTGAAGATGAGGCCTCAGAGTCTGATTTTCAAGAGGTGGCCATTGAGGAGGTCCGGGGAGAAGTCAAGGAAGCCTGAGAGGAAGACAACCAAAGCTTTAGTTTCTAGACTATTATTTTACAGATGCATGTTGAAAATGTTTTTGGGAGATGCGATGGATCATTGGGGATCATTCCATTTTCCCTTTTGTTGTTTAGTGAAATCATCCGATGTGAAGAGTCAACTCAAGTTCAATACGTAACTAAATCGTTTTTTTATTTCTATTGGAAGGATTTAATAATTAGCAATTTTGTCTACTTAAACATAGCATATTTAACTTTATCATATCTCCATATGATATGGTAAATGTATACAATGCAAGAAACATCTACATTTAAATGGTCATATTAATTTGCATATATTTCAGTTAATTCCCACAAAGTTTCCACCTCTGAATATTCCCCAAAATGTGCAACCCTAGGTCTTACTCACATCGGCTGCAGAGACCGTGATTACACAGTCGTCCGGAACAGCTGATGCTCTCATGCATGTTTCAGTGTTACTTGCCTCGAAGCGAACATAGAAGTTATTTATCTCTTCTGGTAGGCTCATGTCAGTGGGCAGCTCTCAGCTGTGCTTCCTTTTGTAGTCTGTAATAGTTTGCAAGCCCTGCCACATCTTACGACCGTTGGAGCCAGTATAGTACTATTTGATCTTAGTTCTGTATTGAGGCTTTGCCTGTTTGATGGTTCATCGGAGGGCATAGCGGGATTTCTTATAAGCTTACGGGTTGAAAGCAGCAGCTCTACCCTTTAGCTCAGTGTGAATGTTGCCTGTAATCCTTGGCTTCTGGTTGGTGTATGTATGTACAGTCACTGTGGGAACGATGTCCTCAACGCACTTATTGATTAAGCCAGAGACTGATGTGGTGTACTCCTCAATGCCACTGGAAGAATCCCGGGAACATATTCCAGTGTGTGCTAGCAAAACAGTCCTGTAGTTTAGCATCTGCTTCCTTTGACCACTTTTTTTATAGACTGAGTCACTGGTGCTTCCTGCTTTCATTTTTGCTTGTAAGCAAAAATTAATTATGGTCAGATTTGTCAAATGGTTTGTGAGGGAGATCTTTGTACCTGTCTCTGTGGAGTAAAGGTGGTCTAGAGTTTTTGTCCCTCAGGTTGCACATTTAACATGCTGATAGAAATGAGGTAAAACTGGTTTAAGTTTCCCTGCATTAAAATCCCTGACCACTAGGAGCGCCCCCTCTGGATGAGCGTTTTCCTTACAGCTCATTGAGTGCGGTTTTAGTGCCAGCATCTGTCTGTGGTGGTACGTAGACATCAACGAAAAATACAGATGAAAACTCTCTAGGTAGATAATGTGGTCTACAGCTTATCATGAGATACTCTGCCACAGGCGAGCAAAACCTTGAGACTTAGATATTGTGCACCAGCTGTTTACAAATATGCATAGGCCCCCATCCCGTGTCTTACCAGAGGCTGCTGTTCTATCCGGTCGATAGTGTATAACCCACCAGCTGTATGTTATTAATGTCATTGTTCAGCCACAACTAGGTGAAACACCTGTCTATACTTTATAGTCTCTAGTCTATCATGTCTAATCTAATCTCGTGTCTTTTATTTATTTTATTTTATTTCATCTTTATTTGACCAGGGAGGCCAGTTGAGAACAAGTTCTCATTTACAACTGCGACCTGGCCAAGATAAAGCAAAGCAGTGCGACACAAACAAAACAGAGATACACATTGAATAAACAAACATAGTCATTAACACAATGGGAAAAAGTATATATACAGTGTGTGCAAATGAGGTGAGATATAGGACGTAAGGCAATAAATAGGCCATAGTGGCGAAATAATGACAATTTAGCAATTAAACATTGGAGTGATAGATGTGCAGAAGATGTATGTGCAAGTAGAAATACTGGGGTGCAAAGGAGAAAGAAAAAAAAACAGTATGGGGATGAGGTATTTGGATGGGCTATTTACAGAGGGGCTATGTACAGGTGCAATGATCTGTGAACTGGTGCTTAGGGTTAGTGAGGGAAATATGAATCTCCAGTTTAAGTGATTTTTGCAATTCGTTCCAGTCATTGGCAGCAGAGAACTTGAAGGAAAGGTGGCCAAATGAGGAATTGGCTTTGGGGGTTACCAGTGAAATAGATCTGCTGGAGCGTGTGCTACGGGTGGGTGTTGCTATGGTGACCAGTGAGCTGAGATAAGGTGGGGCTTTACCTAGCAAAGACTTATAGATAACCTGGAGCCAGTGGATTTGGCGATGAATATGAAGCAAGGGCCAGCCAACGAGAGCATACAGGTCGCAGTGGTGGGTAGTATATCAGGCTTTGGTGACAAAACAGATGGCACTGTGATAGACTTCATCTAATTTGCTCAGTAGAGTGTTGGAGGTTATTTTGTAAATTACATTTCCAAAGTCAAGGATCGATAGGATAGTTTTACGAAGGTACGTTTAGCAGCATAAGTAAGGAGGCTTTGTTGCGAAATAGGAAGCCGATTCTAGATTGCATTTTGGATTATAGATGCTTAATGTGAATCGGGAAGGAGAGTTTACAATCTAACCAGAAATCTAGGTATTTGTAGTTGTCCAGATATTCTAAGTCAGAACCATCCAGAGTAGTGAAGCTAGGCAGGCTGCTGCAGGCAGCGATTGGTTGAAAAGCGTGCATTTAGTTTTACTAACATTTAAGGGCAGTCGGAGGCCACGGAAGGAGTGTTGTATGGCATTGAAGCATGGCTGGAGGTTAGTTAACAGATTATCCAAAGATGGCCCAGAAGTATACGGATGGTGTCGTCTGGGTAGATGTGGATCAGAGAATCACCAGCAGCAAGAGCAACATCATGTATGTATACAGAGAAAAGAGTCAGAGAATTGAACCCTGTGGCACCCCCATAGAGACTGCCAGAGGTCCGGACAACAGGCCCTCAGATTTGACACACTGAACTCTATCTGAGAGGTATTTGGTAAACCAGTTGAGGCAGTCATTTGAGAAACCAAGGCTGTTGAGTCTGCCGATTAGAATGCAGGGATTGACAGGGTCGAAATCCTTGGCCAGGTCGATGAGGACGGCTGCACAGTACTGGGGTGTTGGGCAAGTTGCTGCGGAGAGTGCAGAGCATTTGGACGGGGTAGCAGTAGCCAGGTGGAAAGCATGGCCAGCTGTGGAAAAATGCTCACTGAAATTCTTTATTATCTTGGATTTATCGGTGGTGACAGTGTTTCCTAGCCTCAGTGCAGCTGGGAGGAGGTGCTCTTATTCTCCATGGACTTTTTGGAGTTTGTGCTAAAGGATGAACATTTCTGTTTGAAAAAGCTAGCCTTTGCTTACCTAACTTTCTGTATATATTGGTTCCTAATTTCACTGACAAGTTGCATATTGTGGGGCTATTCATTGCTAATGCAGTACGCCACAGTATGCTTTTGTGCAGTCAAGTCTGGAGTGAACCAAGGTCTATATCTGTTCTTAGTTCTACATTTTGTGAATGGGGCATGCTTATTTAAGATAGTGAGGAAAGCACTTTTAAAGAACAACCAGGCACCCTCTACTGACGGGATCATGTCAATATCCTTCCAGGACACCCGTGCCAGGTCGATGAGAAAGGCCTGCTCGCTGAAGTTTTTTAGGGAACCTTTGACAGTGATGAGGGGTGGCCGTTTGACCGCGGACCCATTGCGTTCTCATTACATTTCACAATAAATGTATATTTTGAATCAATGGATGTGTGGTGAGAGATGTTTACAATCGAAACGAATGCATAATTGACAGGTTGTGAATGAAATACTGGCTGCATTACAAATGTTAGTTTAGTTTTGTACTAAGAGTTGTGAATATGTACCACATACTTGTGAAAATAGTACCAAAGCTATAAAAAATATATAGAAGTAAACTAGACTAAAAATATATAATATACTTAAGTATCAAAAGTAAAAGTAAAAGTATAAATCATTTCACATTCCTTATATTAATCAAACCAGACGGGACGATTTTGTTATTTTTATATATTTACGGATAGCCAGCGGCACCCTCCAACACTTAGACATCATTTACAAAGGAAGCATTTGTGTTTAATTGAGTCCACCAGATCAGAGGCAGGGGATGACCATGGATGTTCTCTTGATAAGTGTGTGAATTGGACAATTTTCCTGTACTGCTAAGCATTCAAAATATAACGAGTACCTTTGTAGTCAGGGAAAATGTATGGAGTAAAAAGTACATCATTTTCATTAGGAATGTAGTGAAGTAAAAGTAGAAGTTGTCAAAAATATAAATAGTAAAGTACAAATACCTAATTAAGGAACTGACCCTTTTTTTCAATGTTTGCCTAAAATGACATACCCAAATCTAACTGCCTGTAGCTCATGCCCTGAAGCAAGGATTTCCATATTCTTATTACCATTTGAAAGGAAAGACTTTGAAGTTTGTGGAAATGTGAAAGGAATGTAGGAGAATATAACATAATAGATCTGGTAAAAGATAATACATGGAAAAAAACAACCGTTCTTTTGTATTTTTGTACCATCATCTTTGAAATGAAAGAGAAAGGCCATAATGTTTTATTCCAGCCCATGTGCAATTTAGATTTTGGCCACTAGATGGCATCAGTGTATGTGCAACATGTTAGACTGATCCAATTAGCCATTGCATTTCCGTTCAAATATTTTTGTATCAAGACTGCCCAAATGTGGCTAATTTGTTTATTAATTAACTTTTATGTTCAAAACTGTGCACTCTCCTCAAACAATAGCATGGTATTCTTTCACTGTAATATCTACTCTAAATTGGAGAGTGTAGTTAGATTAACAAGAATTTAAGCTTTCTGCCAATATAAGATATGTCTATGTTCTGGGAAATGTTCTTGTTAATTCCAACCTCTTGCTAATCGCATTAGCCTACGTTAGCTCAACCGTTCCGTGGAAGGGACACATCCCGAAGAAGTAGTACTTTAAAGTATTTGTAACTAAGTACTTTACACCACTGCACACACACACCAGCCCTCTCACCTGCTGAGCTTGGGTTAATACCCAAATATCACACCTCACAACTCTTTCCCTAAAGCTGTCTGAACATGCCCCGTACTTCCTGTGTCAAGTGCCCAGCCAGGGCCCTAGTGCTGTCACACCAGCTTCCCCACAACCTTTTCCAGCTGTCGCTAATATATTGTGAGATGAACACTGTATGGCTGTATGCATTCCAGAGCCTCACCTCTCTCTCTGTCTCCAGGATTTTTATTGTGCTATCCTTCACATAGACTTGATAATAAGGGCTCCATGTTCCCTGATCTCTGTCCTTCACATAGACTTGATAATAAGGGCTCCATGTTCCCTTATCTCTGTCCCTCACATAGACTTGATAATCAGGGCTCCATGTTCCCTGACCACTGTCCCTCACATAGACTTGATAATCAGGGCTCCATGTTCCCTGACCACTGTCCCTCACATAGACTTGATAATCAGGGCTCCATGTTCCCTGAACACTGTTGACTCGGTCTTATGTCACTTGGGAAGGAATAAGAGAACAAAGTGTTGGGCATGTTCTTCTCCATTAGTAACAACCATAACTGTCTTCACTCACAACATCTGCACACACGGAGAGAGACTTAGGCGAGTTGGCTTGTGTGTGTGTGTCTGTCTGAGATGAATATAGCACATTGCGTTGGAAGAGAGGCGAATGAGAGCCGCTGACCAGGGAGGCAGACTTAATTCTCAGGTGACTATAGCCAGGCCTGGGGCATCGTTAGAATGGGCATACACTGCCCCCTCCACACCCCCCTCCATCCTCCCTCGATTCCCTCTCCCTCACTCAAGGCAGATTTAACCACCACTTCTGCAGAGTCATTAAGGAGAGGGACCCAGGGGTATCTGTCACACGATCCCCAAGATTACACAGGGCTGCACGGCTATAAGACAAAGGTTTGAGTAAACAAACACATCTCCCCTTTGCCATCCATCCATCACGCTCCGCCAGGCGGGAGAGGAATGCATCCTCTCTGAAGACCCTGATGAGTAGAGACATAGACAGATTCCACGCAGTCAGTGTGCTACAGTAGTTGTTGGAGCGCAAACTGCTCCACTGTCCTAATGTCATTATAATGATGGTGCTAATGATCCTTGCATGGGGTTGAATGTCACTGTGTTTTGGGATCAGTGAAGGATGGTGTGAGTCACTCCTTACATAGGAGCGCACAGAGGGAGATGAGATACGGAGAGAGAGAGAAAGAAGAAAGAAAGAAAGTTGTTGTAAGTCCACAAAGGGTCTCAAACGTGGGAAAGAAATACAAAGGAGAAATCCACAGGGTGAAAGTTGGTATAAAGAGGAGACACCATATATGGTTTAGAATGTGTGGTTGGTATAAAGAGGAGACACTGTATATGGTTTAGAATGTGTGGTTGGTATAAAGAGGAAACACTGTATATGGTTTAGAATGTGTGGTTGGTATAAAGAGGAGACACTGTATATGGTTTAGAATGTGTGGTTGGTATAAAGAGGAGACACTGTATATGGTTTAGAATGTGTGGTTGGTATAAAGAGGAGACACCGTATATGGTTTAGAATGTGTGGTTGGTATAAAGAGGAGACACTGTATATGGTTTAGAATGTGTGGTTGGTATAAAGAGGAGACACTGTATATGGTTTAGAATGTGTGGTTGGTATAAAGAGGAGACACCGTATATGGTTTAGAATGTGTGGTTGGTATAAAGAGGAGACACTGTATATGGTTTAGAATGTGTGGTTGGTATAAAGAGGAGACACCATATATGGTTTAGAATGTGTGGTTGGTATAAAGAGGAGACACTGTATATGGTTTAGAATGTGTGGTTGGTATAAAGAGGAGACACTGTATATGGTTTAGAATGTGTAGTTGGTATAAAGAGGAGACACTGTATATGGTTTAGAATGTGTGGTTGGTATAAAGAGGAGACACCATATATGGTTTAGAATGTGTGGTTGGTATAAAGAGGAGACACCGTATATGGTTTAGAATGTGTAGTTGGTATAAAGAGGAGACACTGTATATGGTTTAGAATGTGTAGTTGGTATAAAGAGGAGACACTGTATATGGTTTAGAATGTGTGGTTGGTATAAAGAGGAGACACCATATATGGTTTAGAATGTGTGGTTGGTATAAAGAGGAGACACCATATATGGTTTAGAATGTGTGGTTGGTATAAAGAGGAGACACTGTATATGGTTTAGAATGTGTGGTTGGTATAAAGAGGAGACACCATATATGGTTTAGAATGTGTGGTTGGTATAAAGAGGAAACACTGTATATGGTTTAGAATGTGTGGTTGGTATAAAGAGGAGACACTGTATATGGTTTAGAATGTGTGGTTGGTATAAAGAGGAGACACTGTATATGGTTTAGAATGTGTGGTTGGTATAAAGAGGAGACACCATATATGGTTTAGAATGTGTGGTTGGTATAAAGAGGAGACACCATATATGGTTTAGAATGTGTGGTTGGTATAAAGAGGAAACACTGTATATGGTTTAGAATGTGTGGTTGGTATAAAGAGGAGACACTGTATATGGTTTAGAATGTGTGGTTGGTATAAAGAGGAGACACTGTATATGGTTTAGAATGTGTGGTTGGTATAAAGAGGGGACACTGTATATGGTTTAGAATGTGTGGTTGGTATAAAGAGGAGACACTGTATATGGTTTAGAATGTGTGGTTGGTATAAAGAGGAGACACTGTATATGGTTTAGAATGTGTGGTTGGTATAAAGAGGAGACACTGTATATGGTTTAGAATGTGTGGTTGGTATAAAGAGGGGACACTGTATATGGTTTAGAATGTGTGGTTGGTATAAAGAGGAGACACTGTATATGGTTTAGAATGTGTGGTTGGTATAAAGAGGAGACACTGTATATGGTTTAGAATGTGTGGTTGGTATAAAGAGGAGACACTGTATATGGTTTAGAATGTGTGGTTGGTATAAAGAGGAGACACTGTATATGGTTTAGAATGTGTGGTTGGTATAAAGAGGAGACACTGTATATGGTTTAGAATGTGTGGTTGGTATAAAGAGGAAACACTGTATATGGTTTAGAATGTGTGGTTGGTAAAAAGAGGAGACACTGTATATGGTTTAGAATGTGTGGTTGGTATAAAGAGGAGACACCATATATGGTTTAGAATGTGTGGTTGGTATAAAGAGGAAACACTGTATATGGTTTAGAATGTGTGGTTGGTATAAAGAGGAGACACTGTATATGGTTTAGAATGTGTGGTTGGTATATAGAGGACACACTGTATATGGTTTAGAATGTGTGGTTGGTATAAAGAGGAAACACTGTATATGGTTTAGAATTTGTGGTTGGTATAAAGAGGAAACACTGTATATGGTTTAGAATGTGTAGTTGGTATAAAGAGGAGACACTGTATATGGTTTAGAATGTGTGGTTGGTATAAAGAGGAGACACCATATATGGTTTAGAATGTGTGGTTGGTATAAAGAGGAGACACTGTATATGGTTTAGAATGTGTGGTTGGTATAAAGAGGAGACACCATATATGGTTTAGAATGTGTGGTTGGTATAAAGAGGAGACACCGTATATGGTTTAGAATGTGTAGTTGGTATAAAGAGGAGACACTGTATATGGTTTAGAATGTGTGGTTGGTATAAAGAGGAGACACCATATATGGTTTAGAATGTGTGGTTGGTATAAAGAGGAGACATTGTATATGGTTTAGAATGTGTAGTTGGTATAAAGATGAAACACTGTATATGGTTTAGAATGTGTGGTTGGTATAAAGAGGAGACACCATATATGGTTTAGAATGTGTGGTTGGTATAAAGAGGAGACACTGTATATGGTTTAGAATGTGTGGTTGGTATAAAGAGGAGACACCATATATGGTTTAGAATGTGTGGTTGGTATAAAGAGGAAACACTGTATATGGTTTAGAATGTGTGGTTGGTATAAAGAGGAGACACTGTATATGGTTTAGAATGTGTGGTTGGTATAAAGAGGAGACACTGTATATGGTTTAGAATGTGTGGTTGGTATAAAGAGGAGACACTGTATATGGTTTAGAATGTGTGGGTGGTATAAAGAGGAGACACTGTATATGGTTTAGAATGTGTGGTTGGTATAAAGAGGAGACACCATATATGGTTTAGAATGTGTGGTTGGTATAAAGAGGAGACACTGTATATGGTTTAGAATGTGTGGTTGGTATAAAGAGGAATCACTGTATATGGTTTAGAATGTGTGGTTGGTATAAAGAGGAGACACTGTATATGGTTTAGAATGTGTGGTTGGTATAAAGAGGGGACACTGTATATGGTTTAGAATGTGTGGTTGGTATAAAGAGGAGACACTGTATATGGTTTAGAATGTGTGGTTGGTATAAAGAGGAGACACTGTATATGGTTTAGAATGTGTGGTTGGTATATAGAGGAGACACTGTATATGGTTTAGAATGTGTGGTTGGTAAAAAGAGGAGACACTGTATATGGTTTAGAATGTGTGGTTGGTATATAGAGGAGACACTGTATATGGTTTAGAATGTGTGGTTGGTATAAAGAGGAGACACTGTATATGGTTTAGAATGTGTGGTTGGTATAAAGAGGGGACACTGTATATGGTTTAGAATGTGTGGTTGGTATAAAGAGGAGACACTGTATATGGTTTAGAATGTGTGGTTGGTATAAAGAGGAGACACTGTATATGGTTTAGAATGTGTGGTTGGTATAAAGAGGAGACACTGTATATGGTTTAGAATGTGTGGTTGGTATAAAGAGGAAACACTGTATATGGTTTAGAATGTGTGGTTGGTATAAAGAGGAGACACTGTATATGGTTTAGAATGTGTAGTTGGTATAAAGAGGAGACACTGTATATGGTTTAGAATGTGTAGTTGGTATAAAGAGGAGACACTGTATATGGTTTAGAATGTGTGGTTGGTATAAAGAGGAGACACCATATATGGTTTAGAATGTGTGGTTGGTATAAAGAGGAGACACTGTATATGGTTTAGAATGTGTGGTTGGTATAAAGAGGAAACACTGTATATGGTTTAGAATGTGTGGTTGGTATAAAGAGGGAACACTGTATATGGTTTAGAATGTGTGGTTGGTATAAAGAGGAGACACTGTATATGGTTTAGAATGTGTGGTTGGTATAAAGAGGAAACACTGTATATGGTTTAGAATGTGTGGTTGGTATAAAGAGGAGACACTGTATATGGTTTAGAATGTGTGGTTGGTATAAAGAGGAGACACCATATATGGTTTAGAATGTGTGGTTGGTATAAAGAGGAGACACTGTATATGGTTTAGAATGTGTGGTTGGTATAAAGAGGAAACACTGTATATGGTTTAGAATGTGTGGTTGGTATAAAGAGGAGACACTGTATATGGTTTAGAATGTGTGGTTGGTATAAAGAGGAGACACCATATATGGTTTAGAATGTGTGGTTGGTATAAAGAGGAGACACTGTGTATGGTTTAGAATGTGTGGTTGGTATAAAGAGGAAACACTGTATATGGTTTAGAATGTGTGGTTGGTATAAAGAGGAGACACCATATATGGTTTAGAATGTGTGGTTGGTATAAAGAGGAGACACTGTATATGGTTTAGAATGTGTGGTTGGTATAAAGAGGAGACACTGTATATGGTTTAGAATGTGTGGTTGGTATATAGAGGAGACACTGTATATGGTTTAGAATGTGTGGTTGGTATAAAGAGGAAACACTGTATATGGTTTAGAATGTGTGGTTGGTATAAAGAGGAGACACTGTATATGGTTTAGAATGTGTGGTTGGTATATAGAGGAGACACTGTATATGGTTTAGAATGTGTGGTTGGTATAAAGAGGAAACACTGTATATGGTTTAGAATGTGTGGTTGGTATAAAGAGGAGACACCGTATATGGTTTAGAATGTGTGGTTGGTATAAAGAGGAAACACTGTATATGGTTTAGAATGTGTGGTTGGTATAAAGAGGAGACACTGTATATGGTTTAGAATGTGTGGTTGGTATAAAGAGGAGACACTGTATATGGTTTAGAATGTGTGGTTGGTATAAAGAGGAAACACTGTATATGGTTTAGAATGTGTGGTTGGTATAAAGAGGAGACACTGTATATGGTTTTAGAATGTGTGGTTGGTATAAAGAGGAAACACTGTATATGGTTTAGAATGTGTGGTTGGTATAAAGAGGAAACACTGTATATGGTTTAGAATGTGTGGTTGGTATAAAGAGGAGACACTGTATATGGTTTAGAATGTGTGGTTGGTATAAAGAGGAAACACTGTATATGGTTTAGAATGTGTGGTTGGTATAAAGAGGAAACGCTGTATATGGTTTAGAATGTGTGGTTGGTATAAAGAGGAGACACTGTATATGGTTTAGAATGTGTGGTTGGTAGAAAGAGGAGACACTGTATATGGTTTAGAATGTGTGGTTGGTATAAAGAGGGGACACTGTATATGGTTTAGAATGTGTGGTTGGTATAAAGAGGAGACACTGTATATGGTTTAGAATGTAGTTGGTATAAAGAGGAGACACTGTATATGGTTTAGAATGTGTGGTTGGTATAAAGAGGAGACACTGTATATGGTTTAGAATGTGTAGTTGGTATAAAGAGGTAAAACTGTATATGGTTCAGAATGTGTGGTTGGTATAAAGATGAAACACTGTATATGGTTTAGAATGTGTGGTTGGTATAAAGAGGAGACACCATATATGGTTTAGAATGTGTGGTTGGTATAAAGAGGAGACACTGTATATGGTTTAGAATGTGTGGTTGGTATAAAGAGGAAACACTGTATATGGTTTAGAATGTGTGGTTGGTATAAAGAGGAGACACTGTATATGGTTTAGAATGTGTGGTTGGTATAAAGAGGGGACACTGTATATGGTTTAGAATGTGTGGTTGGTATAAAGAGGAGACACTGTATATGGTTTAGAATGTGTGGTTGGTATAAAGAGGAGACACTGTATATGGTTTAGAATGTGTGGTTGGTATATAGAGGAGACACTGTATATGGTTTAGAATGTGTGGTTGGTAAAAAGAGGAGACACTGTATATGGTTTAGAATGTGTGGTTGGTATATAGAGGAGACACTGTATATGGTTTAGAATGTGTGGTTGGTATAAAGAGGAGACACTGTATATGGTTTAGAATGTGTGGTTGGTATAAAGAGGGGACACTGTATATGGTTTAGAATGTGTGGTTGGTATAAAGAGGAGACACTGTATATGGTTTAGAATGTGTGGTTGGTATAAAGAGGAGACACTGTATATGGTTTAGAATGTGTGGTTGGTATAAAGAGGAGACACTGTATATGGTTTAGAATGTGTGGTTGGTATAAAGAGGAAACACTGTATATGGTTTAGAATGTGTGGTTGGTATAAAGAGGAGACACTGTATATGGTTTAGAATGTGTAGTTGGTATAAAGAGGAGACACTGTATATGGTTTAGAATGTGTAGTTGGTATAAAGAGGAGACACTGTATATGGTTTAGAATGTGTGGTTGGTATAAAGAGGAGACACCATATATGGTTTAGAATGTGTGGTTGGTATAAAGAGGAGACACTGTATATGGTTTAGAATGTGTGGTTGGTATAAAGAGGAAACACTGTATATGGTTTAGAATGTGTGGTTGGTATAAAGAGGAAACACTGTATATGGTTTAGAATGTGTGGTTGGTATAAAGAGGAGACACTGTATATGGTTTAGAATGTGTGGTTGGTATAAAGAGGAAACACTGTATATGGTTTAGAATGTGTGGTTGGTATAAAGAGGAGACACTGTATATGGTTTAGAATGTGTGGTTGGTATAAAGAGGAGACACCATATATGGTTTAGAATGTGTGGTTGGTATAAAGAGGAGACACTGTATATGGTTTAGAATGTGTGGTTGGTATAAAGAGGAAACACTGTATATGGTTTAGAATGTGTGGTTGGTATAAAGAGGAGACACTGTATATGGTTTAGAATGTGTGGTTGGTATAAAGAGGAGACACCATATATGGTTTAGAATGTGTGGTTGGTATAAAGAGGAGACACTGTATATGGTTTAGAATGTGTGGTTGGTATAAAGAGGAAACACTGTATATGGTTTAGAATGTGTGGTTGGTATAAAGAGGAGACACCATATATGGTTTAGAATGTGTGGTTGGTATAAAGAGGAGACACTGTATATGGTTTAGAATGTGTGGTTGGTATAAAGAGGAGACACTGTATATGGTTTAGAATGTGTGGTTGGTATAAAGAGGAGACACTGTATATGGTTTAGAATGTGTGGTTGGTATATAGAGGAGACACTGTATATGGTTTAGAATGTGTGGTTGGTATAAAGAGGAAACACTGTATATGGTTTAGAATGTGTGGTTGGTATAAAGAGGAGACACTGTATATGGTTTAGAATGTGTGGTTGGTATATAGAGGAGACACTGTATATGGTTTAGAATGTGTGGTTGGTATAAAGAGGAAACACTGTATATGGTTTAGAATGTGTGGTTGGTATAAAGAGGAGACACCGTATATGGTTTAGAATGTGTGGTTGGTATAAAGAGGAAACACTGTATATGGTTTAGAATGTGTGGTTGGTATAAAGAGGAGACACTGTATATGGTTTAGAATGTGTGGTTGGTATAAAGAGGAGACACTGTATATGGTTTAGAATGTGTGGTTGGTATAAAGAGGAAACACTGTATATGGTTTAGAATGTGTGGTTGGTATAAAGAGGAGACACTGTATATGGTTTAGAATGTGTGGTTGGTATAAAGAGGAAACACTGTATATGGTTTAGAATGTGTGGTTGGTATAAAGAGGAAACACTGTATATGGTTTAGAATGTGTGGTTGGTATAAAGAGGAGACACTGTATATGGTTTAGAATGTGTGGTTGGTATAAAGAGGAAACACTGTATATGGTTTAGAATGTGTGGTTGGTATAAAGAGGAAACACTGTATATGGTTTAGAATGTGTGGTTGGTATAAAGAGGAGACACTGTATATGGTTTAGAATGTGTGGTTGGTAGAAAGAGGAGACACTGTATATGGTTTAGAATGTGTGGTTGGTATAAAGAGGGGACACTGTATATGGTTTAGAATGTGTGGTTGGTATAAAGAGGAGACACTGTATATGGTTTAGAATGTAGTTGGTATAAAGAGGAGACACTGTATATGGTTTAGAATGTGTGGTTGGTATAAAGAGGAGACACTGTATATGGTTTAGAATGTGTAGTTGGTATAAAGAGGAAACACTGTATATGGTTCAGAATGTGTGATTGGTATAAAGATGAAACACTGTATATGGTTTAGAATGTGTGGTTGGTATAAAGAGGAGACACCATATATGGTTTAGAATGTAGTTGGTATAAAGAGGAAACACTGTATATGGTTCAGAATGTGTGGTTGGTATAAAGATGAAACACTGTATATGGTTTAGAATGTGTGGTTGGTATAAAGAGGAGACACCATATATGGTTTAGAATGTAGTTGGTATAAAGAGGAAACACTGTATATGGTTCAGAATGTGTGGTTGGTATAAAGATGAAACACTGTATATGGTTTAGAATGTGTGGTTGGTATAAAGAGGAGACACCATATATGGTTTAGAATGTGTGGTTGGTATAAAGAGGAGACACTGTATATGGTTTAGAATGTGTGGTTGGTATAAAGAGGAGACACTGTATATGGTTTAGAATGTGTGGTTGGTATAAAGAGGAGACACCATATATGGTTTAGAATGTGTGGTTGGTATAAAGAGGAAACACTGTATATGGTTTAGAATGTGTGGTTGGTATAAAGAGGAGACACTGTATATGGTTTAGAATGTGTGGTTGGTATAAAGAGGAGACACTGTATATGGTTTAGAATGTGTGGTTGGTATAAAGAGGAGACACCGTATATGGTTTAGAATGTGTAGTTGGTATAAAGAGGAGACACTGTATATGGTTTAGAATGTGTGGTTGGTATAAAGAGGAGACACCATATATGGTTTAGAATGTGTGGTTGGTATAAAGAGGAAACACTGTATATGGTTTAGAATGTGTGGTTGGTATAAAGAGGAGACACCATATATGGTTTAGAATGTGTGGTTGGTATAAAGAGGAGACACTGTATATGGTTTAGAATGTGTGGTTGGTATAAAGAGGAGACACTGTATATGGTTTAGAATGTGTGGTTGGTATAAAGAGGAGACACTGTATATGGTTTAGAATGTGTGGTTGGTATAAAGAGGAAACACTGTATATGGTTTAGAATGTGTAGTTGGTATAAAGAGGAAACACCGTATATGGTTTAGAATGTGTGGTTGGTATAAAGAGGAAACACTGTATATGGTTTAGAATGTGTGGTTGGTATATAGAGGAAACACCGTATATGGTTTAGAATGTGTGGTTGGTATAAAGAGGAAACACTGTATATGGTTTAGAATGTGTGGTTGGTATAAAGAGGAAACACTGTATATGGTTTAGAATGTGAGGTTGGTAAAAAGAGGAGACACTGTATATGGTTTAGAATGTGTGGTTGGTATAAAGAGGAGACACCATATATGGTTTAGAATGTGTGGTTGGTATAAAGAGGAAACACTGTATATGGTTTAGAATGTGTGGTTGGTATAAAGAGGAGACACCATATATGGTTTAGAATGTGTGGTTGGTATAAAGAGGAAACACTGTATATGGTTTAGAATGTGTGGTTGGTATAAAGAGGAAACACTGTATATGGTTTAGAATGTGTAGTTGGTATAAAGAGGAAACACTGTATATGGTTTAGAATGTGTGGTTGGTATAAAGAGGAGACACTGTATATGGTTTAGAATGTGTAGTTGGTATAAAGAGGAAACACTGTATATGGTTTAGAATGTGTGGTTGGTATAAAGAGGAAACACTGTATATGGTTTAGAATGTGTGGTTGGTATAAAGAGGAGACACTGTATATGGTTTAGAATGTGTAGTTGGTATAAAGAGGAAACACTGTATATGGTTTAGAATGTGTGGTTGGTATAAAGAGGAGACACTGTATATGGTTTAGAATGTGTGGTTGGTATATAGAGGAGACACCGTATATGGTTTAGAATGTGTGGTTGGTATAAAGATGAAACACTGTATATGGTTTAGAATGTGTGGTTGGTATAAAGAGGAGACACCATATATGGTTTAGAATGTGTGGTTGGTATAAAGAGGAGACACTGTATATGGTTTAGAATGTGTGGTTGGTATAAAGAGGAGACACTGTATATGGTTTAGAATGTGTGGTTGGTATAAAGAGGAGACACCATATATGGTTTAGAATGTGTGGTTGGTATAAAGAGGAAACACTGTATATGGTTTAGAATGTGTGGTTGGTATAAAGAGGAGACACTGTATATGGTTTAGAATGTGTGGTTGGTATAAAGAGGAGACACTGTATATGGTTTAGAATGTGTGGTTGGTATAAAGAGGAGACACCGTATATGGTTTAGAATGTGTAGTTGGTATAAAGAGGAGACACTGTATATGGTTTAGAATGTGTGGTTGGTATAAAGAGGAGACACCATATATGGTTTAGAATGTGTGGTTGGTATAAAGAGGAAACACTGTATATGGTTTAGAATGTGTGGTTGGTATAAAGAGGAGACACCATATATGGTTTAGAATGTGTGGTTGGTATAAAGAGGAGACACTGTATATGGTTTAGAATGTGTGGTTGGTATAAAGAGGAGACACTGTATATGGTTTAGAATGTGTGGTTGGTATAAAGAGGAGACACTGTATATGGTTTAGAATGTGTGGTTGGTATAAAGAGGAAACACTGTATATGGTTTAGAATGTGTAGTTGGTATAAAGAGGAAACACCGTATATGGTTTAGAATGTGTGGTTGGTATAAAGAGGAAACACTGTATATGGTTTAGAATGTGTGGTTGGTATATAGAGGAAACACCGTATATGGTTTAGAATGTGTGGTTGGTATAAAGAGGAAACACTGTATATGGTTTAGAATGTGTGGTTGGTATAAAGAGGAAACACTGTATATGGTTTAGAATGTGAGGTTGGTAAAAAGAGGAGACACTGTATATGGTTTAGAATGTGTGGTTGGTATAAAGAGGAGACACCATATATGGTTTAGAATGTGTGGTTGGTATAAAGAGGAAACACTGTATATGGTTTAGAATGTGTGGTTGGTATAAAGAGGAGACACCATATATGGTTTAGAATGTGTGGTTGGTATAAAGAGGAAACACTGTATATGGTTTAGAATGTGTGGTTGGTATAAAGAGGAAACACTGTATATGGTTTAGAATGTGTAGTTGGTATAAAGAGGAAACACTGTATATGGTTTAGAATGTGTGGTTGGTATAAAGAGGAGACACTGTATATGGTTTAGAATGTGTAGTTGGTATAAAGAGGAAACACTGTATATGGTTTAGAATGTGTGGTTGGTATAAAGAGGAAACACTGTATATGGTTTAGAATGTGTGGTTGGTATAAAGAGGAGACACTGTATATGGTTTAGAATGTGTAGTTGGTATAAAGAGGAAACACTGTATATGGTTTAGAATGTGTGGTTGGTATAAAGAGGAGACACTGTATATGGTTTAGAATGTGTGGTTGGTATATAGAGGAGACACCGTATATGGTTTAGAATGTGTGGTTGGTATAAAGATGAAACACTGTATATGGTTTAGAATGTGTGGTTGGTATAAAGAGGAGACACTGTATATGGTTTAGAATGTGTGGTTGGTATAAAGAGGAGACACTGTATATGGTTTAGAATGTGTGGTTGGTATAAAGAGGAGACACTGTATATGGTTTAGAATGTGTGGTTGGTATAAAGAGGAAACACTGTATATGGTTTAGAATGTGTGGTTGGTATAAAGAGGAGACACTGTATATGGTTTAGAATGTGTGGTTGGTATAAAGAGGAAACACTGTATATGGTTTAGAATGTGTGGTTGGTATAAAGAGGAAACACTGTATATGGTTTAGAATGTGTGGTTGGTATAAAGAGGAGACACTGTATATGGTTTAGAATGTAGTTGGTATAAAGAGGAGACACTGTATATGGTTTAGAATGTGTGGTTGGTATAAAGAGGGGACACTGTATATGGTTTAGAATGTGTGGTTGGTATAAAGAGGAGACACTGTATATGGTTTAGAATGTGTGGTTGGTATAAAGAGGAGACACTGTATATGGTTTAGAATGTGTGGTTGGTATAAAGAGGAAACACTGTATATGGTTTAGAATGTGTGGTTGGTATAAAGAGGAGACACTGTATATGGTTTAGAATGTGTGGTTGGTATAAAGAGGAAACACTGTATATGGTTTAGAATGTGTGGTTGGTATAAAGAGGAAACACTGTATATGGTTTAGAATGTGTGGTTGGTATAAAGAGGAGACACTGTATATGGTTTAGAATGTGTGGTTGGTATAAAGAGGAGACACCATATATGGTTTAGAATGTGTGGTTGGTATAAAGAGGAAACACTGTATATGGTTTAGAATGTGTGGTTGGTATAAAGAGGAGACACCATATATGGTTTAGAATGTGTGGTTGGTATAAAGAGGAAACACTGTATATGGTTTAGAATCTGTGGTTGGTATAAAGAGGAAACACTGTATATGGTTTAGAATGTGTAGTTGGTATAAAGAGGAAACACTGTATATGGTTTAGAATGTGTGGTTGGTATAAAGAGGAGACACTGTATATGGTTTAGAATGTGTAGTTGGTATAAAGAGGAAACACTGTATATGGTTTAGAATGTGTGGTTGGTATAAAGAGGAAACACTGTATATGGTTTAGAATGTGTGGTTGGTATAAAGAGGAGACACTGTATATGGTTTAGAATGTGTAGTTGGTATAAAGAGGAAACACTGTATATGGTTTAGAATGTGTGGTTGGTATAAAGAGGAGACACTGTATATGGTTTAGAATGTGTGGTTGGTATATAGAGGAGACACCGTATATGGTTTAGAATGTGTGGTTGGTATAAAGAGGAGACACTGTATATGGTTTAGAATGTGTGGTTGGTATAAAGAGGAGACACTGTATATGGTTTAGAATGTGTGGTTGGTATAAAGAGGAGACACTGTATATGGTTTAGAATGTGTGGTTGGTATAAAGAGGAAACACTGTATATGGTTTAGAATGTGTGGTTGGTATAAAGAGGAGACACTGTATATGGTTTAGAATGTGTGGTTGGTATAAAGAGGAAACACTGTATATGGTTTAGAATGTGTGGTTGGTATAAAGAGGAAACACTGTATATGGTTTAGAATGTGTGGTTGGTATAAAGAGGAGACACTGTATATGGTTTAGAATGTAGTTGGTATAAAGAGGAGACACTGTATATGGTTTAGAATGTGTGGTTGGTATAAAGAGGGGACACTGTATATGGTTTAGAATGTGTGGTTGGTATAAAGAGGAGACACTGTATATGGTTTAGAATGTGTGGTTGGTATAAAGAGGAGACACTGTATATGGTTTAGAATGTGTGGTTGGTATAAAGAGGAAACACTGTATATGGTTTAGAATGTGTGGTTGGTATAAAGAGGAGACACTGTATATGGTTTAGAATGTGTGGTTGGTATAAAGAGGAAACACTGTATATGGTTTAGAATGTGTGGTTGGTATAAAGAGGAGACACTGTATATGGTTTAGAATGTGTGGTTGGTATAAAGAGGGGACACTGTATATGGTTTAGAATGTGTGGGTGGTATAAAGAGGAGACACTGTATATGGTTTAGAATGTGTGGTTGGTAGAAAGAGGAGACACTGTATATGGTTTAGAATGTAGTTGGTATATAGAGGAGACACCATATATGGTTTAGAATGTGTGGTTGGTAGAAAGAGGAGACACTGTATATGGTTTAGAATGTAGTTGGTATATAGAGGAGACACCATATATGGTTTAGAATGTGTGGCTGGTATGTCTTTGAGAGAGGAAAAGATACCATGTATATGTGTCCGAGGGAAACAGGAGAGACGCAGAGAAAGATTTGCCTCATTTACATTTACATTTATCTCAATGTACAGTATATATTTATAAAAAGAGCAATTGAAAAGTGTATCTTGTCACGCCCTGACTTTGGTTTGGTTTGTTCAGGGTATGATTTGAGGTGTGTATACTTATGTTCTATTATTTGTATTTCTATGTTTTGGCCGGTTAGTGTTCTCAATCAGGGACAGCTGTCTATTGTTGTCGCTGATTGAGAACCATACTTAGGTAGCCCTTTTTCCACCTGTTTTTGTGGGACGTTGACTTTCTTTAGGGCACATAGCCTTTAGCTTCACGGTTTGTTGATTGTTTTGTCTGGCAGAATCTGTGCAGAAGATCTAGGTGCTGCTGTAGGCCCTCCTTGGTTGGTGACAGAAGCACCAGATCATCAGCAAACAGACATTTGACTCCAGATTCTAGTAGAGTGAGGCCGACTTTTCTAGTGCCCCTGCCAATTTGTTGATATATGCTGTATGTTGAAGAGGGTGGGGCTTTTTTTAAATTAACAAAGCATGAGAAGACTTTTCCTTTGTTTTGGTTTGTTTGATTGTCAATTAGGGTGTGCAGGGTGAATACGTGGTCTGTCGTACGATAATTTGGTAAAAAGCCAATTTGACATTTGCTCAGTACATTCTTTTCACTGAGGAAATGTATGAGACTGCTGTTAATGACTAGTACACAGACTATACATGTCACTGGGCCTGGAAATGATTGTTTTCCCCCTCCAGGATGGAGAAGCTGTATTCATTTAAGTATGGGGATTCTAGTGGGGGATATAGGTAGCACACAGCAGGACATTTTTCTCTGTCTCTCTCTTTCTCTTTCTCTGTCTCTCTCTTTCTCTTTCTCTGTCTCTCTCTAAGGAGCATTGCTCATCAGTCGGGCTGCTTAGGGGGGGGAGTTAAAGGTGTAGCCCAGAGAATCCTCTCTAAGACACACCACCAGCAGTTGTTACTGTCTCCATTTCCACAGTCACCATATAGACAAACACACACACAGACACACAGACACACACACACACACAGCCGATGCTGCCTGCCCCTGGTGTCATCACTGTGTTTGGAGTGTCTCCTTTTGCCACCAGCTCAACCACCCAGCTCAACCACCCAGCTCCACCACCAGCTCAACCACCCAGCTCAACCACCAGCTCAAACTGCGATTTTCACATGCAATCTTCAAACAAGTCGGAAGTTTACATACACTTAAGATGGAGTCATTAAAACTCGTATTTCAACCACTCCACAAATTTCTTGTTAACCAACTATAGTCTTGGCAAGTCGGTTAGTATATCTACTTATTGCATGACAGAAGTCATTTTTCCAACAATTGTTTACAGACAGATTATTTCACTTATAATTCAATGCATCATAATTCCAGTGGGTCAGAAGTTTACATACACTAAGTTGACTGTGCCTTTAAACAGCTTGGACAATTCCAGAAAATTATGTCACGGCTTTAGAAGCTTCTGATAGGCTAATTGACATCCTTTGAGTCAATTGAAGGTGTACCTGTAGATGTATTTCAAGGCCTACCTTCAAACTCAGTGCCTCTTTGCTTGACATGATGGAAAAATCAAAACAAATCAGCCAAGACCTCAGAAAATCAATTGTTGACCTCCACTTGTCTGGTTCATCCTTGGGAGCAATTTACAAATGCCTGAAGGTACCATGTTCATCTGTACAAACAATAGCACGCAAGTATAAACACCATGGGACCACGCAGCCTTCATACCGCTCAGGAAGGATATGCATTCTGTATCCTAGAGATGAACGTACTTTAGTGGGAAAAGTGCCAATCAATCCCAGAACAACAGCAAAGGACCTTGTGAAGATGCTGGAGGAAACAGGTTTCAAATGTATATATATCCACAGTAAAACAAGTCCTATATCGACATAACCTGAAAGGCCGCTCAGCAAGGAAGAAGCCATTGCTCCAAAACCGCCATAAAAAAAGGCAGACTACGGTTTGCAACTGCACATGGGGACAAAGATCATACTTTTTGGAGAAATGTCCTCTGGTCTGATGAAACGAAAATAGAACTGTTTGGCCGTAACCATCATTATGTTTGGAGGAAAAAGGTTGAAGCTTGCAGGCCGAAGAACACCAACCCAACCGGGGGTGGCAGCATCATGTTGTGGAGGTGCTTGCTGCAGGAGGGACTGGTGCACTTCACAAAATAGATGGCATCATGAAGGAGGAAAATTATGTGGATACATTGAAGCAACATCTCAAGACATCAGTCGGGAAGTTAAAGCTGGGTCGCAAATGAGTTTTCCAAATGGACAATGACCCAAGCATAGTTCCAATGTTGTGGCAAAATGGCTTAAAGACAACAATGTCAAGGTATTGGAGTGGCCATCACAAAGCCCTGACCTCAATCCTATAGAAAATGTCTGGGCAGAACTGAAAAAGCGTTTGCGAGCAAGGAGGCCTACAAACCTGACTCAGTTACACCAGCTATGTCAGGAGGAATGGGCCAAAATTCACCCATCTTATTGTGGGAAGCTTGTGGTAGGCTACCCGAAATGTTTGACCCAAGTTAAATAATTTAAAGGCAATGCTAGCAAATACTAATTGAGTGTATGTAAACTTCTGACTCACTGGAAAGGGATGAATGAAATAAACGCTGAAATAAATCATTCTCTGAGCTATTATTCTGACATTTCACATTCTAAAATAAAGTGGTGATCCTAACTGACCTAAGACAGGGAATTTTTACTTGGATTAAATGTCAGGAATTGTGAAAAACTGAGTTTAAATGTATTTGACTAAGATATATGTAAACTTCCGATTTCAACTGTATGTGACACTTGAGCTCACTGGGGTCTCTGAGGCAAACAACTGTCCTCACACTGGGTGAAGTTCTCCTGCTGTCTTCACATTCACACTGGGGAAGTTCTCCTGCTGTCTTCACATTCAGACTGGGGGAAGTTCTTCTGCTGTCTTCACATTCACACTGGGGGAAGTTCTTCTGCTGTTTTCACATTCACACTGGGGGAAGTTCTTATGCTGTTTTCACATTCACACTGGGGGAAGTTCTTCTGCTGTCTTCACATTCACACTGGGGGAAGTTCTTCTGCTGTTTTCACATTCACACTGGGGGAAGTTCTTCTGCTGTTTTCACATTCACACTGGAGGAAGTTCTTCTGCTGTCTTCACATTCACACTGGGGGAAGTTCTTCTGCTGTTTTCACATTCACACTGGGGGAAGTTCTTCTGCTGTTTTCACATTCACACTGGGGGAAGTTCTTCTGCTGTTTTCACATTCACACTGGGGGAAGTTATTCTGCTGTCTTCACATTCACACTGGGGGAAGTTCTCCTGCTGTTTTCACATTCACACTGGGGGAAGTTCTTCTGCTGTTTTCACATTCACACTGGGGGAAGTTATTCTGCTGTTTTCACATTCACGCTGGGTGAAGTTCTCCTGCTGTCTTCACATTCACGCTGGGGGAAGTTCTGCTGTCTTCACATTCACACTGGGGGAAGTTCTCCTGCTGTCTTCACATTCACACTGGGGGAAGTTCTTCTGCTGTTTTCACATTCACACTGGGGGAAGTTCTTCTGCTGTTTTCACATTCACACTGGGGGAAGTTCTCCTGCTTTCTTCACATTCACGCTGGGGGAAGTTCTGCTGTCTTCACATTCAGACTGGGGGAAGTTCTCCTGCTTTCTTCACATTCACGCTGGGGGAAGTTCTGCTGTCTTCACATTCAGACTGGGGGAAGTTCTCCTGCTTTCTTCACATTCACGCTGGGGGAAGTTCTGCTGTCTTCACATTCACACTGGGGGAAGTTCTTCTGCTGTTTTCACATTCACACTGGGGGAAGTTCTGCTGTCTTCACATTCACACTGGGGGAAGTTCTCCTGCTTTCTTCACATTCACGCTGGGGGAAGTTCTGCTGTCTTCACATTCAGACTGGGGGAAGTTCTCCTGCTTTCTTCACATTCACGCTGGGGGAAGTTCTGCTGTCTTCACATTCAGACTGGGGGAAGTTCTCCTGCTTTCTTCACATTCACGCTGGGGGAAGTTCTGCTGTCTTCACATTCAGACTGGGGGAAGTTCTCCTGCTTTCTTCACATTCACGCTGGGGGAAGTTCTGCTGTCTTCACATTCACACTGGGGGAAGTTCTCCTGCTTTCTTCACATTCACGCTGGGGGAAGTTCTGCTGTCTTCACATTCACACTGGGGGAAGTTCTCCTGCTTTCTTCACATTCACACTGGGGGAAGTTCTGCTGTCTTCACATTCAGACTGGGGGAAGTTCTCCTGCTTTCTTCACATTCACGCTGGGGGAAGTTCTGCTGTCTTCACATTCACACTGGGGGAAGTTCTCCTGCTTTCTTCACATTCACGCTGGGGGAAGTTCTGCTGTCTTCACATTCACACTGGGGGAAGTTCTCCTGCTTTCTTCACATTCACGCTGGGGGAAGTTCTGCTGTCTTCACATTCAGACTGGGTGAAGTTCTCCTGCTTTCTTCACATTCAGACTGGGTGAAGTTCTCCTGCTGTCTTCACATTCACACTTCCTGATGCAGATGGACAGAAACCACTTCTTAGGGAGACATCTCTCTTACTATATCTGTTTGTGCTTCATGTCTTCCTTCCTTCCCTCTCTATCTCCCTCTCCTGCTCGTGGCGGTTGTGTGGGTGGCATCGAGTCATGTGGTACAGTAGTGTCAAGGTTTGGTCTCGAGGGGTTGGCGTGATGGTGGATTGATACTCTCAGAAAGACACCTGCTGCCACCAGGCAGGATGGCGCTGGCGTAAGCACAGGACAGAAACAGGAGCGCTGAAACTTGGACTCACCTGGACAGGAGAGCCTGTCAACACATACTTTAGGTCACTTACAGGGTAGTGCTTTATCTACCTGTGTTTTACCACAGTTCACACTGCACTACACAGATGGGAAAACCTCCAGTCCTGGGCAGGAGGGAAAGGCATTTGTTCATATGAATCAACTGGCCCAGGTTATCAATTAGTGGACGATGAGGGAAAGGAAGACTGAGGGTACAAGTTTTTTAGTAAAGAAGTGAAAATAGTAAGTAAGTAATGGATAATAGTGATGAATTATAGATCACTTACACAAATGTGTTCATGCTGTGGAAAAATAGAACAGGCCTTATCTCAGTTCATTCAGCAAAAAGAGAGAGAGAGGAGGAGAGTGGAGAGGGGACTTTGCTCGGTGGCGCAACTCATCCTTCCTCCTTCATTATTCAGTGACCTTGAGATATCCCTCCTCTTCCCCCCCTGGCTGTGTCCTACTTTTAACTCACATGGCCGGAGAAAAGGCCCGGTTCCCTTTGGACACTGGAGCCTGCCTGTCATGATCACTCCGGAGCTGTCACATGTTCACTCACCGTGTTGAAGCAGGAGAAGAGGAGTGGGGCTGGTGGTGCAGCAATCAATTCTTAAGCAGGCCAATATAAATATTGGTAAATAAAGAGACATGGTCCTACAGGACAGGATTGGAGAGCTACTACAGTCCCACAGCTGACACCTTACTGGTGAACTAACATTAATACAATCACCTATTCAGGTGCTGTCTTTCTAAATTGTTCTATCCCTCTGTCTGCTGTTATCACCTGCCAGTTAGAAAGCAGGTTATCTTTAATGCATGATCAGGAGGAATATTTTCATTGGCTAAATTATGAAAGAGGGAGATGGTGTGATCTCGGAGAGACAAGGAAGGCAGTGGTATGTGTTTTAGGCTGTTCTCTGTTATCTCACAGACCAGCACTGATAGGGGATACACAGGGAATACGCTATAATACATAAACAAACTGAAGAATAGGAGCTGCACGTATCCTGGAGGAAATATGTGCTCTGGTAGCTAGAGGGAAAATACAAGCAACTCAAATGTTTTAATGTGCTCATGTCCCCAAGTAGCACACAGCAGAATCATCAGCAACAGCATCAGCATCGGCAGCATCTACATCAGTAGCATCAGCAGCACCAGTAGCAGCATCACCACCAATAGCAGCATCAGCACCAGTAGCAGCAGCAGCAGCAGCGTCAGCAGCTTCAGTAGCACCAGTAGCAGCATCAGCATCAGTAGCAACATCAGTAGCAACAGCAGCAGCACCAGTAGCAGCATCAGCATCATTAACAGCATCAGTAGCAGCATCAGTAGCAGCATCAGCATCAGTAGCAGCATCAGTAGCAGCAGCAGCAGCATCCACATCAGTAGCAGCAGCATCAGTAGCAGCAGCAGCATCAGCATCACTCATTGGGCCATTAGGAAACTCATTCATCATTCAAAAGAGTTACGTTTCCCTCTCCTACTAGACCTGTCCATGGTGGGATACTGGTTTAATCTCTCTCAAGATTAGGCATGGTGACTCAGGCTGCCCTGTCTGTTGTTTGGCATTTGTGCCATCAGGTTGAGCTGTGCCACCATGACTTGCCAAATCGCCCTCCCCCTGCTCCCCTGCCCCTGGTCCTCTCTGGGTGGGCAGACGGGCGGCTCTAGACGGGCCGGAGTAGACAGGGAGAGGACAGCTCCTGCAGGGTTGGACGTGCCTGGCAGGCAGGGCCTGTTTACTGTCACCTGTCAGTTGGGTAACACAACGCGGGGTGGCGTGCCATGCAGCATGGGGTGGGGAAATGGGGGCTGTGGCTGCGGGGGCAAATGTCACCCTGGTGAGCCGGGGAAGGCATGGCACACGTCAACCTCATCGTACCTCCACCGGCTCTGACGCTCTGCTGTGACCCACTGGGTGTCGGCCCACGCCTGCCAACACCCCATCTGGGTGAACTTTACCCAGCTTGACCCCTAGCAGGAGCCAATCAGCCTCTCCCTACAGTCCCACAGGAAACAAGCCTTGTTAAAAACAAAACAACAGCAGCTTGGGGCAGACATCTGACAGGTTGAGCATTTACCAATGAGGGGGTATTGTGTAAATCATATCAGTAATGACAGTCTGACTTTAGTGATGAAGACCTGCTCTATGTTGTTGACAAAACATTCTAGGGCTCCAATGCTTAGCCTCGGAACAAGGTTGAACAAGAAGATTGGTAGCATTTATTAATTTAATTAATATGATTATTTGTGGCTATTTTCTACATCAGGAACAATCATTTTTGTTAACAATTGTAATTCAGGAATTGCAACTTGTCATTGTTGTATACGGTATATATCCCTCCTGACAGTGGAGTAAAGTTCTTATGTATAAATACTTTAAAGTACTACTTAAGTCGTTTTTGGGGGATATTTGTACTTTACTTTACTATTCATATTTGTGACAACTTTGACTTTTACTTCACTATATACAGTACCTTAAGAAAATGTTGCACTTTTTACTCAATTTTCCCAACCAAAAGTACCCATTACATTTGGAATGCTTAGCAGTACAGGAAAATGGTCCAATTCACACACATCAAACGGACATCCCTGGCCAACCCAACTGCCTCTTATCTAGCAGATTTACTAAACACAAATGTTTAGTTTGTAAATTATGTTGGAGTGTGCCCCTGGCTATCCATAAATATATATATTTGTTTTAATTGTCCCACCTGGTTTGATTAATATAAGGAATGTGAAATTATTTATACTTTTACTTTTGATACTTAAGTATGTTTTAGCAATTACATTTACTGTTGATACTAAAGTATATTTAAAACCAAAAACTTTTAGACTTTAACTCACGTAGTATTTTACTGGGTGACTTTCACTTTTACTTGAGTAATTTTCTATGACAGTTGGGTACTTTTTACATCACTGCCTACTGATAATGGAATTCTCCAACCGAGATTTCAGGAAAATCAGGGAATTTGCTGAAATTTCCCTGAATTTTGCTACCTGAGTCTTGTTACTCCCTCGCCTCATCTGACCCAATTCTATAGGGCAAGAGCATCCCCAACTGGATTTTCTTGGAAATGCAGCAGCAGGTGACAACAGTTGTTCAGTCAAACTCTGTTGATAAGCTCATACTGTATGTGAAAGCTTTCCCATTATATTGGTGTTTAAAAAGTCTCATTGCACCATCACATTTCATTCATGTGCGATTTTCTTACATTAATGAAGTTGCCGCGTGAGTTAACAATCACTATGATGATGATCTGTGTACAGCACAGGTCACACAGTACCTGCATGTCTAGACAAAAATGCTTTATTCTTGTCCTCATGTAATGAAACAGAGGTGGATCAATAGAATAACACTCGTTGGTGGTGTAAGCGTACAATAAATACAATGTAAGATATAAAATAGGAATTTTCATAATATATACAAATACAAATGTATGATGTAAAGTTATAATATTTCACAGATCGGTTAAGTTTGGGGATTAATCTAAATCGCCAACAATCCAAACACCCCTCTACCTCTCTCTTGTTCTCGCCCGCCGTCGTTTGACCCCTGGCACGTGGTGCGGATGCCCTTCAATTCCTCGTTGTTTAGGTTAAACATGGTTGTTTTCTGGGGGGATGGGGATCATCCAGGCTTTTGAAATGTTTGCTTTCGGGCGTCAAACAACAGGGACAAGCAGAAAGTGACTGACTTTACAGTGAAGCTATCGGTCGTAAAGGAACCAGAGTCTGTCCAAAACAAATAGTCCCAGCTCCCTAAAGTGTACACAAGTAGTGTAATGATGGCAAGCTGGTCCATTATGGATTGGCATCCTAATGTTGTCATTGATCAAATCAAATGTTATTTGTCACATGCGCCGAATGCAACTGGTGTAGACCTTACAGTGAAATGCGTACTTACAAACCCTTAACCAACAATGCAGTTCTTGAAATAGAGTAAAGGAAATATTTACAAAATAAACTAACGTAAAAATAAATCAAATCAAAAAGAATGCAAGAAAATGACATAACAATAATGAGGCTATATACAGGGGGTAAAGTGACTGCATGCATGGATAATAAACAGCGAGTAGCAGCAGTGTACAAACAAAGGGGTGGGGGGGATTAATTGTAAATAGTCTGGGTGGATTCATTGTTCAGCAGTTTACGACTTGGGGATAGAAGCTGTTAAGAAGCCTATTGGTCCCTCACCTGGTACTCCGGTACCGCTAGCCGTGCGGTAGCGAAGAGAACAGTCTATGACTTGGGTGACTGTTGTCTTTCACAATATTTTGGGCCTCTAACACCACCTAATATATAGGTCCTGAATGTCAGGAAGCTTGGCCCCAGTGCTGTACTAGGCTGTACACACTACCCTCTGTAGCGCCTTACGGTCAGATGCCAAGCTGTTGCCATACCAGGTGGTGATGCAACCGGTCAGGATGTTCTCTATGGAGGATCTATGGAGGATCTGGGAACCCATGCCAAATCTTTTCAGTCTCCTCAATGACAGTCATTGTTATGCACCTAAACATTATTATGACCAGTTATCATGAGAGCATATGTACTGACTTAGATATATACTGGTATTAGCCTGTATCAACAAACTAGCATGCAACACAGATGGCCCCCTGCATAAGTCAATTCATAACAAAATCATGTAGCTACCTAGCTAGCTATGTTTGATGGGACCGTTGAGTAACTGTATTTAAACAAGTAACACTGATTTGGAGCTATTGATTTTACAGAGAACATTGATGGCTATAATCTGCGGTTGCATTATGCTATGCTGTACAAAAATATAAAAGCAACAATTTCAACGATTTAGCTGAGAGTTACACTTCATATAAGGAAATAAGTCAATTGAAATAAATTCATTAGGCCCTAATCTATGGGTTTCCTTTGACTGGGCAGGGTGCTCAGCCATGGGTGGGAATGGGAGTGCATAGGCCCACCAATGTGGATGCCAGGCCCACCCACTGGAGAGCCAGGCCAGGCCATTAAAAATGAGTTTTCCCCACAAAAGGGCTTTATTTCAGAAATAGTCCTCAGTTTCATTAGCTGTCCACATGGCTGGTCTCAAAACGACCCCCCGGTGCCGGATCTGCAGGTCCTGGGCTGGTGTGTTTACACGTGGTCTGTGGTTGTGAGGCCAGTTGGACATACTGCAAAATTCTCTGAAACAATGTTGGAGGTGGCTTATAGTAGAGAAATTAACATTCAATTATCGTGCAACAGCTCTGGTGGACATTCCTGCAGTCTGCATTCCAATTGCACGCTCCCTCAAAACAATCGCTTTTTGTGCATATGGAACATTTCTAGCATCTTTTCATTTCAGCCCATGAAACATGGGACCAACACCTTACATGTTGTGTTTATATTTTGGTTCAATATACAGGGCATTCGGAAAGTAATCACACCCTTTGACTTTTTCCACATTTTGTTACGTTACAGCCTTATTCTAAAGTGTATTAAATCGTTTTTTTCCTGATCAATGTACACACAATACCCTATAATGACAAAGCAAAAACAGGTTTTTGGATATCCCCCCCCCACCACACACACACACACACACAAACACAAAAAAAATGAAATATCACATTTACATATGTATTCAGAGCCTTTACTCAGTGCTTTGTTGAAGCACCTTTGGCGGATATTACAGCCTTGTGTCTTGTTGGGTGTGACGCTACAAGCTTGGCACGCTTGTATTTGTGGAGTTTCTCCCATTCTTGCTGCAGATCCTCTCAAGCTCTGTCAGGTTGGATGGGAGCTATTTTCTCTGTCAGGTTGGATGGGAGCTGCACAGCTATTTTCAGGTCTCTCCAGAGATGTTTGATCGGGTTCAAGTCCAGGTTCTGGCTGGGTCATTCAAGGACATTCAGAGGGGAGGAGGAGGTAACTGGGCCGGTTGACAGCTCACACCCTGCCGTAAATGAAAGGAGAGGGGATCAAGAAATCCACCAAGGAATGTTCTTTGTTAACAGATTTTTCCCACCAAAACTAATTCTAACAAGAACGTGGGGAACGGTCAGAGATGATCTATAGAAAACTAATGTCATATTGGTTTTTATTTTGTGATGTCATTGAAAAGGTTGTGAAGGAAATACTGTAACTTGAAAAGTATTTAGACTACAGGTATGAAGTTTCCATCCTTAACGTTGTATATGAAATATGAACAATGAAGCAAGTATTTTTGTTAAGATATGAATGTGATTTTAGGAGGTATAAGATAATCTATCTCCTATAAACTGTGCATAGTAAGTAGCCACGCCCCGAGTGAAGTCAGAGAGTTTGTCAGACTGACGGAACCGTCCCCTTCGGCCAGAGTGCATAAAAGCATGGAGCATAGCAACAAGTTTGAAATGGTTGGAATTTTGAACCTCAACACGAGGTGAAGAACAGTAACTCACCTCCCAGACTTGACCAGAACATTGCCAGGCTGCAGCTGCGCATGTAAAGTGGTCCAAACTCTGAACATCAACACGAGGTGGAGAAAGGAGAAAACTGTCCTCTCGGAAAATCACTGGAACGGCTTATTAGCTGTCTTAAGTCAAATATCTAGAAAAGCTAATATAAGTGAGAACACCTTAATGCTCTTCCAATCATCCTACTGTACTACTATTCTCAAGTCACCATAGTATACTACTCTCATCACCAATGGGAACCGTCGACATGGCTGACTGTCTTCCCAGGAGCATCTCTCAGAGTGAACACCAGTAGAAGAGATGGTTCTGCACCCTTTCAGACAATCAGAGCCTTACAAGAGTGCCGCTGAAAGGCCAACCCACATCCTTCCTATGGAGGGCTGGTTCTGACAGAGATAAACGCTGAACAATGACACTCCCACATAAATAGATTCATGATTTCTTACTCCAAACTGGAGGCCGTTCGTGTGCACAGTAAATTATTAGTTCTAAAATGTATCAATGATAGGTGTCCCTTTTTCTCCCCCCCTCTTCATTTTCTGTGTAACAAGCACGCTTGTATTGTTGTCAGTCTGTTAGGGACCTTTTTCTCAAGTATTAAGTGTGTATGTTTATTCTATGTTATTATTTATTTAGCAAGTAAATACAGTTGAAGTCGGAAATTTACATAAACCTTAGCCAAATACATTTAAACTCAGGAGGAGACAGGATAAATAAGGATTTTGAAGCCTTGAGACAATTGAGACATGGATTGTGTATGTGTGCCTTTCAGAGGGTGAAGGGGCAAGACAAAAACAGTAAGTGCCTTTGAACAGGGTATGGTGGTAGGTGCCAGGCGAACCGGTTTGTGTCAAGAAATGCAACTCTGCTGGGTTTTTCATACTCAATGTTTATTCTCATTAACATTACGACCGTGGAAAGGTTTTTAATGAGCTGTCAAACACCCCGGTAATGACAGAAATGGGCTCATTGAGATATATTGGCTTTCTGTTGAATCTACAGTGCCTTGCAAAAGTGTTCATCCCCCTTGGCGTTTTTCCTATTTTGTTGCATTACAACCTGTATTTATATTGATTTTTATTTGGATTTCATGTAATGGACACAATATACAAAATAAAAAAAGAATACAAGCACATTATTCCATCGGTCATTACCCCACCTTTTTAACAAAATGAGGCTCAAGATTCTGACAAGAAACACAAAATAGTCCAAATTGGTGACACAAATTCTTTTGAAAAATAAAAAACTGAAAATTGGTGTTTGCATATGTGTTCACCCCTTTTGCTTTAAAGCACTTAAATAAGATCTGGTGCAACCAATTACCTTCCAAAGTCACATAATTAGTAAACAAAGTCCACCTGTGTGAAAAGTGTCACGTGCCCTTTCACATAATCTCAGTATATATACAACTGTTCTGAAATGCCTGCAACACCACTAAGCAATGGGCACCACCAAGTAAGATGCACCATGAAGACCAAGGAGCTCTCCAAATAGAGGTCAGGGACAAAGTTGTGGAAAAGTACAGATCAGGGTTGGGTTATAAACAAATATCTGAAACTTTGAACATCCCATGGAGCATCGTTAAATCCATTATTAAAAAATGGAAAGAATACGGTACCACAACAAACCTGCCAAGAGAGGGCCGCTCACCAAAACTCACAGGCAAGAAAGGCATTAATCAGAGAGGCAACAAAAAACCAAAGATAACCCTGAAGGAGCTGCAAAGCTCCACAGTGGAGATTGGAGTATCTGTCCATAGGACCACGTTAAGCCGTACACTCCACAGAGCTGGGCTTTATGGAAGAGTGGCCAGAAAAAAGCCAGTTGAAAAGCCAATAGTTATGCTTGCTCAAATTTTCTGTTTTTGTTTTGTCTTATTTCTTGTTTGTTTCACAATAAAAAAATATTTTGCATCTCCAAAGTGGTATGCATGTTGTGTAAATAAAATAATACAACCCCCCAAAAAATCAATTTTAAATCCTGGCTGTAAGGCAACAAAGTAGGAAAAATGCCAAGGGGGGGGGGGGGGATGAATACCTTCACAAGCCACTGTATATGAACACTAAACCTTTGTCTGGGATTTAACCAGAAGGGGACTAGGGTTCCAATTTGGGAACACCCCCCCCACGTTCAGCTGGAAGGTGGCGCATGGAACGCAAAAATATTCCTAAAAATATTTAACCTCCACACATTAACAAGTCCAATGGCTCAAATGAAAGATAAACACCTTGTTTATCTACCCAGCAAGTCAGATTTCTAAAATGTTTTACGGCGAAAACATAGCACATATTTATATTAGATCACCACCGAAACAAAAGGCAAGCGGCGGCCATTTTGTCCCAGAAAAAAATCTAATTTAAAAGTAGGATTAAAAAATGAATAATTCACTAACCTTTTGAAAATCTTCATCAGATGACAGTAATATTACATGTTACACAGTACATTTGTTTTTTTTTCAATAATATGCCATTTATATCCATAAATCTCTGTTTACAATGACGACATTTCAAAAAATGCTACTCAAATGTCAGGAGAAATGATGATAGCTCCAACAGATAACGTCAGATAACAAGCAATAAACATGACTAAATATACATGTTCTACATATATTTACGAAGATACACTTCTTCTTAATGCAACCGCTGTATTACATTTATTTTTAACATTACAGACATCGTTCACTGGGCTATACTATGAGTCAGCGCTCAGATATTAGCAGTATGTCTCCTCTACGTTTGGAGTCCACAGAAACACCAAATAACCACATAAATATTCCCTTACCTTTGATGTTCTTCCATCAGAAGACGTAGAAGGAGTCATACTTACCCAATACATCGTTTGGTTTCATGTTGTGTGTCTCTGTATTAGCACATGTTAACAGCTTCGGCTGAAATGCATCCAAAAGGACTTCTGGTCCAGCACTCTTGCGCATCAAAACTTCCAATTTACATATTATATGTCCACTAAACTGGTCAAACAATGTGAAAAATCGAGCTTTATGATGTTTTTAGCATGTAGAACAAAGATCAGCGTGAACAGACAATCCGGCTTCAAATGCTGGATCATGGAAAAAGACGTACTCCAAATCGGCCGCGCGCAATAGAGTGCCTGTTTTTCAGAGGGACACGAGCAATTTCGCACGCCAAACGTGCAGGGCTCGTGGGATTCTCACAATGAACGTGCCATTTGAAAGCTGACATCGCACTGAACAGATAGAGACTGTTCCTGGATCGGTAGCTGCCTGGGAAGGGTGGGGGCCATGACGTCAAAGTTGACCCAACTTTTCTCTTCACAAGAGAGAGTTTGGGAGAAAGGCTGCCCTGAGAGTTCTGCTTTACATACAGACATAATTTAAATGGTTTTAGAAACTTTAGAGTGTTTTCTATTCAATAATAATTTTTATATGCATATATTAGCAATTTTGGGAAAAAATATTTTCAGTTTACTATGGGTACGCACTTTCTCCAACGGGGGCAGTATAGAGGGGGAGCTCTATCTCGATGCTTACATCACAAGAAAGAGAAGAAATACAACTTTATTTTGATGGTGTTCATTTTTTGAGGAATTGAAGAAAGTAATCTAATACAGTTGACATTTTTATCAATTAAATGCTGAAATTAAAGTAACTTCTGCTAATGAGTTTTTTTGTTTTTTTACGTGTTATTTCTTACATTAGTACCCCAGGTCATCTTAGGTTTCATTACATACAGTCGAGAAGAACTACTGAATATAAGATCAGCGTCAACTCACCATCAGTACGACCAAGAATATGTTTTCCGCGATGCGGATCCTGTGTTCTGCCTTACAAACAGGACAACGGAATGGATCGCATGCAGCGACCCAAGAAAACGACTCCGAAAAAGAGGGAAACGAGGCGGTCTTCTGGTCAGACTCAGGACACGGGCACATCGCGCACCACTCCCCAGCATTCTTCTTGCCAATGTCCAGTCTCTTGACAACAAGGTTGACGAAATCCGAGCAAGGGTGGCATTCCAGAGGGACATCAGAGACTGCAACGTTCTCTGCTTCACGGAAACATGGCTCACTGGGAAGACGCTATCCGATGCGGTGCAGCCAACGGGTTTCTCCACGCATCGCGCCGACAGAAACAAACATCTTTCTGGTAAGAAGAGTGGCGGGGGCGTATGCCTCATGACTAACGAGACATGGTGTGATGAAGGAAACATACAGGAACTCAAATCCTTCTGTTCACCTGATTTAGAATTCCTCACAATCAAATGTAGACCGCATTATCTTCCAAGAGAATTCTCTTCGATTATAATCACAGCCGTATATACCCCCCCAAGCAGACACATCGATGGCTCTGAACGAACTTTATTTAACTCTTTGCAAACTGGAAACCATTTATCCGGAGGCTGCATTCATTGTAGCTGGGGATTTTAACAAAGCTAATCTGAAAACAAGACTCCCTAAATTTTATCAGCATATCGATTGCGCAACCAGGGGTGGTAAAACCTTGGATCATTGTTACTCTAACTTCCGCGACGCATATAAGGCCCTGCCCCGCCCCCCTTTCGGAAAAGCTGACCACGACTCCATTTTGCTGATCCCTGACTACAGGCAGAAAATCAAACAAGAGGCTCCCACGCTGAGGTCTGTCCAACGCTGGTCAGACCAAGCTGACTCCACACTCCAAGACTGCTTCCATCACGTGGACTGTGACATGTTTCGTATTGCGTCAGTCCCCTACATTCCTTTCACATTTCCACAAACTTTAAAGTGTTTCCTTTCAAATGGTGTTTCCTTTCAAATAACACCATAGTACCCTCCAAACTCGTCCCTGGGTCTCGACCCCGCCCTGTGCAACTGGGTACTGGACTTCCTGACGGGCCGCCCCCAGGTGGTGAGGGTAGGCAACAACATCTCCTCCCCGCTGATCCTCAACACGGGGGCCCCACAAGGGTGCGTTCTGAGCCCTCTCCTGTACTCCCTGTTCACCCACGACTGCGTGGCCACACACGCCTCCAACTCAATCATCAAGTTTGTGGACGACACAACAGTGGTAGGCTTGATTACCAACAACGACGAGACGGCCTACAGGGAGGAGGTGAGGGCCCTCGGAGTGTGGTGTCAGGAAAATAACCTCACACTCAACGTCAACAAAACTAAGGAGATGATTGTGGACTTCAGGAAACAGCAGAGGGAACACCCCCCTATCCACATCGATGGAACAGTAGTGGAGAGGGTAGCAAGTTTTAAGTTCCTCGGCATACACATCACAGACAAACTGAATTGGTCCACTCACACTGACAGCGTCGTGAAGAAGGCGCAGCAGCGCCTCTTCAACCTCAGGAGGCTGAAGAAATTTGGCTTGTCACCAAAAGCACTCACAAACTTCTACAGATGCACAATCGAGAGCATCCTGGCGGGCTGTATCACCGCCTGGTAAGGCAACTGCTCCGCCCTCAACCGTAAGGCTCTCCAGAGGGTAGTGAGGTCTGCACAATGCATCACCGGGGGTAAACTACCTGCCCTCCAGGACGCCTACACCACCCGATGTTACAGGAAGGCCATAAAGATCATCAAGGACATCAACCACCCGAACCACTGCCTGTTCACCCCGCTATCATCCAGAAGGCGAGGTCAGTACAGGTGCATCAAAGCTGGGACCGAGAGACTGAAAAACAGCTTCTATCTCAAGGCCATCAGACTGTTAAACAGCCACCACTAACATTGAGTGGCTGCTGCCAACACACTGTCATTGACACTGACCCAACTCCAGCCACTTTAATAATAGGAATTGATGGGAAATGATGTAAATATATCACTAGCCACTTTAAACAATGCTACCTTATATAATGTTACTTACCCTACATTATTCATCTCATAGGCATACGTATATACTGTACTCTACATCATCGACTGCATCCTTATGTAATACATGTATCACTAGCCACTTTAACTATGCCACTTGTTTACTTTGTCTACATACTCATCTCATATGTATATACTGTACTCGATACCATCTACTGTATGCTGCTCTGTACCATCACTCATTCATATATCCTTATGTACATATTCTTTATCCCCTTACACTGTGTATAAGACAGTAGTTTTGGAATTGTTAGTTAGATTACTTGTTGGTTATCACTGCATTGTCGGAACTAGAAGCACAAGCATTTCGCTACACTCGCATTAACATCTGCTAACCATGTGTATGTGACAAATGCAATTTGATTTGATTTGATTTGAACACTTAGATTACAGTGATATTATGTCTGATCTCGCAAACAATGAGATTTTCCAGAGGACTGGGGGGTGGGCTGCACTGAGACTGGGGGGTGGAGGGGCAGCACTGAGACTGGGGGGTACGCCATTCCATCTGGTTCGCACTTAGTGGTGACTATCATTTGTTTTTCAACAAATTCGACAATGACCCAACACACCTCCAGGCTGTGTAAGGGCTATTTGACCCAGAAGGAGAGTGATGGAGTGCTGCATCAGATGACCTGGCCACCACAATCACCAGACCTCAACCCAGTTGAGATGGTTTGGGAAGTGTTGGACCGCAGATTGAAGGAAAAGCATCCAACAAGTGTTCAGCATATGTGGGAACTCCTTCAAGACTGTTGGAAAAGCATTCCAGGTGAAACTGGTTGAGAGAATGCCAAGACTGTGCAAAGCTGTAATCAAGGCAAAGGGTGGCTACTTTGAAAAATCTCAAATATAAAATATATTTTGATTTGTTTAAGACTTTTTTGGTTATTACATGATTCTACATGTCTTCACTATTATTCTACAATGTAGAAAATAGTAAAAATAAAGAAAAGTCCTTGAATGAGTAGGTGTGTCCAATTTTTTGACTGGTAATGTACTGTAACACCAAATCAAATATGCTTCCCAAAAATAACAGGGTAGTAGAAGTGTGGTAGAATGTTTAGTTTGATTGGAGATTTTGGGCAGAGTGCTGTCGGGTAGCCTGATTTCAGATGTGTCCATGTAAACACGATTATTATGGAAATCGTTCTTCTTGATAAGCATATCAACATGTGTACATGTAATCGCGCTCATGCTCATAGAAAGTGACAGGGATCAGACTGAGGGAGGGAGGTCTGCCACAGCTGATTATGGATGGTGACGCCTCCATGCCGCTCCCTGGTGGGCGCCGGTCCTGATCCCTAACCCACCACAGGGCATTATGGTCGCTGTCTGTGAGGTAACTCACATGATTGACACCCACAGGCTTCTCACCTCTCACTGCATCCTGGTAACCATGGAAACCTTGCCTTTGTGGTTATCCCACTCGTTTCGTAAAGAATGACTCTCTGCCTCTCTCTTGCGCTCTCTCTCGCACTCTAACTCTCCCTCTCCCTCTCCAATACCCTAAATGTCTGTTGTAAGGGCACTCCTGGAATTAGCGCTGTGATGCTTGAAATAGATGTTCAAATGGATGTTCTAAAATGTGTGAATTTTGGAAGGGATTGAAGATCTAGAATTTAGAAGTTGAGGTATTGGTTTTAAGTCATTGTGTTAGAAAGGCATATATATATGTGAGAACCTGATGTGATGCTCTGAGGGCCAGTGCTGCTGTGTCTGTCTGCGGTAGAGATATGGGTTTTATGTACCCTCCCTCTCTCGGGAGACCTCCAGGAATAGATCCTAGTAAAGGTCAGGGAAACTCACAGGACAACTACATTCTTAGTGGAACTCCTCCAAGACTAAAACAGTCCTAGGACTGGAAGTCATTTTGGTTGACAGGCTATCAAACTGTACTCTCCTTTTGGGGGACGATTGGGGAACGATAGCGTGATGGGTGTAATCCCCAACCCCCTACCAAATCCTGGGGGCTGAGGGGGCACAGGTCATTCTGCTACAGTGGCTATGAAGGAAACTACAGGGGCTCATGGGAGACAGGAGTTCATCTCAGGGTCAAACTAAATTTTAAGAGCAGATCAGCCTTCCAACAGTGATTGGGTTTTTCACCACAGGAGGCTGCTGAGTGGAGGACGGCTCATAATAATGGCCTGAACGGAGCGAATGGAATGACATCAAACACATGAAAACCATGTGTTTGATACTTTTCCACTGACTCCACTACAGCCATTATCATGAGCCCGTCCTCCCCAATTAAGGTGCCACCAACCTCTTGTGTTTTTCACATACTGATAAAAACTACATCATCCATATAAGATACTATGACTGTATTTCAGTATTGTGACTGTATTTCAGAACTGAAATGGTCCAAGTGCAAATTCATGTCAAAATGACCATGTTTGTGTTTTTTCATGTCATTAAATATACTGCCTTTGAAAAGTGATATCTATAGGTCCTTGTTTTAGCAGAAAGTATTCATACCCCTTGACTTATTACACATTTTGTTGTGTTACAGCCTGAATTCAAAATGTATTAATATGATATATAGTCAAATTAATTGAAAATTCCATTAAGAAATATCTCATTTACATACAGTAAGTATTCACACCCCTGAGTCAATACATGTTAGAATCACCTTTGGCAGCAACTACAGCTGTGAGTCTTTCTGGGTACGTCTCTAACCACACCTGGAATGTACAATATTTCCACATCATTATTTTTTAAATTCTTCAATCTCTGTCAAGTTGGTTATTGATCACTGCTAGACAGCCATTTTCAAGTCTCATCATGGATTTTCAAGTCGATTTAAGTCAAAACTGTAACTAGGCCTCTCAGGAACATTCAATCCCATCTTACTAAGCAACTCCAATGTATATTTGGCCTTGCTTTAGGTTATTGTCCTACTGAAAGGGAAATTTGTCTCCTAGTGTCTGTTGGAAAGCAGACTGAACCAGGTTTTCCTCTAGGATATTGCCTGTGTTTAGCTCTATTCTGTTTCTTTTTATCCTAAAAAAGTCCCTAGTCATTGCTGATGACAAGCATACCCATAACATGATGCAGCCACCACCATGCTTGACAATATGAAGTGGTACTCCATGATGTTGTGTTGGTATTGCCCCAAACATATAACGCCTTGTTTTCATCACATAAAGTTAAAAGCCACATTTTTTGCAGTTTTACTGCGAACATAAAACATTTTTGTCTACAAGCCTCCTTCTTTTCACTCTGTCATTTAGGTTAGTATTGTGGAGCAACTACAATGTTGTTGATCCATCCTCAGTTCTCCCATCACAGCCATTACACTTTATAACTGTTCTAAAGTCACAATTGTCCTCATGGGGAAATCCCTGAGCGGTTTTCTTCCTCTCCGGAAATTGAGTTAGGAAGGACGCCTGCATCTTTGTAGTGACTGGGTGTATTGACACACCATCCAAAGTTGAATTAGTAACTTCACCATGCTCAAAGGGATATTCAATGTCTGTTTTTTATGAGATTTTTACCCATCTAACAATAGGTGCCCTGCTTTGTGAGGCTTTGTAAAACTTCCCTGGTCTTTATTTATTTGTTTGAAATTCACTGCTCGACTTAGGGATCTTACAGATAATTGTATGTGTGGGTTATTATGTAACTTGTTAAGCAAATTTCTACTCCTGAACTTACTTAGGCTTGCCATAACAAAGGGGTTGAATACTTATTGACTGAAGATTTTTCAGATTTTAATTTGTAGGTATTTGTAAAAAAAAATATCTAAAAACATAGTTCTACATAGTTCTACGTTTACATTATTTGTTATTATGTGTAGGCCAGTAACACAATCTCAATTTAATCCTTCTTTTTACTTCAGGCTGTATAACACTACAAATGTGGAACAAGTCAAGCGCTTTGAATACTTTCTAAACACACTGTAGATGAGATGGGCTGCTCCAGAAGGTTCACAGAAGTGTACTAGCAGACTGGACCCTGGTTTGAACACATCGGATATCCATTTAGTTGTCAAACCGTTTAGTGTAAACAAAGAAACTTCTCTTTTCCACACTGGTTCGCTCTGCGTTGTTAGTCCTCATGAATGATGCAGCCTCTCTATGGCTGCAGGAGGAGGGGGAGGGGTCGGCGTGCGAGTGTGTGTGTGTGTGAAATTGTTCGGGGGGCAACGTGGTGGAGGTGATGTGACTGATTCGGAGTGACTTCATTTCATGTAAATGCGAGCGCTCTGAGGGAATTCACTTTGGATTATGCGCACCACTGTGCACTGGCATGAAATATTAAGCGCCATGTCACTTTCTGTCCACAGGTGTCACTGGCGGGCAGGAGCAGGGCAGAAAAACTTAGCATTTTGATGAGGTGTGGATTTGGGCAGGCTTGTTTGAGGAAGCATATGCTCTGCTTTTGTTTCCACCAGCCGCTAGCCACGGACAAGTTGTCATTCCCGAGCAGAGTGTGTGCGCTTATCACTTGTGACAACGGCGTGAGGAGAGAGGGAGAGCGATAAAGTGGTGTGGCGGGCCGCCTCCATTCGGCCTCTGCTTTCCCAAGAGGCTTTTATGTTTTAGATGGTGCAGATTAAAGCCCCCCACTACTCCCACCAGGCATCCAGTCTATCCTCCCCCCTACAAACAAACTCCACTCGACCTCTTCATCTGCCCCTAACACAGCTCTCACTACCTCCTCTACCTCCCTCATTCCACCCTGTGAATGTTACTGTGTGGTAATTAATGGAGCAAGAAGTGATTCCATCTGACATCTTCACAGTCACCTGTACTCATAGAGACAAAGACTGGGAGAGGGAGAGAGATTGAGGGAGAGAGTGAGAGGTACTCATTTCAAGAACAGATGAGTAGTGTAGGAAATAGCAACCAGTTCACCCCTCTCTGGTTCTCTCATCTCTCCTGGCTATTCTCTCTTCTCTTTCATTATCCATTTGAGTCTCTATGTCTATCAGTTGAGTCAGATTGCATCTCATCTTGTCTCCTCTGCAGCAGTGGACATGTAGTCTGGCCTGGGTCGTGTAGCAGGACGGCTAAGACGAGAGGATGATGCCTTCAGGCTCAAGGAGTCATTCTAGTCAGTCACTATGAAGTTCCTCTGCTGTGATCCAGCGAGTCTCAGGCCTCACCTGTGCAATACTAGAGGGCTAGATATTCCCACAGTGTGACTAATGCCTTAATTGTAAGATGAAGTGCACTTGGGACAAAGATTTTTAAAAATGTTAGCTAATCCCTCTTAAGTATTAACAAATTTGACTTAAAATGTAAAAGAATATGAATTCTACTATGTAGTTTATGTAGCTTATTTATAACCCTGATGCTTGGATTTAGTTCACAGAGTAACCACTGAAACAGGGCCTGCCCTAACCCTTAAAAGCTACTCACTCGCTCCTTCACACCCTCACGCAGTGTGAATCAGTGAAAAGTTCTGACACTAGAAGCTCACGCAGTGTGAATCAGTGAAAAGTTCTGATACTAGAAACTCACGCAGTGTGAATCAGTGAAAAGTCCTGATACTAGAAGCTCACGCAGCGTGAATCAGTGAACATTTCTGATACTAGAAACTCACGCAGTGTGAATCAGTGAAAAGTCCTGATACTAGAAGCTCACGCAGCGTGAATCAGTGAACATTTCTGATACTAGAAACTCACGCAGTGTGAATCAGTGAAAAGTCCTGATACTAGAAGCTCACGCAGCGTGAATCAGTGAACATTTCTGATACTAGAAACTCACGCAGTATGAATCAGTGAAAAGTCCTGATTCTAGAAGCTCACGCAGTGTGAATCAGTGAAAAGTGCTTACTCTAGAAGCTCACGCAGTGTGAATCAGTGAAAAGTCCTGATTCTAGAAGCTCACGCAGTGTGAATCAGTGAAAAGTGTTTACTCTAGAAGCTCACGCACTGTGAATCAGTGAAAAGTGATTACTCTAGAAGCTCACGCAGTGTGAATCAGTGAAAAGTGCTGATTTTAGAAGCTCACGCAGTGTGAATCAGTGAAAAGTGCTGATTCTAGAAGCTCACGTGAGAACCAGATCACGTAAGCATCTACTTCACACATATGTCTGACTCGCCCACAAATGGATCATGGATTATTCAACAGAAAAACAGGTGCTCTCCTCCTTTCTTTCATAAAAAAAAGTAAGAAAGAAGGAGAGGAGAGGACACTGTGGCTTCATTGAAAAGAAAGCATCAGATCGGCTGTTTATCTTTTTCTTGAAAGCAGAGGGGGTAGTAAGCTGTGAGAGAGAGGGGGGTGAATGATGGAGATAGATGAAGTGGCCTGAGTGGGCCAGGTCCCCTACCTGGTTTCTGCTACCCTCTCCTTCTCCACCTCCACCCCTGACTGGGGCTCCTAAGGCAGATTTTAATGGTGGATTAAAGCAGGCCTGATCTTTTATTCAGGTGTGTTGTATTACCAGGTGAACACAGACCCTACCTAGAGGACTGAGATATAGAGAGCTGTGTGGGCCTGAGTGGGGTGTAAACGCAACAAGTGTGTGTGTACATACATACGTACCAGTCAAAAGTTTGGACACACCTACTCATTCAAGGCTTTTTCTTTATTTGTACTAATCAAATCAAATCAAATCAAATGTATTTATATAGCCCTTTGTACATCAGCTGATATCTCAAAGTGCTATACAGAAACCCAGGCTAAAACCCCAAACAGCAAGCAATGCAGGTGTAGAAGCACGGTGGCTAAGAAAAACTCCCTAGAAAGGCCAAAACCTAGGAAGAAACCTAGAGAGGAACCAGGCTATGTGGGGTGGCCAGTCCTCTTCTGGCTGTGCCGGGTGGAGATTATAACAGAACATGGCCAAGATGTTCAAATGTTCATAAATGACCAACATGTTCCAATAATAATATGTCAGTTGAAACTGGAGCAGCAGCACGACCAGGAGGACTGGGGACAGCAAGGAGTCATCATGTCAGGTAGTCCTGAGGCATGGTCCTAGGGCTCAGGTCAGTTGAAACTGGAGCAGCAGCATGGCCAGGTGGACTGGGGACAGCAAGGAGTCATCATGTCAGGTAGTCCTGGGGCATGGTCCTAGGGCTCAGGTCAGTTGAAACTGGAGCAGCAGCATGGCCAGGTGGACTGGGGACAGCAAGGAGTCATCATGTCAGGTAGTCCTGAGGCATGGTCCTAGGGCTCAGGTCAGTTGAAACTGGAGCAGCAGCATGGCCAGGTGGACTGGGGACAGCAAGGAGTCATCATGTCAGGTAGTCCTGAGGCATGGTCCTAGGGCTCAGGTCAGTTGAAACTGGAGCAGCAGCACGGCCAGGTGGACTGGGGACAGCAAGGAGTCATCATGTCAGGTAGTCCTGGGGCATGGTCCTAGGGCTCAGGTCAGTTGAAACTGGAGCAGCAGCATGGCCAGGTGGACTGGGGACAGCAAGGAGTCATCATGTCAGGTAGTCCTGGGGCATGGTTCTAGGGCTCAGGTCAGTTGAAACTGGAGCAGCAGCATGGCCAGGTGGACTGGGGACAGCAAGGAGTCATCATGTCAGGTAGTCCTGGGGCATGGTCCTAGGGCTCAGGTCAGTTGAAACTGGAGCAGCAGCATGGCCAGGTGGACTGGGGACAGCAAGGAGTCATCATGTCAGGTAGTCCTGGGGCATGGTCCTAGGGCTCAGGTACTCCGAGAGAGAGAAAGAAAGAGAGAAAGAGAGAATTAGAGAGAGCACACTTAAATTCACACAGGACACCGAATAGGACAGGAGAAGTACTCCAGATATAACAAACTGACCCTAGCCCCCCGACACATAAACTACTGCAGCATAAATACTGGAGGCTGAGACAGGAGGGGTCAGGAGACACTGTGGCCACATCCGAGGACACCCCCGGACAGGGCCAAACAGGAAGGATATAACCCCACCCACTTTGCCAAAGCACAGCCCCCACATTGTAGAATAATAGTGAAGACATCAAAACTATGAAATAACACATATGTAATCATGTAGTAACCAATTTTGTTTTAAACAAATCAAAATATATTTTATATTTTAGACTCTTCAAAGTAGCCACCCTTTGCCTTGATGACAGCTTTGCACACTCCAAGATAAGGTGTGTGTGTGTGTGTGTGTGTGTGTGTGTGTGTGTGTGTGTGTGTGTGTGTGTGTGTGTGTGTGTGTGTGTGTGTGTGTGTGTGTGTGTGTGTGTGTGTGTGTGTGTGTGTGTGTGTGTGTGTGTGTGTGTGCGTGTGCGTGTGTGTGTGTGTGTGCTCCTATCTGTTAGTTTTGTCTGTATGAGCAGGTGTTTCAGTGAAGCATGTGCACGGTTACATTTCTAGGTGTTTGTTGTGTTGGCATGTTTTGTGAATTGTGTGTATTTGTCGTAGGAGATGGGCTCCTCCTTGGAGTCTGAGGGTTTATTGTCTTATGAGGTGAGCTCTGAGGCTAGCAGTGGGAGCCTGGCAAGACTATTGGTTATGTGAGAGTATCTATCTGTATTTTATCTTTGTGTTAATGGCCTCCTCTGGTCATTCAACACATCAAAACACATCTACTATATCACAAGGTCTGTTGATGACCTAACTCACCTTCTCTGCTTTGGGTTGTTGAGGGAGCACAGATGCACCGGGGAGTTGACTTTCTTCATCTGCATCTGGCCTCTGTTTTGCCTGGAGCCTAATTACCCCATCAGAGCGCTGTCACTCACCCGCTGTACTCTCTCGTTCTGCGCTCCCCACACTCCACGCTCATCAGACCTTTTAAGTGATTTGTGTGTGATTGTGTTAGGAGGAGCAAAGGAGCAAAGCGCCTAAACTGGTGGAGGTAAAGAGCGATGGGGGACGATGTGGAGGCAAGTTAAATAATGGATACCCGTTCGTTCATCACGTTTTAGGCCCTCTACCCATTTGTCCTCTAACTAAATCTGTTTATTTCTCTCATGTTTATTTCTCTCTTTCACCATGTCGTCCTTAACCATGCACTTTTAGCTACGAAGGCTTTGGCAAAGCCTTCCTTAATAACATCCAACTTAGCATACTCCTCTGACAGTCTCTGTTTCTCTCTTCCTCTCCAGTGTCTGCTCCCTCCTTCCCTGCCTTGGACCTGAGTACATTACATCAGAGGAAGTCTGATCCAGGGCTTCAGAAGGTGAGCTCTCTTACGGGGTAACTGTTTTTACAGTTCTCTGGTTCTCTTTACATTGTGTATGTGCAGACATTTGCCTTGTCTGACATGTTTCTGAACAGACTCATGAAAGCCCTTGGCAACATGTGGTTTTTGACGTATGTGCATAGCTACATATATTACATGTGCCTAGCATTGGCCCCCGTCAGTGTTTACGGAAGTTAGAAACCGCAGCGTTGTTCTCCCTGCAGCAGGCCACCAAGTTCCCTGCCCTGGCTGCCTCATACATATGGGCACAGTCAGTCCGTCAGTGGTCCTGACCTGCAGCCCTCCAGCCCTCGCCCAGGAGCTCCCTGGGAGAAATGTCAATGAGGCCGCTGTGAGCCCCGCCCTGGCCCTACCCAGCCTCGGGTCTGTAGGCTGGCTGCATGCAGGAGGGTAATTATGTAAATGTTTACACTTTACACCCACTCCTCCTCTCGCTTTTTTCTCCTCCCCTCCCTCATCCCTCAACCCTCTGGACCCCCCAGGAAGCCCAGAGGTCCTGGCATACCAACTGGTGTTTGAGGTTCTGTTTTGTCACACACATACGTACGTTAGTTATGACTGTGGAAAGATAGTTGAAGGGAAATTGAGGGATTGTTGAAGAGGGGTTTTGAGCTGGTATCAGTCAACCATCATCTCCATCTCCATCTCAGGAGGAAGGTTGAGTTTATTGATGTTTGCATTTCATGCGGATGACTTAGGCTGCGTCTCTGGACAATGTTCCTGGTAGCATGGCTATAAGCTGCGCAATGTTGTCGTTGCCAGGCAGCCTGTCACACCCATAATTGGGGTTGTCACCAAGGAGAGTGAAGTGTCACTGGGGGGGGGGGGCTAAGTCAGAGCCATTTCACTACACTCTACAACCTGCTCTTGACAGAGGCAAGGTCAGGAGTTAATTGAATCATTAAAGAGCCCTGCTCCTTCTCCACACTCCTTTCCTCTATACACTGCATTAGGAAATTATTCAGACCACTTAACTTTTTCTACATTATTATAAAATGGATTAAATACAAAAAAGTGTTCATCAATCTACACACAATACCCAATAATGACTAAGTGAAAAACTGCTTTTCAGAAATGTTAGCAAATTCATACAAAATAAAAAACACATACCTTTACATAAGTATTCAGACCCTTTGCTACGAGATTCGAAATTGAGCTCAGGTGCATCCTGTTTCCATTGATCATCCTTGAGATGTTTCTACAACTTGATTGGAGTCTACCTCTGGTAAATTAAATTGATTGGACATGATTTGGAAAGGCACACACCTGTCTATATAAGGTCCCACAGATGACAGTGCATGTCAGAACATAAACCAAGCCATGAGGTCGAATAAATTGTCTGTAGAGCACAGAGACAGGATTGTGTCGAGGCACAGATCTGGGGAAGGGTACCAAAACATTTCTGCAGCATTGAAGGTTGCCAAGAACACAGTGGCCTGCATCATTCTTAAATGGAAGAAGTTTGGAACCACCATCGTCCCTGTCTATAAAGGCCCGGGCACTTATCGTCCCTGTCCATGAATGCCCGGGCACTTATCATCCCTGTCCATGAAGGCCCGGGCACTTATCGTCCCTGTCCATGAAGGCCCGGGCACTTATCGTCCCTGTCCTTGAAGGCCCGGGCACGTATCATCCCTGTCCATGAAGGCCCGGGCACGTATCATCCCTGTCCATGAAGGCCCGGGCTCATGTGTACATGTACAGCGGTCATGTCTTGTCCTCTGCTGCCCCCTGCAGGGGGACTCCAGCCAGAGATATTTTTACATACATCAAAAAGCTGTTTGGATAAAAACAAAATCAAGTCCAAGGCTTATTTCCATTGTGGTTTTCAGTGCCTGACCCTGCAATGTGTGTATATGTGTGTGTCTGAGATGCATCTCTAAGGTTGTGTTTGTTGTCAGGTTACAGAGTTGCTGTACAAAGATGAGCGTTTCTCTCAGGGAGCTACAGGATCTGCTGGTAAGATCAGTTGTGAATTGATGACAAGCTGACCAGAAGAACAGAATAATATCTGACAGTCAAGTGTCTCTCTGTCTGCATGCATGGTTCACAGTATATGTATCTGCACAGTGGCAGGAGTCTGCTGACACTCTCACTCTACATTGTGAATACTGTATGTGCATGCTCATGTCTAGTCTGCCCTAGATAAACTGTGTGGCCTGGCGAGAGAGACAGCCTTTCTGTCAGGGGAAATGGACCCAGGCTGCTGACACAGCGCTGAACAAACAGCCTGCATCTGAGTGTGTCAGGACTGTGTATCTTTCTATCAGTGTGTATAGCATGGCTGTGTCGCTCCGTGTCAGTGTGTGTGATCTGGTTGGGGCTGACCAGGCTACAGTGCTGGTGGGAGAGATGGAGGCAGTTTTCCGTCTCTCCTCATGTTGTCTCCTCCATGCGGCCGCCCCAGAGTGGCTGTCATCCACTGCCACCCGCCCGATACACATTACCTTTCATTTCACTCACAATGTGGCCTCTGTCAGCACTATACACACACGCACACAACCATTGTCCTGGAACCGCAACCTATGTCCTTGTATCCATCAGTTCTCAGTTGCGTTTAATTTTGGTTGTGGTGTGTGTGTGTGTGTGTGTGTGTGTGTGTGTGTGTGTGTGTGTGTGTGTGTGTGTGTGTGTGTGTGTGTGTGTGTGTGTGTGTGTGTGTGTGTGTGTGTGTGTGTGTGTGTGTGTGTGTGTGTGTGTGTGTGTGTGTGTGTGTGTGTGTGTGAATAACATCCGTCTACAGAGGCTGTGTCCTACTTTCTCTATAACCTGATTGATGGCATGTCTGAGGCAGAGGTGCAGGCTCAGGAGGACAAGCCCACCCAGTACTTTGACCAGCTGAAAAGCATGGTACACATGCACTGACTCACACACACACACACACACACACACACACACACACACACACACACACACACACACACACACACACACACACACACACACACACACACACACACACACACACACACACACACACACACACACACTTTACTCATCCCATTGATAAATACACCCCCTCTGACAGGCTTATCACACACACGCTGATCTCAGATTTCGTGGATAATGAGATAATGAGATTCAGATTATCCATGTCCCAAATTTCTGATTAGAAATCTGCCCCCTCCTAAAATGGACAAGCCCAGGTGAAAGAGAATTTTCAGAATCCGAGTCTCCCATGTTTGACCTGCAGGGTATGGTCATCCCAGGGAACATCTACGGAGGGATCAGGAACCTGCTAAACTCCCACCATGTGTCTGAGCTCGTCGAGGTATCTAACTCCTAAATCACTGGTTCTGGTTAGAGTGTTGGGCCAGTAACCGAAAGGTAGCTGGTTTGAGTACCCGAGCCAAAAAGGTGAAAAATCTGTCTGTGCTCTCGAGCTAGGCACTTAACCCTAATTTGCTCCAGGGGTGCCGTACTACTGTAGCTGACATTGTAAAACAACACATTTCACTATACCTATCCAGTGTTTGTGACAAAAAAAAACATTTATAATCTATTATTGTGATATATTATTGTGACCTAGATGACCAGTTCACAGTTACTGTATCAAATATTATTAATGGTTCCGTCTTGATTTCTTTCTTTCGTTGTTATTTGGGGTTCTTTTAGGATGTCACTGCCCTGGTGGACAGCAAAAAAGCTCTGAACATCAGAGACACTTACAACATATTCGTAAGTGAAGTCATTGGGTTTGGGAGATATAAGTGATAGTCGTTGGGTTTAGGAGATAAAGGTGATAGTCGTTGGGTTTGGGAGATATAGGTGATAGTCGTTGGGTTTGGGAGATATAGGTGATAGTCTTTTGGTTTGGGAGATATAGGTGATAGTCGTTGGGTTTGGGAGATATAGGTGATAGTTGTTGGCTTTGGGAGAGTGCTGAGGAGCGTGACACCAGTTCAGTGTCATGTGCACCGTTTTCACGCATCTGGCCTGCGGTGCGCCTCCCCAGTCCGCTGCGTCCTGTGTCTCCTTCGCGCACTCGCCCTGGGATGTGAGTCACTGTTCCGGTACAATGTGTGCCGGTTCTTCGCACTGTGTCTCCAGTGCGCCTCCACAGTCCAGTACGTCCTGTGCACCTCCCCGCACTCACCCTGAGGTGTGTGTCATCAGCCTGGTGCCACCTGTACCGGTCCCACGCATCAGGCCTCCAGTGTGCCTCCACAGTCCAGTGCTTCCGGCGACAGTTCCCAGTCCAGCGCTTCCGGCGACAGCTCCCAGTCCAGAGCTTCTGGCGACAGTTCCCAGTCCAGAGCTTCCGGCAACATGTCCCAGTCCAGAGCGTCCGGCGACAGGTCCTAGTCCAGAGCTTCCGGCGACAGTTCCCAGGCCAGAGCTTCCGGAGACGTTTGTTTCACAGTCCGGAACATTCTACAATGGTCAACAGTCCGGAACCTCCTACGACGGTTCACAGTCCGGAACCTCCTGAGACGGACCACGGTCCGGAATCTCCAGCTGCGGTCTTTGGTCCAAAGTCTCCAGCGATAGTCTGCAGTCCAGAGCCTCCAGTGACGGTCGGCAGTTCAGAGCCTCAAGCGACAGTTGACAGTCCGGAGCCATCCCTGGGGGTCGGCAGTTTGGATTCTCCAGCGGCGATCCATAGTCCGGAGCCGCCGATGATGATCCACGGTCTGGAGTCCCCGGCGAAGATCTATAGTCTGGTTCCTTCGGTGACCATCCATGGTCTGGTTCCTCCGGCAACGATGCACGGTCCGGAGCCTCCGGCAACAATCCACGGTCCAGTTCCACGGAAGTGGAGGGATCAGCAAGCGGAGCAGGGTCTACGCCCCGAACCGGAGCCGCCACCGAGGCTAGATGCCCACCCGGACCCTCCCTCATAGAGTCAGGCTTTGAGGGTGGAGTCCACAGCTTTGGGGGGTCAGGGGGTACTGTCACGCCCTGACCTTAGAGAGCCTGTTTATTTCTCTATTTGGTTAGGTCAGGGTATGAATTTGGGTGGGCATTCTAGTTTTCTATTTCTTTGTTGGCCGGGTATGGTTCCCAATTAGAGGCTTACTTAGGTAGCCTGTTTTCCAGTTTTGGGATCTTGTTTTTGCACAGTAGCTGTCGAGCCCTGCAGAACCTTACGTTCGTTTATATTTTGTTGTTTTTTGGTGTTCATCCTAATAAAGAAGATGTACACTTTCCACGCTGCACTTTGGTCTCATTCTGACGATGGACGTAACACACTCACATTTCTAATTGCTAAATTGTAATTATTTCACCACTATGGCCTATTTATTGCCTTACTTTCCTAATCTTACCTCATTTGTACACACTGTATATAGACTTTACTATTGTGTTATTGACTGTATGTTTGTTTATTCCATGTGTAACTCTGTGTTGTTGTTTGTGTCGCACTGCTTTGCTTTATCTTGGCCAGGTCGCAGTTGTAAATGAGAACTTGTTCTCACTTGGCCTACTTGGTTAAATAAAGACGAAATTTAAAAAATATAACATTAAAAAGATGATTAAATGTAGAAAATAGTACAAAATAAAGAAAACCCCCTGAATGAACAGGTGTGTCCAACTTTTGACTGGTACTGTATATATGACAGAACTCTTTCTACTTTAACAGAATTACAGAAATCTGTCCTGATTGTAATGGCATATCATGTCTGGGAAAGTGCTTGAACATTTCACACAGACAAATTTGCATGTGAATTCAAGCAGAGGCGTTGTGAAGGGTGGGGGGTTTATCTGTCCATTAGCCCCAGCTAGTGCGGTGGCGGCTTGTCATCCACATTAGCACACCTCGCTGCCCCGGCCTACCGGGCCACGGTACAGACCGCCAGGCCCGCGCTGACGCTGACGATCATGACTTATGGCACAACCACTCACCGGCTCCCCTCTTTTAATGGCTTTGTTGTTTTCCTTCTTTCCTTCATTCCCCTACAACTTTCCCTCCTTTGCCCTGCAGAGCAATACATAGAGACTGGTTATAGAGCAGGGACACACAGCTCTAGGTGTGCAGGGGCCTAGTGGAAGGCAAGACAAGATAGGGAAATTAGAGGGATTAATGGCCTATGTGATATTTGTTTACCTGGCCGTGGTGGTATATGGCTGGATGCCTCTCAGTTCCCTGGCTGATATAAATACCACTCTGTCTGCCTGGCCGCCTGGCCTCCATTTGGTCATGTTAGCACCGAGCCACAGGTCGTGGTGATTAGTGGTGCTGTCAGGAAGGAGAAAATAATGGATGTGTGGTCTCACTCACTCACTCACTCACTCACTCACTCACTCACTCACTCACTCACTCACTCACTCACTCACTCACTCACTCACTCACTCACAGGCTAGCTGACAGGTTCCTTCACCTAGTACATCTGCTCTGCTGGTGTGTGTTTCGTGCTGATTGATAGTCAGGGATGGGGTCTCTTAGGGGGAGTCATAAGCTCTACAGCAGAGTTGTCATTTGCTAATACCTTAGCTAGCTATTAACCACATGTTGAATCCAGAATTTTAATATCATCCTAAAAAGTTAGTTACAGGTGGATCTTAACATTACTATCCACTTATGAGTAACCTCTAAATATACAACATTATTCATGAACATCGGACCTTGTAGTCCAATCGGACCTTGTAGTCATGACAGATAATATTCAGATTTTTGGTGACTTTAATATTCTCATGGAAAAGTTCACAGACCCACTCCAAAAGGCTTTCGGAGCCATCATCGACTCAGTGGGTTTTGTCCAACATGTCTTCGGGCCTACTCACTGCCACAGTCCGGGGTCTCCAGGGACGGTACCCAGTCCGGGGTCTCCTGCAATGGTTCCCACTCTGGCGATGATCCGCAGTCCAGAGCCTCCGGCGATGATCCACAGTCCAGTTCTACAAAGGCGGAGGGATCAGCGTAAAGAGGGGGGCGGCTTCCAGAACCAGAGCCGCCACCAAGGGTAGATGCACACCCAGACCCTCCCCTATAGTTCCAGGTTTGCGGCCGGGAGTCCGCACCTTTGGGGGGGTTTACTGTCACGCCCTGACCTGAGATATCTCTGTTTTCTTTATATTTTCATTAGGTCAGGGTGTGACAAGGGTGGATACGCTAGTTTTGTATTGTCCAGCGGTTTCGTATTGTCTAGGGTTTTTGTATGTCTAGAGTTTTGTAGATCTAGGTATTTGTATGTTTATGGTGGCCTGATATGGTTCCCAATCAGAGGCAGCTGTTTATCGTTGTCTCTGATTGGGGATCATGTTTAGGTAGCCATTTCCCTTTTGGTGTTTGTGGGACATTATTCTGTGTCTACAGTAAGTTGCCTTTGTGCACTCCAGTAGCTTCACGTTTCGTTTGTGCTTTTGTTGTTTTCTTTATTGAGTTCCTCTTTATTAAAATGTTGTGGAACTCTATGCACGCTGCTCCTTGGTCCATTCCATACGACGATCGTGATACCTGTGGAATAATATTGTGGATCTTAATGTGTTTCCTCATAATAACTATCATAACACCATATTATTACGTTTGCAATCACACAAAATAATCTGCTCAGAACCCAACCAAGGATCATCAAAAGCCATGCTATAAATTCTCAGACAACCCAAAGATTCCTACATGCCCTTCCAGACTCCCTCCATCTACCCAAGGATGTCAGAGTCAGAGTACAAAAATCGGTTAACCACCTAACTGTGGAACTAAATGTAACTTTCCGTAATACCCTAGATGCAGTAGCACCACTAAATATAAAAAAATGTTGCCATAGCTCCGTGGTATAAAGAAAATACCCAAGCCCTGAAGCAAGCTTCCAAAAAATTGGAACGGAAATGACGCTACACCAAACTGGAAGTACTCCGACTAGCTTGGAAAGACAGTACTGTGCAGTATCTAAGAGCACTCACTTATTTTTGTAACTGAATTGAGGAGAATAAGAACAATCCAACATTTAGTTTTGATACTGTCACAAAGCTAACTAAAAAGCAGCATTCCCCAAGAGAAGACGGCTTTCACTTCAGCAGTGATATATTCAGGAAGTTCTTTGAGAAAAATATAATTAACATTAGAAAGCAAATTACAGACTCCTCTTTAAATCTGCATATTTCTTCAGAGCTCAGTTGTCTGCACAACACTGCCAGGACCTAGGATCAAGGGAGACACTCACATGTTTTAATCCTATATCTCTTGAAACAGTCATGAAAATAGTAATGGCCTCCAAAACATCAAGCTGCATACTGAACTCTATTCCAACTAAACTACTGAAAGAGCTGCTTCTTGTGCTTGGACCTCCTTTGTTGTACATAGTAAATGACTCCCTATCCACCAGATGTGTACCAAACTCACTAAAAGTGGCAATAATAAAGCCTTTCTTGAAAAAGCCAAACCTTGACCCAGAATATATTAAAAACTATTGGCCTATATCAAATCTCCCATTCATCTCACATTTAAAAAGAAAAAGCACTGCCTTCCTGAAGACAAACAATGTATACGAAACGCTTCAGTCTGGTTTTAGACCCCATCATAGCACTGAGACTGCACTTGTGAAGGTGGTAAATTACCTTTTAATGGCATCAGACGAAAGCTCTGCATCTGTTCTCGTGCTCCTAGACCTTAGTGCTGCTTTTGAAAGCATCAATCACCACATTATTTTGGAGAGATTGGAAACCCAAATTGGTCTACACGGACAAGTTCTGGCCTGGTTTAGATCTTATCTGTCGGAAAGATATCAGTTTGTATCTGTGGATGGTTTGTCCTCTGACAAATCAACTGTAAGTTTCGGTGTTCCTCGAGGTTCCATTTTAGGACCACAAATTTTTTCACTCTATATTTTACCTCTTGGGTATGTCATTCGGAAACATAATGTTAACTTTCACAGGCATGTGGACGATACACAGATGTACATTTCAATGAAACATGGTGAAGCCCCAAAACTGCCCTCCCTGGAAGCCTGTGTTTCAGACATAAGGAAGTGGATGGTGGCATTTTAAAAAAACTTTTAAACTCGGTCAAAACAGAGATACTAGTTCTAGGTCCCAAGAAACAAAGCAATCTTCTGTTGGTTCTGACATTTAGTCTTGATGGTTTTACAGTCGTCTCAAATAAAGCTGTGAAGGACCTCTGCATTACTCTGGACCCTGATCTCTCTTTTGACAAACATATCAAGACTATGTTATTAAGGACAGCTTTTTTCCATCTTCATAGCATTTCAAAAATCTGAAACTTTCTGTCCAAAAATGGAGAAAAGTTCATCCATGCTTTTTTCACTTCTAGATTAGACTACTGCAATGATCTACTTTCCGGCTACCCGGATAAAGCACTAAATAGACTTCAGTTAGTGCTAATTACGGCTGCTAGAATCTTGACTAGAACCTTAAAATGTGATCAAATTACTCCAGTGCTAACCTGACTACACTGGCTTCCTGTTGAGGCTAGGGCTGATATAAAGATTTTACTGCGAACCTACAAACCATTACATGGGCTTGCTCCTAGCTATCGCTCCAATTTGGTCCTGCCATACATACCTAAATGTATGCTGCAATCACAAGACACAGGCCTCCTTACTGTCCCTAGCATTTCTAAGCTAACAGCTGGAGGCAGGGCTTTGTCCTATAGAGCTCCATTTTTATGAAATGGTCTGCCTATCCATGTGAGAGACGCAGACTCGGGCTCAACCTTTAAGTCTTTACTGAAGACTAATTTCTTCAGTAGGTCCTATGATTGAGTGTAGTCTGGCCCCGGGGTGTGAAGGTGAACAGAAAGGCTCTGGAACCACCCTTGCTGTCTCTGCCTGGCCGGTTCCCCTCTCTCAACCGGGACTCTGCCTCTAACCCTATTACATTGGCGGAGTCACTGGCTTACTGGTGCTCTTCCATCCCGTCCCTAGGAGGGGTGCATCACTTGATTGGGTTGAGTCACTGAAGAGATCTTCCAGACCAGGTTTGGCTCCCACCTCGGGTTCGTGCTGTGGGGGAGATCTTCGTGGGCTATACTTGGCCTTGTCTCAGGGTAGTAAGTTGGTGGTTGAAGATATCCTTCTAGTGGTGTGTTTTGGCCCAGTCCGGGTGTGTCGTCGGACGGGACCACAGTGTCTCCCGACCCCTCCTGTCTCAGCCTCCAGTATTTATGCTGCGAAAGTTTATGTCGGGGGGTTAGGGTCAGTCTGTCATATCTGGAGTATTTCTCCTGTCTTATCCGGTGTTCTGTGTGAATTTAAGTATGCTCCCTCTTATTCTCTCTCTCTCGCTCCTTGTCTATTCTCTCGGGGACCAGAGACATAGGACCATGCCTCAGGACTACCTGGCCTGGTGACTCCTTGCTGTCCCCAGTCCACCTGGTCGTGCTGCTGCTCCAGTTTCAACTATTCCTCCTGCAGCTATAGAACCCTGACCTGTTCACCGGACGTGCTACCTTGTCCCAGACCTGCTGTTTTCAACTTTCTAGAGACAGGAAGACCGGTAGAAATACTCTGAACAATCGGCTATGAAAAGCAGACTGACATTTACTCCTGATGTGCTGCAACTACCTGTTGCACCCTCTACGACCACTGTGATTATTATTATTTGACCCTGCTGGTCATCTATGAACGTTTGAACATCTTTGCCATGTACTGTTATAATCTCCACCGGCACAGCCAGAAGAGGACTTGTCACCTCTCAGAGTCTGGTTCCTCTCTGGGTTTCTTCCTAGGTTACTGCCTTTCTCAAAAGTTTTTCCTAGCCACCATGCTTCCCCATGCATTTGATTGATTGATCTTACTCCCCTAGCTCCCTACTTTCGTTATCTCGGGTTTGATCCTCAGGGCTCAGACACACCAATAGCGGTTGCTGTCTGGGAGTACTTAGCATCTCTGAACATAATTTGTGAACAGTGCACACCAATTTTACATAAACTCAGCAAAAAAAGAAACATCCCTTTTTCAGGACCCTGTCTTTCAAAGATAATTCGTAAAAGTCCAAATAAATTCACAGATCTTCATTGTAAAGGGTTTAAACACTGTGTCCCATGCTTGTTCAACGAACCATCAACAATTCATGAACATGCACCTGCAGAACATTCGTTAAGACACTAACAGCTTACAGATGGTAGACAATTAAAGTCACAGTTAGAAAACCTAGGACACTAAAAGAGACCTTTCTACTGCCTCTGAAAAACACAAAAAGAAAGATTCTCAGGGTCCCTGCTCATCTGTGTGAAGGTGCCTTAGGCATGCTGCAAGGAGGCATGAGGACTGCAGATGTGGCCAGGGCAATAAATTGTGATGTCTGTACATTGAGACACCTAAGACAGCGCTACAGGGAGACAGGACGGACAGTTGATCATCCTCGCAGTGGCAGACCACGTGTAACAGCACCTGCACAGGATCGGTACATCCGAACATCACACCTGCGGGACAGGTACAGGATGGCAACAACAACTGCCAGAATTACACCAGGAATGCACAATCCCTCCATCAGTGCTCAGACTGTCTGTAATAGGCTGAGAGAGGCTGGACTGAGGGCTTGTAGGCCTGTTGTAAGGCAGGTCCTCACCAGACACCGGCAACAATGTCGCCTATGGGCACAAACCCACCGTTGCTGGAACAGACAGCACTGGCAAAAAAGTGCTCTTCACTGACAAGTCGCAGTTTTGGCTCACCAGGGGTGATGGTCGGATTCACATGTATTGTCCAAGGAATGAGCGTTACACTGAGGGCTGTATTCTGGAGCGGGATCGATTTGGAGGTGGAGGGTCAGTCAGGTAGAAGAGTGGGGTAAACATCTCACAACAAGAACTGGCAAATCTGGTGCAGTCCATGAGGAGGAGATACACTGCAGTTCTTAATGCAGCTGGTGGCCACACCAGATTCTGACTGTTACTTTTGATTTTGACCACCCCTTTGTTCAGAGACATATAATTCCATTTCTGTTAGTCACATGTCTGTGGAACTTGTTCAGTTTATGTCTCAGTTTTTGAATCTCATTATGTTCATACAAATATTTACACATGTTAAGTTTGATGAAAATAAACGTAATTGACAGTGAGAGGACGTTTCTTTTTTTGCTGAGTTTTTAATCGCATGAAAAGTGTTGGCAGCCGGACGTTTACAGTGGGTGGCCCCTAAAACACAGTGGGCTGAACAATTTGCAGACAAACGCTAGATCCACATTCGGTGCAATGTGTGCAAGCCTTAAGGTCATATTTCCTCTATCCCTGGCCCTGTGAGTTCACGCCAACAGCTATGGAATTTAATTCTGGCCTCCTAGTCCAGTCCTCAAGGGCTGCAGTGTGCCGATTACCCTTCCTCTTGGTACATGGTACCTGATTTATCAATTGATTTCATTTAACCACAGAGCTGTTTTTTCATGTTTTCATCCAATACCATTCAATCACAATGAGGCCCTAGCCTACAGGCACCAGACATTCTGAGGGACAGCATCCAAGGCTTTCTTTGTCATTAGTCAAGGCTCTGATTCCTCTCAAAATTGTCATCCTATAGAAATCTATATATAAAAAACAGTGAAGGGGATGTCAACAGGAACATGTAGGGTCACCACAACCCCAGAATGACATGGGGCACTGTTCGGATCCATGTCCACCCCATCCCCATCCTGATGCCCTGGGGAGAGAACAGAACAAGACTCTGACACAAAACAAAAGCTGCCTCTTAGAGACCCAGTGTGACCCACATGAACCCCCCACCCCCCTCCATTTCACCCCGTCCCTGACTGCCGCTCCCCTCCCAATTTCCCTTTTTTCTTCATTAAATCTGTGACACTCGGTCAGTGCCTAATTTGCATAACAACAGTGAAAATGAGGGGAACAGAGAGATGGAGAGGCAGACTGGAATCTGGATGACTAAGCATGTGTGTGTGGACGTGTCACTGGAGTAGGGCTGGTACCCTGCACCAAATACAAACATACACACACACACACACACACACACAAATAACAACTTGGACGCACACAAACAACAGCTACATTTCATCTGCCCAGACCCGCATGCTAACACCCATATCGCTAGTGCCTGCATTATTGTTAGCCACATGACAATGTATTGCGATTCAATGTTGAGATTTGATGTTCCATAACATATTGCTCAAAAATGTATGCTTTAGAGGGACAAGAGAAAGCATGAGAAAATGAGTTTTGATCAGACATAGAAATAAGTGCTGAAAACATGTTGTCTCACTATTTAAAAATAACAAACTATAGGACGAAAGATACCAGAGTTTTATTGTAGGTACAGCCAACTAATGCCACCTAACACAAACAATAATTTGATTAAGACTGGATGAAGACGTGTAATAGCTAGCTAGAGAACTAAACTGGTAGACGAGGTGTAATTACTAGCTAGAGAACTAGACTCGATGACAAGGTGTAGCGGCTAGCTGGAGAACTAAACTGGTAGACGAGGTGTAATTACTAGCAAGAGAACTAGACAATTTGAAGAGGTGTAACAGCTAGCTAGAGAACTAGACTGGTTGAAGAGGTGTAATTACTAGCAAGAGAACTAGACTGGTTGAATAGTTGTAATTACTAGCTAGAGAACTAGACTGGTAGAAAAGGTGTAATTACTAGCTAGAGAACAAGACTGGTTGATGAGGTGTAACAGCTAGCTAGAGAACTAGACTGGTTGAAGAGGTGTAATTACTAGCAAGAGAACTAGACTGGTTGAAGAGGTGTAATTACTAGCTAGAGAACAAGACTGGTTGATGAGGTGTAACAGCTAGCTAGAGAACTAGACTGGTTGAAGAGGTGTAATTACTAGCTAGAGAACTAGACTGGTAGAAGAGGTGTAATTACTAGCTAGAGAACTAGACTGGTTGAATAGTTGTAATTACTAGCTAGAGAACTAGACTGGTAGAAGAGTTGTAATTACTAACTAGAGAACTAGACTGGTAGAAGAGTTGTAATTACTAACTAGAGAACGAGACTGGTTGAAGAGTTGTAATTACTAGCTAGAGAACTAGACTCGATGACATTTAACATTTACATTACATTTAAGTCATTTAGCAGACGCTCTTATCCAGAGCGACTTACAAATTGGTGCATTCACCTTATGACATCCAGTGGAACAGCCACTTTACAATAGTGCATCTAAATCTTTTAGGGGGGTGAGAAGGATTACTTATCCTATCCTAGGTATTCCTTAAAGAGGTGGGGTTTCAGGTGTCTCCGGAAGGTGGTGATTGACTCCGCTGTCCTGGCGTCGTGAGGGAGTTTGTTCCACCATTGGGGGGCCAGAGCAGCGAACAGTTTTGACTGGGCTGAGCGGGAACTGTACTTCCTCAGTGGTAGGGAGGCGAGCAGGCCAGAGGTGGATGAACGCAGTGCCCTTGTTTGGGTGTAGGGCCTGATCAGAGCCTGGAGGTACTGAGGTGCCGTTCCCCTCACAGCTCCGTAGGCAAGCACCATGGTCTTGTAGCGGATGACGAGGTGTAACGGCTAGCTAGAGAACTAGACTCGTTGAAGAGTTGTAATTACTAGCTAGAGAACTAGACTGGTTGAATAGTTGTAATTACTAGCTAGAGAACTAGACTGGTAGAAGAGGTGTAATTACTAGCTAGAGAACAAGACTGGTTGCAGAGTTCTAATTACTAGCTAGAGAACTAGACTCGATGATGAGGTGTAATAGCTAGCTAGAGAACTAAACTGGTTGAAGAGTTGTAATTACCAGCAAGAGAACTAGACTGGTTGAAGAGGTGTAACAGCTAGCTAGAGAACTAGACTGTTTGAAGAGGTGTAATTACTAGCTAGAGAACTAGACTGGTTGAAGAGCTGTAATTACTAGCAAGAGAACTAGACTCGGTGACGAGGTGTAATAGCTAGCTAGAGAACTAGACTGGTTGATGAGGTGTAATTACTAGCTAGAGAACTAGACTCGATGACGAGGTGTAATAGCTAGCTAGAGAACTGGACTGGTTGATGAGGTGTAATAGCTAGCTAGAGAACTAGACTGGTTGATGAGGTGTAATTACTAGCTAGAGAACTAGACTGGTTGATGAGGTGTAATTACTAGCTAGAGAACTAGACTGGTTGAAGAGTTGTAATTACTAGCAAGAGAACTAGATCCGATGATGAGGTGTAATAGCTAGCTAGAGAACTAAACTGGTTGAAGAGTTGTAATTACGAGCAAGAGAACTAGACTGGTTGAAGAGGTGTAACAGCTAGCAAGAGAACTAGACTGGTTGATGAGGTGTAATAGCTAGCTAGAGAACTAGACTGGTTGATGAGGTGTAATTACTAGCTAGAGAACTAGACTGGTTGATGAGGTGTAATTACTAGCTAGAGAACTAGACTGGTTGAAGAGTTGTAATTACTAGCAAGAGAACTAGACTCGATGACGAGGTGTAATAGCTAGCTAGAGAACTAAACTGGTTGATGAGGTGTAATAGCTAGCTAGAGAACTAAACTGGTTGATGAGGTGTAATGGCTAGCTAGAGAACTAGACTGGTTGATGAGGTGTAATGGCTTGCTAGAGAACTAGACTGGTTGATGAGGTGTAATAGCTAGCTAGAGAACTAGACTGGTTGATGAGGTGTAATGGCTTGCTAGAGAACTAAACTGGTTGACGAGGTGTAATAGCTAGCTAGAGAACTAGACTGGTTGATGAGGTGTAATGGCTTGCTAGAGAACTAGACTGGTTGATGAGGTGTAATAGCTAGCTAGAGAACTAGACTGGTTGATGAGGTGTAATGGCTTGCTAGAGAACTAAACTGGTTGACGAGGTGTAATAGCTTGCTAGAGAACTAGACTGGTTGATGAGGTGTAATGGCTTGCTAGAGAACTAGACTGGTTGATGAGGTGTAATAGCTAGCTAGAGAACTAGACTGGTTGATGAGGCGTAATGGCTTGCTAGAGAACTAAACTGGTTGATGAGGTGTAATAGCTAGCTAGAGAACTAGACTGGTTGATGAGGTGTAATAGCTAGCTAGAGAACTAGACTGGTTGACGAGGTGTAATAGCTAGCTAGAGAACTAGACTGGTTGATGAGGTGTAATAGCTAGCTAGAGAACTAGACAGGTTGATGAGGTGTAATGGCTTGCTAGAGAACTAAACTGGTTGACGAGGTGTAATAGCTAGCTAGAGAACTAGACTGGTTGATGAGGTGTAATAGCTAGCTAGAGAACTAGACTGGTTGATGAGGTGTAATAGCTAGCTAGAGAACTAGACTGGTTGATGAGGTGTAATGGCTTGCTAGAGAACTAGACTGGTTGATGAGGTGTAATGGCTTGCTAGAGAACAAGACTGGTTGATGAGGTGTAATGGCTTGCTAGAGAACTAGACTGGTTGATGAGGTGTAATGGCTAGCTAGAGAACTAGACTGGTTGATGAGGTGTAATGGCTAGCTAGAGAACTAGACTGGTTGATGAGGTGTAATGGCTTGCTAGAGAACAAGACTGGTTGATGAGGTGTAATGGCTTGCTAGAGAACTAGACTGGTTGATGAGGTGTAATGGCTAGCTAGAGAACTAGACTGGTTGATGAGGTGTAATGGCTAGCTAGAGAACTAGACTGGTTGATGAGGTGTAATGGCTAGCTAGAGAACTAGACTGGTTGATGAGGTGTAATGGCTAGCTAGAGAACTAGACTGGTTGATGAGGTGTAATGGCTAGCTAGAGAACTAGACTGGTTGATGAGGTGTAATGGCTAGCTAGAGAACTAAACTGGTTGATGAGGTGTAATGGCTAGCTAGAGAACTAAACTGGTTGATGAGGTGTAATGGCTAGCTAGAGAACTAGACTGGTTGATGAGGTGTAATGGCTAGCTAGAGAACTAAACTGGTTGATGAGGTGTAATGGCTAGCTAGAGAACTAGACTGGTTGATGAGGTGTAATGGCTAGCTAGAGAACTAAACTGGTTGATGAGGTGTAATAGCTAGCTAGAGAACTAGACTGGTTGATGAGGTGTAATAGCTAGCTAGAGAACTAAACTGGTTGATGAGGTGTAATGGCTTGCTAGAGAACAAGACTGCTGGTTGGATTCAATCACACACCTGCAGTGTTCAGCGGAGTCATTTATTTTCTGTGGTTGTTATGGAGTCAGCTAGCCACAGCACTCACAGTGAGGAGAGTGGGGTTTGGCAGGCTTGGCAGTTGAGGGCCAAAGCCAATGATATTTAGTTTGTTGTTTGTGTGTTTACATGGGGTGTTTACTTGCGAGCTAGTTGTTTTCTCTCTCTCCCTCTGACCAGAATGTGATGATTAGTATCGCCGGTGCAAACAGACCCTATCAGTGTCAGCCCATTAGCACGGCTCTAAACACAGTGTAAACACATCTTAATTATCTGGCCCTGCCACAGACCAGCTGCTGGGGGAGAGAGGGGAGAACGTCCTCAATTCTCACAGCACCACATGGACCAGTAAGCCAGATGGGAGCCCGGCCTGATAAAAAGTCTCCATTAGGTTGGCCGCCGAGCACCAGGCCTCTGTAGGGCCTGGGCCAGAGCATGCCGGGCACTCGCCGCACACCTATAATTTGGCCCTGGTGCTTCGGCACAGGGACGGTAAAAAGCATCCCCATTGTGGGGACCCTATAATTGTAGTCTCATTTAGAAATGCAAGTAGCAATTAGCTGTAAATTGGCATTATATGGGCCGATGTGCATTCCTGTTGGGTGTGAAATGCTGTTTTAATAGCGGTTTGTTTTCCCCACATGAAATTATCTAAGGGGCCTTTTACCAACTTCTCCCCCACCTCTCTCTCGCATTCTCTCTCCTCCTTCCTTCCCCCTATCCTATTTGGAGTCTCCCCATCATTGGGCACTGAATACTTATCTAAACCACTCCCCCCATCAGAAGCGGTGGACAGACTGAAGGAGAAGGCGGTGTCTGTGAGGGACACCATGGTGATGCACTGACCCTGCTCTTCCATGTCCTTGACACAGTGGCCAGGAAGGGGGACGTGGAGGCTGTCCGCAGGCCCAGGGTGACCTCTGCTCCCCCCTGGTCTCAGCTCACCTGGAGATGTGAGTAGTACTCCCTCCTCCACTCATAACAGCTGTCATGTTCTCTGTAGGACTCATGGGCTAGACTACATACGAGTATCAAACCTGGGTTCAAATACATGGGAGTATTTATTTGTATTTGAAAATACTATGTGTATTTGAGTTTTTCAAAATACATTCCAATGCATTCCAAGTGTATTTCCAAAAACATGCCAATACTTTCCAAGTGTACTTCCAAATACATGCCAATACTTTCCAAGTGTATTTCCAAATACATGCCAAAACTTTCCATATTTGAGATAGTATTTTAACCCAGGTCTGACTAGCAAACCACCACCACTAGAATGCATGCCCAATACTAATAGTTCATTCTAATTACATCCAACAGTGTACCTGAACACTTCCTCTGGGAAAAGGACTTCCTGTGTCTCTCTGCTTTGTTGTTCCTCGTTGGCCATGGTGGGCCATGTGAGACAGAGTCATGATCATGCTTGAATGAGCATTGTGGGTAACTGGTTCAGTCAGAGGGAGGATCTGGGGCTGTGTGTGTGTGTGTTTCTAACAGAGGTGGGGGGTTAGATGGCGAGGCTTTGTGCTTGTTTTCCTGTATGTTTGGGATTCGATCAACTGCTGTACCCCCTAACCACCGCAGCCTCCCCCTTCTTACCTCTCCACAAAAATCTGACTCATGCTCCCCCCTCACCCATATTTCCATAACTCTGACTCATGCTCCCCCCTCACCCCTATTTCCATAACTCTGACTCATGCTCCCCCCTCACCCCTATTTCCATAACTCTGACACATGCTCCCCACTCCTCACCCCTATTTCCATAACTCTGAATCATGCTCCCCACCCCTCACCCCTATTTCCATAACTCTGACTCATGCTCCCCACCCCTCACCCCTATTTCCATAACTCTGAATCATGCTCCCCACACCTCACCCCTATTTCCATAACTCTGACTCATGCTCCCCACCCTTCACCCCTATTTCCATAACTCTGACTCATGCTCCCCACCCCTCACCCCTATTTCCATAACTCTGATTCATGCTCCCCACACCTCACCCCTATTTCCATAACTCTGACTCATGCTCCCCCCTCACCCCTATTTCCATAACTCTGACTCATGCTCCCCACCCCTCACCCCTATTTCCATAACTCTGACTCATGCTCCCCACACCTCACCCCTATTTCCATAACTCTGAATCATGCTCCCCACCCCTCACCCCTATTTCCATAACTCTGACTCATGCTCCCCACCCCTCACCCCTATTTCCATAACTCTGACTCATGCTCCCCACTCCTCACCCCTATTTCCATAACTCTGACTCATGCTCCCCACCCCTCACCCCTATTTCCATAACTCTGAATCATGCTCCCCACCCCTCACCCCTATTTCTATTACTCTAATTCATGCTCCTCCCTCCTCTTCCTCTTCAGCCCTAATTACAATAACTCTGAATCCCACTCCCGCTCCTCACCCTTATTTCCATATCTCTGACTCATGCTCCCACCTCCTCATCCCTCCTCAAACTCTGACTCACGCTCCCCCTCCTCACCCCAATTTTCATATCTTAGACTCAGCCCCCCTCCTAACACCAATTTCCCTAACTCGAACTCATGACTCATGCTCTGCCCTAGTCACCTCAATTTCCATACCTCTGACTCGCGCTCTGCCCTACTCACCTCTATTTCCATAACTCTGACTCATGCTTCGCACTCTTCCCCCTCCTCCCCTCCTCACCCCTATTTCCATAACACTGACTCACACTCCCCCCTCCTTACCACTCCTAATAATTCTGACTCACGCTCCCCGTCCTCACTCCTTCTCATTACTCTTACTCACGCTCCTCTTCTTCTAGAGATGCCTCCTCACTACAAATGCAATATGCAAATCAGTCTGCTGGGAGCCATGGGCCCGCCCCTCAGCCCCTATTCACGTCTATTTGTGACAACAGCTTTTAAGCAGATCAGCTCATTTGCATGTTAATTATGTACAGAGCTCTAATTGCTGGATTTGCCAAAGCCATGCGGTGCATTGCTAGAAGCAAACCCTTCGCCCCTGCTACCTTCACACATGGAGTTTGACACACACACATGGCAGGGTGGTGCAGACGGCCCCTGGGGCTGCTTGTTTGCTGTCAGTCAGTGCTCAAAACAAACACACCATTGAGGTTCATGCCTTAATTGCTGTCTGCTCTGAGATTAGCTTGGTCATTTTCCCCAGGTTCATTAGCAGCAGTGAAAATAAGCGGCCCCTCTCCTCCTTGCACAGAGCAGAGACACTTTCAGCACTGAACGCCTGGGGTTCACTGAGCTCACAATACAGAGCCTTTTTATAGCAAAGACCTCTGTTAGCCCTTTATATAGAATAGACCTCTATTAGCCCTTTATATAGTATAGACCTCTATTATCCCTTTATATAGTATAGACCTCTATTATCCCTTTATATAGTATAGACCTCTATTATCCCTTTATATAGTATAGACCTCTATTATCCCTTTATATAGTATAGACCTTTATTTGCCCTTCATATAGGGTAGACCTCTATTAGCCCTTTATATAGCATAGACCTCTATTAGTCATGTATATAGTATAGACCTCTATTAGTCATTTATATAGTATAGACCTCTATTAGTCCTTTATATAGTATAGACATCTATTAGTCCTTTCTATAGTATAGACCTCTATTAGTCATTTATATAGTATAGACCTTTATTAGTCCTTTCTATAGTATAGACCTCTATTAGTCCTTTATATAGCATAGACCTCTATTAGTCATTTCTATAGTATAGACCTCTATTAGTCCTTTATATAGTATAGACCTCTATTAGTCCTTTCTATAGTATAGACCTCTATTAGTCCTTTCTATAGTATAGACCTCTATTAGTCCTTTATATAGTATAGACCTATATTAGTCCTTTCTATAGTATAGACCTATATTAGTCATGTATATAGTATAGACCTCTATTAGTCCTTTATATAGTATAGACCTCTATTAGTCATTTATATAGTATAGACCTCTATTATCCCTTTATATAGTATAGACCTCTATTAGTCCTTTATATAGTATAGAGCTCTATTAGTCCTTTATATAGTATAGACCTCTATTAGTCCTTTCTATAGTATAGACCTCTATTAGTCCATTATATAATATAGACCTCTATTAGTCATTTATATGGTCTAGACCTCTATTAGTCCTTTCTATAGTATAGACCTCTATTAGTCCTTTCTATAGTATAGACCTCTATTAGTCCTTTATATAGTATAGACCTCTATTAGTCATTTATATAGTATACACCTCTATTAGTCCTTTATATAGTATAGACCTCTATTAGTCCTTTCTATAGTATAGACCTCTATTAGTCCTTTATATAGTATAGACCTCTATTAGTAATTTATATAGTATAGACCTCCATTAGTCCTTTTTATAGTATAGACCCCCATTAGTCATTTATATAGTATAGACCTCTATTAGTCCTTTATATAGTATAGACCTCTATTAGTCATTTATATAGTATAGACCTCTATTAGTCCTTTATATAGTATAGACCTCTATTAGTAATTTATATAGTATAGACCTCCATTAGTCCTTTTTATAGTATAGACCCCCATTAGTCATTTATATAGTATAGACCTCTATTAGTCCTTTATATAGTATAGACCTCTATTAGTCATTTATATAGTATAGACCTCTATTAGTCCTTTATATAGTATAGACCTCTATTATCCCTTTATATAGTATAGACCTCTATTAGTCCTTTATATAGTATAGACCTCTATTTGTCCTTTCTATAGTATAGACCTCTATTAGTCCTTTATATAGTATAGACCTCTATTAGTCATTTATATAGTATAGACCTCTATTAGTCCTTTCTATAGTATAGACCTCTATTAGTCCTTTATATAGTATAGACCTCTATTAGTCCTTTATATAGTATAGACCTCTATTAGTAATTTCTATAGTATAGACCTCTATTAGTCCTTTATATAGTATAGACCTCTATTAGTCATTTATATAGTATAGACCTCTATTAGTCCTTTCTATAGTATAGACCTCTATTAGTCCTTTATATAGTATAGACCTCTATTAGTCCTTTCTATAGTATAGACCTCTATTAGTCCTTTCTATAGTATAGACCTCTATTAGTCATTTATATAGTATAGACCTCTATTAGTCCTTTCTATAGTATAGACCTCTATTAGTCCTTTATATAGTATAGACCTCTATTAGTCATTTCTATAGTATAGACCTCTATTAGTCATTTCTATAGTATAGACCTCTATTAGTCCTGTATATAGTATAGACCTCTATTAGTCCTTTATATAGTATAGACCTCTATTAGTCCTTTCTATAGCATAGACCTCTATTAGTCATTTATATAGTATAGACCTCTATTAGTCCTTTCTATAGTATAGACCTCTATTAGTCCTTTATATAGTATAAACCTCTATTAGTCCTTTATATAGTATAGACCTCTATTAGTCCTTTATATAGTATAGACCTCTATTAGTCATTTATATAGTATAGACCTCTATTAGTCCTTTCTATAGTATAGACCTCTATTAGTCCTTTATATAGTATAGACCTCTATTAGTCCTTTCTATAGTATAGACCTCTATTAGTCCTTTCTATAGTATAGACCTCTATTAGTCATTTATATAGTATAGACCTCTATTAGTCCTTTCTATAGTATAGACCTCTATTAGTCCTTTATATAGTATAGACCTCTATTAGTCATTTCTATAGTATAGACCTCTATTAGTCATTTCTATAGTATAGACCTCTATTAGTCCTGTATATAGTATAGACCTCTATTAGTCCTTTATATAGTATAGACCTCTATTAGTCCTTTCTATAGCATAGACCTCTATTAGTCATTTATATAGTATAGACCTCTATTAGTCCTTTCTATAGTATAGACCTCTATTAGTCCTTTATATAGTATAAACCTCTATTAGTCCTTTATATAGTATAGACCTCTATTAGTCCTTTATATAGTATAGACCTCTATTAGTCCTTTCTATAGCATAGACCTCTATTAGTCCTTTATATAGTATAGACCTCTATTAGTAATTTATATAGTATAGACCTCTATTAGTCCTTTCTATAGTATAGACCTCTATTAGTCCTTTATATAGTATAGACCTCTATTAGTCATTTATATAGTATAGACCTCTATTAGTCCTTTCTATAGTATAGACCTCTATTAGTCCTTTATATAGTATAGACCTCTATTAGTCCTTTATATAGTATAGACCTCTATTAGTCATTTCTATAGTATAGACCTCTATTAGTCCTTTATATAGTATAGACCTCTATTAGTCCTTTATATAGTATAGACCTCTATTAGTCATTTCTATAGTGTAGACCTCTATTAGTCCTTTATATAGTATAGACCTCTATTAGTCCTTTATATACTATAGACCTCTATTAGTCCTTTATATCGTATAGACCTCTATTAGTCCTTTATATCGTATAGACCTCTATTAGTCCTTTATATAGTATAGTCCACTTATTAGCCCTTTATGCGGTATAGCACGTATCTCTATTCGGTCCTTCTCTTGTTCCTTCTGTACATACCCAGAAGAGGGGAGAAGACATGTTCCCTTCATGTCTCCTCCCTTCACTTTTTCCACATCTATCTCTTTTTATCTCCATCTTTACCTTTTCTTCTCCATGTATCTCTCCCCATCTTCTCCTCTATTCATCACTTCCCATCTCCTCTATTCATCCCTCCTTTTCTCTCTCCATCTTATCCCCTCCTCTTTCTCATCTCTCTGTTTGTGCCATCAGTCAGAGCGGTGGAGGACAAAGCGCTAAGTGTCATTCTGGCGACGCTGTCTCATCACAGTGTCAGAAGTAATGACTTAATGAACACTTCTCCACCAGATTAATGCTGACAGCTTGTCCGCCTAGCAAGTTAGCCGCCACGTAGCACCACACACTGCTCCTACACGGTCTCTCTGAGAGATGCTAAATGCTAGCACTGCTCCAACGCAATCTCTCTCTGAGAGACGCTAACAGCTAGCACCGCTCTAACACACTTTATTTCTCTGAGAGACGCTAACCGCTAGCACCGCTCCAACACACATTATTTCTCTGAGAGACGCTAACCGCTAGCACCGCTCTAACACACTTTATTTCTCTGAGAGACGCTAACCGCTAGCACCGCTCCAACATACTTTATTTCTCTGAGAGACGCTAACCGCTAGCATCGTTCCAACACAGTTTCTCTCTAGCGCTAGCACCACTCCAACACACTTTATTTCTCTGAGAGACGCTAACCGCTAGCATCGTTCCAACACAGTTTCTCTCTAGCGCTAGCACCACTCCAACACACTTTCTTTCTCTGATAGACGCTAACAGCAAACTAACTGCCTTACTGGATCTATATCCCAGATTAGCAACCCTGCAATGCTAATGAGCCTAACAGAGGAAGGTGGTAGAGAGGAGTCTTGGAGAGTAGAGAGGGGTATTAGAGTTGGATATGAGACCAGAGAAGAGGAGGAGGAAGAGGACAGTTGTTAGGTGGCTGCAGCCTGAGATGGAGAACTGCATTCAGTCGTATTGTGTGTGTGAGATTGAGCTAGGGACTAATTGGGAGAGGAATGTGTATTAGTGCAGCTGTACAGCAGAAATTTGGACCAGAGACGCAGACAAGCCATTAAGTTGGACTTGACCACAGATTAATCAATAGGTCTGCCATTGTGTGAGTACAGAATATACTCTATGTTCTGGCTTAATAGCCGTGTCCTCATTACAGCAGGCTAGAGGTGTCACGATGGAACACCACACACAAACACACTCTTCTGCTCGGCCGTCCTTCCCTTCCAGGGGACAGGGGTGTGATAACAGGAATGCCAATCTGTGTGGAACAAAAAAGGGGTATAATGGAGAGGGAGGGAAGGAGAGGGGTGCAGCGAAAGGATGAAGCGAAATGAGCTTTCTTGTCTAATCCTTCAGGTTCTGTGCGTAAAGCACTCGCCGCCGCAGTCTTTTTTCTGGACTTAATTGGCTGGAAGGTGCTTGACATGCAAAGTTGGTGACATTAACGGGGAACGCATTTGAGTAAATCGGAGCGCAAGTGACAGCTAAATTGTACCTAGGGAAATTATGACGCCTTCAACATGGTTAAGTCTCTTTTTGGTGTGGAGACGGGAGGAGAGGGGGCTGTAATTGCGATGCTGGTCGCTTTTGCCAGAACTGTCAGGAGTTTCTAAAGACGTCTTTTCCTGTAAGAAGGGGTTGGGGTATTTGGGTGGGAGGTGTCGTCGAAGGGAGGGTGGTGTAAATGTCTGTGATCAACCATCTTGGAATGAAATTATTCTGTCGAATTTCACAGAATACCTCTGGAATGAGGTAACATTCAGTGGTCTATGAGTGTCCTTGTGGCTGTAACTGAACTCCAGTTTGAGGGTTGATATTCCCATGCTTGGTTAGTAGACCACAAGTCACTCACTGTATTACTGTCCAGGAATTGTTTCTTCACTATTTTTTCTCCCCTTCTCAACATCTGCTACAATCGCATTCTCCAGAGAGTGGCTGTTCAGTCAGGAAGCATGTGGTTGAAATGCCTCTTCCTCACTCCTGCTTGATGAATAATGTTATCGCTCATCATATCAATTAAAACCGATTGCCTGAGAGCCCAGTATGTGTTCCAAGCTCAATCACCCGTCCTGTGTTTTGTCTGTATCCCTTCCCCCTCCTCTCGACTCTGCCCTTAACAAGGACAGACTTTTTGGGGTTGCGAAACATAAATCCTTGTCCAGCAGCTGTAGAAAACCCTACAGAAATGATACCTGTTGCTTCCTCCCTCCCCTCTCTCTATGGCTTGCTATCCCACCTCACCTGACCCCCTCCCAACAGTGCCTTATCCGCTGTGACCTCTGTGTAATTGGCATGGTAATTACCCAATCAACAGATTGTAATTTAACAGGAGTCACAATAGAATGGATTGGAGTGGTGTTTTTCTCGTCTTTATTTCTCCATCAGCCTTCTGTCAGCTGTCTCACAGGCTCTTTGTTCAGGTGCTGAGGGGGAGGAGGGGGAGATAGCACAGGGAGTGTTCTAATTTTGTTGCCATATTCCTCTAAATTGCACAGCTGGGGTGTGAGGTTACCGGGGTGAAAGGGGTGAAGGATGCTGACAGCGTTAGAACTCAGTAGGGAGGGCTAAAGATCACAGAAGAGGTTGTTTCCCGTCTATTCACCCATGCGCCCTATTAAAGCCCATACATGGTTTTATCTAGCTGTTCTACTAAAGATTTGTAAAGGAACTGGGCCAATTGCCTCACCTCCTGGTTTATCTGTCATGGCTGAAATGGCTCCCTTATTGTTTGAGGTCAGTTGATTATATATTAATGTTCTCTTTGTGTCTGTCTGTGTCACCAGTAAGGACCATGGTGGGGTGCTGGATGCAACCATGGAGTGTCAGAAGCAGTATGACCAACTCCCCCATATCCACAATGTCATCTGTAGTCTGGTGAAGAAGGGAGGCATGGAGCTCCTACAGAAAGGTGAATGCCACCACCATTCCACTTCCCCTCCTCTCTTATCTCTCCATCCATCCCTCCTCTTCACATCTTCACATTCCTGACATACAGTGGCGTTGAGATGAGATGGTGTGTTAGAGGAGAGAGTGATCCAACATAAAGATTCTCCCAGGCCAGCCTGAAACCACTGTGTGTAGTGGCTCTACAACAGGTCACTGCTGTTGAGAAGACCACTGTGTGTAGAGGCTCTACAATAGGTCACTGCTGTTGAGAAGACTACTGTGTGTAGTGGCTCTACAATAGGTCACTGCTGTTGAGAAGACCACTGTGTGTAGTGGCTCTACAATAGGTCACTGCTGTTGAGAAGACTACTGTGTGTAGTGGCTCTACAATAGGTCACTGCTGTTGAGAAGACCACTGTGTGCAGTGGCTCTACAATAGGTCACTGCTGTTGAGAAGACCACTGTGTGTAGTGGCTCTACAATATGTCACTGCTGTTGAGAAGACCACTGTGTGTAGCCACTGTGTGTAGTGGCTCTACAATAGGTCACTGCTGTTGAGAAGACCACTGTGTGTAGCCACTGTGTGTAGTGGCTCTACAACAGGTCACTATTGAGAAGACCAGTGTGTGTAGCCACTGTGTGTAGTGGCTCTACAACAGGTCACTATTGAGAAGACCACTGTGTGTAGCCACTGAGTGTAGTGGCTCTACAACAGGTCACTGTTGAGAAGACCAGTGTGTGTAACCACTGTGTGTAGTGGCCCTACAACAGTTCACTGTTGAGAAGGCCACTGTGTGTAACCACTGTGTGTAGTGGCCCTACAACAGGTCACTGTTGAGAAGGCCTCTGTATGTAACCACTGTGTGTAGCGGCTCTACAACAGGTCACTGTTGAGAAGGCCTCTGTGTGTAACCACTGTGTGTAGTGGCTCTACAACAGGTCACTGTTGAGAAGACCACTGTGTGTAACCACTGTGTGTAGTGGCCCTACAACAGGTCACTGTTGAGAAGGCCTCTGTGTAACCACTGTATGTAGTGGCTCTAGAACAGGTCGCTGTTGAGAAGGCCACTGTCTGTAACCACTGTGTGTAGTGGCCCTACAACAGGTCACTGTTGAGAAGACCACTGTGTGTAACCACTGTGTGTAGTGGCCCTACAACAGGTCACTGTTGAGAAGGCCTCTGTGTGTAACCACTGTTTGTAGTGGCTCTACAACAGGTCACTGTTGAGAAGGCCTCTGTGTGTAACCACTGTATGTAGTGGCTCTAGAACAGGTCGCTGTTGAGAAGGCCACTGTCTGTAACCACTGTGTGTAGTGGCCCTACAACAGGTCACTGTTGAGAAGACCACTGTGTGTAACCACTGTGTGTAGTGGCCCTACAACAGGTCACTGTTGAGAAGACCACTGTGTGTAACCACTGTGTGTAGTGGCCCTACAACAGGTCACTGTTGAGAAGGCCTCTGTGTGTAACCACTGTATGTAGTGGCTCTAGAACAGGTCGCTGTTGAGAAGGCCTCTGTGTGTAACCACTGTGTGTAGTGGCCCTACAACAGGTCACTGTTGAGAAGGCCTCTGTGTGTAACCACTGTGTGTAGTGGCTCTACAATAGGTCACTGTTGAGAAGGCCTCTGTATGTAACCACTGTGTGTAGTGGCTCTACAACAGGTCACTGTTGAGAAGGCCTCTGTGTGTAACCACTGTGTGTAGTGGCTCTACAACAGGTCACTGTTGAGAAGGCCTCTGTGTGTAACCACTGTGTGTAGTGGCTCTACAACAGGTCACTGTTGAGAAGGCCTCTGTGTGTAACCACTGTTTGTAGTGGCTCTACAACAGGTCACTGTTGAGAAGGCCTCTGTGTGTAACCACTGTGTGTAGTGGCTCTACAATAGGTCACTGTTGAGAAGGCCTCTGTGTGTAACCACTGTGTGTAGTGGCTCTACAATAGGTCACTGTTGAGAAGGCCTCTGTGTGTAACCACTGTGTGTAGTGGCTCTACAATAGGTCACTGTTGAGAAGGCCTCTGTATGTAACCACTGTGTGTAGTGGCTCTACAACAGGTCACTGTTGAGAAGGCCTCTGTGTGTAACCACTGTGTGTAGTGGCTCTACAACAGGTCACTGTTGAGAAGGCCTCTGTGTGTAACCACTGTGTGTAGTGGCTCTACAACAGGTCACTGTTGAGAAGGCCTCTGTGTGTAACCACTGTGTGTAGTGGCTCTACAACAGGTCACTGTTGAGGAGGCTGGCCATCATTATCTCAATGGCTCCTTCTTTTGACAAAAGGGTGGTTAAGGGGTTAAGTCAAAGGTGTGTGCCACTAGGTGAGTCTGGAGTGCCAGAGGGGTGAGGACTGCCCCTGTTGACCGCCACTCTACACCCCTGGCCTCATTCCTTACACTCTCACTCTGTCAGTGCTCCTGCCCAGGGTCAGACAGGGCTTCCCTAAAATACACTCACCGGGGCTGCTCTGTCCTCTTACCCTGTCTGGAAACCACACAGTTATCCAAAATAAACATACATTTCTATCTTTTAGCAAACTTCTATATGGATGGAAACAGGATTCTGTGTGTGTGTATTTTCAAATTTACAGACTGTTAAAGAGTGTGAGGTTTACCTAGGTATTAGTTTTGAGTGTCTCTATGTATAGACTGTGTGTGTGTGTGTGTGTGTGTGTGTGTGTGTGTGTGTGTGTGTGTGTGTGTGTGTGTGTGTGTGTGTGTGTGTGTGTGTGTGTGTGTGTGTGTGTGTGTGTGTGTGTGTGTGTGTGTGTGTGTGTGTGTGTGTGTGTGTGTGTGCAGATGAGCCCCCACATCTTCACCTGGCCTTTCCCTGATAGATTGGATTGACATCAGACGGCTGAGAGCAGCTCTTTGAGAAGTTTCAGCTCTGAAAGCCAAGCAGTTTAAAGTAATTCAAAAGGGACTGGAGAAATGCAGGGAAAAGCTCTCTGCTAGAGTGTCCTTTCGTCTGTCTGTCTGTCTGTCTGTCTGTCTGTCTGTCTGTCTGTCTGTCTGTCTGTCTGTCTGTCTGTCTGTCTGGCTGTCTGTCTGGCTGTCTGGCTGTCTGGCTGTCTGGCTGTCTGGCTGTCTGTGTTGTTTTCAGCCTCTCACACTTCTCGCTCACTCGCTTTCTCTCTCCACAGCGATGGACTTTGTCAGCCAGGAGCGAGATGACAATGCTGTATGACCTCTTCTTCACCTTCATGCAGACGGACCGCCACCGGGAGGCCCGCAAAGTCATTGAGGTGGGACCGCTACACCACCGCCATTGTCTATCCACATCACACAGCTATTTATAGGCACATAATTAAATGGCCGTAGTAAGTTCCCTCTTTTATAATTAGAGTGAGTGTAAATCTAAATTAATGCCATTCACCACCAACACAATAGGCTAAGCGGGAGACTGGGATGCTGGAGCAGGGTGGCAGGGGAGTCTGTCAAATCGAAATCGATCAGATCAAATTAAATTTGTCACATGCGCCAAATACAGCAGGTGTAGACTTTACTTATGAGCGCTTTCCCAACAATGCAGAGTTAAAGTAAGACAAATCAACGAAATAGTAACACAATAAAATAACAATAATGAGGCTAAATACAAGGAGCACCGGTATTGAGTCAATGTGCAGGGCTATGAGGTAGTTGAGGTAATATGTACATGTAGGTAGTGTAAAAGTGACTAGACAATCAGGATAGAGTATAAACAGAGCAGCATCAGCGTATGTGAAAGTGTGTGAGTGCCCATGTAAGTATGTGTGAGTGTGTGGGTAGTGTCAGTTATAAAGAGTTAGTGCAAAAAAGGGTCCATGCAAAAAGTCTGGGTAGCCATTTGATTAACTGTTCAGCAGCATTATGGCTTGGGGAAAGAAGCTGTTCAGGAACCTTTTGGTTCCAGACTTGGTGCTCCGGTACTGCTTGCCATGCGGTAGCAGAGAGAATGTGTCTATTGCTTGGGTGGCTGGGGTCTTTGACAATTTCATGGGCCTTCCTCTGACACCGCCTAGTATAGAGGTCCTGGATGGAAGGAAGCTTGGCCCCAGTGATGTACTGGGCCTTACGCACCACCCTTAGTATGCAGCACCCTCAGTCATGCCAAATCTTTTCAGCCTCTTGAGGGGGAAGAGGCTTTTTCGTGCCTTCTTCACGACTGTTGGTGTGTGTGTATCATGATAATTACTTAGTGATGTGGACACAGAGGACCTTGAAGCTCTCGACCCTCTTCACTACAGGCTCTTTGGTTCCTATAGTCCATGATCAGCTCTTTTATCTTGCTGATGTTGAGGGAGAGTTGGTTGTCCTGGCACCACACTGGCAGATCACTGACCTCGCTATAGGCTGTCTCATCGTCATTGGTGATCAGGCCTACCACAGTCGTGTCATCAGCAAACTTAATGATGGTCTAGAATTAATGCATGGCAAATCAGTCATGGATAAACAGGGAGTACAGGAGGGGACTGAGCATGCACCCCTGGGGCCCCTGTGTTGTGGGTCTAAGGCTGACCCCATTTAGTCCACTGGTCAATTGTGTTGACCGATATTGGTTGACATTGGTTGACCGATATTTCTTTAGTCGGGCAACAAAAATAAATGTCATTGTTTACAAGACACCTGTCTGGTTCGTGCCTGTCTGAGTGGATTAATCCATTGTGGAGGCTGGCGAGGTGGCTCTGTCCATCACTCTAAGACATATGCTACTGAAATTGTACAGTATTTGGTTATACAGTGCATTCGGAAAGTATTCAGACCCCTTCCGACCCAGTGGCGTCTGTCTGTTGGTGGTGTCTCCTGCCTAAATAAAGTGTACGACCATTTCACAACTCTTGGCTCTCTGCTCTCCTGCACCTGACTCCGCTCGCAGTACACACACCATTGACAGAATCTCACAACAACCATGGAGTCAGCAGGAGCAGGTACCCCGGTCAGAGGACTCGAGTAGCGAGTTATTAGGGTCTGGGCTAATCAGGGAAGCCACCATCTCCATGACCATGGAGACGCAGGGGGGACACGAGGAGAGAATCAGTCTCTTCCTCATTGACTCTCCTGCGTTTCCTGTGGTACTAGGCCTTCCCTGGTTGGCTCGTCATAACCCCACCATTTCCTGGCAACAGAGGGCTCTCACAGGGTGGTTGCGAGAGTGCTCGGGGAGGTTTGTAGTAGTTTCCGTTGGTGCTATCACGGTGGAAAGTCCAGACCAGGTCTTCACTGTGCCCATTCCCCCAGAATATGCCGATTTGGCCCTCGCCTTCTGTAAAAAGAACTTCACCCGCCTCCTCGAGTTCCTTTATTGTGAAGAAGAAGGATGGAGTTCTGCGCCCGTGCATTGACTATCGAGGTCTCAATCAAATCACAGTGAGGTACAGTTACCCGCTACTTCTTATAACCATGGCGATTGAGTCAATGCACGGGGTGCGCTTCTTCACTAAACTGGATCTCAGGAGTGCGTACAACCTGGTGCGTATCCGGGAGGGAGACGAGTGGAAGACAGCATTTAGTACCACCTAAGGGCATTATGAGTACCTCGTCATGCCGTACGGGTTGATGAATGCTCCATCAGTCTTCCAATCCTTTGTAGAGGAGGGCCATGTTCTTTACCTGTTTTGTGTTTACCCTGTCCTACAGACCAGGTTCCCAGAATGTGAAGGCAGACACACTGTCCCGGCTGTATGACACAGGGGACCGGCCCATGGATCAGACTCCCGTTCTCCCGGCCTCCTTCCTGGTAGCGCCGGTCATGTGGGAGCTGGACGCAGGCATTGAGCAGGATTTGTGTACAGAGCCTGCTCCACTCCAGTGTCCCGTCGGGCGTCAGTACGTTCTGTCTGCTGTCCGTGATCAGTTGATCTATTGGGCCCCACACATCACCCTCCTCTGGTCATCCAGGGATCGGTCGGACGGTGCGCTGTCTGACTGGGAAATACTGGTGGCCCACCTTGGCGATGGACGTGAGGGTTTATGTTTCCTCCTACTCGGTGTGCGCCCAGTGTAAAGCTCCTTGACACCTGCCCAGAGGTAAGCTATATCCCTTACCCGTTCCACAACTGCCTTGGTCACACCTGTCTGTGGATTTTCTGACGGCTCTTCCTCTCTCAACGGGAAACACCACAATCCTGGTCATTGTGGATTGTTTCTCTAAGTCCTGTCGTCTCCTCCCTCTGCCCGGTCTCCCTACGGCCCTACAAACTGCGGAGGCCCTGTTTACACACGTCTTCCGACACTACGGGGTGCCTGAGGATATAGTGTCTGATCGAGGTCCCCAGTTAACTTCAAGAGTATGGAGGGGGTTCATGGAACATCTGGGGTCTCGATCAGCCTCACCTCGGGTTTCCATCCCGAGAGTAACGAGCAAGTGGAAAGAGTGAACCAGGATGTGGGCAGGTTTCTGCGGTCCTATTGCCAGGACAGGCCGGGGGAGTGGGCGGCGTTCGTGCCCTGGGCAGAGATGGCGCAGAATTTGCTCCACCACTCCTCCACTAACCTCTTCCCCTTTCAGTGTGTATTGGGGTACCAGCCGGTTATGGCACCATGGCATCAGAGTCAGACCGAGGCTTCTTGGGTGGATGATTGGCTCAGGCGTGCGGAGGAGACCGTCACTGCAGTGAGGCCCCAGTGTTCGCACCGAGGGACCGGGTCTGGCTCTCGACCAGAAACCTGCCCCTCCGCCTGCCCTGTCGGAAGCTGGATCTGCAGTTTGTGGGGAAATTTAAAGTCCTGAAGAGAGTGAACGAGGTATGTTACAGGTTACAGCTTCCCCCGATTACCATATTAACCCCTCGTTCCATGTGTCTCTCCTCAGGCCGGTGGTGGCTGGCCTGCTCCAAGAGTCTGAGGTGCAGGAGGTTCCTCCGCCCCCCTCTGGACATCGAGGGGGCCCCGGTGTACTCTGTCCATTCCATCCTGGATTCGAGGCGTCGGGCGAGGGGCCTTCAATATCTCGTGGAGTGGGAGGGGTATTGTCCAGAGGAGAGGTGCTGGGTTCCGGTGGCGGATGTGTTGGACTCTGAACTGCTAAGGGAGTTCCACCGTCACCGGCCGGTTCGCCCTGCGCCTCGCCCTCCGGGGCGTACCCCAGGCCGGTGTCGGCTCGCCGCTGGAGCCGTGCGTCAAGGGGGGATACTGTCACAACTTCCTCTTCTTGTTTGGGCGCCGTTCGGCGGTCGAGGTCACCGGCTTTATAGCCGTCGCCGCTCCATTTAACATTTATCCATTTGTGTTGTCTTGTTCCCTGCACACCTGGTTTTCATTCCTCAATCACACTACATGTATTTAAACCTCTGTTTCCCTCATGTCTTTTTGTGAGATTGTTTTGTGTTATGTGTCTATTTTGACGCGCTATTCTGGTATGCGTTTATTCCATGTTTTATTTCACCAGGTATGTTTATTTGTTTGTACATAATTATTGTGACTGTTTGCGCATTTGCACTTTTTCCTTATTGGCTGGAGGTTTCGATGCAGTGGCGTCTGTCTGTTGGTTTCTCCTGCCTAAATAGTGTGCACCTGTTCACAACTTTCTGCTCTCCTGCACCTGACTCCGCTCCCAGTACGATCACCATTGACATAAATGACAAAGCGAAAACAGGTTTTTCGAAATTTTTGCAAATGTATAAAATAAAACCTTTGGATATCTGCACAAACCCTAGCCTAAATGATCAATCAGTGATATACAAATTGGCATAATTATTTATTTACTAACTTACTAAATAATCACAGAAATAGATAACAAACAAACAGTAGATATTCATTACTAACACAATGCTATGACATGTCCCTAGTGGGCTAAACCGGTATGACGGCTTGGTAGACAATGGAAAGGGGTGGGGACAGATAAAAGAGCGGGAAAGACTAAATGGATTCACTACAGACAGTTGATAATTATATTAATTGAAATGCTAATTATTTTGCATGAATGGGCGCTCATTTGAGAATAATTGCAATGTATATATTTACGCCTGTACGTCCTTGTTATCTTCTCTGTTGGAATCGCCGGTCTGTCTGCTGGAGAGTCAGTTCATCAAAGAGTCTCTGGTTAACTTCCCCAGAAGTGACAATGTCTTTCGTAATTGTTGCTTTCTCAGCGGCTCTGGATAATGTCTGTTGTAGTGGATAAGTCAGGCTTGCAGATGGTCGTCTATTCTATTGCATAGAATAGATGCTTCCGCAGTTGTCGGTAGTCTTGTTCTAGACTTACGTAATTTCCAGCTGCAGACTAGTACTTCTACGTCTATGATTTGCTCTTATTCTGTAGTGATCGATAGTCTCCGAGTTGAACCATTTCCAGGCATGTAGCCAACACTACACACTGTCTGGTCTCCTGGGCTTATAGAGTTGTAGTTCTTAACCATTTCAAAATGTAGCGTCCTATTTTCTGGTCTTCTTAACCATTCGAGACGTCCGGTCTCTTTGGCATGAAATGTACATTTCGTCACAGGTGTTTTTTTTACTCTGGAGTAGAAAAGAGCAGTTCCATAATGCCTGATGTACTGTCTGGCACAAGGGAGTGTGGCCACTGACTAGTTAAACTTTGTATGAAATCCATACTCTCATTTAGAAGGATAACATCACATTACATCTTTTCACAAATACTGTAGTTTCATATTTACTCATTCATGTTATCCAACATCTAGATGTAAATCTGAAATTTGAAAAGTGTACACAAACAGAGATACATTAATGTGGGTCTCCTGTCTTTCATGAGGTCACCAAATGAAACAACTTCGTCATGACTGTCTGTCACGCCCTGGCCTTAGTATTTTGTGTTTTCTTTATTATTTTGGTCAGGCCAGGGTGTGACATGGGTGAATTATGTGTTTGTCTTGTCTAGGGGTTTTGGTAGATTGATGGGGTTGTGTTTAGTATAGTAATCTAGGTAAGTCTATGGTTGCCTGGAGTGGTTCTCAATCAGAGGCAGGTGGTTATTGTTGTCTCTGATTGGGAACCATATTTAGGCAGCCATATTCTTTAGGTATTTCGTGGGTGATTGTTCCTGTCTCTGTGTTTGTTGCACCAGATAGGGCTGTTTTGGTTTTTTACGTTTCTTGTTTTTGTATATTGTTCGTATTTTCATCTTTCATTAAAGATGTTTATGAATAACCACGCTGCATTTAGGTCCTCCTCTCTTTCAACAGAAGAAAACCTTAACACTGTCCCTTAAGTATTCAAGGACCACTCCCACATTCTCAAAAATATAAATATTGTTTTGTTATTCACACTTTTGATGTCCAATGGTCTCTCTGTGTTCCACAGTTTACAATCTCGAACACTACAGAGCATAGAGGCAGCATATTTTATGACCGTCATAAAACAGCAGACTTCCCGCTCTCACCCCTCTACAAGAGAGAGACAGCATGCTGTAGAGCGGAACCACTTTAACCTGATCCTTCAGATGGTCACAGGAGAGTTATGACATCATCCTTGAGATGTTTCTACAACTTGATTGGAGTCCACCTGTGGTAAATTCAATTGATTGGACATGATTTGGAAATGTACACACCTGTATATATAAGATCCCACAGTTGACAGTGCACGTCAGAGCAAAAACCAAGCCATGTGTGCCGAGACAGGATCGTGTCGAGGCACAGATCTGGGGAAGGGTACCAAAACATTTCTGCAGCTTTGAAGGTCCCCAAGAAGACAGCGGCCTGCATCATTCTTAAATGGAAAAAGTTTGGAACCACCAAGGCTCTTTCTAGCGCTGGCCTTCCTGCCAAATTAAGCAATCAGGGGAGAAGGGCCTTGGTCAGAGAGGTGACCAAGAACCCAATGTTCACTCTGACAGAGCTCCAGTGTTCCTCTGTGGAGATGGGAGAACCTTCCAGAAGGACAACCCTCTCTGCAGCACTACACCAATCAGGCCTTTATGGTAGAGTGGCCAGATGGAAGCCACCCCTCAGTAAAAGGCACATGAAGGCCAAAAGGAAGCTAAAAGCTCTCAGAAAATGAGAAACACGCTTCTCTGGTCTGATAAAACCAAGATTGAACTCTTTGGCCTGAATGCCAAGCTTAATGTCTGGAGGAAACCTGGCACCGGCAGAGAAGAGGATATGCAGAGAAGAATGGGAGAAACTCCCCAAATACAGGTGTGCCAAACTTGTAGCGTCATACCAAAGAAGACCCGAGGCTGTAATCGCTGCCAAAAGTGTTTCAACAAATTACTGAGTAAAGGGTCTGAATACTTTACTCAGCGTAAATGTAATATTCCAGTTGTTTATTTTTACGTAAAAAATAAAGAAACTGTTTTTCCTTTGGTATTATGGGGTACTATGTGTAGATGTTGAGGGAAAAAACTCATAAATCCAATTTAGAATAAGGCTGTTACGTAGCAAAATGTGGGAAAAAAAGTCAAGGGGTGTCACGACTTCCGCCAAAGTCGGTCCCTCTCCTTGTTCGGGCCATGTTCGGAAGTCGACGTCAACGGCCTTCTAGCCATCACCGTTCATTTTCCATTTGTTTTGTCTTTGTCTTACACATCTAGTTTCAATTCCCCAATTACTTGTTCATTATTTAACCCTCTGTTCCCCCATGTCTGTTTGTGAGTAAATGTTTGTATGTAGTACGGTCCGATAATGTGGGCTCTCTTTTTTTATTGCATTTTTATATGTTGAGTAAAGTATGTTTATTTACTCATATCTGCTGTCCTGCGCCTGACTCCTCTACACCAGCTACACACAGACCTCATTACAAGGGGTCTTTATAATTTCCTTATGCACTGTATGACATACAGTAAGAACAATGGTGCAACACTAAAAAAAATATTTGATTATTTTATAACATTGCGCTTTCTCCGGCATTGGATAGCCGCTGCTGTCTGCATTTCTGAAACATCAGTGCGCTGTTGAATATCCTACACCATGTTTGCTATGTGCATAATAGCAAAGTTAACCAACATATTGTTGTTGAGAACAACATGCAGGCAGCAGTGGTGTTAGGATACGAGAAAACAGCACTTGCCTTAAACGTCTAAAAAAAGTGAGGAGAGAGGAAACGCCAACTTAATTAGGTCTATGATCAATAACTGTTAAATGTTCCTGGCTTTAAAAATCATCAATATACAGTATAAAGTACCAGTAAAAACTTTGAACACGACTACTCATTTAAGGGTTTTCTTTATTTTTTTACTATTTTCTACATTGTAGAATAATAGTGAAGATTTCAAAACTATGAAATAACACATATGGAATCATGTAGTAACCAAAAAAGTGTTAAACAAATCAAAATATATTTTAGATTCTTCAAAGCAGCCACCCTTTCCCTTGATGACAGCTTTGCACACTCTTGGTATTCTCTAAACCAGCTTCATGAGGTAGTCACCTGGAATGCATTTCAATTAAGTTAACATCTTAAAAGTTAATTTGTGGAAAGTCTTTGCTTCTTAACCTCTCTGGTCACCGAACCCGTTAGCGGGATGAAATTCGACAACATACGGTGATCGCTACATAAATAGTCATATTAAACATTAATGAAAATACAAGTGTCTCACATGTTTCGAAAGCCTAGAATCTTGCTAATCCAACTGCGTTGGCAGATTTTAAAAAGGATTTACTGTGAAAGAATATGATGCGATTATCTGAGGATAGAGCCCCATAAAAAAAACTATTTCAACCAGCACAGGCGTAACAAAATCACAAACTGCAATAAAAAAAATGGTTTACCTTTGACGATCTTCCTCTGTTTGTAATCCCAATGCTCATTGTTACACAATGAATGGTCTTTTGTTTGATAAAATCAATTTTTATAGCCTAACACGAAACATTTTGTGAACCGCTTGTGCCGTGAATTCCGTCCATTCCATTTTTGACGACACATTCGATGTAAATACACACACTAAATGTGACTTTTCCAGTCATGTTTGGTTTCATTGCAATCAACTGCTTTGTTTGTAACACAACCAAAGCTGATGGGTCATTTCGCGGGACGTATTGACTGAAAGATACCGATTTGAAGACAACAAGTAATGACATCATTGTGCACCAATGATATGACCGCTGTTTCGTTGATTGACTGTATTTTAACCCAATGACCACTTATTGTCTTGAAATCTAGCTGGGTAGATAGCCAATGAGCTGAGGTAAACGGCAATATGTAATGTTTATGTGTTGGAAGAGCAACCCATGTAGTAAACTCCGACATAAAGAAGTTAATTCGCCATTGAAGATTCATACCGGAAGGAGCCACGCATGTTACGCACCGCATTGTTTTGGTAAAGCGCATCTTCAGCTGTTTATATATCAATCAGTATGGCGACTAAGTCAGGGAAAGCTACATCTAAGTCTAGACATACAGATGTACACACAATTTTAGAAGAAATTGATCGGGAAAATGAGACAGAGATTGTTGGAGGACAATTCATTTAGCGATTCCCAAATGGAGGAATATTTTTTTTTGAGCGGAGAGGACATCGTTTTGGACTGGTAAGCTCTTCTCATGCTAATGCCATTGTTTGAAATTAATAATATAAAATATTATTTGTGAAATGAAATAGCCTATTTGAGGCTGTTGAGGGGAGGGCAGACCCACAACAATGGCCAAAGTGAAATGGAGACCGTAGATACAGCTGGTCTGTTGTAATATAATAAAGACAGTAGATATAGCTGGTCTGTCATAATATAATAGAGACACTAGATCTAGCTGAAATGTCATAATATAAAATAGACAGTAGATCTAGCTGGTCTGTCATAATATAAATGAGACAGTAGAACTAGCAGGTCTATAATAATATATTAAACCTTATGTTCCCTGTACTCTATATATACTGTATCTGTTTATTATACCTGTTAATACAGGGCTCATATGTGAAACTATTCTAACTGAACATTTTCTTTCTCAGTGACACTGACTCCAAATGGGAGCCCCCAGTGCCAAGGTGTCCATCCCCCACTGAGGCTGGTGCATCCAGCTCCTGCCACAAGTGGTGTTCATCTGCCCAAATGTATTTCTGCAGGCATGGATATGCCTCAGGGCCAAAAGGGCACAGCATGGAGGCGGCGCTGTGTTCTTTGCAAAATGAAGTCCCCATCACCTGCACCACATGCTACAGCAGAAAGAGACTGCTATGGCACCTGGAATCAGCAGCACAATGTCGTGAAGAGGACTGAGGGTCTTCCAAATATTGAAAGTGTTATTTTGTAAATGTATATTTATTTTCTTCATGTTTTTTCTCAATTTTTGGGGTGTGTGTGTTAGAATACCATTTTGGTATTTTGTGTATAGTTATTCCATTCAAAATGTATAACTTCACCAATTTGGCCACTTGGGTACATTTGGGCTACTTGTGTGGGACACCTGGGTGACTTCATGATAAATGTAATGTAGCACACTCATTTTGGAAGTTATCATTCTGAACTTTGCACAAGTACTATTGCCCTCTTATGTTTTTCACTGAAATTGTCCCCATCATCCTATCTGAATGTTTGTTTTGTCTTGTTCATTTTAAAGATAATGATACAACAACAAAAATGAAATAAACATATGTTTTTTTCATTGTATTATCTAAACCAGATCTATTGTGTTATATTCTCCTACATTCAATTCACATTTACACACACTTCATAGTGTTTTATTTCAAATTAAACCAAGAATATGCATATCCTTGGTCCTGGGCCTGAGATACAGGCAGTTAGATTTGGGTATGTCGTCAGGCAGAAATTGAAAAAGTAGGGGGGTAGCTGTATGCGTGTAACGGATGTGAAACGGCTAGCTTAGTTAGCGGTGTGCGCTAAATAGCGTTTCAATCGGTTACGTCACTTGCTCTGAGACCTTGAAGTAGTAATTCCCCTTGCTCTGAAAGGGCCGCAGCTCTTGTGGAGCGATGGGTAACGATGCTTCGTGGATGACTGTTGTTGATGTGTGCAGAGGGTCCCTGGTTCGCGCCCTGGTATGGGCGAGGGGATGGTTTAAAAGTATACTGTTACATTGATGCTGTTGACCCGGATTACTGGTTGCTGCGGAGGAAGGTCAAAAGGGGGGGTGAGTGTAACGGATGTGAAACGGCTAGCTTAGTTAGCGGTGTGCGCTAAATAGCGTTTCAATCGGTTACGTCACTTGCTCTGAGACCTTGAAGTAGTAATTCCCCTTGCTCTGCAAGGGCCGTGGCTTTTGTGGAGCGATGGGTAACGATGCTTCGAGGGTGACTGTTGTCGTTGTGTGCAGAAGGTCCCTGGTTCGCGCCCGGGTATGGGCGAGGGGACGGTTTAAAATTATACTGTTACATGCGCTTGAGCCAATCAGTTGTGTTGTGACAAGGCAGGGGTGGTATACAGAAGATAGCCCTATTTGGTAAAAGACCAAGTCCATATTATGGCAGGAACAGCTCAAAGAAGCAAAGAGAAATGACAGTCCATCATTACTTTAAGACATGAAGGTCAGCCAATGTGTAAAATTGCAAGTGTAGGTGTGTCCAAACCTTTGGCCGTTACTGTATATCTACAGAAACAAGTCATATGCTGCTTCTGTTTAAGTGTTTGTTTAATAGCACCAAGCCTCATAGAACCACAACATGTTGGATAAACAATTTCAGAAATGTGGCTGTTTTTAATCTTTGCTATGCTGTAATAAAGGCTTGACACTTTTTTTTCATTCAAACAGTCTCTCTGGTATTACTTCATTTATTTCATGTGTACAATCTTCCAAATGGTCAGAAAAATAATATTTATAATAATAACCCTGCTTTTTCTTGATCTTCCTATTGTTGTTATTATTATTATGATCGTTATCACAATAAGTATCATTTGTAGGATTAGTATAGCAGCCTTGTATAACCACCATCGAGCTGTAGGCCTAAGAGCGCATCCTGTTCAATCTTAATACCGTAACTTAATTTGGCCTATATTTCAATACTTGTATAGGCTACTGAATCAATCATTCATTTTTTATGTCATCAAATAGCATAGGAGTCATTTATGAATTAAAATGCAATCAAGCATTTTTTTTCCACTTAGCCGACTTCCCCTCAGCAACCAGTCAACATTCCCCCGTTTCGAGTTTTTGTCACGTCCTCTGCATCCATTTTGCTGATAACTTCCGGCGCCGACAGAGATGGCCGCCTCGCTTCGCGTTCCTAGGAAACTATGCAGTTTTTAGTTTTTTTACGTGTTATTTCTTACATTAGTACCCCAGGTCATCTTAGGTTTCATTACATACAGTCGAGAAGAACTACTGAATATAAGATCAGCGTCAACTCACCATCAGTACGACCAAGAATATGTTTTCAGCGACGCGGATCCTGTGTTCTGCCTTACAAACAGGACAACGGAATGGATCGCATGCAGCGACCCAAGAAAACGACTCCGAAAAAGAGGGAAACGAGGCGGTCTTCTGGTCAGACTCAGGACACGGGCACATCGCGCACCACTCCCCAGCATTCTTCTTGCCAATGTCCAGTCTCTTGACAACAAGGTTGACGAAATCCGAGCAAGGATGGCATTCCAGAGGGACATCAGAGACTGCAACATTCTCTGCTTCACGGAAACATGGCTCACTGGGAAGACGCTATCCGATGTGGTGCAGCCAACGGGTTTCTCCACGCATCGCGCCGACAGAAACAAACATCTTTCTGGTAAGAAGAGTGGCGGGGGCGTATGCCTCATGACTAACGAGACATGGTGTGATGAAGGAAACATACAGGAACTCAAATCCTTCTGTTCACCTGATTTAGAATTCCTCACAATCAAATGTAGACCGCATTATCTTCCAAGAGAATTCTCTTCGATTATAATCACAGCCGTATATATCCCCCCCCAAGCAGACACATCGATGGCTCTGAACAAACTTTATTTAACTCTTTGCAAACTGGAAACCATTTATCCGGAGGCTGCATTCATTGTAGCTGGGGATTTTAACAGAGCTAATCTGAAAACAAGACTCCCTAAATTTTATCAGCATATCGATTGCGCAACCAGGGGTGGTAAAACCTTGGATCATTGTTACTCTAACTTCCGCGACGCATATAAGGCCCTGCCCGCCCCCCTTTCGGAAAAGCTGACCACGACTCCATTTTGCTGATCCCTGCCTACAGGCAGAAACTCAAACAAGAGGCTCCCACGCTGAGGTCTGTCTGTGGTCCTTCTGTGGCTCAGTTGGTAGAGCATGGCGCTTGTAACGCCAGAGTAGTGGGTTCGATTCCCGGGACCACCCATACGTAGAATGTATGCACACATGACTGTAAGTCGCTTTGGATAAAAGCGTCAGCTAAATGGCATATATTATTATATATTATCTGTCCAACGCTGGTCAGACCAAGCTGACTCCACACTCCAAGACTGCTTCCATCACGTGGACTGGGACATGTTTCGTATTGCGTCAGATAAAAATATTGACGAATACGCTGATTCGGTGTGCGAGTTCATTAGAACGTGCATCGAAGATGTCGTTCCCATAGCAACGATAAAAACATTCCCTAACCAGAAACCGTGGATTGATGGCAGCATTTGCGTGAAACTGAAAGCGCGAACCACTGCTTTTAATCAGGGCAAGGTGTCTGGCAACATGACCGAATACAAACAGTGCAGCTATTCCCTCCGCAAGGCTATTAAACAAGCTAAGTGTCAGTACAGAGACAAAGTGGAATCTCAATTCAATGGCTCAGACACAAGAGGCATGTGGCAGGGTCTACAGTCAATCACGGACTACAAGAAGAAACCCAGCCCAGTCACGGACCAGGATGTCTTGCTCCCAGGCAGACTAAATAACTTTTTTGCCCGCTTTGAGGACAATACAGTGCCACTGACACGGCCTGCAACGAAAACATGCGGTCTCTCCTTCACTGCAGCCGAGGTGAGTAAGACATTTAAACGTGTTAACCCTCGCAAGGCTGCAGGCCCAGACGGCATCCCCAGCCGCGCCCTCAGAGCATGCGCAGACCAGCTGGCCGGTGTGTTTACGGACATATTCAATCAATCCCTATACCAGTCTGCTGTTCCCACATGCTTCAAGAGGGCCACCATTGTTCCTGTTCCCAAGAAAGCTAAGGTAACTGAGCTAAACGACTACCGCCCCGTAGCACTCACTTCCGTCATCATGAAGTGCTTTGAGAGACTAGTCAAGGACCATATCACCTCCACCCTACCTGACACCCTAGACCCACTCCAATTTGCTTACCGCCCAAATAGGTCCACAGACCATGCAATCTCAACCACACTGCACACTGCCCTAACCCACCTGGACAAGAGGAATACCTATGTGAGAATGCTGTTCATCGACTACAGCTCGGCATTCAACACCATAGTACCCTCCAAGCTCGTCATCAAGCTCGAGACCCTGGGTCTCGACCCCGCCCTGTGCAACTGGGTACTGGACTTCCTGACGGGCCGCCCCCAGGTGGTGAGGGTAGGCAACAACATCTCCTCCCCGCTGATCCTCAACACGGGGGCCCCACAAGGGTGTGTTCTGAGCCCTCTCCTGTACTCCCTGTTCACCCACGACTGCGTGGCCACGCACGCTCCAACTCAATCATCAAGTTTGCGGACGACACAACAGTGGTAGGCTTGATTACCAACAACGACGAGACGGCCTACAGAGAGGAGGTGAGGGCCCTCGGAGTGTGGTGTCAGGAAAATAACCTCACACTCAACGTCAACAAAACTAAGGAGATGATTGTGGACTTCAGGAAACAGCAGAGGGAACACCCCCCTATCCACATCGATGGAACAGTAGTGGAGAGGGTAGCAAGTTTTAAGTTCCTCGGCATACACATCACAGACAAACTGAATTGGTCCACTCACACTGACAGCGTCGTGAAGAAGGCGCAGCAGCGCCTCTTCAACCTCAGGAGGCTGAATACATTTGGCTTGTCACCAAAAGCACTCACAAACTTCTACAGATGCACAATCGAGAGCATCCTGGCGGGCTGTATCACCGCCTGGTACGGCAACTGCTCCGCCCTCAACCGTAAGGCTCTCCAGAGGGTAGTGAGGTCTGCACAACGCATCACCGGGGGCAAACTACCTGCCCTCCAGGACACCACCCGATGTTACAGGAAGGCCATAAAGATCATCAAGGACATCAACCACCCGAATATTCACCCGAACCACTGCCTGTTCACCCCGCTATCATCCAGAAGGCGAGGTCAGTACAGGTGCATCAAAGCTGGGACCGAGAGACTGAAAAACAGCTTCTATCTCAAGGCCATCAGACTGTTAAACAGCCACCACTAACATTGAGTGGCTGCTGCCAACACACTGTCATTGACACTGACCCAACTCCAGCCACTTTAATAATGGGAATTGATGGGAAATGATGTAAATATATCACTAGCCACTTTAAACAATGCTACCTTATATAATGTTACTTACCCTACATTATTCATCTCATATGCATACGTATATACTGTACTCTACATCATCGACTGCATCCTTATGTAATACATGTATCACTAGCCACTTTAACTATGCCACTTTGTTTACTATGTCTACATACTCATCTCATATGTATATACTGTACTCGATACCATCTACTGTATGCTGCTCTGTACCATCACTCATTCATATATCCTTATGTACATATTCTTTATCCCCTTACACTGTGTATAAGACAGTAGTTTTGGAATTGCTAGTTAGATTAATTGTTGGTTATCACTGCATTGTCGGAACTAGAAGCACAAGCATTTCGCTACACTCGCATTAACATCTGCTAACCATGTGTATGTGACAAATGCAATTTGATTTGATTTGATTTGATTTTGTCACATCCAGTTTATTCATGTGATTATGATATGATATAGCTCAAACCCTATTGGTCACGTGCATGCTATGCATACGTGTCACTTACAGAGAGGGTTGAAAGGGTTGAGGGAATAAGTCATGTTTTTTCTAAACAAACGAGGGATTTCGGTAAAAACTTTTCAATCTGAAATGATGTTGCAGCTTCAGCAACATGGACAGTGCGATGAACACTGTTGAAGTTCTGCAGTGGTCTCTGCAGCATGGAGGGTTTCTAGCCACAGTCACTTGCTTTTCTTTAACACAGCAAATCTGAGCATAATCAAATCCACTGCAGCCGGACTCCCTCTAGTCATTTGTGTCTTAATTATTTATTTATAATTTTTTATTTAACCTTTATTTAATTAGGCAAGTCAGTTAGGAGCATATTCTTATTTACAATGATGGCCTACCCCAGCCAAACCTGGATGACACTGGGCTAATTGTGCACCACACTATGGGACTCACAATACAGCCTGGATCCAAACCAGGGACTGTAGTGAAGCTTCTTGCACTGAGATGCAGTGCCTTAGACCACTGCACCACTCGGGAGCCCAATCAAACTGTGTGCATAAAGCGTCAGACAAGCTCGGAGCATATAGTTAATTTTATTTAAACACATAGGATGTGTCTATATGGATAAATACACATTTAACATTTCAATCAATCGATTGGTCAAAAGAACAGACGACTCTTGGTATACCAATATTTGTTTTAGTCGGTGACAGCCCTATGAGGGTCAGCGTGGTAGATGTGTTGTTGCCTACTCTCACCACCTGGGGTGGCCCGTCAGGAAGTCCAGGATCCAGTTGCAGAGGGAAGTGTTCAGTCTCAGGGTCCTGAGCTTAGTGATGCGCTTGGCTATGGCGTTGAGCTCTGAGCTGTAGTCAATGAACAGCTTCGATCTTAGTCCTCTATTGAAGCTTTGCCTATTTGGTGATTCGTCGGAGGTCATAGCGCGACTTCTTATAAGAATCCATATTAGTGTCCCGTTCCTTGAAAGTTGCAGCTCTAGCCTTTAGCTCAGTGCTGATATTGTCTGTAATCCATGGTGTCTGGTTGGGATATGTACGGTCACTGTGGGGACGGCGTCATCGGTGCACTTATTGATGAAGCTGGTGACTGATGTGGTAAACTCCTCAATGTTGTAAGATGAATCCCGGAACATTCCGTATTGAGCGTAACATTGCTACCTCCTGTTTTTAGTTTTTGGTTGAAGCAGGAGGATAGAGTTATGGTCAGATTTGCCGAAGGGAGGCTGAGGGAGAGTGTGTGTGTGTGCATGCATGCGTAGGGCTGTGGTGGTCATGAAATTTCATCAGCCTGTGATTGTCAAGCAAATAACTGCCGGTCTCACAGTAATGGCCCGTAATTAAGATAAACACATTTAGAATCTCCTGGCTTTCACCCATAGATTACCATCCACTGATGCAGACCTTTGGAACATCTACATTTTAAAAAGTCTCATAAGTCGATGTAATATAGCTTACACCATCACAATCAATACATTATTTATATTCTATGATATTCTGTTCTTCTGAAATATACTACATTTTCTTCATGTCATGTCTAAAGAAACATAACATGAAGAAAATGTAGTCTATTTCAGAAGAACAGAATAGCATATTCTGAGTTGTCGTTATACTAGGCCCTGATCTGGATATGCCATATGGCTGTGGACTACACTGGTTCATTTTGCAGACAAGTTTTGCTTAGAACTCTGTGGCATTATTTTATATTATTTGAGAGTATGAATAATTCAATTGCACATAGCTGAATAAAATATAAAGGTTATTTTCTCCAAACGATCTGAGGGAGTGTATCACAGTCATCATAAGGAGGAGACCAAGGCGCAGAGTGATAAGAGTACATTCTATTTATTAAACGAATGCAACACTGAACAAGACTATACAAAATAACAAAACGAACCATGAAGCAATATGACTAGTGCGAACAGGCAACTAAACATAGAATAATAACCCACAAAACCAAAATGGAAAATGGCAACCTAAATAGGATCCCCAATCAGAGACAACGATAAACAGCTGCCTCTGATTGGGAACCAATTCAAAATGAGAAAAAAAAACTCCAGAAAATCACATTGTAGGATTTTGAATGAATTTATATGCAAATTATGGTGGAAAATAAGTATTTGGTCACCTACAAACAAGCAAGATTTCTGTCTCTCGCAGACCTGTAACTTCTTCTTTAAGAGGCTCCTCTGTCCTCCACTCGTTACCTGTATTAATTACACCTGTTTGAACTTGTTATCAGTATAAAAGACACCTGTCCACAACCTCAAACAGTCACACTCCAAACTCCACTATGGCCAAGACCAAAGACCTGTCAAAGGACACCAGAAACAAAATTGTAGACCTGCACCAGGCTGGGAAGACTGAATCTGCAATAGGTAAGCATCTTGGTTTGAAGAAATCAACTGTGGGAGCAATTATTAGGAAATGGAAGACATACAAGACCACTGATAATCTCCCTCGATCTGGGGCTCCACGCAAGATCTCACCCCGTGGGGTCAAAATGATCACAAGAACGGTGAGCAAAAATCCCAGAACCACACGGGGGGACCTAGTGAATGTCCTGCAGAGAGCTGGGACCAAAGTAACAAAGCTTACCATCAGTAATACACTACGCCGCCAGGGACTCAAATCCTGCAGTGCCAGACGTGTCCCCCTGATTAAGCCAGTACATGTCCAGGCCATGTCAGTACATGTCGAAGAAGCCAGTACATGTCCAAGAAGATTGGGAGAATGTCATATGGTCAGATGAAACCAAAATGTTAACTTTTCGGTAAAAACTCAACTCGTCGTGTTTGGAGGACAAAGAATGCTGAGTTGCATCCAAAGAACACCATACCTACTGTGAAGCATGGGGGTGGAAACATCATGCTTTAGGGCTGTTTTTCTGCAAAGGGACCAGGACGACAATCCGTGTAAAGGAAAGAATGAATGGAGCCATGTATCGTGAGATTTTGAGTGAAAACCTCCTTCCATCAGCAAGGGCATTGAAGATGAAACGTGGCTGTGTCTTTCAGCATGACAATGATCCCAAACACACTGCCCAGGCAACGAAGGAGTGGCTTCGTAAGAAGCATTTCAAGGTCCTGGAGTGGCATAGCCAGTCTCCAGATCTCAACCACATAGAAAATCTTTGGAGGGAGTTGAAAGTCCGTGTTGCCCAGCAACAGCCCCAAAACATCACTGCTCTAGAGGAATTGGCCAAAATACCAGCAACAGTGTGTGAAAACCTTGTGAAGACTTACAGAAAACGTTTGCCCTCTGTCCTTGCCAACAAAGGGTATATAACAAAATATTGAGATAAACTTTTGTTATTGACCAAATACTTATTTACCACCATCATTTGCAAATAAATTCATTAAAAATCCTACAATGTGATTTTCTGGATTTTTTTTTTCTCATTTTGTATGTCATAGTTGAAGTGTACCTATGATGAAAATCATATTTTTAAGTGGGAGAACTTGCACAATTGGTGTTTGACTAAATACTTTTTTGCTCCACTGTATATGTGAAATTGGTTTTGATTTAGAATGGATCATTATCATACACCTGTATGATCAGGGGAAAAAAATACATTTCATCTATGCATTTAAATAGCGAATGGAGGACGCTAATTCCCATGGATCATTTGCATTCCAGTCAGGTAAGCTATACTCCTTTTGTAAAGAGAAGCAATGTGATTAATATTAGGAAAGTTGATAAATAAGTATAGTAGACCTAGCCTATAAAAGCCGATGGGATCCTCCTCTTTTTAATAGAGACCATCACTCTGTTTTCTCACACAATTGCATAGCCTATAGAAATGTTGCGCAACATGAGCTCTTGGGCTCTCATGAAGTATTTGATACATTTTTTAAATTACATTTACATTGATGTTAGAGTGCTTAGAGGGACAATAGAGTGCTGAGTACCAGGCAGTTAGCAAGTTTGGTAGGCTACTAATGACCGTCAGCAGCATCAGGGATGGAAAAGCCTAATTTCCGTGACTAAACGGTCATATGGAATTTGACTGCTGTCATGACTAGTGACCGATGGTGTGGAGGTAATATGGTCACCGTAACGCCCTGTATGTGCATGCATGTGTTCGTTCCGTGCTGGATCTTGCCAGCGGTTTACATGAAAAGGTAGTCACTTATTTCCCATGTTTATAAGTAATAGATTGGTACCAAGATACACCCTGATGGGTCAGGGTTTAAGCCACTGTTTCAATTTGGATGATTGATTGTCTTTGTATTTGCATATTAACTGGCTAGAGGACACTGGCACGTTCCTGAACACATTGTAGCTGGGGTGTTATCTGGTAGATAAATGCCTAAAACTCTGGAGAGGTGTTTAATGTCTCAGGAATCATAATATGATATACTGTAGCTATCTTCTGAGATGGCCAGCGAGCACATCTTCAGGAGGGTAGGCATGGTGGATTGGGCTGCTGTGAGGTGGTTACTGGTTAGGGTTAAGGGGATTTCAGGGGTGGTCAACAGAGCTGCAGGTTGAAGATGTTTTTTTTGGTTGGAGTGGAGATGAGCACTCTTAGCTGAAGTTACCTAGGGAAGAAGAGCTCCATACAAGTCCTGTTTATGTGATGCTTGATTCGTTTTCTGTGTCTTTTGTTCATGTCAGTCCATCCGCAGTCTCTGCTTTCAGACCGCTCCCCCTTTCAGACCGCTCCCCCTTTCAGACCGCTCCCCCGACATACACTTCAAACACAACCTTACTGAACATTATTCAGACAAAAGCATTCAGATGTTCAATTATCCAACCATACAAATCTCTCAGCTAGATTCCCCTGTCTACTCTGTCCACTTACATCACTGGATGGATACCAGTTGATATGGAATTAATGCAACGAGGTGTGCGTCTGTGAATATATTTGTTTTAAGTGAAATGGGGATTTTGTTTTGCATTCTGTGTGTTGTATGTGGGCAGTAGCTGAAACGCACATGCTATCACAATATGTGTGTATCTTAATGCAGATATTTATTGTAATGGTTGTTATTCTGGGCTGACAGGTCCACAGATCCTAAACCTTAAAAACATATCAGATGAGGGGCCTTTGGTCCTGGTGGGCTCAAATGAAGATGATGTCTGTGAGGATGGATCAACAGCAGAAGGACTGTCACTCCATATGGAGGGGTGCAGGCGATTTAGTTATTTGGCCCTGACCGCCTTTTAATATCCTTATTCCTCAGGATGAGAATAATGCTGTCTGCTGGATCTCTCTGGCTCTCACTCTCTCACTCTCTCTCTCCTTCCACCCTTTACTTGACCAGATCATCTATCTATCATGGCTGCCCAGGGACAGGGCTAGCCAGAAGCAGCTTGTCTTTTCTGAGTTTCTATAAGGAGGATTTAAAACATGAACTATGATTCCTAAACCCTCTTAAATATTGACATGCTATTATTGTATACCCCTCTGAGAATGAAATGCAGTCCATGTCCCATATCAGCATAGAGGGGAAGGTTGGACAAGCTTCAGACGATACCCAACCCACACAAAATATGTATTATTATTATTATTATTATACATTTCAACTTCAATTCTTCCTTTGGGTTTTTGGTTTGAACTGAAATGTCCTTCTGGAATCCCAGTGACATTCTGGAATTGTGTGATTCTCTGTTTTAAATGTGTCCTGTTTGATTTGGACCAGTAAATGTTCCTCTGTCTGCTGTGTTGTAAACTTGCCTCTTCATGCAGTTGGGTATCGTATACTGTTTTAGTCATATTTCCATATTGAGGCTAAATGTAGAGGAAGTGTTTACCAGAAACAGAAGCCACTCTCGTTCCCCCAGCCAGATATCCTCTCCATGTCAACTCTTCCCCCTAACTCTGCCCACTAATTCAAATGATATCTGGGAGGTCAGACGGATCTATCAGGGTGGGGCCTGTCAACAGAGAGTCTATCCACTGTTTTATATATTCTATCAGGGTGGGGCCTGTCAACAGAGAGTCTATCCACTGTTTTATATATTCTATCAGGGTGGGGCCTGTCAGATCAGAGAGGCTATCCACTGTTTTATATATTCTATCAGGGTGTGGGGCCTGTCAGATCAGAGAGGCTATCTGCTGACTGTTTTGTATAATTGCGAGGTGATTCATTGCATGCAATTAAATGAAATGCAATAGAAATGGGTTCCACTCTTTGGTTATAGTTAAGGTTAGGTGGTTTTGTTAAGGTGTGGGCACTATTAGGTGTGAGTTTCTGTGTGTGTGTCCGGTGAGTTGTGTATGAGTGGGGGAGTATAAAATAAAATAGTCAAATACAAGGAATTTAGATGATTGTTGAGCATAATATATGAGGGTGGTGTGACCTTAATTAGGATAAGTAATGGAATAGGAAGCCTATGTGAGGTTGTGCAACAGAGACTAGTGTGTGTGTGTGTGTGTGTGTGTGTGTGTGTGTGTGTGTGTGTGTGTGTGTGTGTGTGTGTGTGTGTGTGTGTGTGTGTGTGTGTGTGTGTGTGTGTGTGTGTGTGTGTGTGTGTGTGTGTGTGTGTGTGTGTGTGTGATGTGGGCTTGTTGTTCCACTCTGGTCCAGACTGCATAGTCAAAAGGGCTGAGTTTCATAAATCACAAAGCAGCAGGCAGGAGATAGACTTAATAATCTGACCTAGATGTCCTTTTGGGGATATGAGCTGGAAGTGAAAAGTAGAGTATGTGTGAAGCTTATCACTGTGGATTTATGCCCGAGAAGATTTGCCCTCGGGGGCTTAGATCTCTGGCCGGAGGGGGGTAGCTAGCTGGCCGAAGGGAGGGGGGTTAGTTCAGAGTAGAAAAAATATGTACCACTTGCACTCTGTCTAAGCCGATTAGACGCTGTGGCAGAGAACAGAACACATTTTAATTTGTCCTTTGGCAGGTTGTATAAGACCATCATGTATAGTCTTTTTTTATCCAGTAGACATGGTATGATGTGCTCCTGCAGCACAGGGCCCATCAGTCAGGGGGATTGATAGATCTTGGTCATAGACAGATTAACATGTCAGGGCAGAGTGGAAGAACCAAGGGACGATCTCGCTCTGATTGAGTGGAGCACTAATGACATCCTGATCACTGCTATCTCATCACTTACCCCCTCCACCCCACCTAGCCCACATGAACCCATATCACTCCAGAAATACAGGGTTCTTATGCCACCCTCCCAGTGTGCTTGTCCTAAGGGCATCATACTACAGTATTATCCAGAGCCATTAATATATGGCTGATTTAATGTATTTCTGACAGTATCCGTATACTGTACTCTATTCATCTTCTGTGTGTTCATTGTGGCTGATAATATCCATTAACATCCTTCATCTTCTGTGTGTTCATTGTGGCTGATAATATCCATTAACATCCTTCATCTTCTGTGTGTTCATTGTGGCTGATAATATCCATTAACATCCTTCATCTTCTGTGTGTTCATTGTGGCTGATAATAACAGTTAACATCCTTCATCTTCTTTCTGTTCATTGTGGCTGATAATAACAATTAACATCCTTCATCGTCTGTCTGTTCATTGTGGCTGATATTATCCATATACACAATTCAACTTCTGTCTTTTCATTGTGTTTCTGTTGATGGTCATTTTGAGTCTGTTGGATTTTAAATATGTGGCAACTCACAGGGGGGATAGATCTAGAGTTAAGATCATCAGTTCTGGGAAACCTCATGAATTTATTGCTTCAACATGTTTATGAAATCATATAAATCTATCTGTATTGCATACCGTACAGGGTTTCAGTACCGTACAGGGTTTCAGTACCGTACAGGGTTTCAGTACCGTACAGGGTTTCAGCCAGTAGTTGATTCAACATGAACCACGCTGTATTTCTTTGAATTAGTCCTTTCTGTTGTGCCCACAGACTCCAGGTTAAGGGCCAGGATGCCTTCAGTGGTGCGCTGAGAAATGTATTAACAGCAGCACACACACCACATATCAAAGGTATTGTGTCCCTGTGGAGTCTTTGCAGAACATGGCGGAGATGAAAGCCAAGCTGTTTGAATGTGACTGCGATGAGATGTTTCACTATGTGAAACAACCTCCAATTGGTCTGTCTTTCCTATATCTAGACTCTGGATGACAGATAATATTGATGATCCACATTCTCCAACGGGTGAAGTTGATGAACTTCACTTTACCCCTGACTGGGTAGATTAAGCCCCCTAACTATCCCCAAAGCCGCTACTACTTACCTCCATTTCCTCTTCTCATATGATCTTTGCCCCCAAATCCTTGGCAGCAGTAATGTGGCATGAACAGCGGTGTCGCCCCAGGGCTGTTTGTGTGTGAGAGAGAATGGGGTCAGAATCCCAGTAACCACAGATGGTGTATGCTTAGACTGCAGCTCGTGATTAGAAGTTTGATATTTTTGGAACTGTTTGGCCAATTCAGCCAGAGTCAGTCAAAGCCTGGGATCACATCTGGGATCTGCTGCTTTAATCCAGCCTGGTTTTAAGTGTTTGACCGAAGGATGATGACAAGATGAAGCCTCTTCTGCCTTGATTGCTCTCTCTCAACATGATGCAGCAGTGAATGAATTTTAGTGTGTGGCGTGCGAGCGTATACGCAATTGTGTTTGTAGATGGGTGTTTTTAATTTTTATTTAACCTTTTATTTATCCAGGTTGTCTCACTGAGATAAAAATCTATTTTTCAAGAGAGACCTGGTATATATGCCCTTTCTCACCCTCTGTGAACACAAACGACTGGCGCAAGGCGGAGGCCACCTGGATCAAGATGCAGGAGAATGTGATCCCCAGAGAGAGGACCCTGTGCATGCCGGCCAACATCCTGGAGAGTAATGGACATGGACGTGCCTGAGGTAAAAACCTTGTGAAATCACCTACCGCTCTGCCACCGCTAGTAAACACAGCTCTCCTTATCTTTTTATTCCATCAGTCATTTCCCCAAATCAGTGTTTGCTTCATTAAAACGAATCCTCTCTGATACTGTTCAGTTTGTTACACAGAGAATAAAGAGCTGGACGCCTTCTCTTAGTACCTCAGAGTTTATTTGTGTCATTATAATTGGCTGTTGCCATGGTGCCCCCTCTGTTCTGGTTGACTCCTAGTTGGTTGAAATCCCTGAAGTAGTCTGATTCTCCACACCTCAGTCTGAAACCATAAATCCCTTTACTTCATCTAGGGGAAATTGGATTTTGGGATGATCGCAGAAAAATCTGGTGTAGGGACAGGAATTATTACGAGCCCATAATGCTAACTAATTCAGCCACTGCTAAATACCACAATATGTCTGCTGCTTAGTGGACTTCATCACACGTCACTAGAGGACTCTGGCAGAGGCTGCTGGAACGATGTGACCAAATTGCCCAGCATTCCCTCCGCCTGACTGCACCAGTTTCCTCACAGTTGATTCAGAATACATTATTTTCCAGCTTCCTTCCAGATGTGTCCATGTTTGTTTGGCTTGTTGGGGAGGCCTGGAGCAAGATGAGACTCAACGTGATGGCTCTAGCCCTTGGCGATGACCCTTGTGACCTGAGGCACCCTGGAGATGTCAACCCCCACACCCCCTTTTATCCTCCCTGCCCCAATGCCTAGCCTAATTTACCCCTGGCCAGCACAGCTTAACCCCCTCCCCCGGTCTCTAAATGGGTGACTTAACATCGGGGGGCTCTGCGCTGTCTGTACTACTCACATACAAACACAAACACACACACCTCACTCGAAAAAGACACATCGCAATTCTTATGTCATATTATAGAACTCTGGGTTTGTTTTCATCATATCCGAGTCACTTCTAGGTCAGTGAGATGTGTTTCACACATGATTGGCCATGAAGAAGGCGTGTCTGGGTTCTGCGTCCCAAACGATACACCGGATTACCACATCCTGTGTATTATTGGGGTGGATGAGATCTGAAAATTAATGTAGTCCTGTTTTGTGACATTTCACGAAGCCTCTTTCATACTGATCACACTAAAACGATTGTATAGACGTGGCTGTCCTTGTCTTTCAGCGACTCATTGCTAGATATACAAGGTGACACATTGTTTCCAGCCTGTGAAAGACTATAGCTCGGTGTGGGGCGGAGCTTCCTGCTTTGGCCCTGTCACTCACCACGAATACCTGACCTTATGGTACACTAAGAGCAGACGAATATACAGGAAGTAGAAACTCTTTCATTCTTACCATTGCTGATGATGATAGTTGATGATCTTGCAAGGGGACATTAATGTACTTCTGCCATCCATGGTTCGGACTGGTGAAATCGCTGGCTTTAGAAGCTCCTTTTTGAAAAGTTGATTATCTTTAATAGCAGATGGCAAGTCATTTAGTCTTGGTTGTTGCCCCCAAAACTGTTTCAAATCAACACTCTGGATCTTAATTGCGACTCTAAGGGCAGTATTTTCATTTTTGAAAAAAAAACGTTCCCGTTTTAAACGGGATATTTTGTCAGGACAAGATGCTAGAATATGCATGTAATTGACAGCTTTGGATAGAAAACACTCTACGTTTCCAAAACTGTAAGATATTGTCTGTGAGTATAACAGAACTGATGTTGCAGGCGAAAGTCTGAGAAAAATCCAATCCGGAAGTGGCCCAGGTTTTGAAAGCGCTGCGTTCCAATGAGTCCCTATTGAGCTATGAATGTGCCATCAACGAGCTTACGCTTTCTACTATTCCTCAAGGTGTCTACAGCATTGTGACGTAGTTTTAAGAATTTATGTTGAAGAATAGACGTAAGCGGCCACATTGCGTAAGTGGTCACATGGTGGCTCCGAGAGAGATTCTCGCGTAAAATACAGAGGTAGCCATTACTCCAATCGGTCCTACTGAAAAACGAATTGTCCCGACAGATATATTATCGAATAGATATTAGAAAAACACCTTGAGGATTGATTATAAACAACGTTTGCCATGTTTCTGTCGATATTATGGAGCTAATTTGGAATATTTTTCGCCGTTTTCGTGACTGCAATTTCCGGGCGATTTCTCAGCCAAACGTGAAGAACAAATGGAGCTATTACACCTACAAAAATAATATTTTGGGAAAAAATGAACTTTGGCTATCTACCTGGGAGTCTCATGAGTGAAAACATCTGAAGTTTATCAAAGGTAAACTATTTAATTTTCTGATTTGTGATAAGGTTGCCTGCTGCTAGCAAGGCATAAAGCTATGCTAGGCTATCGATAAACTTACACAAATGCTTGTCTAGCTTTGGCTGTAAAGCATATTTTGAAAATCTGAGATGACAGGGTGATTAACAAAAGGCTAAGCTGTGTCTCAATATATTTCATTTGTGATTTTCATGAATAGGAATATTTTCTAGGGATATTTATGTCCGTTGCGTTATGCTAATTATTGTCAGGCGATGATTTCGCTCCCGGATCCGGGATGGGGCGTATCAAGAGGTTTAACAACCAAACATTCTAAATTCAAACATTCTACCAACTTTACTTTGGTTGTTTTGTATTTTCATCATTCAGAATTTCCAATTGATGGAATTACTGTGGAAGTACTCAAATCAGTTTTACATTAAACTCAATGCAGAAATCAATCACAAATCAGCCAGATATATTGTGATGTGCACTTTGACTCATTCTGTTTCTATGCTTCATTGTAGAAATATGAAACACACACATGTTTCTATGGGATAAGCACGAGTATGTCTGCACATGCATTGTTATCGTTTGTGTACCATAGTTTATTTATGGCCAAGTGAATATTGTTACCAGTGAGTGTTTTGTTACCAGTGGGTGTTTTGATAGCTGTAATTAACAGTGTTTTGTATTCTCCCTTTCCATAGGTGTGGTATGAGCAGGCTGCAGACACAGAGGTACAGGCAGAAACCAAGCCTGCAGGGTCAAAGTGCAAAGCCAACAAGTCAGCCAGCACCCAGGCTGCAACTGCAGATAACAGCCCTGCTGACCTCCAGTTCAGACTGCTCACCCTCTGCCAGAAGTGCAAGGCCAAAGGAACGCAGTTCTAAGGGGTTTATATTGCTAGCAGACTTACATTGGTAATACTGGAGAAGAATTCCTGAGTCTCTCCTAATAGAGCGTCATCTAGCCTACAGACAGTCTCATGACAACTGACAGGTAGGAAATATGAAACTTTCATGGGATTTTCATTGTCCATTGACATACGCATATACTGTACTCTATATCATCGACTGCATCCTTTTGTAATACATGTATCACTAGCCACTTTAACTATGCCACTTTGTTTTACTTTGTCTACATACTCATCTCATATGTATATACTGTACTCGATACCATCTACTGTATGCTGCCCCATTCTGTATGCTGCCCTGTACCATCACTCATTCATATATCCTTATGTACATATTCTTTATCCCCTTACACTGTGTATAAGACAGTAGTTTTGGAATGGTTAGTTAGATTACTTGTTGGTTATCACTGCATTGTCGGAACTAGAAGCACAAGCATTTCGCTACACTCGCATTAACATCTGCTAACCATGTGTATGTGACAAATAACATTTGATTTGATTTAATGGATTGTTGAATGCTTTAAAAATGTTCCTGGTGGTGATCTCTATCAATACCTCTCTCCTGCTCTATTTCTGCTTATCTCTCTGCCCCTCCATCGCCCTCCCTCTGTCTGTCTGTCTGTCTGTCTGTCTGTCTGTCTGTCTGTCTGTCTGTCTGTCTGTCCAGAGGCCTATGGTATGCTGAAGGATGTTGATAGGAAGGGTCTGACCCTGGGCCCCCTACGAAGGTCTGATCTGGGCTCTGCTGAATGAGGGTAGTATGGAAAACACCATGATAGTCAAAGAGATGTGAGTCTGTCTCTCTGTCCTGCGTGCGCGTCCTCTCAGTCCTCTTCCTCTTTCCCCCTCTATCTACCAGTCTTCCCGACAGACCATGAAGTCTTACTGTGAGCTGCTTCAGTCGGAGCCCAGTCTGGTTTGGCAGGTTAAGGCTACAGTATACGGGGCAGCCAGGGTTCTTGAATTAGATTTTTAGATTATCAAGTGATTGTGAATTTAACCCTTGACCCTGCTGGATGTGAACAGCAGTAGTCTGGTAAACCTTGAGCCCCTTCCAGATTAATTTGGTTTCTGGGAAGCGGATGACTTTTTGCAAAAATTACAATCTTCTGCTGATTAGTAATGCATCGTGTGTTTTGGTTGTCCTGGTGTTCTCCATTCAAAAACAAGAGTGGAATTAGGTTCTGATCACTCTTAACACATGACTGGTGATCTGTCCCGATAATCCTCCTCTCCTCCATCTCCCCTTCCCTCGCTCACTGCTCTGGGTCGGCTGCTGGAGTAAGCTATGTGTGTCTGTCGGTGTGTTTATGAACAGTTAGCATAATTAGCACAACAATTTAACACATACCTTCCACATGAAACACATCACACCTCATCCCCACCTGTCCCCCTTCTCTCCAGACCTTTAGGTGCACCTACATCAGGCCAGGATAGGGTATGAGTTAACCCAGGGGGTTTTGGGCCTGTGAAGGACCACGCTGTATCAGAGAAGAGTTGGTTTAATAATTTGGGAAGATGATCAAGACGTCAGTACAGTAATAATTCCCCTAGTGTGTATAAACCCCAATCTGCGTGTGGATGACTTAGCCAGGGCTGGAGCCAGATGGGGCCCAAGGCTGGGTCGGGAGAGGAGGAGGAGTACGGGCTGCATCACAACTGAGCAGTGCGGTGCTTAACAGAGATTAAGGGGATTGGGATAGAGAGCAATGGGGGGGTGGTTGGTTGTCCAGTGGTATGAAGACCAAGACCCCAGAGATATTGAGGGAGAGGGGAAGAGAGAGAGAGGGACAAGAGAGAGATGGGGACAGGAGGGATTTTATTTCCTTGGGACAGATAAGAATCACTCTGACCCCGAGGTTTCCAAGGCAATCTGTCTGAGCGGAGGGCTGGTGGCCGGTCAGCACAGCGATAAGGAGCATGAGGCCGACCCTCAATTGAGCAGCCAGATTAAGTGGGTCGGAGACTGTAATAAGAGAGAGTTTGATTGAGGTATTAGTGGTTCTGAAATGAAAAAAGAGGAGTTCTGAAAGGACAAGGGAATAGAGGGAGGGATGGAAGGAAGTGGGAAATATTGATGAGGGTCCCAGGGTCTCTGCACTGCAGCTGCTGTTCCCTCTGTGCCTCTCCCCAGACAGAGGAGACCAACACAGCCCCCCACTCTCAGAGTTGGAGAGGACACCTCAGAGGGAGCCGTCTGAACACCCTGTTTCATGTTTTACATGACATCAGCTTGTTGTAATACTATATAGCTAGGCTAGATATGACTCACTTCACTCTGTCCCTCATAGGGCTGTGGCGGTCATGACAATTTGTCAGGCGGTGATTGTCAAGCAAATAACTGGCGGTCTCACGGTAATTGACCGTTAATTAACATAAACACGTTTGGCATCTCCTGGCTTCCACGCATGGCCTACTTTGGAACATCTACATTATAAAAAGTCTAATAAATAAATTTAATATAGCCTACACCATCACAATGAATATATTATTTATTTCAGACAGGTTTAAAGAAACATGATATGAAGAAAATGTAGTCTAACAGAATAGCATACTCTGAGTTGTCCTTATGTTAGGTCCTGATCTGGATATGCCATATGGCTGTGGGCTACACTGGTTCATTTTGCAGACAAGATTTGCTTAGAATTCCATGGCATTATTTTATAGTATGAAGAATACATTTGAACACAGCTGAGTAAAATAGAAAGGATATTTTCTCCAAACGATCTGAAGGACTGTGCACGTGGCTATTTAGTGTTGAGCAGTTAACAAAGAAACTGGTTCTCCTATATGCTTAATTTAGAGGTATTCATGTAACTTTAGTTGTGATAAACGTTGGGCTATTAATACATTCTAAGGCTGCATGGGTTGACTCTCATGATGATTCCTGTTGCACGAAAAGGAATGAGCTCTGCTCTGTGTCTTGCGCAGGCTGCACATAATTTGACAAGTACTTGATCATTTTCTCACCGGCCTCGAATTTCCCAGTGGCATCCCCAAAAGGCATCCATGCCTTTTGCGGCCTAAGTGGCCGTTGTGCCCTTGGGCTGAATATAATAATTATACTTCCCTTCTCCCGGCTGCCAATCACCCTGCTCCAAAGCACCTCTCACTCACATGGCTCTCTCAGATAATGTATCTCAATTCTTATTAGCCAATTCTTGTCACGTGATTGGGTCCTTCTCACAGGCAACTCAGCTCCTAAGTAGGCTACAGGTGAAGACAGACACATCAGGGATGCAACGGTGCACGACCATATCGAATTCCAAGGCACACCTTGAAGATGCTAAAAGAACTGTCCACAATTCCTTTTCATCAGCCAACAACATTAGTAGGCCTTACGTACAACAAAAGCACTACCCTATGTCAACCCACTATCCCCCATAGTACAAAGGTTGACCTATTCTATTGTGTCAACTTGACCTTCTGTGCAATAAATAAATATCCCAAACATACTCTGGGACCGTGGTGGGATGCAATAGATCCCAAATGAATACAACCAATCGCATCAAAAAGTATTTTAAAAGCAATGAGGATGATGCAACAGATCAGAACGTTTAGCTTAAAATGTTGATAAACGATTAGGCTATTTCTTACATTATAAGCACAGCAATGCGCACACGGCAGTAGGATTTAAGCGTGAATGTTCCAAAATGTAATCAATTACCAGGAAAACACTATTCTTATCAGGTATGAAGGAAATACCCAGATGCAGACCACGTCGAATAAACAATAGTTTAATATTACAGCAGGAGCAGGCAATAGATAAGTCAAGGCAGGCAGGGGTCAGTAAACCAGAGGTGTGGCAACGGTACCGGGCAGCAGGCAGGCAGGGGTCAGTAAACCAGAGGTGTGGCAACGGTACCGGGCAGCAGGCAGGCAGGGGTCAGTAAACCAGAGGTGTGGCAACGGTACCGGGCAGCAGGCAGGCAGGGGTCAGTAAACCAGAGGTGTGGCAACGGTACCGGGCAGCAGGCAGGCAGGGGTCAGTAAGCCAGAGATGTGGCAACGGTACCGGGCAGCAGGCAGGCAGGGGTCAGTAAATCAGAGGTGTGGCAATGGTACCGGGCGGCAGGCAGGCAGGGGTCAGTAAGCCAGAGGTGTGGCAACGGTACCGGGCAGCAGGCAGGCAGGGGTCAGTAAACCAGAGGTGTGGCAACGGTACTGGGCAGCAGGCAGGCAGGGGTCAGTAAGCCAGAGGTGTGGCAACGGTACCGGGCAGCAGGCAGGCAGGGGTCAGTAAGCCAGAGGTGTGGCAACGGTACCGGGCAGCAGGCAGGCAGGGGTCAGTAAGCCAGAGGTGTGGCAACGGTACCGGGCAGCAGGCAGGCAGGGGTCAGTAAACCAGAGGTGTGGCAACGGTACCGGGCAGCAGGCAGGCAGGGGTCAGTAAGCCAGAGGTGTGGCAACGGTACCGGGCAGCAGGCAGGCAGGGGTCAGTAAACCAGAGGTTTGGCAACGGTACCGGGCAGCAGGCAGGCAGGGGTCAGTAAGCCAGAGGTGTGGCAACGGTACCGGGCAGCAGGCAGGCAGGGGTCAGTAAACCAGAGGTGTGGCAACGGTACCGGGCAGCAGGCAGGCAGGGGTCAGTAAGCCAGAGGTGTGGCAACGGTACCGGGCAGCAGGCAGGCAGGGGTCAGTAAACCAGAGGTTTGGCAACGGTACCGGGCAGCAGGCAGACAGGGGTCAGTAAGCCAGAGGTGTGGCAACGGTACCGGGCAGCAGGCAGGCAGGGGTCAGTAAACCAGAGGTGTGGCAACGGTACCGGGCAGCAGGCAGGCAGGGGTCAGTAAACCAGAGGTGTGGCAACGGTACCGGGCAGCAGGCAGGCAGGGGTCAGTAAACCAGAGTTGTGGCAACGGTACCGGGCAGCAGGCAGGCAGGGGTCAGTAAACCAGAGGTGTGGCAACGGTACCGGGCAGCAGGCAGGCAGGGGTCAGTAAACCAGAGGTGTGGCAACGGTACCGGGCAGCAGGCAGGCAGGCTCAGGGGCAGGGGCAGGCAGAGGTTGGTAATCCAGAGGGGGGAAAAACCCTGGCCTACAATACCCAGAGGGTTACCAATACCATGGGCTCCAATACCCAGAGGGTTACCAAAACCCTGGCCTCCAATACCCAGAGGGTTACCAATACCCTGTTCTCCAATACCCAGAGGGTTACAAATACCATGGCCTCCAATACCCAGAGTGTTACCAATACCCTGTTCTCCAATACCCAGAGGTTTACAAATACCATGGACTCCAATACCCAGAGGGTTACCAATACCCTGTTTTCCAATACCCAGAGTGTTACCAATACCCTGGCCTCAGTACCCAGAGTGTCACCAATAACCTAGAATACAGCCCACAGTGACCTGGTTAACATTGATGTGGTCACAAAGAGGAATGTTGAAGAGGCTGCCACTATACCCAGAGCGTTACCAATACCCTGGCCTCCAATACCCAGAGGGTTACCAATACCCTGGCCTCCAATACCCAGAGGGTTACCAATACCCTGGCCTCCAATACCCAGAGGGTTACCAATACCCTGGCCTCCAATACCCAGAGGGTTACCAATACCCTGGCCTCCAATACCCAGTGGGTTACCAATACCATGGCCTCCAATACCCAGAGGGTTACCAATACCCTGGCATCCAATACCCAGAGTGTCACCATTAACCTAGAATATAGCCCACAATGACCTGGTCAACATTGATGTGGTCACAAAGAGGAATGTTGAAGAGGCTGCCACTACCAAATACGCAAAAGCCACCAAATCCCCAACAAGCTCTCTCCTCTACCTCCCTTCCTTCTTCTCCCTCTCCTTCGCCACCAGCCCACATTAATATTTAATCTGGGCCTGAATCCACTGTGATCACTGTAACTGTTGAGTCTGAATAATTTACAGAGGGCCCCTCTAAATTTGATGCCTGCTTTCCGGACCATTCCGCCTGCCCTCTTAACCAGTCAGCTCGGCTCAAGTCGCGCCGCCCCACGTGTGTCACTGCCTCTTAGGGAGGGTGGGGGGGGTCAGAGTTCATCCTGACAGGCCCAGTCAGGCGAGAGAGCAGGGAGCGCTGCCCAACCGGGCATGAGCGCCTTTCACTTCCGCTGTCCTATCCTCTGGGCTCAGGGAGCTAGGTGGGGATGACACCCCCACACCACTTTAGTTCTTCTCTGTGTTTGATGAATGAGGAGGGAGGGTCTCTGCTTCTCGCATATATTATCAAAACATTGAATCATATCTCCCTGTATGCCCTCATTGACCTCTGTCAGTGTCATTGTGGTATACAGGTTTTCTTTACCACACGGCTTTGCTGCTGCTAACTCCCCCAGCCGATGCATTATGGTCTCAGTGAATCAGTGAAGAGATTGGAGTGTTTGTTGTTTTCCTTCATTTTTGACTTATCTAAATGCCTCTCTTTCCACTTAACCCCATCTCTCTGTCTCTCTCTCTGTCTCTCTCAGTGTCTATCTAACAATTCAATTAAATGGCTTTATTGGCATGGGAAACATATGTTTACATTTCCAAAGAAAGTAAACTAGATAATAAACTAAAGTAAAATAAACAATTCAAATGAACAGTAAACATTACTCACAAAAGTTCCAAAAGAACAGACATTTCAAATGTTAGATTATGTCTATATACAGTGTTGTAAAGATGTGCAAATAGTGTATATGTCTCTCTCGCTCTCTCTCTCTGTGTGTCTGTCTCTCTCTGTGTCTCTCTCTCTTTGTGTGTCTCTCTCTCTCTGTGTGTCTCTCTCTCTCTCTCTCTCTCTGTGTCTCTCTCTCTCTCTCTGTGTGTGTGTCTCTCTCTCTCTGTGTGTGTATTCCTCTCTGTGTGTCTCTCTCTCTCTCTCTCTGTGTGTCTCTCTCTCTCTCTCTGTGTGTCTCTCTCTCTCTCTCTGTGTGTCTCTCTCTCTCTCTGTGTGTGTCTCTCTCTCTCTCTGTGTGTGTATTCCTCTCTGTGTGTGCTGTGTGTGCTCAGGCGCGGTCGGTCAGTCTTGTGCGCTGAATATGTATTAATGTGTTCATATCCACAATCTGACTAAAGGCAGAGGTTATTTACTTTCTGAGGATGAGGATCTTAATGTTGAAAATATGCCACATAGATGCATTTTCTCCATTATGTCTAATATAAATGTAGCTCGAGCCGCATGATCATTCAGAGAGATGTGTCAAGTGAGACTGTCTGGTTCCACACCAGATGTTTCCCTTGAATTGACATGCAGTAATACACTGCAAACAGTCAGCTCTCAAAAACAAGAAAAAAAAGCAATAAATGAGGGAAATATTACTTAAAATTAGCTAAATTATCTGCCAACAGAACAGGAAAGATTACTGCCAACATTTTTTAAAGAAGTAAAAATATCTAGTCTCAAAGAACGCACGGATAGTGCATTCAGACTAAAAACATGTAATTTGTCTGGATACAAAGAATATATTTAAGAATAATTTTCTCAATATGTAGGAAAATGTGCTTAAATTTAGCAAATGCTAGTGCCATCATCTTGAAATAAGGCAACATTCCCATGAATTTACAGAAAAATAGCATATTGTGCTTAAAATAAGTAATCCTGACTAAGATAAATGTACTTGTACTACTACTAGAAATGAGATTGGCTTGCTTATAAAGAAAGAATGAATCTAATTTCTTTTCACTTCTTTATTGAGGACTCAGTATATCCAGAGGCTGATATGGGCAGAACAAATGATGCAAATGTAACAACAACAAAGCCCATTGGTGGTCAAGGTGAAAATGTAAGACCTATGGCAAGATACCAAAAGTAGCAGTGCTTTCAACCTTCTTGTAATAAACGACAAACGCCCTGCCTATTTATTAAAGGTTATCGGATCGGTTCTCAGATGAGCCAATACACACAGTTCTGTTATCGGGACCGGAGATGAAAAAAATTGTATTGTGCAACCCTAGTCAGTAATGAACTGTTTCCACTCGGCCATAGCCTTTTTATATGAAGAAGTCATGTCCTGGTCGTGGATGCCGTCCGAGAGGACTTCTGTCTGCAGCACAGGGAGGAGTGTCACAATGCACTGAGGATATGTGAGGTGAAAGGCGTAATAACACCGCTATGAGATACGTCACGCTGGCATAGATGTCCTCTTTTGGGAAGGTCACCACAGGCATGGTTCCAATGGCCAGTACGCAGTTGGTTTTGCAGACAATCAGGACAGGACTGAAGAGTGGTCTCGCCTGAAGAAAGGTGTTGGGGTCTTCTGCAGACTGACACAAAAACAAAGAGAAAAACAAATATGACCACAAAGACAATCCACACTCTTTGTATGTTATGGTTAAGTAATGACAATGTAATACATGTACACATTTCTTACCTCAAGGATGTGAAGCATAGCCTCACTTGCATGTCCTAACTTCTTTGTTGGAACCACAGGTGATGGGAACATATCTAGTGAAGCCTACACCCCCCCCCCCAGACCTCTCATTCCACAGGTAACACTGAAGATTAAACAGTCACTTTGTTTCTAGTCCCTCATTTAGAGTAGTAATAGAAGTTGCATTTCTATGGAAACACTATCCACTATTTCAATGTGTGTACTTACCACCCAACTGTTCAACCTCTGGGGTGCTGCATCTAGATTGTGGGGATCTCTCCAAGATCAGGGTTGAGGAGGTGGATTCATCAGTCTCATCAGTGGACATCTCCTGGCTGCTCTGAAATCTAAGGCTTTGTGGCCTCTTTCTTGAAGGGGTCGCTCCCTGCTTCATTTTGGGGGTTGTCACATTCTGAATCCTTTTCAAAAGCTGCTTCTTCACAGATTCCTAACAAACAACAAATTGGTTGTGTTATAAATCACATTAAACAAAATCGAATCCAGAAATCAAACGATACAAGCAGACACATGTTGCCCTGATTGATCTGGATTGTCAGATGTTTGCACTTTGGCTGCCAGGTATCCAACAGCGCTGTGTTTGGAAACATGTGTTGAATACCTGAGTAGTGACTTACCCACTCAGCTCCACTGGTTGCAGATCTGTCCCGCAGCATTGGGTAGTACTCTATCAGACGCTTCACCGTTACAGTGAGTTCACGGCTGCATGGATACTGGAAGTCATCCCCGGTTGCTCTCTTAAAACCTGTTAGACCTATAGGGGCAGTATTTCATTTTTGGATAAAAAGACGTGCCCGTTTTTAGCGCAATATTTTGTCACGAAAAGATGCTCGACTATGCTTGGAATTGATAGTTTTGGAAAGAAGACACTCTGACGTTTCCAGAACTGCAAAGATTTTCACTGTGAGTGCCATAGAACAAAATCTACAGGCAAAACCAAGATGTTTGAGTGACCAGGAAATCAACAGGATTTCTGAAGGCACGTTTTCCATGATCTCCTTATATGGCTGTGAATGCGACAGTGACGTATTTGTAGGCATATCATTGGAAGATTGCCCATAAGAGCCTACAATTACCAAGTGTCCCGCATGGTGTCTGCGTGGAAATTGGTGCGCAAAAGTCAGGTCCCAGTATTTTTCCATCCGAATCAGAGAAGAATGCACGCTTCTAGGACTGGCATTTCAATGAAGAGATATATGACAAAACACCTTGAGGATTGATTCAAACAACGTTTTCCATGTTTCAGTCGATATTATGGAGTTAATTCGGAAAAAAGTTTGACGTTTAGGTGACTGAATTTTCGGTTAGTTTCGGTAGCCAAATGCATAGTAACAAAACGGAACGGTGTGTCCTACACAAGCATCTTTCAGGAAAAACTGGACATCTGCTATGTAACTGAGAGTCTCCTCATTGAAACATCTGAAGTTCTTCAAAGGTAAATTATTTTATTTGATCCCTTTGCTGGTTTTTGTGAATGTTGCGTGCTAAATGCTAACGCTAAATGCTAAGCTAGCTATCACCACTCTTACACAAATGATTGATTTTCTCTGGTTCTAAAGCATATTTTGAAAATCTGAGACGACAGGATTGTTAAGAAAGGGATAAGCTTGAGGACAGGCATATTTATTTCATTTATTTTGCAATTTTCAGAAATCGCTAATGTTGCGTTATGGTAATGAGCTTGAGGCTGTAGTCACGATCCCGCATGCGGGATGGGGCGGCCTAAGATATCATGCTTGTTACTGTATTCCTGATTAATCGACAGCGAAGCTCTTTGGAAAGGATATAGTCTCCTTCTTGTCCAGCACGCTGCTTTTCAAAAAAGGTGCTTCTTGATTGCTCCAACTCTGTATCTGTGTATAAGACTATAAGATACTGTGGGCTGACAAAATGTACGGTTCTGGTGGCACCTTGTTGGTCTCTTGGGTTTGGAGAGGGACAGGGGATGGAGGTGACATATTGAAAATGTTAGTTAGTTCATCTTTCCCTGCCTAGCTAAGATTGTAGACAATGACTGATACCATCGATAATTGAGCTTCGCTGTCTTTGATGCTCTTTCTATTCGTTTTCTATTGTCAATAGAAAGGGTGCCAAAGACGGCGAAGCTAAATAATATACTGTGTCAGTCATTAGGGCACATGTACACCTCATAAACACTATTTCTGGCAAAAAGCACTCTCAATCTAACCAAAGTTCAAGTTTATTTCAACGAATGGCCGTTCGTGCAGTTATTAATTGCTAACAGTCAAAGCTACCTAGTTAAAATTAGCACGCTAGCTTGACTTGCCAACTTTCCAATTCAAATGAAGGTTAGCTAATGCTAGCTTGCTAAGGAGAAAGGTAGACGGGTATAAACAAATGAACATGACCTTTTAATACTGCGGTTGATACATGGTCCATGCCCGGATATGTGTCATCCATTCCATCTTCATTCATGGTGTTGTTAGATGACTCAAAGATTTGGACCGTCTTTGACTTTTTAGTTATAGGTCTCCCTTATGTAGCTAGATAATGTGATGAACGTACGCCAGTTAAGCAATATCACACAAGACGGAGTGCTGAATATCAGCACGGCTGTGATTCGGTCGTTGGTACGAGGCCGCAGCTAATAATATTCAGTATAACAGCACGACCTTGAGTGTGATATTGCTTTTATATAACAGTTCTACAAGCTCAATTTATTAGTCAACAGTAATAAGCGACAACAGATTATGATGTGTTTATTTATTTAATCGTTTATTTGGCTCCTCCAGCACACATAGTTCCCCACCGGGACTGGGGCAGGACTGTTGCCAAGCACCACATATACATTTTCCTACACACTAGCTTGCTTCTTTGTGTAGGTCGACACGTTACCGTCCTCTGCTGACGACCATTCATCATTTAACTCAAATATTATTTGTGGAAATATGTTCATCTTTGTGGTGCGAGGTTTGTTATATTTTAAGATAGATAATGATCGTTAATGTAATTAACGGTTATTAGAACACCTGTAAAGCCGAGAGGTGCATGTATAGTTAAAAGTCCCAGTGCTGTTGTTCTCTACTAAAAATAAAATTACTTGTTGTATTATAAATACTTGTGAAAAAATGTTTCAGCTCTTTCCGCCCTTTTCATCTAAAGCACTGGGAATGTTTTATTTGCATTTGGTTTTAGTAACGTTGAAAATACTTTGGCGGTACGTTATCTGCTGCGTATTTATTACTTTTTCATTGAAACTGTTATTGAGCCATATCAACAGATTTCACATTCGCAGCCCTGATTTCTGGTTGCTCTGTGGTATTGATGGATGCTCTGAGGAATATAGAGTGTACAATTCCTTCTATCCTCACATAAAGAGAAACCACCTTCAACACCTACTTGAAGGCACCCGACCAGATGAACAGTCATCGGAGGAAAGCCAAGTACCAACGGAACAAGTATGAAGCTAGCTAGCATTTCTATTATTAGTATTTGTACCTGTTCTTTCCATTGTGACTGTGTCTAGGTTGAAGTTACTAATTGAAAATCATTTGAAGCATTGGAAGGAGCATCCAGACCGCAATGTTACACCTGAAAAACATTATATGATACATTTTCCATCACAGATAAAGTCATTGTGTCCAATGGTTAGACATATGTGAATGCTGTTCAAGTCTAAACATTGTTTCTTTAAACAATGGGCTTCCAATGTAAAAAATATTAATAGTTCAATTTGAAAAATATTAATAGTTCAAATTTAAAAATATTAATAGTTCAATTTGAAAAATATTAATAGTTCAAATTTTAAAATATTAATAGTTCAAATTTAAAAATATTAATAGTTCAATTTGAAAAATATTAATAGTTCAATTTGAAAAATATTAATAGTTCAATTTCAAAAATATTTGCAAGTCTTTGATCAATCAGAACCAAATATATGAAAGCTGCCAAAATGTTGACAGTTCAATGCATGCAATGTTTTCATATGGAGGTTAAAAATCTACAATATTTAAGTGGAAAATGTAGGGATTTCCTAGGTTGCAATGAAGTAAATATAAATAAATACATTCTAATAAATACATAACTCAGAAGTCAATGATCTTTGCCAAAGTACTGAATTGTAATTTGCCAGAATTTGGACTGGTCAAAAACATATTTCTTCTTGATTCAAAGCTTTAATGTTTGGAATATCAACCATTTCAAACTAAACGCTTTGATAGAAACGTCATAGCTTATCAAGTTGAGGTCTCACACCTTGCACAGGCAACTGAGTTAGTGGATGCTGAAAAGCTGGTTGATTTTACCTCTTATTACACAATTAGCAACAAGAGCCAAGTCAAATACCATCTTGGGGATGTAATAGAACAGTTCAAGTGTTCCCCAGATTTGAAAACTGTCTTTGTTCTGTACTCTATTTTGTCTACATGATTGCTGTGCTCTGTGTGAGATTGACAATAAAACAGTGGATTCCATTTGGTCATTATCTCTTCTTAATATGTGAAGAGATGAAAAGGATAAGATGCTTGAAATAAGAAATTGTGACTTTGACAAAGCAGTTTTGTACTTGTCAGTGTTGAGCAAAACGCTTTATAATTCTGGTAATTCTAGTTTCGATCATTGAGTTACTCAGAACCAGTAATACAATCTCAGTAACAAGTTCTATTATCTTATTTAGATCATTAAGGACAAAAAAGCTTGAAACAAGTGAAATTCTCCAACATAAAACTGGCTGGTAAGAAGAAATATCTTGTCAGACAAAAAACAAGCATATATTGCCTTGATTTAAGATATTGAATCTTACTAGATTTCAATTTTTGCAGTGTACTGCTGCTCAATGATTAACAAGATGGCTGATTCCAGCGGAGGCATGAACATAGACACAGATACTACTCTTAAGTTCATACACAATTAAAGAAAAATTTAAATAATCAGAGTTTTGTGTCATATGCATCTACTTGAGCATATTTAGCAACTTGGCTGGTATGTCTGCAGGCCTACTGCCTCACTTCTCTTTCGGGGTTATTGTATGGTACCAGAGGGTTATTGTATGGTACCAGAGGGTTATTGTATGGTACCAGAGGGTTATTATATGGTACCAGAAGGTTATCGTATGGTACCAGAGGGTTATTGTATGGTACCAGAGGGTTATTGTATGGTACCAGAGGGTTATTGTATGGTACCAGAGGGTTATTGTATGGTACCAGAGGGTTATTGTATGGTACCAGAGGGTTATTGTATGGTACCAGAGGGTTATTGTATGGTACCAGAGGGTTATTGTATGGTACCAGAGGGTTATTGTACGGTACCAGAGGGTTATTGTATGGACCAGAGGGTTATTGTATGGTACCAGAGGATTATTGTACGGTACCAGAGGGTTATTGTATGGACCAGAGGGTTATTGTATGGTACCAGAGGGTTATTGTACGGTACCAGAGGGTTATTGTATGGACCAGAGGGTTATTGTATGGTACCAGGGGGTTATTGTATGGTACCAGAGGGTTATTGTATGGACCAGAGGGTTATTGTACGGTACCAGAGGGTTATTGTATGGACCAGAGGGTTATTGTATGGACCAGAGGGTTATTGTATGGTACCAGAGGGTTATTGTATGGTACCAGAGGGTTATTGTATGGTACCAGAGGGTTATTGTACGGTACCAGAGGGTTATTGTATGGTACCAGAGGGTTATTGTATGGACCAGAGGGTTATTGTACGGTACCAGAGGGTTATTGTATGGACCAGAGGGTTATTGTATTGTATGGTACCAGAGGGTTATTGTATGGTACCAGAGGGTTATTGTATGGTACCAGAGGGTTATTGTATGGTACCAGAGGGTTATTGTATGGTACCAGAGGGTTATTGTATGGTACCAGAGGGTTATTGTATGGACCAGAGGGTTATTGTATGGACCAGAGGGTTATTGTATGGTACCAGAGGGTTATTGTATGGTACCAGAGGGTTATTGTATGGTACCAGAGGGTTATTGTATGGTACCAGAGGGTTATTGTATGGACCAGAGGGTTATTGTATGGACCAGAGGGTTATTGTATGGACCAGAGGGTTATTGTATGGTACCAGAGGGTTATTGTATGGTACCAGAGGGTTATTGTATGGACCAGAGGGTTATTGTATGGACCAGAGGGTTATTGTATGGTACCAGAGGGTTATTGTATGGTACCATAGGGTTATTGTATGGACCAGAGGGTTATTGTATGGTACCAGAGGGTTATTGTATGGTACCAGAGGGTTATTGTAAGTTAAGATGAACTATTCTATCCTATAAGAAACTGTTAGCTAAACTCTGAAAAGCTTTTAACCAGGCAGAAGACAAGTGTGTTGAAGGATGTCATTAAGAAGTGAGTCGGACCAGAAGTCAGTGAGGCCGGGTCCTCCCAGACCTACTCTGAGGAGGGGAGGTGGGAGGAGATATTCTGACATTCCCTGGTTATCCAGAGCTTTTAAGCAACCATGAGGGAGTATGCTCATCCGGGATCAGGAATACAGGAAGGTTGCATCACCAACAGTCTGACTTCTAGGTTCTAGTGGAGAGAGAGAGACTGGAGAGTGGATGAGTGGAAGTAGAGTGGAATCGTGTTGTAATTGTAGTAAAGCCATTCTGCTTCTGAGTGACTCGGCCCCCTGGTTAATACGCTGCTACGCCGAGCTGCGGTTAAAAGCCTCCTAGATCTCCACTTTTAATTCCACCCAAGGAAAGCAACACACAGTGTTCACCAATGGCTTGTAGAGTGACCCCATTGTTGCTAAACCAAGAGAAGACTGAGCACGGCACGGTTTAATGCAGCACTCGGAAACACACACTTTTCATAGCCTTTACTTCTTACCTAATTTCCAGGTTACATATTCAGCCCTAAGTGAATCCCTCTTGTATTATATGAAAATTATTTCTAAATCATAGCTCTGGATTTAAAGTGGCTGGGTTGAATTCTTGGTTGAATTTCTTCAAATTAAGAGCCTGTTTGCATAAATAATTCCATAGGTTTGAACCCTGGTTGTTTCTCTCATTCTCTCCTCGTTGAGACCTACTTCCCATACCTCACTTCTTGCCTCTGATAATTGGCTAATGACAAAGGAAAGGAGGTGTAGTAAATTACCCACTAGAATTCAGATAAAAATCAGGCCCTTTATGTTGCTAAGTGGAGATAATTACACTTTAAAGTGAACAGGACCTGTACATTTAATTTGATGAAGAAAAAAGTAGTTATATGGCTGACAACTATTAACGGTGTAATTAACCTTTACCTGCTGACCGCTGTATGGAGTGCAGAGTGATATAATCCAAGGCCTAAGCAATTCAGAAACATTTAAGAGCACTTAACATACACGTCACCGCAAATAGAAACCTGTTCTCAAACAGACATGCACTCCTACAGTACAATGCTTTAATAAGTCCCTGATTGGTGGCGTCTGTACGTGTCTATAAGTCTCTGAATGGCTGTGTGTGTACGTGTCTATAAGTCTCTGAATGGCTGCGTCTGTTCATATCTATAAGTCTCTGAATGGCTGCGTCTGTACGTGTCTATAAGTCTCTGAATGGCTGCGTCTGTACGTGTCTATAAGTCTCTGAATGGCTGCGTCTGTTCATATCTATAAGTCTCTGAATGGCTGTGTCTGTACGTGTCTATAAGTCTCTGAATGGCTGAGTCTGTACGTGTCTATAAGTCCCTGAATGGCTGCGTCTGTTCATATCTATAAGTCCCTGAATGGCTGCATCTGTTCATATCTTTAAGTCCCTGAATGGCTGCGTCTGTTCATATCTATAAGTCTCTGAATGGCTGCGTCTGTTCATATCTATAAGTCCCTGAATGGCTGCGTCTGTTCATATCTATAAATCCCTGAATGGCTGCGTCTGTTCATATCTATAAGTCCCTGAATGGCTGCGTCTGTTCATATCTATAAGTCTCTGAATGGCTGCGTCTGTTCATATCTATAAGTCTCTGAATGGCTGCGTCTGTTCATATCTATAAGTCTCTGAATGGCTGCGTCTGTTCATATCTATAAGTCTCTGAATGGCTGCGTCTGTTCATATCTATAAGTCTCTGAATGGCTGCGTCTGTTCATATCTATAAGTCTCTGAATGGCTGCGTCTGTTCATATCTATAAGTCTCTGAATGGCTGCGTCTGTTCATATCTATAAGTCCCTGAATGGCTGCGTCTGTTCATATCTATAAGTCCCTGAATGGCTGCGTCTGTTCATATCTATAAGTCCCTGAATGGCTGCGTCTGTTCATATCTATAAGTCCCTGAATGGCTGCGTCTGTTCATATCTATAAGTCTCTGAATGGCTGCGTCTGTTCATATCTATAAGTCTCTGAATGGCTGCGTCTGTTCATATCTATAAGTCTCTGAATGGCTGCGTCTGTTCATATCTATAAGTCCCTGAATGGCTGCGTCTGTTCATATCTATAAGTCTCTGAATGGCTGCGTCTGTTCATATCTATAAGTCTCTGAATGGCTGCGTCTGTTCATATCTATAAGTCTCTGAATGGCTGCGTCTGTTCATATCTATAAGTCTCTGAATGGCTGCGTCTGTTCATATCTATAAGTCTCTGAATGGCTGCGTCTGTTCATATCTATAAGTCCCTGAATGGCTGCGTCTGTTCATATCTATAAGTCCCTGAATGGCTGCGTCTGTTCATATCTATAAGTCTCTGAATGGCTGCGTCTGTTCATATCTATAAGTCTCTGAATGGCTGCGTCTGTTCATATCTATAAGTCCCTGAATGGCTGCGTCTGTTCATATCTATAAGTCTCTGAATGGCTGCGTCTGTTCATATCTATAAGTCCCTGAATGGCTGCGTCTGTTCATATCTATAAGTCTCTGAATGGCTGCGTCTGTTCATATCTATAAGTCTCTGAATGGCTGCGTCTGTTCATATCTATAAGTCTCTGAATGGCTGCGTCTGTTCATATCTATAAGTCTCTGAATGGCTGCGTCTGTTCATATCTATAAGTCTCTGAATGGCTGCGTCTGTTCATATCTATAAGTCTCTGAATGGCTGCGTCTGTTCATATCTATAAGTCCCTGAATGGCTGCGTCTGTTCATATCTATAAGTCTCTGAATGGCTGCGTCTGTTCATATCTATAAGTCTCTGAATGGCTGCGTCTGTTCATATCTATAAGTCTCTGAATGCCTGCGTCTGTTCATATCTATAAGTCTCTGAATGGCTGTGTCTGTTCATATCTATAAGTCTCTGAATGGCTGTGTCTGTTCATATCTATAAGTCCCTGAATGGCTGCGTCTGTTCATATCTATAAGTCTCTGAATGGCTGTGTCTGTTCATATCTATAAGTCTCTGAATGGCTGCATCTGTTCATATCTATAAGTCCCTGAATGGCTGCGTCTGTTCATATCTATACGTCCCTGAATGGCTGCGTCTGTTCATATCTATAAGTCTCTGAATGGCTGCGTCTGTTCATATCTATAAGTCTCTGAATGGCTGCGTCTGTTCATATCTATAAGTCCCTGAATGGCTGCGTCTGTTCATATCTATAAGTCCCTGAATGGCTGCGTCTGTTCATATCTATAAGTCTCTGAATGGCTGCGTCTGTTCATATCTATAAGTCCCTGAATGGCTGCGTCTGTTCATATCTATAAGTCCCTGAATGGCTGCGTCTGTTCATATCTATAAGTCCCTGAATGGCTGCGTCTGTTCATATCTATAAGTCCCTGAATGGCTGCGTCTGTTCATATCTATAAGTCCCTGAATGGCTGCGTCTGTTCATATCTATAAGTCCCTGAATGGCTGCGTCTGTTCATATCTATAAGTCCCTGAATGGCTGCGTCTGTTCATATCTATAAGTCCCTGAATGGCTGCGTCTGTTCATATCTATAAGTCCCTGAATGGCTGCGTCTGTTCATATCTATAAGTCCCTGAATGGCTGCGTCTGTTCATATCTATAAGTCCCTGAATGGCTGCGTCTGTTCATATCTATAAGTCCCTGAATGGCTGCGTCTGTTCATATCTATAAGTCCCTGAATGGCTGCGTCTGTTCATATCTATAAGTCCCTGAATGGCTGCGTCTGTTCATATCTATAAGTCCCTGAATGGCTGCGTCTGTTCATATCTATAAGTCCCTGAATGGCTGCGTCTGTTCATATCTATAAGTCCCTGAATGGCTGCGTCTGTTCATATCTATAAGTCCCTGAATGGCTGCGTCTGTTCATATCTATAAGTCCCTGAATGGCTGCGTCTGTTCATATCTATAAGTCCCTGAATGGCTGGTGACATCTGTTCATATCTATAAGTCCCTGAATGGCTGTCTGTTCATATCTATAAGTCTGGTGAATGGCTGTCTCTCTGTTCATATCTATAAGTCCCTGAATGGCTGCGTCTGTTCATATCTATAAGTCTGAATCTCTCTGTTCATATATAAGTCCCTGAATGGCTGGTGATATCTATCTGTCTCTCTGTTCATAGTATTCTCTCTATAGTCTCTGATGACCTGGTGACATCTATCTATCTCTCTGTAGTAGTATTATGACCTGGTGACATCTATCTGTCTCTCTGTAGTAGTATTATGACCTGGTGATATCTATCTGTCTCTCTGTGGTAGTATTATGACTTGGTGACATCTATCTGTCTCTCTGTAGTAGTATTATGACCTGGTGACATCTATCTGTCTCTCTGTAGTAGTATTATGACCTGGTGACATCTATCTGTCTCTCTGTAGTAGTATTATGACCTGGTGACATCTATCTGTCTCTCTGTAGTAGTATTATGACCTGGTGACATCTATCTGTCTCTCTGTAGTAGTATTATGACCTGGTGACATCTATCTGTCTCTCTGTAGTAGTATTATGACCTGGTGACATCTATCTGTCTCTCTGTGGTAGTATTATGACCTGGTGACATCTATCTGTCTCTCTGTAGTAGTATTATGACCTGGTGACATCTATCTGTCTCTCTGTAGTAGTATTATGACCTGGTGACATCTATCTGTCTCTCTGTAGTAGTATTATGACCTGGTGACATCTATCTGTCTCTCTGTAGTAGTATTATGACCTGGTGACATCTATCTGTCTCTCTGTAGTAGTATTATGACCTGGTGACATCTATCTGTCTCTCTGTAGTAGTATTATGACCTGGTGACATCTATCTGTCTCTCTGTAGTAGTATTATGACCTGGTGACATCTATCTGTCTCTCTGTAGTAGTATTATGACCTGGTGACATCTATCTGTCTCTCTGTAGTAGTATTATGACCTGGTGACATCTATCTGTCTCTCTGTAGTAGTATTATGACCTGGTGACATCTATCTGTCTCTCTGTAGTAGTATTATGACCTGGTGACATCTATCTGTCTCTCTGTAGTAGTATTATGACCTGGTGACATCTATCTGTCTCTCTGTAGTAGTATTATGACCTGGTGACATCTATCTGTCTCTCTGTAGTAGTATTATGACCTGGTGACATCTATCTGTCTCTCTGTAGTAGTATTATGACCTGGTGACATCTATCTGTCTCTCTGTAGTAGTATTATGACCTGGTGACATCTATCTGTCTCTCTGTAGTAGTATTATGACCTGGTGACATCTATCTGTCTCTCTGTAGTAGTATTATGACCTGGTGACATCTATCTGTCTCTCTGTAGTAGTATTATGACCTGGTGACATCTATCTGTCTCTCTGTAGTAGTATTATGACCTGGTGACATCTATCTGTCTCTCTGTAGTAGTATTATGACCTGGTGACATCTATCTGTCTCTCTGTAGTAGTATTATGACCTGGTGACATCTATCTGTCTCTCTGTAGTAGTATTATGACCTGGTGACATCTATCTGTCTCTCTGTAGTAGTATTATGACCTGGTGACATCTATCTGTCTCTCTGTAGTAGTATTATGACCTGGTGACATCTATCTGTCTCTCTGTAGTAGTATTATGACCTGGTGACATCTATCTGTCTCTCTGTAGTAGTATTATGACCTGGTGACATCTATCTGTCTCTCTGTAGTAGTATTATGACCTGGTGACATCTATCTGTCTCTCTGTAGTAGTATTATGACCTGGTGACATCTATCTGTCTCTCTGTGGTAGTATTATGACCTGGTGACATCTATCTGTCTCTCTGTAGTAGTATTATGACCTGGTGACATCTATCTGTCTCTCTGTGGTAGTATTATGACCTGGTGACATCTATCTGTCTCTCTGTAGTAGTATTATGACCTGGTGACATCTATCTGTCTCTCTGTAGTAGTATTATGACCTGGTGACATCTATCTGTCTCTCTGTGGTAGTATTATGACCTGGTGACATCTATCTGTCTCTCTGTAGTAGTATTATGACCTGGTGACATCTATCTGTCTCTCTGTAGTAGTATTATGACCTGGTGACATCTATCTGTCTCTCTGTAGTAGTATTATGACCTGGTGACATCTATCTGTCTCTCTGTAGTAGTATTATGACCTGGTGACATCTATCTGTCTCTCTGTAGTAGTATTATGACCTGGTGACATCTATCTGTCTCTCTGTAGTAGTATTATGACCTGGTGACATCTATCTGTCTCTCTGTAGTAGTATTATGACCTGGTGACATCTATCTGTCTCTCTGTAGTAGTATTATGACCTGGTGACATCTATCTGTCTCTCTGTAGTAGTATATTATGACCTGGTGACATCTATCTGTCTCTCTGTAGTAGTATTATGACCTGGTGACATCTATCTGTCTCTCTGTAGTAGTATTATGACCTGGTGACATCTATCTGTCTCTCTGTAGTAGTATTATGACCTGGTGACATCTATCTGTCTCTCTGTAGTAGTATTATGACCTGGTGACATCTATCTGTCTCTCTGTAGTAGTATTATGACCTGGTGACATCTATCTGTCTCTCTGTAGTAGTATTATGACCTGGTGACATCTATCTGTCTCTCTGTAGTAGTATTATGACCTGGTGACATCTATCTGTCTCTCTGTAGTAGTATTATGACCTGGTGACATCTATCTGTCTCTCTGTAGTAGTATTATGACCTGGTGACATCTATCTGTCTCTCTGTAGTAGTATTATGACCTGGTGACATCTATCTGTCTCTCTGTGGTAGTATTATGACCTGGTGACATCTATCTGTCTCTCTGTAGTAGTATTATGACCTGGTGACATCTATCTGTCTCTCTGTAGTAGTATTATGACCTGGTGACATCTATCTGTCTCTCTGTAGTAGTATTATGACCTGGTGACATCTATCTGTCTCTCTGTAGTAGTATTATGACCTGGTGACATCTATCTGTCTCTCTGTAGTAGTATTATGACCTGGTGACATCTATCTGTCTCTCTGTAGTAGTATTATGACCTGGTGACATCTATCTGTCTCTCTGTAGTAGTATTATGACCTGGTGACATCTATCTGTCTCTCTGTGGTAGTATTATGACCTGGTGACATCTATCTGTCTCTCTGTAGTAGTATTATGACCTGGTGACATCTATCTGTCTCTCTGTAGTAGTATTATGACCTGGTGACATCTATCTGTCTCTCTGTAGTAGTATTATGACCTGGTGACATCTATCTGTCTCTCTGTAGTAGTATTATGACCTGGTGACATCTATCTGTCTCTCTGTAGTAGTATTATGACCTGGTGACATCTATCTGTCTCTCTGTAGTAGTATTATGACCTGGTGACATCTATCTGTCTCTCTGTAGTAGTATTATGACCTGGTGACATCTATCTGTCTCTCTGTAGTAGTATTATGACCTGGTGACATCTATCTGTCTCTCTGTAGTAGTATTATGACCTGGTGACATCTATCTGTCTCTCTGTAGTAGTATTATGACCTGGTGACATCTATCTGTCTCTCTGTAGTAGTATTATGACCTGGTGACATCTATCTGTCTCTCTGTAGTAGTATTATGACCTGGTGACATCTATCTGTCTCTCTGTAGTAGTATTATGACCTGGTGACATCTATCTGTCTCTCTGTAGTAGTAGTATTATGACTGGTGACATCTATCTGTCTCTCTGTAGTAGTATTATGACCTGGTGACATCTATCTGTCTCTCTGTAGTAGTATTATGACCTGGTGACATCTATCTGTCTCTCTGTAGTAGTATTATGACCTGGTGACATCTATCTGTCTCTCTGTAGTAGTATTATGACCTGGTGACATCTATCTGTCTCTGGTAGAGAGGAACCGCCAGTCCTCTTCTGGCTGTGACCGGGTGAGATGTCTCTCTGTAGTAGTATTATGACCTGGTGACATCTATCTGTCTCTCTGTAGTAGTATTATGACCTGGTGACATCTATCTGTCTCTCTGTAGTAGTATTATGACCTGGTGACATCTATCTGTCTCTCTGTAGTAGTATTATGACCTGGTGACATCTATCTGTCTCTCTGTAGTAGTATTATGACCTGGTGACATCTATCTGTCTCTCTGTAGTAGTATTATGACCTGGTGACATCTATCTGTCTCTCTGTAGTAGTATTATGACCTGGTGACATCTATCTGTCTCTCTGTAGTAGTATTATGACCTGGTGACATCTATCTGTCTCTCTGTAGTAGTATTATGACCTGGTGACATCTATCTGTCTCTCTGTAGTAGTATTATGACCTGGTGACATCTATCTGTCTCTCTGTAGTAGTATTATGACCTGGTGACATCTATCTGTCTCTCTGTAGTAGTATTATGACCTGGTGACATCTATCTGTCTCTCTGTAGTAGTATTATGACCTGGTGACATCTATCTGTCTCTCTGTAGTAGTATTATGACCTGGTGACATCTATCTGTCTCTCTGTAGTAGTATTATGACCTGGTGACATCTATCTGTCTCTCTGTAGTAGTATTATGACTTGGTGACATCTATCTGTCTCTCTGTAGTAGTATTATGACCTGGTGACATCTATCTGTCTCTCTGTAGTAGTATTATGACCTGGTGACATCTATCTGTCTCTCTGTAGTAGTATTATGACCTGGTGACATCTATCTGTCTCTCTGTAGTAGTATTATGACCTGGTGACATCTATCTGTCTCTCTGTAGTAGTATTATGACCTGGTGACATCTATCTGTCTCTCTGTAGTAGTATTATGACCTGGTGACATCTATCTGTCTCTCTGTAGTAGTATTATGACCTGGTGACATCTATCTGTCTCTCTGTAGTAGTATTATGACCTGGTGACATCTATCTGTCTCTCTGTAGTAGTATTATGACCTGGTGACATCTATCTGTCTCTCTGTAGTAGTATTATGACCTGGTGACATCTATCTGTCTCTCTGTGAGTATTATGACTATCTATCTGTCTCTCTGTAGTAGTATTATGACCTGGTGACATCTATCTGTCTCTCTGTAGTAGTATTATGACCTGGTGACATCTATCTGTCTCTCTGTAGTAGTATTATGACCTGGTGACATCTATCTGTCTCTCTGTAGTAGTATTATGACCTGGTGACATCTATCTGTCTCTCTGTGGTAGTATTATGACATGGTGACACCTATCTGTCTCTCTGTAGTAGTATTATGCCCTGGTGACATACATCTGTCTCTCTGTAGTAGTATTATGACCTGGTGACATCTATCTGTCTCTCTGTAGTAGTATTATGACCTGGTGACATCTATCTGTCTCTCTGTAGTAGTATTATGACCTGGTGACATCTATCTGTCTCTCTGTAGTAGTATTATGACCTGGTGACATCTATCTGTCTCTCTGTAGTAGTATTATGACCTGGTGACATCTATCTGTCTCTCTGTAGTAGTATTATGACCTGGTGACATCTATCTGTCTCTCTGTAGTAGTATTATGACCTGGTGACATCTATCTGTCTCTCTGTAGTAGTATTATGACCTGGTGACATCTATCTGTCTCTCTGTAGTAGTATTATGACCTGGTGACATCTATCTGTCTCTCTGTAGTAGTATTATGACCTGGTGACATCTATCTGTCTCTCTGTAGTAGTATTATGACCTGGTGACATCTATCTGTCTCTCTGTAGTAGTATTATGACCTGGTGACATCTATCTGTCTCTCTGTGGTAGTATTATGACCTGGTGACATCTATCTGTCTCTCTGTAGTAGTATTATGACCTGGTGACATCTATCTGTCTCTCTGTAGTAGTATTATGACCTGGTGACATCTATCTGTCTCTCTGTGGTAGTATTATGACCTGGTGACATCTATCTGTCTCTCTGTAGTAGTATTATGACCTGGTGACATCTATCTGTCTCTCTGTAGTAGTATTATGACCTGGTGATATCTATCTGTCTCTCTGTAGTAGTATTATGACCTGGTGACATCTATCTGTCTCTCTGTAGTAGTATTATGACCTGGTGACATATCTATCTGTCTCTCTGTAGTAGTATTATGACCTGGTGACATCTATCTGTCTCTCTGTAGTAGTATTATGACCTGGTGACATCTATCTGTCTCTCTGTAGTAGTATTATGACCTGGTGACATCTATCTGTCTCTCTGTAGTAGTATTATGACCTGGTGACATCTATCTGTCTCTCTGTAGTAGTATTATGACCTGGTGACATCTATCTGTCTCTCTGTAGTAGTATTATGACCTGGTGACATCTATCTGTCTCTCTGTAGTAGTATTATGACCTGGTGACATCTATCTGTCTCTCTGTGGTAGTATTATGACCTGGTGACATCTATCTGTCTCTCTGTGGTAGTATTATGACCTGGTGACATCTATCTGTCTCTCTGTAGTAGTATTATGACCTGGTGACATCTATCTGTCTCTCTGTGGTAGTATTATGACCTGGTGACATCTATCTGTCTCTCTGTAGTAGTATTATGACCTGGTGACATCTATCTGTCTCTCTGTAGTAGTATTATGACCTGGTGACATCTATCTGTCTCTCTGTAGTAGTATTATGACCTGGTGACATCTATCTGTCTCTCTGTAGTAGTATTATGACCTGGTGACATCTATCTGTCTCTCTGTAGTAGTATTATGACCTGGTGACATCTATCTGTCTCTCTGTAGTAGTATTATGACCTGGTGACATCTATCTGTCTCTCTGTAGTAGTATTATGACCTGGTGACATCTATCTGTCTCTCTGTAGTAGTATTATGACCTGGTGACATCTATCTGTCTCTCTGTAGTAGTATTATGACCTGGTGACATCTATCTGTCTCTCTGTGGTAGTATTATGACCTGGTGACATCTATCTGTCTCTCTGTAGTAGTATTATGACCTGGTGACATCTATCTGTCTCTCTGTAGTAGTATTATGACCTGGTGACATCTATCTGTCTCTCTGTAGTAGTATTATGACCTGGTGACATCTATCTGTCTCTCTGTAGTAGTATTATGACCTGGTGATATCTATCTGTCTCTCTGTAGTAGTATTATGACCTGGTGACATCTATCTGTCTCTCTGTAGTAGTATTATGACCTGGTGACATCTATCTGTCTCTCTGTAGTAGTATTATGACCTGGTGACATCTATCTGTCTCTCTGTAGTAGTATTATGACCTGGTGACATCTATCTGTCTCTCTGTAGTAGTATTATGACCTGGTGACATCTATCTGTCTCTCTGTAGTAGTATTATGACCTGGTGACATCTATCTGTCTCTCTGTAGTAGTATTATGACCTGGTGACATCTATCTGTCTCTCTGTAGTAGTATTATGACCTGGTGACATCTATCTGTCTCTCTGTAGTAGTATTATGACCTGGTGACATCTATCTGTCTCTCTGTAGTAGTATTATGACCTGGTGACATCTATCTGTCTCTCTGTAGTAGTATTATGACCTGGTGACATCTATCTGTCTCTCTGTAGTAGTATTATGACCTGGTGACATCTATCTGTCTCTCTGTAGTAGTATTATGACCTGGTGACATCTATCTGTCTCTCTGTAGTAGTATTATGACCTGGTGACATCTATCTGTCTCTCTGTAGTAGTATTATGACCTGGTGACATCTATCTGTCTCTCTGTAGTAGTATTATGACCTGGTGACATCTATCTGTCTCTCTGTAGTAGTATTATGACCTGGTGACATCTATCTGTCTCTCTGTAGTAGTATTATGACCTGGTGACATCTATCTGTCTCTCTGTAGTAGTATTATGACCTGGTGACATCTATCTGTCTCTCTGTAGTAGTATTATGACCTGGTGACATCTATCTGTCTCTCTGTAGTAGTATTATGACCTGGTGACATCTATCTGTCTCTCTGTGGTAGTATTATGACCTGGTGACATCTATCTGTCTCTCTGTAGTAGTATTATGACCTGGTGACATCTATCTGTCTCTCTGTAGTAGTATTATGACCTGGTGACATCTATCTGTCTCTCTGTAGTAGTATTATGACCTGGTGACATCTATCTGTCTCTCTGTAGTAGTATTATGACCTGGTGACATCTATCTGTCTCTCTGTAGTAGTATTATGACCTGGTGACATCTATCTGTCTCTCTGTAGTAGTATTATGACCTGGTGACATCTATCTGTCTCTCTGTAGTAGTATTATGACCTGGTGACATCTATCTGTCTCTCTGTAGTAGTATTATGACCTGGTGACATCTATCTGTCTCTCTGTAGTAGTATTATGACCTGGTGACATCTATCTGTCTCTCTGTAGTAGTATTATGACCTGGTGACATCTATCTGTCTCTCTGTAGTAGTATTATGACCTGGTGACATCTATCTGTCTCTCTGTGGTAGTATTATGACCTGGTGACATCTATCTGTCTCTCTGTGGTAGTATTATGACCTGGTGACATCTATCTGTCTCTCTGTAGTAGTATTATGACCTGGTGACATCTATCTGTCTCTCTGTAGTAGTATTATGACCTGGTGACATCTATCTGTCTCTCTGTAGTAGTATTATGACCTGGTGACATCTATCTGTCTCTCTGTAGTAGTATTATGACCTGGTGACATCTATCTGTCTCTCTGTAGTAGTATTATGACTTGGTGACATCTATCTGTCTCTCTGTAGTAGTATTATGACCTGGTGACATCTATCTGTCTCTCTGTAGTAGTATTATGACCTGGTGACATCTATCTGTCTCTCTGTAGTATTATTATGACTGTCTCTGACATCTGGTCTGTCTCTCTGTAGTAGTATTATGACCTGGTGACATCTATCTGTCTCTCTGTAGTAGTATTATGACCTGGTGACATCTATCTGTCTCTCTGTAGTAGTATTATGCCCTGGTGACATACATCTGTCTCTCTGTAGTAGTATTATGACTTGGTGACATCTATCTGTCTCTCTGTAGTAGTATTATGACCTGGTGACATCTATCTGTCTCTCTGTAGTAGTATTATGACCTGGTGACATCTATCTGTCTCTCTGTAGTAGTATTATGACCTGGTGACATCTATCTGTCTCTCTGTAGTAGTATTATGACCTGGTGACATCTATCTGTCTCTCTGTAGTAGTATTATGACCTGGTGACATCTATCTGTCTCTCTGTAGTAGTATTATGACCTGGTGACATCTATCTGTCTCTCTGTAGTAGTATTATGACCTGGTGACATCTATCTGTCTCTCTGTAGTAGTATTATGACCTGGTGACATCTATCTGTCTCTCTGTAGTAGTATTATGACCTGGTGACATCTATCTGTCTCTCTGTAGTAGTATTATGACCTGGTGACATCTATCTGTCTCTCTGTAGTAGTATTATGACCTGGTGACATCTATCTGTCTCTCTGTAGTAGTATTATGACCTGGTGACATCTATCTGTCTCTCTGTAGTAGTATTATGACCTGGTGACATCTATCTGTCTCTCTGTAGTAGTATTATGACCTGGTGACATCTATCTGTCTCTCTGTAGTAGTATTATGACCTGGTGACATCTATCTGTCTCTCTGTAGTAGTATTATGACCTGGTGACATCTATCTGTCTCTCTGTAGTAGTATTATGACCTGGTGACATCTATCTGTCTCTCTGTAGTAGTATTATGACCTGGTGACATCTATCTGTCTCTCTGTAGTAGTATTATGACCTGGTGACATCTATCTGTCTCTCTGTAGTAGTATTATGACCTGGTGACATCTATCTGTCTCTCTGTAGTAGTATTATGACCTGGTGACATCTATCTGTCTCTCTGTAGTAGTATTATGACCTGGTGACATCTATCTGTCTCTCTGTAGTAGTATTATGACCTGGTGACATCTATCTGTCTCTCTGTAGTAGTATTATGACCTGGTGACATCTATCTGTCTCTCTGTAGTAGTATTATGACCTGGTGACATCTATCTGTCTCTCTGTAGTAGTATTATGACCTGGTGACATCTATCTGTCTCTCTGTAGTAGTATTATGACCTGGTGACATCTATCTGTCTCTCTGTAGTAGTATTATGACCTGGTGACATCTATCTGTCTCTCTGTAGTAGTATTATGACCTGGTGACATCTATCTGTCTCTCTGTAGTAGTATTATGACCTGGTGATATCTATCTGTCTCTCTGTAGTAGTATTATGACTTGGTGACATCTATCTGTCTCTCTGTAGTAGTATTATGACCTGGTGACATCTATCTGTCTCTCTGTAGTAGTATTATGCCCTGGTGACATACATCTGTCTCTCTGTAGTAGTATTATGACTTGGTGACATCTATCTGTCTCTCTGTGGTAGTATTATGACCTGGTGACATCTATCTGTCTCTCTGTAGTAGTATTATGACCTGGTGACATCTATCTGTCTCTCTGTGGTAGTATTATGACCTGGTGACATCTATCTGTCTCTCTGTAGTAGTATTATGACCTGGTGACATCTATCTGTCTCTCTGTAGTAGTATTATGACCTGGTGACATCTATCTGTCTCTCTGTAGTAGTATTATGACCTGGTGACATCTATCTGTCTCTCTGTAGTAGTATTATGACTTGGTGACATCTATCTGTCTCTCTGTAGTAGTATTATGACCTGGTGACATCTATCTGTCTCTCTGTAGTAGTATTATGACCTGGTGACATCTATCTGTCTCTCTGTAGTAGTATTATGACCTGGTGACATCTATCTGTCTCTCTGTAGTAGTATTATGACCTGGTGACATCTATCTGTCTCTCTGTGTAGTATTATGACATCATCTATCTGTCTCTCTGTAGTAGTATTATGACCTGGTGACATCTATCTGTCTCTCTGTAGACATTATGACCTGGTGACATCTATCTGTCTCTCTGTGGTAGTATTATGACCTGGTGACATCTATCTGTCTCTCTGTAGTAGTATTATGACCTGGTGACATCTATCTGTCTCTCTGTGGTAGTATTATGACCTGGTGACATCTATCTGTCTCTCTGTAGTAGTATTATGACCTGGTGACATCTATCTGTCTCTCTGTGGTAGTATTATGACCTGGTGACATCTATCTGTCTCTCTGTAGTAGTATTATGACCTGGTGACATCTATCTGTCTCTCTGTAGTAGTATTATGACCTGGTGACATCTATCTGTCTCTCTGTAGTAGTATTATGACCTGGTGACATCTATCTGTCTCTCTGTAGTAGTATTATGACCTGGTGACATCTATCTGTCTCTCTGTAGTAGTATTATGACCTGGTGACATCTATCTGTCTCTCTGTAGTAGTATTATGACCTGGTGACATCTATCTGTCTCTCTGTAGTAGTATTATGACCTGGTGACATCTATCTGTCTCTCTGTAGTAGTATTATGACCTGGTGACATCTATCTGTCTCTCTGTAGTAGTATTATGACCTGGTGACATCTATCTGTCTCTCTGTAGTAGTATTATGACCTGGTGACATCTATCTGTCTCTCTGTAGTAGTATTATGACCTGGTGACATCTATCTGTCTCTCTGTGGTAGTATTATGACCTGGTGACATCTATCTGTCTCTCTGTAGTAGTATTATGACCTGGTGACATCTATCTGTCTCTCTGTAGTAGTATTATGACCTGGTGACATCTATCTGTCTCTCTGTAGTAGTATTATGACCTGGTGACATCTATCTGTCTCTCTGTAGTAGTATTATGACCTGGTGACATCTATCTGTCTCTCTGTAGTAGTATTATGACCTGGTGACATCTATCTGTCTCTCTGTAGTAGTATTATGACCTGGTGACATCTATCTGTCTCTCTGTGGTAGTATTATGACCTGGTGACATCTATCTGTCTCTCTGTAGTAGTATTATGACCTGGTGACATCTATCTGTCTCTCTGTAGTAGTATTATGACCTGGTGACATCTATCTGTCTCTCTGTAGTAGTATTATGACCTGGTGACATCTATCTGTCTCTCTGTGGTAGTATTATGACCTGGTGACATCTATCTTGTCTCTCTGTGGTAGTATTATGACCTGGTGACATCTATCTGTCTCTCTGTAGTAGTATTATGAACTGGTGACATCTATCTGTCTCTCTGTGGTAGTATTATGACCTGGTGACATCTATCTGTCTCTCTGTAGTATTATTATGACCTGGTGACATCTATCTGTCTCTCTGTGGTAGTATTATGACATGGTGACACCTATCTGTCTCTCTGTAGTAGTATTATGCCCTGGTGACATACATCTGTCTCTCTGTAGTAGTATTATGACTTGGTGACATCTATCTGTCTCTCTGTAGTAGTATTATGACCTGGTGACATCTATCTGTCTCTCTGTAGTAGTATTATGACCTGGTGACATCTATCTGTCTCTCTGTAGTAGTATTATGACCTGGTGACATCTATCTGTCTCTCTGTAGTAGTATTATGACCTGGTGACATCTATCTGTCTCTCTGTAGTAGTATTATGACCTGGTGACATCTATCTGTCTCTCTGTAGTAGTATTATGACCTGGTGACATCTATCTGTCTCTCTGTAGTAGTATTATGACCTGGTGACATCTATCTGTCATCTCTGTCTCTCTGTAGTAGTATTATGACCTGGTGACATCTATCTGTCTCTGTAGTAGTATTATGACCTGGTGACATCTATCTGTCTCTCTGTAGTAGTATTATGACCTGGTGACATCTATCTGTCTCTCTGTAGTAGTATTATGACCTGGTGACATCTATCTGTCTCTCTGTGGTAGTATTATGACCTGGTGACATCTATCTGTCTCTCTGTCTGGTGACATCTGTAGTAGTATTATGACCTGGTGACATCTATCTGTCTCTCTGTGGTAGTATTATGACCTGGTGACATCTATCTGTCTCTCTGTAGTAGTATTATGACCTGGTGACATCTATCTGTCTCTCTGTAGTAGTATTATGACCTGGTGACATCTATCTGTCTCTCTGTAGTAGTATTATGACCTGGTGACATCTATCTGTCTCTCTGTAGTAGTATTATGACCTGGTGACATCTATCTGTCTCTCTGTAGTAGTATTATGACCTGGTGACATCTATCTGTCTCTCTGTAGTAGTATTATGAACTGGTGACATCTATCTGTCTCTCTGTAGTAGTATTATGACCTGGTGACATCTATCTGTCTCTCTGTAGTAGTATTATGACCTGGTGACATCTATCTGTCTCTCTGTAGTAGTATTATGAACTGGTGACATCTATCTGTCTCTCTGTGGTAGTATTATGACCTGGTGACATCTATCTGTCTCTCTGTAGTAGTATTATGACCTGGTGACATCTATCTGTCTCTCTGTAGTAGTATTATGACCTGGTGACATCTATCTGTCTCTCTGTAGTAGTATTATGACCTGGTGACATCTATCTGTCTCTCTGTAGTAGTATTATGACTTGGTGACATCTATCTGTCTCTCTGTAGTAGTATTATGACCTGGTGACATCTATCTGTCTCTCTGTGTAGTATTATGACTGGTGACATCTATCTGTCTCTCTGTGGTAGTATTATGACTGGTGACATCTATCTGTCTCTCTGTAGTAGTATTATGACCTGGTGACATCTATCTGTCTCTCTGTAGTAGTATTATGACCTGGTGACATCTATCTGTCTCTCTGTAGTAGTATTATGACCTGGTGACATCTATCTGTCTCTCTGTAGTAGTATTATGACCTGGTGACATCTATCTGTCTCTCTGTAGTAGTATTATGACCTGGTGACATCTATCTGTCTCTCTGTAGTAGTATTATGACCTGGTGACATCTATCTGTCTCTCTGTAGTAGTATTATGACCTGGTGACATCTATCTGTCTCTCTGTAGTAGTATTATGACCTGGTGACATCTATCTGTCTCTCTGTAGTAGTATTATGACCTGGTGACATCTATCTGTCTGTCTGTAGTAGTATTATGACCTGGTGACATCTATCTGTCTCTCTGTAGTAGTATTATGACCTGGTGACATCTATCTGTCTCTCTGTAGTAGTATTATGACCTGGTGACATCTATCTGTCTCTCTGTAGTAGTATTATGACCTGGTGACATCTATCTGTCTCTCTGTAGTAGTATTATGACTTGGTGACATCTATCTGTCTCTCTGTATCCTGTGACATCTCTGTGGTAGTATTATGACCTGGTGACATCTATCTGTCTCTCTGTGGTAGTATTATGACCTGGTGACATCTATCTGTCTCTCTGTAGTAGTATTATGACCTGGTGACATCTATCTGTCTCTCTGTAGTAGTATTATGACCTGGTGACATCTATCTGTCTCTCTGTAGTAGTATTATGACCTGGTGACATCTATCTGTCTCTCTGTGGTAGTATTATGACCTGGTGACATCTATCTGTCTCTCTGTAGTAGTATTATGACCTGGTGACATCTATCCTGTGGTGAGTATTATGACCTGGTGACATCTATCTGTCTCTCTGTGGTAGTATTATGACCTGGTGACATCTATCTGTCTCTCTGTAGTAGTATTATGACTGGTGACATCTATCTGTCTCTCTGTAGTAGTATTATGACCTGGTGACATCTATCTGTCTCTCTGTAGTAGTATTATGACCTGGTGACATCTATCTGTCTCTCTGTAGTAGTATTATGACCTGGTGACATCTATCTGTCTCTCTGTAGTAGTATTATGACCTGGTGACATCTATCTGTCTCTCTGTAGTAGTATTATGACCTGGTGACATCTATCTGTCTCTCTGTAGTAGTATTATGACCTGGTGACATCTATCTGTCTCTCTGTAGTAGTATTATGACCTGGTGACATCTATCTGTCTCTCTGTAGTAGTATTATGACCTGGTGACATCTATCTGTCTCTCTGTAGTAGTATTATGACCTGGTGACATCTATCTGTCTCTCTGTAGTAGTATTATGACCTGGTGACATCTATCTGTCTCTCTGTGGTAGTATTATGACCTGGTGACATCTATCTGTCTCTCTGTAGTAGTATTATGACCTGGTGACATCTATCTGTCTCTCTGTAGTAGTATTATGACCTGGTGACATCTATCTGTCTCTCTGTGGTAGTATTATGACCTGGTGACATCTATCTGTCTCTCTGTAGTAGTATTATGACCTGGTGACATCTATCTGTCTCTCTGTGGTAGTATTATGACCTGGTGACATCTATCTGTCTCTCTGTAGTAGTATTATGACCTGGTGACATCTATCTGTCTCTCTGTAGTAGTATTATGACCTGGTGACATCTATCTGTCTCTCTGTAGTAGTATTATGACCTGGTGACATCTATCTGTCTCTCTGTAGTAGTATTATGACCTGGTGACATCTATCTGTCTCTCTGTAGTAGTATTATGACCTGGTGACATCTATCTGTCTCTCTGTAGTAGTATTATGACCTGGTGACATCTATCTGTCTCTCTGTAGTAGTATTATGACCTGGTGACATCTATCTGTCTCTCTGTAGTAGTGTTATGACCTGGTGACATCTATCTGTCTCTCTGTAGTAGTATTATGACCTGGTGACATCTATCTGTCTCTCTGTAGTAGTATTATGACCTGGTGACATCTATCTGTCTCTCTGTGGTAGTATTATGACCTGGTGACATCTATCTGTCTCTCTGTAGTAGTATTATGACCTGGTGACATCTATCTGTCTCTCTGTGGTAGTATTATGACCTGGTGACATCTATCTTGTCTCTCTGTGGTAGTATTATGACCTGGTGACATCTATCTGTCTCTCTGTAGTAGTATTATGAACTGGTGACATCTATCTGTCTCTCTGTGGTAGTATTATGACCTGGTGACATCTATCTGTCTCTCTGTAGTAGTATTATGACCTGGTGACATCTATCTGTCTCTCTGTAGTAGTATTATGACCTGGTGACATCTATCTGTCTCTCTGTAGTAGTATTATGACCTGGTGACATCTATCTGTCTCTCTGTGGTAGTATTATGACCTGGTGACATCTATCTGTCTCTCTGTAGTAGTATTATGACCTGGTGACATCTATCTGTCTCTCTGTAGTAGTATTATGACCTGGTGACATCTATCTGTCTCTCTGTAGTAGTATTATGACCTGGTGACATCTATCTGTCTCTCTGTAGTAGTATTATGACCTGGTGACATCTATCTGTCTCTCTGTAGTAGTATTATGACTGGTGACATCTATCTGTCTCTCTGTAGTAGTATTATGAACTGGTGACATCTATCTGTCTCTCTGTGGTAGTATTATGACCTGGTGACATCTATCTGTCTCTCTGTAGTAGTATTATGACCTGGTGACATCTATCTGTCTCTCTGTAGTAGTATTATGACCTGGTGACATCTATCTGTCTCTCTGTAGTAGTATTATGACCTGGTGACATCTATCTGTCTCTCTGTAGTAGTATTATGACCTGGTGACATCTATCTGTCTCTCTGTAGTAGTATTATGACCTGGTGACATCTATCTGTCTCTCTGTAGTAGTATTATGCCCTGGTGACATACATCTGTCTCTCTGTGGTAGTATTATGACATGGTGACACCTATCTGTCTCTCTGTAGTAGTATTATGCCCTGGTGACATCTATCTGTCTCTCTGTGGTAGTATTATGACCTGGTGACATCTATCTTGTCTCTCTGTGGTAGTATTATGACCTGGTGACATCTATCTGTCTCTCTGTAGTAGTATTATGACCTGGTGACATCTATCTGTCTCTCTGTAGTAGTATTATGACCTGGTGACATCTATCTGTCTCTCTGTAGTAGTATTATGACCTGGTGACATCTATCTGTCTCTCTGTAGTAGTATTATGACTTGGTGACATCTATCTGTCTCTCTGTAGTAGTATCATGACCTGGTGACATCTATCTGTCTTTCTGTAGTAGTATTATGACCTGGTGACATCTATCTGTCTCTCTGTAGTAGTATTATGACCTGGTGACATCTATCTGTCTCTCTGTAGTAGTATTATGACTTGGTGACATCTATCTGTCTCTCTGTAGTAGTATTATGACCTGGTGACATCTCTCTGTGGTAGTATTATGACATGGTGACATCTATCTGTCTCTCTGTGGTAGTATTATGACTTGGTGACATCTATCTGTCTATCTGTAGTAGTATCATGACCTGGTGACATCTATCTGTCTCTGTGGTAGTATTATGACCTGGTGACATCTATCTGTCTCTGTGTAGTAGTATCATGACCTGGTTACATCTATCTGTCTCTCTGTGGTAGTATTATGACTTGGTGACATCTATCTGTCTCTCTGTAGTAGTATTATGACCTGGTGACATCTCTCTGTGGTAGTATTATGACATGGTGACATCTATCTGTCTCTCTGTGGTAGTATTATGACCTGGTGACATCTATCTGTCTCTCTGTGGTAGTATTATGACCTGTGACATCTATCTGTCTCTCTGTAGTAGTATTATGACCTGGTGACATCTATCTGTCTCTCTGTAGTAGTATTATGACCTGGTGACATCTATCTGTCTCTCTGTAGTAGTATTATGACCTGGTGACATCTATCTGTCTCTCTGTAGTAGTATTATGACTTGGTGACATCTATCTGTCTCTCTGTAGTAGTATTATGACCTGGTGACATCTATCTGTCTCTCTGTGTAGTATTATGACACATCTATCTGTCTCTCTGTAGTAGTATTATGACCTGGTGACATCTATCTGTCTCTCTGTAGTATTATGACCTGGTGACATCTATCTGTCTCTCTGTAGTAGTATTATGACCTGGTGACATCTATCTGTCTCTCTGTGTAGTATTATGACCTGGTGACATCTATCTGTCTCTCTGTAGTAGTATTATGACCTGGTGACATCTATCTGTCTCTCTGTAGTAGTATTATGACCTGGTGACATCTATCTGTCTCTCTGTGGTAGTATTATGACCTGCTGACATCTATCTGTCTCTCTGTAGTAGTATTATGACCTGGTGACATCTATCTGTCTCTCTGTGGTAGTATTATGACCTGGTGACATCTATCTGTCTCTCTGTAGTAGTATTATGACCTGGTGACATCTATCTGTCTCTCTGTCCTGGTGACATCTATCTGTCTCTCTGTGGTAGTATTATGACCTGGTGACATCTATCTGTCTCTCTGTAGTAGTATTATGACCTGGTGACATCTATCTGTCTCTCTGTAGTAGTATTATGACCTGGTGACATCTATCTGTCTCTCTGTAGTAGTATTATGACCTGGTGACATCTATCTGTCTCTCTGTGGTAGTATTATGACCTGGTGACATCTATCTGTCTCTCTGTAGTAGTATTATGACCTGGTGACATCTATCTGTCTCTCTGTGGTAGTATTATGACCTGGTGACATCTATCTTGTCTCTCTGTGGTAGTATTATGACCTGGTGACATCTATCTGTCTCTCTGTAGTAGTATTATGACCTGGTGACATCTATCTGTCTCTCTGTGGTAGTATTATGACCTGGTGACATCTATCTGTCTCTCTGTAGTAGTATTATGACCTGGTGACATCTATCTGTCTCTCTGTAGTAGTATTATGACCTGGTGACATCTATCTGTCTCTCTGTGGTAGTATTATGACCTGGTGACATCTATCTGTCTCTCTGTAGTAGTATTATGACCTGGTGACATCTATCTGTCTCTCTGTAGTAGTATTATGACCTGGTGACATCTATCTGTCTCTCTGTGGTAGTATTATGACCTGGTGACATCTATCTGTCTCTCTGTAGTAGTATTATGACCTGGTGACATCTATCTGTCTCTCTGTAGTAGTATTATGACCTGGTGACATCTATCTGTCTCTCTGTAGTAGTATTATGACCTGGTGACATCTATCTGTCTCTCTGTGGTAGTATTATGACCTGGTGACATCTATCTGTCTCTCTGTAGTAGTATTATGACCTGGTGACATCTATCTGTCTCTCTGTGGTAGTATTATGACCTGGTGACATCTATCTGTCTCTCTGTAGTAGTATTATGACCTGGTGACATCTATCTGTCTCTCTGTGGTAGTATTATGACCTGGTGACATCTATCTGTCTCTCTGTAGTAGTATTATGACCTGGTGACATCTATCTGTCTCTCTGTGGTAGTATTATGACCTGGTGACATCTATCTGTCTCTCTGTAGTAGTATTATGACCTGGTGACATCTGGTCTCTCTGTGAGTATTATGACACATCTATCTGTCTCTCTGTAGTAGTATTATGACCTGGTGACATCTATCTGTCTCTCTGTGGTAGTATTATGACTTGGTGACATCTATCTGTCTATCTGTAGTAGTATCATGACCTGGTGACATCTATCTGTCTCTGTGGTAGTATTATGACCTGGTGACATCTATCTGTCTCTGTGTAGTAGTATCATGACCTGGTTACATCTATCTGTCTCTCTGTGGTAGTATTATGACCTGGTGACATCTATCTGTCTCTCAGTAGTAGTATTATGACCTGGTGACATCTATCTGTCTCTCTGTAGTAGTATTATGACTTGGTGACATCTATCTGTCTCTCTGTAGTAGTATTATGACCTGGTGACATCTATCTGTCTCTCTGTAGTAGTATTATGACTTGGTGACATCTATCTGTCTCTCTGTAGTAGTATTATGACTTGGTGACATCTATCTGTCTCTCTGTAGTAGTATTATGACCTGGTGACATCTATCTGTCTCTCTGTAGTAGTATTATGACCTGGTGACATCTATCTGTCTCTCTGTAGTAGTATTATGACCTGGTGACATCTATCTGTCTCTCTGTAGTAGTATTATGACCTGGTGACATCTATCTGTCTCTCTGTGTAGTATTATGACCTGGTGACATCTATCTGTCTCTCTGTGGTAGTATTATGACCTGGTGACATCTATCTGTCTCTCTGTAGTAGTATTATGACCTGGTGACATCTATCTGTCTCTCTGTGGTAGTATTATGACTTGGTGACATCTATCTGTCTCTCTGTAGTAGTATTATGACCTGGTGACATCTATCTGTCTCTCTGTAGTAGTATTATGACCTGGTGACATCTATCTGTCTCTCTGTGGTATATGGTGACATCTATCTGTCTCTCTGTAGTAGTATTATGACCTGGTGACATCTATCTGTCTCTCTGTGGTAGTATTATGACCTGGTGACATCTATCTGTCTCTCTGTGTAGTATCTATCTGTCTCTCTGTCTCTCTGTAGTATTATGACCTGGTGACATCTATCTGTCTCTCTGTAGTAGTATTATGACCTGGTGACATCTATCTGTCTCTCTGTAGTAGTATTATGACCTGGTGACATCTATCTGTCTCTCTGTGGTAGTATTATGACTCTGGTGACATCTATCTGTCTCTCTGTAGTAGTATTATGACCTGGTGACATCTATCTGTCTCTCTGTGGTAGTATTATGACCTGGTGACATCTATCTGTCTCTCTGTAGTAGTATTATGACCTGGTGACATCTATCTGTCTCTCTGTAGTAGTATTATGACCTGGTGACATCTATCTGTCTCTCTGTAGTAGTATTATGACCTGGTGACATCTATCTGTCTCTCTGTGGTAGTATTATGACTTGGTGACATCTATCTGTCTCTCTGTAGTAGTATTATGACCTGGTGACATCTATCTGTCTCTCTGTGGTAGTATTATGACCTGGTGACATCTATCTGTCTCTCTGTAGTAGTATTATGACCTGGTGACATCTATCTGTCTCTCTGTGGTAGTATTATGACCTGGTGACATCTATCTGTCTCTCTGTAGTAGTATTATGACCTGGTGACATCTATCTGTCTCTCTGTGGTAGTATTATGACCTGGTGACATCTATCTGTCTCTCTGTAGTAGTATTATGACCTGGTGACATCTGTCTGTCTATGTGGTAGTATTATGACTTGCTGACATCTATCTGTCTCTCTGTAGTAGTATTATGACCTGGTGACATCTATCTGTCTCTCTGTGGTAGTATTATGACCTGGTGACATCTATCTGTCTCTCTGTAGTAGTATTATGACCTGGTGACATCTATCTGTCTCTCTGTGGTAGTATTATGACCTGGTGACATCTATCTGTCTCTCTGTAGTAGTATTATGACCTGGTGACATCTATCTGTCTCTCTGTGGTAGTATTATGACCTGGTGACATCTATCTGTCTCTCTGTAGTAGTATTATGACCTGGTGACATCTATCTGTCTCTCTGTAGTAGTATTATGACCTGGTGACATCTATCTGTCTCTCTGTAGTAGTATTATGACCTGGTGACATCTATCTGTCTCTCTGTAGTAGTATTATGACCTGGTGACATCTATCTGTCTCTCTGTGGTAGTATTATGACTTGGTGACATCTATCTGTCTCTCTGTAGTAGTATTATGACCTGGTGACATCTATCTGTCTCTCTGTGGTAGTATTATGACTTGGTGACATCTATCTGTCTCTCTGTAGTAGTATTATGACCTGGTGACATCTATCTGTCTCTCTGTGGTAGTATTATGACCTGGTGACATCTATCTGTCTCTCTGTGGTAGTATTATGACCTGGTGACATCTATCTGTCTCTCTGTAGTAGTATTATGACCTGGTGACATCTATCTGTCTCTCTGTGGTAGTATTATGACTTGGTGACATCTATCTGTCTCTCTGTAGTAGTATTATGACCTGGTGACATCTATCTGTCTCTCTGTGGTAGTATTATGACCTGGTGACATCTATCTGTCTCTCTGTAGTAGTATTATGACCTGGTGACATCTATCTGTCTCTCTGTAGTAGTATTATGACCTGGTGACATCTATCTGTCTCTCTGTAGTAGTATTATGACCTGGTGACATCTATCTGTCTCTCTGTGGTAGTATTATGACCTGGTGACATCTATCTGTCTCTCTGTAGTAGTATTATGACCTGGTGACATCTATCTGTCTCTCTGTGGTAGTATTATGACCTGGTGACATCTATCTGTCTCTCTGTATCTGTCATCTATCTGTCTCTCTGTAGTATTATGACCTGGTGACATCTATCTGTCTCTCTGTAGTAGTATTATGACCTGGTGACATCTATCTGTCTCTCTGTAGTAGTATTATGACCTGGTGACATCTATCTGTCTCTCTGTAGTAGTATTATGACCTGGTGACATCTATCTGTCTCTCTGTAGTAGTATTATGACCTGGTGACATCTATCTGTCTCTCTGTGGTAGTATTATGACCTGGTGACATCTATCTGTCTCTCTGTGGTAGTATTATGATGACCTGGTGACATCTATCTGTCTCTCTGTGGTAGTATTATGACCTGGTGACATCTATCTGTCTCTCTGTAGTAGTATTATGACCTGGTGACATCTATCTGTCTCTCTGTGGTAGTATTATGACCTGGTGACATCTATCTGTCTCTCTGTGGGTGACATCTATCTGTCTCTCTGTAGTAGTATTATGACCTGGTGACATCTATCTGTCTCTCTGTGGTAGTATTATGACCTGGTGACATCTATCTGTCTCTCTGTAGTAGTATTATGACCTGGTGACATCTATCTGTCTCTCTGTGGTAGTATTATGACCTGGTGACATCTATCTGTCTCTCTGTAGTAGTATTATGACCTGGTGACATCTATCTGTCTCTCTGTGGTAGTATTATGACCTGGTGACATCTATCTGTCTCTCTGTAGTAGTATTATGACCTGGTGACATCTATCTGTCTCTCTGTAGTAGTATTATGACCTGGTGACATCTATCTGTCTCTCTGTAGTAGTATTATGACCTGGTGACATCTATCTGTCTCTCTGTGGTAGTATTATGACTTGGTGACATCTATCTGTCTCTCTGTAGTAGTATTATGACCTGGTGACATCTATCTGTCTCTCTGTGGTAGTATTATGACCTGGTGACATCTATCTGTCTCTCTGTGGTAGTATTATGACCTGGTGACATCTATCTGTCTCTCTGTAGTAGTATTATGACCTGGTGACATCTATCTGTCTCTCTGTGGTAGTATTATGACCTGGTGACATCTATCTGTCTCTCTGTAGTAGTATTATGACCTGGTGACATCTATCTGTCTCTCTGTGGTAGTATTATGACCTGGTGACATCTATCTGTCTCTCTGTAGTAGTATTATGACCTGGTGACATCTATCTGTCTCTCTGTGGTAGTATTATGACCTGGTGACATCTATCTGTCTCTCTGTAGTAGTATTATGACCTGGTGACATCTATCTGTCTCTCTGTAGTAGTATTATGACCTGGTGACATCTATCTGTCTCTCTGTGGTAGTATTATGACCTGGTGACATCTATCTGTCTCTCTGTAGTAGTATTATGACCTGGTGACATCTATCTGTCTCTCTGTGGTAGTATTATGACCTGGTGACATCTATCTGTCTCTCTGTAGTAGTATTATGACCTGGTGACATCTATCTGTCTCTCTGTAGTAGTATTATGACCTGGTGACATCTATCTGTCTCTCTGTAGTAGTATTATGACCTGGTGACATCTATCTGTCTCTCTGTGGTAGTATTATGACCTGGTGACATCTATCTGTCTCTCTGTAGTAGTATTATGACCTGGTGACATCTATCTGTCTCTCTGTGGTAGTATTATGACCTGGTGACATCTATCTGTCTCTCTGTAGTAGTATTATGACCTGGTGACATCTATCTGTCTCTCTGTAGTAGTATTATGACCTGGTGACATCTATCTGTCTCTCTGTAGTAGTATTATGACCTGGTGACATCTATCTGTCTCTCTGTAGTAGTATTATGACCTGGTGACATCTATCTGTCTCTCTGTAGTAGTATTATGACCTGGTGACATCTATCTGTCTCTCTGTGGTAGTATTATGACTTGGTGACATCTATCTGTCTCTCTGTAGTAGTATTATGACCTGGTGACATCTATCTGTCTCTCTGTGGTAGTATTATGACTTGGTGACATCTATCTGTCTCTCTGTAGTAGTATTATGACCTGGTGACATCTATCTGTCTCTCTGTGGTAGTATTATGACCTGGTGACATCTATCTGTCTCTCTGTGAGTATTATGACCTGGTGACATCTATCTGTCTCTCTGTAGTAGTCTATCTGTCTCTCTGTGGTAGTATTATGACTTGGTGACATCTATCTGTCTATCTGTAGTAGTATCATGACCTGGTGACATCTATCTGTCTCTGTGGTAGTATTATGACCTGGTGACATCTATCTGTCTCTGTGTAGTAGTATCATGACCTGGTTACATCTATCTGTCTCTCTGTGGTAGTATTATGACTTGGTGACATCTATCTGTCTCTCTGTAGTAGTATTATGACCTGGTGACATCTCTCTGTGGTAGTATTATGACCTGGTGACATCTATCTGTCTCTCTGTGGTAGTATTATGACCTGGTGACATATATCTGTCTTTCTGTAGTAGTATTATGACCTGGTGACATCTATCTGTCTCTCTGTAGTAGTATTATGACCTGGTGACATCTATCTGTCTCTCTGTAGTAGTATTATGACTTGGTGACATCTATCTGTCTCTCTGTAGTAGTATCATGACCTGGTGACATCTATCTGTCTTTCTGTAGTAGTATTATGACCTGGTGACATCTATCTGTCTCTCTGTGGTAGTATTATGACCTGGTGACATCTATCTGTCTCTCTGTAGTAGTATTATGACCTGGTGACATCTATCTGTCTCTCTGTAGTAGTATTATGACCTGGTGACATCTATCTGTCTCTCTGTAGTAGTATCTGACCTGGTGACATCTATCTGTCTCTCTGTGTAGTATTATGACCTCTATCTGTCTCTCTGTAGTAGTATTATGCCCTGGTGACATACATCTGTCTCTCTGTGGTAGTATTATGACATGGTGACACCTATCTGTCTCTCTGTAGTAGTATTATGCCCTGGTGACATCTATCTGTCTCTCTGTGGTAGTATTATGACCTGGTGACATCTATCTTGTCTCTCTGTGGTAGTATTATGACCTGGTGACATCTATCTGTCTCTCTGTAGTAGTATTATGAACTGGTGACATCTATCTGTCTCTCTGTAGTAGTATTATGACTTGGTGACATCTATCTGTCTCTCTGTAGTAGTATTATGACCTGGTGACATCTATCTGTCTCTCTGTAGTAGTATTATGACCTGGTGACATCTATCTGTCTCTCTGTGACATCTATCTGTCTCTCTGTAGTAGTATTATGACCTGGTGACATCTATCTGTCTCTCTGTGGTAGTATTATGACCTGGTGACATCTATCTGTCTCTCTGTAGTAGTATTATGACCTGGTGACATCTATCTGTCTCTCTGTGGTAGTATTATGACCTGGTGACATCTATCTGTCTCTCTGTAGTAGTATTATGACCTGGTGACATCTGTCTGTCTCTCTGTGGTAGTATTATGACTTGCTGACATCTATCTGTCTCTCTGTAGTAGTATCATGACCTGGTGACATCTATCTGTCTCTCTGTGGTAGTATTATGACTTGGTGACATCTATCTGTCTCTCTGTAGTAGTATTATGACCTGGTGACATCTATCTGTCTCTCTGTGGTAGTATTATGACCTGGTGACATCTATCTGTCTCTCTGTGGTAGTATTATGACCTGGTGACATCTATCTGTCTCTCTGTAGTAGTATTATGACCTGGTGACATCTATCTGTCTCTCTGTGGTAGTATTATGACCTGGTGACATCTATCTGTCTCTCTGTAGTAGTATTATGACCTGGTGACATCTATCTGTCTCTCTGTGGTAGTATTATGACCTGGTGACATCTATCTGTCTCTCTGTAGTAGTATTATGACCTGGTGACATCTATCTGTCTCTCTGTGGTAGTATTATGACCTGGTGACATCTATCTGTCTCTCTGTAGTAGTATTATGACCTGGTGACATCTATCTGTCTCTCTGTGGTAGTATTATGACCTGGTGACATCTATCTGTCTCTCTGTAGTAGTATTATGACCTGGTGACATCTATCTGTCTCTCTGTGGTAGTATTATGACCTGGTGACATCTATCTGTCTCTCTGTAGTAGTATTATGACCTGGTGACATCTATCTGTCTCTCTGTGGTAGTATTATGATTGGTGACATCTATCTGTCTCTCTGTAGTAGTATTATGACCTGGTGACATCTATCTGTCTCTCTGTGGTAGTATTATGACTTGGTGACATCTATCTGTCTCTCTGTAGTAGTATTATGACCTGGTGACATCTATCTGTCTCTCTGTGGTAGTATTATGACCTGGTGACATCTATCTGTCTCTCTGTGTGACACATCTATCTGTCTCTCTGTAGTAGTATTATGACCTGGTGACATCTATCTGTCTCTCTGTGGTAGTATTATGACCTGGTGATATATCTGTCTCTGTGTAGTAGTATTATGACCTGGTGACATCTATCTGTCTCTCTGTGTAGTATTATGACCTGGTGACATCTATCTGTCTCTCTGTAGTAGTATTATGACCTGGTGACATCTATCTGTCTCTCTGTAGTAGTATTATGACTTGGTGACATCTATCTGTCTCTCTGTAGTAGTATTATGACCTGGTGACATCTATCTGTCTCTCTGTGGTAGTATTATGACATGGTGACATCTATCTGTCTCTCTGTAGTAGTATTATGACCTGGTGACATCTATCTGTCTCTCTGTAGTAGTATTATGACCTGGTGACATCTATCTGTCTCTCTGTAGTAGTATTATGACTTGCTGACATCTATCTGTCTCTTTGTAGTAGTATTATGACTTGGTGACATCTATCTGTCTCTCTGTAGTAGTATTATGACCTGGTGACATCTATCTGTCTCTCTGTGGTAGTATTATGACCTGGTGACATCTATCTGTCTCTCTGTAGTAGTATTATGACCTGGTGACATCTATCTGTCTCTCTGTGGTAGTATTATGACCTGGTGACATCTATCTGTCTCTCTGTAGTAGTATTATGACCTGGTGACATCTATCTGTCTCTCTGTGGTAGTATTATGACTTGCTGACATCTATCTGTCTCTCTGTAGTAGTATCATGACCTGGTGACATCTATCTGTCTCTCTGTGGTAGTATTATGACTTGGTGACATCTATCTGTCTCTCTGTAGTAGTATCATGACCTGGTGACATCTATCTGTCTCTCTGTGGTAGTATTATGACCTGGTGACATCTATCTGTCTCTCTGTGGTAGTATTATGACCTGGTGACATCTATCTGTCTCTCTGTAGTAGTATTATGACCTGGTGACATCTATCTGTCTCTCTGTGGTAGTATTATGACCTGGTGACATCTATCTGTCTCTCTGTAGTAGTATTATGACCTGGTGACATCTGTCTGTCTCTCTGTGGTAGTATTATGACTTGCTGACATCTATCTGTCTCTCTGTAGTAGTATTATGACCTGGTGACATCTATCTGTCTCTCTGTGGTAGTATTATGACCTGGTGACATCTATCTGTCTCTCTGTAGTAGTATTATGACCTGGTGACATCTATCTGTCTCTCTGTGGTAGTATTATGACCTGGTGACATCTATCTGTCTCTCTGTAGTAGTATTATGACCTGGTGACATCTATCTGTCTCTCTGTGGTAGTATTATGACCTGGTGACATCTATCTGTCTCTCTGTAGTAGTATTATGACCTGGTGACATCTGTCTGTCTCTCTGTGGTAGTATTATGACTTGCTGACATCTATCTGTCTCTCTGTAGTAGTATCATGACCTGGTGACATCTATCTGTCTCTCTGTGGTAGTATTATGACTTGGTGACATCTATCTGTCTCTCTGTAGTAGTATCATGACCTGGTGACATCTATCTGTCTCTCTGTGGTAGTATTATGACCTGGTGACATCTATCTGTCTCTCTGTAGTAGTATTATGACCTGGTGACATCTATCTGTCTCTCTGTAGTAGTATTATGACCTGGTGACATCTATCTGTCTCTCTGTAGTAGTATTATGACCTGGTGACATCTATCTGTCTCTCTGTAGTAGTATTATGACTTGGTGACATCTATCTGTCTCTCTGTGGTAGTATTATGACCTGGTGACATCTATCTGTCTCTCTGTAGTAGTATTATGACTTGGTGACATCTATCTGTCTCTCTGTAGTAGTATTATGACCTGGTGACATCTATCTGTCTCTCTGTAGTAGTATTATGACCTGGTGACATCTATCTGTCTCTCTGTAGTAGTATTATGACCTGGTGACATCTATCTGTCTCTCTGTAGTAGTATTATGACCTGGTGACATCTATCTGTCTCTCTGTAGTAGTATTATGACCTGGTGACATCTATCTGTCTCTCTGTGGTAGTATTATGACTTGGTGACATCTATCTGTCTCTCTGTAGTAGTATCATGACCTGGTGACATCTATCTGTCTCTCTGTGGTAGTATTATGACCTGGTGACATCTATCTGTCTCTCTGTAGTAGTATTATGACCTGGTGACATCTATCTGTCTCTCTGTGGTAGTATTATGACCTGGTGACATCTATCTGTCTCTCTGTAGTATTATGACCTATTATGACCTGGTGACATCTATCTGTCTCTCTGTGGTAGTATTATGACCTGGTGACATCTATCTGTCTCTCTGTAGTAGTATTATGACCTGGTGACATCTATCTGTCTCTCTGTGGTAGTATTATGACCTGGTGACATCTATCTGTCTCTCTGTAGTAGTATTATGACCTGGTGACATCTATCTGTCTCTCTGTGATTATGACTTGGTGACATCTATCTGTCTCTCTGTAGTAGTATTATGACCTGGTGACATCTATCTGTCTCTCTGTGGTAGTATTATGACCTGGTGACATCTATCTGTCTCTCTGTGGTAGTATTATGACCTGGTGACATCTATCTGTCTCTCTGTAGTAGTATTATGACCTGGTGACATCTATCTGTCTCTCTGTGGTAGTATTATGACCTGGTGACATCTATCTGTCTCTCTGTAGTAGTATTATGACCTGGTGACATCTATCTGTCTCTCTGTGGTAGTATTATGACCTGGTGACATCTATCTGTCTCTCTGTAGTAGTATTATGACCTGGTGACATCTATCTGTCTCTCTGTGGTAGTATTATGACTTGCTGACATCTATCTGTCTCTCTGTGTAGTATTATGACCTGGTGACATCTATCTGTCTCTCTGTGGTAGTATTATGACCTGGTGACATCTATCTGTCTCTCTGTAGTAGTATTATGACCTGGTGACATCTATCTGTCTCTCTGTAGTAGTATTATGACCTGGTGACATCTATCTGTCTCTCTGTGGTAGTATTATGACCTGGTGACATCTATCTGTCTCTCTGTGGTAGTATTATGACCTGGTGACATCTATCTGTCTCTCTGTAGTAGTATTATGACCTGGTGACATCTATCTGTCTCTCTGTGGTAGTATTATGACCTGGTGACATCTATCTGTCTCTCTGTAGTAGTATTATGACCTGGTGACATCTATCTGTCTCTCTGTGGTAGTATTATGACTTGGTGACATCTATCTGTCTCTCTGTAGTAGTATCATGACCTGGTGACATCTATCTGTCTCTCTGTGGTAGTATTATGACCTGGTGACATCTATCTGTCTCTCTGTAGTAGTATTATGACCTGGTGACATCTATCTGTCTCTCTGTAGTAGTATTATGACCTGGTGACATCTATCTGTCTCTCTGTAGTAGTATTATGACCTGGTGACATCTATCTGTCTCTCTGTGGTAGTATTATGACCTGGTGACATCTATCTGTCTCTCTGTGGTAGTATTATGACCTGGTGACATCTATCTGTCTCTCTGTAGTAGTATTATGACCTGGTGACATCTATCTGTCTCTCTGTGGTAGTATTATGACCTGGTGACATCTATCTGTCTCTCTGTAGTAGTATTATGACCTGGTGACATCTATCTGTCTCTCTGTGGTAGTATTATGACCTGGTGACATCTATCTGTCTCTCTGTAGTAGTATTATGACCTGGTGACATCTATCTGTCTCTCTGTGGTAGTATTATGACCTGGTGACATCTATCTGTCTCTCTGTAGTAGTATTATGACCTGGTGACATCTATCTGTCTCTCTGTGGTAGTATTATGACCTGGTGACATCTATCTGTCTCTCTGTAGTAGTATTATGACCTGGTGACATCTATCTGTCTCTCTGTAGTAGTATTATGACCTGGTGACATCTATCTGTCTCTCTGTAGTAGTATTATGACCTGGTGACATCTATCTGTCTCTCTGTGGTAGTATTATGACCTGGTGACATCTATCTGTCTCTCTGTAGTAGTATTATGACCTGGTGACATCTATCTGTCTCTCTGTAGTAGTATTATGACCTGGTGACATCTATCTGTCTCTCTGTGGTAGTATTATGACCTGGTGACATCTATCTGTCTCTCTGTAGTAGTATTATGACCTGGTGACATCTATCTGTCTCTCTGTAGTAGTATTATGACTTGCTGACATCTATCTGTCTCTCTGTAGTAGTATTATGACCTGGTGACATCTATCTGTCTCTCTGTGGTAGTATTATGACTTGGTGACATCTATCTGTCTCTCTGTAGTAGTATTATGACCTGGTGACATCTATCTGTCTCTCTGTGGTAGTATTATGACCTGGTGACATCTATCTGTCTCTCTGTGGTAGTATTATGACCTGGTGACATCTATCTGTCTCTCTGTGGTAGTATTATGACCTGGTGACATCTATCTGTCTCTCTGTAGTAGTATTATGACCTGGTGACATCTATCTGTCTCTCTGTGGTAGTATTATGACTTGGTGACATCTATCTGTCTCTCTGTAGTAGTATTATGACCTGGTGACATCTATCTGTCTCTCTGTGGTAGTATTATGACCTGGTGACATCTATCTGTCTCTCTGTAGTAGTATTACCTGGTGACATCTATCTGTCTCTCTGTGGTAGTATTATGACCTGGTGACATCTATCTGTCTCTCTGTAGTAGTATTATGACCTGGTGACATCTATCTGTCTCTCTGTAGTAGTATTATGACCTGGTGACATCTATCTGTCTCTCTGTAGTAGTATCATGACCTGGTGACATCTATCTGTCTCTCTGTGGTAGTATTATGACTTGGTGACATCTATCTGTCTATCTGTAGTAGTATCATGACCTGGTGACATCTATCTGTCTCTGTGGTAGTATTATGACCTGGTGACATCTATCTGTCTCTGTGTAGTAGTATCATGACCTGGTTACATCTATCTGTCTCTCTGTGGTAGTATTATGACCTGGTGACATCTATCTGTCTCTCTGTAGTAGTATTATGACCTGGTGACATCTATCTGTCTCTCTGTAGTAGTATTATGACCTGGTGACATCTATCTGTCTCTCTGTAGTAGTATTATGACCTGGTGACATCTATCTGTCTCTCTGTAGTAGTATTATGACCTGGTGACATCTATCTGTCTCTCTGTAGTAGTATTATGACCTGGTGACATCTATCTGTCTCTCTGTAGTAGTGTTATGACCTGGTGACATCTATCTGTCTCTCTGTGATAGTATTATGACCTGGTGACATCTATCTGTCTCTCTGTAGTAGTATTATGACCTGGTGACATCTATCTGTCTCTCTGTAGTAGTATTATGACCTGGTGACATCTATCTGTCTCTCTGTAGTAGTATTATGACCTGGTGACATCTATCGGTCTCTCTGTAGTAGTATTATGACCTGGTGACATCTATCTGTCTCTCTGTAGTAGTATTATGACCTGGTGACATCTATCTGTCTCTCTGTAGTAGTATTATGACCTGGTGACATCTATCTGTCTCTCTGTAGTAGTGTTATGACCTGGTGACATCTATCTGTCTCTCTGTGGTAGTATTAAGACCTGGTGACATCTGTCTGTCTCTCTGTGGTAGTATTATGACTTGCTGACATCTATCTGTCTCTCTGTAGTAGTATCATGACCTGGTGACATCTATCTGTCTCTCTGTGGTAGTATTATGACCTGGTGACATCTATCTGTCTCTCTGTAGTAGTATTATGACCTGATGACATCTATCTGTCTCTCTGTAGTAGTAGTATGATCTGGTGACATCTATCTGTCTCTCTGTAGTAGTATTATGACCTGGTGACATCTATCTGTCTCTCTGTAGTAGTATTATGACCTGGTGACATCTATCTGTCTCTCTGTAGTAGTATTATGACCTGGTGACATCTATCTGTCTCTCTGTAGTAGTATTATGACCTGGTGACATCTATCTGTCTCTCTGTAGTAGTGTTATGACCTGGTGACATCTATCTGTCTCTCTGTAGTAGTATTATGACCTGGTGACATCTATCTGTCTTTCTGTAGTAGTATTATGACCTGGTGACATCTATCTGTCTCTCTGTGGTAGTATTATGACCTGGTGACATCTATCTGTCTCTCTGTAGTAGTATTATGACCTGGTGACATCTATCTGTCTCTCTGTGGTAGTATTATGACCTGGTGACATCTATCTGTCTCTCTGTAGTAGTATTATGACCTGGTGACATCTATCTGTCTCTCTGTAGTAGTATTATGACCTGGTGACATCTATCTGTCTCTCTGTAGTAGTATTATGACCTGGTGACATCTATCTGTCTCTCTGTAGTAGTGTTATGACCTGGTGACATCTATCTGTCTCTCTGTAGTAGTATTATGACCTGGTGACATCTATCTGTCTCTCTGTAGTAGTATTATGACCTGGTGACATCTATCTGTCTCTCTGTAGTAGTATTATGACCTGGTGACATCTATCTGTCTCTCTGTAGTAGTATTATGACCTGGTGACATCTATCTGTCTCTCTGTGGTAGTATTATGACCTGGTGACATCTATCTGTCTCTCTGTAGTAGTATTATGACCTGGTGACATCTATCTGTCTCTCTGTAGTAGTATTATGACCTGGTGACATCTATCTGTCTCTCTGTAGTAGTATTATGACCTGGTGACATCTATCTGTCTCTCTGTAGTAGTATTATGACCTGGTGACATCTATCTGTCTCTCTGTAGTAGTATTATGACCTGGTGACATCTATCTGTCTCTCTGTAGTAGTATTATGACCTGGTGACATCTATCTGTCTCTCTGTGGTAGTATTATCACCTGGTGACATCTATCTGTCTCTCTGTAGTAGTATTATGACCTGGTGACATCTATCTGTCTCTCTGTGGTAGTATTATGACCTGGTGACATCTATCTGTCTCTCTGTAGTAGTATTATGACCTGGTGACATCTATCTGTCTCTCTGTAGTAGTATTATGACCTGGTGACATCTATCTGTCTCTCTGTAGTAGTATTGTGACTTGCTGACATCTATCTGTCTCTCCGTAGTAGTATTATACATTTACATTTAAGTCATTTAGCAGACGCTCTTATCCAGAGCGACTTACAAATTGGTGCATTCACCTTATGACATCCAGTGGAACAGCCACTTTACAATAGTGCATCTAAATCTTTATTATGACCTGGTGACATCTATCTGTCTCTCTGTAGTAGTATCATGACCTGGTGACATCTATCTGTCTCTCTGTAGTAGTATTATGACCTGGTGACATCTATCTGTCTCTCTGTGGTAGTATTATGACCTGGTGACATCTATCTGTCTCTCTGTAGTAGTATTATGACCTGGTGACATCTATCTGTCTCTCTGTGGTAGTATTATGACCTGGTGACATCTATCTGTCTCTCTGTAGTAGTATTATGACCTGGTGACATCTGTCTGTCTCTCTGTGGTAGTATTATGACTTGCTGACATCTATCTGTCTCTCTGTGGTAGTATTATGAATTGGTGACATCTATCTGTCTCTGTGTAGTAGTATCATGACCTGGTTACATCTATCTGTCTCTCTGTAGTAGTATTATGACTTGGTGACATCTATCTGTCTCTCTGTAGTAGTATTATGACCTGGTGACATCTATCTGTCTCTCTGTAGTAGTGTTATGACCTGGTGACATCTATCTGTCTCTCTGTAGTAGTATTGTGACTTGCTGACATCTATCTGTCTCTCCGTAGTAGTATTATGACCTGGTGATATCTATCTGTCTCTCTGTAGTAGTATTATGTATGACCTGGTGACATCTATCTGTCTCTCTGTAGTAGTATTGTGACTTGCTGACATCTATCTGTCTCTCTGTAGTAGTATTATGACCTGGTGACATCTATCTGTCTCTCTGTAGTAGTATTATGACTTGGTGACATCTATCTGTCTCTCTGTAGTAGTATTATGACCTGGTGACATCTATCTGTCTCTCTGTAGTTGTAGTATGACCTGGTGACATCTATCTGTCTCTCTGTAGTAGTATTATGACCTGGTGACATCTATCTGTCTCTCTGTAGTAGTATTATGACTTGGTGACAGCTATCTGTCTCTCTGTAGTAGTATTATGACCTGGTGACATCTATCTGTCTCTCTGTAGTAGTATTATGACTTGGTGACATCTATCTGTCTCTCTGTAGTAGTATTATGACTTGGTGACATCTATCTGTCTCTCTGTGGTAGTATTATGACCTGGTGACATCTATCTGTCTCTCTGTAGTAGTATTATGACTTGCTGACATCTATCTGTCTCTCTGTAGTAGTATTATGACTTGGTGACATCTATCTGTCTCTCTGTAGTAGTATTATGACCTGGTGACATCTATCTGTCTCTCTGTAGTAGTATTATGACCTGGTGACATCTATCTGTCTCTCTGTAGTAGTATTATGACCTGGTGACATCTATCTGTCTCTCTGTAGTAGTATTATGACCTGGTGACATCTATCTGTCTCTCTGTAGTAGTATTATGACCTGGTGACATCTATCTGTCTCTCTGTAGTAGTATTATGACCTGGTGACATCTATCTTGTCTCTCTGTGGTAGTATTATGACCTGGTGACATCTATCTGTCTTTCTGTAGTAGTATTATGAACTGGTGACATCTATCTGTCTCTCTGTAGTAGTATTATGACTTGGTGACATCTATCTGTCTCTCTGTAGTAGTATTATGAACTGGTGACATCTATCTGTCTCTCTGTGGTAGTATTATGACCTGGTGACATCTATCTGTCTCTCTGTAGTAGTATTATGACCTGGTGACATCTATCTGTCTCTCTGTAGTAGTATTATGACCTGGTGACATCTATCTGTCTCTCTGTAGTAGTATTATGACCTGGTGACATCTATCTGTCTCTCTGTAGTAGTATTATGACCTGGTGACATCTATCTGTCTCTCTGTAGTAGTATTATGACCTGGTGACATCTATCGGTCTCTCTGTAGTAGTATTATGACCTGGTGACATCTATCTGTCTCTCTGTGGTAGTATTATCACCTGGTGACATCTATCTGTCTCTCTGTAGTAGTATTATGACCTGGTGACATCTATCTGTCTCTCTGTGGTAGTATTATGACCTGGTGACATCTATCTGTCTCTCTGTGGTAGTATTATGACCTGGTGACATCTATCTGTCTCTCTGTAGTAGTATTATGACCTGGTGACATCTATCTGTCTCTCTGTAGTAGTATTGTGACTTGCTGACATCTATCTGTCTCTCCGTAGTAGTATTATACATTTACATTTAAGTCATTTAGCAGACGCTCTTATCCAGAGCGACTTACAAATTGGTGCATTCACCTTATGACATCCAGTGGAACAGCCACTTTACAATAGTGCATCTAAATCTTTATTATGACCTGGTGACATCTATCTGTCTCTCTGTAGTAGTATCATGACCTGGTGACATCTATCTGTCTCTCTGTAGTAGTATTATGACCTAGTGACATCTATCTGTCTCTCTGTGGTAGTATTATGACCTGGTGACATCTATCTGTCTCTCTGTAGTAGTATTATGACCTGGTGACATCTATCTGTCTCTCTGTGGTAGTATTATGACCTGGTGACATCTATCTGTCTCTCTGTAGTAGTATTATGACCTGGTGACATCTGTCTGTCTCTCTGTGGTAGTATTATGACTTGCTGACATCTATCTGTCTCTCTGTGGTAGTATTATGAATTGGTGACATCTATCTGTCTCTGTGTAGTAGTATCATGACCTGGTTACATCTATCTGTCTCTCTGTAGTAGTATTATGACTTGGTGACATCTATCTGTCTCTCTGTAGTAGTATTATGACACATCTATCTGTCTCTCTGTAGTAGTATTATGACCTGGTGACATCTATCTGTCTCTCTGTAGTAGTATTGTGACTTGCTGACATCTATCTGTCTCTCCGTAGTAGTATTATGACCTGGTGATATCTATCTGTCTCTCTGTAGTAGTATTATGTATGACCTGGTGACATCTATCTGTCTCTCTGTAGTAGTATTGTGACTTGCTGACATCTATCTGTCTCTCTGTAGTAGTATTATGACCTGGTGACATCTATCTGTCTCTCTGTAGTAGTATTATGACTTGGTGACATCTATCTGTCTCTCTGTAGTAGTATTATGACCTGGTGACATCTATCTGTCTCTCTGTAGTTGTAGTATGACCTGGTGACATATATCTGTCTCTCTGTAGTAGTATTATGACCTGGTGATATCTATCTGTCTCTCTGTAGTAGTATTATGACTTGGTGATATCTATCTGTCTCTCTGTAGTAGTATTATGTATGACCTGGTGACATCTATCTGTCTCTCTGTAGTAGTATTGTGACTTGCTGACATCTATCTGTCTCTCTGTAGTAGTATTATGACTTGGTGACATCTATCTGTCTCTCTGTGGTAGTATTATGACCTGGTGACATCTATCTGTCTCTCTGTAGTAGTATTATGACTTGCTGACATCTATCTGTTTCTCTGTAGTAGTATTATGACTTGGTGACATCTATCTGTCTCTCTGTAGTAGTATTATGACCTGGTGACATCTATCTGTCTCTCTGTAGTAGTATTATGACCTGGTGACATCTATCTGTCTCTCTGTAGTTAGTATTATGACCTGGTGACATATATCTGTCTCTCTGTAGTAGTATTATGACCTGGTGACATCTATCTGTCTCTCTGTAGTTGTAGTATGACCTGGTGACATATATCTGTCGCTCTGTAGTAGTATTATGACTTGCTGACATCTATCTGTCTCTCTGTAGTAGTATTATGACCTGGTGACATCTATCTGTCTCTCTGTAGTAGTATCATGACCTGGTGACATCTATCTGTCTCTCTGTAGTTGTATTATGACTTGGTGACATCTATCTGTCTCTCTGTAGTAGTATTATGACTTGCTGACATCTATCTGTCTCTCTGTAGTTAGTAGTATTATCTGTAGTAGTATTATGACCTGGTGACATCTATCTATCTCTCTGTAGTAGTATCATGACCTGGTGACATCTATCTGTCTCTCTGTAGTAGTATCATGACCTGGTGACATCTATCTGTCTCTCTGTAGTAGTATTATGACTTGCTGACATCTATCTGTTTCTCTGTAGTAGTATTATGACTTGGTGACATCTATCTGTCTCTCTGTAGTAGTATTTTGACCTGGTGACATCTATCTGTCTCTCTGTAGTAGTATTATGACCTGGTGACATCTATCTGTCTCTCTGTAGTTAGTATTATTATCTGTAGTAGTATTATGACCTGGTGACATCTATCTGTCTCTCTGTAGTAGTATTATGACCTGGTGACGTACATCTAACTGTATCTCTTATAGGTGGACAAGATCATGACCCTGAGGAGTCTTCCCTGACTTCACAGAGAATAAGATGTTGTACTTACCTGATGAGTGGTAGGGATACAACATGGTAAAACACTGTTTAGCAATGCTCAGACTAGAGCATTCACCATTTGACATAATGCACTCATACAATACTCAATGTAAACGGTCAACTTGTGTATTTTTCGGTATAATAAAGTACGTCACACATTGTGTGGAGAGGTCAGGATAATGGGCTTCGGTACATCAATTTGGTGCTTCGCTCCCTGGCCTTACTTGGTTATAGCGGGGGAACATAGCTTGCAGATCAAATATGCATCAGGCGAGGGGGAGCCGAGCGTAAGCAGAGCGTCTGCTGGAACCTGAGAGGTGTTTTCGGGGACCAGGAACACATGTCCACTAATGAGTGGTTCTGCTTCAGCCAGCGATGCGTGCAAAATGTGACATGCTGAAGTACTTCTGGTTTGCTGATAGAACAGATAGATCAGATATATCTGTTCTGCCTGCCTCATAGGGAGCATGACTATTTCATTATCACTGTTCTCCTGGTGGTTAAGAAGAGGTTAGAGGTGACAGTGGTAATATTAACACTGTTCTCCAGGTGGCTAAGAAGAGGTTAGAGGTGACAGTGGTAATATTAACACTGTTCTCCAGATGGTTAAGAAGAGGTTAGAGGTGACAGTGGTAATATTAACACTGTTCTCCAGGTGGCTAAGAAGAGGTTAGAGGTGACAGTGGTAATATTAACACTGTTCTCCAGGCGGTTAAGAAGAGGTCAGATGTAACAGTGGTAATATTAACACTGTTCTCCAGGCGGTTAAGAAGAGGTCAGAGGTAACAGTGGTAATATTAACACTGTTCTCCTGGTGGTTAAGAAGAGGTCAGATGTAACAGTGGTAATATTAACACTGTTCTCCAGGCGGTTAAGAAGAGGTCAGAGGTAACAGTGGTAATATTAACACTGTTCTCCTGGTGGTTAAGAAGAGGTCAGATGTAACAGTGGTAATATTAACACTGTTCTCCAGGTGGTTAAGAAGAGGTCAGATGTAACAGTGGTAATATTAACACTGTTCTCCAGGTGGTTAAGAAGAGGTCAGATGTAACAGTGGTAATATTAACACTGTTCTCCAGGTGGTTAAGAAGAGGTCAGATGTAACAGTGGTAATATTAACACTGTTCTCCTGGTGGTTAAGAAGAGGTCAGATGTAACAGTGGTAATATTAACACTGTTCTCCAGGTGGTTAAGAAGAGGTCAGATGTAACAGTGGTAATATTAACACTGTTCTCCTGGTGGTTAAGAAGAGGTCAGATGTAACAGTGGTAATATTAACACTGTTCTCCAGGTGGTTAAGAAGAGGTCAGATGTAACAGTGGTAATATTAACACTGTTCTCCTGGTGGTTAAGAAGAGGTCAGATGTAACAGTGGTAATATTAACACTGTTCTCCAGGTGGTTAAGAAGAGGTCAGATGTAACAGTGGTAATATTAACACTGTTCTCCAGGTGGTTAAGAAGAGGTCAGATGTAACAGTGGTAATATTAACACTGTTCTCCAGGTGGTTAAGAAGAGGTCAGATGTAACAGTGGTAATATTAACACTGTTCTCCTGGTGGTTAAGAAGAGGTCAGAGGTGACAGTGGTAATATTAACACTGTTCTCCAGGTGGTTAAGAAGAGGTCAGATGTAACAGTGGTAATATTAACACTGTTCTCCTGGTGGTTAAGAAGAGGTCAGAGGTAACAGTGGTAATATTAACACTGTTCTCCAGGTGGTTAAGAAGAGGTCAGAGGTAACAGTGGTAATATTAACACTGTTCTCCAGGTGGTTAAGAAGAGGTCATATGTAACAGTGGTACAATAACACTTTTCTCCTCTTTCTGTCTTCTGCTGCTACTCTACTCAACTTTCTGGAGGTTTTCCTTTCTCTCTCCCACTACTCTTTTTGATCTCACACCCACACACACATCCAGCTGTGAACAACAACCTGGTGTCCACAGCTGGGTGTATGTGGGGAGTGGAAGCTGATGAGCTGTGTCTGAAGAGACTTGCTGTGCTGTACAGGAAAGCAGGAGACCGTCCCCTTTACAGAGCCACTCGTGAGTACACACACACTGTGCTCTGCTTGCCACCTCAATGGTATGATAGTATGATAGACTAGGAATATAATTTGGTTGTTGGAAAGAAGATCCAAACCTGACTGCAATGTCACAAGACTGTCTAAGTGCTGACGGCTGGTGTTGTCTACTGGGCTACAGAACAACAACACACACATGTAGTATACCGGGGCACACACCCCAGGCCTAACTGGGGTTGGCATCTTTTCCACTGGTGACCTAATGTCTGCCACAGTGTGTGTGTCTCCGTGGGAGCACTGGGTGTAATCAGAACCAACAGTCTGCCTGCTCCGAGAGCCTCAATTCGGAATTCTGCTCCATTCTGCTCCGTTCTGTTCTGCTCTGGGCTGCTCAGTTCTACTCCATGCTGGTCCGTTCTGGTCTGTTCTGGTCAATTCTGGTCAACCCAGACAGGAAGATCACATCAGTGACTCAACCCACTCAAGTGAAGCACCCCTCCCAGGGACGGTATGAAAGAGCCCCAGTAAGCCAGTGACTCAGCCCCTGTAATAGGGTTAGAGGCAGAGAATCCCAGTGGAAAGAGGGGAACCGGCCAGGCAGAGACAGCAAGGGCGGTTCGTTGCTCCAGAGCCTTTCCGTTCACCTTCCCACTCCTGGGCCAGACTACACTCAATCATATGACCCACTGAAGAGATGAGTCTTCAGTAAAGACTTAAAGGTTGAGACCGAGTTTGTGTCTCTTACATGGGTAGGCAGACCATTCCATAAAAATGGAGCTCTATAGGAGAAAGCCCTGCCTCCAGCTGTTTGCTTAGAAATTCTAGGGACAATTAGGAGGCCTGCGTCTTGTGACCGTAGCGTACGTGTAGGTATGTACGGCAGGACCAAATCAGAGAGATAGGTAGGAGCAAGCCCATGTAATGCTTTGTAGGTTAGCAGTAAAACCTTGAAATCAGCCCTTGCCTTGACAGGAAGCCAATGTAGGGAGGCTAGCACTGGAGTAATATGATCACATTTTTTGGTTCTAGTCAGGATTCTAGCAGCCGTATTTAGCACTAACTGAAGTTTATTTGGTGCTTTATCCGGGTAGCTGGAAAGTAGAGCATTGCAGTAGTCGAACCTAGAAGTGACAAAAGCATGGATAAATTTTTCTGCATCATTTTTGGACAGAAAGTTTCAGATTTTTTGCAATGTTACGTAGATGGAAAAAAGCTGCCCTTGATATGTTCTTCAAAAGAGAAATCAGGGTCCAGAGTAATGCCGAGGTCCTTCACCGTTTTATTTGAGACGACTGTACAAACATTAAGATTAATTGTCAGATTCAACAGAAGATCTCTTTGTTTCATGGGACCTAGAACAAGCATCTCTGTTTTGTCCGAGTTTAAAAGTAGAAGGTTTGCAGCCATCCACTTCCTTATGTCTGAAACACATGCTTCTAGCGAGAGCAATTTTGGGGCTTCACCATGTTTCATTGAAATGTACAGCTGTGTGTCATCCGCATAGCAGTGAAAGTTAACATAATGTTTTCGAATGACATCCCCAAGAGGTAAAATATATAGTGAAAACAATAGTTGTCCCAAAACGGAACCTTGAGGAACACCGAAATTTACAGTTGATTTGTCAGAGGACAAACCATTCACAGAGACAAACTGATTTCTTTCCGACAGATAAGATCTAAACCAGGCCAGAACTTGTCCGTGTAGACCAATTTTGGTTTCCAATCTCTCCAAAAGAATGTTGTGATCGATGGTATCAAAAGCAGCACTAAGGTCTAGGAGCACGAGGATAGATGCAGAGCCTCGGTCTGATGCCATTAAAAGGTCATTTACCACCTTCACAACTGCCGTCTCAGTGCTATGATGGGGTCTAAAACCAGACTGAAGCATTTCATATACAGTGTTTGTCTTCAGGAAGGCAGTGAGTTGCTGCACAACAGCCTTTTCTAAAATGTTTGAGAGGAATGGAAGATTCGATATAGGCCGATAGTTTTTTATATTTTCTGGGTCAAGGTTTGGCTTTTTCAAGAGAGGCAAACTGATATCTTTCTGACAGATAAGATCTAAACCAGACCAGAACTTGTCCGTGTAGACCAATTTGGGTTTCCAATCTCTCCAAAAGAATGTGGTGATCGATGGTATCAAAAGCAGCACTAAGGTCTAGGAGCACTGCCACTTTTAGTGAGTTTGGTACACATCCGGTGGATAGAGAGCCTTTTATTATGTTCAACATAGGAGGGCTAAGCACAGGAAGCAGCTCTTTCAGTAGTTTAGTTGGAATACGAGGTCCAGTATGCAACTTGAAGGTTTAGAGGCCATGATTATTTTCATCATTGTGTCAAGAGATTTAGTACTAAAACACTCTCTTGATCCTAGGTCCTGGCAGAGTTGTGCAGACTCAGGACAGCTGAGCTTTGAAGGAATACACAGATTTAAAGAGGAGTCCGTAATTTGCTTTCTAATAATCATGATCTTTTAAAGAAGTTAATGAATTTATCAATGCTAAAGTGAAAGCCATCCTCTCTTGGGCAATGCTGCTTTTTAGTTAGCTTTGCGACAGTATCAAAAAGGAATTTCGGATTGTTCTTATTTTCCTCAATTAAGTTAGAAAAACAGGATGATCGAGCAGCAGTAAGGGCTCTTCGGTACTGCACGGTACTGTCTTTCCAAGCTAGTCTGAAGACTTCCAGTTTGGTGTGGCACCATTTCCGTTCCAATTTTCTGGAAGCTTGCTTCAGAGCTCGGGTATTTTCTGTGTACCAGGGAGCTAGTTTCTTATGAGAAATGTTTTTAGTTTTTAGGGGTGCAACTGCATCTAGGGTATTGCGCAAGGTTAAATTGAGTTCCTCAGTTAGGTGGTTACCTGTTGCGACGAGCAATCCCGTATCCGGGAGCGTAATTATAGCTTCAAGCTCATTACCATAACGCAACGTTAACTATTCATGAAAATCACAAAATGAAATGAAATAAATATATTGGCTCACAAGCTTAGCCTTTTGTTAACAACACTGTCATCTCAGATTTTCAAAAAATGCTTTTCAACCATAGCTACACAAGCATTTGTGTAAGAGTATTGATAGCTAGCATAGCATTAAGCCTAGCATTCAGCAGGCAACATTTTCACAAAAACAAGAAAAGCATTCAAATAAAATAATTTACCTTTGAAGAACTTCGGATGTTTACAGTTTTTCCAAAAAGATTACTTGTGTAGGCGAAATCGCTCCATTTTGTTCATCACGTTTGGCTAAGAAAAACCCCCGAAAATTCAGTCATTACAACACAAACTTTTTTCCAAATTAACTCCATAATATCAACAGAAACATGGCAAACGTTGTTTAGAATCAATCCTCAAGGTGTTTTTCACATATCTATTCGAAGATAAATCACTCGTTGCAGTTTGGTTTCTCCTCTGTTCAAAATGGAAAAATGCACGCACCTGGAGATTACGCAATAGTTTCGACGGAGGACACCGAGCGGACACCTGGTAAATGTAGTCTCTTGTGGTCAATTTTCCAATGACATGCCTACAAATACGTCACAATGCTGCAAACACCTTGGGGAAACGACAGAACGTGTAGGCTCATTCCTTGCACATTCACAGCCATATAAGGAGACATTAGAACACAGCGCCTCCAAAATCTGGCTCACTTCCTGTATGAAATTTCATCTTGGTTTCGCCTGTAGTATTAGTTCTGTGGCACTCACAGACAATATCTTTGCAGTTTTGGAAACGTTAGAGTGTTTTCTTTCGAAAGCTGTCAATTATATGCATAGTCGAGCATCTTTTTGCGAAAAAATATCTTGTTTAAAACGGGAACGTTTTTCATCCAAAAATGAAATACTGCCCCCAGAGGTTCAAGAGGTTAACTGATTTTTGTCCTCTGGCGTCCTTGGGTAGACAGAGGGAATCTGGAAGGACATCAAGGAATCTTTGTGTTGTCTGTGAATTTATAGCACGACTTTTGATGTTCCTCGGTTGGGGTCTGAGCAGATTATTTGTTGCAATAGCAAACGTAATAAAATGGTGGTCCGATAGTCCAGGATTATGAGGAAAAACATTAAGATCCACAACATTTATTCCATGGAACAAAACTAGGTCCAGAGTATGACTGTGACAGTGAGTGGGTCCAGAGACATGTTGGACAAAACCCACTGAGTCGATGATGGCTCCGAAAGCCTTTTGGAGTGGGTCTGTGGACTTTTCCATGTGAATATTAAAGTCACCAAATATTAGAATATTATCTGCTATGACTACAAGGTCCGATAGGAATTCAGGGAACTCAATGAGGAACGCTGTATATTGCCCAGGAGGCCTGTAAACAGTAGCTATAAAAAGTGATTGAGTAGGCTGCATAGATTTCATGACTAGAAGCTCAAAAGACGAAAACATCTTTTTTTTTTTGTAAATTGAAATTTGCTATCGTAAATGTTAGCAACACCTCCGCCTTTGCGGGATGCACGGGGGATATGGTCACTAGCGTAGCCAGGAGGTGAGGCCTCATTTAACACAATAAATTCATCAGGCTTAAGCCATGTTTCAGTCAGGCCAATCACATCAAGATTATGATCAGTGATTAGTTCATTGACTATAATTGCCTTTGAAGTAAGGGATCTAACATTAAGTAGCCCTATTTTGAGATGTGAGGTATCATGATCTCTTTCAATAATGACAGGAATGGAGGAGGTCTTTATCCTAGTGAGATTGCTAAGGCGAACACCGCCATGTTTAGTTTTGCCCAGCCTAGGTCGAGGCACAGACTCGGTCTCAATGGTGATAGCTGAGCTGACTACACTGACTGTGCTGGTGGCAGACTCCACTATGCTGGCAGGCTGGGTAACAGCCTGCTGCCTGGCCTGCACCCTATTTCATTGTGGAGCTAGAGGAGAACCTAGCATTGGACACTTTGCGGAAGCAATTCTGTGGGTTGCCTACTAGGCCTCCTACCACGACGGTAAACTCCCAGCCCCACAGTATCCCGGCTGGTAGAAGCGCCGTCACCCCGGTTTTCGCGTGAACCCCGCTTACCTACCCCGGACTGCAACAATAGAGATTCCAGAACCTGCTGGGCCTTCTCTACCAGTGCTCCCTCGTTTTCGAGCTGCAGACTTCTTTGTTCCCCTCGGACCACTCAAAGATAGCGTACACCTTTACGCTGATGTCCAGGAGGGCACTCGCCTGGGCCACGGCAGTGTGGGAGCAACAATCCACCATCTGCCTCAGTCTAGAGGTATTGTGGCGGAGGTGAGAAAAGTTTTTGAGGCTCCGGTGTCCTGGAGAGAGGCTGCCCGGAAGTTACACAAGCTTCGGCAGGGCTCCATCAGTGTGGCAGACTAAGCGTTGGAGTTCCGCACGCTGGCAGTGGAGGGTACCTGGAACCCGGAAGTGCAGTTCGACACATTCCTGCACGGATTATCGGCTAGGGTAAAGGACGAGCTTTCAGCCCAGGAACTACCGACGGATCTCGACTCACTCATCGGCTTAACCATCCAGATCGACGGACGGTTGCGGGAACGTAGGAGGGAGAAGAGGTCTGATCGCGGTCTCAATCGCTCACTCAAGGAGACCACCTTGCCTCTGATGAACTCTGGAAGTCCCCGAGAGGATCCGCGCTTACCCGAGTTCCTCCAAGAGCCTCTGAAGACTGCAGAGTTGCCGCTTCTCTTACCAGGTAGTGGTTCAGCAGTTACAGAACTTGAAGCATAGGACATTATAGTACATTAACACAACACCCTCAAATTGGCAATCAGCCAAAGTATTCACACTGCACTGCAGGAGCTCTCTCAATGACTAGGTAAACCACTTGAGTTGTTTACATCACACACACACACACACACACACACACACACACACACGCACACACACACACACACACCTACACACACACACAGAGTAAGCTCTCTGTCAATGCTTCGGCCCCTAGGGGGGTGTAGAGTCAACCTGAACCTCCTAACCACAGAGATACAGAGAGAACAAATCACAGGATCAAAGCATTAATCACTACCTGTCAGAAAGGTACAGCCACACTAGGGGAGAGAGGAGGGGATGTCAAACATCAACCCCCCCACCTTCTTCTCCTCCTGCCTTCAGAGCTCTCAAATCACCTTTAAAGTTTCAATAAACCAATCTCAGGTAGTGCCCCTCTCCCCTACGTCTTCTTACACTCTCCTGTTCTCATACTGCTGTTCTAGCAGGAGTACAAAGCATTCTCCTGAGAGAGCAGATAAGGGGAGATTTGAGGCACGGCCCGCGTAGGGCCCCTCTCGCCAACACAGCTACGGCTATTTATCAACTTTAATTACATGGTTAATATGGGAATGTACAATGGTACAGCAACGTTAATCTCCTGAAAGCACTCACCTTCCCAAAAAAGCCTCACTTCTCAGCCTGAATGCAGGGCTTAATTAGGCAGACTAGAGGGAGGGGAGGTAACGTGTAAATCCCTTATTTGTGTATTAGTCGGGATTTGGAGATGAAACGAGAGCCTGTGATTGGATGGAGGATTCTTAGTTAGACCCAGGGGTGCCGTGTGCCCTGGCTTCGCCTGCAATATGTACACACACACACACACACACACACACACACACACACACACACACACACACACACACACACACACACACACACACACACACACACACACACACACACACATACACAAACAAATACATCTCCACAGTACTGACTTTGGCTGTGGTTGTTCACTATTTGTCACGACTTCCGCCGAAGTCGGTTCCTCTCCTTGCTGGGGCGGCGTTCGGCGTTCGATGTCACCGGTCTTCTAGCCATCACCGATCCACCTTCATTTTCCATTTGTTTTGTCTTGTTTTCCTACACACCTGGTTTACATTTCCCTCATTACTTGTCGTGTATTTAACCCCCTGTTCCCCCCATGTCTGTGTGTGAAATTGTTTGTTCTATGCTTGTACACATTTTTGACTGGTGTGCGACAGGTTTTTTACCCATATTTTGTATTTCTGGATGTCGTTGGTTTTGATAATTAAACTGCTCTGGTTATTACCCAGTTCTGCTCTCCTGCGTCTGTCTGACTTCCCTGCCACCAGTTACGCACCCCTTACACTATTGAATATATGTCAATGAACTGTCTGCTAAATTACCACATTATATTACTACACTGATCCAAATGATAAACGCAACATGTGCTGAGGGTGCTGAGGAGTATTTCTGTCTGTAATAAAGCCCTTTACTGGGGAAAAACTAATTCTGAGTAGGTGGGCCTATGCCCTCCAAGGCCCAGTCATGTGAAATCCATGATTAGGACCTAATACAGTTATTTAAATTGATTGATTTCCTTATATAAACTGTAACTCAGTACAATTTGGGAAATTGTTGCATGTTGCATCATATTTTTGTTAAGGATATGTTATATTACTATATTATATTGCTATCAGGTAACTCTTACTTTTTGACTCATTCTCTTTCCAGGAGACGTTTAAGTTTTATGCAGACAAGCTGAAAGAGAAGTGTAAGGTATCTCAGCCGGGCACCGCAGTAGAGGAATAAGACTATCTGTCCTTTTGTTTTAGTTGTTATTTAGAAGCTGTAGAAACATCTTGTCTAATAGCTGGTTGTTTTATTACTTCAGTTGATTTAATCCTTTACTCATTTTGTCCCAAGAATTATCTGGATTTGTTTTTCCATCTTCCACACCAACCCTTTTTCTGAGTGTGACTTACTAAACCTTGCAGAAGCTTTTCACGATACCCTTTACTGGCACACACATTGTGATGCTTTAATAACCATAACCTACATTAAGAAAAAGATTAGGAGCTGTAGAAACCAAAATAAGGAGAGAAAGAGATTGAAAATGGAACAAGCAAAAGTTGTTGATGGATATCTGCCAGAGTGGCGTTCTAATCTTTTGCCAAGATAAAAATAAGTCTGTAATTTAAACTAATTCATACAATCCAGTACTTTGCTGCCATCCAGCAGCGGAGGGTAGTACTCCAACAAGAGCATTGGTTCGTTTACAGTCTTAAGAATGCGACAACAGACAGTTTCCGTAACCACGGTTTCACCAGTCCTGGCTGGACTTCCGCTTGATAAATTAGGGCAGCATGAAACACACCACAACAGCAATGTGAACCAGGTTGCTTCCACCACCTGGACAGACACAAAGGTCAAATATATCATTATACTTCATGGTTGGTCCTCGGGTGGTAGAGCATGTTGTTATAACGCCAGGATGGTGGGTTCAAATCCTAGGACCACTTATTGGTAAAAAGTAAATGCAAGCATGACTAAGTTGCTTTGGATAAAAGTGTCTGCTAGACAATATACAGTTGAAGTCGGAAGTTTACATACACTTAGGTTGGAGTCATTAAAACTCGTTTTTCAACCACTCCACAAATTTCTTGTTAATAGTAATAACTACTATAGTAGTTATAGTTTTGGCAAGTCGGTTAGGAAATTTACTTTGCGCATGACACAGGTCATTTTTCAGATTATTTCACTTATAAATCACTGTTACTCTTACGTACTCATTACTAATCTGGGTGTGGGCACAATGACATCATCCACCTAAACAGGATAGCTTAAAAGAGCTGACTAGAGATGGAAGATATGGAGACATATGGATGGACACAAAGAGCTGACCAGAGAAGGAAGACAGTGCATTCGGGTAGTATTCAGACCCGGAAGTTTACATACACCTTAGCCAAATACAGTGGGGCAAAAAAGTATTTAGTCAGCCACCAATTGTGCAAGTTGTCCCACTTAAAGATATGAGAGAGGCCTGTAATTTTCATCATAGGTACACTTCAACTATGACAGACAAAATGAGAAAAGAAATCCAGAAAATCACGTTGTAGGATTTTTAATGAATTTATTTGCAAATTACAGTGATAGTTGAAGTGTACCTATGATGAAAATTACAGGCCTCTCTCATCATTTTAAGTGGGAGAACTTGCACACTTGGTGGCTGACTAAATACTTTTTTGCCCCACTGTACATTTAAAATCAGTTTTTCACAATTCCTGACATTTAATCAAAGTAAAGAATTCACTGTATTTGGTCAATTAGGATCACCACTTTATTTTAAGAATGTGAAATGTCAGAATAAACGTAGAGAGAATGATTTGTTTCAGCTTTTATTTCTTTCATCACATTCCCAGTGGGTCAGAAGTTTACATACACTCAATAAGAATTTGGTAGCATTGCCTTTATATTGTTTAACATGGGTCAAAAGTTTCAGGCAGCCTTCCACAAGCTTCCCACAATAAGTTTGGTGAATGTTGGCCTATTCCTCCTGACAGAGCTGGTATAACTGAATCAGGATTGTAGGCCTCCTTGCTCACACACACTTTTTCAGTTCTGCCCACAAATTTTCTGTAGGATTGAGGTCAGGGCTTTGTGATGGCCACTCCAATACCTTGACTTTTTTGTCCTTATGGCATTTTGCCACAATTTTGGAAGTATGCTTGGGGTCATTGTCCATTTGGGAGACCCATTTGCGACCAAGCTTTAACTTCTTTAACTTCATCAGCTTTAAGTGATGTCTTGAGATGTTGCTTCAATGTATCCACATTATTTTTCTACTTCATGATGACATCTATTTTGTGAAGTGCACCAGTCCCTCCTGCAGTATAGCACCCCCACAACATGATGCTGCCACCCCTATGCTTCATTGTTGGGATGGTGTTCTTTGGCTTGCAAGCCTCCCCCTTTTTCCTCCAAACATAACGATGGTCATTATGGCCAAACAGTTCAATTTTTGTTTCATCAGGCCAGAGGACATTTCTCCAAAAGTATGATCTTTGTCCCCATGTGCAATTGCAAACTCTAGTCTGTCTTTTTTATGTTTGTTTTGGAGCAGTGGCTTCTTCCTTGCTGGGCGACCTTTCAGGTTAAGTCGAAATAGCAAACATTTTACTGTGGATATAGATACTTTTGTACCTGTTTCCTCCATTATCTTCACAGGGTCCTTTGCTGTTGTTCTGGGATTGATTGCACTTTTTGCACCAATGTTCGTTCATCTCTAGGAGCCAGAACCTGTCTCCTTCCTGAGCGGTATGACGGCTGCATGGTGCATGGTGTTTATTCTTGTGTACTATTGTTTGTACAGGTGAACGTGGTACCTTCAGTCATTTGGACATTTCTCCCAAGGATGAACCAGACTTGTGGAGGTCTACAATTTATTTTCTGATGTCTTGACTGATTTCTTTTGATTTTCCCATGATATCAAGCAAAGAGGCACTGAGTTTGAAGGTAGGCCTTGAATTACATTCACAGGTACACCTCCAATTGACTTGAATTATGTCAATTAGCCTATCAGAAGCTTCTAAAGCCATGACATCATTTTCTGGAATTTTCCAAGCTGTTTAAAGGCACAGTCAACTTAGTGTATGTAAACTTCTGACCCACTTGAATTGTGATACAGTGAATTATAAGTGAAATAAACTTTCTGTAAACAATGGTTGGAAAATTGACCTGTGTCATGTGCAAAGTAGATGTCCTAATTTACCTCCTAAAACTATAGTTTGTTATAATCTCTTATGGATTGTGGACCGCTAGTGGTCCACCTGTGACAACATCTGGTGAAAATGCAGAGCGCCCATTTCGAAGTAAGAAAATCGAAATATTAAACAATCAATTAAAAGCTTAACTTCTTGTTAATCCAACCGCGTTGTCAGATTTAAGAAAATCTTTACAACGAAAGCATACCATGCGATTATCTGAAGACAGGGTCCCACATCATAATACTTTATCAACCAGCACCAGCACAAACATAACAAATAGCTATAAAATATATCACTTACCTTTGAAGATCTTCCTTATTTCTATCTAAAAAAGGTCTGTTTAGTTGAGTGGATAACTGTCAGTCAGGACCCGAGCTGTGCTGTCAGTCAGTCATTAACATTCAGCCCATTTAATCCTTATTAGTAGCAGGGCCGTGCTGTCAGTCAGTCATTAACATTCAGCCCCTTTAATCAATATTAGGAGCAGACAATAAACAGACAACATCATATGCAGGTTGGAATTTATTGTCATGAATCTTTTCCTGGAGGCAACTCTGTAAAGTTGTCTCTAGTGGACACAGCCACAAAGTAAAACAAAAATACACAGTATGTTATTTATACACTATACATGGACTACTGATATTTGTACAGCATCCATGGACTACTGATATTTATACACTATACAGGGACTACTGATATTTATACACAATACATGGACTACTGATATTTATACACAATACATGGACTACTGATATTTATACACAATACATGGACTACTGATATTTATACACAATACATGGACTACTGATATTTATATATACATACACAATACATGGACTACTGATATGTATACACTATACATGAACTACTGATATTTATATATACATACACTATACATGGACTACTGATATTTATATATAGATACACTATACATGGACTACTGATATTTATACACTATACATGAACTACTGATATTTATATATACATACACTATACATGGACTACTGATATTTATATATACATACACTATACATGGACTACTGATATGTATACACAATACATGGACTACTGATATTTATACACTATACATGGACTACTGATATTTATACACAATACATGGACTACTGATATTTATACAAAATACATGGACTACTGATATTTATACACAATACATGGACTACTGATATTTATACACTATACATGGACTACTGATATTTATACACAATACATGGACTACTGATATTTATATATACATACACAATACATGGACTTCTGATATTTATACACCATACATGGACTACTGATATTTATATATAGATACACTATACATGAACTACTGATATTTATACACAATACATGGACTACTGATATGTATATATACATACACTATACATGAACTACTGATATTTATACAAAATACATGGACTACTGATATTTAAACACTATACATACACTATACACTATAGAAGCAAGCTAGCTTACAAAGAATAACAACAAAAAATATCTAGTTAACAGAAGAAAGGAAGACAAAATAAGGACAAAAGAAGGACAGAAGAAAAAGGAAAAGAAAGAGGACAACAAAGTGAAACAGTCAGCACTTCTATTGCAACTTCGTATTTCGTCGTCCTAACGTAGTCTACACTGCTATCTGCCCAGCAGCTAGCCAGCTAGCAAACGTCCACCGTCTACCGAATAGCAGCACTGTAGAAACTATTACACTCAACTGAACGACTTGATTAGTGTAGTGTTAGCTAGCTACATAGTTGTCTTTGCTGTCTTCTATCCAAGATAATTGTGTAGTTTAGAGTGTGTAGTCTTAGAGTGATTATCTTAATTTACCGAGGTTAGCTAGCCAGCTATTTGTCGTCCTTAACGTAGGAGACACTGCTAGCTAGCCAACAGCTAGCCAACGTCTACTGAATAGAACTTCCGCACTCAACAACCCGGTCGCATTCCGCTTCGCTCCACAGGTAGTATCACATTTTCATTTCATTTCATTACAGCACAACGGTTTGATTTGTTTGATCGTAGCTAGCTACATAGCTAGCTACATAGCCGTCTGTGTATCAAAGATAATTGTGTAGTCTAGAGCGATTTTCTAGGTTAGCTAGCCAGCTATTGTCGTTCTTTTAACGCAACGTAACGTAATCAACACTGCTAGCTAGCCAGCTAGCCCCCGAATAGCAGCACTGTAGAAACTATTACACTCAACGGAACGACTTGATTAGTGTAGTGTCAACAACGCAGCCACTGCCAGCTAGCCTACAAAGTCAACAACACAGCCACTGCCAGCTAGCCTACTTCAGCAGTACTGTATCATTTTAATCATTTTAGTCAATAAGATTCTTGCTACGTAAGCTTAACTTTCTGAACATTCGAGACGTGTAGTCCACTTGTCATTCCAATCTCCTTGCATTAGCGTAGCCTCTTCTGTAGCCTGTCAACTATGTGTCTGTCTATCCCTGTTATCTCCTCTCTGCACAGACCATACAAACGCTCCACACCGCGTGGCCGCGACCACCCTAATCTGGTGGTCCCAGCGCGCACGACCCACGTGGAGTTCCAGGTCTCCGGTAGCCTCTGGAACTGCCGATCTGCGGCCAACAAGGCAGAGTTCATCTCAGCCTATGCCTCCCTCCAGTCCCTCGACTTCTTGGCACTGACGGAAACATGGATCACCACAGATAACACTGCTACTCCTACTGCTCTCTCTTCGTCCGCCCACGTGTTCTCTCACACCACGAGAGCTTCTGGTCAGCGGGGTGGTGGCACCGGGATCCTCATCTCTCCCAAGTGGTCATTCTCTCTTTCTCCCCTTACCCATCTGTCTATCGCCTCCTTTGAATTTCATGCTGTCACAGTTACCAGCCCTTTCAAGCTTAACATCCTTATCATTTATCGCCCTCCAGGTCCCCTCGGAGAGTTCATCAATGAGCTTGATGTCTTGATAAGCTCCTTTCCTGAGGACGGCTCACCTCTCACAGTTCTGGGCGACTTTAACCTCCCCACGTCTACCTTTGACTCATTCCTCTCTGCCTCCTTCTTTCCACTACTTTCCTCTTTTGACCTCACCCTCTCACCTCCCCCCCCCTACTCACAAGGCAGGCAATACGCTCGACCTCATCTTTACTAGATGCTGTTCTTCCACTAACCTCATTGCAACTCCCCTCCAAGTCTCCGACCACTACCTTGTATTCTTTTCCCTCTCGCTCTCATCCAACACTTCCCACACTGCCCCTACTCGGATGGTATCGCGCCGTCCCAACCTTCGCTCTCTCTCCCCCGCTACTCTCTCCTCTTCCATCCTATCATCTCTTCCCTCTGCTCAAACCTTCTCCAACCTATCTCCTGATTCTGCCTCCTCAACCCTCCTCTCCTCCCTTTCTGCATCCTTTGACTCTCTATGTCCCCTATCTTCCAGGCCGGCTCGGTCCTCCCTCCCGCTCCGTGGCTCGACGACTCATTGCGAGCTCACAGAACAGGGCTCCGGGCAGCCGAGCGGAAATGGAGGAAAACTCGCCTCCCTGCGGACCTGGCATCCTTTCGCTCCCTCCTCTCTACATTTTCCTCCTCTGTCTCTGCTGCTAAAGCCACTTTCTACCACTCTAAATTCCAAGCATCTGCCTCTAACCCTAGGAAGCTCTTTGCCACCTTCTCCTCCCTCCTGAATCCTCCTCCCCCCCCCCTCCCTCTCTGCAGATGACTTCGTCAACCATTTTGAAAAGAAGGTCGACGACATCCGATCCTCGTTTGCTAAGTCAAACGACACCGCTGGTTCTGCTCACACTGCCCTACCCTGTGCTCTGACCTCTTTCTCCCCTCTCTCTCCAGATGAAATCTTGCGTCTTGTGACGGCCGGCCGCCCAACAACCTGCCCGCTCGACCCTATCCCCTCCTCTCTTCTCCAGACCATTTCCGGAGACCTTCTCCCTTACCTCACCTCGCTCATCAACTCATCCCTGACCGCTGGCTACGTCCCTTCCGTCTTCAAGAGAGCGAGAGTTGCACCCTTCTGAAAAAACCTACACTCGATCCCTCCGATGTCAACAACTACAGACCAGTATCCCTTCTTTCTTTTCTCTCCAAAACTCTTGAACGTGCCGTCCTTGGCCAGCTCTCCCGCTATCTCTCTCAGAATGACCTTCTTGATCCAAATCAGTCAGGTTTCAAGACTAGTCATTCAACTGAGACTGCTCTTCTCTGTATCACGGAGGCGCTCCGCACTGCTAAAGCTAACTCTCTCTCCTCTGCTCTCATCCTTCTAGACCTATCGGCTGCCTTCGATACTGTGAACCATCAGATCCTCCTCTCCACCCTCTCCGAGTTGGGCATCTCCGGCGCGGCCCACACTTGATTGCGTCCTACCTGACAGGTCGCTCCTACCAGGTGGCGTGGCGAGAATCTGTCTCCTCACCACGCGCTCTCACCACTGGTGTCCCCCAGGGCTCTGTTCTAGGCCCTCTCCTATTCTCGCTATACACCAAGTCACTTGGCTCTGTCATAACCTCACATGGTCTCTCCTATCATTGCTATGCAGACGACACACAATTAATCTTCTCCTTTCCCCCTTCTGATGACCAGGTGGCGAATCGCATCTCTGCATGTCTGGCAGACATATCAGTGTGGATGACTGATCACCACCTCAAGCTGAACCTCGGCAAGACGGAGCTGCTCTTCCTCCCGGGGAAGGACTGCCCGTTCCATGATCTCGCCATCACGGTTGACAACTCCATTGTGTCCTCCTCCCAGAGCGCTAAGAACCTTGGCGTGATCCTGGACAACACCCTGTCGTTCTCAGCTAACATCAAGGCGGTGGCCCGTTCCTGTAGGTTCATGCTCTACAACATCCGCAGAGTACGACCCTGCCTCACACAGGAAGCGGCGCAGGTCCTAATCCAGGCACTTGTCATCTCCCGTCTGGATTACTGCAACTCGCTGTTGGCTGGGCTCCCTGCCTGTGCCATTAAACCCCTACAACTCATCCAGAACGCCGCAGCCCGTCTGGTGTTCAACCTTCCCAAGTTCTCTCACGTCACCCCGCTCCTCCGCTCTCTCCACTGGCTTCCAGTTGAAGCTTGCATCCGCTACAAGACCATGGTGCTTGCCTACGGAGCTGTGAGGGGAACGGCACCTCAGTACCTCCAGGCTCTGATTAGGCCCTACACCCAAACAAGGGCACTGCGTTCATCCACCTCTGGCCTGCTCGCCTCCCTACCACTGAGGAAGTACAGTTCCCGCTCAGCCCAGTCAAAACTGTTCGCTGCTCTGGCTCCCCAATGGTGGAACACACTCCCTCACGACGCCAGGACAGCGGAGTCAATCACCACCTTCCGGAGACACCTGAAACCCCACCTCTTTAAGGAATACCTAGGATAGGATAAAGTAATCCTTCTCACCCCCCCCCTTAAAAGATTTAGATGCACTATTGTAAAGTGGCTGTTCCACTGGATGTCATAAGGTGAATGCACCAATTTGTAAGTCGCTCTGGATAAGAGCGTCTGCTAAATGACTTAAATGTAAATGTAAATGTATACATGAACTACTGATATTTATACACCATCCATGGACTACTGATATTTATACATTATACATGAACTACTGATATTTGTACACTATACATGGACTACTGATATTTATACACTATACATGAACTACTGATATTTATATATACATACACTATACATGGACTACTGATATTTATATATACATACACCATACATGAACTACTGATATTTATATATAGATACACTATACATGGACTACTGATATTTATACACAATACATGGACTACTGATATTTATACACAATACATGGACTACTGATATTTATACACAATACATGGACTACTGATATTTATACACAATACATGGACTACTGATATTTATATATAGATACACTATACATGGACTACTGATATTTATACACTATACATGAACTACTGATATTTATATATACATACACTATACATGAACTACTGATATTTATATATAGATACACTATACATGAACTACTGATATTTATATATAGATACACCATCCATGGACTACTGATATTTATACACTATACATGGACTACTGATATTTATACACCATCCATGGACTACTGATATTTATACACCATCCATGGACTACTGATATTTATACACTATACATGGACTACTGATATTTATACACAATACATGGACTACTGATATTTATACACAATACATGGACTACTGATATTTATACACAATACATGGACTACTGATATTTATACACTATACATGGACTACTGATATTTATACACCATCCATGGACTACTGATATTTATACACAATACGTGGACTACTGATATTTACACTATACATGGACTACTGATATTTATATATACATACACTATACATGGACTACTGATATTTAGCGGCGCAGGTCCTAATCCAGGCACTTGTCATCTCCCGTCTGGATTACTGCAACTCGCTGTTGGCTGGGCTCCCTGCCTGTGCCATTAAACCCCTACAACTCATCCAGAACGCCGCAGCCCGTCTGGTGTTCAACCTTCCCAAGTTCTCTCACGTCACCCCGCTCCTCCGCTCTCTCCACTGGCTTCCAGTTGAAGCTTGCATCCGCTACAAGACCATGGTGCTTGCCTACGGAGCTGTGAGGGGAACGGCACCTCAGTACCTCCAGGCTCTGATCAGGCCCTACACCCAAACAAGGGCACTGCGTTCATCCACCTCTGGCCTGCTCGCCTCCCTACCACTGAGGAAGTACAGTTCCCGCTCAGCCCAGTCAAAACTGTTCGCTGCTCTGGCCCCCCAATGGTGGAACAAACTCCCTCACGACGCCAGGACAGCGGAGTCAATCACCACCTTCCGGAGACACCTGAAACCCCACCTCTTTAAGGAATAACTAGGATAGGGCAAGTAATCCTTCTCACCCCCCTTTAAGATTTAGATGCACTATTGTAAAGTGACTGTTCTACTGGATGTCATAAGGTGAACGCACCAATTTGTAAGTCGCTCTGGATAAGAGCGTCTGCTAAATGACTTAAATGTACATTTATATATAGATACACTATACATGGACTACTGATATTTATACACTATACATGAACTACTGATATTTATATATACATACACTATACATGGACTACTGATATTTATATATACATACACTATACATGGACTACTGATATTTATATATACATACACTATACACGAACTACTGATATTTATATATAGATACACTATACATGGACTACTGATATTTATATATAGATACACTATACATGGACTACTGATATTTATACACAATACATGGACTACTGATATTTATACACAATACATGGAGTACTGATATTTATATATACATACACAATACATGGACTACTGATATTTATACACTATACATGAACTACTGATATTTATATATACATACACTATACATGGACTACTGATATTTATACACTATACATGGACTACTGATATTTATACACTATACATGGACTACTGATATTTATACACTATACATGGACTACTGATATTTATACACTATACATGGACTACTGATATTTATACACTATACATGGACTACTGATATTTATACACTATACATGAACTACTGATATTTATACACTATACATGGACTACTGATATTTATACACTATACATGGACTACTGATATTTATATATACATACACTATACATGGACTACTGATATTTATACACTATACATGAACTACTGATATTTATACACTATACATGAACTACTGATATTTATATATACATACACTATACATGGACTACTGATATTTATATATACATACACTATACATGAACTACTGATATTTATATATAGATACACTATACATGGACTACTGATATTTATACACAATACATGGACTACTGATATTTATACACTATACATGAACTACTGATATTTATATATACATACACTATACATGGACTACTGATATTTATACACTACCATTCAAAAGTTTGGTGTCACTTAGAAATGCCCTTGTTTTTTAGAGAAAAGCTATTTTTTGTCCATTAAAACAACATCAAATTGATCAGTGTAGACATTGTTAATCTTGTAACTATTGACAATGACTATTGTAGCTGGGAATGGCAGATTTTTTTCATGGAATATCTACATAGGCGTACAGAGGCCCATTATCAGCAACCATCACTCCTATGTTCCAATGGTACGTTGTGTTAGCTAATCCAAGTTTATATATTTGAAAGACTAATTGATCATTAGAAAAACATTTTGTTTGTTTCTGGCCATTTTGAGCCTGTAATCGAACCCACAAATGCTGATGCTCCGCATACTCTAAAGAAGGCCAGTTTTATTGCTTCTTTAAATCAGGACAACAGTTCTCTCTTTATCCCTGGCTTTCTGTCTTCCCTCTGTAGAGTGATAACCTGCTGAGTTACCTGACAGTGGATGAGACTCTGGCTTTCTGTCTTCCCTCTGTAGAATGATAACCTGCTGAGTTACCTGACAGTGGATGAGACTCTGGCTTTCTGTCTTCCCTCTGTAGAGTGACAACCTGCTGAGTTACCTGACAGTGGAGGAGACTCTGGCTTTCTGTCTTCCCTCTGTAGAATGATAACCTGCTGAGTTACCTGACAGTGGATGAGACTCTGGCTTTCTGTCTTCCCTCTGTAGAGTGACAACCTGCTGAGTTACCTGACAGTGGAGGAGACTCTGGCTTTCTGTCTTCCCTCTGTAGAATGATAACCTGCTGAGTTACCTGACAGTGGATGAGACTCTGGCTTTCTGTCTTCCCTCTGTATAGTGACAACCTGCTGAGTTACCTGACAGTGGATGAGATATATAGAGACAGTCAGCAGATGTCATCCACAAGAAGGTGTGAATTGTACAGACTAGAGATAACCTCTAGACCAGGGCTGGCATACAACTGATACAGACTAGAGATAACCTCTAGACCAGGGCTGGCATACAACTGATACTGACTAGAGATAACCTCTAGACCAGGGCTGGTATACAACATATCCAGACTAGAGATGACATCTAAACCAGGACTGGCTTACAACAGATACAGAATAGACCTCTAGCCCAGGGCTCACCTACAACAGATACAGACTAGAGATAACCTCTAGACCAGGGCTGGTATACAACTGATACAGACTAGAGATAACTTCTAGATCAGGGCTCGCCTACAACTGATACAGACTAGAGATAACCGCTAGATCAGGGCTGGTATACAACTGATACAGACTAGAGACAATCTCTAGACCAGGGCTCGCATACAACTGATACAGACTAGAGATAACTTCTAGATCAGGGCTGGTATACAACTGATACAGACTAGAGATAACCTCTAGATCAGGACTGGTATACAACTGATACAGACTAGAGATAACTTCTAGATCAGGGCTCGCCTACAACAGATACAGACTAGAGATAACCTCTAGATCAGGACTGGTATACAACTGATACAGACTAGAGATAACCTCTAGATCAGGACTGGTATACAACTGATACAGACTAGAGATAACCTCTAGATCAGGGCTCGCCTACAACATATACAGACTAGAGATAACCTCTAGATGAGGGCTGGTATACAACTGATACAGACTAGATATAACCTCTAGACCAGGGCTGGTATACAACATATACAGACTAGAGATGACTTCTAAACCAGGACTGGCTTACAACAGATACAGAATAGACCTCTAGCCCAGGGCTCACCTACAACAGGTACAGACTAGAGATAACCTCTAGATCAGGGCTGGTATACAACTGATACAGACTAGAGATAACCTCTAGATCAGGGATGGCATACAACAGACACACATGAAAGAAGATACACTAGATTTTTTCGAGATTATGGTGTCAACTGTGATAAGGAAGGAAAGGAAGGAAACGTTGATCGGAGGAAAGCGGAGGAAAACGTTGATCAACAAAAGTCCCCACAAAGTTCAACCACTAACAAAGAGACTTGTGTCTAATAATAGACCGGAAACAGAGAGGAATGGACAGAGGGAGGAAGAGAGAGGGAGAGATGGAGGTCGGGGGGCTAATGAAAGGCAGGGTTATCATACACTCTGGATTAAGCTGAGTGAATCCTTTGGGGGGTCCCAGGTGGAGTTTATCAGGGCCTGTGAACACCCAGGGGGGTGAGGGGTTTTAGACCTCATTCGGATTAGACGAACCACTCTCCACCCAAACACTGGGCCACATTAATGAAGGGTTCCTGTCCGCTGCCTCGCCAATCAACCAGGAAATTAATAAATCATCACACAATTAATGTATCTGTTAATTCCAGTCATCCTTTACAAAGAAGCAATCTTTTAATTGTGTTAATTGGAGAAATTAACGGAAAAGAACACACTTATCTTAAAGAGTTGTCCCTTAGAGAGGGACTTTGCCAAAGTACAACTTTGTTTTTAACATTTATACAAATTAATTTGGATTTTTATGTGTTTTTTCTATGTTAGATATTCCCTGATGTGTGAATTTGCGACATGTGATGTCGTTACAGAGGTCATCCTTCTGGACGAGCCAACCACGAGCCTCGACAGCATGACGGCCAATCAGATTGTTGTTTTACTGGCTGAGCTGGACAGAAGGGACCGCATCTTCATAATGACCATTCACCAGCCACGCTCTGAAATTTTCAGGGTGAGGGAACAAGAACGAAGCTACTCAGTGTTATGTTCGTATATTCAGTGGTTATGTCAATCTTCAGACTGTTTTCATCCATGAGAATAGTCAAATAAATCAAATCAAATTTAATTTGTCACATACACATGGTTAGCAGATGTTAATGCGAGTGTAGCGAAATGCTTGTGCTTCTAGTTATATTCTGTTGTTGTTGAGCTATGTTAATGGTGATGACAAACTCCAGCCCTGTGTGTTCCTCATCTCTTCAGTAGAATAGCCATAATGAGTAAAGGGTGTTCTGTGGCCGGCATGGGGAGATGGTGAACGTTTTCAGCACCTTTGGCTACAAGTATCCAGAATAGTAGAACCCCTTTGATATCTATGGTACAGTACTATATTAACTTCACACAATGTATTCATGTACCGCCCCTATCTCTCTATTGACCCTCCCTCCTGGTCTGTCCTATGCATTGACCAACAGTGGATCTGACATCAGTGGACACACGCTGTAGTGAGAGAGACCACCACCTACGGAGGATCTGATGTCAGAGGACACACGCTGTAGTGAGAGAGACCACCACCTACGGAGGATCTGATGTCAGTGGACACACGCTGTAGTGAGAGAGACCACCACCTACGGAGGATCTGATGTCAGTGGACACACGCTGTAGTGAGAGAGACCACCACCTACGGAGGATCTGATGTCAGAGGACACACGCTGTAGTGAGAGAGACCACCACCTACGGAGGATCTGATGTCAGAGGACACACGCTGCAGTGAGAGAGACCACCACCTACAGAGGATGTGACGTCAGAGGACACGCGCTGCAGTGAGAGAGACCACCACCTACAGTGGATCTGACATCAGTGGACACGCACTGCAGTGAGAGAGACCATCACCAACAGTGGATCTGACGTCAGAGGACACACGCTGCAGTGAGAGAGACCACCACCTACAGTGGATCTGACATCAGTGGACACGCGCTGCAGTGAGAGAGACCACCACCTACAGTGGGATCTGACGTCAGAGGACACGCGCTGCAGTGAGAGAGACCACCACCCACAGTGGATCTGACGTCAGAGGACACGCGCTGCAGTGAGAGAGACCACCACCTACAGTGGATCTGACGTCAGAGAACACGCGCTGCAGTGAGAGAGACCACCACCTACAGTGGGATCTGACGTCAGAGGACACGCACTGCAGTGAGAGAGACCACCACCTACAGTGAATATGACGTCAGAGGACACGAGCTGCAGTGAGAGAGACCACCACCTACAGTGGAATCTGACGTCAGAGGACACGCGCTGCAGTGAGAGAGACCACCACCCACAGTGGATCTGACATCAGTGGACACGCGCTGCAGTGAGAGAGACCACCACCCACAGTGGATCTGACGTCAGAGGACACGCGCTGCAGTGAGAGAGACCACCACCTACAGTGGATCTGACGTCAGAGGACACGCGCTGCAGTGAGAGAGACCACCACCTACAGTGGATCTGATGTCAGAGGACACGCGCTGCAGTGAGAGAGACCACCACCTACAGTGGGATCTGACATCAGAGGACACGCGCTGCAGTGAGAGAGACCACCACCCACAGTGGATCTGACGTCAGAGGACACACGCTGCAGTGAGAGAGACCACCACCTACAGTGGATCTGACGTCAGAGGACACGCGCTGCAGTGAGAGAGACCACCACCTACAGTGGAATCTGACGTCAGAGGACACGCGCTGCAGTGAGAGAGACCACCACCCACAGTGGATCTGACATCAGTGGACACGCGCTGCAGTGAGAGAGACCACCACCCACAGTGGATCTGACGTCAGAGGACACGCGCTGCAGTGAGAGAGACCACCACCTACAGTGGATCTGACGTCAGAGGACACGCGCTGCAGTGAGAGAGACCACCACCTACAGTGGATCTGACGTCAGAGAACACGCGCTGCAGTGAGAGAGACCACCACCTACAGTGGATCTGCTGTCAGAGGACACACGCTGCAGCGAGAGAGACCACCACCTACAGTGCATCTGATGTCAGAGGACACACGCTGCAGTGAGAAAGGCCACCACCTAGAGTGGATCTGACGTCAGAGGACACGCGCTGCAGTGAGAGAGACCACCACCTACAGTGGGATCTGACGTCAGAGGACACGCGCTGCAGTGAGAGAGACAACCACCTACAGTGGATCTGACGTCAGAGGACACGCGCTGCAGTGAGAGAGACCACCACCTACAGTGGATCTGACTTCAGTGGACACGCGCTGCAGTGAGAGAGACCATCACCAACAGTGGATCTGACGTCAGAGGACACACGCTGCAGTGAGAGAGACCACCACCTACAGTGGATCTGACATCAGTGGACACGCGCTGCAGTGAGAGAGACCACCACCTACAGTGGGATCTGACGTCAGAGGACACGTGCTGCAGTGAGAGAGACCACCACCCACAGTGGATCTGACGTCAGAGGACACGCGCTGCAGTGAGAGAGACCACGACCTACAGTGGATCTGACATCAGTGGACACGCGCTGCAGTGAGAGAGACCACCACCTACAGTGGGATCTGACGTCAGAGGACACGCGCTGCAGTGAGAGAGACCACCACCCACAGTGGATCTGACGTCAGAGGACACGCGCTGCAGTGAGAGAGACCACCACCTACAGTGGAACTGACGTCAGAGAACACGCGCTGCAGTGAGAGAGACCACCACCTACAGTGGGATCTGACGTCAGAGGACACGCACTGCAGTGAGAGAGACCACCACCCACAGTGGATCTGACGTCAGAGGACACGCGCTGCAGTGAGAGAGACCACCACCTACAGTGGAACTGACGTCAGAGAACACGCGCTGCAGTGAGAGAGACCACCACCTACAGTGGGATCTGACGTCAGAGGACACGCACTGCAGTGAGAGAGACCACCACCTACAGTGGATATGACGTCAGAGGACACGAGCTGCAGTGAGAGAGACCACCACCTACAGTGGGATCTGACGTCAGAGGACACGCGCTGCAGTGAGAGAGACCACCACCCACAGTGGATCTGACATCAGTGGACACGCGCTGCAGTGAGAGAGACCACCACCCACAGTGGATCTGACGTCAGAGGACACGCGCTGCAGTGAGAGAGACCACCACCTACAGTGGATCTGACGTCAGAGGACACGCGCTGCAGTGAGAGAGACCACCACCTACAGTGGATATGATGTCAGAGGACACCCGCTGCAGTGAGAGAGACCACCACCTACAGTGGATCTGACATCAGAGGACACGCGCTGCAGTGAGAGAGACCACCACCCACAGTGGATCTGACATCAGTGGACACGCGCTGCAGTGAGAGAGACCACCACCCACAGTGGATCTGACGTCAGAGGACACACGCTGCAGTGAGAGAGACCACCACCTACAGTGGATCTGACATCAGAGGACACGCGCTGCAGTGAGAGAGACCACCACCTACAGTGGGATCTGATGTCAGAGGACACGCGCTGCAGTGAGAGAGACCACCACCTACAGTGGATCTGACGTCAGAGGACACGCGCTGCAGTGAGAGAGACCACCACCTACAGTGGATCTGACGTCAGTGGACACGCGCTGCAGTGAGAGAGACCACCACCTACAGTGGATCTGACGTCAGAGGACACACGCTGCAGTGAGAGAGACCACCACCTACAGTGGATCTGACGTCAGAGGACACGCGCTGCAGTGAGAGAGACCACCACCTACAGAGGATCTGACATCAGAGGACACACGCTGCAGTGAGAGAGACCACCACCTACAGTGGATCTGACATCAGTGGACACGCGCTGCAGTGAGAGAGACCACCACCTACAGTGGGATCTGACGTCAGAGGACACACGCTGCAGTGAGAGAGACCACCACCTACAGTGGATCTGACGTCAGAGGACACGCGCTGCAGTGAGAGAGACCACCACCTACAGTGGATCTGCCGTCAGAGGACACACGTTGCAGCGAGAGAGACCACCACCTACAGTGCATCTGATGTCAGAGGACACACGCTGCAGTGAGAAAGGCCACCACCTAGAGTGGATCTGACGTCAGAGGACACGCGCTGCAGTGAGAGAGACCACCACCTACAGTGGGATCTGACGTCAGAGGACACGCGCTGCAGTGAGAGAGACAACCACCTACAGTGGATCTGACGTCAGAGGACACGCGCTGCAGTGAGAGAGAAACCACCACCTACAGTGGATCTGACATCAGAGGACACACGCTGCAGTAAGAGAGACCACCACCTACAGTGGGATCTAACGTCAGAGGACACGCACTGCAGTGAGAGAGACCTCCACCTACAGTGGATATGACGTCAGAGGACACGAGCTGCAGTGAGAGAGACCACCACCTACAGTGGGATCTGACGTCAGAGGACACGCGCTGCAGTGAGAGAGACCACCACCCACAGTGGATCTGACGTCAGAGGACACGCGCTGCAGTGAGAGAGACCACCACCCACAGTGGATCTGACGTCAGAGGACACGCGCTGCAGTGAGAGAGACCACCACCTACAGTGGATCTGACGTCAGAGGACACGCGCTGCAGTGAGAGAGACCACCACCTACAGTGGATCTGATGTCAGAGGACACCCGCTGCAGTGAGAGAGACCACCACCTTCAGTGGATCTGACATCAGAGGACACGCGCTGCAGTGAGAGAGACCACCACCCACAGTGGATCTGACATCAGTGGACACGCGCTGCAGTGAGAGAGACCACCACCCACAGTGGATCTGACGTCAGAGGACACACGCTGCAGTGAGAGAGACCACCACCTACAGTGGATCTGACATCAGAGGACACGCGCTGCAGTGAGAGAGACAACCACCTACAGTGGGATCTGACGTCAGAGGACACGCGCTGCAGTGAGAGAGACCACCACCTACAGTGGATCTGACATCAGTGGACACGCGCTGCAGTGAGAGAGACCACCACCTACAGTGGGATCTGACGTCAGAGGACACACGCTGCAGTGAGAGAGACCACCACCTACAGTGGATCTGACGTCAGAGGACACGCGCTGCAGTGAGAGAGACCACCACCTACAGTGGATCTGACGTCAGAGGACACGCGCTGCAGTGAGAGAGACCACCACCTACAGTGGATCTGACGTCAGAGGACACGCGCTGCAGTGAGAGAGACCACCACCTACAGTGGGATCTGACGTCAGAGTACACACGCTGCAGTGAGAGAGACCACCACCTACAGTGGATCTGACGTCAGAGGACACGCGCTGCAGTGAGAGAGACCACCACCTACAGTGGGAACTGACGTCAGAGGACACGCGCTGCAGTGAGAGAGACCACCACCTACAGTGGGATCTGACGTCAGAGGACACGCGCTGCAGTGAGAGAGACCACCACCTACAGTGGGATCTGACGTCAGAGGACACGCGCTGCAGTGAGAGACCACCACCTACAGTGGGATCTGACGTCAGAGGACACGTACTGCAGTGAGAGAGACCACCACCTACAGTGGATCTGACGTCAGAGGACACGCGCTGCAGTGAGATACACCACCACCTACAGTGGATCTGACGTCAGAGGACGCGCTGCAGTGAGAGAGACCACCACCTACAGTGGATCTGACGTCAGAGGACACACGCTGCAGTGAGAGACACCACCACCTACAGTGGATCTGACGTCAGAGGACACACGCTGCAGTGAGAGAGACCACCACCTACAGTGGATCTGACGTCAGAGGACACGCGCTGCAGTGAGAGAGACCACCACCTACAGAGGATCTGACGTCAGAGGACACACGCTGCAGTGAGAGAGACCACCACCTACAGTGGATCTGACATCAGTGGACACACGCTGCAGTAAGAGAGACCACCACCTACAGTGGGATCTAACGTCAGAGGACACGCACTGCAGTGAGAGAGACCTCCACCTACAGTGGATATGACGTCAGAGGACACGAGCTGCAGTGAGAGAGACCACCACCTACAGTGGGATCTGACGTCAGAGGACACGCGCTGCAGTGAGAGAGACCACCACCCACAGTGGATCTGACATCAGTGGACACGCGCTGCAGTGAGAGAGACCACCACCCACAGTGGATCTGACGTCAGAGGACACGCGCTGCAGTGAGAGAGACCACCACCTACAGTGGATCTGACGTCAGAGGACACGCGCTGCAGTGAGAGAGACCACCACCTACAGTGGATCTGATGTCAGAGGACACCCGCTGCAGTGAGAGAGACCACCACCTTCAGTGGATCTGACATCAGAGGACACGCTGCAGTGAGAGAGACCACCACCCACAGTGGATCTGACATCAGTGGACACGCGCTGCAGTGAGAGAGACCACCACCCACAGTGGATCTGACGTCAGAGGACACACGCTGCAGTGAGAGAGACCACCACCTACAGTGGATCTGACATCAGAGGACACGCGCTGCAGTGAGAGAGACAACCACCTACAGTGGGATCTGACGTCAGAGGACACGCGCTGCAGTGAGAGAGACCACCACCTACAGTGGATCTGACATCAGTGGACACGCGCTGCAGTGAGAGAGACCACCACCTACAGTGGGATCTGACGTCAGAGGACACACGCTGCAGTGAGAGAGACCACCACCTACAGTGGATCTGACGTCAGAGGACACGCGCTGCAGTGAGAGAGACCACCACCTACAGTGGATCTGACGTCAGAGGACACGCTGCAGTGAGAGAGACCACCACCTACAGTGGATCTGACGTCAGAGGACACGCGCTGCAGTGAGAGAGACCACCACCTACAGTGGGATCTGACGTCAGAGAACACACGCTGCAGTGAGAGAGACCACCACCTACAGTGGATCTGACGTCAGAGGACACGCGCTGCAGGGAGAGAGACCACCACCTACAGTGGGAACTGACGTCAGAGGACACGCGCTGCAGTGAGAGAGACCACCACCTACAGTGGGATCTGACGTCAGAGGACACGCGCTGCAGTGAGAGAGACCACCACCTACAGTGGGATCTGACGTCAGAGGACACGCGCTGCAGTGAGAGACCACCACCTACAGTGGGATCTGACGTCAGAGGACACGTACTGCAGTGAGAGAGACCACCACCTACAGTGGATCTGACGTCAGAGGACACGCGCTGCAGTGAGATACACCACCACCTACAGTGGATCTGACGTCAGAGGACGCGCTGCAGTGAGAGAGACCACCACCTACAGTGGATCTGACGTCAGAGGACACACGCTGCAGTGAGAGACACCACCACCTACAGTGGATCTGACGTCAGAGGACACACGCTGCAGTGAGAGAGACCACCACCTACAGTGGATCTGACGTCAGAGGACACGCGCTGCAGTGAGAGAGACCACCACCTACAGAGGATCTGACGTCAGAGGACACACGCTGCAGTGAGAGAGACCACCACCTACAGTGGATCTGACATCAGTGGACACGCGCTGCAGTGAGAGAGACCACCACCTACAGTGGGATCTGACGTCAGAGGACACACGCTGCAGTGAGAGAGACCACCACATGCAGTGGATCTGACATCAGAGGACACGCGCTGCAGTGAGAGACACCACCACCTACAGTGGATCTGACGTCAGAGGACACGCGCTGCAGTGAGAGAGACCACCACCTACAGTGGATCTGACGTCAGAGGACACGCGCTGCAGTGAGAGAGACCACCACCTACAGTGGATCTGACGTCAGAGGACACGCGCTGCAGTGAGAGACACCACCACCTACAGTGGATCTGACGTCAGAGGACACACGCTGCAGTGAGAGAGACCACCACCTACAGTGGATCTGACGTCAGAGGACACGCGCTGCAGTGAGAGAGACCACCACCTACAGTGGGAACTGACGTCAGAGGACACGCGCTGCAGTGAGAGAGACCACCACCTACAGTGGATCTGACGTCAGAGGACACGCGCTGCAGTGAGAGACACCACCACCTACAGTGGATCTGACGTCAGAGGACACACGCTGCAGTGAGAGAGACCACCACCTACAGTGGATCTGACGTCAGAGGACACGTGCTGCAGTGAGAGAGACCACCACCTACAGTGGATCTGACGTCAGAGGACACGCGCTGCAGTGAGAGAGACCACCACCTACAGTGGATCTGACGTCAGAGGACACGCGCTGCAGTGAGAGACACCACCACCTACAGTGGATCTGACATCAGAGGACACGCGCTGCAGTGAGAGACCACCACCTACAGTGGGATCTGACGTCAGAGGACACACGCTGCAGTGAGAGACCACCACCTACAGTGGATCTGACGTCAGAGGACACACGCTGCAGTGAGAGAGACCACCACCTACAGTGGATCTGACATCAGTGGACACGCACTGCAGTGAGAGAGACGACCACCCACAGTGGATCTGACGTCAGAGGACACGCGCTGCTGTGAGAGAGACCACCACCTACAGTGGATCTGACGTCAGAGGACACACGCTGCAGTGAGAGAGACCACCACCTACAGTGGATCTGACATCAGTGGACACGCACTGCAGTGAGAGAGACCACCACCCACAGTGGATCTGACGTCAGAGGACACGCGCTGCTGTGAGAGAGACCACCACCCACAGTGGATCTGACGTCAGTGGACACGCGCTGCAGTGAGAGAGACCACCACCTACAGAGGATCTGACGTCAGAGGACACACGCTGCAGTGAGAGAGACCACCACCTACAGTGGATCTGACATCAGTGGACACGCACTGCAGTGAGAGAGACCACCACCCACAGTGGATCTGACGTCAGAGGACACGCGCTGCTGTGAGAGAGACCACCACCTACAGTGGATCTGACGTCAGAGGACACGCGCTGCAGTGAGAGACACCACCACCTACAGTGGATCTGACGTCAGAGGACACGCGCTGCAGTGAGAGACCACCACCTACAGTGGGATCTGACGTCAGAGGACACACGCTGCAGTGAGAGACCACCACCTACAGTGGGATCTGACGTCAGAGGACACGCGCTGCAGTGAGAGACCACCACCTACAGTGGATCTGACATCAGTGGACACACGCTGCAGTGAGAGAGACCACCACCTACAGAGGATCTGACGTCAGAGGACACGCGCTGCAGTGAGAGAGACCACCACCTACAGCTACATGCACAATATCACCTCGTCCTATCAGGACTCAAAGATCTAAAGGAGCATGCTGGGACAGATTAAGCAGAGCTGCAAGAGGACCGACAAACTCAAGAGCAAATAGTCGCCCAACAGCCTGGCCAAACTGGCTGTGCTTCTTAGGTCAGAGGTTAAACTTCTCTGTCGCACTTGGCTTGCTAACTCACCTCAATCTATTGTATCTGCTGTACTGCTATTGATTATGAATGGAAATAAATATGGTTCATTTCTGAGGGTATAGTAGCCTATGATGTGGTAGCATGATGGCACCTCCTGATTTACTGTTTGGCTCAGTCCTCCTTTCTAACCTCTCGCTTTCTCTTTCTGTAGGACTGTGAGGAACCTGTCTCAAGACTGGATGTGTCCTGATGCATCTGTCCCAGAACCTCATCTATGGCCTACTTGTGGCCTTCTTTGTCACGAAGCTAGATGAATACATTTCCAAGAGAGCGGTACATGACCGGATTGGAATCATCTACCAAGCCATGGAGGCGTTGCCTTCACTGTCATGCTGAACGCTGTAGCTCTGTGTGACTTATCTTGTTGTTTCTGCTGGGTCTTCCCTGTACCAGTGCACTACATTTGGTCTGAACAGGCACCCTATTCCCTGCAACAGTGCACTAAATTTGGTCTGAACAGGCACCCTATTCCCTGTACCAGTGCACTACATTTGGTTTGTCTGAACAGGCACCCTATTCCCTGTACCAGTGCACTACATTTGGTTTGTCTGAACAGGCACCCTATTCCCTGTACCAGTGCACTAGGCTTTGCAGTAGTAGATACTCACTCAGTAAGTCAGATCAGGCTGATTTATGGTAATGTTCATCTGTGGAGAAACAATTGATAAAATATTGAGTTACAATAACAACCAAATGGTCCAATGTTGTCATAACCTGTGTTTATCTCTAGTAAAACCTTAAAGGGTGATGTCCTGGTCAAGTGGACCTTACTGTATTTGGTTAGAGGACCCTGGTCAGGGACTTTCCTCTGGATCTCTTAGAACCGTCCCCATTCTCACAGAGTAGGGATAAGGGAAGGAGATAAGGGATAGGGAAGGAGATAAGGGACTTGGCCAAGAGGCTTAAGGGACACCATGAGTCAATAAGCACCCAAACACCTCAAGATAGCAGCAATGGGTTTATAATGGTTATCGGTCTTGTCATGACTGTCCTGATCAGGTCAGGTTACAGGAGACCACAACCGTACAGATTATCTCTCAACCCCAACAGAGGAGGACAGATCTAGGGGTCTGAAGATGTTGGGGTTTTATGACCCCTCACGCCCCTGGTAAATCTCAGGCCACAGACAAATTCCTTTGCCCTGTCACTATGGAGAACCAGCCTCAGAACATTAAACATGAAATAAAGGGACTTTGGAACAATTGTTTTCGTCAGCCACAATGGTGGTCATGACGATAGATGGAATATGAAAATTAATGTCATTTTGGTTTTGTTATTAAAGGTTAATAGATGACGTTATTACAAAAAAAATTGTAACGTGATTTGACTGTGCCTTTAAACAGTTTGGAAAATTCCAGAAAATGATGTCATGGCTTTAGAAGCTTCTGATAGGCTAATTGACGTAATTTGTGTCAATTGTAGGTGTACCTGTGGATGTATTTCAAGGCCTACCTTCAAACTCAGTTCCTCTTTGCTTGACATCATGGGAAACTCAAAATAAATCAGCCAAGACCTCAGCAAATAAATTGTGGACCTCCACAAGTCTGGTTCATCCTTGGTAGTAATTTCCAAACGCCTGAAGGGACCACGTTCATCTGTACAAACAATAGTACGCAAGTATAAACAACATGGGACCACGCAGCCATCATACCACTCAGGAAGGAGACGCATTCTGTCTCCTGGAGATGAACAACATGGGACCACGCAGCCGTCATACCGCTCAGGAAGGAGACGCATTCTGTCTCCTGGAGATGAACAACATGGGACCACTCAGCCGTCATACCACTCAGGAAGGAGATGCGTTCTGTCTCCTGGAGATGAACAACATGGGACCACTCAGCCGTCATACCGCTCAGGAAGGAGACGCATTCTGTCTCCTGGAGATGAACAACATGGGACCACTCAGCCGTCGTACCGCTCAGGAAGGAGACGCGTTCTGTCTCCTGGAGATGAACAACATGGGACCACTCAGCCGTCATACCACTCAGGAAGGAGATGCGTTCTGTCTCCTGGAGATGAACAACATGGGACCACTCAGCCGTCGTACCGCTCAGGAAGGAGACGCGTTCTGTCTCCTGGAGATGAACAACATGGGACCACTCAGCCGTCAAACCGCTCAGGAAGGAGACGCATTCTGTCTCCTGGAGATGAACAACATGGGACCACTCAGCCGTCATACCACTCAGGAAGGAGATGCGTTCTGTCTCCTGGAGATGAACAACATGGGACCACTCAGCCGTCATACCGCTCAGGAAGGAGACGCATTCTGTCTCCTGGAGATGAACAACATGGGACCACGCAGCCGTCATACCACTCAGGAAGGAGATGCGTTCTGTCTCCTGGAGATGAACAACATGGGACCACTCAGCCGTCATACCGCTCAGGAAGGAGACGCATTCTGTCTCCTGGAGATGAACAACATGGGACCACGCAGCCGTCATACCGCTCAGGAAGGAGACGGGTTCTGTCTCCTAGAGATGAACAACATGGGACCACTCAGCCATCATACCGCTCAGGAAGGAGACGCGTTCTGTCTCCTGGAGATGAACAACATGGGACCACGCAGCCGTCATACCGCTCAGGAAGGAGACGCGTTCTGTCTCCTGGAGATGAACAACATGGGACCACTCAGCCGTCATACCGCTCAGGAAGGAGACGCATTCTGTCTCCTGGAGATGAACAACATGGGACCACGCAGCCGTCATACCACTCAGGAAGGAGATGCGTTCTGTCTCCTGGAGATGAACAACATGGGACCACTCAGCCGTCATACCGCTCAGGAAGGAGACGCATTCTGTCTCCTGGAGATGAACAACATGGGACCACGCAGCCGTCATACCGCTCAGGAAGGAGACGCGTTCTGTCTCCTAGAGATGAACAACATGGGACCACTCAGCCATCATACCGCTCAGGAAGGAGACGCGTTCTGTCTCCTGGAGATGAACAACATGGGACCACGCAGCCGTCATACCGCTCAGGAAGGAGACGCGTTCTGTCTCCTAGAGATGAACAACATGGGACCACTCAGCCATCATACATACCACTCAGGAAGGAGACGCGTTCTGTCTCCTGGAGATGAACAACATGGGACCACTCAGCCGTCATACCGCTCAGGAAGGAGACGCATTCTGTCTCCTGGAGATGAACAACATGGGACCACGCAGCCGTCATACCACTCAGGAAGGAGATGCGTTCTGTCTCCTGGAGATGAACAACATGGGACCACTCAGCCGTCATACCGCTCAGGAAGGAGACGCATTCTGTCTCCTGGAGATGAACAACATGGGACCACGCAGCCGTCATACCGCTCAGGAAGGAGACGCGTTCTGTCTCCTAGAGATGAACAACATGGGACCACTCAGCCATCATACCGCTCAGGAAGGAGACGCGTTCTGTCTCCTGGAGATGAACAACATGGGACCACGCAGCCGTCATACCGCTCAGGAAGGAGACGCGTTCTGTCTCCTAGAGATGAACAACATGGGACCACTCAGCCATCATACATACCACTCAGGAAGGAGACGCGTTCTGTCTCCTGGAGATGAACAACATGGGACCACTCAGCCGTCATACCGCTCAGGAAGGAGATGCGTTCTGTCTCCTGGAGATAAACAACATGGGACCACGCAGCCGTCATACCGCTCAGGAAGGAGACGCGTTCTGTCTCCTGGAGATGAACAACATGGGACCACGCAGCCGTCATACCGCTCAGGAAGGAGACACGTTTTGTCTCCTAGAGATGAACAACATGGGACCACGCAGCCGTCATACCGCTCAGGAAGGAGATGCGTTCTGTCTCCTAGAGATGAACAACATGGGACCACGCAGCCATCATACCGCTCAGGAAGGAGACGCGTTCTGTCTCCTAGAGATGAACAACATGGGACCACGCAGCCGTCATACCGCTCAGGAGGGAGACGCGTTCTGTCTCCTAGAGATGAACAACATGGGACCACTCAGCCGTCATACCACTCAGGAAGGAGATGCGTTCTGTCTCCTAGAGATGAACAACATGGGACCACGCAGCCGTCATACCGCTCAGGAAGGAGACGCGTTCTGTCTCCTAGAGATGAACAACATGGGACCACTCAGCCGTCATACCACTCAGGAAGGAGACGCGTTCTGTCTCCTAGAGATGAACAACATGGGACCACGCAGCCGTCATACCGCTCAGGAAGGAGACGCGTTCTGTCTCCTAGAGATGAACAACATGGGACCACGCAGCCGTCATACCGCTCAGGAAGGAGACGCGTTCTGTCTCCTGGAGATGAACAACATGGGACCACGCAGCCGTCATACCACTCAGGAAGGAGACGCGTTCTGTCTCCTGGAGATGAACAACATGGGACCACGCAGCCGTCATACCGCTCAGGAAGGAGACGCGTTCTGTCTCCTGGAGATAAACAACATGGGACTACGCAGCCGTCATACCCCTCAGGAAGGAGACACGTTTTGTCTCCTAGAGATTAACTTACTTTGGTGCGAAAAGGGCAAATCAATCCCAGAACAACAACAAAAGGACCTTGTGAAGATGCTGGAGGAAACAGGTACACAATTATCTATATCACAGTAAAACAATCCTATATCAACATAACCTGAAAGGCTGCTCTGAAAGGAAGAAGCCACTGCTCCAAAACCGCCATAAAAAAGCCAGACTACTGCACGTGGGGACAAAGATTGTACTTTTTGGAGAAATGTCCTCTGGTCTGATGAAACAAAAGTAGAATTGTTTGGCCATAATGACCATCATTATCTTTGGAGGAAAAAGGGGGAGGCTGGCAAGCCAAAGAACACCATCCCAACAATGAAGCATAGGGATGGCAGCATCATGTTGTGGGAGTGCTTTGCTGCAGGAGGGACTGGTGCACTTCACAAAATAGATGGCATGATGAGGTAGGAAAATATGTGGATATATTGAAGCAACATCTGAAGACATCAGTCAGGAAGTTGGTCGCAAATGGGTCTTCCAAATGGACAATGACCCCAAGCATACTTCCAAAGTTGTGGCAAAATGGCTTAAGGACAACAAAGTCAAGGTATCACAAATCCCTGACCTCAATCCTATCGAAAATCTGTGGGCAGAACTGAAAAAGCGAGAGCAAGCAAGGAGGCCTACAAACCTGGCTCAGTTACAGCTCTGTCAGGAAGAATAGACCAAAATTCACCCAACTTGTGGAAGTTTGTGGAAGGCTACCCAAAACGTTTGAACCAAGTTAAACAATTTAAAGGTAATACACTCAATAAGTATTTGGTAGCATGTAATCTTCTGATCCACTGGGAATGTGAAAAGTTTAAATAAATCATTCTCTCAACTATTATTCTGACATTCCACATTCTTAAAAAAATGTGGTGAACATTTTTTTACTATAATTAAATGTCAGGAATTGTGAAAAACTGAGTTTAAATGTCTTTGGCTAAGATGTATGTAAACTTCTGACTTCAACTGTATGAATCCAAAACAATCGATATGAAATGTTCTACAGTATATGATAATGGGAGCAGTTCTCTGGGTTTATTAAATGACTGGACAGGTGTCTGCCATGGCTGAAGTCTGTATGGTTTATTAAATGACTGGACAGGTGTCTGCCATGGCTGAAGTCTGTATGGTTTATTAAATGACTGGACAGGTGTCTGCCATGGCTGAAGTCTGTATGGTTTATTAAATGACTGGACAGGAGTCTGCCATGGCTGAAGTCTGTATGGTTTATTAAATGACTGGACAGGTGTCTGCCATTGCTGAAGTCTGTATGGTTTATTAAATGACTGGACAGGTGTCTGCCATGGCTGAAGTCTGTACGGTTTATTAAATGAGTAGACAGGTGTCTGCCATGGCTGAAGTCAGTATGGTTTATTAAATGACTGGACAGGTGTCTGCCATGGCTGAAGTCTGTATGGTTTATTAAATGACTGGACATGTGTCTGCCATTGCTGAAGTCTGTACGGTCTATTAAATGAGTAGACAGGTGTCTGCCATGGCTGAAGTCTGTACGGTTTATTAAATGACTGGACAGGTGTCTGCCATGGCTGAAGTCTGTATGGTTTATTAAATGATTGGACAGGTGTCTGCCATGGCTGAAGTCTGTATGGTTTATTAAATGATTGGACAGGTGTCTGCCATGGCTGAAGTCTGTATGGTTTATTAAATGACTGGACATGTGTCTGCCATGGCTGAAGTCTGTACGGTTTATTAAATGAGTAGACAGGAGTCTGCCATGGCTGAAGTCTGTATGGTTTATTAAATGATTGGACAGGTGTCTGCCATGGCTGAAGTCTGTATGGTTTATTAAATGAGTAGACAGGTGTCTGCCATTGCTGAAGTCTGTATGGTTTATTAAATGACTGGACAGGTGTCTGCCATGGCTGAAGTCTGTACGGTTTATTAAATGAGTAGACAGGTGTCTGCCATGGCTGAAGTCAGTATGGTTTATTAAATGACTGGACAGGTGTCTGCCATGGCTGAAGTCTGTATGGTTTATTAAATGATTGGACAGGTGTCTGCCATGGCTGAAGTCTGTACGGTCTATTAAATGAGTAGACAGGTGTCTGCCATGGCTGAAGTCTGTATGGTTTATTAAATGACTGGACAGGTGTCTGCCATGGCTGAAGTCTGTACGGTTTATTAAATGATTGGACAGATGTCTGCCATGGCTGAAGTCTGTACGGTTTATTAAATGAGTAGACAGGTGTCTGCCATGGCTGAAGTCAGTACGGTTTATTAAATGAGTAGACAGGTGTCTGCCATGGCTGAAGTCTGTACGGTTTATTAAATTAGTAGACAGGTGTCTGCCATGGCTGAAATCAGTATGGTTTATTAAATGAGTAGACAGGTGTCTGCCATGGCTGAAGTCAGTACGGTTTATTAAATGAGTAGACAGGTGTCTGCCATGGCTGAAGTCAGTACGGTTTATTAAATGAGTAGACAGGTGTCTGCCATGGCTGAAGTCTGTACGGTTTATTAAATGACTGGACAGGTGTCTGCCATGGCTGAAGTCTGTATGGTTTATTAAATGACTGGACAGGTGTCTGCCATGGCTGAAGTCTGTATGGTTTATTAAATGACTGGACAGGTGTCTGCCATGGCTGAAGTCTGTACGGTTTATTAAATGAGTAGACAGGAGTCTGCCATGGCTGAAGTCTGTATGGTTTATTAAATGATTGGACAGGTGTCTGCCATGGCTGAAGTCTGTACGGTTTATTAAATGAGTAGACAGGTGTCTGCCATGGCTGAAGTCTGTATGGTTTATTAAATGACTGGACAGGTGTCTGCCATGGCTGAAGTCTGTATGGTTTATTAAATGAGTAGACAGGTGTCTGCCATGGCTGAAGTCAGTATGGTTTATTAAATGACTGGACAGGTGTCTGCCATGGCTGAAGTCTGTATGGTTTATTAAATGATTGGACAGGTGTCTGCCATGGCTGAAGTCTGTATGGTTTATTAAATGATTGGACAGGTGTCTGCCATGGCTGAAGTCTGTACGGTCTATTAAATGAGTAGACAGGTGTCTGCCATGGCTGAAGTCAGTACGGTTTATTAAATGAGTAGACAGGTGTCTGCCATGGCTGAAGTCTGTACGGTTTATTAAATGAGTAGACAGGTGTCTGCCATGGCTGAAATCAGTACGGTTTATTAAATGAGTAGACAGGTGTCTGCCATGGCTGAAGTCAGTAAGGTTTATTAAATGAGTAGACAGGTGTCTGCCATGGCTGAAGTCTGTACGGTTTATTAAATGAGTAGACAGGTGTCTGCCATGGCTGAAATCAGTATGGTTTATTAAATGAGTAGACAGGTGTCTGCCATGGCTGAAGTCAGTACGGTTTATTAAATGAGTAGACAGGTGTCTGCCATGGCTGAAGTCAGTACGGTTTATTAAATGAGTAGACAGGTGTCTGCCATGGCTGAAGTCTGTACGGTTTATTAAATGACTGGATAGGTGTCTGCCATGGCTGAAGTCTGTATGGTTTATTACATGACTGGACAGGTGTCTGCCATGGCTGAAGTCTGTATGGTTTATTAAATGACTGGACAGGTGTCTGCCATGGCTGAAGTCTGTACGGTTTATTAAATGAGTAGACAGGAGTCTGCCATGGCTGAAGTCTGTATGGTTTATTAAATGATTGGACAGGTGTCTGCCATGGCTGAAGTCTGTACGGTTTATTAAATGAGTAGACAGGTGTCTGCCATGGCTGAAGTCTGTATGGTTTATTAAATGACTGGACAGGTGTCTGCCATGGCTGAAGTCTGTATGGTTTATTAAATGACTGGACAGGTGTCTGCCATGGCTGAAGTCTGTATGGTTTATTAAATGACTGGACAGGTGTCTGCCATGGCTGAAGTCTGTATGGTTTATTAAATGACTGGACAGGAGTCTGCCATGGCTGAAGTCTGTATGGTTTATTAAATGACTGGACAGGTGTCTGCCATGGCTGAAGTCTGTATGATTTATTAAATGACTGGACAGGAGTCTGCCATGGCTGAAGTCTGTATGGTTTATTAAATGACTGGACAGGAGTCTGCCATGGCTGAAGTCTGTATGGTTTATTAAATGACTGGACAGGTGTCTGCCATGGCTGAAGTCTGTATGGTTTATTAAATGACTGGACAGGTGTCTGCCATGGCTGAAGTCTGTATGGTTTATTAAATGAGTAGACAGGAGTCTGCCATGGCTGAAGTCTGTATGGTTTATTAAATGACTGGACATGTGTCTGCCATTGCTGAAGTCTGTACGGTCTATTAAATGAGTAGACAGGTGTCTGCCATGGCTGAAGTCTGTACGGTTTATTAAATGACTGGACAGGTGTCTGCCATGGCTGAAGTCTGTATGGTTTATTAAATGATTGGACAGGTGTCTGCCATGGCTGAAGTCTGTATGGTTTATTAAATGATTGGACAGGTGTCTGCCATGGCTGAAGTCTGTATGGTTTATTAAATGACTGGACATGTGTCTGCCATTGCTGAAGTCTGTACGGTCTATTAAATGAGTAGACAGGTGTCTGCCATGGCTGAAGTCTGTACGGTTTATTAAATGACTGGACAGGTGTCTGCCATGGCTGAAGTCTGTATGGTTTATTAAATGATTGGACAGGTGTCTGCCATGGCTGAAGTCTGTATGGTTTATTAAATGATTGGACAGGTGTCTGCCATGGCTGAAGTCTGTATGGTTTATTAAATGACTGGACATGTGGCTGCCATGGCTGAAGTCTGTACGGTTTATTAAATGAGTAGACAGGAGTCTGCCATGGCTGAAGTCTGTATGGTTTATTAAATGATTGGACAGGTGTCTGCCATGGCTGAAGTCTGTATGGTTTATTAAATGAGTAGACAGGTGTCTGCCATTGCTGAAGTCTGTATGGTTTATTAAATGACTGGACAGGTGTCTGCCATGGCTGAAGTCTGTACGGTTTATTAAATGAGTAGACAGGTGTCTGCCATGGCTGAAGTCAGTATGGTTTATTAAATGACTGGACAGGTGTCTGCCATGGCTGAAGTCTGTATGGTTTATTAAATGATTGGACAGGTGTCTGCCATGGCTGAAGTCTGTACGGTCTATTAAATGAGTAGACAGGTGTCTGCCATGGCTGAAGTCTGTATGGTTTATTAAATGACTGGACAGGTGTCTGCCATGGCTGAAGTCTGTACGGTTTATTAAATGATTGGACAGATGTCTGCCATGGCTGAAGTCTGTACGGTTTATTAAATGAGTAGACAGGTGTCTGCCATGGCTGAAGTCAGTACGGTTTATTAAATGAGTAGACAGGTGTCTGCCATGGCTGAAGTCTGTACGGTTTATTAAATTAGTAGACAGGTGTCTGCCATGGCTGAAATCAGTATGGTTTATTAAATGAGTAGACAGGTGTCTGCCATGGCTGAAGTCAGTACGGTTTATTAAATGAGTAGACAGGTGTCTGCCATGGCTGAAGTCAGTACGGTTTATTAAATGAGTAGACAGGTGTCTGCCATGGCTGAAGTCTGTACGGTTTATTAAATGACTGGACAGGTGTCTGCCATGGCTGAAGTCTGTATGGTTTATTAAATGACTGGACAGGTGTCTGCCATGGCTGAAGTCTGTATGGTTTATTAAATGACTGGACAGGTGTCTGCCATGGCTGAAGTCTGTACGGTTTATTAAATGAGTAGACAGGAGTCTGCCATGGCTGAAGTCTGTATGGTTTATTAAATGATTGGACAGGTGTCTGCCATGGCTGAAGTCTGTACGGTTTATTAAATGAGTAGACAGGTGTCTGCCATGGCTGAAGTCTGTATGGTTTATTAAATGACTGGACAGGTGTCTGCCATGGCTGAAGTCTGTATGGTTTATTAAATGAGTAGACAGGTGTCTGCCATGGCTGAAGTCAGTATGGTTTATTAAATGACTGGACAGGTGTCTGCCATGGCTGAAGTCTGTATGGTTTATTAAATGATTGGACAGGTGTCTGCCATGGCTGAAGTCTGTATGGTTTATTAAATGATTGGACAGGTGTCTGCCATGGCTGAAGTCTGTACGGTCTATTAAATGAGTAGACAGGTGTCTGCCATGGCTGAAGTCAGTACGGTTTATTAAATGAGTAGACAGGTGTCTGCCATGGCTGAAGTCTGTACGGTTTATTAAATGAGTAGACAGGTGTCTGCCATGGCTGAAATCAGTACGGTTTATTAAATGAGTAGACAGGTGTCTGCCATGGCTGAAGTCAGTAAGGTTTATTAAATGAGTAGACAGGTGTCTGCCATGGCTGAAGTCTGTACGGTTTATTAAATGAGTAGACAGGTGTCTGCCATGGCTGAAATCAGTATGGTTTATTAAATGAGTAGACAGGTGTCTGCCATGGCTGAAGTCAGTACGGTTTATTAAATGAGTAGACAGGTGTCTGCCATGGCTGAAGTCAGTACGGTTTATTAAATGAGTAGACAGGTGTCTGCCATGGCTGAAGTCTGTACGGTTTATTAAATGACTGGATAGGTGTCTGCCATGGCTGAAGTCTGTATGGTTTATTAAATGACTGGACAGGTGTCTGCCATGGCTGAAGTCTGTATGGTTTATTAAATGACTGGACAGGTGTCTGCCATGGCTGAAGTCTGTACGGTTTATTAAATGAGTAGACAGGAGTCTGCCATGGCTGAAGTCTGTATGGTTTATTAAATGATTGGACAGGTGTCTGCCATGGCTGAAGTCTGTACGGTTTATTAAATGAGTAGACAGGTGTCTGCCATGGCTGAAGTCTGTATGGTTTATTAAATGACTGGACAGGTGTCTGCCATGGCTGAAGTCTGTATGGTTTATTAAATGAGTAGACAGGTGTCTGCCATGGCTGAAGTCAGTATGGTTTATTAAATGACTGGACAGGTGTCTGCCATGGCTGAAGTCTGTATGGTTTATTAAATGAGTAGACAGGTGTCTGCCATGGCTGAAGTCTGTATGGTTTATTAAATGATTGGACAGGTGTCTGCCATGGCTGAAGTCTGTACGGTCTATTAAATGAGTAGACAGGTGTCTGCCATGGCTGAAGTCAGTACGGTTTATTAAATGAGTAGACAGGTGTCTGCCATGGCTGAAGTCTGTACGGTTTATTAAATGAGTAGACAGGTGTCTGCCATGGCTGAAATCAGTACGGTTTATTAAATGAGTAGACAGGTGTCTGCCATGGCTGAAGTCAGTACGGTTTATTAAATGAGTAGACAGGTGTCTGCCATGGCTGAAGTCAGTATGGTTTATTAAATGACTGGACAGGTGTCTGCCATGGCTGAAGTCTGTATGGTTTATTAAATGATTGGACAGGTGTCTGCCATGGCTGAAGTCTGTACGGTCTATTAAATGAGTAGACAGGTGTCTGCCATGGCTGAAGTCTGTATGGTTTATTAAATGACTGGACAGGTGTCTGCCATGGCTGAAGTCTGTACGGTTTATTAAATGATTGGACAGATGTCTGCCATGGCTGAAGTCTGTACGGTTTATTAAATGAGTAGACAGGTGTCTGCCATGGCTGAAGTCAGTACGGTTTATTAAATGAGTAGACAGGTGTCTGCCATGGCTGAAGTCTGTACGGTTTATTAAATGAGTAGACAGGTGTCTGCCATGGCTGAAATCAGTATGGTTTATTAAATGAGTAGACAGGTGTCTGCCATGGCTGAAGTCAGTACGGTTTATTAAATGAGTAGACAGGTGTCTGCCATGGCTGAAGTCAGTACGGTTTATTAAATGAGTAGACAGGTGTCTGCCATGGCTGAAGTCTGTACGGTTTATTAAATGACTGGACAGGTGTCTGCCATGGCTGAAGTCTGTATGGTTTATTAAATGACTGGACAGGTGTCTGCCATGGCTGAAGTCTGTATGGTTTATTAAATGACTGGACAGGTGTCTGCCATGGCTGAAGTCTGTACGGTTTATTAAATGAGTAGACAGGAGTCTGCCATGGCTGAAGTCTGTATGGTTTATTAAATGATTGGACAGGTGTCTGCCATGGCTGAAGTCTGTACGGTTTATTAAATGAGTAGACAGGTGTCTGCCATGGCTGAAGTCTGTATGGTTTATTAAATGACTGGACAGGTGTCTGCCATGGCTGAAGTCTGTATGGTTTATTAAATGAGTAGACAGGTGTCTGCCATGGCTGAAGTCAGTATGGTTTATTAAATGACTGGACAGGTGTCTGCCATGGCTGAAGTCTGTATGGTTTATTAAATGAGTAGACAGGTGTCTGCCATGGCTGAAGTCTGTATGGTTTATTAAATGATTGGACAGGTGTCTGCCATGGCTGAAGTCTGTACGGTCTATTAAATGAGTAGACAGGTGTCTGCCATGGCTGAAGTCAGTACGGTTTATTAAATGAGTAGACAGGTGTCTGCCATGGCTGAAGTCTGTACGGTTTATTAAATGAGTAGACAGGTGTCTGCCATGGCTGAAATCAGTACGGTTTATTAAATGAGTAGACAGGTGTCTGCCATGGCTGAAGTCAGTACGGTTTATTAAATGAGTAGACAGGTGTCTGCCATGGCTGAAGTCAGTATGGTTTATTAAATGACTGGACAGGTGTCTGCCATGGCTGAAGTCTGTATGGTTTATTAAATGATTGGACAGGTGTCTGCCATGGCTGAAGTCTGTACGGTCTATTAAATGAGTAGACAGGTGTCTGCCATGGCTGAAGTCTGTATGGTTTATTAAATGACTGGACAGGTGTCTGCCATGGCTGAAGTCTGTACGGTTTATTAAATGATTGGACAGATGTCTGCCATGGCTGAAGTCTGTACGGTTTATTAAATGAGTAGACAGGTGTCTGCCATGGCTGAAGTCAGTACGGTTTATTAAATGAGTAGACAGGTGTCTGCCATGGCTGAAGTCAGTACGGTTTATTAAATGAGTAGACAGGTGTCTGCCATGGCTGAAGTCTGTACGGTTTATTAAATGACTGGACAGGTGTCTGCCATGGCTGAAGTCTGTATGGTTTATTAAATGACTGGACAGGTGTCTGCCATGGCTGAAGTCTGTATGGTTTATTAAATGACTGGACAGGTGTCTGCCATGGCTGAAGTCTGTACGGTTTATTAAATGAGTAGACAGGAGTCTGCCATGGCTGAAGTCTGTATGGTTTATTAAATGATTGGACAGGTGTCTGCCATGGCTGAAGTCTGTACGGTTTATTAAATGAGTAGACAGGTGTCTGCCATGGCTGAAGTCTGTATGGTTTATTAAATGACTGGACAGGTGTCTGCCATGGCTGAAGTCTGTATGGTTTATTAAATGAGTAGACAGGTGTCTGCCATGGCTGAAGTCAGTATGGTTTATTAAATGACTGGACAGGTGTCTGCCATGGCTGAAGTCTGTACGGTCTATTAAATGAGTAGACAGGTGTCTGCCATGGCTGAAGTCTGTATGGTTTATTAAATGATTGGACAGGTGTCTGCCATGGCTGAAGTCTGTACGGTCTATTAAATGAGTAGACAGGTGTCTGCCATGGCTGAAGTCAGTACGGTTTATTAAATGAGTAGACAGGTGTCTGCCATGGCTGAAGTCTGTACGGTTTATTAAATGAGTAGACAGGTGTCTGTCATGGCTGAAATCAGTATGGTTTATTAAATGAGTAGACAGGTGTCTGCCATGGCTGAAGTCAGTACGGTTTATTAAATGAGTAGACAGGTGTCTGCCATGGCTGAAGTCAGTACGGTTTATTAAATGAGTAGACAGGTGTCTGCCATGGCTGAAGTCTGTATGGTTTATTAAATGACTGGACAGGTGTCTGCCATGGCTGAAGTCTGTATGGTTTATTAAATGACTGGACAGGTGTCTGCCATGGCTGAAGTCTGTACGGTTTATTAAATGAGTAGACAGGAGTCTGCCATGGCTGAAGTCTGTATGGTTTATTAAATGATTGGACAGGTGTCTGCCATGGCTGAAGTCTGTACGGTTTATTAAATGAGTAGACAGGTGTCTGCCATGGCTGAAGTCTGTATGGTTTATTAAATGACTGGACAGGTGTCTGCCATGGCTGAAGTCTGTATGGTTTATTAAATGAGTAGACAGGTGTCTGCCATGGCTGAAGTCAGTATGGTTTATTAAATGACTGGACAGGTGTCTGCCATGGCTGAAGTCTGTATGGTTTATTAAATGAGTAGACAGGTGTCTGCCATGGCTGAAGTCTGTATGGTTTATTAAATGATTGGACAGGTGTCTGCCATGGCTGAAGTCTGTACGGTCTATTAAATGAGTAGACAGGTGTCTGCCATGGCTGAAATCAGTACGGTTTATTAAATGAGTAGACAGGTGTCTGCCATGGCTGAAGTCAGTACGGTTTATTAAATGAGTAGACAGGTGTCTGCCATGGCTGAAGTCTGTACGGTTTATTAAATGAGTAGACAGGTGTCTGCCATGGCTGAAGTCTGTACGGTTTATTAAATGAGTAGACAGGTGTCTGCCATGGCTGAAGTCTGTACGGTTTATTAAATGAGTAGACAGGTGTCTGCCATGGCTGAAGTCGGTCTGTGCTTTAGAACCTTCTGTTCTTTTGATCTCATTGGCTGAGAGAGCTGATGAGTCCATTAAGTTAGGTCTCCAGTTCCAGGCCTTTCCAAGACTTGGACGCGTTTCTCTTGTACTGATCCAGTTCCTGTAGAGAAGACAGACGGCACAATGTTATCATGAGCGTTTTGGGTCCATTCTACATGGTTTATCTATCCTATAGCGTATATCTATCAGGATACCATGCAAGGCGACTGTCAAACAACGTAAGCTGTATAACAGAAAGCTGTTCTGGATGCTGAGCTCAGGGTTCAGCTGACTGATTCAGTTAGGTGATACATCTGACATGCTGTATATGGCAGAGAGTCAATCGGTATTGCTGGTAAAAACATATGAACTCAGTGTGACCTGGAACTGAATTCTGACCTCATAAAAACCCATCTATAAAGGTTGCATCTGAAGCAAGTTCCACTTAATGGCTCTGTCTGGGTTCATAGACTCATCTATCAAGGTACATGTTTGAGTCTTTAGTATCCATATTCTGTGTATTGAAATGGATTCAGTACCCCAGCCTCTCAACTCTTATTGGCTGACTCCACCCATCACATGATCCCTGTCCAATGGGAGTGCCATCTGATTCAGCAACAATAAAACATCATCTGGACTCTTGGCTACAGCCAGATACACACCAGAGTTTCCTTTAGTTCAGGGTTATTACGGGGCAATGCAGTGTAAATGGGCTTACTAGAAGATAAGAGATGTTTGAGCTAGATTAGAAGAACAAGATAATATTGATAATCTCCATGGACCCATACAGTGTGTGCTGTAGCCAACTCTTCTAACCCTCGGGTTGCGTTTACACAAACAGCCCAATTCTGATTTTTTCCCACTTTTTCTTTTGACCAATCAGATCAGAAACATTGGAGTTAAGACAGGGTTCATACCGTGTCTTTCTGAGCCCTCATGGAGTCAATCTGGGGCTCACTATATTGGGGGTCCTTGGCTGGGTCCTTCAGCTCTCTGTGGTGGTCACTGGTGTTCTGGTGGACGACACGATTAATGGATCAGTATCACACACACACATATATATATCAACCTGTGTGTGTGAATGAGAGGGTATTTGTGCGTATGCAGGAATTACCTCAGGAGGGAAAACAACCTCAAACACTTTCTTCCACAGATCTAGAGGGTTTTTAGCATGAAGAGTCCCAATGTCCACATCTGTGGTTGGGGGAGAACCTGGAAAGTAGAGTGACATCAATTGTGTCATGTTACAACACACACACAGTATCAGTATGATAAACAGTAGGGCACTTTAACACTGCCGTAATGATTGTTACCAGAAGGGGGAGCTAAACACAACTCACCTATCTGGCTGAGGGAGTCCATCCCAGCAGGAATGATTAGAGGCTTACTGAGGTCAGAGGACATAGATTTCCTGTCAGTATAGGAGGAAACATGTACATCTGTGTTAATGTTGAATGGGAGAGGACATTATTTATACTGGGCCTAAGTCTAGTCCTCTCAAATGATGACAAATTGTGGCATTGACAAACTGTGGCACGGACAGATGGAGGGTACAACAGCTCTTACCCCTTCTCTGTCCCGAATCCTAGTTGTGTGAATAAGCTCTTAGTTCTGGACATCAAGCTCTCAGACTTGCTGCTGGTAAACTACAGGTGAAAGGATGGACAGATGGTGAGGTAGATAATAGACAGGTGAAAGGAGGGAACAATGGTGAGGCAGAGAGAACAGACAGGTGAAAGGATGGACAGATGGTGAGGTAGATAATAGACAGGTGAAAGGATGGAACAATGGTGAGGCAGAGAGAACAGACAGGTGAAAGGATGGACAGATGGTGAGGCAGAGAGAACAGACAGGTGAAAGGATGGACAGATGGTGAGGTAGATAATAGACAGGTGAAAGGATGGAACAATGGTGAGGCAGAGAGAACAGACAGGTGAAAGGATGGACAGATGGTGAGGTAGATAATAGACAGGTGAAAGGATGGACAGATGGTGAGGCAGAGAGAACAGACAGGTGAAAGGATGGACAGATGGTGAGGTAGATAATAGACAGGTGAAAGGATGGACAGATGGTGAGGCAGAGAGAACAGACAGGTGAAAGGATGGACAGATGGTGAGGTAGATAATAGACAGGTGAAAGGATGGACAGATGGTGAGGTAGATAATAGACAGGTGAAAGGATGGAACAATGGTGAGGCAGAGAGAACAGACAGGTGAAAGGATGGACAGATGGTGAGGCAGAGAGAACAGACAGGTGAAAGGATGGACAGATGGTGAGGTAGATAATAGACAGGTGAAAGGATGGAACAATGGTGAGGCAGAGAGAACAGACAGGTGAAAGGATGGACAGATGGTGAGGTAGATAATAGACAGGTGAAAGGATGGACAGATGGTGAGGCAGAGAGAACAGACAGGTGAAAGGATGGACAGATGGTGAGGTAGATAATAGACAGGTGAAAGGATGGACAGATGGTGAGGCAGAGAGAACAGACAGGTGAAAGGATGGACAGATGGTGAGGTAGATAATAGACAGGTGAAAGGATGGACAGATGGTGAGGCAGAGAGAACAGACAGGTGAAAGGATGGACAGATGGTGAGGCAGAGAGAACAGACAGGTGAAAGGATGGACAGATGGTGAGGTAGATAATAGACAGGTGAAAGGAGGGAACAATGGTGAGGCAGAGAGAACAGACAGGTGAAAGGATGGACAGATAGTGAGGCAGAAAGAATAGAACATATTGTGTAATGAAACGATACCATCACTCAAACATAGCATTTGAGATACTTGTTTGATATAGCCTACAGTGAAATATTGATATGCATAGGCACATTGGCAACTGTGATTGACTATGAGGCCTACGGTTCTTACAATTAAAGAAGCTGCGTAGTAATGAGAAATAAACCGAAGGGTCTTGCAGATCACTTTCCTCTTCTCAGAGTCAAAGTCCTACAAAGAAAATGCATTTATCAGTCACATTCGCTAACTTTTCCACAAAAACAGAAATCAACAGAAATAGCCAACAATTGTAAACACAAATCCAACAACTACATTCTTCAGGGTGAATATACACTCAGTCAAAAGTTTTAGAACACCTATTCATTCAACGTTTTTTCTTACATTTCTTTACCATTTTCTACATTGTAGAATAATACTGAAGACATCAAAAAACTATGAAATATCACATATGGAATCATGTAGTAACATAAAAAGTGTTAAACAAATCAAAATATATTTTATATGAGATTCTTCAAATAGCCAACCTTTGTCTTGATGACAGCTTTGCACACTCTTGGCATTCTCTCAACCAGCTTCACCTGGAATGCTTTTCCAACAGTCTTGAAGGAGTTTCCACATATGCTGAGCACTTGTTGGCTACTTTTCCTTCACTCTGCGGCTCATTCCAAACCATCTCAATTTGGTTGAGGTTGGCGGATTGCGGAGGCCAGGTCATCTGATGCAGCACTCCATCACTCACCTTCTTGGTAAAAATAGCCCTTACACTGCCTGGAGGTGTGTTGGGTCATTGTCCTGTTGAAAAACAAATGATAGTTCCACTAAGCCAAAACCAGATGGGATGGCGTATCACTGCAGAATGCTGTGGTAGCCATGCTGGTTAAGTGTGCCTTGAATTCTAAATAAATCACATAAGTCATCAGCAGAGCACCATCACACCTCCTCCTCCATGGTTTACAGTGGGAAATACATATGTAGAGATCATCAGTTCCGCCACGTCTCACAAAGACACGGAGGTTGGAACCAAAAAGATACAATTTGGACTCCAGACCAAAGGACACATTTCCACCAGTCTAATGTCCATTGCTCATGTTTCTTGGCCCAAGGAAATCTCTTCTTCTTATTGGTGTCCTTTAGTAGTGGTTTCTTTGTAGAAATTCGACCATGAAGGCCTGATTCACACAGTCTCCTCTGAAGAGTTGATGTTGAAATGTGTGTTACTAGAACTCTATGACACATTTATTTGGGCTGTAATTTCTGAGGCTGGTAACTCTAATGAACGTATCCTCTGCAGCAGAGGTAACTGGGTCTTCCATTCCTGTGGTGGTCCTCATGAGAGACAGTCATAATAATAATAATAATAATAATAATAATAATATGTCATCACAGCGCTTGATGGTTTTTGCAACTGCACTTGAAGAAATGTAAAAGTTCTTGACATTTTCTGTATTGACTGACCTTCATGTCTAAAAGTAATGATGGACTTTCATTTTCTTTGCTTATTTGAGATATTCTTACCATAATATGTACTTGGTCTTTTACCAAATAGGGCTATCTTCTCTATACCCCCCTACCTTGTCACAACACAACTGATTGGCTCAAGAGCATTAAGAAGGAAATACATTCCACAAATTACCTTTTAAGTTGGCACACCTGTTAATTGAAATGCATTCCAGGTGACTACCTCATGAAGATGGTTGAGAGAATGCCAGGAGTGTGCAATGCTGTCATCAAGGCAGGTAGCCTAGTGGTTAGAGCGTTGGACTAGTAACCAAAGGTTGCAAGATCGAATCCCAGAGAGGGCAAGGTAAAAATCTGTCGTTTGGCCCCTGAACAATGCAGTTAACCCACTGTTCCTAGGCCATCATTGAAAATAAGAATTTGTTCTTAACTGACTTGCCTAGTTAAATAAATGCGAAATTTTAAATACATTTTAAAAAGGCAGTGGCTATTTGAAGAATCTCAAATACAAAATGTATTACTTGCTTAATACTTTTTTTGGTTACCACATGATTCCATATGTGTTATATCATAGTTATGATGTCTTCACTATTATTCTACAATGTAGAAAATAGTCAAAATAAAGAAAAACCCTAGAATGAGTAGGTGTTCTAAAACTTTTTTACATATCAATACCTCTCAAATGAGTAGAACACATATCTCACCTGAAATATATCAAACTTGCTGCCAATAATCAGCAGTGGAACTGGGAAGGGGTTGATCAGCTCTCTGTCCTGTTGAGAGACTCAGAGTTAATATCCTATGTAGCAAAGACTCCTTTTACATGAATAATGCTGTGCTTTAAAAAAAATCATAACTACTAGAAAAAGTTGTCTTACCGGGTAGTCTTTAGGGAGGACCATTAGGGGTCTGTTCTGGGCCTGCTGCTTGGACCCAGCTTTGGACTCTACTGTTCTTTGTGGCTTGGAGCAAGATTTCTCCACCTGGGTCCGTGTTGTCTGAAGCAGCCTCTCCATGGTTCCCCATAGAGCATTGGGCTTGGACAGGTCCAGAACCAGCACCACAGACAGAGACCTGAGAACTCACACACAGACCTCTTTACTTTCATTAGCACAATGTCTCTGCAGAGTGGCTTTAGAGAAGAGGTCATGTGATGAACTACTCATTTAAGAAGCAGTTTAGGTGGTGGGACTGGGACTGACCTGACATTCTGAGCAGTGATGGGGATCTGAACCAGGTCTGATAGGGAGGTACCTCCTCCCAGCTCCCACAGGTGAGCTATGTCTTTGGGCTGGAGGAGGAGAACAACAGGTCAGACTGATAATCACACACCATCAGCTCCCTGGAATTGTACAAATGAAAGCGGTGTCATACAGTGTTGTGTCCTCGCGCCCGTCTACCAAAGGTGTATTCCAACGCTAGAGTTGGTTTAGGTGGTTCATCCCTAGAAGAGAACAACATATAATTCACACTACTAGAGACAGCTATAGCAGTATCTTACTATAAAAATACATCAGTGGTACTGAGAATAAACTCACCTGTCGAGGCACCGGAGCAAAATTGTAGTTTTACCCTAAGAGGGGGGAATATGATTATCAAGGATATCAACCACCCGAGCCACTGCCTGTTCACACCGCTACCATCCAGAAGGCGAGGTCAGTACGAGTGCATCGACACCGGGCCTATCTCAAGGCCATCAGACTGCTAAACAGCAATCACTAACTCAGAGGCTGCTGCCTACATTGAGACCCAATCACTGGCCACTTTAAGAAATGGATCACGAGTCACTTTATACAATGCACTCTAAATAATGCCACTTTAATAATGTTTACATATCGTACATTACTCATATCACATGTATATAATGTAATACATACCATCTATTGCAACTTGCCTATGCCGCTCGGCCAACGCTCATTCATATAATTACATCTCATTCACCACTTTAGATTTGTGTGTATTAGGTAGTTGTTGGGGAATTGTTAGGTATTACTGCACTGTTGGAACTAGAAGCACAAGCATTTCGCTACACTCGCATTAACATCTGCTAACCATGTGTATTTGACACATACAATTCATTTGTAGGTTACTGCTGTGCTGGAACAAAAGCCTTCACACCCAGTAGCTCTCCAGGACCAAATTTAGAGAACCCGGATCTCACTATTAGGAGGACTGTTAGGTAGATGGCTACAGCTTACCCCTGCTTTATTCCCAATGAAGAACACGGTTCTCTCGTTGAGTGACACTGGATCAACTCCGCCATCCTCCTCCCCTCCTGTCCCGTCCTCCCGACTCTGAACCTCCGCAGAGGCCAACTCCCATAGCGTGTCACTACTAGACAAACGTTAAGATGTAACCTTATTTGTTCATTCTGATAGTTTGTTGTCGCCCAAAACAATGTTGTTAATAGCTGGGTAGCTAGCTAACATTATATCAAATATACTGGTAACTAGCAAACCCCCCGTCCTCTGCTGCTACTAGCTAGTTAGCTAACGTTAGTTTAGGAAAAACATGCAAAATTGGAAGACCAAAGTGGCAAACAAGATCTTACCTTATCTTTGGCATTGACTACCTTTAAATTAAATGTAAAGACTTTGATTGAAGAGTTTGATTGCCCCGTTGTTTGAAATATGAAGGTCCAGCTTGACGTTTACATGTCAGTCGCCTCGGATCAGTAAACGTTGCGCTGGGCAACGTCGCAGTTCGATGATGGAATTTAGCACATTGCCCAAAGGGTTTGTGGGAAAGGTAGTTTCAAGAGTCAGACTAACGTTAGATGAAAAACATAATTTACAGGATGATCCACAGTAATTCTGTACTTTTTGGTGATGGAAGGATGTACGATTTTAGAAGCATAAGGATCTTTCATATCAGCGAGAAATAAAAACATATATTAAAAGTTTAAAAAAGGTGACACACCTTTTGATAGCGATTATGGTTAGTGTTCCCATACAGCCAAATCTCCAGAAAACAGACAGAAGACAAGAGACGACCACCTGTGCTAATTAGCTATCTAGCATGTAATGAACACCTGTGTCTAAGCGTAACAAGAGAAGTGTAGTTTGGTCGCATGGAGGCTCCATAGCTGTATGGATCTGTAACTGCCACAGTGTAGTTTAGTAGGATGGAGGCCCCTATAGCTGTATGGATCTGTAACTGCCACAGTGTAGTATAGTAGGATGGAGGCCCCTATAGCTGTATGGATCTGTAACTGCCACAGTGTAGTTTAGTAGGATGGAGGCCCCTATAGCTGTATGGATCTGTAACTGCTACAGTGTAGTTTAGTAGGATGGAGGCCCCTATAGCCGTATGGATCTGTAACTGCCACAGTGTAGTTTAGTAGGATGGAGGCCCCTATAGCCGTATGGATCTGTAACTGCCACAGTGTAGTTTAGTAGGATGGAGGCCCCTATAGCTGTATGGATCTGTAACTGCCCGTGTAGTTTAGTAGGATGGAGGCCCCTATAGCTGTATGGAACTGTAACTGCCACAGTGTAGTTTAGTAGGAAGGAGGCCCCTATAGCTGTATGGATCTGTAACTGCTACAGTGTAGTTTAGTAGGATAGATGCCCCTATAGCTGTATGGAACTGGAACTGCCACAGTGTAGTTTAGTAGGATGGAGGCCCCTATAGCTGTATGGATCTGTAACTGCTACAGTGTAGTTTAGTAGGATGGAGGCCCCTATAGCTGTATGGATCTGTAACTGCTACAGTGTAGTTTAGTAGGATGGAGGCCCCTATAGCTGTATGGAACTGTAACTGCCACAGTGTAGTTTAGTAGGATGGAGGATGGAGAATTATTTACAAACCTGAGGCTTCCAAGAGTGCAATGTTACCCCTGCTTAGCTAAATCCCAGGCAGTAGCTCACAAGTCTTGGAAATCAGCAATCAAGTTAAGATATGTAACTTTCAAAATACAAAAATCTTCCCCTTATGGGGAATATTTCTGTATTTTGAAAGTTATATATCTTGAAAACTTGATTGCTGACAAGCAAAACATTTTGGAACTATGTCAACAATGGACTAATGAAACAAATACCAACATACCGTTTTTCGAGTATTCCTTTAAGTAGGCCAGTTTTAGGGGTATATTTGTAGGGGTATATTTATATTTGTGACAACTTTTGCTTTAACTCCGGTACATTCCTAAAGGTAATTTTACTCAGCATTTTAAAAAGTCAGGAAAAATGTATAAGGCAGAGCCTTATACAGCCTGGATGGCCGTCTGCACTATTTAAATGTCCTTTAAATAGTTTCTGTTACAGGTGCATAGGTTACACAACAAGATTACTAGGAGAGATGGAGACCCCTCACACTTTGTGGACAAACCCAAAACGGAGGCTGCAAAAATAGAGATGTGGACATGATTATACCCAAAAAGTGCATTGAGCAGAAAAGTGCATAAATGAAAGGTGAAAAACAAAATAGAAATGTTTAGGTATCAAACCATCATCAGTGTTAAGGTGAGCACACAAACCAGTCTAAAAATGGCTCAGTATGAAAACGTACGAGTCACCATGAAATAGGTGTGCAAACTATAACTCATTGAATACCAAACTATCTTGTTTCTACAGCAAAAATCCATGTAAATAAGGAAAGAATCTAAACATTTTATTTCATTGAAAAAAAGTAACATAACAAAAAACATGAATTACAACAATAAAATACATTGAATCAACAAAATAAATAAAATGGTGGTTTATACAAAACATGAAACAGAAAAGTAAAACACTGATAAGATGTGTAAACTTTCAAATGAACAGAAAGTGTCTCGAGCACTTCAGTATTCCCATCACTTTCTCTCTTTCATGTAATATACTGACAAACATGATGGTGTGCAGAGGACAGGTACAGAGGCATCTCATTCTGATATCAGCTGTTCCATTTAGGTTTTTGCTTTTGTCCTTTTGAATCCTAAAACCACTGACGGTGACACTTGAAGAGCCTTTGACACGTTTGACCAATTATACCATTTCATTCCACTCTTGATGATTCCTCATCTTAAAAAACGTTATGCTATTTTACTATTCAAACTGGGCACTTAGTGACATCAAAGTCTGAATATGAAGCAGAAAAGATGGAGCATGTTTTCTGGTACCTAACTTCACTATTGCTTAAGTATCTAAATACGGTTGCACGAACTTGAATACATTTTATACGACGACACATAACTTTACACGAAAGGCTTGTAAAATGGTCAGGCTAACCCTCCAAAAGGGAACTAAAGAGAAGCAGCAAACGCAGTGAGGATGTCAAGTCTATACACACATACTGTATGAGTACATGACAACATCCTCCCGTATGGAAATGTAGAATAGTGAGTGATTCAATGTCAGTAAAAGGCTTGCTATAGTCTTATGATCATCATTCATATATGTAGTAATGACAGTGGTTACAGTTAATGCAACTTTGACGGTAACTTCTGTCTTTAATGACAGTGGTTACAGTTAATGCAACGTTGACACTAACTTCTGTCTTTAATGACAGTGGTTACAGTTAATGCAACGTTGACACTAACTTCTGTCTTTAATGACAGTGGTTACAGTTAATGCAACTTTGACAGTAACTTCTGTCTTTAATGACAGTGGATATAGCTAATGCAACTTTGACAGTAATTTCTTTCTTTAATGACAGTGGTTACAGTTAATGCAACTTTGACGGTAACTTCTGTCTTTAATGACAGTGGTTACAGTTAATGCAACGTTGACACTAACTTCTGTCTTTAATGACAGTGGTTACAGTTAATGCAACGTTGACAGTAACTTCTGTCTTTAATGACAGTGGTTACAGTTAATGCAACTGACAGTGACTTCTTTCTTTAATGACAGTGGTTACAGTTAATGAAGCTTTGACACTAACTGTCTTTAATGACAGTGGTTACAGTTAATGAAGGTTTGACACTAACTGTCTTTAATGACAGTGGTTACAGTTAATGAAGCTTTGACACTAACTGTCTTTAATGACAGTGGTTACAGTTAATGAAGGTTTGACACTGTCTTTAATGACAGTGATTACAGTTAATGAAGCTTTGACACTAACTGTCTTTAATGACAGTGGTTACAGTTAATGAAGGTTTGACACTGTCTTTAATGACAGTGGTTACAGTTAATGAAGGTTTGACACTAACTGTCTTTAATGACAGTGGTTACAGTTAATGAAGGTTTGACACTAACTGTCTTTAATGACAGTGGTTACAGTTAATGAAGGTTTGACGGTAACCTTGTTGCAGTCATGTTGTTTCATACAATTTCAAAGACCAATTTAAAGTCCTTGTAAATCAACACTAAACAGACAGAGGTCCTCTTGGTAGAAGACCAACCTGCTCTCTCCAACAAAGGCCATTCAGAGTGTACATCTGGTACACCATTATGGACTCATGTTACTGTATGAAATACTACAGTAAAGAGGGACTCAGAACAGTCCAAGATGAAAAAGATCCGGTCAATGTCACATTTTCCTTTTCACTTCCAGTTTACAAAGATACCGCATAGTCATAACAGGAAAAATATCAAGTAATGCAAATCATATGAAATATGTCATTCAGGTCAAGGACCAGGCTTAAGGGCTCTAATCAATGTCTATGCAAACGGAGCCAACGGAGGTCCGTTTGCGTCGCATTCCAAAAACAAATCGTTTAGGCTACATACAAGCATTACTGTACTGTAACATAGTTTAACATGGTACTGTAACAGTCTTAAATCGTTTCAAACAGTAAAAACATGTTTTCATGTGTATTGCATTTCACCATAACAATGTATAAGATTCTCTGGGTACAGAATTGCTCAGAGAAGTTGAAATTCAGTATTTTAGACAAATGTGCAGAAAATAGATAGAAAACAGATTACCAGCAAAACAGATCAATTACCATTCAAAATAGAATAAGAAACATTTTGAGTTTGCTCCACTGTACACTTATTTCACGTTTGGAAACTTGGCATAAAAAACCTCTTTACTGTTAGCTTTGGTAGGTTACTAGGGTGGTAGAGGTTCATTCTGAAATATTATCCCGAAAGAGGGCAAATTGTTCTTTGAGGCAGGTGTTCTATATATGAAGCATCAGAGGGTGGGAACCTCCTCACTTCTGAGTGATGGGACTCTCTTCTCCACTGGGGTGGATGCGGTTGAAGTGCAGGCTTCCCAGGTCTCTGGCTGACACAGACCCTGACCCCTCAGTGGGTGCCGAGGAGGCGGTGTAGCCCCTGGCTGCAGGGCCTGGGAGGGTCTTCTGGGGCCCCTGAGAACCAGGAGAGGGCTTGGGTGTAAGGGGGCTGGTCAGGTCAAGGCTGCTCAGGGCATCCAGGGTGTCTTCAGGATCCACCATGATATTTATCACTGCATGAGAAATACAGGAGAATGGTTGAAAAAGATGAGCTTGTGTTTGGTTGTGATCATATATGTTGAAGCAGGTGGAATGCATGTAGTGAAACTAATGTGTGTATAAGTCTGGATCTATTTGCAATGAACACTCCTCTTAGTGGTGGTCTGCAGCGCTCTCACACCTTGTAGCTGCTTCTCCACTCTCTTCAGCTCCAAGACGATAGAGGAGATGTCCTATTACAAGAGAGGTAAGGGGAAGTCGTGGCATTAGAGAGGAATAAAATCTTCCTTATAAAAGTTGCTTTGTTATGATGCATTATTTACAAAAAATAAAAAATAATGTAAAAATACATGTACAACCTGTTTGTTCCTTACCTTGTTGGAGGTTTTGACGAGTGGTATGTCGCTGTCAGATCGGAGTTTGCTCTCAATCTCATCCCAATTCCTGTCCTTGTCTTTGAACAATATTCTGGAAAAATCATAGTTCATAGAGCTAAGACTTGTGTTGCTAACATCTCCTTGATCGATTGTGAATGTCAGATATAGAGATAAACAACATAAAGAGCTTGATTGTTACCGTATTTTTCCTGCTGTTTTGTCAACAGACTGTCTGATTTGGGCTGACAGCTGAGAGACAGATGTGAGCAGCAGACTGTCCAACACCGCCTCATCTCTGTTCCATGTGCGTCTCTGGAGGACGCAGTCCAGGCTGTCTGGGGCGCGGGGGCGGCGCTCTACAGGGCGTCCGTTAATCTCAGGGGCCTTGTTCTGCACCATGGGAGGGATCTTCCTGAAGTTGAGGCTCTCGTCAAACACACAGTCAATCAGCTATGAGGGGAAGAGGAAGTGATGAGGGTCAGTTATTTGTGGCATCTGTATGATTGCTGTGGTTTCCACAACTTCACCATGACTGGAGCATGTTATACTGTATCTACTCGCTATTAATGCATACTATCACCATGCTACAGATTATCCAGATTATCATAATATGAGGTAGATTAATTAGGTATGAAAGAAGTTAGCAGAGAAAGGTCAATGAAAGCTCAATAAGAACATTTTAATATACACACTTTAGTTATATCTGAACAGTATATAGCAGACTCAAAATGGAATAGAGCAAAGCTCAAAGCATAATGCCAGTTCACAGTCCACACCTTCTGCAGCAGATCAAAGCATAATGACAGTTCAGTCCACACCTTCTGCAGCAGATCAAAGCATAATGACAGTTCACAGTCCACACCTTCTGCAGCAGATCAAAGCATAATGCCAGTTCACAGTCCACACCTTCTGCAGCAGATCAAAACATAATGCCAGTTCACAGTCCACACCTTCTGCAGCAGATCAAAGCATAATGACAGTTCAGTCCACACCTTCTGCAGCAGATCAAAGCATAATGACAGTTCACAGTCCACACCTTCTGCAGCAGATCAAAGCATAATGCCAGTTCACAGTCCACACCTTCTGCAGCAGATCAAAACATAATGCCAGTTCACAGTCCACACCTTCTGCAGCAGATCAAAACATAATGCCAGTTCACAGTCCACACCTTCTGCAGCAGATCAAAACATAATGACAGTTCACAGTCCACACCTTCTGCAGCAGATCAAAACATAATGCCAGTTCACAGTCCACACCTTCTGCAGCAGATCAAAGCCAAAGTGATGCTAAAGCAGTGTGTTGAGCATTAGTAGTAGAAGGAAGGAAGAAGTCAAACACCTTTTGCAAGCCCTCCTGCGTGCCTTCCTGCGTGCGGCCTACCACTTCCTGGGTGGAGCCGGGTGTGGTGGCGGCGGTGCTGACTGTGGTGCTGGGAGCCGTGCCAGAGGAGCTGACCGAGTCGATCTCTCCGGCCACATCGTGGATCTCCCGGGCGAGGATGGCCAGGTCCTTGGTCAGGTCTTGACTGATCCTATGCACACAGGGAAATAATCAGACAGGCTGCTAGAACACTTCTCTAAATCAGTACACACACAGATACCTCATAAGGATATAGTATAACCTTAAGACTACTCATTAGACATTGAGGAACTTCTGCATGTCAGCCTCAACAAAAAGCACTTAGCCTGCTGTATAATCAATTGACACAGCACATAGAACCATTCTAAAGATTGAAAATTGTCTAACCTCCATCTAGAGGCCGAAGTGAATTGACAATATTCACTTGTAAACAACAATATCCTACACAAGCATTGTATGCAGGGGACCTGAACTAAATGTTTACACTAAGAGATACTTGCGATAACATAACGTTATCTTCCACTACTTTCAATCTTCTTGTCTGATGCAGGACCTTTCTTTTGTAAGACATTCCTTGTGCTTTGCTCTGAGGCAGTATGAATCTGTCCTTTTCTCACTGCTGTCTGCCCAGTTCAGTCTCCCTGATCCAAATCCAATCAGTTTTCCACTTGAATTTGTGTGGAAACAACGTTCATTCAACCAGTTTTTGTCCAGTGGGATGGTTTTATCTCATGACCATCATACTATGTGAAAGTCCCCGCTGAGTCGGGAACCATTTATTACAGCTTGACAAAACAAAGCACCTCAGAGTGGACTAACTAAAGATCACAATTGTTGAATGAGATTGAAAACACTAACCTATTCCTGGGGATGCCCTATCTCCAGATCATATTTACCACCTGTGCCATGTCCATGAGGCATATAAACTGAGCTTAGATGAGTACCTGGCAATCTCCTCGCTGTGTGCGGTCCAGTCCTTGGCGTACTCCTCCTGTTGTTCCCTCATGCGGTGTTTCAGGACCACGCCTCCAGGGCCAACCTGACCAGAGTTAAGGATGCCGGTGGAGACCCCCAGTCTGGTACCCCTCAGGACCGGGTGTGGGCGCAGGGGGCGCCCGGGTTTGGGGGAGGTCCTGTTGGAGCCAAACTCCTCCTCGGAGGTGGATCCATACTCTGGGGGCAATCGTCTCCACCTGTTAGAGGCTAAGGTCAGAGAGAAAGATACAACACAATTATCCCTTGATAACTGTATTTGAGTTAATTTCAGTTATTCAAAAAGCAGCGGATACGCACATTGTCTAAAGCATTCTTAAAGCAAGCCAAGCAGACTTCTGTAACTCTGATCTCTACACAAATCATGACAAGATAGATGTGGTTTTAACAGTGGCACATAATGATCTCTACACAAATCATGACAAGATAGCCTGACGTGAGGCTGGTGGAGATGGATGTGGCTCTAACAGTACCACGTAATCAGTGAAGGTATACAGTACCACGCAATCAGTGAAGGTATACAGTACCACGCAATCAGTGAAGGTATACAGTACCACGTAATCAGTGAAGGTATACAGTACCACGTAATCAGTGAAGGTATACAGTACCACGTAATCAGTGAAGGTATACAGTACCACGTAATCAGTGAAGGTATACAGTACCACATAATCTGTGAAGGTACAGTACCACATAATCAGTGAAGGTATACAGTACCACATAATCAGTGAAAGTATACAGTACCACGTAATCAGTGAAGGTATACAGTACCACATAATCAGTGAAGGTATACAGTACCACATAATCTGTGAAGGTACAGTACCACATAATCAGTGAAGGTATACAGTACCACATAATCAGTGAAGGTATACAGTACCACATAATCAGTGAAGGTATACAGTACCACATAATCAGTGAAGGTATACAGTACCACGTAATCAGTGAAGGTATACAGTACCACATAATCAGTGAAGGTATACAGTACCACGTAATCAGTGAAGGTATACAGTACCACGTAATCAGTGAAGGTATACAGTACCACGTAATCAGTGAAGGTATACAGTACCACGTAATCAGTGAAGGTATACAGTACCACGTAATCAGTGAAGGTATACAGTACCACGTAATCAGTGAAGGTATACAGTACCACATAATCAGTGAAGGTATACAGTACCACATAATCAGTGAAGGTATACAGTACCACGTAATCAGTGAAGGTATACAGTACCACATAATCAGTGAAGGTATACAGTACCACATAATCAGTGAAGGTATACAGTACCACGTAATCAGTGAAGGTATACCACTTGCTCTGTTCCTCTCGCTGGTCATAATTCAAATACATTATAATAGTGAGTCTTGCAAAAGTTTCCTGTTTCCAGTGACAACTCCTCTTTTAGAAGGTGAGGTCACTGCCACTCATGGTTGATCCAGCCTCTAAAAGTCTGTCATGGGGTGGGGGCATTAAGCTAACATATATAATTGTTTTAATATGGTCATACCATGGTTCATTTAGCCATTTCATTTTACATTTTAGGTACAATTTTTAAATTGGCCTTTACTACCATAGCCCATAGAAACACATTGAATAACACATTCATTTAGAAATGTCTGTCCTATATCTAGGAGATATACATTTGGGGACACATATTTCACCCCTTATTTTTGTTGTAAAAGTCCCGTGACACTTGTGAAGGTCATAGAGCAAAACGAAGAACACCATCGTGTCCGTAATAGTTTGTAAGCTAAACCATTCAGACGCTACAGACATTTTTGCAAGATGACCATTTTTTCATGATGTCTCATGGTCTGACAAACACCGCTGTAGCTCGGCCACCTTCTACCGCAGATGTCTCATGGTCTGACAAACACCGCTGTAGCTCGGCCACCTTCCACCGCAGATGTCTCATGGTCTGACAAACACCGCTGTAGCTCGGCCACCTTCCACCGCAGATGTCTCATGGTCTGACAAACACCGCTGTAGCTCGGCCACCTTCCACCGCAGATGTCTCATGGTCTGACAAACACCGCTGTAGCTCGGCCACCTTCCACCGCAGATGTCTCATGGTCTGACAAACACCGCTGTAGCTCGGCCACCTTCCACCGCAGATGCGAAGTCTGACATAGGCAGATGCGGTGGACTGAGGCAGCTTAAACTGATAGATTGTTATGGGGTTTTGTTATATTAAGTTACTTAGATTGATGCACTGAAGAGTCAGTAGACTCCGGCGATAGCTGACACCCGCACAGCTGATGTTTTTCTGTTTTGGCGGTGTCGGAAGAGTAACTGTGTTGGCGCAGCTTCTCTTGCTGCCATTGTCAGGAAGCCACACCCATCCCACTCCCGTTAGAAGTTCAGAAGGAGAAAGTGTAGGATATATAGAAATAATGATGCTGAAATCATGAGGGTTTCTACCCTCATCTTACATTCCAGTATTCAAACTTGTAAACGAGGCTGCATGGGATTTCTCTTAATGTGACTCCATGCAGCCAATGGCAACGTCCGCTTGAGGTATAATGCCAGGAGCTGCGTGTGGATTTGATAACTTTAACGCAGTTCCACCTCAAACACCGCTATGCGGATGTCAGCTAGAATCTGATAGAATCTAAACCTCTTGTTTCAGTCGATGGGTGTGAATCTGATAGAATCTAAACCTCTTGTTTCAGTCGATGGGTGTGAATCTGATAGAATCTAAGCCTCTTGTTTTAATTGAAAGGTGTGGATCTGATAGAATCTAAGCCCCTTGTTTCAGTTGAAGGGTGTGGATCTGATAGAATCTAAGCCTCTTGTTTCAGTCGATGGGTGTGAATCTGATAGAATCTAAGCCTCTTGTTTTAATTGAAAGGTGTGGATCTGATAGAATCTAAGCCCCTTGTTTCAGTTGAAGGGTGTGGATCTGATAGAATCTAAGCCTCTTGTTTCAGTTGAAAGGTGTGGATCTGATAGAATCTAAGCCTCTTGTTTCAGTTGACGGGTGTGGATCTGATATAATCTAAGCCTGTCGTTTCAGTTTGAAGTTTTCAATTTACATAACGATGAAAATAATGTAATTGAAGCAATTTCGAGGCTGTATCTAAAATGAAAGTCTATCATTTGCAGAGCTTGTGTTAATAATGTCATTATTAGGAACAATGACAAACACCAGTTAAAAAGGCAGACTGATTCCCGTTCAGCTGACACACAACAAAAGCATCAAATGAGGGCGCCCCATCACCCAAGCATCAAACAAGAAGCTATGGAAATCTTGGAGGACATGTTAAGCTATTGTTTCTCACAATGTCACATCTGCACAAAATGTGTAATGTACAGTATTGACCAAATGCTTTCTAAAGATTTAAAATATATCAATTGGATTCACATAACATCTTAACTACATGACAAGTTCTAACATGCTATGGTAATGTCTTAAATAACCATTTCCACTAGGGGGAGTACAGCCCCTAAACAACAGAGCCCAGTGCTGATCACAACATTGCTTATGTCTTGCATCAGCAATGAGGTTAGGTTCCCTCAGTGACAATTGTCTTAATCTATTCTATTCTATGCTCTGCATCGCCAATTAAGATACACTAAAAGATCAGTCAGCTTTGGCCAATAACATTGTAACTTCTAGCCAATTTGAAACTTGTGCCCATAGTATTTAGACCAGGGCTCTCCAACCCTGTTCCTGGAGAGCTACCCTCCTATAGGTTTACACCAAGGCTCTCCAACCCTGTTCCTGGAAAGCTACCCTCGTGTAGGTTTACACCAGGACTCTCCATCCCTGTTCCTGGAAAGCTACCCTCATATAGGTTTACACCAGGGCTCTCCAACCCTGTTCCTGGAAAGCCACCCTCCTGTAGGTTTACACCAGTGCTCTCCAACCCTGTTCCTGGAGAGCCACCCTCCTGTAGGTTTACACCAGGGCTCTCCAACCCTGTTCCTGGAGAGCTACCCTCCTGTAGGTTCTCTCCAACCCGAGTTGTAACTAACCTGGTTCAGCTTAACAAGCAGCTAATTATTAGAACCAGGTGAGCAAGATTAGAGTTGGAGTGAAACCCTACAGGACGGTATCTCTCCAGGAACAGGGTTGGAGTGAAACCCTACAGGACAGTATCTCTTCAGGAACAGGGTTGGAGTGAAACCCTACAGGACAGTATCTCTCCAGGAACAGGGTTGGAGTGCAACCCTACAGGACGGTCTCTCTCCAGGAACAGGGTTGGAGTGAAACCCTACAGGACGGTATCTCTCCAGGAACAGAGTTGGAGTGAAACCCTACAGGATGGTATCTCTCCAGGAACAGAGTTGGAGTGAAACCCAACAGGACAGTATCTCTCCAGGAACAGGGTTGGAGTGAAACCCTACAGGACGGTCTCTCTCCAAGAACAAGGCACACGCTAATCACCACCACACCACCACACACGCTAAACACCACCACACCACTACACACGCTTAACACCACCACACACACTAAACACCACCACACACGCTAATATATACCATTTAGCAGACGCTTTTATCCAAAGCGACTTACAGTCATGTGTGCATACATTCTACGTATGGGTGGTCCCGGGAATCGAACCCACTACCCTGGCGTTACAAGCGCCATGCTCTACCAACTGTGCTACAGAAGGACCAAACACCACCACACACACTAAACACCTCTACACACGCTAAACACCACCACACACGCTAAACACCACCACACACGCTAAACACCACCACACCACTACACACGCTAATCACCACCACACACGCTAACCACCACCACACCACGACACACGCCAAACACCACCACACGCTAAACACCACCACACACGCTAACCACCACCACACCACTACACACGCTAAACACCACCACACCACTACACACGCTAAACACCACTACACACGCTAAACACCACCACACCACTACACACGCTAAACACCACCACACCCCACACACTAAGCACCAACACACACACACTAAATACCACCACACCACACACACTAAACACCACCACACACACACACTAAATACCACCACACACCAAACACACTAACCACCACCACACACTACAAACACTAAACACCACCACACCCACTAAACACCACCACACACCACACACAATAAACATCACCACGCACACACACACAAAACACCACCACCACACACACACACCCTAAACACACACTATACACCACACATACACACAACACCACCACACACAACACCACCACCAAACACACACACTAAACACCACCACACACACCGCACACACACACAAACCACCACCACACACACACACAAAATACCACCACACACACACACACACACACACTAAACACCACCACACATATAAACTAAAAACCACCACACACACACACTAAACACCACCACACAACACACACATGGACAAGGACAAACACTGACCACAACACACACATGGACAAGGACAAACACTGACCACAACACACACGGACAAAGACAAACACTGACAACGACAGGACAGGAAAAAGGGCAAGCCTATCCAAGAATCACAATGATGTAAAAGAGGAACAATTCTAAACATTCCTTCACACCACATTATTTTCATGATTTTATATTTTTTATTTCACCTTTATTTAACCACGTAGGCTAGTTGAGAACAAGTTCTCATTTACAACTGCGACCTGGCCAAGATAAAGCAAAGCAGTGCGACACAAACATCAACAGAGTTAGTTACACACGGAATAAACTAACATACAGTCAATAACACCATAGAAAAAAGTCTAGTGTGTGCAAATGAGGTAAGATAAGGGAGTTAAGGAAATAAATAGGTTATAGTGGCGAAATAACTACAATTTAGCAATTAAACACTGTAGTGATAGATTTGCGGAAGATGAATGTGCAAGTAGAGATACTGGGGTGCAAAGGAGCAAAAATAAATAAATAACAGTATGGGGATGAGGTAGTTGGATGGGCTATTTACAAGATGGGCTATGTACAGGTGCAGTGATCTGGAAGCTGTTCTGACAGCTGGTGCTTAAAGTTAGTGAGGGAGATATGAGTCTCCAGCTTCAGTGATTTTTGCAATTAGTTCCAGTCATTGGCAGCAGAGAACTGGAACAAAAGGCGGCCAAAGGAGGAATTAGCTTTGGGGGTGACCAGTGAAATATACCTGTTGGAGAACGTGCTGCGGGTGGGTGCTGCTATGGTGACCAGTGAGCTGAGATAAGGCAGTGCTTTACCTAGCAAAGACTTATAGATGACCTGGAGCCAGTGGGTTTGGCGACGAATATGAAGCAAGAGCCAGACAACAAGAGCATACAGGTTGCAGTGTTGGGTAGTATATGGGGCTTTGGTGACAAAACTGTGATAGACGGCATCCAATTTGCTGAGTAGAGTGTTGGAGGCTATTTTGTAGAAGAGTTTACAGTCTAACCAGACACCTAGGTATTTGTCCACATATTCTAAGTCAGAACTGTCCAGAGTAGTGATGCTGGATGGACAGACAGGTGCTGGTAGCGATCAATTGAAGAGCATGCATTTAGCTTTACTTGCATTTAAGAGCCGTTGGAGGCCACGGAAGGAGAGTTGTATGGCATCGAAGCTCATCTGGAGGATAGTTCATACAGTGCCCAAAGAAGGGCCAGAAGTATACAGAATGTTATCGTCTGCGTAGAGGTGGATCAGAGAATCACCAGCAGCAAGAGCGACATCATCGATGTAAACAGATAAGAGAGTCGGCCCGAGAACTGAACCCTGTGGCACCCCCATGGAGACTATAAACTATCAAAATAAAGAAAGTCGCACACTCCATGTATAATCTCCCAGCAATTGAATGGGTATTTACCAACGTTTCGGCATCACTGTGCCTTCCTCAAGGTAATGTCATGAATACTTGCACCAGGTGCTTGCACTGAGTGTCTACATAACCTGGTTTAAGTATTCATGACATTACCCTGAGAAAGGCACAGTGATGCCGAAACGTTGAAAAATACCCACTACATTTCTGGGAGATTATACATGGAGTGTGCGACTTTATTTTAATAGTTTATAGTTTATTCACCGTTAGTCAGCACCTCCACACAAACTATTATTCTGGGTGTGCACCATCTCATGTTTCTTAACCCCCATAGAGACTTCCAGAGGTCCGGACAACAGGCCCTCCGATTTGACACACTTAACTCTGTCTGAGAAGTAGTTGTTGAACCAGGCGAGGCAGTCATTTGAGAAACCAAGGCAGTTGAATCTGCTGATAAGAATGTGGGGATTGACAGAGTCGAAAACCTTGGCCAGGTCTATGAATACAGCTGCACAGTACTGTCTCTTATCGATGGCAGTTCTGATATCATTTAGGACCTTGAACGTGGCAGAGGTGCACCCGTGACCAGCTCGGAAACCAGATTGCATAGCGGAGAAGGTACGGTGGGATGGAGGGTGTGGGGGATTTGGAAACAACGGGATGAAAAAAAACACAGTTGACTTGCTCTTTAAATGTTTACATTAAATAATAAAATACTGAGTGTTTCAATCTGTCCTTTATTTTCTGAGTGAACCTATCAGAGATGAGAGCAGGATCTCACCTGAGGGAGTGCTGTGGATGGAGGAGCTGATTCTGGACTTGGCCTCGGTCAGCTTGGACACACTGTTGGCCCTCATGCGAGGAGCCAGTTTGTTGTCGGTGGGGGAGCGGAGGCCCAGGCGCAGTATGGTCTCTGCAGACAGGCGAGGGGAGGAGGTGCTGCTCCGACCTACTGTACACTCTGAGTCACTACGGGCCGAGATGGAGCCCAGCCGTGTCCTCCTGGGCTGGGCCAACATGTCCAGCCGCGAGGGCCCTTTACGACCAGATGGAGGCTTGGATGTGGAACTGGTGGTGGACACCTCGGAGGCCACAGACATCCTGTCTGCATCGGCCTGGTCCGTGTCGGATGTGTCCCCCAGCCGGGCCCGGCGGAGCAGGGAGGTTCTGGTAGGCCGTGGCTGGGGCAGAGAGGCCTGTTTCCCCAGGGAGGAAGCTGTGGCGGCCTGGAGAGTCTTACTAGACTTACTGGAGCTGGTCTTGCAGCTGGATTTGGCTTCCAGTTTGGAATGTAGCAGGTCATCCGTAGAGGTGAAGTGGCTGCGGCCGTATGTGCGACTATGCAAACTCTCCTGGTCAGAGGAAAGAATGTCGGAGATGGGGAAGGACGAGGTCTGGTCGTCATCTGTGAGATCCTGGGAGGGTTGCCGTGCCCGCGACGAGGCAGGCTGGACGGAGCGGCGAGCATCTAGCCGGCTGGGATCAGTTCTGGTCTTGGTCTTTCTCTCCAAGCGCTCGCGAGCGTTGGTGCTGGCAGCGGTTTTGGAGGTTGAGCCCAGGTTGCTCTTCTCCTTGTACAGGCTGCTGAGGGAGCGGCGTTTCTGGTGAGCTGGTTTCTTTTCTCCCGCCCCTGCTGCCTGGTTGTAGGTGCTGGCCGTGTCCACGTCTGACTCAGGGGAGAAGCCTGCACGGTCGGCTCTGTCCAGCTTGTTCTCAGCCCTCAGCTTGGCCTCCAGGAAGGCCATGACAGCCTCTGTGTCCTTCAGCAGGGTGGCTGTGTCCATGCTGCCCACAGAGTCACTGTGCTCGCGGCCCAGGACACCGGCATCACCTTTGATTCGAGGGATCAGCTCGATGGGCACCGCACCACTGGGCTTCTCAATGGTGAAGCTGCCCTGACGGACTAGAGGCTTGCCCCCCAACTTCTCCCCCCTGTCCCCTCCTCCTTTGCTGTGGTGCTGAATCCTATCCTCCGCCCGCCTCCTCCTCTCCTCTGACCTCTTCTCACTGCTGCTCATAGGTCTGAGAGAGGGCTTGGAGGAGGCCTGTAGTGGGGCCTTGGTCTGGTTCATCATATCCCCCTCCTCTATGGAGGTAAAACACGCCCTTTCTCCTTCATTCTCCACCTGCCTCTCCTTTTCCTGGGGCTCCGTGTCCTGTTTCTCCCCGATCTCTGAGCGATGCAGGCCCAGGCCGCTCAAGCTCTTCCCTGGTTTGGCCCGGGGGTTGTCGATGGGGAGCTGGGGGAGGGTCCTGCGTTTACGCTCGGTGAGACTGGAGGTGGCAGAGCTGGTACTTCGGATGGAAACGCCCGACTCAAAGGCATCCGCTTCTGGAAGAAAAAAATAAATAGTAAAGCTACATTTCTTAATCAAATTAAATAAATATTGCTCAACCATAGTAATTTAGTGCCATTATGTGGTGAAAATACACCTTAGTTAAGACAGATGCAGATTGACATTAGCCTGATTTTGGTAAATATAGGAGCCCTACTGTACCTCTCTGCTGATGGACGAAGGCAGGCGACTCAGCACCAGACCCCTCTGGGTCGGTTCTGGTGTGGTTTGCAGCTGGACTGGTCCACTGAGACACCCAGTGACTACTGCCCACTGCCACCGAGTCCTCAGACATACTCTGACAGGAGAGAAGAGAGCGCAGACACAGTTAGCCTAGTCTCTTGTCAGACTCGTGGCATTCCACTCCATTTAGAGAAACAGCGGTTGTGGGAAAAGACTACAGTTAACCTACTAAATCAACCGGATCCCTGCTACTGGCCACCTAGAGCTGGAGGAAGTACTCACATGTAGCGGAGGACACAGAAGACAACTCTGCTGCCATTCATTCACCTCTGAGTGGTCTTATGTTTAAGTGATGAGCCTGAAGAGTTATCATACTCATTACGTATTAGCTGATTCATATTTTAAACCAAGCATGGTGTAGAATAGAGGACCCAGAGTAGCCAAGGGAGGTGATCGGTGGGAATGAAGACCCATGATTGTAGAAAACAATACTTGAATTTATTACAGATACAGGATTTCAGAATAAATGGCTTGTCTCACACAGTTGTCCATAGCAGCAACATTCAGGATACGAAATCTCACAAAAATGATGGCGTTTCTAAAGCTCAGCCCCTTAATAGGGTTCCTACTTCAGCTTAGACTGGGCTTAAATGCTAAACAGTATACCTAGGGATTACCCCTTTTCCAGCTCTAAACAGAGCAACGCTCTCATTACTGGGACTAAAGAGAGTCTATCAGAACAGCCTAAATCAACTGCCTGTACAAACAGGCCGCAACAAACAAATTGCTATGGAGCACATTATAAAATGGTGTTCAACCCTGAGCTGAGAGAAAAGGACAGCATGCATCCCTTCACTACTCAGCCCCACCAACACTTATTAACCAATGAGAATGAGCATTTAATTTGAAGAACTTTACTTGTTAAATTAGACCAGGTAGCACTTTGGGAAACATTATTTAAGTTAATTGCATGAATTAGTTTAAATGACCATATTCAGTCATGTAATTTAGTCATGTCCACTTCAGTTTAAAAGAGAGAGCTAAATCAAATTGAACATGATTAGAAATACTACCGTGGGAGAAAGGATGAATGTGTCACTGTCTGTCACCTCAAATCTTTCTCTCGACCTGTGTGTACCTACAGTTGAAGTCGGAAGTTTACATACACCTTAGCAAAATACATTTAAACTTTTTCACAATTCCTTACATTTAATCCTAGTAAAAATGCCCTGTCTTAAGTCAGTTAGGATCACCACTTTATTTTAAGCATGTGAAATGTCAGACTAATAGTAGAGAGAATTATTTATTTCACCTTTTATTTCTTTCATCACATTCCCAGTGGTTTACATAAACTCAAAAAGTGCAATCTTTGTCCCCATGTGCAGTTGCAAACTGTAGTCTGGCTTTTTTATGGCGGTTTGGGCAGTGGCTTCTTCCTTGCGGAGCAGCCTTTCAGGTTATGTCGATATAGGACTAGTTTTACTGTGGATATAGATACTTTTGTACCTGTTTCCTCCAGCATCTTCACAAGGTCATTTGCTGTTGTTATGGGATTGATTTGCAATTCCTGCACCAAAGTACATTCCTCTCCAGGAGACAAAACACGTCACCTTTCTGAGCGGTATGATGGCTAAGTGGTCCCATGGTGTTTATACATACGTACTATTGTTTGTACAGATGAACATGGTACCTTCAGGCGTTTGGAAATTGCTCCCAAGGATGAACCAGAGTTGTGGAGGTCTACAATTTTTTCCCGAGGTCTTGGCTGATTTCTTTTGATTATCCCATGATGACAAGCAAGTTTGAAGGTAGGCCTTGAAATACATCCACAGGTACACCTCCAATTGACTAAAATTATGTAAATTAGCCTATCAGAAGCTTCTAAAGTTGTGACATCATTTTCTGGAATTGTCCAAGCTGTTTAAAAGGCACAGTCAACTTAGTGTATGTAAACTTCTGACCCATGGAATTGTGATACATTGAATTATAAGTGAAATAATCTGTCTATAAACAATTGTTGGAAAAATTACTTGTGTCATGCACAAAGTAGATATCCTAACTGACTTGCCAAAACTATAGTTTGTTAACAAGAAATGTGTGGAGTGGTTGAAAAACGAGTTTTAATGACTCCAACCTAAGTGTATGTAAACTTCCAATATGCAATATGAATGCCAGTCATCCAATATGCTGTAATAGAAACATGTTCATAAAAAATGTTCATTAAATCAGATTGACGATTGTAGACTATACTAGACTATTGTGGACTATACTAAACTGTTGTAGACTATCCTAGCATATTGTAGACTATACTATATTGTTGTGGACTATACTAGGCTATTGTAGACGTAGACCATACTAGACTATTGTCAACTACACTAGACTGTTGTAGACCATCCTAGACTATTGTGGACTATATACAGTCTCCTTCCTCCCTTTGTGGTTTGTATGGAACTTGCCTGGAGGGGACAGAGCATCATTTCTCTCTATGAACTAGGTCACAGACTGAGTGGCCTACTCTGTGAAATACAAGGACCCGGGGAGTGCCTGGTTGACACACAACTACTCCCCTTCCAATAGAGTAATCTTAATGCAATCTGGAGCTCTTGCTTTCCTATATTTATAGAACAGATGCAATTAATTTGATCCCCATGTTGTTGCAGGACATTTTGTGTATGTTATTCACATTTTTAAACGGATTCTAAAGTTTGTAATTTCCACTAACATTTCTGACTTCATTTGCACCAACTAAAATGTATCAATGCCTACAAAAATGTCAATTCCTTATAATCCACACAATAATTCACATTTCCTGTTGCTGCAGGATTATTTTCCACCTGTGAGAAAAGGATCATCTGTAAATATACTGAACAAAAATGTAAATGCAACATGTAAAGTGTTGGTCCCATGTTTCATGAGCTAAAGTAAAAAGCAAAAAAGATTATTTCTCTCAAATTGTGTGCACAAATGTGTTTACATCCCTGTTAGTGAGCATTTCTCCTTTGCCAAAATAATCCATCCACCCTGACAGATGTAGCATATCAAGAAGCAGATTAAACAGCATGATCATTAATGTATGTAGTTCTGTCCTTGAGCTGTTATTGTCTATGTTCTGTATTATGTCATTCTGCATTATGTTTCATGTTTTATGGTGACCCCAGGAAAAGAAGCTGTTGCTTTTGCAACAGCCTTTTGGGGATCCTAATAAAATACAACCCCCCAAAAAAAAAAAAAAAACACAGGTGCAACTTGTGCTGGGGATAATAAAAGGCCACTCTAAAATGTTCAGTTCTGTCACACAACACAACGCCACAGATGTCTCAGAAATCTCAGATGTCCATCAGCCACTCCTTGGGCTACAATAGCTATTTTGCCAATTGGCTTGGACACCTTTTACAGCCGACACGGAGCCCTGACGATCCATCATGACTGGTCTACTGACGTAACTGTCCGAGAGGGCTTCAACAGACTATTCCATCGCGACGTCCCCCTAAGGCCCTTCTGCTAGACTGCTAGACCCGGCCCTCTGAATCGCCGTGCCTCCAGCTCGCTTAGCTACACACTGGACCCTATGATCACTTGGCTAAGCATGCCTCTCCCTAATGTCAATATGCATTGCCCATTGCTGTTTTGGTTAGTGATTATTGTCTTATTTCACAGTAGAGCCTCCAGCCCTGCTCAATATGCCTTAACTAGCATTTTGTTCCACCTTCAACACATGTGGTGACCTTGCCTGGTTTAAATGGTGTCTCTAGAGACAAAACCTCTCTCATTGTCACTCAATGCCTAGGTTTCTCTCCACTCTGCTGTCTTCAACCTGGATCTCAGCGATCACTGCCTCATTGCCTGCGTACGTAACGGGTCCGTGGTCAACCGACCAACCCTCCTCACTGTCAAACGCTCCTTAAAACAATTCAGTGAGCAGACCTTTCTAATCGACCTGGCCACGGAATCCTGGAAGGATGTTGATCTCATTCCATCAGTAGAGGATGCCTGGTTACTCTTTAAAAGTGCTTTCCTCACCATCTTAAAAAAGCATGCCCCATTCAAAAAATGTAGAACCAGGAACAGATGTAGCCCTTGGTTCACTCCAGACCTGACTGCTCTTGACCAGCACAAAAACATCCTGTGGCGTATTGCATTAGCATCGAATAGCCCCCGCGATATGCACATTTTCAGGGAAGTTAGGAACTAATATACACAGGCAGTTAAGAAAGCAAAGGCTAGCTTTTTCAAACAGAAATTTGCATCCTGAAGAACAAACTCCAAAAAGTTATGGGACACCTCCTCCCAGCTGCCCACTGCACTGAGGCTAGGAAACACTGTCGCCACAAATAAATCCACTATAGTTGATCATTTCAGTAAGCATTTTTCTACGGCTGGCCATGCTTTCCACCTGGCTACCCCTACCCCGGTCAACAGCTCTGCACACCCCACAGCCTCCCCATTTCTCATTCACCCAAATCCAGATAGCTGATGTTCTGAAAGAGCTGCAAAATCTGGACCCCTACAAATTAGCTGGGCTAGATAATCTGGACCCTCTCTTTGTAAAATTATCCACCGCAATTTTCGCAACCCCTATTACTAGCCTGTTCAACCACTCTTTGGATTTGATATTTGTATCGTCTGAGATCCCTCAAGATTGGAAAGCTGCTGTGGTCATCCCCCTCTTCAAAGAGGGAGACACGTTATATCCAAACTGTTACAGACCTATATCTATCCTACCCTGCCTTTCAAAAGGTCTTCGAAAGCCAAGTTAACAAACAGATCACCGACCATTTCGAATCCCACCGTACCTTCTCCACTTTGCAATCTGTTTTCCGAGCTGGTCATGGGTGCACCTCAGCCACGCTCAAAGTCCTTAACGATATCATAACCGCCATCGAAAAAAATCCAATGCAGCTGTATTCATCGACCTGGGCAAGGCTTTCGACTCTGTCAATCACCACATTCTTATCAGCAGACTCAACAGCCTTGGTTTCTCAAATGACTGCCTCACCTGATTCACCAACTACTTCTCAGATAGAGTTCTGTGTGTCAAATCCTGTTGCCCGGACCTCTGGCAGTCTCTATGGGGGTGCCACAGGGTTCAATTCTCGGGCCAACTATTTTCTCTGTATACATCAATGATGTTGCTCTTGCTGCTGGTGAGTCCCTGATCCACCTCTACGCAGACGACACCATTCTGTATACTTCTGGCCCTTCGTTGGACACGGTGTTAACTAATTTGATTTGATTTGATTTGAGCTTCAATGCCATACAACTCTCATTGCGTGGCCTCCAACTGCTCTTAAATGCAAGTAAAACTAAATGCATGCTCTTCAACCGATCACTGCCCGCATCTGCCTGCCCGTCCAGCATCACTACTCTGGACGGTTCTGACTTAGAATGTGTGGACAACTACAAATACCTAGGTGTCTGGTTAGACTGTAAACTCTCCTTCCAGACTCACATTAAGCATCTCCAATCCAAAATTAAATCTAGAATCGGCTTCTTACTTTGCAATAAAGCATCCCGCACTCATGCTGCCAAAAACGGACTATCCTACCGATCCTTGACTTTGGCAATGTAATTTACAAAATAGCCTCCAACACTCTACTTAGCAAATTGGATGCAGTCTATCACAGTGCCATCAGTTTGTCACCGAAGCCCCATATACTACCTACCACGGCGACCTGTATGCTCTCGTTGGCTGGCCCTCGCTTCATATTCGCCGCCAATTCACTGGCTCCAGGTCATCTATAAATCATTGCTAGGTAAAGCCCCGCCTTATCTCAGCTCACTCTGCCAATGACTGGAACGAATTGCGAAAACCACTGAAGCTGGAGACTCATATCTACCTCACTAACTTTAAGCATAATCTCAGAGCGGCTTACGGATCATTGCACCTGTACATAGCCCATCTGTTAATAGCCCACCCAACTACCTCATGCCCATATTGTTATTTTTTTGTTTTCTTGCTCCTTTGCACCCCAGTATCTCTACTTGCACATTCATCTTCTGCACATCAATCACTCCAGTGTTTAATTGCTCATTTGTAATTCCTTCGCCACTACGGCCTATTTATTGCCTTATCTCCCTTATCTTACCTCATTTGCACAGACTGTATATAGACTTTTCTATTGTGTTACTGACTGTATGTTTGTTTATTCCATGTGTAACTCTGTGTTGTTGTTTGTGTCGCACTGCTTTGCTTTATCTTGACCAGGTCGCAGTTGTAAATGGGAACTTGTTCTCAACTGGCCTACCTGGTTAAATAAAATGTTTAAAAAATGTCTGCGCCCCTGCCCATTCATGTGAAATCCATAGATTAGGGCCTAATGAATGTATTTACATTGACTGATTTCCTTCTATGAACTGTAACTTAGTAAAATCTTGGAAATGTTTTGCATGTTGCGTTTATATTTTTGCTCTGTCATGAGGAAATCAGCACTAGCATTGTTAACTTTTTGTGATCTCTGCCTCTCATTCCTGCCCACTGGGCACAGACATCAATTCGACGTCTATTCAAATCAAACTATTTGTCACATGCGCCGAATACAACAGGTGAAGACCTTACCGTGAAATGCTTACCTATAAGCCCTTAACCAACAATGCAATTTAATTGAAATTACGTGGAAGCAATGTTGATTCAACCAGTGTGTGTGTAGTGGGTGGTTTGTGCATCACTCTCCTCAGAAAACTAAAACAATAGGAGCTCTACTGGAAAATCAATGGTATTTTGGCATATTAACACTCAACAGTTTTCAGAGGCTGCCGCATCCCTAAGAAGGAGTCTGAGGGTCAAGGGAAGAGACAGCGAGTGACTCAACCCAAGTATGTCAGGGCCATAATAATGAAAGTTAGTGATGGATACATTTCAAGCATCACACGCTGAATGAGATAGATGCCACCAGGTGTTGGCAGCCTGGCAGGCTATGATGACTAAAAGCCGTGAGAGATTGGGTGCAATCATTTTTGTCACTATGGAAGGGGTGTTTTACCTCGGATGGAAGGCAGCTTGGTTTCACCGTTTGTCCCATCTCTGTGGTCTTCCTCTCCTTCTTCCCCCCTTCTCCTTGTTGTAGTTCTACTGGTCCTGAGACAGACAGATCCTGGTTCTGCTCCATCCCAAACACCTGAGTATTAAGGTAATAAAGAGCTTCATGACTTTCCACTGTAATCTACTCTACTCAATAGATAAAGGTGGCTGATATTGGACCAACATGAGGGCCAGAGACAATTAAAGCACAGCCCCATACATCCACACAAGGCCAGTGCCATGGTAACAGCACTAGAAAGAACACACATTACAGCCATGTAAAAAACACAAAGAGCAGTGTGCCAATTAGTGTGTCAGCTAATTATAGGAATTACCATAATCACACTTCTAGTTTAGAGAAGACTACCCAGTCCATGCTCTGAATAAAACTGACAACCAATTATTTTATTTAACTAGGCAAGTCAGTTAAGAACTCTTATTTACAGTGACGGCCTAGGAACAGTGGGTTAACTGCTTTGTTCAGGGGCAGAACAACAGACTTTTACCTTGTCAGCTCAGGGATTCAATCGAGCAACCTTTCGGTTAGTGGCCCAATGCTCTAACCACTAGGCTACCTGCCACCAATGCCATCCCCCAACCCACTCCCCTCTTCATCCATTCCCCAAATACCATATTTTATGTCCCAAATACATGTTTAATGAGTGAATAAAGTATATATCAGGGCAACATGTTTAAGTTTATTTGGGGTCATCTTAAGCCGCAGCAGTAAACTCTCCTCTACTTCCGAGAATCTCCCTTCTAGAAAACTTTTCATTCAGCTTGAGAAAGCACGCAGGCAGTTGTTACATGAGCAAATAATGGAGAGCTCGACTGTGAGCCTCAAAATGCCATTTGGAGCCCGTTAGATTTGCTCTACAGCTGTGATCAGACTGAGCACTACACTCTTAGAAAAAAGGCTTCCAAAAGGGTTCTTAGGCTGTCCCCCCTTTTGATTCCAGGTAGAACCCTTTTGGGATTTATGTAGTACCCTCTGTGGAAAAGGTTCTACATGTAACCCAAAAGGGTTCTTCAAAGGGGTACAGTCCCAAAATGTTTTGCATGTCAGCAATCGAGTTTTCAAGATATTGGACTTTCAAAAAGCTAATTGTAACTTGCCACATAACCATGACACAAAATGCACCATATGATGAAAAATGCGTGATGATGTGGCAAGTTATAATTTACTTTTTGAAAGTCATATATCTTGACAAGTTGATTGCTGACATGCAAAACATTTTGATACTGTATCAGGAGTGGACTAATGAAAAAAATACTAAAATATAGTTTGAGTGGATTATTCCTTTAAAGGATTTATGTGGTTTTAATCGTGTTTTTTTATGATGGCAGCTGTTACGCTGGATTGGGCCAGACAAGTTATACACACTACACTCTTAGGAAAACGGGTTCCAAAAGAGTCCTTTGATTGTACGATATCCCTTTTTGGTTCCATGTAGAACCCTCTGTGGAAAGGGTTCTACATGGAACCCTTTTGGGTTCTACCTGGAACCAAAAAGGGTTCTTCAAAGGGTTCTTCTATGGGGACAGCTGAAGAAACCTTTAACGTTCTAGATAACACCTTTTTTTTCTAAGAGTGTATAATAGCCCACTCTCTTAATGTGTATGGCTGTTCATATGAGCTAATCCTAATAAGAACAGAGAGACTTGAGGGAAATAGACCTCCATCTCAGGGCGAGATGTACCATTTACTAATACTAACAGTGACATTTCTTTATTGCTATACTATTGAAAATTAGAGTATTAGTGCCTGATCAAGAACTTCACTGCACCAAAGTTTGAAAGGAATCTTAGATTACATATTGTACAAGGTAAATATTTGAAATAGTCTCGTAATGACCACATTGTTGGACATGAAATACATTACGAAAATAAATACAATTTCCCTTTACCCATGGGTAAGAGAGGACTTAGTCAAATGCTTCTCATTCGAAAAATAGCAATGTAATAGATCAATGTGACGACAGGTCATTACAGCTGAAAAGCTCAGCATGCTTAGTGGACGTTATTTTTGGAGGATATTTCAGAAAACTATAGAAAAATAGCATGCCCTTTGAATGCCCTGTTCAATAAGGTTCATTCAATTATGTTATTTCAAGACACAGAGAACTTGGTCATTCTTACTTTCAAACCAAGTCAACTTTCCTACATGCAATTCAGGTAATATAAAAATAAAATTACATTTGTATTCATTACGATTTTCACAGCAACCCAACCCACAATGATATATCCTTGAGTGGAGTGTGAATATACATCAGAAAGCTGACCATACCTTGTCTATCATGCGCCTGGCCTCCTCCTCCTCAGGGTTGCGGTTCTCCAACTCGATGGTGTAGGTTCCCTTATCACTCTGGTCATCCTCCTGCTCCCTGTCCCTGTCCCCCTGAGACCGAGGGGTCCTCAGACCCTCCTCACTGGGGCTGGGCTCAGTGGTCTGGTGGCCTGTACTGACCGAGCTCCTCCCTATGCTCTGGTCCTCAGACCTCTGCTTCATCAGAACTCGGGCGGCAGTGGGGGCTCCGGCTATCAGGGCCGCTGATAACGGGGCCTTACTGAAGTCTGTGGTCATGGTGGAAGGGGCCTTAGAGTGGGAGGGGGGGGTGGGGCAAAGAGCCTCCCTGGCCGCACCCCCAAGCAGCGGTGCAGTCTGGGAGAAGGAGTAGGAGCGTCGCTTGCGGGGGTTGTCATCGTTGTAGAATTCGATCATGAAGGTAGTCCTGTTGCCGGTAGTCCGACCCCACTGACCTCCCTGTCCTCCCTGCGCCGACCTCAGCCTCTCCTCCAGAGCCAGCCTCCGGCTGCCGAAGCGCAGGCCAATCCCGTTCTCAGAGTCACTCTGGGTACCGTCCTCATGCTTGCTGCCTGGGAGAAGCAAGACAGGAGGAGAGCACAGACCCATAACATCTAACCTCTGACCTTTCAACTGCTAATCATGACCTGGAGAAAGGACATAGTCCTCTATGATGGAATCTAATGTCTCCAGACTTCACCCAGCCACAGTACTACTAGCCCTGCCTCCCTGTGGGCAGAGGGGGAGAGGGGAGGGGGTTGGAGGGTGGAACTGGAGCAGGAAGGGAAGAGGAAGGGAAAGCGGGGGCTCAGGAAGAAGCATGCAGTCAGACGTGACAGTGGTGGGTTCAGAGACAGAATATTACCAGGCCACTCTGGAAACAGAGGCCTTTCATGCAGCAGCAGACAAACAATCTGTTAGGAGCCTCACAATGCTGCGTGTCTCTGAGTGACTAGAGGTGGCTGGCCCCGGCCACAACACCGCCGGCCCCACATGAGTCAGACTGCATCTCCTCCACTCCACCTCATCACACACAGCACACATCAAGCAAAAACAAAACAGTTAAATCTACTATACAGTACAGAGACAATCAACACAGTTAACTGTACTATACAGTACAGAAACAATCAACACAGTTAACTGTACTATACAGTACAGAGACAATCAACACAGTTAACTGTACTATACAGTACAGAGACAATCAACACAGTTAACTGTACTATACAGTACAGGGACAATCAACACAGTTAACTGTACTATACAGTACAGGGACAATCAACACAGTTAACTGTACTATACAGTACAGAGACAATCAACACAGTTAACTGTACTATACAGTACAGAGACAATCAACACAGTTAACTGTACTATACAGTACAGAGACAATCAACAGTTAACTGGACTATACAGTACAGAGACAATCAACACAGTTAACTCTACTACACAGTATAGAGACAATCAACGTAGTTAACTCATCAATCCACACAAAATACCCCATAATGACAAAGAAAAAACAGTATTTTTAAAAACTGAAATATAAAATGTATATAAGTATTCAGACCCTTTACACAATACTTTGTTGAATCATCTTTGGCAGAGATTACGGGTTCAAGTCGGGGCTCTAGCTGTGCGACTCAAGGACATATAGACTTGTCCCGAAGCCACCCCTGCGTTGTCTTGGCTATGTGCTTAGGATTGCTGTACTGTTGGAAGGTCAACCTTCACACCAGTCTGAGGTCCCGAGCATTCTGGAGCAGGATTCCTCTGTACTTTGCTCCATTCATCTTTCCCTCCGTTCATCCCCACAGCATGATGCTGCCACCAGCATGCTTCACCGTAGGGATGATGCCTGGTTTCCTCCAGACGTTCAATCTTGGTTTCATCAGACCAGAGAACCTTGCTGTTATATGCCTTTTACTGAGGAGTGGCTTCCATCTGGCCACTCTACAATAAAGGCCTGATTGGTGGAGTGTTGCATAGATGGTTGTTCTTCTGGAAGGTTCTACCATCTCCACAAAGGAACCATCGGGTTCTTGGTCACCTCCCTGACCAAGGCCCTTCTCCTCCGATTACTCAGTTTGGCTGTGCGGCCAGCTCTAGGAAGAGTCTTGGTGGTTCCAAACTTCTTCTATTGAAGAATGATGGAGGCCACTGTGTTCTTGGGGACCTTCAATGTTTTGGTACACTTCCCCAGATCTGTGCCTTGACACATTCCTGTCTCGGAGCTCTATGGACAAGACTTCATGGCTTGGTCAATGATCTACACCTGCATTGCTTGCTGTTTGGGGTTTTAGGCTGGGTTTCTGTACAGCACTTTGAGATATCAGCTGATGTACGAAGGGCTATATAAATACATTTGATTTGATTAATGGAAACATTTTGAGTCTCTGAGCAAGGGGTCTGAATACTTAAGTAAATATGGTATTTCTGTTTTCATTTTTAATAGATTAGGAAATATTTCTAAAAACCTGTTTTCGCTTCATCATTATGGGGTAGTGTGTAGATTGATGATTTATAAGGCTGTAACGTAACAAAATGTGGAAAAAGTCAAAGGATTTGAATACTCTCTGAATGCACTATATTTCTTTATTGTTTTCCCCTAACCCTACCAGCCCTCCCCTAATTGTAGTAAACTAATGGACAACAATACTTAGGCTTCTACTTCCAGCTTATACATACTATATACAATTTTCTGACAAGAAACAAAGTGGACTATAATATAAAATATTGGAAGGTGAACAGCCAACAAAACAACAATTAACCATAGTCCACAGCACAGCAGCGCAAACACTAAGACACAGACAAATGTCAAATCTCCATCACACAGTTTTAAAACACACAACATTCACAACATAACATATTGTTAATCTTCTACAGGTTAACAGAGACTAAAACCACCAAAACGTAACAGATTAACCTGTTAACCTGTTCATTTACGTCACAAACAACAAAGTTAACCCTCTCCATGATGACTGCACTGAGCACCACTGAGCAAGCCTCACACACAGCTCTCTGTCCCTGGGCTGATGACTGCACTGAGCTCCACTGAGCAAGCCTCACACACAGCTCTCTGTCCCTGGGCTGATGACTGCACTGAGCACCACTGAGCAAGCCTCACACACAGCTCTCTGTCCCTGGGCTGATGACTGCACTGAGCTCCACTGAGCAAGCCTCACACACAGCTCTCTGTCCCTGGGCTGATGACTGCACTGAGCACCCCTGAGCAAGCCTCACACACAGCTCTCTGTCCCTGGGCTGATGACTGCACTGAGCTCCACTGAGCAAGCCTCACACACAGCTCTCTGTCCCTGGGCTGATGACTGCACTGAGCTCCACTGAGCACGCCTCACACACAGCTCTCTGTCCCTGGGCTGATGACTGCACTGAGCTCCACTGAACAAGCCTCACACACAGCTCTCTGTCCCTGGGCTGATGACTGCACTGAGCTCCACTGAGCACGCCTCACACACAGCTCTCTGTCCCTGGGCTGATGACTGCACTGAGCTCCACTGAGCACGCCTCACACACAGCTCTCTGTCCCTGGGGCTAATGACTGCACTGAGCACCACTGAACATGCCTCACACAAACATGCACACCTCCAAAACTCACAGTCCTGACCGCCTGCAGCATGAGAACTCCAACCACAACACCGACCCCTGTTTCTTCCTCCCCTCGATCCCACAGCTAGACTCCCACAATAGCCTTTGGAAGGTACAGCTTCAGAATACACCCCATAAATCAAGTACAGGAAAAACGCCTCAAAGTACAGCAGCCAAACATTGTATTTATTTATTTATTTTACTAGGCAAGTCAGTTAAGAACAAATTCTTACTTTCAATGACGGCCTAGGAACAGTGGGTTACCTGCCTGTTCAGGGGCAGAATGACAGATTTGTACCTTGTCAGCTCGGGGATTTGAACTTGCAACCTTTCGGGTTACTAGTCCAACGCTCTAGGCTACCCTGTCGCCCCAATACAGTAGGGGCTGTAGCACTCAGCAGCTCAGCCTCTGACTTCACTTTTGTACGTGCTATGTGCTTCATAAATCTCCATTTATACCACTCTGTCTGCACGCCATCCCCAGGCACAGCTATCGTACCACAGAAATTGGCAGCCATTTAATTAGCCAGCTCCAAAGAGTAGCTAGCGCCCAGCCCACACTCTCTATTGAGTCCTGTCAAACAGCGTCCTACAAAAGGCCCAGACATGGTGATGAAGATGCAGACAGAGATAGTGGCAAGGCTCCAATTAAAATATGAACCAACTAAAGCACTATGTGGATGAATCATTAAGGAGATGTGATGGATGTGGCTTGGCTCCTTGGTGTACAGCAGAAAATGAGTGCAGGGAGAGTGGAGAATGGGGGAGGCAGGCAGAAAGGCAGAAAGGCAGGTGGCCTACTGTGCCATCCATGCTAAGCTCAGTCAATGGGTGTGAGAGCTGGGAGATGGCTGGGGGATTTAGAAGTGCTGGGGACTAATCCTGAGGAAGTAGACAATTCGGACTGCCATTGACAAAGCCATGGCTGAGAGATTTAAGAATGAAGAATCATTAGAATCAGAGTGGGAGGATGTACATAGAGAGTCATAGGGGCGTGTCTCCGTCACTGACATACAGTACTAAGGAGGGTTGGACTTTATTTGCTTCAGGGTGGGGACCTTAATACAATTACATAAACAGACAATATTTAATATAAGGGACCTTTAGAGTTACATCATATCATCATGGAGATGATATGACATCAGAGTCCCCTTGAGAAGAAGAATCATACAGATAGATACTGTAAGACATTCAGATGAGTAGCATGTAAAGCCTTCTAGCAGGATGAAAGTCAGATCAGGCTACAGGGGAAGTAAACACGCCATGGCCTATCCTGCCTTCTCTCCTGTCTGACTGCCTACAGGAGGAGTAAACACGCCATGGCCTATCCTGCCTTCTCTCCTGTCTGACTGCCTACAGGAGGAGTAAACACGCCATGGTCTTTCCTGCCTTCTCTCCTGTCTGACTGCATACAGGAGGAGTAAACACGCCATGGCCTATCCTGCCTTCTCTCCTGTCTGACTGCCTACAGGAGGAGTAAACACGCCATGGCCTATCCTGCCTTCTCTCCTGTCTGACTGCCTACAGGAGGAGTAAACACGCCATGGCCTATCCTGCCTTCTCTCCTGTCTGACTGCCTACAGGAGGAGTAAACACACCATGGCCTATCCTGCCTTCTCTCCTGTCTGACTGCCTACAGGAGTAGTAAACACGCCATGGCCTATCCTGCCTTCTCTCCTGTCTGACTGCATACAGGAGGAGTAAACACGCCATGGCCTATTCTGCCTTCTCTCCTGTCTGACTGCCTACAGGAGGAGTAAACAGGCCATGGCCTATCCTGCCTTCTCTCCTGTCTGACTGCCTACAGGAGGAGTAAACACGCCATGGCCTATCCTGCCTTCTCTCCTGTCTGACTGCCTACAGGAGTAGTAAACAGGCCATGGTCTTTCCTGCCTTCTCTCCTGTCTGACTGCCTACAGGAGGAGTAAACACGCCATGGTCTTTCCTGCCTTCTCTCCTGTCTGACTGCATACAGGAGTAGTAAACAGGCCATGGCCTATCCTGCCTTCTCTCCTGTCTGACTGCCTACAGGAGTAGTAAACACGCCATGGCCTATCCTGCCTTCTCTCCTGTCTGACTGCCTACAGGAGTAGTAAACAGGCCATGGTCTTTCCTGCCTTCTCTCCTGTCTGACTGCCTACAGGAGTAGTAAACACGCCATGGTCTTTCCTGCCTTCTCTCCTGTCTGACTGCATACAGGAGTAGTAAACACGCCATGGTCTTTCCTGCCTTCTCTCCTGTCTGACTGCCTACAGGAGTAGTAAACAGGCCATGGTCTTTCCTGCCTTCTCTCCTGTCTGACTGCCTACAGGAGTAGTAAACACGCCATGGTCTTTCCTGCCTTCTCTCCTGTCTGACTGCATACAGGAGTAGTAAACACGCCATGGTCTTTCCTGCCTTCTCTCCTGTCTGACTGCCTACAGGAGTAGTAAACAGGCCATGGTCTTTCCTGCCTTCTCTCCTGTCTGACTGCCTACAGGAGTAGTAAACACGCCATGGTCTTTCCTGCCTTCTCTCCTGTCTGACTGCATACAGGAGGAGTAAACAGGCCATGGTCTTTCCTGCCTTCTCTCCTGTCTGACTGCCTACAGGAGTAGTAAACAGGCCATGGCCTATCCTGCCTTCTCTCCTGTCTGACTGCCTACAGGAGGAGTAAACAGGCCATGGTCTTTCCTGCCTTCTCTCCTGTCTGACTGCCTACAGGAGGAGTAAACAGGCCATGGTCTTTCCTGCCTTCTCTCCTGTCTGACTGCCTACAGGAGGAGTAAACAGGCCATGGCCTATCCTGCCTTCTCTCCTGTCTGACTGCCTACAGGAGGAGTAAACAGGCCAATGGTCTTTCCTGCCTTCTCTCCTGTCTGACTGCCTACAGGAGGAGTAAACAGGCCATGGTCTTTCCTGCCTTCTCTCCTGTCTGACTGCCTACAGGAGTAGTAAACAGGCCATGGTCTTTCCTGCCTTCTCTCCTGTCTGACTGCATACAGGAGGAGTAAACAGGCCATGGCCTATCCTGCCTTCTCTCCTGTCTGACTGCATACAGGAGGAGTAAACACGCCATGGTCTTTCCTGCCTTCTCTCCTGTCTGACTGCCTACAGGAGGAGTAAACACGCCATGGTCTTTCCTGCCTTCTCTCCTGTCTGACTGCATACAGGAGGAGTAAACAGGCCATGGTCTTTCCTGCCTTCTCTCCTGTCTGACTGCCTACAGGAGGAGTAAACAGGCCATGGTCTTTCCTGCCTTCTCTCCTGTCTGACTGCCTACAGGAGTAGTAAACAGGCCATGGTCTTTCCTGCCTTCTCTCCTGTCTGACTGCATACAGGAGTAGTAAACAGGCCATGGTCTTTCCTGCCTTCTCTCCTGTCTGACTGCCTACAGGAGTAGTAAACAGGCCATGGCCTATCCTGCCTTCTCTCCTGTCTGACTGCCTACAGGAGGAGTAAACACGCCATGGCCTATCCTGCCTTCTCTCCTGTCTGACTGCATACAGGAGGAGTAAACAGGCCATGGTCTTTCCTGCCTTCTCTCCTGTCTGACTGCCTACAGGAGGAGTAAACAGGCCATGGTCTTTCCTGCCTTCTCTCCTGTCTGACTGCCTACAGGAGGAGTAAACAGGCCATGGTCTTTCCTGCCTTCTCTCCTGTCTGACTGCCTACAGGAGTAGTAAACACGCCATGGCCTATCCTGCCTTCTCTCCTGTCTGACTGCCTACAGGAGGAGTAAACACGCCATGGCCTATCCTGCCTTCTCTCCTGTCTGACTGCCTACAGGAGGAGTAAACACGCCATGGTCTTTCCTGCCTTCTCTCCTGTCTGACTGCCTACAGGAGGAGTAAACACGCCATGGCCTATCCTGCCTTCTCTCCTGTCTGACTGCCTACAGGAGGAGTAAACACGCCATGGTCTTTCCTGCCTTCTCTCCTGTCTGACTGCCTACAGGAGGAGTAAATACACCATGGCCTATCCTGCCTTCTCTCCTGTCTGACTGCCTACAGGAGTAGTAAACACGCCATGGCCTTTCCTGCCTTCTCTCCTGTCTGACTGCCTGCTGTACTGCAGCTTGGAGTGAGACTGCAGCTACAAGCATTAGAAAAGTGGAAGTAATTATTTAATGTCAGAAAGATCAGAACCAAGGCTAAGCAAGGATCTCCTGCTCCAATACACACAGCATACAGTAGATTACATGAAAAGCCTGAGAACAATGACAGGTATGGGCCATATTTAAATCTATATATTTTACCTTTATTTAACTAGGCAAGTCAGTTAAGAACAAATTATATTTATAATGACCAGCCTGAGGACATTGACAGGTATGGGCCATACAGTAGGTTACATGACCAGCCTGAGGACAATGACAGGTATGGGCCATACAGTAGGTTACATGACCAGCCTGGGGACATTGACAGGTATGGGCCATACAGTAGGTTACATGACCAGCCTGAGGACATTGACAGGTATGGGTCATACAGTAGGTTACATGACCAGCCTGAGGACAATGACAGGTATGGCCCATACAGTAGGTTACATGATCAGCCTGAGGACAATGACAGGTATGGCCCATACAGTAGGTTACATGACCAGCCTGAGGACATTGACAGGTATGGGCCATACAGTAGGTTACATGACCAGCCTGAGGACAATGACAGGTATGGGCCATACAGTAGGTTACATGACCAGCCTGAGGACATTGACAGGTATGGGCCATACAGTAGGTTACATGACCAGCCTGAGGACAATGACAGGTATGGCCCATACAGTAGGTTACATGACCAGCCTGAGGACAATGACAGGTATGGGCCATACAGTAGGTTACATGACCAGCCTGAGGACATTGACAGGTATGGGCCATACAGTAGGTTACATGACCAGCCTGAGGACAATGACAGGTATGGGCCATACAGTAGGTTACATGACCAGCCTGAGGACATTGACAGGTATGGGCCATACAGTAGGTTACATGACCAGCCTGAGGACAATGACAGGTATGGGCCATACAGTAGGTTACATGACCAGCCTGAGGACATTGACAGGTATGGGCCATACAGTAGGTTACATGACCAGCCTGAGGACAATGACAGGTATGGGCCATACAGTAGGTTACATGACCAGCCTGAGGACATTGACAGGTATGGGCCATACAGTAGGTTACATGACCAGGTATGAGTAATTGAAGTCTGGTTGGTTAATGGTCATGGTCATTAATAATGGTCATTACTGCATCAGGAGAGCTGCTATTCTAGGCGTTTCGGGGTCAACACTAGTCTTACTTTAGACGATAAGATTTTTAAAAAAAAATGTAGCCTCTGTTTTTAGCGAGTAAGGGATGAGCTTTATTAAGAGGATACATTTTACAGGATCTTGCAAAAAACCTCCCAAACCTCTCAAACACTCATGGCTTTTAGCAGTAAAACACATGTTGATCAGATCGGCAACATTGTGAGGTTAGCAAGGTCAGATGTACAACAGTTAGTAGATGATACTGTAGTGTGGCTATATGGACGAAATACATGCATTTGCTGAAACTGTGGGACAGAGAGAAAGACAAGCAGGCAGGATATGGCCCTCACCTTTGAGCCTGTGGAAGTGGACGGGGACATCACTCTTGATGCTCTTGCTGTCCTCCTCTGTGGACTCACTGCGCACCGTGGGGGGGTCATTGTGGGCCAGCCAATCAGCCACCTTGCTCTCAGAGGCCATCATGGCGGCCTGTAGGGTGCTGAGGTCCTTGCTCCCCGGCTGGGGGGCCTTCTTAGGCCGGGGCCGGTGGTCCGGAGTCAGTTTGGACACATGGTCCTTAATCCTGACCTTGCCAGGAGAGGTGTCATCAAACTCGATGGTGAAGGCGTGAGGTGAGGCGTGGCCCTGAGCGCTACTGGCGGTGGTAGCAGCAGCCCCCTCAGTGTCTTTAGTAGGGATTTCATGAATGCTGTCCTCAGCCATCTGAGACTCCTTGGTAGGGATCTCAAAGTAGCTGGGCTCAGGACCCAGACCATCCTCCATAGGCCTCTCACTCCTCTTAGGCTCTCTGCCGTCTGTAGGTTCACAAAGAGGAGAACACTGGGGATCAGATTCTAGAGGTCAGAGGTTACAGGCCCCAAATGGGCCGCTCAGCTGTGTCTATTCTGAGTCTCACCATAAGTCTGAATCCGTGTCTGGCCCTGGCAGAACACAGCCCGCTCTTTATTTATGTAACCTGTATTTAACAAGGCAAGTCAGTTAAACAACAAATTCTTCTTTACAATGACGACCTACCAAAAGGCTAAAGGCATCCTGCAGGGACAGGGGCAGGGATTCAAATCTAAAATACAGGACAAAACACACATCACGACAAGAGAGACACCACTACACTACATAAAGAGAGGCCTAAGACAACAACACAGCATGGTAGCAACACAACATGACAACAACACAACATGGTAGCAACACAACATGGTAGCAGCACAACATGGTAGCAACCCAACATGGTAGCAACCCAACATGGTAGCAGCACAAAACATGGTACAAATATTATTGGGCACAGACAATAGCACAAACGCAAGGTACAGACAATACATCATGCGAAGCAGCCACAGCTGTCAGTAAGAAGGGTTGGAGATAAAATGGTCCAGTTTGAGCGTTTTTTGCAGCTCGTTCCAGTCTCTAGCTGCAGCGAAATGAAAAGACGAGTGACCCAGGCATGTGTGTGCTTTGGGGACCTTTAACAGAATGTGACTGGCAGAACGGGTGTTGTACGTGGAGGAAGGGCTGCAGTAGGTATCTCAGATAGGGGAGAGTGAGGCCTAAGAGGGTTTTATAAATAAGCATCAACCAGTGTGACTTGCGATGAGCATACAGAGATGACCAGTTTACAGAGGAGTATAGAGTGTGTCCTATAAGGAGCATTGGTTTCAAAACAGGTCAGGCTGTGCTGGAGCCCAGGCAGACAGGCACAAAGCCATGTAGTGTAACTTACTTAATATATGCCATTTAGCAGACGCTTTTATCCAAAGCGACTTACAGTCATGTGTGCATACATTCTACGTATGGGTGGTCCCGGGGATCGAACCCACTACCCTGGCGTTACAAGCGCCATGCTCTACCAACTGAGCTACAGAAGGACCACATGTCAGGCTGTGCTGGAGCCCAGGCAGACAGGCACAAAGCCATGTAGTGTAACTTACTTAATAATGTCACTTACTTAGTAATGATTGTGTAACTTCCTTTGATTATGTGGCAAGGCATTATGGCATATGTGTAGACCATCTAGTTTATACGTATGACAAAGTGAGCAGCTGAGTTGTTCTTGGAAAGTACAAGTTAGTTTTGTACATTTCCTCCCTTATGTAGTAAGGGAACAATATCAAAGTCAAATATTCAAAGTATAATAGCTACTGGGATTTAGGAGCCCCCAATAAGGCCACATCTTTATCAGAAGTTATATCTTTCAATTCAACTTGAAAGTAAGTCATGTTTGTATCTCTTTGAAAACAGATAAGCTCCTGAAAGCATGACTGCAAATATCTGTGGCTTTCAACAAAGTAAAAAATGGAGTGAAATGAGACACGACGTTGTCCATTTAGAGAACTATATTCAAACTGATACCCCTTGCATCAGGTCCTAGATTATAGTCCCCAACAGGTCTGGTGGTAAATAAGGCTGTGCTTTCAGGTTTCATCCTATCCAAGAATCAAAGAAATACCCACTGCTTCCACAAACAAGACCACCACAACTTCATCTTAGAACCTCCCTTTTTTTAAATAAATACTACCACCCTTCCTCTAAAGATTTCATGATGAATCGTGTGACTCAATTCTAAAGCACTGAGGGTCACGGTGGTCATTCATTTAACAGGAACACTGTACATTAGAGCAGTGGTTCCCAACCTTTTTCGGTTACTATACCACCAACTGAATTTTGCTCTGTCCGGTGTACCCCTGAAGTACCCCCTCATGTGCATTTTACCAATAGGTCTATGGTCTCATGAGTCTACTCAAGTACCCCCTGCGGATAAGCCAAGTACCCCCAGGGGTCATTAGAGTACATGAGACACACACAGAATAACTAACAACACCCATATTAATACATATTCCTGACAGAGCATTACTAACACCACCCATATTAATACATATTCCTGACAGAGCATTACTAACAACACCCATATTAATACATATTCCTGACAGAGCATTACTAACACCACCCATATTAATACATATTCCTGACAGAGCATTACTAACACCACCCATATTAATACATATTCCTGACAGAGCATTACTAACAACACCCATATTAATACATATTCCTGACAGAGCATTACTAACACCACCCATATTAATACATATTCCTGACAGAGCATTACTAACACCACCCATATTAATACATATTCCTGACAGAGCATTACTAACAACACCCATATTAATACATATTCCTGACAGAGCATTACTAACACCACCCATATTAATACATATTCCTGACAGAGCATTACTAACAACACCCATATTAATACATATTCCTGACAGAGCATTACTAACAACACCCATATTAATACATATTCCTGACAGAGCATTACTAACACCACCCATATTAATACATATTCCTGACAGAGCATTACTAACAACACCCATATTAATACATATTCCTGACAGAGCATTACTAACAACACCCATATTAATACATATTCATGACAGAGCATTACTAACAACACCCATATTAATACATATTCCTGACAGAGCATTACTAACACCACCCATATTAATACATATTCCTGACAGAGAATTACCCACACCACCCATATTAATACATATTCCTGACAGAGCATTACTAACACCACCCATATTAATACATATTCCTGACAGAGAATTACCCACACCACCCATATTAATACATATTCCTGACAGAGCATTACTAACACCACCCATATTAATACATATTCCTGACAGAGCATTACTAACACCACCCAAATTAATACATATTCCTGACAGAGAATTACCCACACCACCCATATTAATACATATTCCTGACAGAGCATTACTAACACCACCCATATTAATACATATTCCTGACAGAGCATTACTGACAACACCCATATTAATACATATTCCTGACAGAGCATTACTAACACCACCCATATTAATACATATTCCTGACAGAGCATTACTAACACCACCCATATTAATACATATTCCTGACAGGGCACTACTAACAACACCCATATTAATACATATTCCTGACAGAGCATTACTAACAACACCCATATTAATACATATTCCTGACAGAGCATTACTAACAACACCCATATTAATACATATTCCTGACAGAGGATTACTAACAACACCCATATTAATACATATTCCTGACAGAGAATTACCCACACCACCCATATTAATACATATTCCTGACAGAGCATTACTAACACCACCCATATTAATACATATTCCTGACAGATAATTACCCACACCACCCATATTAATACATATTCCTGACAGAGCATTACTAACAACACCCATATTAATACATATTCCTGACAGAGGATTACTAACAACACCCATATTAATACATATTCCTGACAGAGAATTACCCACACCACCCATATTAATACATATTCCTGACAGAGCATTACTAACACCACCCATATTAATACATATTCCTGACAGAGAATTACCCACACCACCCATATTAATACATATTCCTGACAGAGCATTACTAACACCACCCATATTAATACATATTCCTGACAGAGAATTACCCACACCACCCATATTAATACATATTCCTGACAGAGCATTACTAACACCACCCATATTAATACATATTCCTGACAGAGCATTACTGACAACACCCATAGCTCATCTAATGTACAGTACATTTAATGAATCATGTCCTAGAGTAGCTCATCTAATATACTGTACATTTAATTAATCATGTTCTCTAGTAGCTCATCTAATGTACTGTACATTTAATTAATCATGTTCTCTAGTAGCTCATCTAATGTACTGTACATTTAATTAATCATGTTCTCTAGTAGCTCATCTAATGTACTGTACATTTAATTAATCATGTTCTCTAGTAGCTCATCTAATGTACTGTACATTTAATTAAACATGTTCTCTACTAGCACATCTAATGTACTGAAACATGTGTGCATGCATCTGATCATCTTGCCAACATTTGGAACATATCATTTCATACTTCAGATGATGATGAGGTCAAGTAGGTTCTTACCTGCTGCAGAGCTGTCATGCTTCTTCCCACACGTCTTGGTCTCCTGTTTGAAGGAGTTCTCGTCGTCTGCATCCCCATCCCCCCACCAAGATGGCTGTCCATACAGAGGTGTTCCCCGGTGCGATGCTGCTATGTCCCCTATAACACAAACACAAGAGGTTTCACACAATTTAGATTTAATGTATGACATTCGTCAAGGGGTGTTTGACAAGATAAATGAATTAAGTCAATTGATACAGTAACTGGCCAGTAGTTACTGTGACTGTTCCTGAGCAGCTGCACTGTGTCTTTTTGTAGGGGGTGTGAACTGGAGGCAGAGAAGTCAGACGCGGGAGAGAAATAACTGTTTCCAACAGCGCAGTTTATTAACAAAACCCACCAGAAAACAGAATAATAAAATAAATGGATCCATAACCCAACGCACACCAGGACAGATGTTCACAAACACTACAATAAACAATCACCCACAAGGACATGAGGGGGAACAGAGGGGTAAATACACACCAGGACAGATGTTCACAAACACTACAATAAACAATCACCCACAAGGACATGAGGGGGAACAAAGGGGTAAATACACACCAGGACAGATGTTCACAAACACTACAATAAACAATCACCCACAAGGACATGAGGGGGAACAGAGGGGTAAATACACACCAGGACAGATGTTCACAAACACTACAATAAACAATCACCCACAAGGACATGAGGGGGAACAGAGGGGTAAATACACACCAGGACAGATGTTCACAAACACTACAATAAACAATCACCCACAAGGACATGAGGGGGAACAGAGGGGTAAATACACACCAGGACAGATGTTCACAAACACTACAATAAACAATCACCCACAAGGACATGAGGGGGAACAAAGGGGTAAATACACACCAGGACAGATGTTCACAAACACTACAATAAACAATCACCCACAAGGACATGAGGGGGAACAGAGGGGTAAATACACACCAGGACAGATGTTCACAAACACTACAATAAACAATCACCCACAAGGACATGAGGGGGAACAGAGGGGTAAATACACACCAGGACAGATGTTCACAAACACTACAATAAACAATCACCCACAAAAACATGAGGGGGAACAGAGGGGTAAATACACACCAGGACAGATGTTCACAAACACTACAATAAACAATCACCCACAAGGACATGAGGGGGAACAAAGGGGTAAATACACACCAGGACAGATGTTCACAAACACTACAATAAACAATCACCCACAATGACATGAGGGGGAACAGAGGGGTAAATACACACCAGGACAGATGTTCACAAACACTACAATAAACAATCACCCACAAGGACATGAGGGGGAACAGAGGGGTAAATACACACCAGGACAGATGTTCACAAACACTACAATAAACAATCACCCACAAGGACATGAGGGGGAACAGAGGGGTAAATACACACCAGGACAGATGTTCACAAACACTACAATAAACAATCACCCACAAGGACATGAGGGGGAACAGAGGGGTAAATACACACCAGGACAGATGTTCACAAACACTACAATAAACAATCACCCACAAGGACATGAGGGGGAACAGAGGGGTAAATACACACCAGGACAGACGTTCACAAACACTACAATAAACAATCACCCACAAGGACATGAGGGGGAACAGAGGGGTAAATACACACCAGGACAGATGTTCACAAACACTACAATAAACAATCACCCACAAGGACATGAGGGGGAACAGAGGGGTAAATACACACCAGGACAGACGTTCACAAACACTACAATAAACAATCACCCACAAGGACATGAGGGGGAACAGAGGGGTAAATACACACCAGGACAGATGTTCACAAACACTACAATAAACAATCACCCACAAGGACATGAGGGGGAACAGAGGGGTAAATACACACCAGGACAGACGTTCACAAACACTACAATAAACAATCACCCACAAGGACATGAGGGGGAACAGAGGGGTAAATACACACCAAGACAGACGTTCACAAACACTACAATAAGCAATCACCCACAAGGACATGAGGGGGAACAGAGGGGTAAATACACACCAGGACAGACGTTCACAAACACTACAATAAACAATCACCCACAAGGACATGAGGGGGAACAGAGGGGTAAATACATACCAGGACAGATGTTCACAAACACTACAATAAACAATCACCCATAAGGACATGAGGGGGAACAGAGGGGTAAATACACACCAGGACAGATGTTCACAAACACTACAATAAACAATCACCCACAAGGACATGAGGGGGAACAGAGGGGTAAATACACACCAGGACAGATGTTCACAAACACTACAATAAACAATCACCCACAAGGACATGAGGGGGAACAGAGGGGTAAATACACACCAGGACAGACTGACAGCAGAGAGGAAAGGGAACATACAGTCTGACTGCAGAGAGTAAAGGGAACATACAGTCTGACTGCAGAGAGGAAAGGGAACATACAGTCTGACTGCAGAGAGGAAAGGGAACATACAGTCTGACTGCAGAGAGGAAAGGGAACATACAGTCTGACTGCAGAGAGTAAAGGGAACATACAGTCTGACTGCAGAGAGGAAAGGGAACATACAGTCTGACTGCAGAGAGGAAAGGGAACATACAGTCTGACAGCAGAGAGGAAAGGGAACATACAGTCTGAATGCAGAGAGGAAAGGGAACATACAGTCTGACTGCAGAGAGGAAAGGGAACATACAGTCTGACTGCAGAGAGGAAAGGGAACATACAGTCTGACTGCAGAGAGGAAAGGGAACATACAGTCTGACTGCAGAGAGGAAAGGGAACATACAGTCTGACTGCAGAGAGGAAAGGGAACATACAGTCTGACTGCAGAGAGGAAAGGGAACATACAGTCTGACTGCAGAGAGGAAAGGGAACATACAGTCTGACTGCAGAGAGGAAAGGGAACATACAGTCTGACTGCAGAGAGGAAAGGGAACATACAGTCTGACTGCAGAGAGGAAAGGGAACATACAGTCTGACTGCAGAGAGGAAAGGGAACATACAGTCTGAATGCAGAGAGGAAAGGGAACTTACAGTCTGACAGCAGAGAGGAAAGGGAACATACAGTCTGACTGCAGAGAGGAAAGGGAACATACAGTCTGACTGCAGAGAGGAAAGGGAACATACAGTCTGACAGCAGAGAGGAAAGGGAACATACAGTCTGACTGCAGAGAGGAAAGGGAACATACAGTCTGACTGCAGAGAGGAAAGGGAACATACAGTCTGACTGCAGAGAGGAAAGGGAACATACAGTCTGACTGCAGAGAGGAAAGGGAACATACAGTCTGACAGCAGAGAGGAAAGGGAACATACAGTCTGACAGCAGAGAGGAAAGGGAACATACAGTCTGACTGCAGAGAGGAAAGGGAACATACAGTCTGACTGCCGAGAGGAAATGGAACATACAGTCTGACTGCCGAGAGGAAATGGAACATACAGCCTGACTGCCGAGAGAAATGGAACATACAGTCTGACTGCCGAGAGGAAATGGAACATACAGCCTGACTGCCGAGAGGAAAGGGAACATACAGTCTGACTGCAGAGAGGAAAGGGAACATACAGTCTGACTGCAGAGAGGAAAGGGAACATACAGTCTGACAGCAGAGAGGAAAGGGAACATACAGTCTGACTGCAGAAAGGAAAGGGAACATACAGTCTGACAGCAGAGAGGAAAGGGAACATACAGTCTGACTGCAGAGAGGAAAGGGAACAAACGGTGACTGTCTGACTGCAGAGAGGAAAGGGAACATACAGTCTGACTGCAGAGAGGGGAGGGGAACATACAGTCTAACGGCAGATAGGAAAGGGAACATACAGTAATTGTCTGACTGCCGAGAGGAAAGGGAACATACAGTCTGACTGCAGAGAGGAAAGGGAACATACAGTCTGACTGCAGAGAGGAAAGGGAACATACAGTCTGACTGCAGAGAGGAAATGGAACATACAGTCTGACTGCCGAGAGGAAAGGGAACATACAGTCTGACTGCAGAGAGGAAAGGGAACATACAGTCTGACTGCAGAGAGGAAAGGGAACATACAGTCTGACTGCAGAGAGGAAAGGGAACATACAGTCTGACTGCAGAGAGGAAATGGAACATACAGTCTGACTGCCGAGAGGAAAGGGAACATACAGTCTGACTGCAGAGAGGAAATGGAACATACAGTCTGACTGCAGAGAGGAAAGGGAACATACAGTCTGACTGCAGAGAGGAAAGGGAACATACAGTCTGACTGCAGAGAGGAAAGGGAACATACAGTAATTGTCTGACTGCAGAAAGGAAAGGGAACATACGGTCTGACTGCAGAGAGGAAATGGAACATACAGTCTGACTGCAGAGAGGAAAGGGAACATACAGTAATTGTCTGACTGCAGAGAGGAAAGGGAACATACGGTCTGACTGCAGAGAGGAAAGGGAACATACAGTCTGACTGCAGAGAGGAAAGGGAACATACAGTCTGAATGCAGAGAGGAAAGGGAACATACAGTCTGACAGCAGAGAGGAAAGGGAACATACAGTCTGAATGCAGAGAGGAAAGGGAACATACAGTCTGACTGCGGAGAGGAAAGGGAACATACAGTCTGACTGCAGAGAGGAAAGGGAACATACAGTCTGACAGCAGAGAGGAAAGGGAACATACAGTCTGACAGCAGAGAGGAAAGGGAACATACAGTCTGACTGCAGAGAGGAAAGGAAACATACAGTCTGACAGCAGAGAGGAAAGGGAACATACAGTCTGACAGCAGAGAGGAAAGGGAACATACAGTCTGACTGCAGAGAGGAAAGGGAACATACAGTCTGACTGCAGAGAGGAAAGGGAACATACAGTCTGACAGCAGAGAGGAAAGGGAACATACAGTCTGAATGCAGAGAGGAAAGGGAACATACGGTGACTGTCTGACTGCGGAGAGGAAAGGGAACATACAGTCTGACTGCAGAGAGGAAAGGGAACATACAGTCTGACTGCAGAGAGGAAAGGGAACATACAGTCTGACTGCAGAGAGGAAAGGGAACATACAGTCTGACAGCAGAGAGGAAAGGGAACATACAGTCTGAATGCAGAGAGGAAAGGGAACATACGGTGACTGTCTGACTGCGGAGAGGAAAGGGAACATACAGTCTGACTGCAGAGAGGGAATGGAACATACAGTCTGACTGCAGAGAGGAAAGGGAACATACAGTCTGACAGCAGAGAGGAAAGGGAACATACAGTCTGAATGCAGAGAGGAAAGGGAACATACAGTCTGACTGCAGAGAGGAAAGGGAACATACAGTAATTGTCTGACTGCAGAGAGAAAAGGGAACATACAGTCTGACTGCAGAGAGGAAAGGGAACATACGGTGACTGTCTGACTGCGGAGAGGAAAGGGAACATACAGTCTGACTGCAGAGAGGAAAGGGAACATACAGTCTGAATGCAGAGAGGAAAGGGAACATACAGTCTGAATGCAGAGAGGAAAGGGAACATACAGTCTGACAGCAGAGAGGAAAGGGAACATACAGTCTGACTGCAGAAAGGAAAGGGAACATACAGTCTGACTGCAGAGAGGGAATGGAACATACAGTCTGACTGCAGAGAGGAAAGGGAACATACAGTCTGACTGCAGAGAGGAAAGGGAACATACAGTCTGACTGCAGAAAGGAAAGGGAACATACAGTCTGACTGCAGAGAGGAAAGGGAACATACAGTCTGAATGCAGAGAGGAAAGGGAACATACAGTCTGAATGCAGAGAGGAAAGGGAACATACAGTCTGACTGCAGAGAGGAAAGGGAACATACAGTCTGACAGCAGAGAGGAAAGGGAACATACAGTCTGACTGCAGAAAGGAAAGGGAACATACAGTCTGACAGCAGAGAGGAAAGGGAACATACAGTCTGACTGCAGAGAGGAAAGGGAACAAACGGTGACTGTCTGACTGCAGAGAGGAAAGGGAACATACAGTCTGACTGCAGAGAGGGGAGGGGAACATACAGTCTAACGGCAGATAGGAAAGGGAACATACAGTAATTGTCTGACTGCAGAGAGGAAAGGGAACATACGGTCACTGTCTGACTGCAGAGAGGAAAGGGAACATACGGTAATTGTCTGACTGCAGAGAGGAAATGGAACATACAGTAATTGTCTGACTGCAGAGAGGAAAGGGAAGATACGGTGACTGTCTGACTGCAGAGAGGAAAGGGAACATACGGTGACTGTCTGACTGCAGAGAGGAAAGGGAACATACGGTGACTGTCTGACTGCAGAGAGGAAAGGGAACATACGGTGACTGTCTGACTGCAGAGAGGAAAGGGAACATACGGTGACTGTCTGACTGCAGAGAGGAAAGGGAACATACGGTGACTGTCTGACTGCAGAGAGGAAAGGGAACATACAGTCTGACTGCAAAGAAGAAAGGGAACATACGGTGACTGTCTGACTGCAGAGAGGAAAGGGAACATACGGTGACTGTCTGACTGCAGAGAGGAAAGGGAACATACGGTGACTGTCTGATTGAAAAGAGGAAAGGGAACATACAGTGACTGTCTGACTGCAGAGAGGAAAGGGAACATACAGTGACTGTCTGACTGCAGAGAGGAAAGGGAACATATGGTGACTGTCTGACTGCAGAGAGGAAAGGGAACATACAGTCTGATTGCAGAGAGGAAAGGGAACATACGGTGACTGTCTGACTGCAGAGAGGAAAGGGAACATACGGTGACTGTCTGACTGCAGAGAGGAAAGGGAACATACGGTGACTGTCTGACTGCAGAGAGGAAAGGGAACATACAGTCTGACTGCAAAGAAGAAAGGGAACATACGGTGACTGTCTGACTGCAGAGAGGAAAGGGAACATACGGTGACTGTCTGACTGCAGAGAGGAAAGGGAACATACGGTGACTGTCTGATTGAAAAGAGGAAAGGGAACATACAGTGACTGTCTGACTGCAGAGAGGAAAGGGAACATACAGTGACTGTCTGACTGCAGAGAGGAAAGGGAACATATGGTGACTGTCTGACTGCAGAGAGGAAAGGGAACATACAGTCTGATTGCAGAGAGGAAAGGGAACATACGGTGACTGTCTGACTGCAGAGAGGAAAGGGAACATACGGTGACTGGTCTGACTGCAGAGAGGAAAGGCAACATACGGTGACTGTCTGACTGCAGAGAGGAAAGGGAACATACGGTGACTGTCTGACTGCAGAGAGGAAAGGGAACATACGGTGACTATCTCACTGCAGAGAGGAAAGGGAACATACGGTGACTGTCTGACTGTGAATCAGCGGGGGGATAATACATTAGCATTAAAAGGACAATTCGCAGCTTCAATATCCAGGTGGTGGAGAAGCCGACAAGGAGGAACACATGTAAACGCTTCCCGCCTCCTATTTTTGAATAGTTGTCGAGTAATAAAGGAGATATATGGGTGGATGTGGCTCCCCCTATCATTACAGGCCCTCTGCTGAAGGCCCCCACTGCAGATACTGTAATTAAACACATAATGGGTGGCAAGCCGGGATAAATGTAATGTTGGTACACTGGACTTATGTGTTAAGCCTGATACACCATATGACAGGGTTAGAACATCTGTTGTTTTGATCCTGATACTATGGACCAGGGTTCCTTAACTGGCGGACCGCGGGTGGTTTACGTTTCTGAGCAAAATAAATCATGTATATATGCAGTACCACTCAAAAGTTTGGACACACCTACTCATTCAAGGGTTTTTCTTCATTTCTACCATTTTCCACTTAGTAGAATAATAGTGAATACATCAAAACTATGAAAAAAACAGATGGAATCATTTAGTAAACAGTGTTAAACAAATCAAAATATATTTCATATTTGAGATTCTTCAAAGTAGCCACCCTTTGCCTTGATGACAGCTTTACACACTCTTGGCAATTTCTTAACCAGCATGAGGAATGCTTTTCCAACAGTCTTGAATGAGTTCCCACATATTCTGAACACTTATTGGTTGCTTTTCCTTCACTCTGCAGTCCAACTCATCCCAAACCCTCTCAATTTGGTTAAGGTTGGGTGATTGTGGAGGCCAGGGCATCTGATGCAGCCCTCCATCGCTCTCATTCTTGGTCAAATAGCCCTTACACAGCCTGGAGGTGTGTTGGGTAATTTTCCTCTCTAAAAACAAATGATAGTCCCACTAAGCGCAAACCAGATGGGATGACGTATCGCTGCAGAATGCTGTGGTAGCCATGCTGGTTAAGTGTGCCTTGAATTTTAAATAAATCACTGACAGTGTCACCAGCCCATCACACCTCCTCCTCCATGCTTCATGGTGGGAACCATACATGCAGAGATCATCCGTTCACTTACTCTGTGTCTCACAAAGACACGGCGGTTGGGACCAAAAATCTCCAACTTGGACTCATCAGACGAAAGGACAGATTTCAAATAAAATCAAATCAAATTTAATTAGCCAATGTGCCGAATACAACAGGTGCAGACCTGACAGTGAAATGCTTACTTACGAGCCCATAACCAACAATACAGTTTAAAAAAAAATATGGGTAAGAATAAGAAATAAAAGTAACAAGTAATTAAAGAGCAGCAGTAAATTACCACAAGCAAGACCATATACAGTGGGTACCGGTACAGAGTCAATGTGTGGGGGCACCACTTAGTTGAGGTAATATTGGGTTCGATTCCCGGGACCACCCATACGTAGAATGTATGCACACATGACTGTAAGTCGCTTTGGATAAAAGCGTCTGCTAAATGGCATATATAATTATTATTATTATGTAGGTAGAGTTATTAAAGTGACTATGCATAGATTATATCAACAGAGTAGAAGCGGTGTAACGGGTGGGAGGGTAATGCAAATAGTCTGTGGAGCCATTTGATTAGATGTTCAGAAGTCCCTAGGAGGGGTGCGTCACTTGAGTGGGTTGAGTCACTGTTGTGGTCATCCTGTCTGGGTTGGCGCCCCCCTTGGGTTGTGCCGTGGCATAGATCTTTGTGGGCTATACTCTGCCTTTTCTCAGGATGGTAAGTTGGTGGTTGAAAATATCCCTCTAGTGGTGTGGGGGCTGTGCTTTGGCAAAGTGGGTGGGGTTATATCCTTCCTGTTTGGCCCTGTCCAGGGGTATCATCGGATCGGGCCACAGTGTCTCCTGACCCCTCCTATCTCAGCCTCCAGTATTTATGCTGCAGTAGTTTATGTGTCAGGGGGCTAGGGTCAGTTTGTTTTATCTGGAGTACTTCTCCAGTCTTATCCGGTGTCCTGTGTGAATTTAAGTATGCTCTCTCTAATTCTCTCTTTCTTTCTCTCTCTCGGAGGACCTGAGCCCTAGGACCATGCCTCAGGACTGCATGGCATGATGACTCCTTGCTGTCCCCAGTCTACCTGGCCGTGCTGCTGCTCCAGTTTCAACTGTTCTGCCTGCGGCTATGGAATCCTGACCTGTTCACCGGACGTGCTACCTGTCCCAGACCTATTATTTGACCATTCTGGTCATTTATGAACATTTGAACATCTTGGCCATGTTCTGTTATAATCTTCACCCGGCACAGGCAGAAGAGGACTGGCCACCCCTCATAGCCTGGTTCCTCTCTAGGTTTCTTCCTAGGTTTTGGCCTTTCTAGGGAGTTTTTCCAAGCCAACGTGCTTCAACACCTGCATTGCTTGCTGTTTGGGGTTTTAGGCTGGGTTTCTGTACAGCACTTTGAGATATCAGCTGATGTACGAATGGCTATATAAATACATTTGATTTGATTATGGCTTGGGGGTAGAAGCTGTTTAGAAGCCTCTTGGACCTCTTGGCACTCAGGTACCACTTGCCGTGGGGTAGCAGAGAGAACAGTTTATGACTTGGGTGGTCTTTGACAATTTTCAGGGCCTTCCTCTGACACCACCTGGTATAGAGGTCCTGGATGGCAGGAAGCTTGGGCCATTCACACCACCCTCTGTAGTGCCTTGCAGTCAGAGGCGGAGCAGTTGTCAAACCAGGCAGTGATGCAACCAGTCAGGATGCTCACTGTGGTGCAGCTGTAGAACCTATTGAGGATCTGAGGACCCATGCCAAATCTTTTCAGTCTCCTGAGGAGACTGAGATGGCCGCCTCGCTTCGCGTTCCTAGGAAACTTTGCAGTTTTAGTTTTTTTTACGTGTTATTTCTTACATTAGTACCCCGGGTCATCTTAGGTTTCATTACATACAGTCAAGAAGAACTACTGAACATAAGATCAGCGTCAACTCACCATCAGTACGACCAAGAATATGTTTTTCACGACGCGGATCCTGTGTTCTGCCTCTAAAACAAGAGGCTCCCACGCTGAGGTCTGTCCAACACTGGTCCGACCAAGCTGACTCCACACTCCAAGACTGCTTCCATCACGTGGACTGGGATATGTTTCGTATTGCGTCAGATAACAACATTGACGAATACGCTGATTTGGTGTGCGAGTTCATGAGAACGTGCGTTGAAGATGTCGTTCCCATAGCAACGATTAAAACATTCCCTAACCAGAAACCGTGGATTGATGGCAGCATTTGCGTGAAACTGAAAGCGCGAACCACTGCTTTTAATCAGGGCAAGGTGACTGGTAACATGACCGAATAAAAAACAGTGCAGCTATTCCCTCCGCAAGGCTATCAAACTAGCTAAGCATCAGTACAAAGACAAAGTAGAATCTCAATTCAACGGCTCAGACACAAGAGGCATGTGGCAGGGTCTACAGTCAATCATGGACAACAAGAAGAAATCCAGCCCAGTCACGGACCAGGATGTCTTGCTCCCAGGCAGACTAAATAACTTTTTTGCCCGCTTTGAGGACAATACAGTGCCACTGACACGGCCTGCAATCAATCCCTATACCAGTCTGCTGTTCCCACATGCTTCAAGAGGGCCACCATTGTTCCTGTTCCCAAGAAAGCTAAGGTAACTGAGCTAAACGACTACCGCCCCGTAGCACTCACTTCCGTCATCATGAAGTGCTTTGAGAGACTAGTCAAGGACCATATCCACCCTCCACCCTACCTGACACCCTAGACACACTCCAATTTGCTTACCGCCCAAATAGGTCCACAGACGATGCAATCTCAACCACACTGCACACTGCCCTAACCCATCTGGACAAGAGGAATACCTATGTGAGAATGCTGTTCATCGACTACAGCTCGGCATTCAACACCATAGTACCCTCCAAGCTCGTCATCAAGCTCGAGTCCCTGGGTCTCGACCCCGCCCTGTGCAACTGGGTACTGGACTTCCTGACGGGACGCCCCCAGGTGGTGAGGGTAGGCAACAACATCTCCACCCCGCTGATCCTCAACACTGGGGCCCCACAAGGGTGCGTTCTGAGCCCTCTCCTGTACTCCCTGTTCACCCACGACTGCGTGGCCACGCACGCCTCCAACTCAATCATCAAGTTTGCGGACGACACAACAGTGGTAGGCTTGATTACCAACAACGACGAGACGGCCTACAGGGAGGAGGTGAGGGCCCTCGGAGTGTGGTGTCAGGAAAATAACCTCACACTCAACGTCAACAAAATTAAGGAGATGATTGTGGACTTCATGAAACAGCAGAGGGAACACCCCCCTATCCACATCGATGGAACGGTAGTGGAGAGGGTAGCAAGTTTTAAGTTCCTCGGCATACACATCACAGACAAACTGAATTGGTCCACTCACACAGACAGCATTGTGAAGAAGGCGCAGCAGCGCATCTTCAACCTCAGGAGGCTGAAGAAATTCGGCTTGTCACCAAAAGCACTCACAAACTTCTACAGATGCACAATCGAGAGCATCCTGGCGGGCTGTATCACCGCCTGGTACGGCAACTGCTCCGCCCACAACCGTAAGGCTCTCCAGAGGGTAGTGAGGTCTGCACAACGCATCACCGGGGGCAAACTACCTGCCCTCCAGGACACCTACACCACCCGCTGTTACAGGAAGGCCATAAAGATCATCAAGGACATCAACCACCCGAGCCACTGCCTGTTCACCCCGCTATCATCCAGAAGGCGAGGTCAGTACAGGTGCATCAAAGCTGGGACCGAGAGACTGAAAAACAGCTTCTATCTCAAGGCCATCAGACTGTTAAACAGCCACCACTAACATTGAGTGGCTGCTGCCAACACACTGACACTGACTCAACTCCAGCCACTTTAATAATGGGAATTGATGGGAAATGATGTAAATATATCACTAGCCACTTTAAACAATGCTACCTTATATAATGTTACATAACCTACATTATTCATCTCATATGCATACGTATATACTGTACTCTATATCATCGACTGCATCCTTATGTAATACATGTATCACTAGCCACTTTAACTATGCCACTTTGTTTACATACTCATCTCATATGTATATACTGTACTCGATACCATCTACTGTATCTTGCCTATGCTGCTCTGTACCATCACTCATTCATATATCTTTATGTACATATTCTTTATCCCCTTACACTGTGTATAATACAGTAGTTTTGGAATTGTTAGTTAGATTACTTGTTGGTTATTACTGCATTGTCGGAACTAGAAGCACAAGCATTTCGCTACACTCGCATTAACATCTGCTAACCATGTGTATGTGACAAATACAATTTGATTTGATTTGAATAGGTTTTTGTCGTGCTCTCTTTACGACTGTCTTGGTGTGCTTGGACCATGTTAGTTTGTTGGTGATGTGGACACCAAGGAACTTGAAGCCTCAAAATGCTCCACTGCAGCCCCGTCTATGAGAATGAGGGCGTGCTCAGTCCTCTTTTTCCTGTAGTCCACAATCATCTCCTTTGTCTTGATCACGTTGAGGGAGAGATTGTTGTCCTGGCACCACACAGCCAGGTCTCTGACCTCCTCCCTACAGGCTGTCTCATTATTGTCATTGATCAGGCGTTGATTGATGGTGTTGGAGTCGTGCCTGACCGTGCAGTCATGAGTGAACAGGGAGTACAGGAGGGGACTGAGCATGCACCCCTGAGGGGCTCCTGTGTTGAGGATCAGCGTGGCAGATCTGTTGTTACCTACCCTTAACACCTGGAGACAGCTCGTCAGGAAGTCCAGGATCCAGTTGCAGAGAGAGGTGTTTAGTCCCAGGGTCCTTAGCTTATTGATAAGCTTTGAGGGCACTATGGTGTTGAACGCTGAGCTGTAGTCAATCAATAGAATTCTCACATAGGTGTTCCCTTTGTCCAGGTAGGAAAGGGCACTGTGGAGTGCAATAGAGATTGCATCATCTGTGAATCTGTTTGGGCGGTATGCAAATTGGAGAAGGTCTAGGGCAGGGGTCCCCAAACTTTTTCCTGTGAGGGCCACATAACTTTTCCCTTCTCTGATGGGGGGCCGGTGTCAGTTTGTAACAGAAAAAGTGTGACGATCGTAGGGGAGCTTAAAAAATTTATTGTTTTCCAGAAAGCCACACATAACCAAACATTTCCAGGTTCTTTACAGAAAAAAAGTCAGGAAACAAATAATAACACTATTAATGAAATAAATAATAACTAAATAACCCTCTCTGAGTTCTTCACAGAAAAAACAGGAAATAAATAATAACTAAATAACTCTCTCTGGGTTCTTCATAGAAAAAAAAGCCATGGAACATTAACTTTATGTCGTGCCATGCACAATCTTAACAGATAAAAGTTCAGCTCAGTTGTCAGAGCAGAATCTCTCTGACACATATGAGCAGTCTCTTAAAGTTCTTGTGTTCCTTCCTTATAATCCTTTTGTAGGTTCCAGTAGGCTTGTAGACACCGCTGTTTGCAGCTCTCTCTCATCAACTTCCCTGTGAAAACCACAAAAGAAGCAGGTTGAGAAACTGAACTAAGTGATACAGCACCTACACAGCACAATTTTATCCCAGTAGATTTTATTATGATTATATTTGTTTATGCTCAGAATGACTCATTCAAGTCAGAAAAGTGAGCTTACCTATGTATGTTCATCAGTGTGAACTGTGGGCCTGCATCTGGCTGGTGAGAAGTTGAATATCAGGTTCCATTCTAGTTACAGCCAGTCTCAAGCACTGATGCAAATGTTCATCTGTCAATCTTGATCTCATCGGGGTTTTCAGCAGTTTCATGCGAGAAAAGGTTTTCTCGCAGATATACGTGCTGCCAAAAACGGTGGACATTTTCATTGCGTGTTTTTTGATGTTTGGATATGTGTCGTTTGGGAGGGCGGCATAGAAGTCAATGAGACTGTTGGGCTTGAATGCGTCTTTCAGAACATCACAGTTCTGTAACTCAGCCAACTCAAACTGATATGAAGGCTGGGCTTCATCAATGTCGGCAACAAAGGGGTTCTGAAAAAGACGGATTTCTTTTGCATGAACATGTAGTTCACTGAATCGCACACCGAACTCCGCCTTCAGCATTTCCAGTGCTTCCACGCACTTTTCAGCTGGGAACGGGACCGCTGGGTTCTCTGTCGACAGGTTTTGGGTAGCAGGAAGATGGACGAAGTTGCGCTTTTTCACTTGTTCCAAAAGCAGCGCTAATTTCACCTCAAATGCTTTTATGTGTGAATACATGTCGCAAATGAGTTTCCCCTCGCCTTGTAGCTGCAAATTAAGGCTGTTAAGTATTTCTGTCACGTCTGTTAAAAATGCGAGGTGCCATTTCCATTCTGGGTCGATCAGCTCTGGGACCGTTTTGTTTTGATTTCTTCAACGCGTCTGGTGATTGTACTCGCCGACAGACTTACGGCATTAAATGCATCTTTCTTCTCGGGACACACCTCCTCCGCGACAGCATCCATACATTTCTTAACAAACTCTCCGTCAGTGAAAGGCTTACCGCTTCTTGCTATCAGTTTAGCAACCCGAAAGCTGGCCCGAACGGATGCCTGGTTCAGCTGAGCTTGGCGTACAAATGTATTCTGCTAAGATAGTAGTCCACTTTTTAGCTTTGAGAGTTTGTCTGCTCGTATTTGGCCTTGCAAGCTATCGTACTTGTCTTTGTGACGGGATTCATAGTGTCGGCGAAGATTGTATTCTTTGAATACCGCCACCGTCTCTTGACAGATGAGACAAACAGCCTTTTCTTTGCATTGAACAAAAAAATTATCGTTTGTCCACTGCAGGTTAAATACCCTGCATTCTGAATCAATTTTTCTCTTACCTAACCTTTTCGCCATTATTCCGTTCTCTCTTTGACAGGGCCGGGCCTAGGATTTTTTTTCTGGAGGCCAAATAGGAAAAAAATTCGATAGCGTCTCTGGTATTGTTCAGAGGGCCGGGCCAAATGTGCTGACGGGCCGTATCCGGCCCGCGGGCCGTAGTTTGGTGACCACTGGTCTAGGGTTTCTGGGATAATGGTGTTGATTTGAACCAGTCTTTCAAAGCACTTCATGGCTACAGACACTTGCCAGTTGGTTAGAGCATGCTCGGAGTACACATCCTCGTAATTTGTCTGGCCACGCGTCCTTGTGAATGTTGACCTGTTGAAAGGTCTTACTCACATTGGCTGCGGAGTGCGTGATCACACAGTCTTCCGGAACAGCTAGGGCTCTCATGCATGTTTAAGTGTTATTTGCCTCGAAGCGAGCATAGAAGTTTAGCCCGTCTGGTAGGCTCGTGTCACTGGGCAGCTCTCGGCTGTGCTTCCCTTTGTAGTCTGTAATGGTTTGCAAGCCCTGCCACATCCGACGAGTGTCAGAACCAGTGTAGTACAATTTGATCTTCGTTCTGTATTTACGCTTTGCCTGTTTGATGGTTTGCCGGAGGGCATAGCGAGATTTCTTCTAAGCTTCCGGGTTAGAGTCCTTCTCCTTGAAAGTGGCAGCTCTAGCTTTTATCTCAGTACAGATGTTGCCTGTAATCCATGGCTTCTGGTTGGGCTATGTACGTACGGTCTCTGTTGGGACGACGCTATCAATGCACTTATTGATGAAGTCAGTGACTGATGTGGTGTACTCCTCAATGCTATCGGAGGAATCCCGGAACATATTCCAGTCTGTGCTAGCAAAACAGTCCTGTAGCTTAGCATCTGCTTTATCTGACAACTTTTTTATTGATCAAGTCACTGGTGCCTCCTGCTTTATTTTTTGCTTTAAGCAGGAATCAGGAGGATACAATTATGGTCAGATTTTTCAAATGCAGGGCATGGTATGTATTGCTTTGTATGCGTCTCTGTGCGTGGAGTAAAGGTGGTCCGTAGTTGATTTCCCTCTGGTTGTACATTTAACATGCTGATAGAAATTTGGTAAAACAGATTTAAGTTTAAAGTCCCCGGCTACTAGGAGTGCCGCCTCTGGGTGAGCGTTTTCTTGTTTACTTATGGTAGAATACAGCTCATTCAATGCTGTCTTAGTGCCAGCCTCAGTCTGTGGTGGAATGTAAAAAGCTATGAAAAATACAGATGAAAACTCTCTAGGTAGATAGTGTGGTCTACAGCTTATCATGAGATACTCTGCCTCAGGCGAGCAATAGCTTGAGACTTCCTTAGATATCGTGCACCAGCTGTTGTTTATAAAAATAGATAGTCTGCCGCCCCTTGTCTTACCAGACGCCGCTGTTCTATCCTGCCGGTACAGCGTATAACCAGCCGGGAAATTTCGTGAAACATAAGATATCACAGTTTTGAATAGTTGGTAGTTTAATCTTCCGCATAGGTAATCTATTTTATTCTCCAAAGAATTCACGTTTGCAAACGGAATGGAAGTAAGTGGAGGTTTATTCGATCAGCTACGAATTCTCAGAAGGGAGCCCGCCCCTTGGCTCCATTTTCTCTGCCTCCTCTTCACGCAAATCACGGGGATCTGGGCCTTTTCCCAAAGCAGTCTATCATTTGCGTCGGGCTCGTTAGACTCGTTAAAGGGAAAAAAGGATTCTGCCAGTCCGTGGTGAGTAATCGCAGTCCTGATGTCCAGAAGTTATTGTCGGTCACAAGAGACAGTAGCGGCAACATTATGTACAAAATAAGTAAAAAGAATAAGTCACAAACAACGCAAATAAACAAACAAAAAAACACAAATCGGTAAAACATCAGCCTTCCTCTCCAGCTCCAGATAACCACCAGTGTGTGTCATGTCCATTACTCGTGTTCCTTGGCCCAAGCAAGTCTCTTCTTATTATTGGTGTCCTTTAGTAGTGGTTTCTTTGCAGCAATTTGACCATAAAGGCCTGGTCCACGCACTATCCTCTGAACAGTTGATGTTGAGATGTGTCTGTTACTTGAACTCTGTGAAGCATTTATTTGGGCTACAATTAACTTATACTGTGCATCAGAGGTAACTCTGGGTCTTCCTTTCCTGTGGTGGTCCTAATCAGACCCAGTTTCATCATAGCGCATGATGGTTTTTACAACTGCACTTTTAAAGTTTTTGAAATTTTCCAGATTGACTGACCTTCAAGTCTTAAAGTAATGATGGAATGATGTCATATCTCTTTGGTTATTTGAGCTCTTCTTGCCATAATATGGACTTGGTCTTTTACCAAATAGGGCTATCTTCTGTATAACACCCCTACCTTGTCACAACACAACTGTTTGGCTCAAACGCATTACGAAGAAAAATAATTCCACAAATTAACTTTAAACAAGGCACACCTGTTAATTGAAACTAATTTCTGGTGACTACCTCATGAAACTAGTTGAGAGAATACCAAACGTGTGAAATGCTGTCATCAAGCCAAAGGGTGGCTACACTGAAGAATCTCAAATATAAAATATATTTTGATTTGTCGAACACTTTTTTGGTAACTACATGATTCCATGTGTCTTATTTTATAATTTAGATTTCTTCAACATTATTCTACAATTTAGAAAAAAAAACATACTTTTTTTAAAACCCTGGAATGAGTAGGTGTGTCCAAACCTTTGACTAGTACTATATTATTTTTAGAAATAATATTCATTGTTTATTCACATAAACTACTGAAAAAACACCAAGTTATTTTAATTTTGGAAATCTGTTCCAAACTATTCCCATGCATAATAAAGAAACACATTATCGTATATAAATGTAAGCTACAGTTGAAGTTGGAAGTTTACATACACTTAGGTTGGAGTCATTAAAACTTGTTTTTCAACCACTCCACAAATTTCTTGTTAACAAACTATAGTTTTGTCAAGTCGGTTAGGGACATCTACTTTGCGCATGACACAAGTCGTTTTTCCAACAATTGTTTACAGACAGATTATTTCACTTATAAATCACTGCATCACAATTCCAGTGGGTTAGAAGTTTTCATACACTAAGTTGACTGTGCCTTTAAACAACTTGGAAAATTAGAGAACATTAAGTCATGGCTTTATAAGTTTCTGGTAGGCTAATTGACACAATTTGAGTCAATTGGAGGTGTACCTGTGGATGTATTTCAAGGCCTACCTTCAAACTCAGTTCCTTTGATTTTCCCATGACTTTACATCATGGGAAAATCAAAATAAATCAGCCAAGACCTCAGAAAATAAATTGTAGACTCCACAAGCCTGGTTCATCCTTAGGAGCAATTTCCAAATGCCTGAAGGTACCATGTTCACCTGTACAAACAATAGTACGCAAGTATAAACACCATGGGACCACGCAGACCGCCATACCGCTCAGGAAGGTGGCGCGTTCTGTCTCCTAGAGATGAACGTACTTTGGTACGAAAAGCGCAAATCAATCCCAGAACAACAGCAAAGGACCCTGTGAAGATGCTGGAGGAAACGGGTACAAAATTATCTATATCCACAATAAAACGAGTCTTATATCGACATAACCTGAAAGGCCGCTCAGCAAGGAAGAAGCCACTGCTCCAAAACCGCCATAAAACGAGCCAGACTACGGTTTGAAACTGCACAAGGGGACAAAGATCGTACTTTTTGGAGAAATGTCCTCTGCTCTGATGAGACAAAAATAGAACTGTTTGGCCATAATGACCATCGTTATGTTTGGAGGAAAAGGGGGAGGCTTGCAAGCCGAAGAACACCATCCCAACCGTGAAGCGGGACGATGGCCATGGCTAAAGTAAAAAATGAAGGACATCCTCTCATTTATCAGAAAAACAACTCCATCCATAGGGACCAAACCGTTTCCCTTAAATGTTAGTCATTTAGAAGATGCATTTATCCTGAGCGATTTACTAGAGAAATTAGGATGAAGTGTTTTGCTCAAGGGCATATCGACCGATTTTTCACCTAGTCAGCTCAGGGATTCGAACCAGCGACTAGGGTTTTCCCCAAAGAATGTAAGAGGGCACTGCGCCACCTTGTAGACTGGCTGCACAACTTTATTTGTTATAATTTAAGCAATTATTTTCCTCTAGATTGCAGGAAATGGCAGTTACAAGTGTTCAAAAACGCTAAAATCTCTAAGGCACTGCCCACCCACGCTGTACTCAGCAGTACCAGATCATGGAGAAGACCCTGAGCAATATTTCAGTTACTGGCCCAACACTCTTAACCGCTAGGCTACCTGCCACCCCAACGCATAGCAAAAGAACACTCTGTGTTCCTAATGTAATGACAATGAACCATGTACTGTATGTCACAATCCGAAAAGCCCTGTTAAAGTCTTGTGCCATCTGTAATACAGTAGCTATTCAACTCCCACAGATGTACCATCTACTGTAAGAGATACTAAACCGCTATCCACACCAACACCAGCATAAACTCTCCCTCCAGCTGAGTGACTTGATGATAGTGCGTAAACGATGCAAGTGTAGGAGACATTTTCCCTGTCAGCTACACAGGGAGAGACAGGAGCAGCTGCAACCACTCTGCTGCATCCTGTAGATAAATATAGCTCTTTCCCACTGGGCAGACACTTGTTGAATCAATGTTGTTTATGCGTCATTTCAATGAAATTACGTTGAACCAATGTGAAATAGATGTTTAATTGACGTCTTTGCCCAGTGGCTACTGATAGTGGGACCGGGAGCTCATCAGATAAGACACCCAAGTGGTACAGGACAGTAGCTCAGATTAGTGTGATGTTTTTAGTGACAATGTGTTATTTAAACACCTGTCTTTAAACCCTCGCTCTTTTATTACAGTCAATAGATAAACAGACAAGCCCCCATAAGAGACAGGCAGTGAAAGGTTTATTAGTCTTTTAGATGACTGGTGGTCCATACAAGTGTATCACTGTCCAATCTATGGTAGGATCAGGACATTCATTGCTTACTTATTCAGAATACGGATTCTACAATGCTATTGTTATAAAATGGAATTATGAATCTAGTCACAACTTGGATGCAGATATTGCTTATTTCCAAATACTGTGTCATGATTGAAAATCAAAACTGAAATATCACATTCATAATTTCCCTGAAATGACTGGGTCATACTGTACAACATACATGTAATCTCTTATATGTGCTTCCTGCTCTCACCTGCCATCTTGTCATCTCCCTGGTGTGAATCAGCAGGTTTGGCCGATGGCTCCATGGTGGTCCCCTCGGCTGCCTTGGTCTCGGCTGGTCTGGGGGTCTTAGCGGGGGACTTGGCAGGTGACTTGGTGGGCTCACCGTTGAAGTGCTTCTTAGTCAGCTGGAGCTGGCTGGTGAACTTCTCATGCTGATGGAGGGAGGAAGGGATGGAGTGATGGAGAAAGAAAGTGGAACACCGTCAGAGCCAAAAATATCATTTTTCATCTAATGCTGACACACACAGCTTAAAGTTATATTTGCATGGGGCAAGATAAAATCTTATGAACCTTCAGAAAGTATGCATACCCCTTGACTTATTCCACATTTTGTTGTGTTACAGCCTGTATTCAAAATGGAACATTTTTCTCACCCAGCTACACACAATACCCCATAATGACAAAGTGAAAATATGTTTTTAGATTTTTTTTTGGGGGGGCAAATGTATTGAAAATGAAATATCTAATTTACATAAGTATTCACACCCCTGAGTCAATACTTTGCAGAAGCACCTTTGCCAGTGATTACAGCTGTGAGCTTTAAATCTCTACGAGCTTTCCACACCTGGATTATGCAACATTTGCCCATTATTATTTTTAAATTCTTCAAGTTCTGTGAAATTGGTTGTTGGTCATTGCTAGACAACAATTTTCAAGTATTGCCATAGATTTTCAAATAGATTTAAGTCAAAACTGTAACTCGGCCATTTAAAAACATTCACTGTCTTCTTGGTAAGCAACTCCAGTTTAGTTTTGGCCTTGTGTTTAAGGTTATTGTTCTGCTGAAGGGTGAATTAATCTCCCAGTGTCTGGTGGAAAGCAGACTGAACCAGGTTTTCCTCTAGGATTTTGCCTGTGCTAAGCTCCATTACGTTTGTTTTTTTATCCTGAAAAACTCCTGTCCTTAAGGATTACAAGCATACCCTTAACATGATGCAGCCACTCGATGCTTGAAATTTGAAGAGTGGTACTCAGTAATATGCCGTAATGGATTTGCCCCAAATATAATATTTTGCATTCAGGACAAAAAGTGAATTGCTTTGCCACATTCTGTGCAGTATTACTTTAGTGCCTTGTTGCAAACAGGATGCAGTTATGGAATATTTTCAGTTTTCTCCTATCACAGCCATTAAACTCTGTAGCTGTTTTAAAGTCACCATTGTTCACATGGTTTAATCCCTGAGCAGTTTCCTTTCTCTCCGGCACCTGAGTTAGGAAGGACGCCTGCATCTTTGTACTGACTGGGTATATTGATACACCATCCAAAGTGTAATTAATAACTTCACCATGTAATTAATAAAGTTTTACCCATCAATAGGTCACCTTCTTTGTGAGGCATTGGAAAATCTCCCTGGGGTACAGAGATGAGGTAGTCATTCAAAAATCATGTTAAATACTAGTATTGCCCACACAGTGAGTCCATGCAACTTATTATGTGACTTGTTAAACACATTTTTACTCCTGAACTCATTTAGGCTTGCCCTAACAAAGGGGTTGAATACGTATTGACCTTTTGCTTTTCATTTTTTATTAATTGGTAAAAATGTCAAAAGACATAATTTCACTTCCACTTTGGCATTATAGGGTATTGTCTATAGTCCAGTGACCAAAAATCTAAATTGAATCAATTTTAAATTCAGGCTGTAACACAACAACATTTTTTTTTAAATCGAGGGGTGTGAATCCTTTCTGAAGACCCTGTACTTACAGACAGTGTGTTATTTCATATTTAGCAGACATTAGCACCCCAGATAGCCCTGATATTGAGTACAACATAGATATTCTCATATACAGCGCCTTCAAACAGTATTCACACCCCTTGACTTATTCCACATTCTGATGTGTTACAAAGTGGGAAAAGGTTACATACACTACCGTTCAAAAGTTTGGAGTCACTTAGAAATGTCCTTGTTTTCCATGAAAACATACATGAAAGGAGATGCTAAATGAATACAAATTATAATAAAGACATTGACAAGGTTATAAATAATGATTTTTAATTGAAATAATAATTGTGTCCTTCAAACTTTGCTTTTGCCAAAGAATCCTCCATTTGCATCAATTACAGCCTTGCAGACTTTTGGCATTCTAGTTGTCAATTTGTTGAGGTAATCTGAAGAGATTTCATCCCATGCTTCCTGAAGCACCTCCAACAAGTTGGATTGGCTTGATTATATACAGAATACAGGCTGACTGCTTCTTCCCTAAATAGTTTTTGCATAGTTTGGAGTTTGGAGCTGTGCTCCAATAAAGCGCCGTCCACAGGGTATGGCATGGCGTTCTTCAAGATCCCTTTTACCCTGTACAAATCTCCCACTTTACCACCACCAAAGCACCCCCAGACCATCATCTTGCCTCCACCATGCCTGACAGATGGCTTCAAGCACTCTTCCAGAATCTTATAATTGTTCTGCTTCTCACGAATGTTCTTCTTTGTGATCCGAACACCTCAAACTTATATTAGTCTGTCCATAACACTTGTTTTCAATCTTCCTCTGTCCAGTGTCTGTGTTCTTTTGCCCATCTTCAACTTTTATTGGCCAGTCTGAGATATGGCTTTTCATTGCAACTCTGCCTAGAAGGCCAGCATCCCGGAGTCGCCTCTTCACGGTTGACGTTGAGACGGGTGTTTTGTGGGTACTTTTTAATGAAGCTACTAGTTGAGGACTTGTGAGGTGTCTGTTTCACAAACTAGATACTCTAATGTACTTGTCCTCTTGCTCAGTTGTGCACCGGGGCCTCCCACTCCTCTTTCTATTCTGGTTAGGGCCAGTTTGCGCTGTCCTGGGAAGGGAGTAGTACAAAGCTTTGGACGAGATCTTCAGTTTCATGGTAATTTCCCGTATGGAATAGCCTTCATTTCTCAGAACAAGAATAGACTGACGAGTTTCAGAAGAAAGGTATTTGCTTCTGGCCATTTTGAACCTGTAATCGAAGGCTCAACAAAATTTGATGCTCCAGATACTCAACTAGTCTAAAGAAGGCCAGTTGAATTGCTTCTTTAAACTGCACAACAGTTTTCAGCGGTGCTAACATAATTGCAAAAGGATTATCTAATGATCAATTAGCCTTTTAAATGATAAACTTGAATTAGTTAACACAACGTGCTATTGGAACACAGGAGTGATGGTTGCTGATAATGGGCCTCTGTACGCCTATGTAGACATTACATAAAAAATATGTTGTTTCCAGCTACAATAGTCAGTTACAACATTAACAATGTCTACACTGTATTTCTGATCAATTTGATGTTTTTTTAATGGATAAAGAAATGCTTTTCTTTCAAAAACAAGGACATTTCTAAGTACATTTACATTACATTTAAGTCATTTAGCAGACGCTCTTATCCAGAGCGACTTACAAATTGGTGCATACACCTTATGACAACCAGTGGAACAGCCACTTGCATCTAAATCTTGTTGGGGGGGGAGAAGGATTACCTACCCTTACTTACCCTATCCTAGGTATTCTATCCCAGTACAACATGTAAAGGGTTGTATGTACTGTGTAGTGTCCTACCTGAAGAGCCTCATCTGGGACAGTCATCTCCTCTCGCACCACCGTGAACAGGTTGATATGTGGAGCAGGTTAAGGGAATACACTTTCACACTGTTTGCATCGATCCTCACAGCCACTTCATTGTACACACAACAGTCAGGCCGAAGCCACAGCGGATGACAGTTTGACATTTGCAGATTATACAGCTTGACAAATGATCAGTGGACGAGAGCAATGAAGTGAACAGATGCCTCATGTAAAGGTTATTTAAATTGCAGTAATGTTGTGTCATTGAAATGTTAAGGACTGAATGATTGAAAGGATATCATATCCAAACCTCAGCTTGTCATCAATCTTTAAAGTGACATACATCTGCTCCTGAATTCGGACATCATTCACAAATGTCTGTGTGGAGAGAAAAGACGGAAAACCTGTTTGTAAGTTATAAATAGCACATTATAAATGCACTGCCCTCCGCCTCTCTCCAGTGCCAGGCGTGCCAGCCCAGTTCTCATTGCTTAAAACCCTTGTGGCTCAGACTTAAGTTACATAATGAATTTAGGGAAACTGTTCCCTGCTAACGTCATTTCAGGCTACATTTAAACCAGAATACATTGCCTTTCATTCTCAGTTACAAATCACCACAAACCTGCAGGCAACAGGCGATGGCGAGAAATTGGATTAGGGTTGTATTACACCGGTACTGTATAAATCTTAAGTAAATGTGATTTCTGTCTTTCTTGCAGGTCTCTCCAACCCCCCATAAGAACCAGCCATAGTGCCATTATAAAAGGAAAGACAGCACCTTAAATAATCAGGTGATGTGAAAAATGTCCCACACCGCAGCCAGAGACATTGAATCAGCTGATGGGGTCTGTTTATGGAAGGTATGTCTGATGATGGGGTGCAGAGCGGGGCAAGGAAAACATTGGCAGCTCTGGCCTCACTGAACAAGCATTTTCAATCATCACTGCCAGCGAAGTTTCCTGACTCTGTGCCGGTCTCTGTCTGAACTCTAATAGTGTGACAGAACTTGATGAAAGGGACAAGAGGTACTTTCATCTACCTGGGTCCTTCATGGAGAGCATAGAAATAAAAATCAAACTTTTTTATAGTCACAAGTCCAGTTTAAAGTCACTCTAAAAGAGAAGAACGGTTACATTGGGTAATATAAGTGTTAGCTGAGAGGTGGGTGCAGTGTCTAATTAGAAGATACAGTTATGACTGTCGGCTAGCTGTGGTTGCTATCAGGATTTATCAAAACAGAGTCTTGGACAAATAGATTGAACATACACTGTTGACTTCTCTTATGAATCAAAATTTATCCTCAAGATGAGTAAGATGTGCAGGGCATTCAGTAGTCAGGCTCTGATTGACCCAGCATGTGATGTAGATCCATCCTAAAGATGAGTAAGATGTGCAGGGCATTCAGTAGTCACTTCCTGATTGGCCCAGCATGTGATGTAGATTCATTCTAAGATTTATTTTGAATTTTTTTATTTCACCTTTATTTAACCAGGTAGACCAGTTGAGAACAAGGTCTCATTTACAACTGTGACCTGGCCAAGATAAAGCATAGCAGTGTGACACAAACAACACAGAGTTACACATGGAGTAAACAAACATACAGTCAATAACACAATAGAAACATCTATATACAGTGTGTGCAAATTAGGTAAGATAAGGGAGGGAAGGCAATAAAAAGGCAGAATTGGCGAAATAATTACAATTTAGCAATTAAACACTGGAGCGATAGATGTGCAGAAGATGAATGCGCAAGCAGAGATACTGGGATGCAAAGGAGCAAAAAATATAAAAAATAACAACATGTGAATGAGGTAGTTGGGTGGGATATTTACAGATGGGCTATGTACAGGTGCAATGATCGGTGATGCTCAGACAGCTGATGCTTAAAGTTAGTGAGGGAGATATAACACTCCAGCTTCAGTGATTTTTGCAATTCGTTCCAGTCATTGGCAGCCCAGAACTGTAAGGAAAGGCAGCCAAACGAGGAGCTGGCTTTGGGGATGACCAGTGAAAAATACCTGCTGGAGCGCGTGCTACGGGTGGGTGCTGCTATGGTGACCAGTGATCTGACATAAGGTGGGGCTTTACCTAGCAAAGACATATAAATGACCTGGAGCCAGTGGGTTTGACGACGAATATGAAGCGAGGGACAAACAACGAGAGCATACAGGTCGTAGTGATGGGTAGTATTGTCACGCCCTGACCGTAGATTGCTTTGTATGTTTCTATTTTTAGTTTGGTCAGGGAGTGATGTGGGTGGGTATTCTATGTTTGTTCTATGTTTGTATTTCTATGTGTTTGGCCTGGTATGGTTCCCAATCAGAGGCAGCTGTCAATCGTTGTATCTGATTGAGAACCATACTTAGGCAGCCTGGTTTGGCCCTTGAGTTGTGGGTAGTTGATTTCTGTTTTGTGTGTATCACCTGACAGAACTGTTTCGTTCTTGTTATTCGTCGTGGTTATTTTGTTTAGTGTTTAGTTTTGATTAAATTTACAACATGAACACTTACCACGCTGCACCTTGGTTCTCTCCTTCCACCTACAACAATCGTTACAAGTATATGGGGCTTTGGTGACAAAACTGATGGCACTGTGATCCAATTACATCCAATTTGCTGAGTAGAGTGTTGGAGGCTATTTTATAAATTACATTGCCGAAGTCAAGGATGGTTAGGTTAGTTCGTTTTAATAGGAAAAGTTTGGCAGCCTGAGTGAAGGATGCCTTGTTGCGAAATAGGAAGCCGACTCTAGATTTAATTTTGGATTGGAGATGGTTAATGAGAGTCTGGAAAGAGAGTTTACAGTCCCACCAGACAACTAGGTATTTGTAGTTGTCCACACATTCTAAGTCAGAGCCGTCCAGAGTAGTGATGCTAGTCGGGCAGGCAGGTGCAGGCAGCGATTGTTTGAAGAGCATGCATTTAGTTTTACTTGCAATTAAGAGCAGTTGGAGGCCACGGAAGGAGTGTTGTATGGCATTGAAGCCAATCTGGAGGTTTGTTAACATAGTGTTCAAAGAAGGGCCAGAAGTATACAGAATGGTGTCGTCTGCGGATAAGTGGATCAGAGAATCACCAGCAGCAAGAGCAACATCATTGATGTATACAGAGAAAAGAGTCGGTGAATTTAACCCTGCGGTACCCCCATAGAGACTGTCAGAGGTCCGGACAACAGGCCCTCTGATTTGACACACTGAACTCTATCTGAGAAGTAGTTGGTGAACCAGGCGAGGCAGTCATTTCAGAAAACAAGGCTGTTAAGTCTGCCGATAAGAATGCGGTGAATGACAGAGTCAAAAACCTTGGCCAGGTCAATGAAGACGTCTTTTATCGATGGCGATTATGATATCGCTTAGGACCTTGAGCGTGGCTGAGGTGCACCTATGACCATCTTGGAAATCAGATTGCACAGCGGAGAAGGTACGGTGGGATTTGAAATGGTCAGTGATTTGTTTGTTAACTTGGCTTTCGAAGACTTTAGATAGGCAAGGTAAGATAGATATAGGTCTGTAACAGTATGGGTCTAGAGTGTCTCCCCGTTTGAAGAGGGGGATGGCCGCAACATTTTTCTAACCGTCAGGGATCTCAGACGATATGAACGAGAGGTTGAACAGGCTAGTAATAGGGGTTACAACAATTGCGGTGGATAATTGTTTAGAAAGAGAGGGTCCAGATTGTCTAGCACAGCTGATTTGTGGGGCGGCAGGTAGCATAGTGGTTAGAGCGTTGGACTAGCAACCAGAAGGTTGCAAGATCAAATCCCTGAGCTGAAAAGGTAAAAAATGGTTGTTCTGCTCCTGAACAAGGCAGTTAACCCACTGTTCCTAGGCTGACATTGAAAATAGGAATTTGTTCTTAACTGACTTGCCTAGTTAAATAAATGTAAGATTGTAGGGGTACCAGATTTTGCAGCTATTTCAGAACACCAGCTATCTGGAAATGGGAGAAGATTGGGCAAGTTTCTGTGGGGGTTGCGGAGCTGTTGACCGGGGTAGTGGTAGCCAGGTGTAAAGCATGGCCAGCTGTAGAAATATTATTTTTGAAGTTCTCGATTATCGTAGATTTATCGGTGGTGACAGTGTTTCCTAGCCTCAGTGCAGTGGGCAGCTGGGAGGAGGTGCTCTTATTCCCCATGGACTTTACAGTGTCCCAGAACTTTTTGGAGTTTGTGCTACAGGATGCAAATTTCTAAAGCTTGAACTGTTTGGGCACAGACCTGGAAAGCATGACATAACTTTGCAAGCTGTCTCTGCAGTAGATTGCAACTCCACCCCCGTTGGCAGTTCTATCTTGGTGGAAAATGTTGCAGTTGGGGATGGAAATTTCAGAATTTTTGTGGCCTTCCTAAGCCCGGATTGAGACACGGTTAGGACATCAGGCTTGGCGGAGTTTGCTAAAGCAGTGAATAAAAAAAACTTATGGAGGAGGCTTCTGATGTTAACATGAATGAAACCAAGTCCACAAATGATAGCAATTGGGGAATAGGAGTGGAACTGGGGGGATAAGGGTACGGCTAAAGGCTATAAGAACTGGTCATCTAGAGCGTTGGGGAGAGGGAATAAAAGGAGCAGAATTATGGGCGTGGTAGAATAGATTCAGGGCATAATGTGCAGACAATGATACGGTAGGATGTGAGTACAGTGTAAATAAACCCAGGCGTTAATTGACAATGAGAGAGGTTTTGTCTCTGGAGGCACCAGTTAAGCCAGGTGAGGCCTCTGCATGTGCGTGGGGTGGGACGAAAGAGCTATCTAAGGCATTTTGAGAGGGACTGAGGGCTCTACAGTGAAATAAAACAATAAGAACTGGCCAAGACAGCAGTAGACAAGGCATATTGACATAAGAGAGAGGTATAAAGCAATCACAGGTGTTGATCAGGAGAGCTAAGACAACAACGGGTAAATGGCGATGAATGAGCAGAGCGGGTCAGGTAGGTACATACAGGACCTGAGTTCGAGGCTGGGGCTGACAGGTAAACAAAATGAGGTACTGTGTTATTGAAACAGTCCAGGGGGCATCAGCTGTGTAGCTGAGTGATCATGGGGTCAAAAGAGCAGCAGTAAGTGAGTCGGGGTGCTGTTCAGTAGTCACTACTGCGCTAGGCGAGCAGGGGACACAGCGTTCAGAAAAGCTAGCGGGCCGGGGCGAGTAGATGGTTCTTCGGCAACATAACAGAATAGCCTGTTGAGACCACATCGGACGATCACCTCGGCAGTCCAGTCGTGATGGATTGGCGGGGCTCCGTGTCGACAAAGGGTCCAGGCCAATTGGCAAAGGGGATATTGTAGCCCTAGAATTAGCTGGTATATGGGCCTAGCTCGAGGCTATCTCAAGGCTAGCTGGTGCTTGCTTCTGGACAGAGGCGTTAGCTAACAGTAGCCACTCGTTTGCAGCTAGCTAGCTGCGATGATCCGGTGTAATGATCCAGAGTGGCAGGAATCCGGCGATGTGGTAGAGAGAAGCAGTCCGATATGCTCTGTGTTGATATCGCACTGTAGAGAATGGCAGGTGTTGTCCGAGCTAAGGCTGGCTTGGTGACCGAGAAAAAGGTGAAGACCACTAGCCGTGGCTCACAAAGACTAGTAACTAGTTAGCTGGCTAGCTCCTGATGGAAGTTCCAGTTATAAGTAATAAAAATAGCAGCTCCGTACCACATTGGGTTAGGTGGGTTGCAGGAAAGTATATTTTGTTTGTTGACAGAAAGTGAGATTAAGCTATATGCGAAAAAGACTGGTTAATTATGGCTATTTACACGGGATAAGACATGGGATAAAACAAAGACAAACACACACGTCCTACTGCTACGCCATCTTGGTCAAGATAAGTAAGATGTGCAGGGCATTCAGTAGTCAAGTTCTGATTGGCCCAGTATGGGATGTAGATCCATCATAAAGATGAGTAAGATGTGCAGGATATTCAGCAGTCAGGCTCTGATTGGCCCAGCATGTGATGTAGATCCATCAGAAAGATGAGTAAGATGTGCAGGATATTCAGCAGTCAGGCTCTGATTGGCCCAGCATGTGATGTAGATCCATCAGAAAGATGAGTAAGATGTGCAGGGCATTCAGCAGTCAGTCTGATTGGCCCAGTATGGGATATAGCGCTACTTCCTGTCGCCATGGGCCCTCGAACGACAGGGGAGGAATCCTGAAGCATGACTCAGGAGGAAGAGCTTATGACTCCAGCTTCCTGCCTGGGAGAATGCTTCACAGTTGTTCCAAGCTAGTGGGTTAGCCTAAACACTGAGTAAGTTACACAGCCATCAGCAGAACTAGGACAACTAACACATGACTCACACACACCATGTGGCAGGAAGAGCACTTCAACATGGTTTTTCTCTGCCGTGAAAAGATAATGGTGTGGAATAAAGGGGTAATTATCTCAGCCCTGTCAATTCCTCTCAAGTCAAAGCTGGAGCAAATTTGATTGGCCTAAAGATGAAGCACAACCTCTGACCCTTTTACATGTCTTCTCCTCCCCTTTTACTCACCCCGTTCAGGCTGCCCAGGTCCTTGACTTTGTGCTCATCGCTGGTCACCTCATAGTTGATGACCGCATGCTGCTTGTCAACACTCCGCGACTGTAAACACAAACCCAACAGTCACAGTCAGTAATGGTGTTACATATTGTTGAATGGTAACTTGACATCAATGATGAACTTGAAATGTTTTTGACATGATGATAACAGTGTGTCCATGAAAGTTTAAACAACAACATTGTGACAATGTCAGTGTTTGGAGGAGGAATCACATGTATTGTTTACACAATTCTGCTTTGAAGTCAGATTATATTTCCATTCCTAAAGCAGTTAGGCCCTGTTTAATTCTCTCACAGACAGAGATGGAAGCACAAACACACACACCAAGAAAGATACAACATGTAGGGAAAGTAGAGGGAGGAAGAGAGACAGTACAGAGAGCTATGGCATCCACACAGAGCTACGGCATCCACACAGAGAGCTATGGCATCCACACAGAGCTACGGCATCCACACAGAGAGCTACGGCATCCACACAGACAGCTACGGTATCCACACAGAGAGCTTTGGCATCCACACAGAGAGCTATGGCATCCACACAGAGCTACAGCATCCACACAGAGAGCTACGGCATCCACACAGACAGCTACGGTATCCACACAGAGAGCTACGGCATCCACACAGAGAGCTTCGGCATCCACACAGAGAGCTACGGCATCCACACAGAGAGCTACGGCATCCACACAGACAGCTACGGTATCCACACAGAGAGCTTTGGCATCCACACAGAGAGCTTCGGCATCCACACAGAGAGCTTCGGCATCCATTCAGAGAGCTACAGCATCACAAAGAGAGCTACGGCATCCACACAGAGAGCTACGGCATCCACACAGAGAGCTGCGTCATCCACACAGAGAGCTACGACATCCACACAGACAGCTACGACATCCACACAGAGAGATACAGGAATCTTGTATGTTCTCTCTCTGTTCAAAGCATGAAGTCGTCATTCAGAATGAAGAGAGAGGGAGCTTCTACTAAAGCATGTATGCATGTCAGTGCTAGATTTGAAGTAAATACGTTTCATGGTGAACATGAGTTGTCATATATAAGTGTCAAATATAAAACAGTGTTTACACTAACATAAGTCTACTGTAGATAGCATAGCCTATTATAGAAACAGCATGACAGATGAATGCCTTCATGGAATAAATCCTTTCAAACACAAACATGGCCCTTTGATTTGACTGTGGCCTAGTTGGGAGTAGTCCAGATTTGACTGTTATTAACTAGATGAGGCCTAGTTGTGAGTGGTCCAGATTTGACTGTTATTAACTAGAAGTGGCCTAGTTGGGAGTGGTCCAGATTTGACTGTTATTAACTAGAAGTGGCCTAGTTGTGAGTGGTCCAGATTTGACTGTTATTAACTAGATGAGGCCTAGTTGGTAGTAGTCCAGATTTGACTGTTATTAACTAGAAGTGGCCTCGTTGGGAGTGGTCCAGATTTGACTGTTATTAACTAGATGAGGCCTAGTTGTGAGTGGTCCAGATTTGACTGTTATTAACTAGAAGTGGCCTAGTTGGGAGTGGTCCAGATTTGACTGTTATTAACTAGAAGTGGCCTAGTTGGGAGTGGTCCAGATTTGACTGTTATTAACTAGAAGTGGCCTAGTTGTGAGTGGTCCAGATTTGACTGTTATTAACTAGAAGTGGTCTAGTTGGGAGTGGTCCAGATGTGACTGTTATTAACTAGAAGTGGCCTAGTTGGGAGTGGTCCAGATTTGACTGTTATTAACTAGAAGTGGCCTAGTTGGGAGTGGTCCAGATTTGACTGTTATTAACTAGAAGTGGCCTAGTTGTGAGTGGTCCAGATTTGACTGTTATTAACTAGAAGTGGTCTAGTTGGGAGTGGTCCAGATTTGACTGTTATTAACTAGAAGTGGCCTAGTTGGGAGTGGTCCAGATTTGACTGTTATTAACTAGATGAGGCCTAGTTGTGAGTGGTCCAGATTTGACTGTTATTAACTAGAAGTGGCCTAGTTGGGAGTGGTCCAGATTTGACTGTTATTAACTAGAAGTGGCCTAGTTGGGAGTGGTCCAGATTTGACTGTTATTAACTAGAAGTGGCCTAGTTGGGAGTGGTCCAGATTTGACTGTTATTAACTAGATGAGGCCTAGTTGGGAGTGGTCCAGATTTGACTGTTATTAACTAGAAGTGGCCTAGTTGGGAGTGGTCCAGATTTGACTGTTATTAACTAGAAGTGGCCTAGTTGGGAGTGGTCCAGATTTGACTGTTATTAACTAGAAGTGGCCTAGTTGGGAGTGGTCCAGATTTGACTGTTATTAACTAGAAGTGGCCTAGTTGGGAGTAGTCCAGATTTGACTGTTATTAACTAGAAGTGGCCTAGTTGGGAGTGGTCCAGATTTGACTGTTATTAACTAGAAGTGGCCTCGTTGTGAGTGGTCCAGATTTGACTGTTATTAACTAGATGAGGCCTAGTTGTGAGTGGTCCAGATTTGACTGTTATTAACTAGAAGTGGCCTCGTTGGGAGTAGTCCAGATTTGACTGTTATTAACTAGAAGTGGCCTCGTTGTGAGTGGTCCAGATTTGACTGTTATTAACTAGAAGTGGCCTAGTTGGGAGTAGTCCAGATTTGACTGTTATTAACTAGAAGTGGCCTAGTTGGGAGTAGTCCAGATTTGACTGTTATTAACTAGAAGTGGCCTAGTTGGGAGTGGTCCAGATTTGACTGTTATTAACTAGAAGTGGCCTAGTTGGGAGTAGTCCAGATTTGACTGTTATTAACTAGAAGTGGCCTAGTTGGGAGTGGTCCAGATTTGACTGTTATTAACTAGATGAGGCCTAGTTGGGAGTGGTCCAGATTTGACTGTTATTAACTAGAAGTGGCCTAGTTGGGAGTGGTCCAGATTTGACTGTTATTAACTAGAAGTGGCCTAGTTGGGAGTAGTCCAGATTTGACTGTTATTAACTAGAAGTGGCCTAGTTGGGAGTGGTCCAGATTTGACTGTTATTAACTAGAAGTGGCCTAGTTGGTAGTAGTCCAGATTTGACTGTTATTAACTAGAAGTGGCCTAGTTGGGAGTGGTCCAGATTTGACTGTTATTAACTAGAAGTGGCCTAGTTGGGAGTGGTCCAGATTTGACTGTTATTAACTAGAAGTGGCCTAGTTGGGAGTAGTCCAGATTTGACTGTTATTAACTAGAAGTGGCCTAGTTGGGAGTGGTCCAGATTTGACTGTTATTAACTAGATGAGGCCTAGTTGGTAGTAGTCCAGATTTGACTGTTATTAACTAGAAGTGGCCTAGTTGGGAGTGGTCCAGATTTGACTGTTATTAACTAGAATTGGCCTAGTTGGGAGTAGTCCAGATTTGACTGTTATTAACTAGAAGTGGCCTAGTTGGGAGTAGTCCAGATTTGACTGTTATTAACTAGAAGTGGCCTCGTTGTGAGTGGTCCAGATTTGACTGTTATTAACTAGATGAGGCCTAGTTGTGAGTGGTCCAGATTTGACTGTTATTAACTAGAAGTGGCCTAGTTGGGAGTAGTCCAGATTTGACTGTTATTAACTAGAAGTGGCCTCGTTGTGAGTGGTCCAGATTTGACTGTTATTAACTAGATGAGGCCTAGTTGTGAGTGGTCCAGATTTGACTGTTATTAACTAGAAGTGGCCTAGTTGGGAGTAGTCCAGATTTAACTGTTATTAACTAGATGAGGCCTAGTTGTGAGTAGTCCAGATTTGACTGTTATTAACTAGAAGTGGCCTCGTTGTGAGTGGTCCAGATTTGACTGTTATTAACTAGATGAGGCCTAGTTGTGAGTAGTCCAGATTTGACTGTTATTAACTAGAAGTGGCCTCGTTGTGAGTGGTCCAGATTTGACTGTTATTAACTAGATGAGGCCTAGTTGGGAGTAGTCCAGATTTGACTGTTATTAACTAGATGAGGCCTAGTTGTGAGTAGTCCAGATTTGACTGTTATTAACTAGAAGTGGCCTCGTTGTGAGTGGTCCAGATTTGACTGTTATTAACTAGATGAGGCCTAGTTGGGAGTAGTCCAGATTTGACTGTTATTAACTAGATGAGGCCTAGTTGTGAGTAGTCCAGATTTGACTGTTATTAACTAGATGAGGCCTAGTTGTGAGTAGTCCAGATTTGACTGTTATTAACTAGATGAGGCCTAGTTGGGAGTAGTCCAGATTTGACTGTTATTAACTAGAAGTGGCCTAGTTGGGAGTAGTCCAGATTTGACTGTTATTAACTAGATGAGGCCTAGTTGTGAGTAGTCCAGATTTGACTGTTATTAACTAGATGAGGCCTAGTTGTGAGTAGTCCAGATTTGACTGTTATTAACTAGAAGTGGCCTCGTTGTGAGTGGTCCAGATTTGACTGTTATTAACTAGAAGTGGCCTCGTTGTGAGTGGTCCAGATTTGACTGTTATTAACTAGATGAGGCCTAGTTGGGAGTGGTCCAGATTTGACTGTTATTAACTAGATGAGGCCTAGTTGGTAGTGGTCCAGATTTGACTGTTATTAACTAGAAGTGGCCTCGTTGTGAGTGGTCCAGATTTGACTGTTATTAACTAGAAGTGGCCTCGTTGTGAGTGGTCCAGATTTGACTGTTATTAACTAGATGAGGCCTAGTTGGGAGTGGTCCTGATTTGACTGTTATTAACTAGATGAGGCCTAGTTGGTAGTGGTCCAGATTTGACTGTTATTAACTAGATGAGGCCTAGTTGTGAGTGGTCCAGATTTGACTGTTATTAACTAGATGAGGCCTAGTTGGTAGTGGTCCAGATTTGACTGTTATTAACTAGATGAGGCCTAGTTGGGAGTGGTCCAGATTTGACTGTTATTAACTAGAAGAGGCCTAGTTGGGAGTGGTCCTGGTTTGAGTATGATACCCTTGCGTTGGGAATCCATGCAACGGCTCTTAAACCCGTACATTCCTGAGACACCCATGTGACACCAAAAAGACTGAGGCCAGTAAAAACAGTCACATGGCCCGGATCTCTTGGCGTATTTTCCGTTGGCAGACTCACACTAAACAAAGTACCCAGTCTTCTCCTCTCTTTCCCCCAGGTCATCAGAGAGACAAAACCTAGAAAACAGGATCCCTGTTTGGAAAAACAGCCTCCTTGTTCCTTTCCTTGGAACCCTGCTGATTTCAGCAGTAAAACTGCAGAGTGCCAGAGAGAAGTATGTTGCTGCACTCTGAACTGCTTGTTCTTTAGAAACAGCTGCTTCTTTCTTTTAGCATGGCACCTTCTAACTCCTATTGGTGATGTGCTGATGTATTAATGACCTGCTGCTTAATTATAGGCTCATTTGTAGACAGGGACAAACTGAGGTTTGAGGAGGACTCCTTGATTAGTGTCTCCAAGAGTGTCTGTGAAGTCAGGGTTTCTAGTGGCTCAGAGTTAAGGACTGAAGCACTGTCAGTATTGCCACACACAGGCAACTCAGTTCCTTGAAAATAAATGTACTCTTTGTTATACAGAGCCAGGGCCTGGCAGAAACCTGACCAGTGAGTAATCAACTACTTAAGTTGGCTTTGAAAGTGTCATTTAGTTAGATTCAGAGTTGACATCAAGGAGCACGGAAAGTACATTAATATATTCTATTTAAGTTGTACTGTGACACTATTTTAAGGGTTGACATACAAACAATAGGTTAAACAATGAGTTTTACTACCATTGCTGTTGCTTTGAAACCTATGTCTAAGAATTAGATTCAAACCGTAGCACTAAAGATCCACTCTGTAGTGAGATTCAAATTGAAAGGTAACGTCCCAAATGAGATGACATATGCAGCATGTACAGTCAATACAGTTTCCGTGAACGTGGGAGAATTCCCTTTAAATTTCACTTGTGCAATTACCGCGGATCTTCCACGATACGGATTGAATCAAGCCCTAAAGATATTCCATGATATATGCAGCTACACCACACCCATGCTACACCACACCCATCATTCTCTGCTCCACACTTGGCAATGCAGCAGCCACTACTTCTTAAGGAGCCCTCCTGTCTGGATGGACCTAACTCAACATGTATCTGCCCCACTTTCTAGAAACATCTCTGTCTGAGACTTTCTCGATCACACACATGCACAGACCATACAAACGCTCCACACCGCGTGGCCGCGACCACCCTAACCTGGTGGTCCCAGCGCGTACGACCCACGTGGAGTTCCAGGTCTCCGGTAGCCTCTGGAACTGCCAATCTGCGGCCAACAAGGCAGAGTTCATCTCAGCCTATGCCTCCCTCCAGTCCCTTGACTTCTTGGCACTGACGGAAACATGGATCACCACAGATAACACTGCTACTCCTACTGCTCTCTCCTCGTCCGCCCACGTGTTCTCGCACACCCCGAGAGCTTCTGGTCAGCGGGGTGGTGGCACCGGGATCCTCATCTCTCCCAAGTGGTCTTTCTCTCTTTCTCCCCTTACCCATCTGTCTATTGCCTCCTTTGAATTCCATGCTGTCACAGTTACCAGCCCTTTCAAGCTTAACATCCTTATCATTTATCGCCCTCCAGGTTCCCTTGGAGAGTTCATCAATGAGCTTGATGCCTTGATAAGCTCCTTTCCTGAGGACGGCTCACCTCTCACAGTTCTGGGCGACTTTAACCTCCCCACGTCTACCTTTGACTCATTCCTCTCTGCCTCCTTCTTTCCACTCCTCTCCTCTTTTGACCTCACCCTCTCACCTTCCCCCCTACTCACAAGGCAGGCAATACGCTTGACCTCATCTTTACTAGATGCTGTTCTTCCACTAACCTCATTGCAACTCCCCTCCAAGTCTCCGACCACTACCTTGTATCCTTTTCCCTCTCGCTCTCATCCAACACTTCCCACACTGCCCCTACTCGGATGGTATCGCGCCGTCCCAACCTTCGCTCTCTCTCCCCCGCTACTCTCTCCTCTTCCATCCTATCTTCTCTTCCCTCTGCTCAAACTTTCTCCAACCTATCTCCTGATTCTGCCTCCTCAACCCTCCTCTCCTCCCTTACTGCATCCTTTGACTCCCTATGTCCCCTATCCTCCAGGCCGGCTCGGTCCTCCCCTCCCGCTCCGTGGCTCGACGACTCATTGCGAGCTCACAGAACAGGGCTCCGGGCAGCCGAGCGGAAATGAGGAAAACTCGCCTCCCTGCGGACCTGGCATCCTTTCACTCCCTCCTCTCTACATTTTCCTCCTCTGTCTCTGCTGCTAAAGCCACTTTCTACCATTCTAAGTTCCAAGCATCTGCCTCTAACCCTAGGAAGCTCTTTGCCACCTTCTCCTCCCTCCTGAATCCTCCCCCCTCCCTCCTCCCTCTCTGCAGATGACTTCGTCAACCATTTTGAAAAGAAGGTCGATGACATCCGATCCTCGTTTGCTAAGTCAAACGACACCGCTGGTTCTGCTCACACTGCCCTACCCTATGCTCTGACCTCTTTCTCCCCTCTCTCTCCAGATGAAATCTCGCGTCTTGTGACGGCCGGCCGCCCAACAACCTGCCCGCTTGACCCTATCCCCTCCTCTCTTCTCCAGACCATTTCCGGAGACCTTCTCCCTTACCTCACCTCGCTCATCAACTCATCCCTGACCGCTGGCTACGTCCCTCCCGTCTTCAAGAGAGCGAGAGTTGCACCCCTTCTGAAAAAACCTACACTCGATCCCTCCGATGTCAACAACTACAGACCAGTATCCCTTCTCTCTTTTCTCTCCAAAACTCTTGAGCGTGCCGTCCTTGGCCAGCTCTACCGCTATCTCTCTCAGAATGACCTTCTTGATCCAAATCAGTCAGGTTTCAAGACTAGTCATTCAACTGAGACTGCTCTTCTCTGTATCACGGAGGCGCTCCGCACTGCTAAAGCTAACTCTCTCTCCTCTGCTCTCATCCTTCTAGACCTATCGGCTGCCTTCGATACTGTGAACCATCAGATCCTCCTCTCCACCCTCTCCGAGTTGGGCATCTCCGGCGCGGCCCACGCTTGGATTGCGTCCTACCTGACAGGTCGCTCCTACCAGGTGGCGTGGCGAGAATCTGTCTCCTCACCACGCGCTCTCACCACTGGTGTCCCCCAGGGCTCTGTTCTAGGCCCTCTCTTATTCTCGCTATACACCAAGTCACTTGGCTCTGTCATAACCTCACATGGTCTCTCCTATCATTGCTATGCAGACGACACACAATTAATCTTCTCCTTTCCCCCTTCTGATGACCAGGTGGCGAATCGCATCTCTGCATGTCTGGCAGACATATCAGTGTGGATGACGGATCACCACCTCAAGCTGAACCTCAGCAAGACGGAGCTCCTCTTCCTCCCGGGGAAGGACTGCCCGTTCCATGATCTCGCCATCACGGTTGACAACTCCATTGTGTCCTCCTCCCAGAGCGCTAAGAACCTTGGCGTGATCCTGGACAACACCCTGACGTTCTCAACTAACATCAAGGCGGTGTCCCGTTCCTGTAGGTTCATGCTCTACAACATCCGCAGAGTACGACCCTGCCTCACACAGGAAGCGGCGCAGGTCCTAATCCAGGCACTTGTCATCTCCCGTCTTGATTACTGCAACTCGCTGTTGGCTGGGCTCCCTGCCTGTGCCATTAAACCCTACAACTCATCCAGAACGCCGCAGCCCGTCTGGTGTTCAACCTTCCCAAGTTCTCTCACGTCACCCCGCTCCTCCGCTCTCTCCACTGGCTTCCAGTTGAAGCTCGCATCCGCTACAAGACCATGGTGCTCGCCTACGGAGCTGTGAGGGGAACGGCACCTCAGTACCTCCAGGCTCTGATCAGGCCCTACACCCAAACAAGGGCACTGCGTTCATCCACCTCTGGCCTGCTCGCCTCCCTACCACTGAGGAAGTACAGTTCCCGCTCAGCCCAGTCAAAACTGTTCGCTGCTCTGGCCCCCAATGGTGGAACAAACTCCCTCACGACGCCAGGACAGCGGAGTCAATCACCACCTTCCGGAGACACCTGAAACCCCACCTCTTCAAGGAATACCTAGGATAGGGTAAGTAAGGGTAGGTAATCCTTCTCCCCCCCCAACAAGATTTAGATGCAAGTGGCTGTTCCACTGGTTGTCATAAGGTGTATGCACCAATTTGTAAGTCGCTCTGGATAAGAGCGTCTGCTAAATGACTTAAATGTAAATGTAAATGTAAATGCATGCGCGGACACACACACACACACACACACACACACACACACACACACACACACACACACACACACACACACACACACACACACACACACACACATATATATAGACACACACATACACCCATATACAGTTGAAGTCGGAAGTTTACATACACTTATGTTGGAGTCATTAAAACTTGTTTTTCAAGCACTCCACACATTTCTTGTTAACAAACTATAGTTTTGGCAAGTTGATTAGGACATCTACTTTGTGCATGACACAAGTCATTTTTAAAACAATTGTTTACAGACAGATTATTTCACTTATATGTCACGCCCTGGTCGAAGTATTTTGTGTTTTTCTTTATGTATTTGGTCAGGCCAGGGTGTGACATGGGTTTTTGTATGTGGTGTGTAGCTTAGTGGGATTGTAGCTTAGTGGGGTGTTCTAGGAGAGTCTATGGCTGTCTGAAGTGGTTCTCAATCAGAGGCAGGTGTTTATCGTTGTCTCTGATTGGGAACCATATTTAGGCAACCATATTCTTTGGTTGTATTGTGGGTGATTGTCCTGAGTGTCTTGATGTCCTTGTTCGATGTTAGTTGACACAAGTATAGGCTGTTTTTGTTTTTTCGTTTTGTAGTGTTCATGTTTAGTCGTGTTTACGTTTGTTTAAATAAACATGGATCGCAATCGACACGCTGCAGTTTGGTCCGACTCTCCTTCACCATATGAAAACCGTGACATTATAATTCACTGCATCACAATTCCAGTGGGTCAGAAGTTTACATACACTAAGTTGACTGTGCCTCTAAAAAGCTTGGAAAATTCCAGAAAATGATGCCATGGCTTTAGAAGCTTCTGATAGGCTATTTGAGTAAATTGGAGGTGTACCTGTGGATATATTTCAAGGCCTACCTTCAAACTCATGTTGTGGTGTGTCATGTTGTGTTGTATAATTTTGTGCTGTGTTGTGTTATGTTGTTTTGTGTCATGTTATGTTTGGTTGTGTTGTATCACGTTGTGTTGTATCATGTGTCTTGTGTCATGTTGTATTGTGTCATGTTGTATGATGTTGTGTTGTATGATGTTGTGCTTTGTTGTATCCTGTTGTGCTGTAACATGGTGTGTTGTATTGTATCATGTTTTGTGTCCTGGTGTGTTGTATCATGTTTTTTTGTGTCAAGTTGTGTTGTATCATGTTGTCTTGTATCATGTGTTGTGTTATGTTGTATCATGTTGTTTTGTGTCATGTTGTGTTGTATCATGTTTTTTTTGTGTCAAGTTGTGTTGTATCATGTTTTTTTGTGTTGTATCATGTTTTTTTGTGTTGTATCATGTTTTTTTGTGTCATGTTGTGTTGTATCATGTTTTTTTTGTGTCATGTTGTGTTGTATCATGTTGTTTTGTGTCATGTTGTGTTGTATCATGTTGTTTTGTGTCATGTTGTGTTGTATCATGTTTTTTTGTGTCATGTTGTGTTGTATCATGTTTTTTTGTGTTGTGTTGTATCATGTTTTTTTGTGTTGTGTTGTATCATGTTTTGTGTCATGTTGTGTTGTATCATGTTTTTTGTGTCATGTTGTGTTGTATCATGTTTTTTGTGTCATGTTGTGTTGTATCATGTTTTTTTGTGTCATGTTGTGTTGTATCATGTTTTTTTGTGTCATGTTGTGTTGTATCATGTTTTTTTGTGTCATGTTGTGTTGTATCATGTTTTTGTGTCATGTTGTGTTGTATGTTTTTTTTGTGTCATGTTGTGTTGTATCATGTTTTTTTGTGTCATGTTGTGTTGTATCATGTTTTTTTGTGTCATGTTGTGTTGTATCATGTTTTTTTGTGTCATGTTGTGTTGTATCATGTTTTTTTTGTGTCATGTTGTGTTGTATCATGTTTTTTTGTGTCATGTTGTGTTGTATCATGTTTTTTTGTGTCATGTTGTGTTGTATCATGTTTTTTTGTGTCATGTTGTGTTGTATCGTGTTTTTTTGTGTCATGTTGTGTTGTATCGTGTTTTTTTGTGTCATGTTGTGTTGTATCATGTTTTTTTGTGTCATGTTGTGTTGTATCATGTGATGCTGTAAAAGGTTGTGTTGTATCATGTGATGCTGTAAAAGGTTGTGTTGTATCGTGATGCTGTATAAGGTTGTGTTGTATCATGTGATGCTTTATAAGGTTGTGTTGTATCATGTGATGCTGTAACGTGTTGTATCAATTGGAGCCATGCTCACCTGCAGCATGAGCTCGCAGTCGTCTCGGCCGACGAAGATCATCTCCAGGGGCAGACGGTGACGAGTGCCCCCGCTGCTCACCAGGAACCATGATGTGAGACTCATCTCTGCTACGCTACTCACTCCAACCATATGTCATCCTGAGAGAGAGAGAGAGAGAGAGAGATTGATTGAAAAAGCTTCTTCTACTTTCCCAAACGCACAAGTGGTTATCTCCACCTTGCTACCACAAAAATACTTCCACCCTGCTACCATTCAGCGGGTTAACGCAAGTATTTCCCGTGACTGTACCTCAAAACCAAATGTTTAACTGGCCCACCACTCCACCCTGGACTTGAACAGCCTTTACCACCAGGTACACCTGTACAAGGCAGCAGTGCCCACCTTCGCCCGGACCCTAAAGGACACCGCTCTCAAACGCAGCCCCAACACTTCACACAGGAGCAACAGATCAATAGACACCCACACCCCAACCAATCAATACCCCACAAGTCAACCATGCCCACACCTCATTTAGGCCCCCTCAGATCAGACCTATGCCCCTCCTGCCCACCCCATGCCGCCCACTCCCACAAAGAGGGCCCCAACATGGAACTCACACATACGCCCAGGCCGTGAGCAGGCAAACTGTCCCAACCCCCACTTTTACACTATCCCAAGCCATTGGCAATGTACCATATGCTCAGCAGGCTCTGCTAACACTTACTGGTCTGAGGCCAAACCACACAACCAACAACATTTTACACTTTATGGAACACAAAGCCTTCACTATATCTTCCTGGAATACCCGAGGCCATCTGCCTTTGGCCTAAAGAGCGGGAACCTTGACTTCACCAAAGAAATCAGAAATACAGACATTGTCATCCTACAAGAAACATGGTATAGAGGAGATGGATCCACTGGTTGCACTATAGGTTACAGAGAGCTGGAAATCCCATCCACCAACCTACCAGGTGTGAAACAGGGAAGGGACTCAGGGGGTATGCTAATTGTATATAGAGCAGACCTAACGCACTATATTAAATTTAGCAAAACAGGAACATTTTACATTTGATGAGAAATTCAAAAGGAAATTATCTTACCTACAGTTGAAGTCGGAAGTTTACATACACCTGAGCCAAATACATTTAAACTCAGTATTTCACAATTCCTGACATTTAATCCTAGTAAAAATTCCCTGTATTAGGTAAATTAGGATCACCACTTTATTTTAAGAATGTGAAATGTCAGAATAATAGTAGAGAGAATGATTTATTTCAGCTTTTATTTCTTTTATCACACTCACTGTGTTTACATACACTCAATGTCACGTTCTGACCTTAGTTCCTTTGTTTTGTCTTTTATTTCAGTATGGTCAGGGCGTGAGTTGGGTGGGTTGTCTAAGTTAGTTTGCCTATTATTTTCTATTTCTGTGTTTGGCCTGGTATGGTTCTCAATCAGAGGCAGCTGTCAATCGTTGTCCCTGATTGAGAACCATATTTAGGTAGCCTGTTTTCCATTGTGTTTTGTGGGTGGTTGTTTTCAGTCTTCGTGTGTCTACACAAGACATAACTGTTCATGGTTGTTTCTTAGTTGTTTTGTTATTCAGTGTTCAGTTTACTTTATTAAAAAGATGAACACGTACTACTCTGCGCATTGGTCCTCACCTTCTTCCCACGACAGCCGTTACACTCAATTCATATTTGGTAGCGTTGCCTTTAAATTGTTTAACTTAGGTCAAACGTTTCGGGTAGCCTTCCACAAGCTTCCCACAATAAGTTGGTTGGACTTTGGCCTATGCCACCTGACAGAGCTGGTGTAACTGAGTCAGGTTTGTAGGACTCTTTGCTCGCACACGATTTTTCAGTTCTGCCCACAAATGTTCTATAGGATTGAGGTCAGGGCTTTGTGATGGCCACTCCAATACATTGACTTTGTTGTCCTAACGCCATTTTGCCACAACTTTGGAAGTATGCTTGGGTTCATTGTTCATTTGGAAGAACCATTTGCGACCAAGCTTTGACTTCCTGACTGATATCTTGAGATGTTGCATCAATATATCCACATCATTTTCCTACCTCATGATGCCATCTATTTTGTGAAGTTCCCCAGTCACTCCTGCAGCAAAGCACTCCCACAACATGATGCTGCCACCCCTGTGCTTCACGGTTGGGATGGTGTTCTTTGGCTTGCAAGCCTCCCCCTTTTTCCTCCAAACATTACGATGGTCATTATGGCCAACAATCTTTGTCCTCATGTGCAGTTGCAAACCGTAGTCTGTTTTTTTTATGGCGGTTTAGGAGCAGTGGCTTCTTCCTTGCTGAGCGGCCTTTCAGGTTATGTCGATATAGGACTCGTTTTACTGTGGATATAGATACATTTGTACCTGTGTCCTCCAGCATCTTCATAGGGTCCTTTGTTGCGATTGATTTGCACTTTTCGCACCAAAGTACATTCATTTCTAGGAGACAGAACCTGTCTCCTTCCTGAGCGATATGACGGCTGTGTGGTCCCATTGTGTTTATACTTGCGTACTATTGTTTGTACAGATGAACATGGTACCTTCAGACATTTGGAAATTGCTCCCAAAGATGAACCAGACTTGTGGAGATCTACAATTATTTTTCTGAGGTCTTGGCTGATTTATTTTGATTTTTCCCATGATGTCAAGTAAAGAGGCACTGGGTTTGAAGGTCGGCCTTGAAATTCATCCACTGGTACACATCCAATTGACTCAAAAAATGTCAATTAGCCCATCATAAGCTTCTAAAGCCAAGACATCATTTTCTGAATTGTATAAGTTGCTTAGAGGCACAGTCAACTTAGTGTATGTAAACTTTTAACCCACTGGAATTGTGATACAGTAAAATAATCTGTAAAAAGTTGTTGGGAAAATTACTTGTTGTCACGTTCTTTCAAAATCGAACCCAGAAGCAGACCAGGACAAGGAGAGTAGGAAGAAGGTGAGTATTTATTTACAAGTGAATGTGAATGGGTAGATATATCCAGTGGGAGTCATTGGGTCAGTTGTGGGAATGACACCATTAGTGTCATTGTAAGGGGTGACAGTCCCCCACAAACCAGAAGATGTATCATTGGAAGCAGAGTACACTCTGCGCATCAATGTTTTTCTTGCTGAGACGGCCGCAGTGCCTGCGGAAGTGTCCAAAGGCCAAGTGAAGTTAATCTCAACTACAGTATTGCAAGACTTCAAGGAGGAGGGAAGATGCTCATTCACAGAGACTGCTGGCTCGAGATCATGAAAAGAATGGTCAAATCAGGTTTTCTGATGGAATGTTTCAAGATATCTCCTTGGATGGGATTCTGAACCAAGAGGTTTCGAAATCTCTTTTTCCCAATGGGTGCTTTCGACAGATACCCCTAGTGATTTACGGCATTGCAGCTAGCATTAGAGGTCGACAGTGTGGTCAGTGGAGAAGGCACTGTGGCCTGTGACCATACATGGTTATTTTTCCAATCCATCAGTGGGAGTAACTGATCCATTAAGTCTGCTCCGAGTAGCAGAGGTCCAGATTCTCTTTTTTGAAATATGAAATTTTATTTTATTTTTTATTTGACCTCCTTTTCTCCCCAATTTCGTGGTATCCAATTGTTTTAGTAGCTACTATCTTGTCTCATCGCTACAACTCCCATACGGGCTCGGGAGAGACGAAGGTTGAAAGTTATGCGTCCTCCGATACACAACCCAACCAAGCCACACTGCTTCTTAACACAGAGTGTATCCAACCCGGAAGCCAGCCGCACCAATGTGTCGGTGGAAACACCATGCACCTGGCAACCTTGGTTAGCGCGCACTGCGCCCGGCCCCCACAGGAGTCGCTGGTGCGCGATGAGACAAGGATAACCCGGACGACGCTAGGCCAATTGTGCGTCGCCCCATGGACCTCCCGGTCGCGGCCGGTTACGACAGAGCCTGGGCGCGAACCCAGAGTCTCTGGTGGCAGGGGGGGCGGTTCAGATGATCAATGTGAGAGGCGAGGTAGTCTGAGGGAAACCTCGAAGTGTAGTGTCGCATCGTTCCACATTTAGTCAACGTCATCGGACAATGTTTGAGAGATGAGCGATACTGTCGCTCCCAAATCTAATAGCGCATGACAGTTAAGCTGAAGGACTGTTTCCAGGTATGGCCGTTTAGATTTGCGTTTAGTGGACATATTCCCCACAAAGTGGGGTGGTTGTTCGCAACGATGTGATGTGCCATTTCTGTTCAAGGTGAAGCAGATCGACTTTTCTGATTTTGAGTGGGCATTGTTTTAACCTCTTGCTCCTACCTGGCACGCAGGCGTCCCATCTAGAGCTCTGGAAATGCAAATGCGCTACGCTAAATGCTAATAGTATTAGTTAAAACTCAAACGTTCATTAAAATACACATGCAGGGTATTGAATTAAAGCTACACTCGTTGTGAATCCAGGCAACAAGTCAGATTTTTAAAATGCTTTTCGGCGAAAGCATGAGAAGCTATTATCTGATAGAATGTAACACCCCAAAAGACCCGCAGGGGACGTAAACAAAATAATTAGCATAGTCGTCGCTACACAAACCGCACAAATAAAATATAAAACATTCATTACCTTTGACCATCTTCTTTGTTGGCACTCCTAGATGTCCCATAATCACTATTGGGTCTTTTTTTCGATTAAATCGGTCCATATATAGCCTAGATATCGATCTATGAAGACTGTGTAATAAACGAAAAAAAATAGCGTTTCGTAACGTTATTTTTTTTAATTAAAAAAGTTGACGATAAACTTTCACAAAACACTTCGAAATACTTATGTAATGCAACTTTAGGTATTAGTACACGTTAATAAGCGATACAATTCATCAGGAGGCGATGTAAATTCTATAGGTGTCCGTCTGGAAAAAATGTCTGAATATTTCTCAACCAAAACATCAGGTCGGAGACCGGAGGGAATCGGTTCCCTTGATTCGGTTTGACCAAGAATCAAAGCCGAGGCAAATGACAAGACTCTAGACATCGTGTGGAAGCTGTAGGTACTGCAACCTCGGCCTCATTTAATTTGGTTCTTCTTGAACAATTCCTGGAAGTGGCGCATGGATATTTATTTCCATTTTCAGTGATCAGATTTTCCTGCACTTTTCGATAAAACGCACGTTCTGTTATAGTCACAGCAGTGATTTAACCAGTTTTATAAACAGCTGAGTGTTTTCTATCCACACATACTAATCATATGCATATACTATATTCCTGGCATGAGCAGCAGGGCGCTGAAATGTTGCGCGATTTTTAACAGACACACAGTTCGAAAAAGTAGGGGGTAGGAGTAAGAGGTTAATGACCGCAGAAAGTCAGGACTACAGGTCGATCGATTAATCGGAATGGCCGATTAATTAGGACCGATTTCAAGTTTTCATAACAATTGGAAATCGGTATTTTTGGCCCCATGCAGAGCAAGGGGAACAACTACTAGAAGGCTCAGAGCGAGTGACGTTTGAAACACTATTAGCGCGCGCTAACTAGCTAGCCATTTCACTTCGGTTACACCAGCCTCATCTCGGGAGTTGATAGGCTTGAAGTCATAAACAGCTCAATGCTTGATGCATAATGAAGAGCTGCTGGCAAAACTCACGAAAGTGCTGTTTGAATGAATGTTTACAAGCCTGCTTCTGCCGACCACCGCTCAGTCAGATACTTAAATACTTGTATGCTCAGTCAGATGATATGGAACGCAGGACACGCTAGATAATATCTAGTAATATCATCAACCATTTGTAGTTAACTTAAGGTATAGGGGTCAGCATTGTCACTTTTGGATAAATAGCGTGCCCAATTTCAACTTCCTGCTACTCATGCCAAGAATATAAGATATGCATATTATTAGTAGATGTGGATAGAAAACACTCTGAAGTTTCTAAACTGTTTGAATGATGTCTGTGAGTATAACAGAACTTATGTAGCAGGCAAAACCCTGAGGACTAACAGTTCAGAATGTTTTGTTTTAGGTCTCGGTCTGTTCAGTGACTTCTCATTGGGAAACAATATTTCTTAGGGAGTTGTTCTCAGTTCCTACCGCTTCCACTGGATGTCACCAGTCTTTGGAATTTGGTTGAGGTTATTCCTTTGTGCAATGAAGGAGTACGGTCATCTAGGAAATGGGTAACACTGTTGAGAGTTGCGAAAGACTTCCTACCAGCCAAGACAATGAAGTCATCCCTGAAAGGACAAAAATAATTGGAGAAAGCACAAGCGAATCTAGCATAATCAGCTATTTGGCTAATCCCCTTCTAAGCCATAGCATTACTTTATCTAAATACAACATGACAAATTGTGTAGTATAGTGTAGTAAGTAGTATAGTGATCTCATTCCAGCCATTGAAAATCATTCCCTCCTCGCTAAACCAATCAGATTTCAGGCTCCCTCTGAGAGAAAGTGACATATGAATGGAGCGGTCTCCTCCGGGTGTCTCTAATGTGTTTCTCTCCTGTGACCATGGATCCTCCAAGTAGCGCCATGGTCACATGATGCAACAGTCCCTCAGCCTCCTTATCCCATCATAGGCCAGGGCTACTGACTCAGACCACCTATCACTGCCAGATGCGCACACACACACACACACACAAAATAATGCATCTGTGCAAGCACTCCCACATATATCCAAGATGCTGAGGCAGGTGTTTCAGTAAAGGCTGTCGTGTAAAAGGTGGCCTCCTGTCAACTTATGAGAGCCCTTTACTTTGATACATGGCTGCATCGACAGTCAGAAAGAATAGGGAGGCAAGACAACAGCCAAGGGCAATAAACAACTAAAAGGACTGGATCTTACTCTGTCTTATTCTGGTCCCAGATGACTGCACTATTATTTACAGTCAGGCCAGACCAGACCATACCAGATGAGGCCAGGCCAGACCATAACAGATGAGGCCAGGCCAGACCAGACCATACCAGATGAGGCCAGGCCAGACCATACCAGATGAGGCCAGGCCAGACCATACCAGATGAGGCCAGGCCAGACCAGATGAGGCCAGACCAGACCAGATGAGGCCAGGCCAGACCAGACCATACCAGATGAGGCCAGGCCAGACCAGACCATACCAGATGAGACCAGGCCAGACCATACCAGATGAGGCCAGGCCAGACCAGACCATACCAGATGAGGCCAGGCCAGACCAGACCATACCAGATGAGGCCAGGCCAGACCAGACCATACCAGATGAGGCCAGGCCAGACCAGACCATACCAGATGAGGCCAGGCCAGACCAGACCATACCAGATGAGGCCAGGCCAGACCAGACCATACCAGATGAGGCCAGGCCAGACCAGACCATACCAGATGAGGCCAGGCCAGACCAGACCATACCAGATGAGGCCAGGCCAGACCAGACCATACCAGATGAGGCCAAGCCAGACCAGACCATACCAGATGAGGCCAGGCCAGACCATACCAGATGAGGCCAGGCCAGACCATACCAGATGAGGCCAAGCCAGACCAGGCCATACCAGATGAGGCCAGGCCAGACCATACCAGATGAGGCCAGGCCAGACCAGACCATACCAGATGAGGCCAAGCCAGACCAGACCATACCAGATGAGGCCAGGCCAGACCAGACCATACCAGATGAGGCCAGGCCAGACCAGACCATACCAGATGAGGCCAGGCCAGACCAGACCATACCAGATGAGGCCAGGCCAGACCAGACCATACCAGATGAGGCCAGGCCAGACCATACCAAATGAGGCCAGGTCATACCAGATGAGGCCAGGCCAGACCAGACCATACCAGATGAGGCCAAGCCAGACCAGACCATACCAGATGAGGCCAGACCAGACCATACCAGATGAGGCCAAGCCAGACCAGACGAGGCCAGGCCAGACCAGACCATACCAGATGAGGCCAGGCCAGACCATACCAGATGAGGCCAGGCCAGAACATACCAGATGAGGCCAGGCCAGACCAGACCATACCAGATGAGGCCAGGCCAGACCAGACCATACCAGATGAGGCCAGGCCAGACCATACCAGATGAGGCCAGGCCAGACCATACCAGATGCCAGGCCAGACCATACCAGATGAGGCCAGGCCAGACCATAACAGATGAGGCCAGGCCAGACCAGAACAGACCAGACCATACCAAGCCAGACCAGAAAACACAGAGGTATATATCTAACTTTTCACAAAAGGAAAGATCAAACACAAGGATCCTTTCTTTAGAGGCTGCACAGCAATCCCATCAATCTGTTTGTTTTCGGTATGGGAGTGATTACTCATCACTGGCAGGCTACATCTTATATAACCACACAATCAATTGATCTTGTGTATCCATTCCTTGAGGGCACCGTGGCCTCAGACAACATCCCTTGCTAATATTAGACGTGATTACAATACCAACAGAGAGCGCAGACACTGCCCGTGTCCAAAAACCAATACTAGCTTACTACATACTTAAACAGCATACTATGAACTCATTGTTGCATACTATGTAGCATATACCGTTTTGTAAAATGTATGCAGTATGCCACGGACGCAACGCAGTAGAGGCTCCTGACTGGCTGAGTAGATGGGACGGGGTCAAGTGCGGGTAGATTTTTCCAAATTCAACAGACATGCATTGCATTAGCCAGCCTGATAATAGTTTGTTTTCAATTCGATACATTTCTCTAAACTGGTTATAGGCAGACTATCACATTGGACCAAATGGAGTCATAAACCTACTCAGGCTGGTTATAGGCAGACTATCACATTGGACCTATACTGTAGTAGACCATATAGCACATCGATCCTATTTAAAAAGGCCTGAAGATGGAGACAGATCATTTGGGTCCATTTCAACATATTTATCAGTGAAACCAAAGTCCTGTAACATATATAAATGAAATCAAATAGCCTAGTACACACACAAAAACGTTTCAAATGTTCAAATCAAAAGGCTATTGCACAGACAAACGTAGACAGTCGGGTGTGAGTCGCAAATTCAGAACCGTTGGACGGCAACATAATAAACTAAAGCACTGTTCATTGGGAACAAGATCAGAATGACTGCTAAGGCTTGATCCATGAATGTAATAATTAAATAGTTAGCCACGCCTACAAAACTAAACCAATCCATATGTTCAAATAAACGGTCCTGGGCTGGTTTTCCCAAAAGCAATGAGAAAAATAATTCCATTGAAACTAAAAGGACAAAAGATGGTCTTAGTGCTACGAAGCTTTTGGGAAACCCAATAACTCAATAACATCCCGAGTCCCCGGTGCCGACACGTTCAGAAATCAAAAGGTGGTTTAGTATTTTCTTTAAAAGCTCAGGCAAAGGCCAAGAGAACAAGAAACACTTTTCAATGAAAACAGAAATCCACTCTGGGTAAAAAATACATTTTCTGTTTTCTAAAATGTAGCCTATACAATACTCGATACGATTCAAAAACGGCTTAGCCTACATTTGAACACCATCGCTATTCGGCATCTTCCCAATTATGTAGCCCAGTTCTATTGTTTGGCTACTTGAAGAGAACTAGGGCCTATCACTCGCAGCCCACCTCTTCCAATGCATTGTGGGAAAGTATGCATCTAATCCTACTAGATGAAGAGCTGAAATTATAAGAACGTCCTGGCATTTAAACCATACTAGATTTGAAAGAATTCACATACTTAAAACTTTCTATTTTGGTATCATGAGAATGCTCTATTGTGTTGTTTTGCATTAATTGGTGCATTTTGGGAGCTCATCCCAATATCTAATTGATCAGCTGTTGTAAAAGCCTTAATGAGTATGAAATCCGGGAATTTCAAGTATACTCAATTTTCAAAATGTCACATACTATAAAAAAAAAAAAATTGGTGTATTTAGGTCGCAAGAATGGGTATTCAGACACGGTCAGTCTGGTCATTTGGGGGGAAATGTGACTATGCAATAGGAAGACTTCCAACTAAACTACTGGGCACACATAGAGGGTACAATGGCTTATTCCCAGGGGCGTGTTGCTGCTTCATGCTGATGACTGTCTGTATGGAGACAATTCACTTTGACATTTGTACCAGAATGGATTACTTTTCCTGTGCTCATACATGAAAAACACATTGTGTCACTTGCTTACCTAACCACAATGTGCCACTATGCCATGGATTTATTCATAAATGCAAAAATGATTATTTGGTGACAGAACAAAATAACTATCACAAAGGACTCAGCACTTACATGGCTGTCTAGGTGAGATACGTCTAGGTGAGATACGTCTAGGTGAGATACGTCTAGGTGAGATACGTCTAGGTGAGATACGTCTAGGTGAGATACGTCTAGGTGAGATACGTCTAGGTGAGATACGTCTAGGTGAGATACGTCTAGGTGAGATACGTCTAGGTGAGATACGTCTAGGTGAGATACGTCTGGTGAGATACGTCTAGGTGAGATACGTCTAGGTGAGATACGTCTAGGTGAGATACGTCTAGGTGAGATACGTCTAGGTGAGATACGTCTAGGTGAGATACGTCTAGGTGAGATACGTCTAGGTGAGATACGTCTAGGTGAGATACGTCTAGGGTGAGATACGTCTAGGTGAGATACGTCTAGGTGAGATACGTCTAGGTGAGATACGTCTGGTGAGATACGTCTAGGTGAGATACGTCTAGGTGAGATACGTCTAGGTGAGATACGTCTAGGTGAGATACGTCTAGGTGAGATACGTCTAGGTGAGATACGTCTAGGTGAGATACGTCTAGGTGAGATACGTCTAGGTGAGATACGTCTAGGTGAGATACGTCTAGGTGAGATACGTCTGGTGAGACCAGGTAAGTTGACTGAGAACACATTCTCATTTACAGCAACGATCTGGGGAATAGTTACAGGGGAGAGGAGGGGGGTGAATGAGCCAATTGTAAACTGGGGATGATTAGGTGACCATGATGGTTTGAGGGCCAGATTTAGCCAGGACACCGGGGTTAACCCCCCTACTCTTACGATAAGTGCCATGGGATCTTTAATGACCCATTTAATGATCCATATGACCTACATATGGAAATACATGCTGGGCAAACTGTATGTTTACTCAGATAGGCTTCAACGTATAGACTGTAATTGATGCCTGTAATACTATTGACATTCAAATGTCTGTACATATTTTAAGTGCAGCATGGCATAATTGTTTACATTAAAAATAGCAATGAAAACGTATATTCAAGTGAATCCCGATTGGGCATCCGTTCACATCCATTCAGATCAAACAATAGATTTACAATCCTTTTCCAACGTCATTGATAGATGTTCTTAGAAATCCCTAATTCAACAGCAGCATGGAAAAATGACCAGCTATGAACAATAAGGTATATATTATTATTATTATTATTAATCATAGTATTATTATAAGCTACATTTATATAGGTCACTGGTGATTTAGCACACATGCAACAATGTCATGATGGATATAATCATAACATTCTCTAGGGATATGGGGAACCTGCACTAATGGTGACCCTACTGGCTGGTGCCAGACATAAGGATGTGGACATCAGTAGATGACATGGGAAAATGAATTGGTCACAGTCATGCACCAGCGGTAGCAGTGAAAGGAGGCTACATTACTCCAGACATGTTTTATTTTAGAAAAACATGATGCATAAGCGGAAAAGTGTATGTTACGCTCATACAGGTTATTATAGAGCAAGTCAAGAAAATGTTTGATTCAGTAAATACACTGACCACAGCCTGTGAAGCTGAAACATTAGCTCCACCTTGCTCGGCTCTGGCCTTACTAGTGACATTAGCACTTAACTAGCCATTCCAAGTTAACTATGACCCCACATCTTATGTTGTCCAGAGATGGCCTTACTACTTTCACAGGACAATAAAAATAGCCATGTCACTCACACAGAAACAGAGACTGGCACACGGAAAGAAATGATCCATACTGGCAAAGATAATAGGCCAATGTCACACCCCAAAACGGATGTGAAGTTGATTGCATGTAGTTTGAGACACTTATTCTACATGTGGAAAAAGTGGATGTTATTGTTCTATAACACGGCTGATGAAATAGATGCAACTAGCCTACCCATGGTATAACTACAATTATAAACTGGTGGTTCGAGCCCTGAATTCTGATTGGCTGACAGCCGTGGTATATCACACTGTATACCACCGGTATGACAAAGAATGCATTTTTACTGCTCTATTTCCGTTAGTAGCCAGTCTATAATAGCAATAAGGCACCTCGGGTTTGAGGTATATGGCCAATATACCACGACTAAGGGTTGTATCCAGCCACTCCGAGTTGCGTTGTGCATAAGAACAGCCCTTAGGCGTGATATTGGCCATATACCACACCCCCTTGGGCCTTATTGCTTAATTATCCCTCTCCTTGAAAACAAGAGCCCATAATTCTTTCAGGCAATTAACCCATAAACCTTTAGTAAAATAGACCTGGTGGAAGCTTCAGCTATATTCTTAGTGTGTATAACAATACTATTATAACAACACACTACCCCCGTAGTTCCTCACCCAAGCCTCTCCAGGTTCTCCTTTACCCAAATCCAGATAGCAGATGTTCTGAAAGAGCTGCAAAACCTGGACCCGTACAAATCAGCTGGGCTTGACAATCTGGACCCGCTATTTCTGAAACTATCTGCCGCCATTGTCGCAACCCCTATCACCAGCCTGTTCAACCTCTCTTTCATATCGTCTGAGATCCCCAAGGATTGGAAAGCTGCCGCAGTCATCCCCCTCTTCAAAGGAGGAGACACCCTGGACCCAAACTGCTATAGACCTATATCCATCCTGCCCTGCCTATCTAAGGTCTTCGAAAGCCAAGTCAACAAACAGGTCACTGACCATCTCGAATCCCACCGTACCTTCTCCGCTGTGCAATCTGGTTTCCGAGCCGGTCACGGGTGCACCTCAGCCACACTCAAGGTACTAAATGATATCATAACCGCCATCGATAAAAGACAGTACTGTGCAGCCGTCTTCATCGACCTCGCCAAGGCTTTCGACTCTGTCAATCACCAAATTCTTATCGGCAGACTCAACAGCCTCGGTTTTTCGGATGACTGCCTTGCCTGGTTCACCAATTACTTTGCAGACAGAGTTCAGTGTGTCAAATCAGAGGGCATGCTGTCCGGTCCTCTGGCAGTCTCTATGGGGTGCCACAGGGTTCAATTCTCGGGCCGACTCTTTTCTCTGTATATATCAATGATGTTGCTCTTGCTGCGGGCGATTCCCTGATCCACCTCTACGCAGACGACACCATTCTATATACTTTCGGCCCGTCATTGGACACTGTGCTATCAAACCTCCAAACGAGCTTCAATGCCATACAGCACTCCTTCCGTGGCCTCCAACTGCTCTTAAACGCGAGTAAAACCAAATGCATGCTTTTCAACCGATCGCTGCCTGCACCTGCATGCCCGACTAGCATCACCACCCTGGATGGTTCCAACCTTGAATATGTGGACATCTATAAGTACCTAGGTGTCTGGCTAGACTGCAAACTCTCCTTCCAGACTCACATCAAACATCTCCAATCAAAAATCAAATCCAGAGTCGGCTTTCTATTCCGCAACAAAGCCTCCTTCACTCACGCTGCCAAGCTTACCCTAGTAAAACTGACTATCCTACCGATCCTCGACTTCGGCGATGTCATCTACAAAATGGCTTCCAACACTCTACTCAGCAAACTGGATGCAGTCTATCACAGTGCCATCCGTTTTGTCACTAAAGCACCTTATACCACCCACCACTGCGACTTGTATGCTCTAGTCGGCTGGCCCTCACTACATATTCGTCGCCAGACCCACTGGCTCCAGGTCATTTACAAGTCCATGCTAGGTAAAGCTCCGCCTTATCTCAGTTCACTGGTCACGATGGCAACACCCATCCGTAGCACGCGCTCCAGCAGGTGTATCTCACTGATCATCCCTAAAGCCAACACCTCATTTGGCCGCCTTTCGTTCCAGTACTCTGCTGCCTGTGACTGGAACGAATTGCAAAAATCGCTGAAGTTGGAGACTTTTATCTCCCTCACCAACTTCAAACATCAGCTATCCGAGCAGCTAACCGATCGCTGCAGCTGTACATAGTCTATAGGTAAATAGCTCACCCTTATTCACCTGCCTCATTCCCATACTGTTTTTATACTGTTTTTATTTATTTACTTTTCTGCTCTTTTGCACACCAATATCACCAATATCTCTACCTGTACATGCCCATCTGATCATTTATCACTCCAGTGTTAATCTGCAAAATTGTATTATTCGCCTACCTCCTCATGCCTTTTGCACACATTGTATATAGATTGCCCATTTTTTTTCTACTGTGTTATTGACTAGTTAATTGTTTACTCCATGTGTAACTCTGTGTTGTCTGTTCACACTGCTATGCTTTATCTTGGCCAGGTCGCAGTTGCAAATGAGAACTTGTTCTCAACTAGCCTACCTGGTTAAATAAAGGTGAAATAAAATAAAAAAAAAAATAAAAAAATAATAACACTGAAAAAAGAACTGGCCTCGTGGCAGTGTCTTTGGCAGAGTGAAGTAGGAGGGTCTCATGAACAACATACAAAATGCTGTAGTAAAGTGAACTCATTTCCCAGGCTTCCTCTTGGCTGTTAAGAAACAATGGCAGGGCTGGACAACAAAGTCCTCAAACATAAAAAATGAAGATATTCTTGAAGAAAACAACCTTGTTGTTACCAGGAGGTCATTGAGATTAGACTCTAAAAAGAGGTTCATGAGTGGCATGATGACCTTGATAATAATTTACAGTATACTCTCAAATTGATGCAGAACTATATTTAAAGTACTCTATAACTAAAGTATGGTAAAATGGGTCAGTACTTAGGCGTAGGCTACTTCAGTGTGCTGCCTCTCCAGTCATCCAATGAGTCGGACACAGCTGCCTACAGCCAGTGGTTACAGTTGGAGTGCTGGCTATGATTATCAGTGGCACAGGCCCAACACTTGAATTCCTGCAGGAGGAGACAACGATTCAAAAGCAGATGGTCACTGTCCCGCTCTCAAAGAATTCCAGTCTGTTTCACGAAGACAAATGGTTGTTTAATGCAGGAGCTGTACCAGAAGTTCTGTGTAGCTTTAATAAATCGGTGTATTAAGGTTCTAACTATTGTAAGCCAATCAATTTGTCTGACTATTGTGTTTCTAAAATGTTTGTATAGTATTATTTCACAGACCACCGCCTGCCTGATTCACATTAGTTTATCACGTTTCATGAGCATAATGGACAAAGCAGAATCTCGAGCTTTACTGATAAAAAAAAAGAGGGAGCTCTTTTCGAAACACCCCTCTAATTCATGGGAATTTGACATTAGGTGACGTCTTGAAAGAGGTTTGAGATTGTCTCATGGAGAGGACTATGCATTCCAAACTAAACCAAAAATATAAAATTATTCAGATGCATTGGCAGCACTTTTTAAGTTGAAGTCTTGTGTGGTGAAAAAACCTATACATTACACAAAGAGAGCCGATATGAAGTAAACCAGGTCACTGAGGCAAGCTGTCTGGCTTCAAAATAAAGCCCCCACACTACAGAACACACAAGGGCTTCATCTCGGGAAAGAAACAACTGACCGAAAAGAAAGGGATATACTCAGAAAAATCCTTTGACATTACAAATAGACGAACCAATCGGATAAAAGCCCTGGTCCGTAAACTCCACTGATGAACTGGAAACAACAGGACATTCAGATAACCCGACCGGTCCAGTACTGCCTAGCCTGAACATAGCCTGGTTGGCTAAAGCTAAAGGCAAGCATTAGACTATCAAATTGTATCAACTAGAGGAAATGTAGCAAATAATCAAACACTACAGTAGCTACAGGTCAGCGTTATCTTCTCAGATACACAGTAGCCGATTACATGGCAGGGGAGATTTGCAACAATGCAGCAAGCCCACAGAAGCTGGAGAAGTGGCCATGCATGCAGCATTACAATACACTGCTACAAGCCTAACCAGTCTCACTACTCTCTCTATATAACGTTAGCCAATAAAACATCAGCCTTTATAAGCGAATCATTCTGCATCGCCCCATTGTGAATTTTGAGTTGTATAATTTAAAACGTTCATCTGCTCTTTCATCATTCACAAATATGCCCTGGAATGAAAACCTTGTAGCCAATTGTATCATTGTTCCAGTTACATTGTCAGAAAGTAGGCCTAAAAACAGAAAAGATGGAGTGGGAATTCCAAGAACTGCATTTATTTATTCATTTGTACAGTTGGTTTACTTGGAAGCAATACAAAATTCTCTCCAAGACAATCATACAGCTGTGGAAAAACGTTTCATTATCTTGCATTTCTCACTTACCTTTTATTTACTGCTCTATTTCGCTGGATTTTATGGTGGAGGCTTGCAATATCCAATGGAACTGTACACTGATCTCGGTGCCCAGACCTAGTAGCCTATATACGTTGGTCTTCTCTCAGTTGCTCAACAATAACGCTTTTCCTTACAAATAGCAGTTTCCTACATCCTCCACGAGTCGCCAGCGTCTGCAGTTCCAGCTCGACCCGGTGGGCGTGTTTTCCAGATTGATTGGCAAATACAATAAATGCAACTATCAAAAACAAAGATGTTCAAAAATGTTGTTACAATATGCTAATAAATTCGATACATATGTATTAGTGTACATTGTTTTGCCCGAATAAAAGCTATTTTATGTGATTGTGAAGACTGATCTCGCGACCATACCAATCTGATAGGCCTACCAACGCGATATTGTGGTTGTAGTTTTTAATGAAAACAGTTCAACAAAAATTGAGCATCACCTAAAACTACAAGTTCCAAGGCCCCTTGCTTGGTTCGGGGAAGTATTTGGAAAGCTGCTTGATTCAACGGTTGACAGCTGAATTTAAGCTAGACATGCATCAACTCTGCTGACATCTATCTACATGGTAGCAACGTTTTTGGTCTGACTTATTTTGTATGTGTAACTTAGCTAGCTAAATACATCAAGGACACACATATAGATACGTTCACACGTTATCCATGAAGCCACAGTTCGATTCTGTTGAGCCTAGGAGGAAGAAGAGTTGGGAGCGTATCAAACTAAACTGAAGAGGTAACGTTAGGCTAGCTAGCTAAAGATGAGGGTTGAGTTTAGCCATACCATTTTGGGCTGTAACTAACGTTTAGCTTGCTGGTCTTTTTGTTGTATTTGTGGTTGACATTAGCCATAGGCCGAGCCACTTAAGGTGTTGCAAGAGCTGGCTAAATAAGAAAACATCCCCAAACATCCCCAAATGTACTCTCTAGCCTGTCTCTTTAAAATATAGATACAATATAATTGGTTTGTTATTGAGCCGTGCAAATACACAGTCATAGCTGTTACACCGTAAACCGTAACCGATCGCTGCAGCTGTACATAGTCTATAGGTAAATAGCTCACCCTTTTTCACCTACCTCATTCCCATACTGTTTTTATACTGTTTTTATTTATTTACTTTTCTGCTCTTTTGCACACCAATATCTCTACCTGTACATGCCCATCTGATCATTTATCACTCCAGTGTTAATCTGCAAAATTGTATTATTCGCCTACCTCCTCATGCCTTTTGCACACATTGTATATAGACTGCCCATTTTTTCTACTGTGTTATTGACTTGCTAATTGTTTACTCCATGTGTAACTCTGTGTTGTCTGTTCACACTGCTATGCTTTATCTTGGCCAGGTCGCAGTTGCAAATGAGAACTTGTTCTCAACTAGCCTACCTGGTTAAATAAAGGTGAAATAAAAAATAAATAAAAAAACCTTTCAACATGATGATTTGCCCCCGAAAGAGAGCCAACCGCAGCATCCAGCAGCTCAGATGCAGAAGGCAGCACGACTGGAGAGGACTCCGAACCGAAGGCAACAGAGTGAAGCTGGTACTTTAGCCACAACCCCACTCACTGCCTGTGATCAATGTCATCACTTCAGTACCATAGACCAGGGGTCTCCAACCCCAGTCCTGGAAAGCTACTGGGTGTGCAGGCTTTCATTCCAGCCCTGCAGTAACACACCTAGCTAATTTAATTTATCATAGTCCAGATTGAGGACTCTCATACTCCAGACTCAGGACTATGCTGAGCTGAATACTTTAATCAGATGTGTAAGGGATGGGCTGGAGCAAAAACCTGCACCCCTCTTGCAGCTCTCCAGGACTGGAATTGGAGAACCCTGTAAAAGACACAAGGCATTATGGATCAGGGTGATTCCATGCCAGGATAGACCCAGACTATTTTTGGTGTCTCCAATTGTTCTGGCAATTCTCACAGAGAAGCTTCACTGGGAGGAACAATTTTTGATATGCTTTTTACATCTGTAACACAATTCTTTTGAAAATCATAAATAAAGTGGCCATCTAAGGCCCCGTTTAGACCTATACATGCTTCCTGTACAACCCATTGATCTGTGAACCATACACAATAAAAACAAAACCTTGGTGTCAATATTCTCCAAATACTGTGCTTTATTTGCAGAAGTTTTTATGTGAACTTTATTTGCCAATGTTTGTATATGAGAATTACCAGAACAATCTGAGATACCACAAATATTTTCTGGCCAAGCTGGCGTGGGATCGTCCATCAGCACTGATTTCCCAGAATGACATGCTCACTTCATTATACATATCCTTGGATGTTTAGTGTAACGAACCTGGGTTTATATGCACGGATATTGACTCTACCGCTCGAGCATGCTTTTGCGACACAGTCGATAGCGCGCTCGACTTCGGGCTAGAAGGTCGAGGGTTCAAGACCTGCTCCCTGCCGGTTTCATTACATTGGTATCAGAAGTGATCGGACCTTGCATCCACGACATTGTAGGTGCTTGGCCGGTGAGCGCATTCCTATAAGACGTGGAGTCTAGCTAGCGCGAGGATGCGCTCTTTGAAAGGAGGGAGTAGTGCAACGACTCTGGGTTTATAAGCGAGGATATCGACTGCCGCTTGAGCATGCTTTTGGGGCACAGTCGACAGCGCGCTGGACTTCGGGCTAGAAGGTTGCGGGTTCGATATCTGCTCCCTGCCTGTTTCATTACAATTACATTGGTGTCAGAAGTAGGATTAGTGTCACAATCAACCTTTTACCTTTGTATTTGTAAAGGTACCTATACTAATTAATTATGCTGTGTTTCAGTCAATCAACTGTGATCACTCCTGCAAAAGAAACAAAAAGATAATCTTTTCCTTCAAAGAAAAAATATTTTCCAAATGTACTATCTTCAAGACTGCTTAAGCATCTATGATAAGACTTAAGACAATTAACACAACGCAGATGTCTAGATGTCCTTTCCCTTTATCAGCCTAGGGCAATATATTTATTGATCACCAAAAACCCTATTGGAAATGTTATCACATCATGATTGCATTATTGAGTTTAGGCGCTGGTGGTGTGGCAGACTAACTAGGTTTTCCCCCACTTTCGGTGGGTGCAGCACTGTTATTGTCCCATTGTGAATTTGTTCATGACTGACACAGACAATCTGTAATCCATTTTACCAGAGTTGTCAAGATAATGTGAGTTCTAGCATGCCTGCCGTTCAAGACCTGGTCCACATTCTGCACAACCAGTCAGTACATCAAGCACCTAGAGGCTGAGGTCAAGTTCAGTAAGGTCTGTCTGATGAGCCCACCTCAGAGTCTCGTTACCACTGAGTCTCATGAAAGTTCTTCTTACGCAATTTGGTCACCAATGGATATTCATGTCATGTAATGAATTACAGTGGTAGATTTTCATCTTGTTGGATGTTTATAATCCATGAAGTTTCTACCGTTGTCTATTGTCCTAAGAAAGCACAGTTGTTTGTAGGTCTGTGTATTTCTTGTTGTTTGTGACTGTATCTGTTTGTGACTGTATCTGTTTGTGACTGTATCTGTTTGTGACTGTGTACAGTGCATTCATTTTGTTACGTTACAGCCTTATTATAACATTGATTTAATTGTTTTTTTTCCCCTCACGAATCTACACACAATACCCCATAATGACAAAGCAAAAACAGGTTTTTAGACATTTTGTCAAATAAAAAAATAATTAATAAAAAATGGAGATATTACATTTACATAAGTATTCAGACTCTTTACTCAGTACTTTGTTGAAGCACCTTTGGCAGCGTTTACAGCCTCAAGTCTTCTTTGGTATGACGCTACAAGCTTGGCACACCTGTATTTGGGGAGTTTCTCCCATTCTTCTCTGCATATCCTTTCAAGCTCTGTCAGGTTGAATGGGGAGCGTCGCTGCACAGCTATTTTCAGATCTCTCCAGAGATATTTGATCGGGTTCAAGTCCGGGCTCTGGCTGAGCCACTCAATGACATTCAGAGACTTGTCCCGAAGCCACTCCTGCGTTGTCTTGGCTGTGTACTTAGGGTCGTTGTCCTGTTGGATGGTGAACCTTCGCCAGAGGAAATCTTCAACAGAGAAATGCTGGAGTTCTGTCAGAGTAACCATTGGGTTCTTGGTCACCTCCCTGACCAAGGCCCTTCTCCCCCGATTTCTTAGTTTGGCCTGGCTGCTAGCTCTAGGAAGAGTCTTGGTGGTTCCACACTTCTTCCATTTAAGAATGATGGAGGCTACTGTGTTCTTGGAGATCGTCAATGCTGCATAAATGTTTTGGTACCCTTCCCCAGATCCGTTCCTCGAAAAAATCTAAAATCCTCTTTTTGCTTCGTAATCTGGTATAGTGCTGTAGATTGATGAGGAATAAACAACTATTTAATTAATTTTAGAATAACACTGTAACGTAACAAAATGTGCAAAAAGTCAAGGGGTGTGAATACTTTCTCAATGCACTGTATCTGTTGTTTGTAACTGTGTCTTTGGAAGTTTTTGGAGCTGGTCAAAATAGGATTATATCTGGTCCCAGGTGGAATACAATGTTGGTTGACCCTCAAATGGTATACTTAATTTTTTTGAACTTTAAGAATAGCATCAAATCTTTGAGCCAAAGAGAGGTTATTAAGGGAGGATTGACAGATTTCCAATTCAATTAAAATCCTTCTGCAGGCTAGCAAGGAGGCAAAGGCAATAGCATCTAGTTTTCTATTGGACTGGAAAGGATTTTCTTGTGGTACTCCAAAAATAGCTGTTTCTGCTCTGGGCTGCAAGTCTATAATAGCTGTTTCTGCTCTGAGCTGCAACTCTATAATAGCTGTTTCTGCTCTGAGCTGCAACTCTATAATAGCTGTTTCTGCTCTGGCCTGCAACTCTATAATAGCTGTTTCTGCTCTGGGCTGCAACTCTATAATAGCTGTTTCTGCTCTGGCCTGAAACTCTATAATAACTGTTTCTGCTCTGGGCTGCAACTCTATAATAGCTGCTTCTGCTCTGGCCTGCAACTCTATAATAGCTACTTCTGCTCTGGCCTGCAACTTTATAATAGCTGTTTCTGCTCTGGGCTGATCAGATTTGACTAAGAGATGGGTTATCAAGAGACATGATTGTCTAAAAAATATGAGTCCCTTTAGTTGAAAGAGTGTTCTCAAAAGGGCTTCCAAACCCAATTCGGGTGGTAGAATTGGAAAGGTGGGGTTTTGAGTGCGAATAAACTGGCGAATTTGGGAATACCTAAATAAACTTAAATGGTTAGATAACATTTTTTGGCAAAGTCGTCAAAATTGGCAAAGTTGAGGTAAGATAGAGGTAAAACAAAACGTAGTAAGGCCATTCCTCCGCCACAGCCTAAAAGCTGAATCCAGTTTAGCTGGAAGGAAGAGGGGATTATGACATATAGGACCTTGAATAGGAATTGAGTCCACATTTCAACAGTACTGAAACCAATTGGATTAGATGTGTAGCGCGAAGCTGAGAGAGGAAGAATGGAGGTGACTAAAAGCTGCCAAAGAGGAACAGGAGTTGGCTTCTTTTTGAAATGTCTATTCAATACAGCAACACTCCCTCACGACGCCAGGACAGCGGAGTCAATCACCACCTTCCGGAGACACCTGAAACCCCACCTCTTTAAGGAATACCTAGGATAGGGTAAGTAATACTTCTCTCCCCCCCCCCCCTTTAAGATTTAGATGCACTATTGTAAAGTGACTGTTCTACTGGATGTCATAAGGTGAATGCACCAATTTGTAAGTCGCTCTGGATAAGAGCGTCTGCTAAATGACGTAAATGTAAATGATTTGTTGTTCAACTTATCATGGCAATGAATGATTGCATTCCCTCCCAGTTAAACAGCCTGGAGCAGACAATACTCAAACATCAACACCCATACCAACAGTGTCTTTCAGCAAGCAGAGGAACAGAAGTGAAAGAAAGAACTGGTGGGCCTGTATCACTATTGTCACCTCTCTCCTTCTGTAACAGTATAACTTTAGACCGTCCCCTCGCCCCTACCCGGGTGCGAACCAGGGACCATCTGCACACATCAACAACAGTCACCCACAAAGCATCGTTACCCATCACTCCACAAAAGCCAAGGGGAACCACTACTTCAAGGTCTCAGAGCAAGTGACGTCACCGATTGAAACGCTATTTAGCGAGCACCACCGCTAACTAAGCTAGCGTTTCACATCCGTTACACTCACCCCCCTTTTGACCTCCTCCTTTTCCGCAGCAACCAGTGATCCGGGTCAACAGCATCAATGTAACAGTAAAACTTTAGTCCGTCCCCTCGCCCCTACCCGGGCGTGAACCAGGGACCCTCTGCACACATCAACAACAGTCACCCACGAAGCATCGTTACCCATCACTCCACAAAAGCCACGGCCCTTGCAGAGCAAGGGGAACCACTACTTCAAGGTCTCAGAGCAAGTGGCTAGAAAATAAAAGAGAGCCGCACACTCTTGGAGCTCAGATGCAAAAATGTAATACCAACATTTCGACAGCCAAGCTGTCTCAGAGCAAGTGACGTCACCGATTGAAACGCTATTTAGCGCGCACCACCGCTAACTTGCACCTATACTGTCACCTCTCCTTCCATACTGCCACCTCTCTCCTTCCATATTGTCACCTCTATCCTTCCATACTGTCTGCTCTCTCCTTCCATATTGTCACCTAACATCTAACATCACATTTTCAACTTGGCCTCAGGAGCAGCTCAAATCCCTCTATCTAGCCCAGACAGGGACACTGGAGGCTCAAATAAGGTCACTGAAGGAAGTGAACTGTATGACTTTAGAGATTAGCATTAATGCACAGAGATCTTGCATATCTGATTAATCCGGATGTCATTTTTTATCATCCTCTTTTCGTACATCCTGTTTATGTTGTTTTGATCATTCCATTTAGGAAAGACCTGGCCAGCAGTCAGAATGAATGTGAGGAGGTGAAAGGTCATCTGTGACTTTAGGGGGTGATGGCAGTGCATAGGCTGCCTCTGTCTGAAGTGTGCCCAGAACGAGGTAGTACAGGGACACGCTCCAAAGTCCAGGCCATCCAGAGAGTCACCAAGTCAGTGTGATCATGCATTTGTTTCCTGATCTTTTGTTCTTTATTGATCAGAGTAGTTGGGTTCCTTCAATGTTTCTTCCATCTCATAACAGCAAACTACCAAGCAAGGGACATTTTTCCTGCCCATTGACGCCTAAGGTTTTGCCATTGATCACACTTTATTGATTCTCATGTTGACTGGTAAGAGTCTCTGAGCTATGTCAAGGGAAGGATGTTCAAATTGAGATTTCATCTCAATCAATCCAGTTTGCATCTGACATAATGCAATCAATTCTCATCCCCCCTTTAGCAAGGTTGTCAAGAATTTAGTCTCCATCTCAATCACAAATGATACATCTGGCTTTGACAGGGCATGGCATGTCTACAAGTGACATTGTTAGAAAACATTTGCCGACATTGAAAAGTATGTGTGTGTGTCCCACATAAAGCATGATGAGCTGATGAGTGTGCTTTGCTCGGAGGGAGGCCCAGCAGAGGGTGCCTACCAGCAGGTCAAACTAGCTGAGGAGGCCAACCTGGAAAAGACCAGGGTGTCAAACAACCACTCATTAATGGAGCATTACTGAGCAACACCACCATCTACTGGTCCGGCTCCTCAACCACACACTTTAATGGACCCCCCTGTACCTGATAGAATACAGTGCCTTGCAAAAGTATTCATACCCTTGGATTTCTTCTACAAAGTGGGATTAAAATTAGTTTCATTGTTATTTTTTGTCAACTATCTGCACAAAATACTCTGTAATGTTAAAGTGAGTTTTTTTATATATATATTTTTTAAGATAAGTAGAAATTAAATAACTAAAATATAGTGGGTAATATACATTGCATAATTATTCTGCCCCTTTGTTTAGGAAAGCCTAAATTAGTCCAGGAGTCAAATTTGGCTTAACAAATCACATAATAAGTTACATGGACTTACTCTGTGTGAATAATAGGGGTTGACATTGATTTTTTCATGACTAACCCTTCCTCTGTCCCCCATAGGTAAAACATATGTACGGTCCCTCAGTCAAGTATTGCATTTCAAACAGATTCAACTACAAAGACCAGGGAGCTTTTGGAAAGCCTCATAAAGAAGGGCAGTGATTGATAGATGGGGAACAATAACTAAGCAGACATTGAATATCTCTTTAATTAAGCATGGTCAAGTTAATAATGATACTGTGGATGACACATCAAATATCCATCTGAACTGAGCTGCAGGACAGGAATGAAACTGATCAGGGATGTTACCATGAGGCCATTGGTGAGTTTAAAACAGTTACAGAGTTCAATGCCTGTGATGGGAGAAAACTGAGGATGGATTACAATTATGACTTAAATGACAAAGTGAAAAGAGTAATACAGATATACAGAATTAAACAATTCTAATCAAATCAGTTCAGTTCATTCAAGTTTCCTCTAAATCACCTGCCATCCTAAACAACGTGATGTAAAAACTGGCCTGATATTCTAAGAATGTATTCATTTTGGGCCGTCCCAGGTTTATGGTTTGTGCAGATGCTATTTTAGCATGTCAATCTTGGTGGGGCAAACAACGTTTTTTTAGATGCATGCCAGCGAAGCCACCTCACAACTCTAAACAATACTTTAAATGCACTATAACGGTGACAAACAGTGCCCACATACTTTTAGGGTCTACATAAAGCTGTCCCGAGGGTGGAGTTTATGGCTGACTTGGTTTCTATTGGTTTCCGAGTCCTTGTGGATTTATATAACCTGATAAGAACCATAATGAATATCGACATGAGTTTTGACTTTTCAACCATACGCAAACATTATTGCTTTTATGTTCAGTAAATTCACAATGTTTGTTCTTATATATTTAACACTTAGGTCTTAAGTATAAGCAAGTGCAAGCAAACGAGTTGCGATGAGGTAGGCCTGTTCGTTCAGCAATTTCAAAATGGACACCGACTAAAATTCAGATAGATATCAGATCAATTCAGCAAGATGTTGAGGCCTTAACTTTACTCTTCTTTAAGTCACCACAGAGAGAGAAAGAGACAGCGCGATCCAAACTCAGCGGTTAGCCTACCATTAGAAGTGTTTTATTAGGCCTATGTGGTCTAAAAAGGAAAGACTATATAAACACGAGGATCAACTTTTATAGACAATATACAGACGCACTGAAATCACATTGCACAAACAAAACAACCCTCGCAATATGAACTGGAATTGCATAGGTCTATTACTGAACCTTTTGATGAACAAAAATATTGGAAGAGACTGTCACTGGCAAACATGGTTACGAGGAGGGGATACTATAATATAATGTTGGGTCTGTAACTTAAATTACCACCCATTTACCATCTTCATGGAGAAAAGCACCAGAGCTAATTCTAACACACAGTGAAGATTTGTTTTTTATGCATCATTCTAACATTGTCTATAATTATTAATAAGATACTAATGAGATATACCTACATAAGCATTATAACAATGCAGATGTACAAACTATGACGATAAGCGGTTAAGAGGCAAACCGGAAATGTAGATTAAGACATGAGCTAGCTGAGACCGATGTAGCCTAAATGCCGTTTATTTGTTCAACACTTATGAAATAGACTGTGACATAATTCAGTACATGGGCCATTCTTACAGTATTCTCCCTGTACACCAAGGGGGCAGATAAGCATAAGCAGGCAACGAAAGTTACAATAGGGGTAGGTAAGCAGGCAACGAAAGTTACAATAGGGGTAGGTAAGCAGGCAACGAAAGTTACAATAGGGGTAGGTAAGCAGGCAACGAAAGTTACAATAGGGGTAGGTAAGCAGGCAACGAAAGTTACAATAGTGTCACGTTCTGACCTTTATTCCCTTTGTTTTGTCTTTATTTAGTATGGTCAGGGCGAGAGTTGGGGTGGGCAGTCTATGTGTGTTTTTCTATGTTGGGGTTTTGAGTTCAGCCTAGTATGGTTCTCAATCAGAGGCAGGTGTCGTTAGTTGTCTCTGATTGAGAATCATACTTAGGTAGCCTGGGTTTCACTTTGAGTTGTGGGTGTTTGTTTCCATGTGTGTGTTTGTTGCCACACGGTACTGTTTCGGTCGTTTCACATTTATTGTTTTGTAGTGTTCAGTTTATGTCTTTAAATAAACATTATGGACACTTACCACGCTGCACATTGGTCCTCTGATCCTTCTCGCTACTCCTCAGGAGAGGATGAAGAATGCCGTTACAATAGGGCATGTAAGCAGGCAATGAAAGTTACAATAGGGGCAGGTAAGCAGGCAATGAAGGTTACAATAGGGGCAGGTAAGCAGGCAATGAAAGTTACAATAGGGGCAGGTAAGCAGGCAATGAAAGTTACAATAGGGGCAGGTAAGCAGGCAATGAAGGTTACAATAGGGGCAGGTAAGCAGGCAATGAAAGTTACAATAGGGGCAGGTAAGCAGGCAATGAAAGTTACAATAGGGGCAGGTAAGCAGGCAATGAAAGTTACAATAGGGGCAGGTAAGCAGGCAATGAAGGTTACAATAGGGGCAGGTAAGCAGGCAATGAAAGTTACAATAGGGGCAGGTAAGCAGGCAATGACGTTTACAACAGGGGCAGGAAAGCTGGCAATGAAAACTGTTACAATATTCAATGATTACATTTATCTGAAACTGGCAATAGGCTATATGTGCACAATCAAGTCAGAACAGTAGGCTAAATTAACAGGGGCACATAAGCAGACAACGAAACCTCTTATAATGGGGGCAGGAATTTGAAGATGAGACTTCTCTAAAACAGGCTATAGGCTACATGTGCACCACTGAGTCAGAACAGTAGGCTACGTTCTAAGGGGAGAAAGGGACCACATTTCCAACAAGCCTATTGGATGACAATTTGTTCTTTACTAAGACAAAATAACTCTTAATTTACTTTTATTGTACAACACAGGTACAGCAGATCCCCTTATTGTATGGGACACTTTTAAATGTACTTTTAGAGGCCATTCAATACCATACTCATTGTTAAAACAAAAGCAGTTTAGGTCAAAAGATATTAGACTAATAAAGGAAATAGAGGAAGTAACAGAGCAGGTAGATGGTAATAGGTTAGAGGAAAAACAAAAAGAATTGGAGGTGCTTATTCAAGAATGATCAACTGTAATGTATTACAAAAATAAAGCAAATTGTACGGAAAATGGTAAAAAAAAATGCACAAACATATTCTTGAATATTCTATAGAAATTCTACCAAAAAGATTTGATAGAAACTCGTTACAAATGATGGAGTTATCCATGATTCAACAAATTATATTTTGAAAGAGGACGCAAACTATTTTAAGCATGTTTTATTTTCAGTCTCCTCCTCCACTGAATGATGTTAACTGTAAGGATTTCTTTCCTAATAATAATAATTATGTAAAATGATCAAATTTACATAAATACCTGTGTGAAGGCCAACTTATAGAAGAGGAACTTTTTGAGGCAATATGAAAAACAACAGGGGCTTGACGGAATACCAGTAGAGGCATATTAGACCTTTTTTGATGTACTCAGGAGTAAAACAAAGCTGTCCGTTGTCTCCATATCTATGTGTCATGGACATTGAAATGCTAGCTGTTAAAATTAGATCAAACAAGAACATTAAGGGGTTAGAAATCCAGGGGATATAAAGTGTCAATGTGTGCTGATGACTCTAGTTTTTTCTTAAGTCTGCAATCTGGATCCCTGCACAGCCTCATTGAACATCTTGATCACGTGTCTAGCATCTCTGGATTAAAACCTAATTATGACAAGTGTACCATGTTACGTATTGGGTCGTTAAAAAAATAGTGTTTATACTACCTTAATAAAATGGGTGGATGGTGAAATAGACATATTTACATATTCACATCTAAAAAAAATATCAATTAACCCACCACAATTAATTTCAATAGAAAGTTAGCAAAACTAGATAAGATTCTGCAACCATGGAGAGGTAAATACTTATGTATTTATGGAGCAATCACATTGATTAACTCTTTGGTCCTATCACAGTTTACTTACTTAATAATGGCACAGCCTACTCCAGATGACTTGTTTTTTAAATCATATGAGCAAAATATATTTAATTGTATTTGGAATGCTAAGCCAGACGATATTAAACCAATTTATGTAATGAATATGGGTTTGAGGGGCTAAAATTATTAAATATTAAAGCTTTAAGCCTCTCACTAAAAGCTTCACTCATACATAAGATATACTTAAACCCCAAATGGTTTTCCAGTAAATTATTAAGTAAGGCTCATCCTTTGTTCAAAAATGGCCTTTTTGCCTTTATGCAGATTCCAACTTATCATTTCCGACTAATTGAACTTGAAACAATATTTAATGTATCACCCTTTCTTAAACAAGCCATTCAAAGTTGGTTACAATTTCAGTTTTATCCTACAGAAAAGATAGAACAAATATTACAACAAATGTTATGGTTAAACTGAAAGATACTGAAAAACATTCTTTATAGATTTGTTTTATAATATTATATAATTAAGGATATTATGAATAGAAATGGAGGAGTTATGTCACATATGTAGTTATTGAAAATATCTGGGAATAATCCAAACTTACAACCAACTGATTGCAGCACCACCACAAAAATGGAGGAGGCAAGTGGAAAAGGGAGAAGGTAGGGAACTTGTTTGCCTGCCATATATTAAAGATACAAATTGGCTGAAAAGAACTGGCTCAAATAGAAAAATGTACCAATTTCATCTGAGGACAAAAACTGCCATACAGGTTGCAAAATAAATGGATTCCATGGCATATGGTTTATTATCTGGTTGTAACAATCTGGGTGCGAAGTCAAGCACAGGAAGCAGAGAGTTCAGGGTAGTGCTATTTAATGCACAAACGGCGAACATAAGCCACCCACGAAACACAGGGCGCACACAAAACAAATGCCCCAAACACGGGGACTTAAACAGTCCAGCAAAACCCCACAAAATGGGAAACACACTCAGACGTCACACAGACGTGCACACTAGTCACACAAACAATCACGCACAAAGAGCAGGCGGGCCTACTGGTTAACATAGCCCGACTAATCAGCCTAAACACAAAACAGGTGAAACCACTAAACAGAAAGGGGGAAAGGGATCAGTGGCAGCTAGTAGACCGGTGATGACGACCGCCGAGCGCCACGCGAACAGGAAGGGGAGCCGAGTCGTGACACTGGTACAAAAAACAACACTTGATTCAACACTTAGTGTTTTCAATTTAAATTATTATATAAAATTATTGCCACCAACAGAATGTAGATTTTGCCACGAAGAGACAGAATCAACAGAAAATGTATTCTGGTATTGCCCCAGTGTAGCTTGTTTCTGGTCACAGGTTCAGGAATGGTTAAGAAATCACAACATGCACTTAAAATGAACCTTACAAATAGCAGTGTTGGGCGATTTGGAAAGCCATAGTCAGTCAATAAATAATATAATAATACTCATAGGAAAGGTTTTCATCTTTAGCTCACAATCTGTTTAAAATATATACGATTAGAAAGGTTCAGAAATGTTGTAAAACATCACAGCACAATTGAAAAATATAAGGGAGGTCTTCGTGATATAGGTGGGATGGGCTGAGGGGTGGTATTAAAAATCTTATGTTTGGTAATGTATTATTGTTATGTGACTGCTTTATATAAAAGTACCATGTATGTAAAATGGATATGTAAAATGTATGTATATGTAGAAAAAAAGCTGTAAAATAACTAAGATATTTGTCCTCCGAAGAGGGGTGGTGGAAGGGTTAAATATATTGTATATATGTTTAAACATTTCATTTACTCTATGGCAGCATCCATGAGTTTGAGTTTTCGAGCTCTGTGGGTAGATTTTGCGGTGACGTCGAGTCCCCATGAGAACACTGAGCCAATCATGGCGCAACTAGAGAACATTACCAACCCCTACGCTCTGTATTTCAGCTGGCTGCCCCACCACCACAGAAAGCACTGATCTAGGCTGAAACACCTGCATTTTTGTGCTGCCTTACTCAAGAAAGCAAAAATACAGTGTTTGTATGTGCTTTATTAACTCAATATGCCATTTTTTACATTGTTTGCAAACGGATATGTGACACTTGCCCTGAATGATGCGTCGCCACTGGGTTTGGGTAACATTAAAGCCTAGAGACAAACTCCTGGCCATATTCCAATAGCACCAAGAATAGAACATATTAGATGATTTAAAAACTATCTTTGATATGTAACTACTTTGTCAAACAAGTACCATGTACTGTATGTAAAATGTATATGTAAAACAAAGTTACTTTTATTCCTCTGAATAAATTATTATTGACCTCAGATCCCAGAGGCCAGAGTTATCATATTTTCCACCATATATGTCTCCACATACCTAGTAGAATAACTATGCAATTACACCCATTTAAAATTGATGGAGTGTTCTTCAAGACAGTATGATTTCAGTTGGATAAATGTGTTTGTGTCTCCACTCACAGGTGGCCAGCTTGTCCCAGAGGGTAGCAGAGCTGGTCAGTCAACTGCAGGACACCAGCAGCAAGGTACTGGAGTCACCTTACTGCTGTCAACACCTAAAGAGGTTCCAGGTTGTAGCCTGTTGATGGAACGGGTAAGCTTTTGAACTGGCATTTGCAGACACAGTACACACTACTATCACAGAGTTTTCAAAACTTGAGGAGAGTGATTTCAGTAACATTGTTGTAATGCATTTTACTGCCACTCGGTGGCACCAAAGCCTTGTCTATTTTAAAATGTTATTTTGAAGTGTCAAGCTCTATGTAGGTCTAGGAGGCAGTTGAGTTTATTGAGGATAGCTCATTACAACCCGTGCTTAATTTGAACAGGATCCTGTGGCACCTCTCACTTTTGGAAGCCATTTGCCAGGATTCGGTACCCTGTGGCATACAAAATAATGTTCACTGTTTGCAAATTAACAATTAGAATAAAATCAATCAGTTAATTCAAGTTGCCTCCTCTGTAATTCAGCTGCCCACTAAACAACGTAAAGTGAAAATGTGCCTGACATTCTAAGAATTGATTCATTGGGCCGCCTAATAATTGACAAATTAAGCACGGATTACAACCAACGCAATCATTATTTACTGAATGAAGACTGTGCATTGATCTCCAATTAGGTCAATTCTGTCTCTTATTACTGCTCAATTTACAGTAATATAAAGTTACCATCGTCCTCTCTGTCACACAAAAAAAATGGCACAATATTTGTATCGATTATGTGCTGGTGTCAGATGAAGGAATCTTTTAGAAAGTTGACTGTTGTCGGGTGTTTGTGTAAAACATTGACAGCCTCTCTCAATCTCTGCCTCAGTATTTCTGTTCATATTTGGGATTGATTTATGATTCATCCTAATGTGGATTGATTTATGATTCATCCTCATTTGGGATTGATTTTTGATTCATCCTCATTTGGGATTGAGTTATGATTCATCCTTATTGGTCATGTTGAAAACATGAGGATGCCTTTCCCTTTTTCAAATTGGAGAACTTGGCATATCTGAGGTTGTATGGTGTTGCAGTGTAACCGGTGTGAAATGGCTAGCTAGTTAGCGGGGTGCACTAATAGCGTTTCAATCGGTGACGTCACTTGCTCTGAGACCTTGAAGCAGTTGTTTCCATTGCAGCGAAAGTATTCACCCCCCTTGGCATTTTTTCCTATTTTGTTGCCTTACAACCTGGAATTTAAATATATTTTGGGAGGGGTTGTATAATTTGATTTACACAACATGCCTACCACTTTGAAGATGTAAACTATGTTTTATTGTGAAACAAACAAGAAATAACACCAAAAAAAAACAGAAAACAGTGTGCATAACTATTCACCCCCCAAAGTCAATACTTTGTAGAGACACCTTTTGCAGCAATTACAGCTGCAAGTATCTTGGGGTATGTCTCTATAAGCTTGGCACATCTAGCCACTGGGATTCTTGCCCATTCTTCAAGGCGAAACTGCTCCAGCTCCTTCAAGTTGGATGGGTTCCGCTGGTGTACAGCAATCTTTAAGTCATACCACAGATTCTCAATTGGATTGAGGTCTGGGCTTTGACTAGGCTATTCCAAGTCATTTAAATGTTTCCCCTTAAAACACTCAAGTGTTGCTTCAGCAGTATAATTAGGGTCATTGTCCTGTTGGAAGGTGAATCTCCGTCCTAGTCTCAAATCTCTTGAAGACTGAAACAGGTTTCCCACAAGAATTTCCCTGTATTTAGCGCCATCCATCATTCCTTCAATTCTGACCAGTTTCCCAGTCCCTGTGATGAAAAACATCCCCACAGCATGATGGTGCCACCACCATGCTTCACTGTGGTGATGGTGTTCTTGGGGTGATGGGAGGTGTTGGGTTTGCGCCAGACATAGCGTTTTCCTTGATGGCCAAAAAGCAACATGCCCTCCTTGCCTGGTCCATAAGTTTTGGTGGGCAGCCCTCTCTTGGCAGGTTTGTTGTGGTACCATATTCTTGCCATTTTTTAATAATGGTTTTAATAGTGCTCTGTGGGATGTTCAACGTTTCTGATATTTTTGTTATAACCCAACCCTGATCTGTACTTCTCCACAACTTTGTCCCTGACCTGTTTGGAGAACTACTTGGTCTTCATGGTGCCGCTTGCTTGGTGGTGCCCCTTGCTTAGTGGTGTTGCAGACTCTGGGGCCTTTCGGAACAGGTGTATATATTCTGAGATCATATGACACTAAGATTGCATACAGTTGGACTTTATTCCAAGGATCTGTCCTAATTTCCCCACTCTGTTCAGCTCCTTCTGACCACTGAGGATCTGTCCTAATCCTCCTACTCTGTTCAGCTTCTTCTGACAGAAGAGGATCTGTCCTAATCCCCCCACTGTGTTCAGCTCCTTCTGACAGAAGAGGATCTGTCCTAATCCCCCCACTCTGTTCAGCTCCTGACAGTTAAGGATCTGTCCTAATCCCCCCACTGTGTTCAGCTCCTTCTGACAGAAGAGGATCTGTCCTATTCCCCCCACTGTGTTCAGATCCTTCTGACAGAAGAGGATCTGTCCTAATCCCCCACTCTGTTCAGCTCCTTCTGACTGCTGAGGATCTGTCCTAATCCTTCTACTCTGTTCAGCTCCTTCTGGCAGCTGAGGATCTGTCCTAATTACCCCACTCTGTTCAGCTCCTAGTTCCTTGGTTTGTTGGTTTGCTTACTCCTGTTTTTTTGTCATTCCCCTTCCCTCCTCTGCTCTACTCGGGGGACCCCATAGCGTGGGACAAAAAACATGCCTAAAAACCGACCAACACACTTGAACTCTCATCACTATTCAAAACCTCTTTCCGTTTGGTGGTAATGATCTATACTGAGGTTTGGAAGGGAAACATACTGCACACCCATGAATTCCCCCCCATTTCATCTACATTAAATGTTGCATCCATTTTAATATTGGTGTTTGCCAACTATCATCGGCAATGTGGGGTCCAGCGTTTGGATAGATTGATAATCATGTCCCTACTCGAAGGAGGGACCTACAGGCGTAGACATGCACATCAAACTCCAACATATTCATGATGCCTCTGTCATAGCAAACCCAGTCAAGCCACCTACCTGTTTGTGGTGAACAGATGGACAAAACATTCTAGATTCAGCACTCTCAGAGAAGGTACGGTCATCTGGCCAGTTCACTTGGTGGATCAGTGTTGTTTGTGTGGTTAAATTGATAAGGAAACTACTTGACTCAGTGTGGTTCTATGACCATGCGGGCCCTTTGCTGCCAGTCTGAGTCTGAGACAGCTATATTGATACTATTCACCCATTGCAGATGGCTGTGTCTGGCTCCTTTTAAAATGAACAAATAATGGCGCCGGAGGGGAGGCTGCCATTTTACGGGCTCCTAATCAACTATGCTATTTTGTTCGTTTTTTCGCATTGTTTGTAACTCATTTTGTACATGTTGCTGATACCATCTCTTATACCATCTCTTATGACCAAAAAGAGCTTCTGGACATCAGAACAGTGATTACTCACCTCAAATTAGACAAAGATGTTTTATTTAATGACTCCGACACAAAGAATATATTGCTTTGTCAAGGCAAGGCCCAAATCCATGTCATTAGCGTGAAGAAAAGATGGAGGAATAGGGGGAGGAGGGCATGGTGCCTTGTAATAATTTGCCGTTGAGTCGGTAAACCACCACTTCCCTGCGTATTATTGGCCAACGTGCAATCATTGGAAAACAAACTGGACGATCTACGATTAAGACTATCCTACCAACAGAACATTAAAAACTGTAATATCCTATGTTTCACCGAGACGTGGCTGAATGACAAGACGGATAATATAGAGCTGGCTGGCTTCTCCATGCATCGGCAGTACAGAATAGAAGTAGAATACCTCATGATAAGCTGTAGACCACACTATCTACCAAGAGTTCTCATCTGTATTATCCGTAGCCGTCTATTTACCACCACAAACCGATGCTGGCACTAAGACCGCACTCAAAAAGGCCATAAGAAAACAAGAAAATGCTCATCCAGAAGTGGCGCTCCTAGTGGCCGGGGACTTTAATGCAGGCAAACTTAAATCTGTTTTATCTCATTTCTACCAGCATGTCACATGTGCAAACAGAGGGAAAAAACTCTAGACTACCTTTACTCCACACACAGAGATGCATACAAAGAGAAGAGGTATTCGGAGTGGACTACTAGTCCAACTCAGGAGGCATGCACACCATCCACCACTTCCGAGTATATTATTCGCTGATGTCCTGTCTCTGGAAAATAAATTAGATGAGCTCAGGGTGAGTATCTCCTTCCAGAGAGACTTCAGGGATTGTAACATACTCTATTTCACGGAAACATGACTTTCGCGGGATATAATGTCCCCATCCATTCAGCCATCTGGGTTCTCAGTACATCTCGCAGACAGAAATAAAGACCTCTCCGGGAAAAATAAAGGCGAGGGTGTATGTTTCATGGTTAACCACTCATGGTGTGATTGTGATAACATACAGAAACTCAAGTAATTTTGTTCACCCGACCTCGATACCTCACAATCAAATGCTAACAATATTACCTCCCAAGAGAATTCTCTTTGGTTATAGTCACAGCCGTGTATATTCCTCCTCAAGCCGATACCATGACAGCCCTCAAAGAACTACACTACGCAACTTTTCGAAATACCTACAAGGCCCTACAAGGCCCTCCTGCTCTTCCGCTCTCTCCACTGGCTTCCAGTTGAAGCTCGCATCCGCTACAAGACCATGGTGCTTGCCTACGGAGCTGTGAGGGGAACGGCACCTCAGTACCTCCAGGCTCTGATCAGGCCCTACACCCAAACAAGGGCACTGCGTTCATCCACCTCTGGCCTGCTCGCCTCCCTACCACTGAGGAAGTACAGTTCCCGCTCAGCCCAGTCAAAACTGTTCGCTGCTCTGGCCCCCCAATGGTGGAACAAACTCCCTCACGACGCCAGGACAGCGGAGTCAATCACCACCTTCCGGAGACACCTGAAACCCCACCTCTTTAAGGAATACCTAGGATAGGATAAAGTAATCCTTCTCACCCCCCTCCCCCCTTAAAAGATTTAGATGCACTATTGTAAAGTGGCTGTTCCACTGGATGTCATAAGGTGAATGCACCAATTTGTAAGTCGCTCTGGATAAGAGCGTCTGCTAAATGACTTAAATGTAATGTAAATGAAAATCTGATCACGACTCCATTTTGCTCTTCCTTTCCTATAGGCAGTAACTCAAACAGGAAGTACCCGTGCTAAGGTCTATTCAACGCTGGTCTGACCATAGGAATCCATGCTTCACGTGGACTGCAATATGTTCCGGGTAGCTTCTGAGAATAACATTGACGAATACATGGATACGGTGACTGAGTTCATCAGGAAGTATATAGGAGATATTGTTCCCACTATGACTATTAAAACCTACCCAAATCAGAAACTGTGGATAGATGGCAGCATTTGCGCAAAACTGAAAGCGCAAACCACCGCATTTAACCATGACAAGGTGACTGGGAATATGGCCGAATACAAACAGTGTAGTGTCATAACTCTCCTGTGACGATCTGAAGGATCAGGTTACAGTGGGTCCGCTCTACAGTGTGCTCCCTCCCGTAGAGGGGGGAAAACAGGAAGTCGGCTGTTTTATGGCAGTCGTAAAATATGCTGCCTCTATGGTCTGTAGTGTTCGAGTTTGCAATGTAAACTGTGGAACATAGAGAGGTACTTGGACAATCAAACGTTTTGATTATTAAACAACATTTATATATTTGAGAATGTGGGAATGGTCCGTGGGTATTTAAAGAGCAGATGGACAGGCGACCACAGAGAGAGACAACAAGACATACACTCGTCAATATGTAAATTGCAATTTCTTTTGAGTGTAGTTATCAGCTATGAGTCTCCCACTCTTGAGCGGTCCCCACCCCTTTCCTTTGTCTACCAAGCCGTCATGTCGGTTTTGTCCGCCAGGGACTTTTTCTTTATCATGCAGTAACCCATGTATGAACTAATTGTGTTTCATTATGTAATTCTGTAATTGATTAAGTTAAGTTAGGTTTAAAAATTGCTTCAATTATTTATTTACTAAATTAATAATTTTAGGTAGGGCCCATTCGATCAACACATGGTGCCCCGTGCTAGGAATCGAAGATAGAATGAGACATTTATTTTGATTCAGCCTATAAAAAATTGGAAAGCAAATTGCATTATGCACCCAGATGATGTTATACAACATGGGAGTTGTAGACAGGATTTGTTGACGTGTGCTGCATTTGAACAATACAAGGAGGTTCCCTCCATCTTGTTTCTCTGACATAGTCAGTGTTGGGTTAGATTACATTTTTAGTGCTAGGACACGATCCAGCTAATTATAGAAATTTGACAAATAGTTGCTTTGGGCCAAAGGTGCTATTTCTGTCTCTTGTGTTTCAGAAGTGGGTAGACTCAGTCATTATTCATTTCTCGAGCGAGGACATGGGGCCAGCCGATTCAAATTTGAGGATATATTAGCTTGACCAAGCAATAATTCTCTGTCCTGCTCGTTTTCAGTAGCGTGAGGAGACCACTGTGTTCTGTTGTTTTCTGCGCGTTCCGGTTAAAACATGGCAAAAATAATGGGTTTGATCGTAAAACATTATTATTATTTATTTTTTTTACCTTTATTTAACCATGCAAGTCATTTAAGAACATATTCTTGACGGCCAGTGGATTAACTGCCTGTTCAGGGACAGTACCTACCTGTACCTTGTCAGCTCAGGGGTTTGAACTCGCAACCTTCCCGTTACTAGTCCAACACTCTAACCACTAGGCTACGCTGCCGCCCCCATTATTAGTAAAACTATTCCCTCTTTTAAAGATGTTATGTTTGAAAGTGTACAAAGTAGGATTAGATTGCACGAGATGCTACAGGGGAACCATTTTGTTATTCCTGTGTTACTTTGAAATTCCTCTGTCTTGGGCGACGGAAGTCCCGCCCTTTGTACTTCCGTTTGACTTCAGCTTCCTGCGATCAGTGACCCCCTTTTTTAAAATAATTATTTGTGACACCCAACGTGTGTCAAGTTTATATCAAGTGGCTAATTATGACATCCAGCCAATCTCAATTGATTGGAAATCAACGTCTCATTCAATTTAATAAGTTAAATTGTTGAACATACCTTTTCAGGTTATTTCAATGAAATGAGACAATTTAAACTTTTCCACATTAACCTTGATACAGCTACATTTCCAGGTTAATTCAGGTTTAAATCCCAAATAGCCTATACAGGTTTGATTTATCAGTAACATTGATTAATCAGTCAAATTTGCTTTTGCAAAGCTCATTGAGTACTACCAGGTACTGACGGAAGTCCCGCCTTCGTGGGAATCCCATGTGGCTTCGGCCATAGGGATATGTGAACTTGGTGGTGAATGTGTTCTAACATTTAAACTACTGGTTTAGTAGTAGTTTAAATAGCACCTTTAGCCCAATGCAATGTTTATGATAATCCAACCAATCTCAATTGATTGGATATCATCGTCTCTATCAGAACCAAGGTAAGACCCAGATGCAGACTGATGAGATAGGCTATCTTGGAGTGATCCGAGGGGAAAGAGGAGGGCTGAAGCTCAAAGACGAGGGCACACTGAGCTAGGAATGCCCAACAGGTGCAGGTGCTTGACTCTCCACTGAAGCGTTCCAGAGGTGGTAAACGGGGCTCCCGAGAAGGTGGAGTGACCGATGAGACAGAGCTGATAGCCGCTGAATCGCTGAGGGGCTGTGGGGTTACCACCGTGGTAGGAGGCCTCTCAGATAACCTGTGGAATTGCTCCAACAAACTGTCCAACGCCCAGTCATGGCGTTTAGCCAACGTTTGGACCCCCCTCCCAAGGCCACGAAGCAATTACTCGTACGTACCGATGGTGGCTCCATGGGTGGAGATGGTGTTGCACAGCTGGTCCGGGTCTGCTGGGTCAGTTCGTACTATCAGAACCAAGATAAGACCCAGATACAGACTGTCGAAATAACAATGTTTATTGTAGCAACAGGGGCAGGCAAAAACAGGTCAAGGCAGGCAGGGGTTGATAATCCAGAGTCTGGGGGCAAGGGTACAGGTCGGCAGGCAGGCAGGCAGGCTCAGGGTCAGGGTAGGCAGAGGTCGCTAATCCAGAGGGCGGCAGAGGTACAGATCGGCAGACAGGGACAGGCAGATGGGCTCAGAGTCAGGACAGGCAAGGGTCAAAACTGGGAGGACAGGAAAAGAGACTGGGACAAAACAGGAGCTGAGAAAAATAACGCTGGTTGACTCGAACAAACAAGACGAACTGGCAGACAAACAGAGAACACAGGAATAATTAGTGAACCCTCACCCATAAAAGGATTGATCACTGACCTCAGCAGCGATACAAATCCTAATTATGCCATTAGCGGAAAAACATCAGAAATTGCGAACTTCGCTCTCCAAAATCAACCATCGAACACCGGCTTTGTTCTCTCCTCTTTAACCCTTATGTATTGCCAACAAAGATTAGCATTGGTCCAGTACCGCAGTGCTCAGCAGAAGCGTGTGCAAAGCATGGCTGACATGAAAGGACAGGTGGAGAGAACCGAGCAACTATTGACAAAAGCAGGAAATGAAAACATTCTGCCAGCAAAGGAACTTCGTTTGAATTCTGAACAATTGAAAGTAATTGTAAATACTTATGACGATGAACGAGCACAAACTCCTCAACAAAATTGTTTTCTACAGGAACCACTCGATTTAGCCAAAATTAAATAAGATGTAGTCCTCTCCAAACTAGATAGATTTATCTAATTATCTACAAACATCTTGGCCATTCAGGCACCGAGTAATATGGTGCCTCTCCACCAATAAAGCCCAAGCTCTCCTCTTGGCCTTTCAGCCCCAATTCTCCCACAAGATGAAGCCAACCCTCTCCGCCCGCTTAGCGTGGAATGCCTTTACAAACTCGTCAAAAATGTCCCCAATTTTGTTCCGTTCCAAGTCAGCCAAACGTTCCTAGCTGACATAGAGGACGCATTGGATGGCTACCTGAACACTACACGGTTTACCTGTTGAAGCGAACGTTGAATAGACACGTGACAGGGTTCATTCGTCTACAACAGAAACACGTGCTCAATGACAATGCTAAACTTGCTACAGCTTTGAAATTAGAATTAAGTGGTTATGTGACTCGCAAACACGACAACTCAATGTCAAACAAGCTCGGAATGAACACCCACAAGCTTAGTGTCATAGGCTTCGTTCAGCTTACTTTGGCCTACTCACTGAAACAGGAATGGAAGAGCTGTTACGATTCAAAAAAGTGTTTCTGTCAAACATGTATTCCACCTTCATTACCTACTTTTGCCCTACAACCCACGTTGGCTTGCCTATCTTTTCAAAAGCTCACCACGCTAAGAGCCCTGACATCTCGGTTTTGAAGTTTGACCAGGAGCACTCACTCCACAACAAAAGTTTCTACCACGAAACCATGACTCCAATAATTGTAATAACTGTACGTTGCCATCGAAACAACTACCACTACAATTGTCAGGTTCACTACGTTCCTACACCCAACACACACAGTGTCAGAGCACAAGCGTAACAAATGGTTAAAGGACGGTCAAAACATAGTTCTCTGGAAGTTCCACTACGTGAAGAACTAAAGCGAGAAAGATTTGAGAAAAGGGTAAAAGATAAGTCACAAGGACTAGACAGGGATTTACCGGACATCAGGTCCACAGGAATTAACACCCATAGCAAGGATGTTAAAAATCTGATTTCTCCCTCGAGACCCTATTCAGGGCCCGCTCGATCAAGAAACAAGCCCACAGGCTTTGTCTATAGACTCTGATACAAAGGTTGCAAAGAGACATATCAAAAGCTTCGCTAAAGCCAAGCCCACTCAAAATCAGAAGACTTGATCTGCTTTCACCTTGAACAGAAATGGCACATCACGTCGTTGCAAACGACCACTCCACTTTGTGGAGAATATGTCCACTAAACACAATTCTAATCGGCCATACATGGAAACAGTCCTGAAGGACTGCTTAACTTGTCATGCGCTAATTGATTCGGGCGCCACAATATCGCTCATCTCTCAAACATTGTTCAATGATCTCAAAATGGCTTTGAAGCCAACTAAACGTTGGTTAAAAGTGGAACGATGTGAAACTACCCTTCAAGGTTTTATCAGACTACCTCGCCTCTCACATTGAGAATCATGCTGAAACTACACTTCCAAAACGTATTGCTCATTCACCCTGTGTATGTTACCAGCCTGGAATCTGTACCCCTGCTACTTGGAGCAGACTTGATGGATCAGTTACTCCCATTGATGGATTGGAACACCAACCATGTATGGTCACAGGCCACAGTGCCTTCTCCACTGACCACACTGTCTTCCCCTAATGTTAGCTGCAACGCAGTCATTCTCGAGGGATGTCTGTAAAAAGCACCCCTTAGGAAAAAGACATTTAGAAACCTCTTGGTGCAGAATCTGATCCAAGGAGATATTATGATATCTCGACACATTCCACCAGCCAACCTGATTTGACCATTATTTTCATGATTTCGAGCCAGGAGTCTCTGTGAATGAGCAACTTCCCTCCTCCTTGAAGTTGTGCAATACTGTAGTTGAGATGAACTTCTCTTGCCCTACGTACACTTCCGCAGGCACTGCAGGCTTCTCAACAAGTAAAACATTGACGCGTAGAGTGCACTCTGCTTCCAATGATACATCTTCTGGTTTGTGGGGGACTGTCACCCCTTACAATGACACTAATGGTGTCAGTCCCGCAACTGACCTGATGACTCCCACTGGTGAAACACTTTGCCATATCACAGTCAGATATCCTCGTCTCAGTTCGCAAGTACTGAAGAGGTTGCCACACACGGAAGCTGTGGTGACTGACTGGCCTCGACAGCCACTGAGCGTTTTGAAGCATAAACACCAGGAGATTTGATTGAAAGGTTACCGCCATTCCCATAACAACACTGACAACTCGTACATAGGGTCCGATTATTTTCCTTTGTGTCTCGGATACCAACACCAACCGCTGGTGGGGAGATACAAAGGGGAGAACACAAGTCCAGACCCACGTTGAGCCTCATCGAGGCCATTGGGGGGTCGAGACTGCGTGCAACACTGTACTAGGCCGCCAGAGCAGAAAACAAATCTAGTTGTAAACTTCCCTATGAGAACAGTGAGGAGTAGACAGGCCCCTAGATGGGATAATCTTAGAACACATCTAAGATATTACTGAGGTGTACCACACTGGTCGTAGATGGGATAATCTTAGAACACATCTAAGATATTACTGAGGTGTACCACACTGGTCGTAGATGGGATAATCTTAGAACACATCTAAGATATTACTGAGGTGTACCACACTGGTCGTAGAAGATGTCCAGTGGACTTCCACCTCAAACAAATGGCAAAAATAGTAATACCTTGCCATGTGTAGTTTAAACTACAATACAACTAGTAAAGTGCTCTAGTCATGTGTTCCGGTAGGATAATATTTCAGAATAAATTGGTAGGACAAATAGACCCCTTGAGCAGCAGTACCAATGCCAGCACAGTCAGTCCAGCAACAATCAGTAAGAGGATGAGAGACCTCACAAGTCAAATTGATAATAGCGACAGAGGAGTTAGTCACTCAGATTGCCAAAAGTGTAAAGGAATCTCCAGAACACTCTTCAGATGGTCAACACACATGACACTAATAAAGAGAACCCTCCATTCAGGAGGAAAGTTATTCGAAGTCATGAACCATGATCACACCGCGTACGACTGGGTCAGAGAGTACTTCCGTCGTGAGGTTAGCTCCTCCGTGGATAACAAAACTATAAAGAAGACTCCTTCATACCACTACAATGGTAAAACTACTACAGGTCCCCTTAACACATGTCTCACACAAGCGTAAGCACAAACACACACGTACAACAGAACATTTAATGAGGATTTATGCTCGGATCACTTAAAGGTCCGAGCAAAATACCAACCTTAGTAAAGTTGAAAATGTACTTTGAGGCCTTTCACTCTACAGCTACAGTACTCACCAGTTTCTCCACAGAGGTCCATAGGTCATCCCTGTAGACTGCCCGAAGCTGGTGCCTTGCAGCTCTAGACTTATCATGTAGTTATCAACTTAGGATAGTGCCCTAAGCAATTTTGGAACGCCCTAGATATTAGACAATGCCATGATAGGGTCATTTGCCAAGACCTTTAACATATGTAGAATACAGTCCAATTAGTACCGGAGCGCCAAGTCTAGGACCAAAAGGCTCCTGAACAGCTTCTACCCCAAATCCATAAGACTGCTGAACAATTCATCAAATGGCCACCAGACTATTACATTGTTATTTTAATCTGTTACTTTTAAACTTTAGTTCATGTAGTAAATATTTACTTAACTCTATTTTCTTAAAACAGCATTGTTGGTCAAGGGTTTATAAGTATTTCACGGTAAAGTCTACACCTGTTGTATTCGGTGCATGTGACAAATGACACTGGATTTTGATTTGAATAATACCACACAGAGATTTGAACCCACACAGACATAGAAGGATATTCAGTTATCTTATTTTCCAGTTGATGTGACACAGATACCTTGGCTACACTATGAACTGTCTGAGAAGCCCTATCTCTCCTTGGTGTGACCTTCCACCCCTACAGCAACAGGAACCATTTTGGCGACAGAAACAAAGCCGAGAGACCCACCACTGTGCCTGTGGTCAAAACCTGACAAGTTGCTCTGCTCTCTCTCTCTCTTTTTTTCTCTCTCTCACATTGTTTTTTCTTTCTCTCATCCTCTCTCTTTCTCTCTATTTATCTCTATCTCTCTATCTCTCTTCTGTTAGTATGGAGAGGGGAAAACAGGCCCTGAAAGGGTGGGAATATGAAAATGAATTAAATAGTGAACAGGTGCAGCTAGATGCCAAAGGGAGATTTCTGTGGAGAACCAAACTGCTGCAAACCAAGTCAGTGGGAGGTGGTTGTACAATCAGAGGCAGGATAAAAGAGCCAGAGGCACACAGGCCTCGCTCTTGTCAAAGTAGTAGCAATGAAATCCTGTCCACTGTGACCGCTGCCAGCTGAGAGAACCTGTGTTAACACTTTGGGGTAAGCGCAGGCGCTGCCGCTGTCAGGTAGGAGGACGGGCACTGAGCGGGAGCTGGGCAGCAGCCATCTTGTTCAGGAGCAGATGGTGGCAAGGCTGGCAGGGGAGGGGCTGCTTAGCAGAACTAATCAGACAGTAACGGATAGGGCAGCTGGGAAGCCTGGCAGCCAGGCGGGAGTGTGCAGGAGAACTGCAGAGTGTCATGATGTTGACAGTGGTTTGCCCATTGGCCTGGGATGAGACCTTGCCATGTCTTCTCGCCTTTCTGTTGGGTGCCCCTCTCCCTGCCACTGTGCCTCAGCGCCTCGGCCAGCCTGGCCCTCTCACGTGGCAAGGTACAAATAACAACCTTCTCCAGAGAATGTCCTCTCTCTCTCTGTCTCTCTTTCTCTTTCTTTGTTTCTTTGTTTCTTTTTTACCTTGTCAAGGACATCAGATATTGAGTCAGGTCTGCATATAGGTGCTATAACCACATAGAAATAGATTTAAATGTGAATGTTCCTTCTGTTATTTTACTTTCTATGCACTAATGAATTAATGCAGGTGGAGTATATTGGCATATTGATTTCGGTGTTTTATGGGGTTTGCTTTTTATCACAGAATAATTAGCTGTTCTTTCAGAATTGAGCTGGTAATGCCGATCTAAAGGACTGAAGGTGCTGAATACAAACCACAGCATTATCTTACATTTCAGAGTGGGATGTATCTAGAAAACATATATTGTAATAAACACAGAATGTCATGAAATTGGTGCTGACTTATCCATACTTACTTTAATTCATTCAACATTTAAAAAACATTTGTAGGACCCATTTCGTGGTAAATCAACTCCATTCAGGCCCACTTTCTTTTGACCAAACTTCTGTAGTTTTAGGGATGAAGTATCAATGAGCAGTACCACTCTTCCTCAGTAGATAGGGCAACAGTCCCTGTCCCATCTCTCTATCTCTCCATGTTGTCAGGTGGTACAGAATAGAACGCTGAGTGTCCTCAGGCAAAATGGAGGCAAATCTGTTGGGTGCAACTGTTCCCGCTCGGGCCAACTGCCCTACTTACGGTTTCTGGAAGTTGGGTTGCCATCCCTGCTTACCTCCTTCTCTCCCCAAGATACAGGCACACATTTTAATTCATTTACTCCATGGTCATGGTCTTTCTTCTATCCTGTGGTGGAGGTAGGCAGAGGCTGGGTTGTTGCAGGTACAGCTATTCTCTCTTTGTATATACTGTAGCCTTCTACATTTAGTATGAATACAGCTAGTATACACTTATTTTGTCAAATGATTTAAATTACTTCAATTATTTTGTTGTTAGTGTGCGTCTAAAGGTTAGACTCTAACCCCACAATTGAAATGCCTCATAAAATATATTCTGCCATTTCAGATCCTGTGAGAGTGTCAGTATGTCACACAATGGCCTCACAGTATGCTGGAATGTGTAAGTGAACCTGCTGTTTTTGGTGTGTGTGTGTGTGTGTGTGTGTGTGTGTGTGTGTGTGTGTGTGTGTGTGTGTGTGTGTGTGTGTGTGTGTGTGAGAGACAGAGAATGTGTTGAAAAGCGGAGAGTGTGTGTATTTGAAAGACCGAGAGGTATCATCTGTGTGTCTTTGTGACTACACATAACCCTGCTGTCTGTCTGTCTGTCTGTCTGTCTGTCTGTCTGTCTGTCTGTTGCTTTTATTCAGGGGGACTGAACTACTCTCGCCTTCAATCTCTTCCTCTCTTTCCTGTCCTGGCTGGGCTCCGCTCAGGGCGTCATATGACAGTGTGTGCCACAGTTCAGGTGTTGTCACAAGCTTGTTTCACAGAGAAACTCTATATTACTTCTGTCTTAGGTATCGCTGCCACAATCTGTCACTCATTAGCTTAGGGTTATGGTTAGCTTCCTCTCTCTTTCTCTTTTCTTAATTTGATTTCTGACTCATAATGACATGTGCCTGTTGTACCAATTGTTTATCATGTCGTGCCATTTCAGTGAATGAAATTTGATATGTGTATATATGGAGTACAATATTTGTGGTTTTACATAACCCATAGGGCTTCAGTGGTGGTTTTGCATAACCCATTGTCACGTTCTGACCTTACTTCCTTTGTTTTGTCTTTTGTTTTAGTATGGTCAGGGCGTGAGTTGGGTTGGTTGTCTAAGTTAGTTTGTCTATGATTTTCTATTTCTGTGTTTGGCCTGGTATGGTTCTCAATCAGAGGCAGCTGTCTTTCGTTGTCCCTGATTGAGAACCATATTTAGGTAGCCTGTTTTCCTTTGTGTTTGGTGACTGGTTATTTTCAGTCTTTATGTGTCTGCACCAGACAGAACTGTTTAGTTTGTTTCTTTGTTGTTTGTTATTCAGTGTTTAGTTTTTTCATTAAATAAGATGAACACTCACCACGCTGCGCTTTGGTCCTCACCTTCTTCCCACGACAGCCGTTACACCCATAGATCATTACTCGTGGTTTTACATAACCCACAGGGCATTAGTTGGGGTTTACATAACCCACATGGCATTAGTTGTGGTTTACATAACCCACATGGCATTAGTTGTGGTTTACATAACCCACATGGCATTAGTTGTGGTTTACATAACCCACATGGCAGTAGTTGTGGTTTTACATAACCCACATGGCATTAGTTGTGGTTTTACATAACCCAATGGGCATTAGTTGTGGTTTACATAACCCACAGGGCATTAGTTGTGGTTTACATAACCCACATGGCATTAGTTGTGGTTTACATAACCCACATGGCATTAGTTGTGGTTTACATAACCCACATGGCATTAGTTGTGGTTTACATAACCCACATGGCAGTAGTTGTGGTTTACATAACCCACATGGCATTAGTTGTGGTTTACATAACCCACATGGCATTAGTTGTGGTTTACATAACCCACATGGCAGTAGTTGTGGTTTTACATAACCCACATGGCATTAGTTGTGGTTTTACATAACCCAAAGGGCATTAGTTGTGGTTTACATAACCCACAGGGCATTAGTTGTGGTTTACATAACCCACATGGCATTAGTTGTGGTTTACATAACCCACATGGCATTAGTTGTGGTTTACATAACCCACATGGCATTAGTTGTGGTTTTACATAACCCACATGGCATTAGTTGTGGTTTTACATAACCCACATGGCATTAGTTGTGGTTCTACATAACCCACATGGCATTAGTTGTGGTTTACATAACCCACATGGCATTAGTTGTGGTTTACATAACCCACAGGGCATTAGTTGTGGTTCTACATAACCCACATGGCATTAGTTGTGGTTTACATAACCCACATGGCATTAGTTGTGGTTTACATAACCCACATGGCAGTAGTTGTGGTTTTACATAACCCACATGGCAGTAGTTGTGGTTTTACATAACCCACATGGCAGTAGTTGTGGTTTTACATAACCCACATGGCATTAGTTGTGGTTTTACATAACCCACATGGCAGTAGTTGTGGTTTTACATAACCCACATGGCATTAGTTGTGGTTTTACATAACCCACAGGGCATTAGTTGTGGTTTTGTCGTGGAATTATCAGAATTTGTTGGTAACATTTGTAAGATGTTTAATATTCATCAAATGTGTGTAAGTTACTTCTCATAAGAATGTATTTTGTTGTACTATAGTGGTGGCCATTGGCAGTTATCTGTTCTATGTCAGGACTAAGTTGCATGGGCCGCAGAGAGGGGAGAGGTCAAAGTGTCATCATGTGTAAACATATCTTTTACTCCCTACCTTTCCCAGTGGGGAAAGGAGGGGTTGCAGTGTCTGGAATCATTCTATGCTCCCTCTTATGTTGTTTCTATCTTAACCTATAGCCTCACCCCCTCTCCGTGAGTTTGTCCAGGAGTTTGTATTTTGAGTGGGTTGTATTTTCAGTGGGTTGTATCTAAATGACAATTTGATATATGCCTGTTGATATGGAGGATTTGGTTTATGGTTCTGGGGTTTGGAAAAGGAGACAAAGCTGAATGATGAATTATGTCTATGCTGTCTGACTATGTGTGTCTTTGCTATTAAAATGAACTCAGTTGCATTGTAAGGGGACTCTCAGAGAATTCACTGGGAGACTGGATTTATCTGAGAGTCACAGGACTGTGATAGAGCTCATATAATTAAAGATGGACTTTTATAACTAACTCTGACGTGTGTGTGTGGTTTGCTCCCATGATTTGGTAAATAGAGGACATTTCCACGACAGTTTACATAACCCACATGGGGGAATTAGTTGTGGGTTTACATAACCCACATGGAATTGGTTGCGGGTTTACATAACCCAAATGGGGGAATTAGTTGTGGGTTTACATAACCCACATGGAATTAGTTGCGGGTTTACATACCCCACATGGCATTGGTTGTGGGTTTACATAACCCACATGGCATTACTTGTGGTTTACATAACCCACAGGGCATTAGTTGTGGTTTATATAACCCACATGGCAGTAGTTGTGGTTTTACATAACCCACAGGGCAGTAGTTGTGGGTTTACATAACCCACATGGCATTAGTTGTGGTTTACATAACCCACATGGCAGTAGTTATAATAATAATAATAATAATAATAATAATATATGCCATTTAGCAGACGCTTTTATCCAAAGCGACTTACAGTCATGTGTGCATACATTCTACGTATGGGTGGTTGTGGTTTTACATAACCCACATGGCATTAGTTGTGGTTTACATAACCCACATGGCACTAGTTGTGGTTTTACATAACCCACATGACATTAGTTGTGGTTTACATAACCCACATGGCAGTAGTTGTGGTTTACATAACCCACAGGGCATTAGTTGTGGTTCTACATAACCCACATGGCAGTAGTTGTGGTTTTACATAAACCACATGGCATTAGTTGTGGTTTTACATAACCCACATGACATTAGTTGTGGTTTACATAACCCACATGGCAGTAGTTGTGGTTTACATAACCCACAGGGCATTAGTTGTGGTTCTACATAACCCACATGGCAGTAGTTGTGGTTTTACATAACCCACATGGCATTAGTTGTGGTTTTACATAACCCACATGACATTAGTTGTGGTTTACATAACCCACATGGCAGTAGTTGTGGTTTACATAACCCACAGGGCATTAGTTGTGGTTCTACATAACCCACATGGCATTAGTTGTGGTTTTACATAACCCACATGGCATTAGTTGTGGTTTTACATAACCCACATGGCATTAGTTGTGGTTTTACATAGCCCACAGGGCATTAGTTGTGGTTTTACATAACCCACAGGGCATTAGTTGTGGTTCTACATAACCCACATGGCATTAGTTGTGGTTTTACATAACCCACATGGCATTAGTTGTGGTTTTACATAACCCACATGGCATTAGTTGTGGTTTTACATAACCCACATGGCATTAGTTGTGGTTCTACATAACCCACAGGGCATTAGTTGTGGTTTTACATAACCCACATGGCATTAGTTGTGGTTTTACATAACCCACATGGCATTAGTTGTGGTTCTACATAACCCACAGGGCATTAGTTGTGGTTTTACATAACCCACATGGCATTAGTTGTGGTTTTACATAACCCACAGGGCATTAGTTGTGGTTTTACATAACCCACATGGCATTAGTTGTGGTTTTACATAACCCACAGGGCATTAGTTGTGGTTTTACATAACCCACAGGGCATTAGTTGTGGTTTTACATAGCCCACAGGGCATTAGTTGTGGTTTTACATAACCCACAGGGCATTAGTTGTGGTTTTACATAACCCACATGGCATTAGTTGTGGTTCTACATAACCCACAGGGCATTAGTTGTGGTTTTACATAACCCACATGGCATTAGTTGTGGTTTTACATAACCCACAGGGCATTAGTTGTGGTTTTACATAACCCACATGGCATTAGTTGTGGTTTTACATAGCCCACAGGGCATTAGTTGTGGTTTTACATAACCCACAGGGCATTAGTTGTGGTTCTACATAACCCACATGGCATTAGTTGTGGTTTTACATAACCCACATGGCATTAGTTGTGGTTCTACATAACCCACAGGGCATTAGTTGTGGTTTTACATAACCCACATGGCATTAGTTGTGGTTTTACATAACCCACAGGGCATTAGTTGTGGTTTTACATAACCCACATGGCATTAGTTGTGGTTTTACATAACCCACAGGGCATTAGTTGTGGTTTTACATAACCCACATGGGATTAGTTGTGGTTTTACATAGCCCACAGGGCATTAGTTGTGGTTTTACATAGCCCACAGGGCATTAGTTGTGGTTCTACATAACCCACATGGCATTAGTTGTGGTTTTACATAACCCACATGGCATTAGTTGTGGTTTTACATAACCCACATGGCATTAGTTGTGGTTTTACATAGCCCACAGGGCAATCCTAATACACTGACAAAATATATAAATACAACATCTGAAGTGTTAGTCCCATGTTTCATGAGCTGAAATAAAAGATCCAAGACATTTTCCACATGCACAAAAAGCTTTTTTCTCTCATATTCTGTGAACAAATGTGTTTACATCCCTGTTAGTGAGCATTTTGCCTTTGCCAAGGTAATTCATCCACCTGACAGGTGTGGCATATCACAAAGTTGATTAAGCAGCATGATCATTACACAGGTGCACCTTGTGCCGGGGACAATAAAAGGCCACTAAAATGTGCAGTTTTGTCACACAACACAATGCTACAGATGTCTCAAGTTTTGTGGGAGCATTCAATTGGCATGCTGAATGCAAGAATGTCCACCAGAACTTTTTCCAGAGAATTGAATGTTAATTTCTCCTCCATAAGCCACCTCCAACTATGCTTTAGAGAATTTGTCAGTACGTCCAACCGGCCTCACAACCGCAAACCACGTGTTTGGCGTCATGTGGGTCAGCAGTTTGCTGATGTCAACGTTGTGAACAGCGTGCCCCATGGAAGCAGTGGGGTTATGGTATGGACAAGCATAGCTACGGACAACGAACACAATTACATTTTATCAATGGCAATTTGAATGCACATAGATACCGTGAAGAGATCCTGAGTTCCATTGTCGTGCCATTCGTCTGCCTCCATCACTCATGTTTCAGCATGATAATGCACGGCCCCATGTTGCAAGGTACTGTACACAATTCTTGGAAGCTAACAATGTCCCAGTTCTTCCATGGCCTGCATACTCACCAGACATGTCACCCATGTTTGGGAGGCTCTGGATCAACGTGTACGACAGGGTATTCCAGTTCCCGCCAATATCCAGGAACTTTGCACAGCCATTGAAGGTGAGTGGGACAACATTCCACAGGCCACAATCAACAGCTAAATCAACCAGATGTGAAGGTGATGTGTCACGCTGCAAGAGGCAAATGGGGTCACACCAGATACGGACTGGTTTTCTGATCCACGCCTCTACCTTTTTTGTAAGGTATCTGTAACCAACAGATGCATATCTGTATTCCAAGTCTTGTGAAATCTGTAGATAAGGGTCTAATTAATTGATCTCAATTGACAGATTTTTTTTAATGTACTGTAACTCAGTAAAATCTTTGAAATTGTTGCATGTTGCGTTTATATATTGTTGTTCAGTATATTTTCTAACCTAACCCTAACGAAAATAAATAACATATGATGAAGGATATACGGTTAAATGCATTTTCATAAGATAGTTAATGAATTAATGTAATAATAATAATAATATATGCCATTTAGCAGACGCTTTTATCCAAAGCGACTTACAGTCATGTGTGCATACATTCTACGTAAATTACAGATATCAAAATAGAAGAAAAAAAACGGACTCATGCATGAGGTCATCAACACTATAACATGTGTTTTTATGCGACCACAGATGTCCATACCGAAATGATCTCTCTGCTTAGAAGACAGTGATAGTCGTTCTCCCTTTAAGCTGTTCAGATTTGTTGAACTTTACAACAGCGGGACAAAAACGTTTTTTTAAGTTGCAGAGGAGTGAAATATTTTTCTGTAAAAGAATGTACTCTCCATCCGTGGGTTGTGGGTATGAGGGTGTGTGTAGTTGTCCTGAATCAGGGGAGTGTTTGTTAAATTGGTGGCGACTACATTTCACTCTGCCCGTGACCTTGAGGGGGCTTTGCCGCTCCTTGATGAAGAAAAGCAGAAACTGACAGTAAACAAAGTTCACTTCTGACAGATGGATTGAATGACAGAGAGGTTGCGGGTGCCAGAATAGCCCTGGCAGCGGAGGACATGTTCAATGCGGTCCAACAGGAGAGGAGGTGTGAACAGGTGCAGGGCTGCTGAAGGAAGAGGGACCAGATGGAGAGAGCCAGAGACAGTTTAGTTAAAGAAAAGAGGGAGGGAGGGTAAAAAAAATAGAGAATACAGCCCCCAGGACAGAGAGGAGTGGAGAAGACAGCCCCCAGGACAGAGAGGAGCGAAGAAGACAGCCCCCAGGACAGAGAGGAGCGGAGAAGACAGCCCCCAGGACAGAGAGGAGTGGAGAAGACAGCCCCCAGGACAGAGAGGAGTGGAGAAGACAGCCCCCAGGACAGAGAGGAGTGGAGAAGACAGCCCCAGGACAGAGAGGAGCGGAGAAGACAGCCCCAGGACAGAGAGGAGTGGAGAAGACAGCCCCAGGACAGAGAGGAGTGGAGAAGACAGCCCCCAGGACAGAGAGGAGTGGAGAAGACAGCCCCCAGCAGAGAGGAGCGAAGAAGACAGCCTCCAGGACAGAGAGGAGTGGAGAATACAGCCCCCAGCAGAGTGGAGTGGAGAAGACAGCCCCCAGCAGAGTGGAGTGGAGAAGACAGCCCCCAGCAGAGTGGAATGGAGTAGACAGCCTCCAGGACAGAGAGGAGTGGAGAAGACAGCCCCCAGGACAGAGAGGAGCGGAGAAGACAGCCCCAGTAGAGAGGAGTGGAGAAGACAGCCCCCAGGACAGAGAGGAGTGGAGAAGACAGCCCCCAGTAGAGAGGAGTGGAGAAGACAGCCCCCAGGACAGAGAGGAGCGGAGAAGACAGCCCCCAGGACAGAGAGGAGCGAAGAAGACAGCCCCCAGGACAGAGAGGAGCGGAGAAGACAGCCCCCAGGACAGAGAGGAGTGGAGAAGACAGCCCCCAGGACAGAGAGGAGTGGAGAAGACAGCCCCCAGGACAGAGAGGAGTGGAGAAGACAGCCCCCAGGACAGAGAGGAGCGGAGAAGACAGCCCCCAGGACAGAGAGGAGTGGAGAAGACAGCCCCCAGGACAGAGAGGAGTGGAGAAGACAGCCCCCAGGACAGAGAGGAGTGGAGAAGACAGCCCCCAGCAGAGAGGAGCGAAGAAGACAGCCTCCAGGACAGAGAGGAGTGGAGAATACAGCCCCCAGCAGAGTGGAGTGGAGAAGACAGCCCCCAGCAGAGTGGAGTGGAGAAGACAGCCCCCAGCAGAGTGGAATGGAGTAGACAGCCTCCAGGACAGAGAGGAGTGGAGAAGACAGCCCCCGGGACAGAGAGGAGCGGAGAAGACAGCCCCAGTAGAGAGGAGTGGAGAAGACAGCCCCCAGGACAGAGAGGAGCGGAGAAGACAGCCCCCAGTAGAGAGGAGTGGAGAAGACAGCCCCCAGGACAGAGAGGAGCGGAGAAGACAGCCCCCAGGACAGAGTGGAGTGGCAAAGACAGCCCCCAGGACAGAGTGGAGTGGAGAAGACAGCCCCCAGGACAGAGAGGAGTGGAGAAGACAGCCCCCAGGACAGAGTGGAGTGGAGAAGACAGCCCCCAGGACAGAGAGGAGTGGAGAAGACAGCCCCCAGTAGAGGGGAGCGGAGAAGACAGCCCCCGGGACAGAGAGGAGCGGAGAAGACAGCCCCCAGGACAGAGTGGAGTGGCGAAGACAGCCCCCAGGACAGAGAGGAGTGGAGAAGACAGCCCCCAGTAGAGAGGAGCGGAGAAGACAGCCCCCAGTAGAGAGGAGCGGAGAAGACAGCCCCCAGGACAGAGAGGAGTGGAGAAGACAGCCCCCAGGACAGAGAGGAGTGGAGAAGACAGCCCCCAGGACAGAGAGGAGTGGAGAAGACAGCCCCCAGTAGAGAGGAGCGGAGAAGACAGCCCCCAGGACAGAGAGGAGTGGAGAAGACAGCCCCCAGGACAGAGTGGAGTGGAGAAGACAGCCCCCAGGACAGAGTGGAGTGGAGAAGACAGCCCCCAGGACAGAGTGGAGTGGAGAAGACAGCCCCCAGGACAGAGTGGAGTGGAGAAGACAGCCCCCAGGACAGAGTGGAGTGGAGAAGACAGCCCCCAGGACAGAGAGGAGTGGAGAAGACAGCCCCCAGTAGAGAGGAGCGGAGAAGACAGCCCCCGGGACAGAGAGGAGCGGAGAAGACAGCCCCCAGGACAGAGTGGAGTGGCGAAGACAGCCCCCAGTAGAGAGGAGCGGAGAAGACAGCCCCCAGGACAGAGAGGAGTGGAGAAGACAGCCCCCAGGACAGAGTGGAGTGGTGAAGACAGCCCCCAGGACAGAGTGGAGTGGTGAAGACAGCCCCCAGGACAGAGTGGAGTGGAGAAGACAGCCCCCAGGACAGAGAGGAGTGGAGAAGACAGCCCCCAGCAGAGAGGAGCGAAGATGAGAGCGAGATAATGCACAGAGCAAACGCCAGGCTACAGACGGTTGCTTTTGACATTTCTCTCTCAGAGAGTGAGGGGAGATGTGTTAGATTGAAGGATATGGTTGAATGGAATGCAATTGACACACCAGCGCCTGAATAAATGTGTTAAAACATACTAGGTTTACTGTATAGCCTGTGTTTTGATACTTTAGTCTTCCATGAGCTGAGTAAACAGTGTCATTAGACCACATTCCTTGCATGCCACATACTGTGTATTCCCCAGTTGGCAGTGCCACACCAAATCAGCATTCATCTTTCTACTGTTATTCTTAGCATCAGCATTCCTTTGTAGAGCTCATTTGACAAAAATGTACATGCATGAATGAGAGTAGTGAATTGCAACTAGTACAATTAAATAAATTAACATATACATTTGCTGGATACAATGTAATTACAATAGAGAATGTTGTTGTGATAAGTATTTACAGTTTTTAGAGTAAGTCATTGAATGAGTGAGTGAGTTTGTAATTGAATTTGTTTGGGAACATGCAGTCTGTTGTGCACTGAGCACTGCTAAATAGCTACTATTGATACACATTGTTCATTTGCTCTATTTTGGGATGGATAGGAACACCAGGCCTAATGTGCATTTTCAACACTGATTCGATTCCTCATTCAAACACATAGGTCGATATAATATATACACTGAGTATACAAAACATTAGGAACAGCTTTCTAATATTGAATTGCAGCCCTCCTTTTACAATCAGAACAGCCTCAAGTCGTCGGGGCGTGGACTCTACAAGGTGTCGAAAGCGTTCCACAGGGATGCTGGCCCATGTTGACTCCACTGCTTCCCACTGTTGTGTCAAGTTGTCTGGATGTCCTTTGGGTGGTGGACCATTATTGATACACACAGGAAACTATTGAGCGTAAAAAAAAACAACAGCAGCATTGCAGTTCTTGACACAAACCAGTGTTGCCTGGCAACTACAACCAAGGCACTTAAATATTTTGTCTTGCCCATTCACCCTCTGAATGACACATACACAATCCATGTCTCAATTGTCTCAAGGCTTAACAATCCTCCTTTAACCTGTCTCCTCCCCTTCATCTACACTGACTGAAGTGGATATAACAAGTGACATCAATAAGGGATCATAGCTTTCACCTGATCAGTCTGTCATGGAAAGAGCAGGTGTTCTTAATGTTTTATACACTTAGTGTAAATCTGATCCTAAGTCAGAGGACAGTTCTGATGTCATCAAATCCTAGTTCCACATACTGGACATGTCCTGTTTTTTCAGTTGACATTTTCGCTGTAAGAAGTTATCTTATATAGTTGACCAACATGTTTACAAAGTTGGGTCTTGTGAGCGAGACGTTGATGCATTATAACACTAAACAGTAGCTGGTGTTGCTGAGCTCTTCTGATGGCAAGCTCTTCTGATGCTCCGGCATTTTAGGAACCGGAGCATTTGGTCATTCCTGGCTGTGGATCACAGAACACCGCAGGGTGCTGCAAACTCTGCGCTCGAATGGGCTGTGGTATTCCAAATCAAATGGGCAACAGCTTGACTAGTACCCACTTAGGCAGCCCTGGGCCCTCACTTAGTGCCCTAGCACCCAGGACCTAGCCACAGAGCCGGGTGCTGGAACGGGGCAGTATAGCTCCCCCTATCAGTCTAGCCAACCCGGCCCTGCCTCCTGACTGACTCACTGACCATTAGGCCTCGCTCAGTCACATCATTACAGACAGTGAGCAAACAGAAGGTAACCCTGGCCTGGAGTGAGAGATACATCTACTTGTTAAAGGAAAAATCCACCCAAAAACTATATTTGGGTATTTGTTTCATTATTCCATTGTTAACATAATGTTTTGTATGTCAGCAATCATGTTTTCAATATACAGTGCATTCACAGAATGTATTCATACCCCTCAACTTATTCCACATTTTGTTGTGTTACAGCCTGAATTCAACATGGATCACACAGACAGCATCGTGAAGAAGGCGCAGCAGCGCCTCTTCAACCTCAGGAGGCTGAAGAAATTTGGCTTGTCACCAAAAGCACTCACAAACTTCTACAGGTGCACAATCGAGAGCATCCTGGCGGCCTGTATCACCGCCTGGTACGGCAACTGCTCCGCCCTCAACCGTAAGGCTCTCCAGAGGGTAGTGAGGTCTGCACAACGCATCACCGGGGGCAAACTACCTGCCCTCCAGGACACCTACACCACCCGATGTTACAGGAAGGCCATAAAGATCATCAAGGACATCAACCACCCGAGCCACTGCCTGTTCACCCCGCATCAAAGCTGGGACCGAGAGACTGAAAAACAGCTTCTATCTCAAGGCCATCAGACTGTTAAACAGCCACCACTAACATTGAGTGGCTGCTGCCAACACACTGACACTGACACTGACTCAACTCCAGCCACTTTAAATTATGTAAATATATCACTAGCCACTTTAAACAATGCTACCTTATATAATGTTACTTACCCTACATTATTAATCTCATATGCATACGTATATACTGTACTCTATATCATCGACTGCATCCTTATGTAATACATGTATCACTAGCCACTTTAACTATGCCACTTTGTTTACATACTCATCTCATATGTATATACTGTACTCGATACCATCTACTCTATCTTGCCTATGCTGCTCTGTACCATCACTCATTCATATATCCTTATGTACATATTCTTTATCCCCTTACACTGTGTATAAGACAGTAGTTTTGGAATTGTTAGTTAGATTACTTGTTGGTTATTACTGCATTGTCGGAACTAGAAGCACAAGCATTTCGCTACACTCGCATTAACATCTGCTAACCATGTGTATGTGACAAATAAAATTAGATTTGATTTGATATTTTAGTTGTTTTTCACCCATCTACACACAATAACGTGTGTAATGTTTTCAAATTGTTTGCACATTTATTGAAAATGAAATACATAAATACATAAATATATCATTTACATAAGTATACCCAACCCTTAGTCAATACATGTTACAATCACCTTTTGCAGAGATTACAGCTGTGAGTCTTTCTGGGTAAGTTTCTAAGAGCTTTACACACCTGGATTGTACAATATTTGCACATTATTCTTTTTAAAATTCTTCAAGCTCTGTCAAGTTGGTTGGTGATCATTGCTAGACAGCTATTTTCAAGGCTTGTCCAAGATTTTCAATTCGTTTTAAGTCACAATAGTAACTAGGACACTAAATTCAATATTCAATATTGTCTTGGTAAACAACTCCAATGTATTGTATATTTGAACTCGTGTTTTAGGTTATTGTCCTGCTGAAAGATGAATTTGTCTCCCAGTGTCTGTTGTAAAGCAGACTGAACCAGGTTTTCCTCTAGGATTTTGCCTGTGCTTAGCTCTATTCTTCTTGGCAGTGACTGGTTGTATTGATACACCGTCCAAAGTGTAATTAATAACTTCAACATGCTCAAAGGGATATTCAATGCTGTTTTTTTCTACACATCTACTAATAGGTGCCCTTCTTTACGAGGCTTTGGATCACCTCCCTGGTCTTTGTGGTTGAATCTGTGAATCCCTCGACTGAGGGATCTTACATATAATTGTATGTGTGGGGTACAGAGACGAGGTAGTTGTTCAAAAATCATGTTAAACACTATTAATGCACACAGAGTCCATGCAACTTACTATGTGACTTGTTAAGCACATTTCTACTCCTGAACATATTTAGGCTTGCCATAACAACATTTTTGAATACTTTTGAATACTCAAGATATTTCAGCTTTTAATTTTAATTCATTTGTAAAAAGAAATCCAAAACATAATTCCACTTGGGCATTATGGGGTGTTGTGTGTAGGTCAGTCACACACAATCTACATTTCATTTAGAAGTTTATATTAAGGCTGTAACACAACAACATGTGGAAAAAGCCTAGGGGTATGAAGGCACTGTATATAACTTTCAAAATATAATCATATATACAGTGGGGCAAAAAAGTATTTAGTCAGCCACCAATTGTGCAAGTTCTCCCAATTAAAAAAGGTACACTTCAACTATGACAGACGAAATGAGAAAAAAATCCAGAAAAATCACAATGTAGGATTTTTAATGAATTTATTTGCAAATTATGGTGGAAAATAATCTTGCAGTATCTGGATTTCTGGTGCTTTCAAGACAACTGGGATCTCTGAAAAAATGAAGGTGGAATCATGATGACGTCATTGATCTTAAGGTCATACTGTTGCTCTAGAAAGAGTGCAGAGTTTCTGACTTACAATTCCGAGTTAGATGCCCGTTCAAAACATAGAGTGCCTTGCGAAAGTTTTCATCCCCATTGGCGGTTTTCCTATTTTCCTACAATTACATCCTGTAATTTAAATGGATTTTTATTTGGATTTCATGTAATGGACATACACAAAATAGTCCAAAAAGGTGAAGTGAAATGAAAAAAATAACTTGTTTAAAAAAATAAAAATAAAAATGTTAAACCTGAAAAGTGGTGCGTGCATATGTATTCAACACTTTGCTATGAAGCCCCTAAATAAGATCTGGTGCAACCAATTACCTTCAGAAGTCACATTATTAGTTAAATAAAGCCCACCTGTGTGCAATATAAGTGTCACATGATCTGTCACATGATCTCAGTATATATACACATGTTATGAAAGGACCCAGAGTCTGCAACACCACTAAGCAATGGGCACCACCAAGCAACGGCATCACGAAGACCAAGGAGCTCTCCAAACAGGTCAGGGACAAAGTTATGGGTTGGGTTATGAAAATAGAAAAAATAATTAAACTTCACACAGAGCATCGTTCCATCCATTTCAAAAAAATTGAAAGAATATGGCACCACAACAAACCTGCCAAGAGAGGGCCGCCCACCAAAACTCATGGACCAGTCAAGGAGGGCATTCATCAGAGAGGCAACAAAGAGACCAAAGATAACCCTGAAGGAGCTGCAAAGCTCCACACCTGAGATTGGAGTATCTGTCCATCGGATCACTTTAAGCCGTACACTCCACAGAGCTGGGCTTTACGGAATAGTGGCCAAGAAAAAGCCTTTGCTTAAAAAAAATAAGCAAACAGGTTTGGTGTTCTCCAAAAGGCATGTGGGAGACTCCCCAAACATATCGAAGGTACTCTGGAGACGAAAATGTAGCTTTTTGGTCATCAAGGAAAACACTGTCTGGTGCAAACCCAACACCTCTCATCACCTCTCATCACCACGAGAACACCATCCCCACAGTGAAGCGTGGTGGTGGCAGCATTATGTTGTGGGCATGTTTTTCATTGGCAGGGACTGGGAAACTGGTCAGAATTGAAGTAACGATGGATGGCGCTAAAGATGGAAATTCTTGAGGGAACCTGTTTCAGTCTTTCAGAGATCTGAGACTGGGACGGAGATTCACCTTACAGCAGAACAATGACCCGAAGCATACCTCTAAAGCAACACTCAAGTGGTTTAAGGGGAAACATTTAAATGTCTTGGAATAGCCTAGTCAAAGCCCAGACCTCAATCCAATTGAGAATCTGTGGTATGACTTAAAGATTGCTGTACACCAGCGTAACCCATCCAACTTGAAGGAGCTGGAGCAGTTTTGCCTTGAAGAATGGGCAAAAATTCCAGTGGCTAGATGTGCCAAGCTTATAGAGACACCCCAAGAGACTTGCAGCTGTAATTGCTGCAAAAGGTGGCTCTACAAAGTATTGACTTTGGGGTGGTGAATAGTTATGCACACGCAAGTTTGTTTGTTTCACAATAAAACCATATATTGCATCTTCAAAGTGGTAGGCATGTTGTGTAAATCAAATGATACAAACCCCGCAAAAATCTATTTTAATTCCAGGTTGTAAGGCAACAAAATAGAACAAATGCAAAGGGGGGTGAATACTTTTGCAAGCCACTGTATTTTCCAGTCAGAGCTAGTTTTTTACAGAATTCCCAGTTGTCTTGAACTAACTGAAGTCAAGTTTCCACAGTTCCGAGTTAACAGTTGTTTAGAGCGCGGCACAAGTTGTGCTTCATTGACAGCATGGTCAAAATTGAATGTTTAAAAAAAGACCTCATCAAAGAGACATCACTGCCACTCCATTGAATAGCAGGCTTTGCAATGCTTGCAATTAGCCACTGTCACTGATTCCATCCAAACCACTCATTGTTGAATTCGCGATTTCCAACTTGTTGTGTATTGTTTATGTACAATGGCCGATGAACACGTTTTATCTATCATTTCTCTTCATTATTTCGCTTCATATGACAAGGATTACAAATAATTTGCTAGTAGATTGTCGACTTGATTCATGATGATGACTGCTACCTAAGATTTTGAAAGTATGATGTTGACAGTCAAATAAAATCTAATTTATTTATATAGCCCTTCGTACATCAGCTGATATCTCAAAGTGCTGTACAGAAACCCAGTCTAAAACCCCAAACAGCAAGCAATGCAGGTGTAGAAGCACGGTGGCTAGGAAAAACTCCCTAGAAAGGCCAAAACCTAGGAAGAAACCTAGAGAGGAACCAGGCTATATGGGGTGGCCAGTCCTCTTCTGGCTGTGCCGGGTGGAGATTATAACAGAACATGGCCAAGATGTTCAATTGTTCATAAATGACCATCATGGTCGAATAATAATAAGGCAGAACAGTTGAAACTGGAACAGCAGCACGGCCAGGTGGACTGGGGACAGCAAGGAGTCATCATGTCAGGTAGTCCTGGGGCATGGTCCTAGGGCTCAGGTCCTCCGAGAGAGAGAAAGAGAGAAGGAGAGAATTAGAGAATGCACACTTAGATTCACACAGGACACCGAATAGGACAGGAGAAGTACTCCAGATATAACAAACTGACCCTAGCCCCCCGACACATAAACTACTGCAGCATAAATACTGGAGGCTGAGACAGGAGGGGTCAGGAGACACTGTGGCCCCATCCAAGGACACCCCCGGACAGTCCAATCAAAGCTACTGTAGCTATAACGTGATTTGACATAATTTTATCTGTGGCCAATGAGGTTGAGCCTTCTTGGATAGGCACTTCTAATATAACTCTATGGTAGGACCCAAGGGGCTAGAATTTTTTAGGTCTACCCTTAGAGTTGGCAGTGACGTACTGTCCCCACGAGTAACAGAACACTGAGCTAATCATGGTGCAACTAGAGAATATAACCAACACCTACACTCCATATTTTCCGCTGGCTGCCACAAAAAGCACAGAGCTAGGCGGAAACAACTGCATTTTGGAGCTGCTTATGCGAGAAAGCAAAAAAGATAGCATGTTTATATGCGGCTTTATTAACACAATTATTTTTTTTTTTTTTTACATTGTTTGCAAACTGATATGTGACACTTAATGCCAAGATAACATGCAAAACAGATAAGGACCACCCCAAAAAATTGTTTTTAGCTACAAATGTGCAAATCTCAAAACAGGTGCCCTGAATGCCGGGTCGCCACTGACTGTATATAACTTTAATAATTAAGAAATTCAGCCGGTATGATGCATTTCACATCATATGATGCATTATGCACCATACCGCCTGAATTTACATATTTTGAAAGTTAAATGATCTTAAAAACTTGATTGCTGACATGCAAAACATTTTGGGACTATGCCAACAATGGACTAATGAAACAAATACCAAAATATCGTTTTGGACATTTCCTTTAAGTGCTAAAATGCATTTAAATTATATCATCCACTCAAATATTGTAAGTTACTTAATTACTTTTTTTAAGCATTACATGTCACTATGGTAAATTGGAACTTGGCAATAGGAACATCTCTAATATTAAAACGTACGGTGCATCATCATTTACGATACAAATGGAAATATGGTTCAAGGCAATCTTCATTAGAGCTTCAGAAGGACAAATTTAACTTCTCATCCACGGCTCATCTTGGCCTTCTGACACAAAATGTCCAACTCACCTCCCCAAAAAAACTCTCTTTAGTCATCATCCTTCTCCAGTCCTCTCAGAATGTTTCTGGACGGCTGTCACATGCTAATTGGTGGATAAACACCACCGGTGCGAGGCTGGGGCCCCCTGGAAACCAACAGTAACAAATGGCTCACTGTGACGGCTCTGCAAGCCCATGCTGGGCACTGGTGTGGGGATGGATGGTGTTTTAGGCCGATGTTCAAGCACTGCAGGGAGCCGGGCGGGTGGCCGCTCTGTCTCTCCTGGTCTCCCAGGCAGAAACACCCCAACCCAACACCAAGCCCCCCCACCGCCTTCACACTCCAGACGACAGCAGGCCTGGAGAGATGGCAACTTTGGAGCCCTGTTCCAAAACCCAGTGTGGGAGACCAGTTTGGTAGCTTTCTTTCATTCTCTCCCTTAATTACTTATTTTTTTTATATATTTTTTTCTCACTTTTGTGATTATTAATGTTTTCTTTGCCATTGTCATTCGTTTTCATATTAATCTTGTTTTGTTCAAGTTGGATTTGCTATAGATTGGTTGACTGGGGTATTTGTTTTCGTTTATTTGGTTTGAAATTTGAAGATAAAAGTCTTGATAGAAAATCCGATTTTTGATGTGGGTAAAGAACAACATGACGTTGCATTCTATATGCAACATTAGTGGTGCAATAGTTTGATCTTGATGTTCATTACTGCATTGTGTGCATTTCGCTTTGTGTTCTTTGGGTCTTCTAATTTGATCAACAGCATCAAGGACCTTGCAAGACAAGCTTCAAATACACCTCTGTTGTTTTCAACCAGGATCTCAGCGATCACTGCCTCATTGCCTGCGGCCATTATGGATCTGCGGTCAAACAACCACCGCTCATCACAGTCAAACGCTCCTTAAAACACCTCTGTGACCTGGCCCGGGTATCCTGGAAGGATATTGACCTCGTCCCGTCAGTAGAGGAAGCCTGGTTGTTCTTTAAAAGTAATTTCCTCACCATCTTATATAAGCATGCCCCATTCAAAAAATGTAGAACTAAGAACAGATATAGCCCTTGGTTCACTCCAGACTTGACTGCCCTTGCCCAGCTCAAAAACACCCTGTGCCGTACTGCACTAGCATTGAATAGTCCCCGCAATATGCAACTTTTCAGTGAAGTCAGGAACCAATCCACACAGTCAGTTAGGAAAGCAAAGGCTAGTTTTTTCAAACAGAAATTTGCATCCTGCAGTACTAATTCCAAAAAGTTTTGGGACACTGTAAAGTCCATGGAGAATAAGTACCTCCTCACAGCTGCGCACTGCACTGAGACTAGGAAACTAGGAAAATTGAGAATTTCAATAAGCCTTCCTCTACAGCTGGCCATGCTTTCCACCTGGTTACCCCAACGCCGGCCAACAGCTCTGCACCCCCACATCAACTGCCCCCCCCCCCCGCTTCTCCTTCATCCAAATTCAGACAGCTGATGTTGTGAAAGAGCTGCAAAATCTGATCCCTACGAATCAGCTTGGTTGTTGCAACCCCTATTACTAGTCTTTTCAACCTCTTTTTCATATCGTCTGAGATTCCTAAAGATTGGAAAGCGAACGCGGTCATCCCCTCTTCAAATCGGGACACACTCTAGACCCAACTGTTAGACCTATATCCATCCTGCCCTGCCTTTCTAAAGTCTTCGAAAGCCAAGTGAACAAACAGATCACCGACCATTTTGAATCCCACTGTACCTTCTCCGCTATGTAATCTGGTTTCCGAGCTGGTCACGGGTGCACCTCAGCCACGCTCAAGGTCCTAAACGATATCATAACTGCCATCGATAAAAGACAGTACTGTGCAGCCGTCTTAATCGTTTTGGCCAGGGCTTTCGACTCTGTCAATCACTGTATTCTTATCGGCAGACTCAACAACCTTGGTTTCTCTAATGACTGCCTCGCCTGGTTCACTAACTACTTCTCAGATAGCGTTCAGTGTGTCCAATTGGAGGGCCTCTTGTCCAGACTTCTGACAGTGTTCAATTCTCGGGCTGACTCTTTTCTCTGTATATATCAATGATGTCCCTCTTGTTGCGGGTGATTCTTTGATCCACCTCTACGCAGACGACACCATTCTGTATACTGTACATCTGGCCCTTCTATGTAAACTGTGTTAACAAACCTCCAAACGAGCTTCAACACCATACAACACTCCTTCCGTGGCCTCCAACTGCTCTAAATGCAGGGTCTTCAACCGATCGCTGCCCACACCCGCCGGCCCGACTAGCATCACTACTCTGGACGGTTCTGACTTAGAATATGTGGACAACTATAAATACCTAGGTTTATATTTTATTTTTTATTTTACCTTTATTTAACCAGGCAAGTCAGTTAAGAACAAATTCTTATTTTCAATGACGGCCTAGGAACAGTGGGTTAACTGCCTGTTCAGGGGCAGAATGACAGATTTGTACCTTGTCAGCTCGGGGGTTTGAACTTGCAACCTTCCGGTTACTAGTCAAACGCTCTAACTACTAGGCTACCCTGCCGCCACTAGGTTACCCTGCCGCCCGCCTAGCCAGGTGTCTGGCTAGACTGTAAACTCTCTTTCCAGACTCACATTAAGCATCTCCAATCCAAAGTAAATTCTAAAATCGGCTTCCTATTTCACAACAAAGCCTCCTTCACTCATGCTGCCAAACTTACCCTTGTAAAACTGACTATCCTACCGATCCTTGACTTAGGCGATGTAATTTACAAAATTAGCCTCCAACACTCTACTCAGCAAATTGGATGCAGTCTATCACAGTGCCTTCGGTTCTGTCACCAAAGCCCTATATACTACCCACCACTGCGACCTGTATGCTCTCGTTGGCTGGTCCTCGCTACATATTCGTTGCCAAACCCACTGGCTCCAGGTCATCTATAAGTTTTGCTAGGTAAAGCTCCGTCTTATCTCAGCTCACTGGTCACCATAGCAATACTCACCCGTAGCATGCGCTCCAGAAGGTATATTTCACTGGTCATCCCCAAAACCAACACCTCCTTTGGCCTCCTATCCTTTCAGTTCTCTGCTACCAATGACTGGAACGAATTGCAAGAATCATTGAATTTGGAGACTTATATCTCCCTCACTAACTTTAAGTGTCAGCTGTCAGAGCAGCTTACCTATCTCTGCAGCTGTACACAGCTGAACTGTAAATAGTCAATCCAACCAACTACCTACCTCAACTCAATATTTGTTTTAGTTTTCCTGCTCTTTTGCACACTAGTATTTCTACTTGCACATTCTCATTTGCACATATATCACTCCAGTGTGAATTGCTAAATTGTAATTACTTCGCCATTATTGGCCTATTTATTGCCTTACCTCCTTACTTCATTTGTACAAACTGTATTCAGATGTTTCTATTGTGTTATTGACTGTACGTTTGTTTACCCCATGTGTAACTCTGTGTTGTTGTTTGTATTGCACTGCTTTGCTTTATCTTGGCCAGGTCGCAGTTGTAAATTAGAACTTGTTCTCAACTATATTTTTTAATTACGGCGATAGAAACAGCACAGTCCGTCACGTGTTAAGTACATCTAGATACAGCTCAGTCCATCATGTGTAAAGTACATCTAGATACAGCTCAATCCATCATGTGTAAAGTACATCTAGATACAGCTCAATCCATCGTATGTAAAGTACATCTAGATACAGCTCAGTCCATCATGTGTTAAGTACATCTAGATACAGCTCAGTCCATCATGTGTAAAGTACATCTAGATACAGCTCAGTCCATCATGTGTAAAGTACATCTAGATACAGCTCAATCCATCGTATGTAAAGTACATCTAGATTCAGCTCAGTCCATCATGTGTAAAGTACATATAGGTACAGCTCAGTCCATCATGTGTAAAGTACATATAGGTACAGCTCAGTCCATCATGTGTAAAGTACATCCAGATACAGCTCAGTCCATCATGTGTAAAGTACATCTAGATACAGCTCAATCCATCGTATGTAAAGTACATCTAGATTCAGCTCAGTCCATCATGTGTAAAGTACATCTAGATACAGCTCAGTCCATCATGTGTAAAGTACATATAGGTACAGCTCAGTCCATCATGTGTAAAGTACATATAGGTACAGCTCAGTCCATCATGTGTAAAGTACATCCAGATACAGCTCAGTCCATCATGTGTAAAGTACATCTAGATACAGCTCAATCCATCGTATGTAAAGTACATCTAGATTCAGCTCAGTCCATCATGTGTAAAGTACATATAGGTACAGCTCAGTCCATCATGTGTAAAGTACATATAGGTACAGCTCAGTCCATCATGTGTAAAGTACATCCAGATACAGCTCAGTCCATCATGTGTAAAGTACATCTAGATACAGCTCAATCCATCGAATGTAAAGTACATCTAGATTCAGCTCAGTCCATCATGTGTAAAGTACATCTAGATTCAGCTCAGTCCATCATGTGTAAAGTACATCTAGATACAGCTCAATCCATCGTATGTAAAGTACATCTAGATTCAGCTCAGTCCATCATGTGTAAAGTACATATAGGTACAGCTCAGTCCATCATGTGTAAAGTACATATAGGTACAGCTCAGTCCATCATGTGTAACGTACATCCAGATACAGCTCAGTCCATCATGTGTAAAGTACATCTAGATACAGCTCAGTCCATCATGTGTAAAGTACATCTAGATACAGCTCAGTCCATCATGTGTAACGTACATCCAGATACAGCTCAGTCCATCATGTGTAAAGTACATCTAGATACAGCTCAGTCCATCATGTGTAACGTACATCCAGATACAGCTCAGTCCATCATGTGTAAAGTACATCTAGATACAGCTCAGTCCATCATGTGTAAAGTACATCCAGATACAGCTCAGTCCATCATGTGTAAAGTACATATAGGTACAGCTCAGTCCATCATGTGTAACGTACATCTAGATACAGCTCAGTCCATCATGTGTAACGTACATCCAGATACAGCTCAGTCCATCATGTGTAACGTACATCCAGATACAGCTCAGTCCATCATGTGTAAAGTACATATAGGTACAGCTCAGTCCATCATGTGTAACGTACATCCAGATACAGCTCAGTCCATCATGTGTAACGTACATCTAGATACAGCTCAGTCCATCATGTGTAACGTACATCCAGATACAGCTCAGTCCATCATGTGTAACGTACATCCAGATACAGCTCAGTCCATCATGTGTAACGTACATCCAGATACAGCTCAGTCCATCATGTGTAACGTACATCCAGATACAGCTCAGTCCATCATGTGTAAAGTACATCTAGATACAGCTCAGTCCATCATGTGTAACGTACATCCAGATACAGCTCAGTCCATCATGTGTAACGTACATCCAGATACAGCTCAGTCCATCATGTGTAACGTACATCCAGATACAGCTCAGTCCATCATGTGTAACGTACATATAGGTACAGCTCAGTCCATCATGTGTAACGTACATCCAGATACAGCTCAGTCCATCATGTGTAACGTACATCCAGATACAGCTCAGTCCATCATGTGTAACGTACATCTAGATACAGCTCAGTCCATCATGTGTAACGTACATCTAGATACAGCTCAGTCCATCATGTGTAACGTACATCTAGATACAGCTCAGTCCATCATGTGTAACGTACATCCAGATACAGCTCAGTCCATCATGTGTAACGTACATCCAGATACAGCTCAGTCCATCATGTGTAAAGTACATCTAGATACAGCTCAGTCCATCATGTGTAACGTACATCCAGATACAGCTCAGTCCATCATGTGTAACGTACATCCAGATACAGCTCAGTCCATCATGTGTAAAGTACATCTAGATACAGCTCAGTCCATCATGTGTAACGTACATCCAGATACAGCTCAGTCCATCATGTGTAACGTACATCCAGATACAGCTCAGTCCATCATGTGTAACGTACATCTAGATACAGCTCAGTCCGTCATGTGTAAAGTACATCCAGATACAGCTCAGTCCATCATGTGTAACGTACATCCAGATACAGCTCAGTCCATCATGTGTAACGTACATCCAGATACAGCTCAGTCCATCATGTGTAAAGTACATCTAGATACAGCTCAGTCCATCATGTGTAAAGTACATATAGGTACAGCTCAGTCCATCATGTGTAAAGTACATATAGGTACAGCTCAGTCCATCATGTGTAAAGTACATATAGGTACAGCTCAGTCCATCATGTGTAAAGTACATCCAGATACAGCTCAGTCCATCATGTGTAAAGTACATCTAGATACAGCTCAGTCCATCATGTGTAACGTACATCCAGATACAGCTCAGTCCATCATGTGTAACGTACATCCAGATACAGCTCAGTCCATCATGTGTAAAGTACATAAAGGTACAGCTCAGTCCATCATGTGTAACGTACATCCAGATACAGCTCAGTCCATCATGTGTAAAGTACATCTAGATACAGCTCAGTCCATCATGTGTAAGGTACATCCAGATACAGCTCAGTCCATCATGTGTAACGTACATCCAGATACAGCTCAGTCCATCATGTGTAACGTACATCCAGATACAGCTCAGTCCATCATGTGTAAAGTACATCCAGATACAGCTCAGTCCATCATGTGTAAAGTACATCCAGATACAGCTCAGTCCATCATGTGTAAAGTACATCTAGATACAGCTCAGTCCGTCATGTGTAAAGTACATCTCACTCCAACACTGCACACTGTGTGATTGCATTGTATTGTGGACAGCTGCCTCACCACCCAGGAGCCATTGTCTGGGAGGTAACACTTTTACCCAGGGGCCAATTGTCTGGGAGGAGACACCTCTGACTTTTAAATGTTTATTTCCCTGTCATTCGCTCTCTCTGTCTGTATCTCTGTTCTCTCTCTTTCTATCCTCTCTCTGTCTCTGTCTCAGGCAGGAGAAGGAGAGTGCAGAGTGCTGCCGGGGTGAGAACATGGATGCTCTGACCTTGGTGGCAAAGCAGTGTGATCAAAAGCTGCCACAGTGGCGACCAGCACGAGAGGAGCGGCGGGTGACCGGTGGCACAGCCTGCCAAAAACAACCCCCCTTTCTCCACACTGTGTGGTATAGCATCAGGAACACCTGTAACCTTTGGCTGGCCGAAGGGACCAGATGCTTAGCGCATCAGAGATTGACCATTACATATTAGTTAGCGTTTAGAAAGGTAAAAATGGGCTGTATTCTGGGCACACTGTCTGTAGATTTCAGAGTGCGGCTCTCACATCTGTTGCACCGTCTGGATCCAGCAAGTTTATTTACCTGTGTTTTGAGAAACATAAAGCATGCTGATTGCCAGAACAAAGCCTCTGGAAACCAAAGGGCTTCTTTTTGGCGTGACTCGGCGGCACACATGTTGTCTAAAGATAGATGGCATCAGAAGCTCAGCAGGAAGCTCTTTGGGCCTATGGAATTAGTCCTTTAATACCACAGACCACTTCTTTCTCTAAATGTATAATGGCCACTCTCACTAGCTTTTTTTTTCTCTCTCCCCCAACTGCCCCATCCCTCCCTCCCTCCCTCCCTAAACAGGTTTTAGTAGTTGTAGACAGAATAGCCTCTAGATTGTGTAGTTTTTTCTCCCTTTCTCTCCCCAGTTTATTTTTACTCCCAATTTGTTTGGCGTTGTATCTTTTTTGTCTCTATGGCCTATGCATTCCCAGCCGCATTCAAAGCCTGCTAGCTAATTAAGATTTTAGTGGGCATGTCTTTTTCATTTCCCAGCCTGCAACCAAACTTTTTTGTTTCATTTCGCACCATGTCCCACCAGTAAAAAATATTTTCACACAACTTCCCATATATCTGTATGTGTCCATGCTGTGTGCTCTGTCTATTTAGGTGCAAATGACTAAGACAGAGCTTTATGGAGTCTTTTCCTCTGTACACTGGCAGACTACATACATAAGCTACCATGACAAAATCCTTTTTTCTTGACCAGTTTAGCTGTGTGGAGTGAGTAATTGATCCCTACTTTATGTACAGTCACAGTTCATTTCCCCCCTCAGTGTTGAGCATCATCCCTTAAGACACCCTCCCAGTTTAGTGATGATAAACTTGATCAGTGGAATCCAACCTCTTGTCTGAATAGCAGCTTCTTTCACCTCCTCTGAATTAAAGGAATCTGACTAGCATGTCTCAGCAGCTAGAAAAACAACCGTTAATCAGCCAGACTGTACCAGATAAACGTGTCTGTTCTGAAGATTTAGCTGTGAATGCCAAGTGAGGTAAAACACTTTATAAGCCCTTGCATGAAGCACTCGAGATCTAAGCCTGGAAGAGTCATCTGCATATCCACTCGGCTGCTATTTCACAGAAAAGTAACAGAAACAGTTGAAAGGCTCTTTTTCAAAAGGCTGGAGTCCCTCATGAGTTATATTGTGACAGAATGTTAGAGCAGGTGGAATAGTCAGCATTGTGGATGGTGATACAACCACACAACATTTCAAAGACTGATCAAAAGCTGAGCTTTGGATTTTTCCAAAAGAGTCACACGTCAATCTATGAGCACATAGCAACAAGGTTAAAAACTTAGCAAACAGGAAAGAGTTTCAAACAACTCTCTTTACAATACAGTCCTTTATTAAACAACTTCAATGCATGGTGAATCTGCACAAACATACTACACTTTATTCACGAATTTAGGCATAAAGAAAAATACAGTTTTATAATTCACCATAACTTTCCCGTACCTGTCAAGGATGTGAGATATATTTGATGAATGAATGTACAGTATGCATCATGGCTGTGTTCACTGACTCCACTATCCCATGTTCCCTTGCAGTGCGTGAGCTGGAGAGTCTTCTCACCTCCCAGAATGCCTAGATAGGGGAACTGAAGAAGGAATGTCTCATTGTGGGGGCCAAGCTGGAGACTGACAGAGGGCAGCAGGTAACACACATGGGACATTTCATATTATTTCATATTATCTGCGTCAGACTTTTTTAAAGCAGTCATGATACCCATCAGTTAAAAAAAAATATTCAAAGCATGTTTTTTCGCTGCCTGACGGAACCTGACGCTATTCATTGCATTGACGGCTAAAGACCTTGACCTGTTTTTGTTGTGGTCTTTGACCATAATGTCAAATATGACATTACATGAGAGGATCCATACAGCACACATCCATTAAGCCACACAAGCTCCAAGCTCCAAACTGCTTCTGGAGGCAACGTCAGCACAAGAACGGTTCGTTGGGAGCTTTATGAAATGGGTTTCCGTGGCTGAGTAGCCACACACAAGCCTAAGATCACCATGTGCAATGCCAAGTGTCAGCTGGAGTGGTGTAAAGCTCGCCGCCATTGGACTCTGGAGCAATGGAAACGCGTTCTCTGGAGTGACGAATCACGCTTCACCATCTGGCAGTCCGACAGACAAATCTGGGTTTAGAGGATGCTAGGAGAACACTACCTGCCCGAATGCATAGTGCCAACTGTAAAGTTTGGTGGAGGAGGAATACTGGTCTGGCGCTGTTTTTCATGGTACGCGTCCCTTAGTTCCAGTGAAGGGAAATATTAATGATACAGCATAGAATTACATTTTAGACAATTCTGAGCTTCCAACCTTGTGGCAACAGTTTAGGGAAGGACCTTTCCTGTTTCAGCATGACAATGCCCCTGTGTACAAAGTGAGGTCCATACAGAAATGGTTTGTCGAGATTGGTATGGAAGAACTGGCCTGCACAAAGCCATGACCTCAACCCCATCGACCTGGCCAAGATAAAGCAAAGCAGTGCGACACAAAGAACGACACAGAGTTACACATGGAATAAACAAACATACAGTCAACACAATAGAAAAAAGTCTATATTCAGTGTGCAAATGGCATGAGAAGGTAAGGCAAAAAATAGGCCTAGTAGCGAAGTAATTACAATTTAGCAAATGGACACTGGAGTGATAGATGTGCAGATGATGATGTGCAAGTAGAAATGGTGTGCAAAAGAGCAAAACAATTAATAAAAACAATATGGGGATGAGGTAGGTAGATTGGATGGGCTATTTACAGATGGGCTGTGTACAGCTGCAGCGATCGGTTAGCTGCTCAGATAGCTGATGCTTAAAGTTAGTGAGGGAGATATAAGTCTCCAACTTCAGCGATTTTTGCAATTCGTTCCAGTCATTGGCAGCAGAGAACTGGAACGAAAGGCAGCTAAAGGGGGTGTTGGCTTTGGGGATGACCAGTGAGATATACCTGCTGGATGTTGTTATCGTGACCAGTGAGCTGAGGTAAGGCGGAACTTTACCTAGCAAAGACTTATAGATGACCTGGAGCCAGTGGGTTTGGCGACTAATATGTAGCGAGGGCCAGCCGACGAGAGCATACAGGTCACAGTGGTGGGTAGTATATGAGGCTTTGATGATAAAACAGATGGCATTGTGATAGACTGCATCCAGTTTGCTGAGTAGATTGTTGGAGGCTATTTTGTAAATGACATCGCGAAGTCCACATACTTGGTAATGCTAACACAGAAAACAACAGCTTGTAAACCAACCTTTATTCTCTAATGCTCTCTCTCTTACTCCCATGCACACAAGCACACACACATGTAAAACCACACACATGTAAAATCTGTTGCATAGCTCTCATTCAGTGTAACACTGTGATGGCCTTTTGTTGTGTCTGGCTGTTTCAGCTACTGATGCCTCAATGTGTCAGATAAAGCGTTGCCGGTCTCCTATCCATATGAATGCACTGAGTTCTTCTGCACCCAACAGTAAACAAGGCCTCCTCCTCCACAGCCCAGTTCAGCCTGTTGAGAGCAAGAGAGAAGAAGAAGAGGAAGATGGGATGCCAATAGCTGCTGCCCGATTTGGGCTCCTCGAATGTGGGATGAGAAGACCTCAACCTGGGTTAAGGGCTGGAGCTCCTAATCTGGAAGTCTTTATTGTAGGGTGTCTCAAACTCGGTCCTGGGGACCCCAAGGGGTGCACATTTAGCCTTTTTCTCTAGCACTACACAGCTGATTCAAATAATCAACTAATCATCAAACTTTGATTATTTCAATCAGCTGTGTGGTGTTAGGGTAAAAACCAAAATGTGCACCTCTTGAGGTCCCGATGACCGAGTTTGGGAAACGCTGCTATATATAGATCTGTTAACACTACAGCTATTCCCATTCGCTCCTCCCATTCGCTCCTCCCATTTGCTCCCCTCACTACAAAGTTTGATAAACAGTTTACACACTCGAGGTGCGTTCAGTATGACAAAATGGTGTGCAATGTTGAATTCAACAGAAACGGTGCTGTACTAAACAACTTGTTTTAGAACGCTCTGATTATGGTGGCCCAAAGGGCGATTACCATATGTTGTGCTGCACAAGTTTTGCGATTTGAAAAGGTCACACCAATATTGATAAGGCCAACATTGCAGTAGTATCTAACAATACACACAAATCTAAAAGTAAGAGAATATAATTAAGAAATATATAAATATTAGGACGAGCAATATCAGAGTGGCATTGACTAAAATACAGCAGAATAGAATACAGTATTTACATGTGAAATGAGTAAAGCAGTATGTAAACATTAGTAATGTGACTAGTGTTCCATTATTAAAGTGATCAGGGATTTCATGTCTGTGTATATAGGGCAAGATCCTCTAAGGTGCAGGCTGGAGTAACCGGTTGGTAGCCGGCTAGTGATGGTGTCATTCAGTAGAAATCGTCACACAACATAGCAAACGTTAAATCAAACAGAAACGCACCCCTGGTTGGCAACAAAATGACACGTCTGGCGAGACTGACAATTGAACACTCAATGACATAAAAGCAACACATACAATTATAATATTTGTATGTGTTGTTGTCAGGAATAAGGTGGAGCAGCTATTCTTGGAAAAGGAGCATCTTGAGGAGAGTGTTGAGAAGTTGAGAGCTCGCTGTACAGAGATGGAGGAGCAGTGTGTAGAACATGGGAGGATGCACCAGCGCATGAAGAACAGGTGTTGGTTGACACACAGGGTTGGGTAGGTTACTTTCTAGATGTAATCCATTACATTTACTAGTTCCCTGTCCAAAATTTTAATCAGTAACATAACTTTTGGATTACCCAAACTCAGTAACGTAATCGGATTACGTTCAGTTAGTTTTAGATTACTTACCCGTTAAGAGGCATTAGAAGAAGACAAAAATGTATGTTACCAATTGAACAACATCTATTGCACAATAAAGATAAATCGATGTTAAAGTTTACATAGCTGGCCATATATAGATGCTACATTTTACTTTGTGGGTTGTTTATGTAGGCTTCTTCTAACCCATCACTTTCTACTACAATAATACGATTAAATTACATCTTTACATTAAAAAACAAAGTCTATCAGAATTCTAGTCTTTCCAATAAAAGTTATACCCCTTGATCTTCAAGAAAAGGACTTGGAAATATGTAAGTATAGATTAGACAAATTGTTTTACCTGAGCATAACCCCAAAGCTAAAGACTTATTAGCCAGCCCTCTGTTGTTTATGATTTTGTTATCATGGAGGACTGATTGGGCTCATTGATTCGAGTTGAAAAATAAATGCTGCGCTCATGGAATGGTATGCTTTAAACACTACTGAAAAGTTATATTTATATGTGAAAAATGAAAGCAATATGCTGCATTTGATATAGGCCTATTGTTGACCTATTTTTGGTGACACTTTGTTACCTTGATAAAATCCTGCTGTTTAAAGGGCAAATCCACAGATGAAACAACAACAAAATGGTTGCCCTGCCTCTGTTTTGGTAAAAATCTGAGGGATGGGCCTGGAGAAATGTAACCACTCTCAGATTAATAGACAATGGAGCAATGGATGCAAGGACTGACCATCAATGATATCAAAATTATTGTTTTAATCATGTTATGAGGCTACAGATTGCCCCTTTAAGTCTATCAAAAGTGTGCGAGTCCATTAGGCCAATGGATTTATTTTATTTTTATCAGCATGAATTAGATTGAGCATTAAAAGCCCCACTTTTATTCCACAGGCTGGGATCCGCACTATGCAGCTGTTGCAAGAGCGCATTTTTCACTGGTTGTCCACTGATTTCAAAAACATTGATTGATATGCAACTTAAACTTCTTGAATTCAAACAGTTTGGGTTCAAATACACATTTAGATTTGTGAACATCCATCCACAACAACCACAATCAGTAAGAAGCAAATAGCTAAGAGAGAGCAGCAGTGATATCCTTATCGCTGTAAACTACACCACTGCTGTCATCCTTACCTCCAAGCGTTTATTCAAGTTGGATAATCTTTGGATTCCGACAGCAGTCGCACCATTGAAAGACATGCCTTGGACTGTTGCCTATTCCTGCACTTTTCCCGCGATCGATCAAACACATTTGGTGTGTCATCATAGTGGTCACTGACTTGTGGTCAGACTCGCTCAGGTGGAACAAACTTAAACTTCAGCCTTTTTTCAATGCTGATTTGAATGTCATTGAGAAAACAGAGGAGTGTCAAAGATTTTTTTTCACAAACATCCTTTCTGAATTTAAAAGTAATTCTTGAATAAACGTCTAGTTTTTCAAAAGTATCTGTAAAGTATTTGTATTCCCTTACATGTAACAGATAACATGTAATCCATTACTCCACAACCCTGCTGACACACCCTGTATTATGGAAGGATATTGCTAAACCATGAAGTGCGGATAGATTTTCTAGGATCTAGGATCAAACCTTCTCATGTTGAAGAAGTACTGTAGGACATGGAGAGGATGAAGAGTGAACAGAATTTGAAGTCTAAACATTAGTGACTAACAGTATGTCATCGGTAGAGTTAGAGTATATTGTATCTACTAGTGGCCAGTACAGTACCTGGTCCTCTTCCTATCTGAGTCAGAAGGGAAGGAACTATGACTTTAATGGAGTGGGGTCCACGTCCTGAGCCGGAACCGCCACCATGGACAGACGCCCACCCGGACCCTCCCTATGGTTTTGAGGTGCGTCCGGGAGTCCGCACCTTAGGGGGGGGTTCTGTCACGCCTTGGTCTTAGTATTTTGTGTTTTCTTTAATTATTTGTTCAGGCCAGGGTGTGACATGGGTTTATTGTATTGTCGTATTGGGGTTTTTGTAGGCATTGGGATTGTGGTTGATTAGGGGTGTGTCTAGTATAGGCTTGGCTGCCTGAGGCGGTTCTCAATCAGAGTCAGGTGATTCTTGTTGTCTCTGATGGGGAACCGTATTTAGGTAGCCTGGGTTTCACTTTGTATTTTGTGGGTGATTGTTCCTGTCTCTGTGTGTGTTCACCAGATAGGCTGTAATTAGTTTTCACGTTCCGTTTGTTGTTTTGCATTTGTATAAGTTTTTTCATGTATCGCTCTTCATTTATGAAAGACATGAGTAACCACCACGCTGCATTTCGGTCCGACTCTCTTTCAACAAACGAAGAACGCCGTTACAATGTATTAAATCAATCTTCACAAAATACCCTATGATGAAAAAGCAAAAACGGGTTTTTAGAAATGTTTGCAAATTTAAGAAAGAAAAAAAACTGCAATATTACATTTACATACATAATGTATTCAGACCATTTACTCAGTACTTTGTTGAAGCACATTTGGCAGTGATTACAGCGACACTTCTTGGGTATGGCGCTACAAGCTTGGCACAACCTGTAATTAGGGAGTATATCCCATTCTTTTCTGCAGATCCTCTTAATCTCTGTCAGGTTGGATGGGGAGCATTGCTACACAGATGTTTTCAGGTCTCTCCAGAGATGTTCGATCGGGTTCAAGTCCGGGCTCTGGCTGGGCCACTCAAGGACATTCAGAAACTTGTCCCGAAGCCCCTCCTGAGTTGACTTGGCTGTGTGTTATATGGTCGATTACAAACAGTGTAGTTATTCACACCTAACAGGCAAAACGTCAGTACAGAGACAAAGTGGAGTCACAATTCAATGGCTCAGACACGAGGCGTGTGTGGCAGGGTCTACAGACAATCATGGATAACAAAGGGAAAACCAGCCAAATCGTGGACAACAACGTCTTGCTCCAGGACAAGCGAAAAACACCTTCTTCACCCTCTTTGAGGATAACACCGGGCCATCGACGCGGCCTGCTGCCAAGGACTGTGAGCTCTCATTCTCCGTGGCTGATGTGAGTAAGACATTTAAGTGTTAACCCTCGCAATGCTTCCGGCCCAGACGGCATCCCTAACCGCATCCTCAGAGCATGCACAGACCAGCTGGCTGGAGTGTTTACATGCGTATTCAATCTCTCCCTATCACAGTCTGCTGTCCCCACTTACTTCAAGATGTCCACCATTGTTACTGTACCCAAGAAAGCAAAAGTAACTGAACTAAATGACTATCGTCCCGTAGCACTCACTTCTGTCATCATGAAGTGCTTTGAGAGACTAGTTTAGGATCATATCACCTCCACCTTTCCCAACACCCTAGACCCACTGCAATCTGCATACTGCCCCAATAGACCCACAGATGATGCAATCGCCATCGCACTGCACACTGTCCTATCCCATCTGGACAAGAGGAATACCTACACTACCGTTCAAAAGTTTGAGGTCACATAGAAATGTCCTTGTTTTTCCAGCTACTATAGTCATTTACAACATTAACAATGTCTACACTGTACTTCTGATCAATTTGACGTTATTTTAATGCACAACATTTTTTGCTTGTTTTACAAAAACAAATACATTTCCAAGTGACCACAAACTTTTGAAATGTAGTGTATGTAAGAATGCTGTTCATTGACTATAGCTCAGCCTCCAAGCTCATTATCAAGCTTGGGGGCCCTGGATTTGAACCCCCCCGTGCAACTGGGTACTAGACTCCCTGACGGGCCGCCCCTAGGTGGTGAAGGTAGGAAACAACACCTCCACTTTGCTGATCCTCAACATGTGTGCTCAGCCCCCTCCTGTACTCCCTATTCGCCCATGGCTGCGTGGCCACACATGTCTCCAACTCAATCCTCAACTTTGCAGATGACACAACCATAGTAGGTTTGATTACCAACAATGGTGAGACATCCTACAGGGAGGAGGTGAGGGCCCTGGCGGAGTGGTGCCAGGAAAATAACCTTTCTCTCAACATCAAAAAAATAAAGCTGCTGATCGTGGACTTCAGGAAACAGCAGAGGGAGTGTAACCGATGTGAAATGGCTAGCAAGTTAGCGGTGGTGCGCGCTAATAGTTTTTCAATCGGTGACGTCACTTGCTCTGAGACCTTGTTGTTCCCCTTACTCTGCAAGGGCCGTGGCTTTTGTGGCGCGCTGGGTAACGATGCTTCGTGGGTGTCAGTTGTTGATGTGTGCAGAGGGTCCCTGGTTCGAGGCGAGGAGAGGGACTGTCAAATAGCCATCACTAGCCTGCTACCACCCGGTTACTCAACGCTGCACCTTAGAGGCTGCTGCCCTATATACATAGACTTGGGATCACTAGTCATTTTAATAATGTTTGTATGCTGCTTTACTCATCTCATATGTATATACTGTATTCTATTCTACTGTATTTTAGTCAATGCCACTCCGACATTGCTCGTTCTAATATTTATATATTTCTTAATTCCATTATTTTACTTTTAGATGTGTGTGTATTATTGTTAGATATTACTGCATTGTTGGCGCTAGGAACACAAGCGTTTCGCTACACCCGCAATAACATCTGGTAAATGTCTGTATGTGACCAATAAAATGTATTTGATTTGATTTGAAAAATGTGCTTGATTTATTTGTACGTTTGTAGGTCCTTATTTGAGGCAATGTTTTTAATTATAGTGAAAATGATATAAAATCAATGAGTGATCTATTGAGAATAGAAAAATCCTAAACAAAACAACACTGTTGTCATAAAGGGTTAACAGTGTTTAATGAAAACAAACATTTCATTAGAGTAGGTATTATCTATTCACAGACTCATTTTGATTTAGTTAGTATAATTGAATATGATTATACTATAGAAATAAATAGTTTGTTGGATGATAGAGATTCATCAACAGGTAGATGTTCACTTCCGTAGCAGGAATTAAGTACAGAAGTAACAACTTTAACTTAATCAAGCACACTTCAATTCCACTGTAACAGTTTAACTATGCTGTGCGCATTAACATTCAAACTCATTCTATAATAGGTCAAACTCTAACCAGTTGTACCATTACATTGGTATATAAATTCCCTTCAAGAAACCGATCTCCATAAGTGAAGTGAACAGTTGTTCAGGCTGTACACCCATAGAGATCCTAATCCACTACTGCTTCACTTGTTTCACCTGTACGTCTGCCTGTCTGCACAAGAACAACACTGTCCCTTTACCCCCTGCAGCTGCCAGCATGCTCTTTCAGCAATTATCACCAACTCTCACACACATACTCCACACACACACTGGCGTCTTGCATCACGGACCTTTATAGAGAGCAGTAATGTATACGCAGATGTGCTGCTAAATCTCAAGGCTTTTGTAAGCCATATGGCCCCATGAAGACTGATGGTGTGAGTGTCTGGAGAAGAGGAGAGAGAGATGGAGAGAGGGACAGAGGGTCATGTCTGGTAGGGTCCAACAGATGTTGGAGCTGTGTTGGGGAAAAGGCTCCAGGAGATTGGATAATGAAACAGCCTTGCCGCTGCCGGGGGAGACCGAGGGCCCTCGGCGAGGACTGCTTCATCTGGTCCTCTGCCACCAACCCTGTCACCCCTCCTCCTTTCCTTCTCCTCCTCCACAGGAGGCTGCTGAGGGGAGGACTGCTCATAATAATGCCCGGAACGGTTAATCTGACCTCCATTTGCTGTTTATTATACTTGGTTAATCCGACCTCCATTTGGTGGTTATTATACTTGGTTAATCTGGCCTCCAATTGGTTGTTATTATACTTGGTTAATCTGAACTCCATTTGGTGGTTATTATACTTGGTTAATCTGGCCTCCAATTGGTTGTTATTATAGTTGGTTAATCTGAACTCCATTTGGTGGTTATTATACTTGGTTAATCTGACCTCCATTTGGTGGTTATTATACTTGATTAATCTGACCTCCATTTGGTGGTTATTATACTTGATTAATCTGACCTCCATTTGGTGGTTATTATACTTGATTAATCTGACCTCCATTTGGTGGTTATTATACTTGGTTAAAACCTGTTTTAAATAGGGGGCAGTATTTTCATTTTTGGAAAAACAATGTTCCCAAAGTAAACGGGATATTTTGTCAGGACAAGATGCTAGAATATGCATATAATTGACAGTTTAGGATAGAAAACACTCTAAAGTTTCCAAAACTGTAAAAATATTGTCTGTGAGTATAACAGAACTGATATTTCAGGCGAAAGCCTGAGAAAAATCCAATCCGGAAGTGACTCATGTTTTGAATGGTCGGCGTTCCGATGCGTCCCTATTGAGCAGTGAATGGGCTATCAACCAGATTCCTTTTTCTACGTATTCCCCAAGGTGTCTACAGCATTGTGACGTAATTTGCTGAACTGTAATTACTTCGCTACTATGGCCTATTTATTGCCTTACCTCCGTACTCCATTTGCACACACTGTATATAGATGTTTCTATTGTGTTATTGACTGTACTTTTGTTTATCCCACATGTTCCTCTGTCTTGTTGTTTTTTATCGCTGTAGCGGCTCTCGTCGAAAGGAAGAGTGGACAAAAGTGCAGCGTGGAAAGTGTTCATGATTCTTTTATTTCAAAAACACTAACAAAATAATGAAAACGAAAGTGCACAGTTCTGTCAGGCAGAAATACTAAACAGAAAACAAGATCCCACAAAACCCAAAAGGAAAATGACAACTTTTATATGTGATCCCCAATCAGAGACAATTACAGACAGCTGCCTCTGATTGGGAACCACACACACACACACACACACACACACACACACACACACGGCCAAAAACAAAGAAATAGAAAACACAGAACTTTCCCACCGAGTCACACCCTGACCTAACCAAATATAGAGAATAAAAAGGATCTCTAATGTCAGGGCATGACAATCGCACTGCTTTGCTTTATCTTGGCCAGGTCGCAGTTGTAAATGAGAACTTGTTTTCAACTAGCCTACCTGGTTAAATAAAGGTGAAATAAAAAAAAATTGTAATTATCTTCCATCCCTCGCTCTGCCTCTGTCTCACACAGCTGGCCTGCGTTGCTGGGGGCTGAGGCTGGGCAGCCGGCTGAAAGAGCATTGTCAAATGTTGGCTTTACAGCTCCGATGATGCACGCCGGGTCACTTCCCAGAGGCATGCAAGCTGGAGTGTTGTGTTACTAACCAGAGCATTACACCAACAGACCTCACAGCATCACATCGTCCACTAAACGGCAACATTAGATATTTTTCAATTAGACTTTTTCCACAGATTTCAGCGCTATGACATTCATAGGTTTAGTTTTCTTTTCATAGGTTGAGTTTGTTTTGAGTAACAACGTTTGTTATTACATACTTGTGATAAATTGGGTTCATTTTTACCAGCAGACACAGTATGTTTTGATTGGGAGTATCTGAAAACGTTATATTGGAGACAGTGTTTCCCCTAGGATTATTTTCAGTAGCAGTTGCAACGGTAGCTGTTCCCATAGACTTCTAATCACTGAGCAGACACTAGTTAGAAACTTCCTGCAAACTGCATGCAAAGACATAGAAATGGTATCCAAGCACTATCCATTAAAAGCATGTCTAGGCAGAGTGGTAATAGGCCACCGCTGCTTAATGAATATAGGGAACACTTGGAGAACAGGACTGTGTTAGCAAATACATTTTTCTGGGTCCACCTTTGTTTCTTTTGCCTCCGGAAACTATGAATCATGATTATAATTACATGGATTAAAGAAATGTAACTAATAACAGGCCAGTCTATTCCTAACAGGTTGGGGTTAAGCGATCCATCATGGCCTCCAGGCATGACATACCATGCCAGGTTTAGGCCTAGGCAGGGTGGGTCGGGCTGAGCTGAACTAGGGTGGGTCCTTTTATATTTAAAGAGGGTGTGGTGGGGTGCTGAGCAGCTGTAGCCGTGCTGCCCCTGGCAGTATGTTTTTAACGAGGCAAGCCAGGGCAGTCTGCCTGCATTCTTCACTCCCTCTCCACTGCCCTCCAGCCCCCATGGTCCCCAATCTGGGCTGAATTTTTAGTGGTGGCTCATCTACTTCCATTCAGATGAATATTGCATCATGGCAGATTGAATATGGGATATGTATTTTTTCCTGTGACAGTATAATGACCCTTATGTTACTGCAAGGTGATGCCAAATTCTTATTTCCCTCCTCGCAAAGTTCTTTACTATTCTACTCTATTAGATTAAATTGAGTTGATCGGAGTGTCCTAATGTTATACTGGAGTATGCAGCTCCTGTACTAGCATTCAGTTCCAAAGAGGTTTCCAGGATATCATTTATTTGCAGGATACTCTTCTCATATGGAAAAGAGTGGTGATCTTATTAACACTGTCCAAACAGGCCTTATGCAAATCCCTCGCTTTTTACTTTGTATTAAACCTGTTTCTAAATTCCTGGACCTATTTGTGCTTTCCAAACTGTTGGACAAGTCAAGCCAACACACAACTGAAAACACATCCTTCTCAGGTGGCATTGGGTTGTGCCAAGCAGGAGGAAGATTAGAAGCTAGAAGACTAGAGCCAGCCACACATCCCCAGCCCACAGCAGGGCCAGGCACGGCCTGGGAGAACAGGCTTACCATATGCTCCCCGGGCTGGGCATGTGTGCCGTCAGCAGGTTCCCCAATACAAACAGAGACACAGACACTGGGTCCCCCCCTGAAACATTGCTTTAGGCCACACACAGCAGTGCTGCTCCACACTTTCCTATACAAACCTGGAGATGCTCCCCTGTCCCACTGGTAGCCTCCATCCTACAAACCTGGAGAAGCTTCCCTGTCACACTGCTAGCTTCCATCCTACAAACCTGGAGAAGCTTCCCTGTCACACTGCTAGCCTCCATCCTACAAACCTGGAGAAGCTTCCCTGTCATACTGCTAGCCTCCATCCTACAAACCTGGAGTAGCTTCCCTGTCACACTGGCTAGCCTCCATCCTACAAACCTGGAGAAGCTTCCCTGTCACACTGCTAGCCTCCATCCTACAAACCTGGAGAAGCTTCCCTGTCACACTGCTAGCCTCCATCCTACAAACCTGGAGAAGATTCCCTGTCACACTGCTAGCCTCCATCCTACAAACCTGGAGAAGCTTCCCTGTCACACTGCTAGCCTCCATCCTACAAACCTGGAGAAGCTTCCCTGTCACACTGCTAGCCTCCATCCTAAAAACCTGGAGAAGCTTCCCTGTCACACTGGCTAGCCTCCATCCTACAAACCTGGAGAAGCTTCCCTGTCACACTGCTAGCCTCCGTCCTACAAACCTGGAGAAGCTTCCCTGTCACACTGCTAGCCTCCATCCTACAAACCTGGAGAAGCTTCCCTGTCACACTGCTAGCCTCCATCCTACAAACCTGGAGAAGATTCCCTGTCACACAGCTAGCCTGCATCCTACAAACCTGGAGAAGCTTCCCTGTCACACTGCTAGCCTGCATCCTACAAACCTGGAGAAGCTTCCCTGTCACACTGCTAGCCTCCAACCAACAAACCTGGAGAAGCTTCCCTGTCACACTGCTAGCCTCCAACCTACAAACCTGGAGAAGCTTCCCTGTCACACTGCTAGCCTCCAACCTACAAACCTGGAGAAGCTTCCCTGTCACACTGCTAGCCTCCATCCTACAAACCTGGAGAAGATTCCCTGTCACACTGCTAGCCTCCATCCTACAAACCTGGAGAAGCTTCCCTGTCACACTGCTAGCCTCCATCCTACAAACCTGGAGAAGCTTCCCTGTCACACTGCTAGCCTCCAACCTACTTCCTCCATCCTGGCTGGAAGTGTAAATGTTTGAAAGTGCTTGTGAATCAAGTCTCATTCGGAATAACTTTTGAATTATTTTCTAAAAGATTGTTTTCATATGGAAATATAAAACATCTCAGTGTTTGTGTCTGTCTCAGTGTCTTTGTCTGTCTCAGTGTGTGTCTGTCTCAGTGGCTGTGTCTGTCTCAGTGTGTGTCTGTCTCAGTGGCTGTGTCTGTCTCAGTGTGTGTCTGTCACAGTGGGTCTATGTCTCAGCATGTGTGTCTGTCCCAGTGTCTGTGTCGGTGTCAGTGCGTGTGTCTGTCACAGTGTGTGTGTCTGTCTCAGTGTCTGTCTCAGTGTGTGTCTGTCCCAGTGTCTGTGCCTGTCTAAGTGTGTGTGTCTATGTCTCAGTGTGTGTATCTATGTTTCAGTGTGTGTGTCTATGTCTCAGTGTGTGTGTGTCTCAGTGTGTCTGTGTTTCGGTGTGTGTGTGTCTGTCTCAGTGTCTGTGTCTGTCTCAGTGTGTTTCTTCTCAGTGTCTGGGTCTATGTCTCAGTGTGTTTATGTCTCAGTGTCTGTCTCAGCGTGTCTGTCTCAGTGTGTGTCTGTCTCAGTGTCTGTGTCTGTCTCAGTGTCTGTGTCTGTCTCAGTGTCTGTGTCTGTCTCAGTATGTGTCTGTCTCAGTATGTGTCTGTCTCAGTGTCTGTGTCTGTGTCTGTCTCAGTGTCTGTCTCAGTGTCTGTCTCAGTGTCTGTGTCTGTGTCTGTCTCAGTGTCTGTCTCAGTGTCTGTGTCTGTCTCAGTGTGTGTCTTGTCTCAGTGTCTGTGTCTGTCTCAGTGTGTGTCTGTGTCAGTGTGCATGTGTTTCTCAGTGTGTGTGTCTCAGTGTTTGTCTGTCTCCCTTTGTGTGTCTGTCTCAGTGTGTGTATGTCTCAGTGTGTGTCTGTCTCAGTGTGTGTCTGTCTCAGTATGTGTGTCTGTCTCAGTGTGTGTCTCAGTGTGCGTCTGTGTCAGTGTGTATGTGTTTCTCAGTGTGTGTCTGTCTCCGTGTGTGTCTGTCTCAGTGTCTGTGTCTGTCTCAGTGTTTTATTTAATGTATTTATTTAACCAAGTAGGCTAGTTGAGAACAAGTTCTCATTTACAATTTCAATCTTGCCAAGATAAAGCAAAGCAGTTCTACACATACAACACAGAGGTACACATAGAATGAACAAACATACAGTCAATAATACAGTAGAAAAAGTCTATATATAGTGTGTTTAAATGAGGTAAGATAAAGGAGGTAAGGCATTAAATAGGCCATAGTGGCAAAGTAATTACAATATACCAATTAAACACTGGAGTTTTGTGTGTCTTTCTCAGTGTGTGTGTGTGTCTGTCTCAGTGTGTGTGTGTCTGTCTCAGTGTGTGTGTGTCTGTCTCAGTGTGTGTGTGTGTGTCTGTTTCAGTGTGTGCGTCTGTCTCAGTGTGTGTGTGTGTCTGTCTCAATGTGAGTCTGTCTCAGTGTGTCTATCTCAGTGTGGGTCTGTCTCGGTGTGTGTGTGTGTGTCTCGGTGTGTGTGTGTGCCTCGGTGTGTGTGTGTGTGTGTGTGTGTGTGTGTGTGTGTGTGTGTGTGTGTGTGTGTGTGTGTGTGTGTGTGTGTGTGTGTGTGTGTGTGTGTGTGTGTGTGTGTGTGTGTGTGTGTGTGTGTGTGTGTGTGTGTGTGTGTGTGCGTGTGTCTCAGTGCTTGTTTCCCAGTGTGGGTGTGTGTGTGTGTTTCAGTGTGTGTGTATAAGTGTTTGTTTCTTAGTGTGGGTGTGTCTCATTGTCTCAGTGAATCCATCCTGTCTTCAGTTAGTCTGGGAGCCAGCAGATGGTGTCCTTTCACCAGGTCAGCAGGGAGGCCTGATTTCGGCCATCTCTGCCATCTATCTACCTCCCCTACACCCACCCAGCAGCGGGCAGAGCACAGACAGCAGTGGGCACTGGCCGGCCAGTCATCCAGCCAACCCGCTTGGGCAGGGGGAGAGCCCAGCGCTAAGCTGTATTAAAAACTTAATTAAGTTGTGTGCCAGTAAATGTAGGACAGTTTTTGGATTTGCTGCTTTATCTGCTGGACAGGCCCCTAATTTAATCAGAACCCCATTGTGATTGCTTCTTCAGAGGAGTTCACCCTCCCTTTTTCAGCTTATGTCCTCACTCCTCCTTAGTGCCCTGAGCTGGGGTTGAAGCTTCTGGGCTGGGGTTGAAGCATCTGGGCTGGGGTTGAAGCTTCTGGGCTGGGGTTGAAGCATCTGGGCTGGGGTTGAAGCATCTGGGCTGGGGTTGAAGCATATGGGCTGGGGATGAAGAATCTGGGCTCGGGTTGAAGCATCTGGGATCTTTTTGAAGCATCTGGGCTGGGGTTGAAGCATCTGGGCTCGGGTTGAAGCATCTGTGTTGGGGTTGAGGCAGCTGTGTTTGGGGTTGAGACCAAACACACCAAGACAGTTGTGAAGAGGGCACAAAAAAAACTTTTCCCCTTCACGAGACTGAAAAGATTTGGCATGGGTCCCCAGATCCTCATAAAGTTCTACAGCTGCACCATTGAGAGCATCCTGACTGGTTGCATCACCGCTGGTATGGCAACTGCTCGGCATCTGACTGTAAGGTGCTACAGACGGTTGTGCGTACGGCCCAGTACATCACTGGGGCCAAGTTTCCTGCAATCCAGGTGGTGTCAGAGGCAAGCACGTCAAATTGTTCAGAGACTCCAGTCACCCAAGTTATAGACTGTTTTCTCTGCTACTGCACGGCAAGCAGTACTGGGGCGCCAAGTCTTGGACCAAAAGGCTCCTTAACAGCTTCTACCCCCAAGCCATACGACTGCTGAACAATTAGTCAAATGGACCCTGGTCTATTACATTGATCCCCCCTATTTGTTTTTACACTGCGGCTACTCGCTGTTTATCATCCATGCATAGTCACTTTACCCCTACCGACATGTACAAATGATCTCTAACCTGTACCCCCGCACACTGACTCGGTACCGGTACCCCCTGTATATAGCCTTGTTATTGTTATGTTATTGTGTTAGTTTTTATAGTTTTTACCTTAGTTAACTCTTCTTGAAATACACTGTCGGTTAAGGGCTTGTAAGTAAGCATTTCAGGGTCTATACATTCCACAAATATAGATGAGGTTGGGTGGCAAAAGGACTGGGAGGGAGAAATATATTTTTGTCATGGGCAAAGAAACTCAAAAGTGGTCATTAAACTAATTAATACAAATTTTGATCCGATTGTTCAAACTGCAAACAGATCTGGAAGGAAAATATATGATTTAAATATGCTATTAGACCAAAAACAGATCTGGCTAATTAATCTATATGGGCCAAATAATGATGATCCACACTTTTTCGGAAATATATATAATATTCTATTGAGCTCACAAGCAACGCAATAATCTATTATTATGGTGGAAGATTATAATACGGTTTTAAGTGCCTCAATGGATAGTGAAGGAAATAACTAGTGGATATATGGAGGTTGAAAAACCCTAACCGAGTGAGATATACATGGAGGAGGCTTAGTCAAGCTAGCTGTCTTCATTACTTCCTAGTCTTGTTCTTGCTGGCATCAAAAGTAAAACAAGCATTAATAGGAGAACGAATGCGATCAGACCACCATCTAATTGGCCTCCATATAACTCTTACAGAATTTCCATATGAACGGGGATATTGGACATTTAATCAAAGCCTATTCAATGACAATTTGTTTTAACTAAGACAAAATAATTAATAATTCACTTTATTTGTACATCATAGGTACAGCAGATCCCTTATTGTATGGGACACTTTCAAATGTACTTTTAGAGGCCATTCAATACAATACACACCATTAAAACAAAAGCAGATTATGTCAAAAGAGATTAGATTAATAAAGGAAATTGTCACGACTTCCACCGAAGGTGGTTCCTCTCCATGTTTGGGAGGTGCTCGGCGGTCGTCGTCGCCGGCCTACTAGCTACCACCGATCCATTTTTCTTTTTCGTTTGTGTCTGTCTGTTTCATACACCTGTGTTCTATTGAGTTCATTTCTGTGGGTTTATTAACCTTGTTGCCTGCTGTTATTTGTGTGGGATTACTTCTGTTTGTTTGGTCCGTGTGCTAGATTGCGCCACAGGCTATTCTCACGGTCGTTTTGTGCCGTTGTGATTTATTTAGGAGTAGATCGTTTTTTTCCTCCTGTTGTCACTTCGAATTCCTGTTTTGTTGGGCGCCTTCGTTGGGTTTGTTCCCTGACCAGTTTTGTTGTGTTTTGGACTATTTTACTACTTGGACATCAGTGCTCTCCTGTTCCTGACTCTTGCACCTACCTCGTCCTAGTGAGGCACCTTACAGGATCCCGCACCTAATATGGAGTCAGCAGGAGCTGACAAGCTCCCATCTTCCATGGAGGAGCGCATTCAACACCACACCACAGTCCTACACCGTCTGGGTACCGCCATGGATCAGGTGATGGTGACGATGGAGAGATGGGAGAGGGGTGGCTTCCCTACCCCTTCATCAGCCACACTCAACCAGCACCACAACCTTCTCTGGCGTTGTCTGGGCCCAGCGGTATTCGGCTTGCGTTCCCGAGGGAGTACGATGTAACGGCTGCCGGGTTCAAGGGGTTCCTGCTCCAGCTGGAGCTTTACCTGGCGACCGTTCACCCAGCTCCTTCGGTAGGTGAGGGCGTGAATGCTCTCGTCTCCTGCCTCTCAGGCAAAGCTATGGAATGGGCCAATGCGGTCTGGGATGGACCGGACTCGGCGAGGGACCACTACCCAGAGTTCACCCGCCGGGTGAACGCCTGTTCCATCTACGGCAAGAGACGAGGAGCGCACAGGACTTCGCCCTGGAGTTCCGGACCTTGGTCGCCGGCGCGAGGTGGAACGACAGGGCCCTGATTGACCACTATCGGTGTAGTTTACGTGAGGATGTCCGCAGGGAGCTATTATGCAGAGACGCCACCCTCACCTTGGACCAGCTGGTGGACATGTCCATACAGCTGGACAACTTGTTGGCTGCCGGTGGGCAACCGGATCGGGTCCTGTTGGTTTAACGCCCCCACCACTCCTCTCCAACACCCATGGAGTTAGGAGGGGCTCCAGCGAGGGCGACCGGAGGAGGAGCCCTTTCCTGCACCCGCTGTGGTCAGAGAGGGCAAACTGCAGACCAGTGCTGGAGGAGCTCGTCTGGGATTCGAGACGGCAGGCTGAGCACTGTTCGGACACCCCAGGTGAGTCAGCACCAGTCTCACCCAGAGTCCCCTGTTGGTGACATGTACTGTGGGGCAAAAAAGTATTTAGTCAGCCACCAATTGTGCATGTTCTCCCACTTAAAAAGATGAGAGAAGCTTGTAATTTTCATCATAGGTACACTTCAACTATGACAGACAAAATGAGAAAAAAAATCCAGAAAATCACATTGTATGATTTTTAATGAATTTATTTGCAAATTATGGTGGAAAATAAGTATTTGGTCACCTACAAACAAGCAAGATTTCTGGCTCTCACAGACCTGTAACTTCTTCTTTAAGAGGCTCCTGTGTCCTCCACTCATTATCTGTATTAATGGCACCTTTCCACAACCTCAAACAGTCACACTCCAAACTCCACTATGGCCAAGACCAAAGAGCTGTCAAAGGACACCAGAAACAAAATTGTAGACCTGCACCAGGCTGAGAAGACTGTGGGAGCAATTATTAGGAAATGGAAGACATAGAAAACCACTGTTAATCTCCCTCGATCTGGGGCTCCATGCAAGATCTCAGATTTTGAGTGAAAACCTCCTTCCATCAGCAAGGGTATTGAAGATGAAACGTGGCTGGTCTTTCAGCGTGACAATGATCCCAAACACACCGCCCGGGCAACGAAGGAGTGGCCCCGTAAGAAGCATTTCAAGGTCCTGGAGTGGCCTAGCCAGTCTCCAGATCTCAACCCCATAGAACATCTTTGGAGGGAGTTGTAAGCCCCAAACAAATCAAGTTTGATTTAATTTGACTGCTTAATTTGACTGCTGGGTTTGCGGTTGAGGCGGCAGGGCTGGGGTTGTGTGAGCTGGGATGGGATTGGGTGGGGTGGATTTGGCTGGGTTTGGGGTTGAGGTGGCAGGGCTGGGGTTGAGACTGCTGTGCTGGTGTTTAGGCAGCTGGGATTGGGGTTGGGTTAGGGATTAGTTTCAAGTTTTAATGTCACGTGCACAAGTACAGTGAAATGCCTATCTTGCAAGTTCTAAACCCAACAATGCGGTAATCAATATCAATGTAATACTAAAATTAACAAGGTTGAACAAAAACACAAGAGAAATAGAAATATGAAGAACACAAGAAACTAAGTCAGCATACTTTATATAGGGACAGTTCCAGTACAATAATTACAATGTGCAGGAATACTGGAGTGAAAGAGGTAGATATGTATAGAAGTGAGGTGACAGGGATACTGGAGTGATAGAGGTAGATATGTATAGAGTTAAGGTGACAGGGACACTGGAGGGTTAGAAGTAGGTATGTATAAGTATCTAGGAGTCATCAGGCCAGGAAGTCCTGAGGCATGGTCCCAGGGCTCAGGTCCTCCAAGAAAAGAGAAAGAGAAAGAAAAAGAGAGAGAAAGAGAGAATTAGAGGGAAAATGCTTAAATTCACACAGGACACCGGATAAGACAGGAGAAATACTCCAGATATAACAGACTGACCCTAGCCCCCCAACACATAAACTATTGTAGCATAATTACTGGAGGCTGAAACAAGAGGGGTCGGGAGACACTGTGGCCCCGTCCGACTATACCCCTGGACAGGGCCAACCAGGCAGGATATAACCCCACCCACTTTGCCAAAGCACAGCCTCCACACCAGTAGAGGGATATATTCAACCACCAACGTATTACCCTTAATACCCATGGCACGAACCCGAGGGGGGCGCCAACCCGGACAGGAAGATCACGTCAGAGACTCAACCCCCTCAAGTGATGCACCCCTTCTAGGGATGGCATGGAAGAGCACCAATAAGCCAGAGACTCAGCCCCTGTAATAGTTAACAGAAAGCCAGTGTAGAGAAGCTAGCACTGGATTAATATTATCAAATATTTGGGTTCTAGTCAAGAGTCTATCAGCCATGTTTAGCACTAACCGAAGATTATTTAGCGCTTCACTACGGTTGTCTATTCTAGTGACGGAAGAATGGATACATTCATTTTTGGATAGAAAGTTTCTGATTTTTCCAATGTTCCGTAGATGAAAAAAAAGCTGTCCTTGAAACAGTCTTGATATGTTCATCAAAAGAGAGATCAGGGTCCAGAGTAACGCCAAGGTCCTTTACAGTTTTATTTGAGATGACTGTACAACCATTAACATTAATTGTCTGATGCAATGGAAGATATCTTTGTTTCTTGGAACCTAGAACTAGCATCTCTGTTTTGTCCAAGTTTAAAAGTTAAACATTTGCCGCCATCCACTTCCCTATGTCTGAAACACAGGTTTCCAGGGAGGGTAATTTTGTGGCTTCACCATGTTTCATCGAAATGTACAGCTGTCTATCGTCCGCATAGCAGTGAAAGTTAACATTATGTTTCTGAATGACATCACCAAGAGGTAAAATATATAGTGAAAACAATAGAGGTCCTAAAACGGAACCTTGAGGAACACCGAAATGTACAGTTGATTTGTCAGAGGACAAACCATCCACAGAGACAAACTGATATCTTAACGACAGATAAAATCTAAACCAGGCCAGAACTTGTCCGTGTAGACCAATTTGGGTTTCCAATCTCTCCAAAATAATTTGGTGATCGATGGTATCAAAAGCAGCACTAATGCTTCTGCATTGCTTGCTTTTTGGGGTTTTAGGCTGGGTTTCTGTACAATACTTTTTGACATCAGCTGATGTAAGAAGGGCTCTATAAATACATTTGATTGATTGATAAGGTCTAGGAGCACGAGGATAGATGCAGAGCCTTAGTCTGACATCATTAAAAGGTAATTTGCCACCTTCACGAGTGCAGTTTCAGTGCTACGGTGGGGTCTAAAATCAGACTGAAGCGTTTCGTATACATTGTTAGTCTTCAGGAAGCCAGTGAGTTGCTGCGCAACAGCTTTTTCAAAAATGTTTGTCAGGAATGGGAGATTTGATATAGGCCAACATTTTTTTTATTTTCTGGGTCAAGGTTTGGCTTTTTCAAGAGAGGCTTTATTACTGCTACTTTTAGTGAGTTTGGAACACATCCGGTGGATAGAGAGACGTTTATTATGTTCAACATAGGAGGGCCAAGCACAGGAAGCAGCTCTTTCAGTAGTTTAGTTGGAATAGGGTCCAGTATGCAGCTTAAAGTTTTAGAGGCCATGATTATTTTCATCAATGTATTTAGTATTAAAAAACTTGAGTGTCTCCCTTGATCCTAGGTCCTGGAAGGGTTGTGCAAACTCAGGTCAACTGAGCTTTGGAGAAATGCTACTATAGCAGAAATACTGCTACTTTTTAGTTAGCTTTGCGACAGTATCAAACATACATTTAGGATTGTTCTTATTCTCCTTAATTAAGTTGGAAAAATAGAATGATCGAGCAGCTCTTCGATACTGCACAGTACTGAATTTCCAAGCTAATCTGAAGATTTCCAGTTTGGCGTAGCCCATTTCCATCCCAATTTTCTGGAAGCTTGCTTCAGGGCTCTGATATTTTCTGTATACCAGGGAGCTAGTTTCTCATGACAAATGTTTTTTGTTTTTAGGGGTGCTACTGCCTCTAGGGTATTACGCAAGGTTAAATTGTCACGCCCTGACCGCAGAGATCCTTTTTGTCTCTATTTTGGTTTGGTCAGGGTGTGAGTTGGGCTGGGCATTCTATGTTTTGTGTTCTATGTTTTCTCTTTTCTGTTTTGTGTGTCTGCACCAGACAGAACTGTTTTGTGTGTCTGCACCAGACAGAACTGTTTCGTGTGTCTGCACCAGACAGAACTGTTTTGTGTGTCTGCACCAGGCATAACTGTTTTGTGTGTCTGCACCAGACAGAACTGTTTTGTGTGTCTGCACCAGACATAACTGTTTCGTGTGTCTGCACCAGACATAACTGTTTCGTGTGTCTGCACCAGACATAACTGTTTTGTGTGTCTGCACCAGACATAACTGTTTTGTGTGTCTGCACCAGACATAACTGTTTTGTGTGTCTGCACCAGACATAACTGTTTTGTGTGTCTGCACCAGACATAACTGTTTTGTGTGTCTGCACCAGACATAACTGTTTTGTGTGTCTGCACCAGACATAACTGTTTTGTGTGTCTGCCCCAGACATAACTGTTTCACCAGACATAACTGTCTGCACCAGACATAACTGTTTCGTGTCTGTAACTGCTGCCCCAGACATAACTGTTTTGTGTGTCTGCACCAGACATAACTGTTTCGTGTGTCTGCACCAGACATAACTGTTTTGTGTGTCTGCACCAGACATAACTGTTTCGTGTGTCTGCACCAGACATAACTGTTTTGTGTGTCTGCACCAGACATAACTGTTTCGTGTGTCTGCACCAGACATAACTGTTTTGTGTGTCTGCACCAGACATAACTGTTTTGTGTGTCTGCACCAGACATAACTGTTTCGTGTGTCTGCACCAGACATAACTGTTTTGTGTGTCTGCACCAGACATAACTGTTTCGTGTGTCTGCACCAGACATAACTGTTTTGTGTGTCTGCACCAGACATAACTGTTTTGTGTGTCTGCACCAGACATAACTGTTTTGTGTGTCTGCACCAGACATAACTGTTTTGTGTGTCTGCACCAGACATAACTGTTTCATGTGTCTGCACCAGACAGAACTGTTTCATTTGTGCCTCTTTGCTATTTTTTGTTCTAGTGTTCAGTTTTATTAAAAATTATAATAATAATATAATATATGCCATTTAGCAGACGCTTTTATCCAAAGCAACTTACAGTCATGTGTGCATACATTCTACGTATGGGTGGTCCCGGGAATCGAACCCACTACCCTGGCGTTACAAGCGCCATGCTCTACCAACTGAGCTACAGAACCACATATAAACACATACCACCTGCACCTTGGTCCTCTTCTTCAAACAGCCGTTACATAAATGGAGTTCCTCTGATTGTTGTACTCTGATTTTCTTGGTTAAATGGAGGGAGTCTGGAAGGGTATCTAGGAATCTTTGAAAGTCAGACTTCTCCCTCATGTCGTTCATGTGGAGTGTTTTCATCCTGGCTCTACGGAGCTCCGGAGCTGGGTCTCTGACATAGTGGTGTCCTCCCTGCTGTGTGTCCGTGTGGGGGCGGGGACTGGCTGACGCTGGCTGTATCCCCAGCTCTGACAGCTCATTGCCAGACACTGGAGGCCAGGTGAGGGGGAGGCAGCAGTTCCAGTCTCCAGTGCAGCAGGGCTCGAGCCCAGGACAAACTGGCCAATGCAGCCGGGGACAGGGGAGGGTTGGTATGCTCCAGCTCTCATGGGGAGGAAGCGGGGGGCACCTGCTCTGCCTTCATTTCCACTGCCCCAGCCAGCATGAGACGGGCATCTGTCTCCCCCTTCAGCAACAGCTAGAGGCCTCCCCTCACATGGCGCCTACTGTGCTTAGGGTGTACATCCCCTCCCTGGGCTCCTAGGACCCTCCTCATTTCCACCATTGGCCCTGGCGACGTGCCCTCCTGTGGGAGCTAGGACACTGGGACCTGGCCTGGATGTCATCTGATTCAAGGACCCAGGATGGATGACTAAAGCCCATTACTAATAGCTATAGCCCCATGGACAGTCAAAGAATAAGCTATATATATTCATTCCCACTGCTATACAGATTGCCTGTACTGTGTATAGCAGGGTGCTAATTTAAGTCATTCCTCACATGTGAGTAAGCTCTGTGTTATGGGGCTGTGTTTAGTTGGCCTGATCTGATGATCTGATGGGACGCAGGTGGCCTAGTGGTCAGAGCATTGGGCCAGTAACAGAAAGGTTACTGCTGCCTGGCTCAAATCCCAGAGTTGACAAGGTAAAAATCTGTCGTTCTGCCCCTGAACAAAGCAGTTAACCCACTGTTCCCTGGTAGGCCGTCATTGTAAATAAGAATTTGTTCTTAACTGACTTGCCTAGTTAAATAAATAAAATGAGTGTTAGACTTTGAGGGCCGCCTCAGCTGAATTAAATCTTTGTATTGGGACACACTGGGAAGAGGGAGTCGGTGAGGAGTAATTGGCATAGTTTTATGATTAACCAGAAACCTGATGATGATTAATATCATCAAACATATTTGAAATCCTTTTTGTGGGTGACAATAGATACTAATATGAATACTCAATTTTCCAGGATATTTTAAGAGATTCTTCCTACAATGGCATATGTTGCTCATACATTGTAGACCAGAGGTGTCAAACTCATTCCATGGAGGGCCTAATGTCTGCTGGTATTTTGGTTTCTCCTTCAATTAAGCCTTAGACAACCAGGTGAGGGGAGTTTCTTACTAAGCTCTAGACAACCAGGTTAGGGGAGTTCCTTACTAACCAGTGATCTTAATTCATCAATCAAGAACAAGGTAGGTGCGAAAACACGCAGACACTCGGCCCTCAGTGGAATGCATTTCACACGTGCTGTAGATTGTAACACTAATAGTTCACAACTCTATGATGTAATCAATCTACTCGGTCTATCATATTTTATAATACGATGCATTGAGTGTTGTGGTGTGTGTGTTCACTGTGTGTAAATGTGTGTGTTCACTGTGTATGTGTAAGTGTGTGTGTGTGTGTGTGTGTGTGTGTGTGTGTGTGTGTGTGTGTGTGTGTGTGTGTGTGTGTGTGTGTGTGTGTGTGTGTGTGTGTGTGTGTGTGTGTGTGTGTGTGTGCGTGCGTGCGTGCGTGCGTGCGTGCGTGCGTGCGTGCGTGCGTGCGTGTGTGTGGCCTGTAGACTGCAGCAGTTGGACCAGCACAGTCAGTCCAGTTCCCAGCAGTTGGACTAGTACAGTCAGTCCAATGCCCAGCAGTTAGACCAGCACAGTCAGTTCGGTGCCCAGCAGCTGGACTAGTACAGTCAGTCCAGTGACCAGCAGTTGGACCAGCACAGTCAGTCCAGTGACCAGCAGTTGGACCAGCACAGTCAGTCCAGTGCCCAGCAGTTGGACCAGCACAGTCAGTCCAGTGCCCAGCAGTTGGACCAGCTCAGTCAGTCCAGTGCCCAGCAGTTGGACCAGCACAGTCAGTCCAGTGCCCAGCAGTTGGACCAGCACAGTCAGTCCAGTGCCCAGCAGTTAGACCAGCACAGTCAGTCCAGTGACCAGAAGTTTGCGGAGCTGCTTGCCAGACAGAAGCTGTTGATGCAGGAACTTCATCTCACTGAGGAGATGCAGAACCTACGCATACAGGTACAGTCAGAACCATGGTTGTCATCTATACTACAGTATATAACAGGCTCAGTCACAGGTAGTAGGCCCTTTGCTTACCCCCTGAGAGAGAACAGCTGGTTGACAGGGTAGCACATCACACTAAGCTAGGCGCTCCACAGATGCTCTTCCAGATTGCTGCTAAAGGCGTGACAGAGAGGGAGAGACACAGAGGCTGACAGTCTTAAGAGCTTACGGAGATAGAGGAGAGCTCTGTCGAGTGCCTCTGTTCTCAGCTCCTTTAATGCTGCCAGGCTGTTGTTTTTATAAGCGTTAGCACTTCTGGATTTCCCTCTGAGCATTACTCTAAGAACCACCCATTTGTTGCTGAACAGAACTGCACATTCATTCCAGAACCCAGACAAGCTGGCCATTGGAATCCAGAATAGCTTGATTCAAGTAAATCAACACAGGCAGAGGCTCCAGTCATGTGTAAAGATTCTAGCAATGTGTAGAGAGACTCTAGTAATGTCTGGAAACTTGAGTAATGTGTAGATTTATCCAGAGCAACATAGGGATTAGTACCTCGCTTAAGGTCAAATCGACAGATGTTTCACCTAGATGTTTCGGGATTCACACCAGTGACCTTTTGGTTATTGACCCAACACTCTTAACCAGTAGGCAACCGATGTAGAAACTATAGTAATGTAGTCTCTAATAATGTGTAGAGGCTCCAGTAATGTGTAGAGACTCCAGTAATGTGTAGAGAATCCAGTAATGTGCAGGGACTCTAGTAACGTGTAGACTGGTAATATGTAGAGACTAGTAATGTGTTGATTAGTAATGTGTAGAGAGTAATATGTAGACTTTAGTATGTGGAAACTCTAGTATTGGGTAGATACAGTATGTAATGTGTAGAGGCTCTAGTAATGTGTAGAGACTCTAATAATGCGAGAGACTAGTTCTGTGTAGACTATAGTAATGTGTAGAGACTAATAGTGTGTAGAGACTCGTACTGCATAGACTTCAGTAATGTGTAAAGACTAATAGTGTGTAGAGACTAGTACTGCGTGGACTTCAGTAATGTGTAGAGACTAATAGTGTGTCGAGAATAGTACTGCGTAGACTTCAGTAATGTGTAGAGACTAATAGTGTGTAGAGACTAGTACTGTGTAGACTTTAGTAATGTGTAGAGACTCTAGTAGCGTGTAGAGACTCTAGTACTGTGTTGACTTTAGTAATGTGTCAGAACTCTAGTAGTGTGTAGATATGTAATGTGTAGACTCTAGTAATGTGTAGAGACTCTAATAATGTGTAAACTCTAGTAATGTCTTGAGACTCTGGTGATGTGAAGACTAGTAATGTGCGGACTCTAGCCATGTGGAGACTCTAGTAATGCGTAGAGACTCTGGTAATGTTAAGACAAGTAATGTGTGGATTCTAGCAATAAGGCATTACCCTGCAGCCGTATTCATCGACCTGGCTAAGGCTTTCGACTCTGTCAATCACAACATTCTTATTGGCAGACTCAACAGCCATGGTTTCGCAAATGATTGTCTCAGTTGGTTCATCAACTATTTCTCCGATAGAGTTCAGTGTGTCAAATCAGGGGGCCTGTTTTCCAGACCTCTGGAAATCTCTATGGGGGGGTGCCACAGGATTCAATTTTCGGGCCGACTCTCTTCTCTGTATACATCAACGATGTTGCTCTCGCTGCTGGTGATTCTCTGATCCACCTCGACGCAGAGGACACCATTCTGTATACCTCTGGCCCTTCTTTGGACACTGTGTTAACTAACCTCCAGATGAGCTTCAATGCCATAAAACTCTCCTTCCGTGGCTTCCAACTGCTCTTAAATACAAGTAAAACTAAATGCATGCTCTTCAACCGTTCACTGCCCGCACCTGTCCGCCCATCCAGCATCACTACTCTGGATGGTTCTGATTTAGAATATGTGGACAACTACATATACCTAGGTGTCTGGTTAGACTGTTAACTCTCCTTCCAAACTCACATTAAACATCTCCAATCCAAAATTATATCTAGAATTGGCTTCCTATTTCGCAACAAAGCATCCTTCACTCATGCTGCCAAACATACCCTAGTAAAACTGACCATCCTACCGATCCTCGACTTCGGCGATGTCATTTACAAAATAGCCTCCAACACTACTCAACAAATTGGATGCAGTCTATCACAGTGGCATCCATTTTGTCACCAAAGCCCCATATACAACCCACCACTGCGACCTGTATGCTCTCGTTGGCTGGCCCTCACTTCATACTCGTTGCCAAACCCACTGGCTCCAGGTCATCTACAAGTTTCTGCTCGGTAAAGCCCCGCCTTATCTCAGCTAACTGGTTACCATCACGGCACCTACTCGTAGCACGCGCTCCAACAGGTATATCTCACTGGTCACCCCCAAAGCCAATTCTTACTTTGGCCGCCTCTCCTTCCAGTTCTCTGCTGCCAGTGACTGGAACGAACTGCAAAAATCTCTGAAGCTGGAGACTCTTACCTCCCTCACTAGCTGTAAGCACCAGCTGTCAGAGCAGCTCACAGATCACTGCACCTGTACATAGCTCATCTGTAAATTGCCCATCCAATCTACCTGTTTATGTAATGTGTAACTCTGTGTTGTTGTTTTTGTCGCACTTGTAACGGCTTTCTTCCGTTGATGGAGAGGAGGACCAAAATGCAGTGTGGTTAAAGTTCATGGTTTTTAATAAGAGAAACTAAACATGAACACAATTACAAAACAACAAACGTGGCAAAACCCGAAACATTCCTATCTGGTGCAGAGAACACAAAGACAGGAAACTACCACCCACAGAACCAAACACAAAACAAGCTACCTAAATATGGTTCCCAATCAGAGACAATGACTAACACCTGCCTCTGATTGAGAACCATATCAGGCCATACAGAGAAACGGACAAACTAGACACACAAGATAGAATGCCCACCCAGCTCACGGCCTGACCATCACTAAAACAAGGAAAACACACAAGAACTATGGTGAGAACGTGACAGTACCCCCCCTCTCCAAGGTGCGGACTCCGACCGCACAACCTAAACCTATAGGGGAGGGTCTGGGTGGGCATCTGTCTGCGGTGGCGGCTCTGGCACTGGACGTGGACCCCACTGCACCATTGTCTTTGTCCACCTCCTTAGCGTCCTTTGAGTGGCGATCGTCGCCGCCGACCTTGGCCTAGGTACCCTAACAAAGGGCCCTACTGGACTGAGGAGCGCCTCTGGACTGAGGGGTGCCTCATGACTGAGGTAGCTCATGACTGAGAGGTAGCTCATGACCGAGGGATAGCTCATGACCAAGGAATAGCTCATGACCGAGGGGTAGCTCATGACCGAAGGGTAGCTCAGGACTTAAGGGTAGCTTAGTACTGAGTGGTAGCTCAGGACTGAGGGGTAGCTCAGGACTGAGGGGTAGCTCAGGACTGAGAGGTAGCTCAGGACTGAGAGATAGCTCAGGCTGGTTGACGGCTCTGGCAGCTCCTGGCTGACTGGCGGCTCTGGCAGTTCCTGGCTGACTGGCGGCTCTGGCAGCTCCTGGCTTACTGGCGGCTCTGGCGGATCCTGGCTGACTGGCGGCTCTGGAGGATCCTGGCAGACTGGCGGCTCTGGCGGCCCCTTGCAGACTGGCGGCTCCTTACAGACTGGCGGCTAGACTCTAGCGGCTCTGGACAGGCGGGAGACTCTAGCAGCTCTGGACAGGCGGGAGACTCTAGCAGCTCTGGACAGGCGGGAGACTCTAGCAGCTCTGGACAGGCGGGAGACTCTAGCAGCTCTGGACAGGCGGGAGACTCTAGCAGCTCTGGACAGGCGGGAGACTCTAGCAGCTCTGGACAGGCGGGAGACTCTAGCAGCTCTGGACAGGCGGGAGACTCTAGCAGCTCTGGACAGGCGGGAGACTCTAGCAGCTCTGGACAGGCGGGAGACTCTAGCAGCTCTGGACAGGCGGGAGACTCTAGCAGCTCTGGACAGGCGGGAGACTCTAGCAGCTCTGGACAGGCGGGATACTCTAGCAGCTCTGGACAGGCGGGAGACTCTCGCAGCTCTGGACAGGCGGGAGACTCTCGCAGCTCTGGACAGGCGGGAGACTCTCGCAGCTCTGGACAGGCGGGAGACTCTCGCAGCTCTGGACAGGCGGGAGACTCTCGCAGCTCTGGACAGGCGGGAGACTCTAGCAGCTCTGGACAGGCGGGAGAATCTGGCAGCACTGGACAGGCGGGAGCACCTGTAGGTCTGAGACGGAGAGACAGCCTGGTGCGGGGGGCTGCCACCAGAGGACTGGTGCGGGGGGCTGCCACCGGAGGACTGGTACGTGGAGGTGGCACTGGATAGACCGGACCGTGCAGGCGCACTGGAGCTCTTGAGCACTGAGCAAGCCCAACCTTACCTGGTTGAATGCTCCCGGTCACCCTGCCAGTGCGGCGATGTTGAATAGCCCGCACTGGACTGTGCTTGCGAACCGGGGAACCATGCGTAAGGCTGGTGCCATGTACGCCGGCCCAAGGAGATGCACTGGAGACCAGATGCGTAGAGCCGGCTTCATGGCACCTTGCTCGATGCTCACTCTAGCCCGGCCGATACCAGGAACTGGTATGTATCGCACCGGGCTATGCACCCGCACTGGGGACACTGTGCGCTCCACAGCATAACATGATGCCTGCCCGGTCTCTCTCGCCCACCGGTAAGCACAGGAAGTTGGCACAGGTCTCCTACCTGGCTTCGCCACAATTCCTGTGTGCCCCCACCCCAATCAATTTTGGGGGCTGACTCTCGGGCTTCCATCCGCGCTGCCGTGCTGCCTACTCTTACCAGCGCATCTCTGCCTTCGCTGCCTCCAGCTCTTCTTTGGGGCGGCGATATTCTCCTGGCTGTGCCCAGGGTCCTTTACCATCCAACTCGTCCTCCCATGTGCATTCCTCCTTGCGCTGCTCCTGCTGCCGCTGCCTGTCACCACGCTGCTTTGTCCTGTTGTGGTGGCTGGTTCTGTAACGGCTTTCTTCCGTCGAAGGAGAGGAGGACCAAAATGCAGCGTGGTTAAAGTTCATGGTTTTTAATAAGAGAAACTAAACATGAACACAATTACAAAACAACAAACGTGGCAAAACCCGAAACAGTCCTATCTGGTGCAGAGAACACAAAGACAGGAAACAACCACCCACAAACCCCAACACAAACAAGCTACCTAAATATGGTTCCCAATCAGAGACAATGACTAACACCTGCCTCTGATTGAGAACCATATCAGGCCATACATAGAAACGGACAAACTAGAGACACAACATAGAATGCCCACCCAGCTCACGTCCTGACCAACACTAAAACAAGGAAAACACAAAAGAACTATCGTCAGAACGTGACAGCACTGCTTTTCTTTGGCCATGTCGCAGTTGTAAATGAGAACTTGTTCTCAACTAGCCTACCTGGTTAAATAAAGATGAAATAAAAATAATTTCAAAAATGCGTAAACCTGTATTGCGGATAGACTGTTGTATTGTGGAAAGACTATAGTAATGTGGAGAGACTAGTCATTTGTAGACTAGTCATGTGTAGAGACTAGTCATGTCACTCTGGTAATGTGGAGAGACTGGTAATGTGGAGAGACTCTGGTAATGTGGAGAGACTGGTAATGTAGAGAGACTCTGGTAATGTGGAGAGACTCGTCATGTTTAGAGACTCAAGTCATCTGTAGAGACTAGTAATGTGTAGAGACTGGTAATGTGGAGAGACTCTGGTAATGTGGAGAGACTGGTAATGTAGAGAGACTCTGGTAATGTGGAGAGACTCGTCATGTTTAGAGACTCAAGTCATCTGTAGAGACTAGTAATGTGTAGAGACTAGTAATGTGGCGAGACTCTAGTCATGTGTAGAAACTAGTCATGTGTAGAGACTAGTAATGTGGCGAGACTCTAGTCATGTGTAGAAACTAGTCATGTGTAGAAACTCTAGTCATGTCAAGAGACTCTATCATTGTGTAGAGCAGTGGTCACCGCGATCGACTTGTCAATCTCCAAGGCATTTTTAGTTGATCACCAAACATTTCTGTTAAAAAAACAATGATAAAGCCCTTTTTTTGTTAGTCTCGGGCTGTCAAAGGTTAGGTGCAGCCAATTCTGCTCCCCTGCGCGCCGGGCAGGCAAACTGTTGCCAGGTCATGTGTCTGGAAGTACAAACTCTGCCTTCCCGGTAGGCCTGGAGAGGAAATCATGTGCAATATGCTTCCGCTGGCCAATCAGAATGCTCAGATGACTGAGTCTGCAGTAACGTAGCAGACATAAAAGAAAGCTATGACAAAATTGATACTGTGAGATTTCAAAACGCTTAAAGCCATGACTAGAGACTGTCAACAAATACAGCAAAGAGCTGCTGTTTTTATGACTGAGTTGTTTAAGTTCTTTCTCAGCTCTGTCAACACTTTGTATTCAACACTTTTATAAGCCATAAAATGTTTGTTCTTGCTATTTTCACTCAGCGCTATACAAGCAGTGCATCAGTAATGAATGAGTAGGAAAGTGTATTGATAGGCTTGTGTTGTTATTAGTGTGTGGGTCTTTATTTATATTGAGGAATATTTCACTTTCTCTGTTCATAGGCGTAACAACATGAATTTGTGCATGAGGCAGAAATAATGCGGTGCGACTAGAGTTTCACCATCTGGAAGAAGGTGTCCCTTTTTGGTCAGTGTCAGTGGAGGGAAGGGAAGGGAGAGGGGAGGGATGTTGAGAGACGGACCCTCAGTCTGCTGCTCTCTCCCTCTGCTGAGATGGACCCTCAGTCTGCTGCTCTCTCCCTCTGCTGAGACTGACCCTCAGTCTGCTGCTCTCTCCCTCCGCTGAGATGGATCCTCAGTCTGCTGCTCTCTCCCTCCGCTGAGACTGACCCTCAGTCTGCTGCTCTCTCCCTCCGCTGAGACTGACCCTCAGTCTGCTGCTCTCTCCCTCCGCTGAGACTGACCCTCAGTCTGCTGCTCTCTCCCTCCGCTGAGACTGACCCTCAGTCTGCTGCTCTCTCCCTCCGCTGAGACTGACCCTCAGTCTGCTGCTCTCTCCCTCCGCTGAGATGGATCCTCAGTCTGCTGCTCTCTCCCTCCGCTGAGACTGACCCTCAGTCTGCTGCTCTCTCCCTCTGCTGAGACTGACCCTCAGTCTGCTGCTCTCTCCCTCCGCTGAGATGGATCCTCAGTCTGCTGCTCTCTCCCTCTGCTGAGACTGACCCTCAGTCTGCTGCTCTCTCCCTCTGCTGAGACTGACCCTCAGTCTGCTGCTCTCTCCCTCCGCTGAGACTGACCCTCAGTCTGCTGCTCTCTCCCTCCGCTGAGACTGACCCTCAGTCTGCTGCTCTCTCCCTCCGCTGAGATGGATCCTCAGTCTGCTGCTCTCTCCCTCTGCTGAGACTGACCCTCAGTCTGCTGCTCTCTCCCTCCGCTGAGATGGATCCTCAGTCTGCTGCTCTCTCCCTCTGCTGAGACTGACCCTCAGTCTGCTGCTCTCTCCCTCCGCTGAGATGGATCCTCAGTCTGCTGCTCTCTCCCTCCGCTGAGACTGACCCTCAGTCTGCTGCTCTCTCCCTCCGCTGAGATGGATCCTCAGTCTGCTGCTCTCTCCCTCTGCTGAGACTGACCCTCAGTCTGCTGCTCTCTCCCTCCGCTGAGATGGATCCTCAGTCTGCTGCTCTCTCCCTCCGCTGAGACTGACCATCAGATGCAGGCACCATCAGCCCAGTAAAATAAACAGCATATATTTGAAATGTATGTTCACTCAGATGTGCCTCACAAGTAATACAACAAAGGATCTATTACCGGTGTCATCATTTTGAAATCTATATTTTTTTTAATTCACGTACAACAATGCATTCATTGGCAGGTAAATTCAAGCAAAGCCAGTATGTGGTGATAATGGATTGGGTCTATAGCTTACTGCACAAACCTCATTGCTACAGTACTGTTTTTAATTGGTTAATGTTGTGTAGGCTTATATTTTTTAAGTCATGTTAATAGAAAATCAGAGGGGTAGATCTCGGAATGCATTTTGACTCAGAAAGTGATCTTGACTCAAAGGTTGGTGACCACTGGTGTAGAGACTAGCATTGTGTAGAGTCTCTAGTAATGTTTAGAGACTCGTATTGTGTAGAGACTCTAGTCATGTGTTTAGCTCTAGTATTGTGTAGAAACTCTAGTATTGTGTAGAGACTCTAGTCATGTGTTTAGCTCTAGTATTGTGTAGAAACTCTAGTATTGTGTAGAGACTCAAGTCATGTGTTTAGCTCTAGTATTGTGTAGAAACTCTAGTATTGTGTAGAGACTCAAGTCATGTGTTTAACTCTAGTATTGTGTAGAAACTCTAGTATTGTGTAGAGACTCAAGTCATGTGTTTAGCTCTAGTATTGTGTAGAAACTCTAGTATTGTGTAGAAACTCTAGTATTGTGTAGAAACTCTAGTATTGTGTAGAGACTCAAGTCATGTGTTTAGCTCTAGTATTGTGTAGAAACTCTAGTATTGTGTAGAAACTCTAGTATTGTGTAGAGACTCTAGTCATGTGTTTAGCTCTAGTATTGTGTAGAAACTCTAGTATTGTGTAGAGACTCAAGTCATGTGTTTAGCTCTAGTATTATGTAGAAACTCTAGTATTGTGTAGAAACTCTAGTATTGTGTAGAAACTCTAGTATTGTGTAGAGACTCTAGTCATGTGTTTAGCTCTAGTATTGTGTAGAAACTCTAGTATTGTGTAGAGACTCAAGTCATGGGTCCAGGTGTGTTTTTTAATTTCCTCTTTGTTTCTTTGTTTCTTTCCCCCAGTTACCTGGTGTTGCTAGGAGACGTGACACCTTGTCCTTATCAGATTTCCTCCTCATCTTGACTGAAGCACATTCCTTATAATGATGTTGCTCCTACTGTAGAAATAGGGTATATGACTCATTCAGTTAGGATATTCCATCTTATACCATACCATCATATTCCATCTTCAGTGACTTGACTAGAAGAGACTAATGCGTCTACTAATGTATTGTGTGTGTTTAGGTTAATGGGGGTTCATATATTTCTATAGAGAAATGTACCATTTGACTACTGATTTGACTCTTGTTTTTGTATTGTTCATAAATTATGTAGTGTTTGTAATGTTTTTATATAGAGGTTTTGATATAATAAAAAGTTGTACAATTTAATTTCAGTATTTTATAAACATCACTTCAATTTCAATAAATATTTACACGCAATGTTCTAAATATTGCTCGATTTGAAATGAGCTATTGAGTTGATTGATGAAACTATATTTTTTTTATTGAGAAATTCAGTATGATGAGTAGTCAGAACAGAGGAAGTCAGAAGTGACAAAGACAAGGTGCTTTATTTAAGCTCTGTGAGTTGGAAAATAAGAAGCATCCCTATCATATACATTTGCCTGTAAAAATACTAAGGATGTACAGTGTCTAAAAACACAATCTTGCAGACCATATAATTTCACATCCTTATGGGTGCTATTCACAGCTTTTCTTGTATTCTTTAAACATGACATACAGTACAACTTTTTTGTTTTCTGTACTTCGGCCTTGAAATCCTTAACCATCTAAGCATGGATGTAAACAGACTCACCCCATCGCGACGTCCCCCAAAGGTTAGCTCTCTAGCCCTCGCTATCTCCCTACTTGCTATTCGGCCTGCTAACGGCTAGCTTGTCTAGCCCGGGCCTACGAACTGTTAGCTTGTTAGCACAGGCCTGCTAACCATCTGACTCACCTCATCCCAAACACTTCTGAACCCATTTACTTTCTATCTCTCTTTGATTTTTATTTGTTTATACCTTCCGGAAACCTGCCTCACCCACTGTGATACGGATTCGCTATCACTTTTAATTTTTATTTATTTTTATGACACACTCAAGAACCTCCAGACGCTAACCAGCTAACTAGCTACAAGCTATTTAGTCATTGTTAGTTTAAAAAAAAAAAAAAAACCTGGATAACACTCGCCAGCCCAGCTTCCCTGCCCATCCACCGCTGCCCCCTGGACACTGATCTCTTGGCTACATAGCTGACGCACGCTGGACTGTCCATTAATCACGGTACCCCATTCTGCTTGTTTGTTTATCTGTCGGCCCAGTTGCCTAGTCAACGCCATTTTACCTGCTGTTTGTTGTGCTAGCTGATTAGCCTCGCCTACTGTTTTTAGCTAGCTTTCCCAATTCAACACCTGTGATTACTGTATGCCTCGCTGTATGTCTCTCCCAAATGTCAATATGCCTTGTATACTGTTGTTCAGGTTAGTTATCATTGTTTTAGTTCACAATGGAGCCCCTAGATCCACTCTGCATACCCCTGTTACCTCCTTTGTCCCACCCCCCACACATGCGGTGACCTCACCCATTACAACCAGCATGTCCAGAGATACAACCTCTCTCATCATCACCCAGTGCCTGGGCTTACCTCCGCTGTACCCGCTCCCCACCATACCCCTGTCTGCGCATTATGCCCTGAATATATTCTACCATGCCCAGAAACCTGCTCCTCTTATCCTCTGCCCCCAACGCTCTAGGCGACCAGTTTTGATAGCCTTTAGCCGCACCCTCATACTACTCCTTCTCTGTTCCGCGGGTGATGTGGAGGTAAACCCAGGCCCTGCATGCCCCCAGGTACCCTCATTTGTTGACTTCTGTGATCGAAAAAGTCTTGGTTTTATGCATGTCAACATCAGAAGCCTCCTCCCTAAGTTTGTTTTACTCACTGCTTTAGCACACTCTGCTAACCCTGATGTCCTTGCCGTGTCTGAATCCTGGCTCAGGAAGACCACCAAAAATTCAGAGATTTCCATACCCAACTTTAACATCTTCCGTCAAGATAGAACTGCCAAAGGGGGCGGAGTCGCAGTCTACTGCAGAGATAGCCTGCAAAGTAATGTCATACTTTCCAGGTCCATACCCAAACAGTTTGAACTACTAATTTTGAAAATGACTCTCTCCAGAAACAAGTCTATCACTGTTGCCGCCTGCTACCGACCCCCGTCAGCTCCCAGCTGCGCCCTGGACACCATTTGTGAATTGATCGCCCCCATCTAGCTTCAGAGTTTGTTCTGTTAGGTGACCTAAACTGGGATATGCTTAACACCCCGGCAGTCCTACAATCTAAGCTAGATGCCCTCAATCTCACTCAAATCATCAAGGAACCCACCAGGTACAACCCTAACTCTGTAAACAAGGGCACCCTCATAGACGTCATCCTGACCAACTGGCCCTCCAAATATACCTCCGCTGTCTTCAACCAGGATCTCAGCGATCACTGCCTCATCGCCTGTATCCGCCACGGAGCCGCAGTCAAACGACCACCCCTCATCACTGTCAAACGCTCCTAAAACACTTCTGTGAGCAGGCCTTTCTAATCGACCTGGCCCGTGTATCCTGGAAGGACATTGACCTCATCCCGTCAGTTGAGGATGCCTGGTCATTCTTTAAAAGTAACTTCCTCACCATTTTAGATAAGCATGCTCCGTTCAAAAATGCAGAACCAAGAACAGATACAGCCCTTTGTTCACTCCAGACCTGACTGCCCTCGACCAGCACAAAAACATCCTGTGGCGGACTGCAATAGCATCGAATAGCCCCGTGATATGCAACTGTTCAGGGAAGTCAGGAACCAATACACGCAGTCAGTCAGGAAAGCTAAGGCCAGCTTCTTCAGGCAGAAGTTTGCATCCTGTAGCTCCAACTCCAAAAAGTTCTGGGACACTGTGAAGTCCATGGAGAACAAGAGCACCTCCTCCCAGCTGCCCACTGCACTGAGGCTAGGAAACACGGTCTCCACCGATAAATCCATGATTATCGAAAACTTCAATAAGCACTTCTCAACGGCTGGCCATGCCTTCCGCCTGGCTACTCTAACCTCGGCCAACAGCTCCGCCCCCCGTAGTTCCTCACCCAAGCCTCTCCAGGTTCTCCTTTACCCAAATCCAGATAGCAGATGTTCTGAAAGAGCTGCAAAACCTGGACCCGTACAAATCAGCTGGGCTTGACAATCTGGACCCGCTATTTCTGAAACTATCTGCCGCCATTGTCGCAACCCCTATTACCAGCCTGTTCAACCTCTCTTTCATATCGTCTGAGATCCCCAAGGATTGAAAGCTGCCGCAGTCATCCCCCTCTTCAAAGGGGAGACACCCTGGACCCAAACTGCTATAGACCTATATCCATCCTGCCCTGCCTATCTAAGGTCTTCGAAAGCCAAGTCAACAAACAGGTCACTGACCATCTCGAATCCCACCGTACCTTCTCCGCTGTGCAATCTGGTTTCCGAGCCGGTCACGGGTGCACCTCAGCCACACTCAAGGTACTAAATGATATCATAACCGCCATCGATAAAAGACAGTACTGTGCAGCCGTCTTCATCGACCTCGCCAAGGCTTTCGACTCTGTCAATCACCAAATTCTTATCGGCAGACTCAACAGCCTCGGTTTTTCGGATGACTGCCTTGCCTGGTTCACCAATTACTTTGCAGACAGAGTTCAGTGTGTCAAATCAGAGGGCATGCTGTCCGGTCCTCTGGCAGTCTCTATGGGGGTGCCACAGGGTTCAATTCTCGGGCCGACTCTTTTCTCTGTATATATCAATGATGTTGCTCTTGCTGCGGGCGACTCCCTGATCCACCTCTACGCAGACGACACCATTCTATATACTTTCGGCCCGTCATTGGACACTGTGCTATCCAACCTCCAAACGAGCTTCAATGCCATACAGCACTCCTTCCGTGGCCTCCAACTGCTCTTAAACGCGAGTAAAACCAAATGCATGCTTTTCAACCGATCGCTGCCTGCACCCGCATGCCCGACTAGCATCACCACCCTGGATGGTTCCAACCTTGAATATGTGGACATCTATAAGTACCTAGGTGTCTGGCTAGACTGCAAACTCTCCTTCCAGACTCACATCAAACATCTCCAATCAAAAATCAAATCCAGAGTCGGCTTTCTATTCCGCAACAAAGCCTCCTTCACTCACGCTGCCAAGCTTACCCTAGTAAAACTGACTATCCTACCGATCCTCGACTTCGGCGATGTCATCTACAAAATGGCTTCCAACACTCTACTCAGCAAACTGGATGCAGTCTATCACAGTGCCATCCGTTTTGTCACTAAAGCACCTTATACCACCCACCACTGCGACTTGTATGCTCTAGTCGGCTGGCCCTCACTACATATTCGTCGCCAGACCCACTGGCTCCAGGTCATCTACAAGTCCATGCTAGGTAAAGCTCCGCCTTATCTCAGTTCACTGGTCACGATGGCAACACCCATCCGTAGCACGCGCTCCAGCAGGTGTATCTCACTGATCATCCCTAAAGCCAACACCTCATTTGGCCGCCTTTCGTTCCAGTACTCTGCTGCCTGTGACTGGAACGAATTGCAAAAATTGCTGAAGTTGGAGACTTTTATCTCCCTCTCCAACTTCAAACATCAGCTATCCGAGCAGCTAACCGATCGCTGCAGCTGTACATAGTCTATAGGTAAATAGCTCACCCTTTTTCACCTACCTCATTCCCATACTGTTTTTATACTGTTTTTATTTATTTACTTTTCTGCTCTTTTGCACACCAATATCTCTACCTGTACATGCCCATCTGATCATTTATCACTCCAGTGTTAATCTGCAAAATTGTATTATTCGCCTACCTCCTCATGCCTTTTGCACACATTGTATATAGACTGCCCATTTTTTTCTACTGTGTTATTGACTTGCTAATTGTTTACTCCATGTGTAACTCTGTGTTGTCTGTTCACACTGCTATGCTTTATCTTGGCCAGGTCGCAGTTGCAAATGAGAACTTGTTCTCAACTAGCCTACCTGGTTAAATAAAGGTGAAATAAAAAAAATAAAAAATAAAAAAATGACAGAGCTAGCAAGTCTAGAAAATGTCACAAACTGGGGCTACATGGACATTAAAGATGGGGTGGAAATTGATACAGTTACATTTGAAGATATTATATCGGATCGTTTCGGCAATATTGCAAAAACTGCACCAAAACCCCATTTTTTTTACCTTCATAGCTTGTTCTCCATCGTCTTTTGTTTTGGAGCCAATTTGTTTTCACAACTTTAATTTCTATGACTAATCAAAACTCTCTCCTGTCCCTCTGCAGCAGACCTACAGTGAGCAATATGTTTGGAATATCAAATCTCAACAAAAAAATCACAGTATCGAATTGCAATACATCTAGAATTGTGAGAATTGCAATACATATCATATTGGCACCAAAATATTGTGCTAATATCAAATTGTGAGGTCCCTGGCAATCCCAAACCCCAAGTTATTTTTACATGTTACAGATGAAAACCTAATTTTCATTTATTTATATTTTGATTAAATGTATTGAAAGTAGTACCCCCTCAATGTACTCTACATATTGCATTGGGGCGGCAGTGGTTAGAGCGTTGGACTAGTGAGCGTTGGACTAGTAACCGAAAGTTTGCAAGTTCAAATCCCCGAGCTGACAAGGTACAAATCTGTCGTTCTGCCCCTGAACAGGCAGTTAACCCACTGTTCCTAGGCCGTCATTGAAAATAAGAATTTGTTCTTAACTGACTTGCCTAGTAAAATAAAGGTAAAATAAAAAATAAAAAAATACTCTAGGATCAAGAAAATGTATTCAAAATAACTTCTGAAGTTGCATAATTGTATGATAATTATTGGCAAAAATAGGCCAGTTTTTCCATTTCCTGAAAACTTTCTGTTTTGGAAACGAGAGATTTTCATCTAACAGCGATTTGTCTCTTTTTTAAGTAAAAACAAAAGTACTTTACAATTCATACTCGTTCATAATACCCTACCCGGAGCAAGATAAAATAAGTTGTATACAATACAAACAGTAGCAGCAAAGTTTTAAATAGATTATGTGTAGACCCTGCAGTTAGCAAGGATAGGACTCACAGAGTCGAGGATATCACACAACTCACCGCACGGTGGGCTGTAAGCACACTTCTCCTGACCTTTGACCCTGAACATTGCCAACGGCACTAAAATGCTTCATCTAGTGGAACTAAACATCTTGGTAGGGCAAACATTTAGAGTTTATACATATCCTTCACACACATAGCTACATTTTTCCATCTGCTAGATCTAAATGTAATCATTCTAAGGGCTATATTCAATCTGTAGAGCTGAAAATCCGAGCTGTAAAGCGATTTAAATTTAATGGCAATGTTCCCGCATTTGCAGGGACTGCATTCACGGTAAATGCTGCATATGTCAGCTCAATCGGAAATGACCTTTACATTTTAATCGCGCTACTGTGTTGATCTTCAGCACTAAGAATTTAATCTAGGCCTGAGTGTTGCGACCGAGTGCCACTGCCGAGTGCCACGGCTGAGGTCAAACCTTCCTGTTGAACTGAGCTCTCTGAGTGCTCCAGTAGCAGGTAAGACCTCATCAGTCATTCAGCTGAGGTTGTGTCTCCTGGCAGCCTCTCCTGGCTGGCAGCCTCTCCTTGCAGCCTCTCCTGGCCTTGTCATAATTATTACAATTTTATAAAACAAAATTAAGCATGGACTGCATGAGGGGACTGCTTTCAAGTAATTATCTTCCTTACATTGTTTTTTTAAGCAGGAGATATTTTCAGTTCTCTTATCATATAACAAGGAGCATGAATGTGCTGCCATGGGTTCAAAGCAGATGTTTGGATGGAATCAAAAAAGCGTATGATCGTTTTGGCCAGTACTGCCAATGGCCAATTGCCCTTGGGTAGAGTGCACTGTAATGTCAAAAAGGGCCTCTGTAATGCCAAATAGCTTCCCCTTTGAAATCCTCTTCGCTCTTCTCTAACATGTCCTTATAAAAACAGACTGCTCTTTTTTTACAAGTGCATATTCATATAAGTAATATCATATGGATAAAATGGAAGTAAGTACGGTATGTCACACAGTCCAGTCAAGCGAAATGTGAAGTCTTCTTTGTCTGAAGCAGTGCAACAGTAATCTCCCGTGGACAGATGCACGTAACATAGGATGGTATCGTATGTCAACAGACTGTGGAGATATTTTCATCAATGATCATTTGGATGAACCAGGTGCTCGTATATTTTGAATTTTGAAAGGAGAGAGGACATTTAGCCCATGCTCTGCCTGACAGTGTCCGTTTAGGGGGGTGGAGACCGATCTGGATTTAATCCGTATCGCGGAAGAGCGATTGAGACATGCAGCATTTACTATGAATGTAATTTCCGCGAACACAGGTACATTGTGTTTCAATTTCAATCAAGCTCTAACATGGATCTTCCGCGATACTTCTACGATGCAGATTGAATCTAGCCCTTAGCTAGCCCCATTAGTATCTTTTCTCTTACTGTCACGGTCGTCCTCCTCTTCATCTGAAGAGGAGAGGCGAGAAGGGTCGGAGGACCAATATGCAGCGTGATATGTGTTCATGTTGAATGCTTAATTAAAGAAAGAACTCAACACTGAAACACTATACAAAAACAGTAAACAAAATAACAACCGTGAAGCTAATGTGAGCTGCGCTGAAACAAGCCATCAACATAGACAATCACCCACAAACAAACAGTGCAACCCAGGCTACCTAAGTATGATTCTCAATCAGAGACAACTAATGACACCTGCCTCTGATTGAGAACCATACTCGGCCGAAACATAGAAATAACCCAAAACATAGAAAAACAAACATAGACTGCCCACCCAACTCACGCCCTGACCATACTAAATAAATACAAATCAAAGGAAATTAAGGTCAGAACGTGACACTTACATCTCCCCCAGAACCTAATCAAGCATCTGAAACAATTATGCAATATTTTAGTTCTTTGGGTGACTTTGACAAATAATGGAGTAAAGAAATGTGCAGAGAAAACATAATAGTAAAGCCGAAAAGGAGAGAGAGACCGTGCTGTAAGTCCCCCCTGCCTCCCCCTTGTTCACAATCAGAACATCATGACAGCCCAACAAATGATAATAAACAAACTCAACCATATTACATTTAAAATCACATTGTAAGCCATAAAAGCCTATTTTAATCAAGGTTTTCATATATGGTGTTTTTTTCTTCAGTCATAACACACAGACAAGCAAAAACAAAAAAGGAATGCATCTTGAAAGACAAATATAATACTGAACCAAGCAGATTGAAAGACAGAAAACTGAACCAAGCAGATTGAAAGACAAAGAGAGAGCTGAACCAAACAGACTGAAATACATACATCTGCTAAATGGCATTTATTATTATTATTATTACATACAGAACCTAACCAAACAGACTGAAAGACCAAGAGAAAACTGAACCAAGCAGATTGAAAGACAAAGAGAGAGCTGAACCAAACAGACTGAAATACATACAGAACCTAACCAAACAGACTGAAAGACCAAGAGAAAACTGAACCAAGCAGAAAAACAGAAGAAAAGAAAAACTGAACCAAGCAGACTGAAATACAAAGCAAAAACTGAACCAAGCAGACTGAAATACAAAGCAAAAACTGAACCAAGCAGACTGAAATACAAAGCAAAAACTGAACCAATCAGACTGAAAGACAAAGAGAACTGAACCAGGCAGACTGAAAGACAAAGATCTGAACCAAAACTTTCTCAGACCAGAGGTTAGGGATTAGTGATCACAGTTGTTCAGTTTGCAGTTTCTCTCCACATTATTATTCTGTTCTATATTATTAGCCATATCAATAAAGCAATAGGCCAACAGCCAGTCATGAACAATTAACTGTTAAGACAAATAATATGTACAGTGGCTTGCGAAAGTATTCACTGGCCCTTGGCATTTGTTCTATTTTGTTACCGTCCACAACCTTGAATTAAAATAGACTTTTAGGTGGGGTTGTATCATTTGATTTACACAACATGCCTACCACTTTAAAGATGCAAAATATTTTTATTGTGAAACAAATAAGAAATAAGACCAAAAAAGGGTGAAGGAACAGACTCCTAAGCCAGAAAGGACACTGAAATCGGGAGGACTCATCTAGCGGTGCGTCATCTAGCAGCTGAAGGCCTACGCAGAGAATCCTCAGAGATCATCCCTACGTAATTACATCATTATATTCTGACCCATAAGAGCGGCTTTTTGCGGCAAGGCTAGGGTTAGAATAGCATAGCTGACAAATTCACCCAAATGTATATTTCTCTTGTGTACTTTCTTTTTTCTCTCTCTATGAAATCCCCATTGAGGGTAACACGCACCATAGTGTGTGGCCCATTATACTGTTCTAATCAATAGCCTAATAATGTGTTTTGTCTATGTGTATCTTTTATCATCATTTTAGCTTTTTAGTAAATACATTTTCAACTAAGATTGGTGTGGTATGAACTCATTGGTGGGACCCGGGTCCGTGCAGATTCACGGACTATACGATGTTCAGAACGAGATGGTAGAGGTAACTGGTTAATTAGCGGCTGTTGTAAAATCGATATTCTGACATTCTTTGAGTTAATTTGGGAAATAGAAACTCAATAAAAACTAGTTTTCCCATGGTGCCCCAGGTTGATGAGTTAATAATTGCTTGATTCAGTCAATCGCGCAATTAGAAACTTTAATCATTCGATGAACAACAGTCGTCACATTAACTAATACAACGTCACGACAGGGAGGACCTGATCCTAGATCAGCAGTCCCACTCTGATACATTTTATGAATACAGGCCCTAATCACTAAGAACTCAGTAAGACTGAACTTTAAAAGACTAAAAGACTGAACCAAGTTACTGGGAGTTTGTACACTACATGTAATCCCAGAAATCAGAGAATTATTAAACTAAATAACAAAGGAAGCAAACTCCTTGGCAATCACGCGTATTGAGCTTATCAAGATGTACAACCGGCTGGATGGAGATCAGCAGCACAGAGAAACAGTGGTACATCCACAGAAGAATTATAGATGGTTTCGAACATAATGCTGGAGGGATAACCAAGGATTACCAAGGAAAAACCTGGGAAGGAACGTTACCATGCACACCAGATGGAATATTCATCCCCTCATTAAACCAAAAGAGAGAAACTAGTTTAATGCAGTTTCATCACCTAAGGCCAGAAGAAACTGTTATGTTGGAGCTGTCTGAACACCATAAGGCTATTGAGATTCATATCAGCTCAAAAGAGACCGTTCAGGGTACGAGCTGTAGCGTGTGTGTGTGTGTGTGTGTGTGTGTGTGTGTGTGTGTGTGTGTGTGTGTGTGTGTGTGTGTGTGTGTGTGTGTGTGTGTGTGTGTGTGTGTGTGTGTGTGTGTGTGTGTGTGTGTGTGTGTGTGTGTGTGTGTGTGTGTGTGTGTGTGTGTGTGTGTGTGTGTGTGTAGGGAGGGGCTGGGACTGTAGCAGAGCAGCTCGGGTACAGGCGGGGATGAGATTAATCCACACAGAGCCAGTTGGGGTCCCCCCCTGTTTCAGAGCCACAGGCAGATAGGCAGGCCTGGAGGGGAGGAACAGACCTCGTTCGGACAGCCATGTGGCGAGGCTGCTGCTCCCAGGACTGACTGGTGCCCTTGGCAGGCTTGCCTGGGCAGGGACAGTGAGAGCGAGCCTGTGGTCCACCAGCCCAGTTACCGAGCAGGGCACAGGGAACAAACACACAGCTCCACCAGCCCAGCCTGCTCTATCCGTTCCCAGCCTGATCCAGCCATGCTCTATACTTCTCCAGCCTTCTCTATCCTTTTCCAACTGCTCTAGCCTGCTCTAGTCTGCCCCATCCTGCTATAGCCTGCTACAGACTTCTCCAGCCTGCTCTAGTCTGCCCCATCCTGCTATAGCCTGCTACAGACTTCTCCAGCCTGCTCTAGTCTGCCCCATCCTGCTATAGCCTGCTACAGACTTCTCCAGCCTGCTCTAGTCTGCCCCATCCTGCTATAGCCTGCTACAGACTTCTCCAGCCTGCTCTAGTCTGCCCCATCCTGCTATAGCCTGCTACAGACTTCTCCAGCCTGCTCTAGTCTGCCCCATCCTGCTATAGCCTACTACAGACTTCTCCAGCCTGCTCTAGTCTGCCCCATCCTGCTATAGCCTGCTACAGACTTCTCCAGCCTGCTCTAGTCTGCCCCATCCTGCTATAGCCTGCTACAGACTTCTCCAGCCTGCTCTAGTCTGCCCCATCCTGCTATAGCCTGCTACAGACTTCTCCAGCCTGCTCTAGTCTGCCCCATCCTGCTATAGCCTGCTACAGACTTCTCCAGCCTGCTCTAGTCTGCCCCATCCTGCTATAGCCTGCTACAGACTTCTCCAGCCTGCTCTAGTCTGCCCCATCCTGCTATAGCCTGCTACAGACTTCTCCAGCCTGCTCTAGTCTGCCCCATCCTGCTATAGCCTGCTACAGACTTCTCCAGCCTGCTCTAGTCTGCCCCATCCTGCTATAGCCTGCTACAGACTTCTCCAGCCTGCTCTACAAACGAATACATACACATAAACGGACAAATAAACATAATGGGCTATAATGTTTATATATACACACACATTTACACAGTGCATTCAGAAAGTATTCAGAACCCTTGACTTTTTCCAAATTTTGTTACGTTACAGCCTTATTCTAAATCTATATTTTTTTATCCTCAGCAATCTACACACAATACCCCATATTGACAAAGCAAAAACAAGCTTTTAGAAATGTTTGCACATTTATAAAACATTTAAAAAACAGTACCTTATTAATATTCAGGCCCTTTGCTATGAGACTCAATATTGAGCTCAGGTGCATCCTGTTTCCTTTGATTATCATTGAGATGTTTCTTCAACTTGATTGGAGTCCACTTGTGGTAAATTCAATTGATTGGATGTGATTTGGAAAGGCACACACCTGTCTATATAAGGTACCACAGTTGACAGTGCATGTCATAGAAAAAAAACAAGCCATGAGCTCGAAGGTATTGTCTGTAGAGCTCCGAGACATGATTGTGTCGAGGCACAGATCTGGGGAAGGGTATCAAAACATTTATGCAGAGTTTGCCTAAAGGCCACTAAAGACTCTCAGACCATGAGAAACAAAATTCTCTGGTCTGATGAAACCAAGATTTAACTATTTGGCCTGAATGCCAAGTGTCACGTCTGGAGGAGACCTGGCACCATCCCTATGGTGAAGCATGGTGGTGGCAGCATCCTGCTGTGGGGATGTTTTTCAGTGGCAGGGACTGGGAGACTAGTCAGGATTGAGGCAAAGATGAACAGAGCAAAGTACAGAGAGATACTTGATGAAAATCTGTTCCAAAGTGATCGGTAACTCAGAATGGGGGCGAAGGTTCACCTTCCAAAAAGACAACGACCCTAAACCCAAACCCACAGCCAATACAATGCAGGAGTGGCTTCGGGACAAGTCTCTGAATGTCCTTGAATGACCCAGCCAGAGCTCGGACATTAACCTCTCTGGGAAGACCTGAAAATAGCTGTGCAGCAACGCTCCCCATCCAACCTGGCAGAGCTTGAGAGGATGTGCAAAGAAGTAAAGGATACACTCTCCAATTAAAGGTGTGCCAAGCTTGTAGCGTCATACCCAAAAATGTGCTTCAACAAAGTACTGAGAAAAGGGTCTGAATACGTATGTAAATGTGATATTTCAGTATTTATTTATTTTTTGCAAAGATTTCTAAATAGCTGTTTTTGCTTTATGGGGTATGGGGTATTGTGTGTAGATTTGTGAGGAAAAAAAATATTTAATGCATTTTTGAATAAGGCTGTTAACATAACAAAATGTGGCACAAGTCATGTGGCCTGAACTTTCTGAATGCACTGTAAATGAGGAAACCAAACAATTTCATATATTTTTATTACCAGTATTTATTTTCATTATTAAATGATTTGGTTATATGTTCCCAATCTTTTTAACCTTCTAATTTTTAAACCTTCTAAAGACAAACATGCATTTAAAACTTTGAAAAGATGTCACTGAGTTACAATTTAAATAATTAAAAGGTAAGCTAAACCTGAAGGAGAGAATTTGGCAAAACAAAATTATTATCAAAAATCCTTTCATACAAAGATGGCAAATAAAACATATTTTACACATGAACAAAATAAAAAAACTATCTAAGTGTTTATTTTTTTTTAAATCTGCTATTCTCTTTCCCTCTTTACAATCCCAGCTACTTTGCATCTCTGGAACTGAGTGGTAGTGTGTTCTGTTATTTTTACACCAGTGCGGCGATATAGATTTCCTGGTTTCCCAGCCACCTTCTTCCAACCTCACCCATCTGCCACCATCTGCCTCTATTTAGCACATACTTTTTTTGCAATCACACACTCTGAAAAATAACCAACACTGAAATAATCCCCTGGCACAGAGGATGGCCTTAGCAAAACAACATGTACCGCCAAATTGTCCTCCATACTTTTTCAAGTGGGATCTATGCCCCCCTCTCCGCCCCCAACCCTCTATCCCCTGTCTTTCACCCCCCACCCCACCCACAGTCCTCACTCCTACGCACACCATAAATATGAATGTATCGTAATGTTTTTCAAATGTATAACTGCCTTAACTTTGCTGGACCCCAGGGAGACGAGCTGCTGCCTTTGCAGCAGCTAATGGGGATTCATAATAAATACAAATGTATTGTAGCCACGTCCCTGTAAAGGACAACTGTTTCTAACTGTTGGATGGAGACAGTAAGACCTGAGAATATAACATTGGTTATGTTAAAGCATTGGTTAGATATTTTTTTCTTAAATGTAATCTTCTATGGGGTTTTTTTACATTCAAAAAGGACAGAAAAATACTTGTTTTGTAGTGGACATCCACTTTACTGTTAATCACCAGAATATAGCAGCTCATTACTGAACATTACAGTGACTACATAAAGCTAGAATCCAGCAGAGCTAGAATCCTCTATTTTGGTGAAAAGCTGAGGGATGGGCCTGGGAACGGTGTTTGAGATAACTACATTCCTCGATTTCATCCTAAAACTTCACACATCTACTTGTTTGTCAGCCTGGTTCCAGGGAGAGTCTCCGATAGAGCAGGTGTGGTGTTTCCATTATCCTCACTGAGCGGCAGTGAGTCCCAATGGCATCATTAGCTATACGACTCTGCCATGAGGATGACGTAAACCTGCTGCCATAGCTGCATGTATTATCTGGCAGATGAATCTCAAAACAATGGCCATAAATAGGCTCCAATATGCCTACAGACTCTGGTTGTTGTAGTCGCTGTATGATGTTCAGTTCTACATCTAAGTGAACTGGATAACGATGTAGACCGTGCTTGGGTGATTTTTGTACTGTGTCAGGGGCTTGAAGGGGTGAATATACCGGACAGGTAATGTGTGTTTAGAGGGTCAGTACTGTACCTCTGGAGCACCACAGAAAGTCTTCATAGTAGCAGCATCTGTGATTCCTTGCAGGGCCCAAAGTCTGCAATCTTGACATTTTTGTCTAGCGTTAGGTTCTCCAGCTGCAGGAGGAAGGGAGAGAGAACTACTTTTTTACCTTGCTGCACTCAGCAAAAATCACACCGAAAGCACTGAGGACAAAGCCTGAGGTGGGACAGAACAATGAAACAAGGTCAGACAAGCCCTACAGTGCAACCCAGTTACAAAAACAGGCTTCTAAAAGGATGTACTGTAAACTCACCGCCTCTGACACAATCCGGAACGCTGAGCTGCACAAGAGAAGGCAGTCTGTGATTCCGCTCTATGTCCCTCAAGTTTTTTGAATCATTTCAAGAACACAGGAGAATCAATGTGCTGTGGAGACACTTCACTCTACATTGTGAGGGAAGTTGAATATTCAGACCAGAGCAACATTTATTTAAAAGGAGGAAAGCGAACAAGTCTCCTTCTTGTCCACAGTTCCTAGCAGATGAAGGGAAAGAAACCTCAAGCTCGTCAACCAGTTAACCTTTTAATTGTAATGGCAAATGCTTAATTTTTCATATCATCTTTCACAGCTGAGAGAGTTTTGATGTTTTCTAAAAAGCCCCTCACTTCCAAAACTGAAAACTCTGGAGCTTTTAATTACTTATAGTATATTCCCCAAATCCCACTCACATAGGATAAAGGGCCACGTTATGGGGGAAACAACAACCTCCCAAATATCTGATTGCTTCCCCCATTCTTTTGTTTACCTTGAGATCCCATTACACAATCTCAGGTAGACCAGACTATTTCAGCACTGTAGAAACTCATGCGGTCCTCAGAGAACACCTGCTCTCTCGACAAATGGAAAAACAGCTGCAGAATAAACAGCAGGGACAGGATTGCAATAATTACTGATTTATTGAAGGAAATTAACACAACACAAACTGCCTCCCATCGCCATATTGAGATAATAGATGGTGAGGCCCTTGGAGGACGCCCGGCGAACCTAGACAGCAGCTGGCGCATCATCCCCGGCTCTCCACCGGGTAGTCGGCACGGCCTGTTAAATCAGCCTTTTAATCAATGCACCAATCTTGTTAAAGGCAGTCGTGCCGTTCATGCGCTAACATCCCTTTTAAGAGGACGGGGCCAGGCGGACATTTTCGGCATCTTTTCATTTTTTAAAGAGTGAGTATGCCTCTCTCCCTCTCTCCCTCTCTCAAAGGTCAAGGCTCTCTGTCATTTCTCTGCCGTCCCCCTCCCAGCTCCTCTTGTACAAATTACCCAGGAGGACACGGGGCGGGACATTTTCCATTCATTTTTGAGGGAGGTTTGCATATGGCTGCTGGGGACCGCTAACAACTAACGGAATGCCTGATGGGAGGGGAAGTAGGGGGGGGTGGACGAGAGGTGGGAAGGGGAGGTGGGGAGGTGGAGAGGTGGGGAGTTAGTGGCTGAGAGGGGAGGGGAGGTGGGGGGGTAGAGGGGGACTATGGATGAGGACAGGTGGGCATCAGAACATTGGCAGCTGTGAATGCGGCAAGGAGGTTTGTAAAGAGGAGTGAGGGGGCAGACAGACAGATCAGCCCACTGAGGTGAGATGGTTCTGGGTTGAAGCTGGCTGGACTGACAGAGGGAGCAGGTGATGTTTAGACTGAGGGAATGAACACAAGATTGCAAAGCATCCCGATTAAAAATGCTGGAAATTGACATTTTTGCGAATCCAAACTCATCTCAGAATGTCATTTCGGTAATATACCCACAGGTGTGTTCAAATGGACATAAACTGGGAAAAGGCTTGGAATGGTGACAGGTGGAGACCAGTGTTCTGGCAGTGGAAATAAGCTACTTTACCTGAGAAAAATACTGTGGGAGCTATAGAAGTACTGTATTAGACTAGGATACATACATACATACTGTACATAGAATGCTCATTGGTCAGTCTGATTAGAATAATAAAGAATAATCCTGCATACTCGAAAGTAAAACATAAATCTGACATTTCACAGACAGGACCTACACAGGTATCAACATAATGTTGATGATGTACACTCACTCTATAACTGATCAAGTCTTTGCATTATTCATGACATAATGTGCTGTACACCTCTGTGTGCGAGTAACTTTCCGTTAGAGTGGTGTTACTGTGCTGTGCACCCCAGGCTTGTGGGGCTGAGTAAGCACACACGACAGACAGACAGACAGACAGACAGACAGACAGACAGACAGACAGACAGACAGACAGACAGACAGACAGACAGACAGACAGACAGACAGACAGACAGACAGACACCTGACCACTGTGACTGATTCAAACTTAAGGACAGCTTTGACTATGTTCAGACTCAGTGAGCATAGCCTTGCTATTGAGAAAGGCCGCCATAGGCAAACCTGGCTCTCGAGAGAAGACAGGCTATGTGCACACTGCCCACAAAATGAGGTGGAAACTGAGCTGCACTTCCTAACCTCCAGCCAAATGTATGACCATATTAGAGACACATATTTCCCGCAGATTACACAAACCAACAAAATTATTTGAAAACAAGCCCAATTTTGATAAACTCCCATATAAATTAGGCGAAATACCACAGTGTGCCATTACAGCAGTAAGATGTGTGACCTGTTACCACAAGAAAAGGGCAACCAGTGAAGAACAAACACCATTGTAAATACAACCCATATTTATGTTTATTTATTTAGCCTTTTTTACTTTCACTTTTTGCACATCGTTACAACACTGTGCATAGCCATAATATGACATTTGACATGTATATTCCTTTGAATCTTTTGTGAGTATAATGTTTCTGTTAATTTCTGATTGTTTATTTCACTTTTGTTTATTATCTATTTCAGTTGCTTTGGCAATGTAAACATATGTCCTTTGAATTGAATTGAAAAATAGAGAGCGAGATAGGGTCATGAGCAGATCAACATTTTTCTAAAAAAAAAATAGATTGAGATTTGGACATAAACAGGATACTACCATCCACAACATTACCTTCACTTCAAATCAAAACTCCAAACCTACAACCTGATTTTTGACACAATTACCTGTAAGGATTCTTGCTGACAAGGATTCTTACTGCCAAGGATTTTTATTGCCAAGGATTCTTACTACAAGGACTATCCAGCAAAATGTCTGACAAATCAACAATTCTTACTGCTAAGAATTCTTACTGCCAATGATTCTCACTGCCAGGGATTCTTACTGCCAAGGATTTGTACTGCTAAGGATTCTTACTGCCAAGGATTCTTACTGCCAAAATGTCTTTCTGCCAAGGATTCTTACTGCCAAGGATTCTTATTGCCAAGGATTCTTACTGCCAAAATGTCTTTCTGCCAAGGATTCTTACTGCCAAGGATTCTTACTACCAAGGATTCTTACTGCTAAGAATTTTACTGCCAAGGATTCTTACTACCAAGAATTCTTAATACCAAGGATTTTACTGCCAAGGATTCTTACTACCAAGAATTCTTAATACCAAGGATTTTACTGACAAGGATTCTTACTGCCAAAGATTCTTACTGCCAAGGATTCTTATTGCCAAGGATTCTTACTGCCAAGGATTCTTACTGCCAAAATGTCTTTCTGCCAAGGATTCTTATTGCCAAGGATTCTTACTGCCAAGGATTCTTACTGCCAAAATGTCTTTCTGCCAAGGATTCTTACTACCAAGGATTCTTACTGCTAAGAATTTTACTGCCAAGGATTCTTACTACCAAGAATTCTTAATACCAAGGATTTTACTGACAAGGATTCTTACTGCCAAGGATCCTTACTGCCAAGAATCCTCACTGCCAAGGATCTTTACTGACAAGGACTATCCAGCAAACTTTCTGACAAACCAACAAGCCGCAAAACGGATTAAGTAATGTTCAGTCTGAAGTTACTTCTAAAGTCTAGCAGGAAAAGAACATTACAATAATCTCTAGATATTTTACTTTATGAAGACTGAATGCTAACTTAAAAGGCTACCAAGCTTGCTAGCAAAGAACAAACCCGACTGCAACTTCAATTGGCACTGAGGTGTGAAGTGAGAGGTGGGAAAGCCATTAAGCACAAGAATGAGAGCAGAGTTCCTCCATGACCCAAATGCAGAGGCCTCTTTGGCCCCCTGCTCCATGGCTTCCCCTGTGCAGAGGTCACCACAGTACAGTACCCATTGGATCTAAAAAAAAATGACAAGGCACAGATAGAGTACAAAGAGAAGCTCCTCATGGAAATTCTAGAGACACTTTTTTTCTGACTGCTACAAACATGGAAACGTTAGCAACTTAATCTTCCAAACAGACCAACACTGGGCATGGCACAATTTTATAAGAGCAACTACCCCTCTTTCAAGAGAGAAGGTATTGGCGGAGGGTGGAAATTCTGAATAGTGGAAAACGGGGATCCTGAGACTGAGACACCCTCTGTCAACCTGTACAAGAATGGAACAGTGGTGGTGCAGGGCAACTTCAAACACATCCAACAGGGCTTCCACAGAACCAAAGAGAGAGCACGGCAGTAGAAGCTCTCTCTTTGTGATGACTCCCCCTCCTAAGCGAGTCTGATCAGACCTCCTCTTCAAACTGCTCTGTAAAGGAGGAGAATCATCCTCCTAGCACTGAACACACCCAGGTCTCACAACTGCACTGCTCCTCCATTGTTGAGAGAGATGATGGAGCTCAGAGAGCTAGTCCACACACTCCAGATAGAACAGACCCATAAAACAGACCAGCAGAACAACACGCCCACAACAGGACCCGAAGGGCTGAAGGGTGGAGATAGACGGCTGTCTGAGAGAGCTGGCTGCTCTCCGGACTGAGGTGAGAGAACACAAGGAGGAGAGAGGAACACACAGCCCAGCTAACAGCAATGCAGTAGGAGGTGAGAATGCTATGGTGTGACAATGAACCACTCATGAGAGTGCTGGCCATCCACCCAGAGAAGCCAACAGAACAGCCCACTTCAGACCCCGAACACATCCTTAACACCATAGCGGGACACACAAGACAGGTTCCACCAAGCAAGCAGACTGGCACCCTTCCTGTCAGCCCACTAGATAGCTCTCCTGACAACACCCCTACACCCACTGGGGACACACAAAAGCCAAAAATGATGCTTCTCATTGACTCAAATTGGAAATACATAATTGAGAAAAGAAATTTTCCAAAACACAAAGTGGTTAAACTGTGGTGTCCAGACACTAGGCATGCCCTGGAGCTGATGTCAGAGGACCGACTAGGGTCGCCCTGCCACATCATAATTCACACAGGCACAAACGATCTGAGGGCCCAGCAGGAAATGGTGGCCATAGCACTCCAGGGAGTGATTGAAAAAGCTTCTTCCTCATTCCCTAACTCGAGAGTGGTCATCTTTGGTATAGAGCAGACCAAACCCACTATTCAATTAATCAGAAAAAAAGGATATCATCTCAACAGAGAAAAATGTCCATCTGTGTGCTACCTATATACCCCAAATAGAATATACTATAACATTGACATTTTCTCGATCCTATAGGGGGATATCAACAATTTTCCTAAATGCCAGAACTGGACAAGAACCCAACATTCTCAGCACCCAGGGGGACAAACACCTAACTGGAGGTGACAGAATTCCCTCCCCTATATATGTCCCTCTACGACAAAACAACCAACAAAAATGGGTCATAACTCCTGCAGCTCTGCCGCATGCTGGGTATGTACATAGTCAAATGTAGGTCTCGAGGAGACTCCTACGATAGGTACACCTACAGCTCATCCCTTGGCTGTAGTACTGTAGATTACTTTATCACCAACCTCAACCCAGTGTCTCTCAGAGCGTTCCTGACATCCCTATCAGACCACAGCAAAATCACAGTCTACTTGAACAGAGCAATACTCAATCATGAGGCAACAAAGCCGAACATGATGCATACTATAAAACAATGCTATAGAATGAAAGAAAGTAGTGTAGAAACCTACCAGAAAACAATGAGGCAACAACAAATTCAATCCCTTTTAGACAACTTCCTGGATAAAACATTTCACTGTAATAGTGAAGGTGTAAACTTGGCAGTAGATAACCTAAACACTATATTTGACCTCTCAGCTTCCCTATCAAATCTAAATATTTCAACCAGACTACCTAAGACAATTAACAACAATAATAAATGGTTTGATGAAGAAGGTACCATTCTGGACAGGTTGCTCAAGAAATTGAGGAACCTATCCGACCAAAAACATACACGGAACAAAAATATAACGCAACATGCTATTTCACAGATTTTACTGAGTTACAGTTCATATAAGGAAATCAGTTCATTTATATAAATTCTTTAGGCTGTAGTCTATGGATTTCACATGACTGGGAGTACAGATATGCATCTTTGGTCACAGATACCTTAGAGAAAAGGTAGGGGCATGGATCAAAACCAGTCAGTATCTGGAACGACCACCATTTGCCTCATGCAGCGCAACACATCTGCTTTGAATAGAGTTGATCAGGCTGTTGATTATGGCCTGTGGAATGTTGTCCCCCTCCTCTTCAATGGCTGTGTGAAGTTACTGGATATTGGCTGGAACTAGAACACACTGTCGTACACATCGATCCAGAGCATCCCAAAAACCCTCAATAGGTGACATGTCTGGTGAGTATGCAGGCCATGGAAAAACTGGGACATTTTCAGCTACCAGGAATAATGTACAGATCCTTGCGACATGGGGCCGTGCATTATCATTCCAAATTCTCTAAAATGACGTCGGAGGCGGCTTATGGTAGAGGATTTAACAATAAATTCTCTGGCAACCTCTGGTGGACATTCCTGCAGTCAGCATGCCAAATGCTTCCCTAAAAACTTGTGGCATTGTGTTGTGTGACAAAACTGCACATTTTAGAGTGGCCTTTTATTGGGGCGGCAGGGTAGCCTAGTGGTTAGAGCGTTGGACTAGTAACCGGAAGGTTGCAAGTTCAAACCCCCGAGCTGACAAGGTACAAATCTGTTGTTCTGCCCCTGAACAGGCAGTTAACCCACTGTTCCTAGGCCGTCATTGAAAATAAGAATTTGTTCTTAACTGACTTGCCTAGTTAAATAAAGGTAAAATAAAAATAATTTAAAAAAATAATGATTGTCTCCAGCACAAGGTGTAATTTAATAAGCTTCTTGATATGCCACACCTGTCAGGAGGACAGATTATCTTGGCAAATGAGAAATGCTCACTAACAGGGATGTAAAAAAAAGTGTACACAACATTTTAGAGAAATACCATTTTTGTGCATATTGAGCATTTCTGGGATCTTTTATTTCAGCTCATGAAACATGGGACCAACACTTTACATGTTGTATTTATATTTTTATTCAGTGTAGATACCCAGAAAACCTTACCCTACTCTAAAACAGTACAGAAATACACTAAGAAGGAACAGCACGTCAGAACTCACGTCAATGAAGTTGGAAAATCCATAGAATCTAACACTTCTGGCAAAATTGGAACACACTAACAAACAACAACACAAAGAGTTATCTATCCAACACGGAAATGTATGGACAAACCACTTCTCCAATATTTTGGGCCCTATAACAAAGAACAAACAACAAAAACATATACATGAGCAATAAACTATCTTAAAATCAGCTATTAAAGACTACCAGAACCCACTGGATTCTCCAATTACATTGAATGAACTACAGGACAAAATACAAACCCTCCAACCCCCCCAAAAAGCTTGTGGTGTTGATGGTATCCTAAATTAAATGATAAAATATACAGACCACAAATTCCAATTGGGTATACTTAAAATCTTTAACATCATCCTCAATGCTGGCATCTTCCCCAATATTTGAACCAAGGACTGATTACCCCAAACCACAAAAGTGGAGACAAATTCAACCCCAATAACTGCTGTGGGATATGCGTCAACAGCAACCTTGGAAAATCCTCTGCATTATCACTAACAGCAGACTCGTACATTTCCTCAGTAAAAACAATGTATTGAGCAAATTACCGTATGACAGACAATGTATTCATCCTGCACACCCTAATTAGTAACCGGAAGGTTGCAAGTTCAAATGCCCGAGCTGACAAGGTACAAATCTGTCGTTCTGCTCCTGAACAGGCAGTTAACCCACTGTTCCTAGGCTGTCATTGAAAATAAGAATTTGTTCTTTAACTGACTTGCCTAGTAAAATAATGGTAAAATAAAAAATAAAAAAAATTGACAAACAAACAAACCAAAACGAAGGCAAGTCATGCTTTGTTGATTTCAAAATAGCGAATGACTCAGTTTGGCATGGGAGCCTACTGTATATATTGACAGAAAGCAGTGTTCGGGGAGAAAACATACGACATGTACACAAACAAGTGTTGGTTGAAATTGGCAAAATAGCACACTGATTTCTTTCCATAGGGAATCTTGAGCCCCACCGTCATCAACATTTATTTCAACAAATTGGCGAGGGCTCTAAAACAGTCTGCAGCACCCGGCCTCACCCTACTAGAATCTGAAGTCAAATGTCTACTGTTTGCTGATGATCTGGTGCTTCTGTCCCCAATCAAAGATGGCCTACAGCAGCACCTAGATCTTCTGCACAGATCCTGTCAGACCTGGGCCGTGATAGTATTTCTCAGTAAGACAAAAATAATGGTGTTCCAAAAAAGGTCCAGTTGCCAGGACCACAAATACAAATTCTATCTAGACACTGTTGCCCTAGAGCACACCAAGAAGTATACCTACCTCTGACTAAACATCAGCACAGAATGACGCTTCCACAAAGCTATGAACGATCTGAGAGACAAGGCAAGAAGGGCATTCTATGCCATCAAAAGGAACATAAAATTCAACATCCCAAGTGGCTAAAAGTACTTGAATCAATTATAGAACCCATTGCCCTTTTTGGTTGTGAGATCTGTGTTCCGCTCACCAACCAAGAATTCACAAAAAGGACAAACACCAAATTGAGACTCCGCCTGCAGAATTCTACAAAAACATCCTCTTTGTACAAGGTAATACACCAAATAACACATGCAGAGCAGAATTAGGACAATTCCAGGTAATTATCAAAATCCAGAAAAGAGCAATTCAACCCTACAACCACCTAAAAGGAAGACATTCTCAAACCTTCCATAAAGCCATCACCAACAGAGAGATGAACCTGGAGAAGACTCCCCTCTGGTACTGGGGCTCTGCTCACAAACACAAACAGACCCCACAGAGCCCCAGGACAGCAACACAATTAGACTCAACCAAATCACGATTATTACTTGACACATTGGAAAGAATGAACAAAAAAACTGAGTAAACTGGAATGCTATTTGGCCCTAAACGGAGAGTACACATTGGCAGAATACCTGACCACTTAGCAGAGTAAACTGCACAAAAACACAACCATCAGCTTCCACAACCAGAGGAGGGGTTCACACCTAGCACAGAAACACAACCATCAGCTCCACAACCTGAGGAGGGGTTCACACCTAGCACAGAAACACAACCATCAGCTCCATAACCTGAGGAGGGGTTCACACCTAGCACAGAAACACAACCATCAGCTCCACAACCTGAGGAGGGGTTCACACCTAGCACAGAAACACAACCATCAGCTCCACAACCTGAGGAGGGGTTCACACCTAGCACAGAAACACAACCATCAGCTCCACAACCTGAGGAGGGGTTCACACCTAGCACAGAAACACAACCATCAGCTCCACAACCTGAGGAGGGGTTCACACCTAGCACAGAAACACAACCATCAGCTCCATAACCTGAGGAGGGGTTCACACCTAGCACAGAAACACAACCATCAGCTCCACAACCTGAGGAGGGGTTCACACCTAGCACAGAAACACAACCATCAGCTCCACAACCTGAGGAGGGGTTCACACCTAGCACAGAAACACAACCATCAGCTCCACAACCTGAGGAGGGGTTCACACCTAGCACAGAAACACAACCATCAGCTCCATAACCTGAGGAGGGGTTCACACCTAGCACAGAAACACAACCATCAGCTCCACAACCTGAGGAGGAGTTCACACCTAGCACAAAAACACAACCATCAGCTCCATAACCTGAGGAGGGGTTCACACCTAGCACAGAAACACAACCATCAGCTCCACAACCTGAGGAGGGGTTCACACCTAGCACAGAAACACAACCATCAGCTCCATAACCTGAGGAGGGGTTCACACCTAGCACAAAAACACAACCATCAGCTCCATAACCTGAGGAGGGGTTCACAGCTAGCACAGAAACACAACCATCAGCTCCACAACCTGAGGAGGGGTTCACACCTAGCACAAAAACACAACCATCAGCTCCATAACATGAGGAGGGGTTCACACCTAGCACAGAAACACAACCATCAGCTCCACAACCTGAGGAGGGGTTCACACCTAGCACAGAAACACAACCATCAGCTCCATAACCTGAGGAGGGGTTCACACCTAGCACAGAAACACAACCATCAGCTCCATAACATGAGGAGGGGTTCACACCTAGCACAGAAACACAACCATCAGCTCCACAACCTGAGGAGGGGTTCACACCTAGCACAGAAACACAACCATCAGCTCCACAACCTGAGGAGGGGTTCACACCTAGCACAAAAACACAACCATCAGCTCCATAACATGAGGAGGGGTTCACACCTAGCACAGAAACACAACCATCAGCTCCACAACCTGAGGAGGGGTTCACACCTAGCACAGAAACACAACCATCAGCTCCATAACCTGAGGAGGGGTTCACACCTAGCACAGAAACACAACCATCAGCTCCATAACATGAGGAGGGGTTCACACCTAGCACAGAAACACAACCATCAGCTCCACAACCTGAGGAGGGGTTCACACCTAGCACAGAAACACAACCATCAGCTCCATAACCTGAGGAGGGGTTCACACCTAGCACAGAAACACAACCATCAGCTCCATAACCTGAAGAGGGGTTCACACCTAGCACAGAAACACAACCATCAGCTCCATAACCTGAGGAGGGGTTCACACCTAGCACAAAAACACAACCATCAGCTCCACAACCTGAGGAGGGGTTCACACCTAGCACAGAAACACAACCATCAGCTCCACAACCTGAGGAGGGGTTCATACCTAGCACAGAAACACAACCATCAGCTCCATAACCTGAGGAGGGGTTCACACCTAGCACAAAAACACAACCATCAGCTCCATAACCTGAGGAGGGGTTCACACCTAGCACAAAAACACAACCATCAGCTCCATAACCTGAGGAGGGGTTCATACCTAGCACAGAAACACAACCATCAGCTCCATAACCTGAGGAGGGGTTCACACCTAGCACAAAAACACAACCATCAGCTCCATAACCTGAGGAGGGGTTCACACCTAGCACAAAAACACAACCATCAGCTCCATAACCTGAGGAGGGGTTCATACCTAGCACAAAAACACAACCATCAGCTCCATAACCTGAGGAGGGGTTCACACCTAGCACAAAAACACAACCATCAGCTCCATAACCTGAGGAGGGGTTCACACCTAGCACAAAAACACAACCATCAGCTCCACAACATGAGGAGGGGTTCACACCTAGCACAGAAACACAACCATCAGCTCCACAACCTGAGGAGGGGTTCATACCTAGCACAGAAACACAACCATCAGCTCCATAACCTGAAGAGGGGTTCACACCTAGCACAGAAACACAACCATCAGCTCCATAACCTGAGGAGGGGTTCACACCTAGCACAGAAACACAACCATCAGCTCCATAACCTGAAGAGGGGTTCACACCTAGCACAGAAACACAACCATCAGCTCCATAACCTGAGGAGGGGTTCACACCTAGCACAAAAACACAACCATCAGCTCCACAACATGAGGAGGGGTTCACACCTAGCACAGAAACACAACCATCAGCTCCATAACCTGAAGAGGGGTTCACACCTAGCACAGAAACACAACCATCAGCTCCATAACCTGAGGAGGGGTTCACACCTAGCACAGAAACACAACCATCAGCTCCACAACCTGAGGAGGGGTTCACACCTAGCACAGAAACACAACCATCAGCTCCATAACATGAGGAGGGGTTCACACCTAGCACAGAAACACAACCATCAGCTCCACAACCTGAGGAGGGGTTCACACCTAGCACAGAAACACAACCATCAGCTCCATAACCTGAGGAGGGGTTCACACCTAGCACAAAAACACAACCATCAGCTCCATAACATGAGGAGGGGTTCACACCTAGCACAAAAACACAACCATCAGCTCCACAACCTGAGGAGGAGTTCACACCTAGCACAGAAACACAACCATCAGCTCCACAACCTGAGGAGGGGTTCACACCTAGCACAAAAACACAACCATCAGCTCCACAACCTGAGGAGGGGTTCACACCTAGCACAAAAACACAACCATCAGCTCCATAACCTGAGGAGGGGTTCACACCTAGCACAGAAACACAACCATCAGCTCCATAACCTGAGGAGGGGTTCACACCTAGCACAGAAACACAACCATCAGCTCCACAACCTGAGGAGGGGTTCACACCTAGCACAGAAACACAACCATCAGCTCCATAACCTGAGGAGGGGTTCACACCTAGCACAAAAACACAACCATCAGCTCCACAACCTGAGGAGGGGTTCACACCTAGCACAAAAACACAACCATCAGCTCCATAACATGAGGAGGGGTTCACACCTAGCACAGAAACACAACCATCAGCTCCACAACCTGAGGAGGAGTTCACACCTAGCACAAAAACTCAACCATCAGCTCCATAACCTGAGGAGGGGTTCACACCTAGCACAAAAACACAACCATCAGCTCCATAACCTGAAGAGGGGTTCACACCTAGCACAGAAACACAACCATCAGCTCCATAACCTGAGGAGGGGTTCACACCTAGCACAAAAACACAACCATCAGCTCCATAACCTGAGGAGGGGTTCACACCTAGCACAGAAACACAACCATCAGCTCCATAACCTGAAGAGGGGTTCACACCTAGCACAGAAACACAACCATCAGCTCCATAACCTGAGGAGGGGTTCACACCTAGCACAAAAACACAACCATCAGCTCCACAACCTGAGGAGGGGTTCACACCTAGCACAGAAACACAACCATCAGCTCCACAACCTGAGGAGGGGTTCATACCTAGCACAGAAACACAACCATCAGCTCCATAACCTGAGGAGGGGTTCACACCTAGCACAAAAACACAACCATCAGCTCCATAACCTGAGGAGGGGTTCACACCTAGCACAAAAACACAACCATCAGCTCCATAACCTGAGGAGGGGTTCATACCTAGCACAGAAACACAACCATCAGCTCCATAACCTGAGGAGGGGTTCACACCTAGCACAAAAACACAACCATCAGCTCCATAACCTGAGGAGGGGTTCACACCTAGCACAAAAACACAACCATCAGCTCCATAACCTGAGGAGGGGTTCATACCTAGCACAGAAACACAACCATCAGCTCCACAACATGAGGAGGGGTTCACACCTAGCACAGAAACACAACCATCAGCTCCATAACCTGAGGAGGGGTTCACACCTAGCACAGAAACACAACCATCAGCTCCACAACCTGAGGAGGGGTTCACACCTAGCACAGAAACACAACCATCAGCTCCACAACCTGAGGAGGGGTTCACACCTAGCACAAAAACACAACCATCAGCTCCATAACCTGAGGAGGGGTTCACACCTAGCACAGAAACACAACCATCAGCTCCACAACCTGAGGAGGGGTTCACACCTAGCACAGAAACACAACCATCAGCTCCACAACCTGAGGAGGGGTTCATACCTAGCACAGAAACACAACCATCAGCTCCATAACCTGAAGAGGGGTTCACACCTAGCACAAAAACACAACCATCAGCTCCACAACATGAGGAGGGGTTCACACCTAGCACAGAAACACAACCATCAGCTCCATAACCTGAGGAGGGGTTCACACCTTGCACAGAAACACAACCATCAGCTCCATAACCTGAGGAGGGGTTCACACCTAGCACAGAAACACAACCATCAGCTCCATAACATGAGGAGGGGTTCACACCTAGCACAGAAACACAACCATCAGCTCCATAACCTGAGGAGGGGTTCACACCTAGCACAGAAACACAACCATCAGCTCCACAACATGAGGAGGGGTTCACACCTAGCACAGAAACACAACCATCAGCTCCACAACCTGAGGAGGGGTTCACACCTAGCACAAAAACACAACCATCAGCTCCACAACATGAGGAGGGGTTCACACCTAGCACAAAAACACAACCATCAGCTCCATAACCTGAGGAGGGGTTCACACCTAGCACAGAAACACAACCATCAGCTCCATAACCTGAGGAGGGGTTCACACCTAGCACAGAAACACAACCATCAGCTCCACAACCTGAGGAGGGGTTCACACCTAGCACAAAAACACAACCATCAGCTCCACAACCTGAGGAGGGGTTCACACCTAGCACAAAAACACAACCATCAGCTCCATAACCTGAGGAGGGGTTCACACCTAGAACAGAAACACAACCATCAGCTCCATAACCTGAGGAGGGGTTCACACCTTGCACAGAAACACAACCATCAGCTCCATAACCTGAGGAGGGGTTCACACCTAGAACAAATGTCAATTGTTGTTATTTCTCAGTGTGATTTCTATCCAGAGAGTTAAACATTAAACCGAAGAACAGTTGCTCTCTGACTAACAGTTGTGAAAGAACTGAACCAAGGTGCAATGTTACTTTAATGTGATATGAACCTTCATTGTTTTGCCGCGTGTGTGTGTGTGTGTGTGTGTGTGTGTGTGTGTGTGTGTGTGTGTGTGTGTGTGTGTGTGTGTGTGTGTGTGTGTGTGTGTGTGTGTGTGTGTGTGTGTGTGTGTGTGTGTGTGTGTGTGTGTGTGTGTGTGTGTGTGTTGCAGCGAACAACAGCATCTGGAGTGCCACTGAAATTACCTCTTAGTGATGTCTTGTCAACAGATGTAGAGCTAGACTTGGGCTGTTGATTTCTAACACTTTATTCACTGCATTATAATGAGCATCTGGAGCTTCAGGTACATACAGTGTCAACGTGCTGCTAACTGACTGTGATGTCTACCTGAGTGGATTTCACTGTGTGTGTGTGTGTGTGTGTGTGTGTGTGTGTGTGTGTGTGTGTGTGTGTGTGTGTGTGTGTGTGTTATGTGTGTGTGTGTGTGTGTGTGTGTGTGTGTGTGTGTGTGTGTGTGTGTGTGTGTGTGTGTGTGTGTGTGTGTGTGTGTGTGTGTGTGTGTGTGTGTGTGTGTGTGTGTGTGTTGTTCGGTACTCACAGTTAAGAAAGGATGTCTGATGTTTTCTAACACTCTTCTCTCCGTGAGTGTGTGGGCCACTTCATCCTGTGGGGGGAGATAACGTAGTGAAGGGAACTTCAGAGACAGAACAGCATATGAATGTAACAGTCATTTCTGTACTGGGCATCATTCAATTTGCTACCAGTTATTTTTAGTTTGACGGTCAACATGGTGCGAAATGTACCTTTGTAATAATTACTTCTTTCTTTAAAATTGTCATTGCATAATACTTCCTATTAGCCTTCTCTATCTCACTTTAATTACTTTTTCAAAAGTGCCTTTTCCCAGTAGCCGTAGGTAGTCAAAGTCATTGTCTGAAAGAAACCGGTAGAACAGTTTAGTGCAGTTCTAATAATTCTAATTGTTTGTCCGTTTTTGGAGGACCGATGGGGAAGGTAAAACATCATTTAAAAAAAGCTTTACAAAATGATTGTATCCATGTTTCTATATCAGCCAATCAGGATATGTCTCCTGTGGTGTGGTCATCCTTCAGCCAGTGGTTCAGCTGCTTGCATTAATGGAACTAAAGAAGACACTTCGAACCAATGGCTTCTTGCCGCTGACACAATTTGTGTTGCTTTGACTTGTTCTTTTTCTGATCCATGTTTATTTCATTTCATCCCTTAGTGTCACGTTGATATGAATGAGTCGGGAGACAGGCGTAGGAATGCGTAATAGGGTTATTTATTAAGCCCAAATTACAGCGTGCCATGTAAAGGCACGGAGACGAGGACCAAACAAACACGTATACAAAACACAGGGTTGAAATCCAAACAAAAGAGTTTGAGTTTATTTTTTATTTTTACAGGGACAGTGCACATTAATCAACGTTTCAGTAAAAGTGCCGGTTTTAGCCAGCCGGCTAATTTTCAACCGCAGTCCCTGGGCAGGTTATTAAAAACAATTACAATATAGACAATAGCAACATAGAACAAGCAAGACATAGCAACATATGACAAGCAAGACATAGCATACAGACAGAGCAACATAGAACAAAAAGCAGCAAGACAAAATTCATAAAAGCAACAAAGTGTTTCCACACCTCACAAGCTACAGACAACAGACAACATGGAAAGTGGCAACACACAGCTAGGGACCATGTTCACAAATCTGATTGACCTTTAGCCATGTCTTCAAGCATTTTGTGAAATTGTGATATGTGGTGCAGTTATGTGTGTCTGATGGCAGTGTATTCCAGACATGGGAAGCTCTCACAGAGAATGCCGATTTACTAAAGGTGCTTTTCCTTAAGGGAACTATACAGTCACCTCTCATGGCAGACCTTGTGGATCTGCTGCCATATGTCTGGGTTTTCTTTTTAACAAAAATATTGAGTGGAGCGACGAGTACCTAGAATAAATAATACAAGCGCACAATGATTAACACACGGGACGAGACTCGTAATCATCTGCACAATCCACAATGGTACAAAAGCCAAGACACACTGCACAGGTAGTCACATGACCAACGGATATAGTAAAAATAATCGACAGGACAACAGTAAACCAAGGACACACTTATACAATTACTAATCACTAGGAATAGGGGCCAGGTGTGTGTAATGAAAGTTCCGGAGGGATCCGTGACACTCAGGTCCTTGGGTGGGGTGGGATTGGGATGGGGGTTGTAACTTCATTTTGTATGTACGTACAGTTAAAGTTGGAAGTTTACAAACACCTTAGCTAATACATTTAAACTCTCTTTTTCACAATTCCTGACATTTAATTGTGGTAAAAATGCCCTGTCTTAAGTCAGTTAGGATCACCACTCTATTTTAAGAATGTGAAATGTCAGAATAATAGTAGAGAGAGTGATTTATTTCACCTTTTATTTCTTTCATCACATTCCCAGTGGTTCAGAAGTTTACATACACTCCATTAGTATTTGGTAGCATTGCCTTTAAATTGTTTAACTTTGGTCAAGTGTTTCAGGTAGCCTTCCACAAGCTTCCCACAATAAGTTGGGTGAATTTTGGTGTAACTGAGTCAGGTTTGTAGGCCTCCTTGCTCGCACATGCTTTTTCAAAGCCCACACATTTGAGGTCAGGGCTTTGTGATGGCCACTCCAGTACCTTGACTTTGTTGTCCTTAATCCAGAACACATCTCTTTAGGTCCAGAACACACCTCTAGTTAGGTCCAGAACACACCCCTTTAGTTAGGCCCAGAACACACCCCTCTAGTTAGGCCCAGAACATACCCCTCTAGTTAGGTCCAGAACACACCCCTCTAGTTAGGTCCAGAACACACCCCTCTAGTTAGGTCCACAACACACCCTGTAGTGTGGTCCAGAACACACCCCTGTAGTTAGGTCCAGAACACACCCCTGTAGTTAGGTCCAGAACACACCCCTCTAGTTAGGTCCACAACACAACCCTCTAGTTAGGTCCAGAACACACACCTCGAGTTAGGTCCAGAACACACACCTCTAATTCGGTCCAGAATAGACACCTCTACTTAGGTCCAGAACACACACCTCTAATTCGGTCCAGAATAGACACCTCTACTTAGGTACAGAACACACCCCTCTAGTTAGGTCCAGAACACACCCCTCTAGTTAGGTCCAGAACACACCCCTCTAGTTAGGTCCAGAACACACCCCTCTAGTTAGGTCCAGAACACACCCCTCTAGTTAGGTCCAGAACACACCCCTCTAGTTAGGTCCAGAACACACCCCTCTAGTTAGGTCCAGAACACACCCCTCTAGTTAGGTCCAGAACACACCCCTCTAGTTAGGTCCAGAACACACCCCTCTAGTTAGGTCCAGAACACACCCCTCTACAGAACACACCCTCTAGTTAGGTCCAGAACACACCCCTCTAGTTAGGTCCAGAACACACCCCTCTAGTTAGGTCCAGAACACACCCCTCTAGTTAGGTCCAGAACACACCCCTCTAGTTAGGTCCAGAACACACCCCTCTAGTTAGGTCCAGAACACACCCCTCTAGTTAGGTCCAGAACACACCCCTCTAGTTAGGTCCAGAACACACCCTCTAGTTAGGTCCAGAACACACCCCTCTAGTTAGGTCCAGAACACACCCCTCTAGTTAGGTCCAGAACACACCCCTCTAGTTAGGTCCAGAACACACCCCTCTAGTTAGGTCCAGAACACACCCCTCTAGTTAGGTCCAGAACACACCCCTCTAGTTAGGTCCAGAACACACTAGTTAGGTCCAGAACACACCCCTCTAGTTAGGTCCAGAACACACCCCTCTAGTTAGGTCCAGAACACACCCCTCTAGTTAGGTCCAGAACACACCCCTCTAGTTAGGTCCAGAACACACCCCTCTAGTTAGGTCCAGAACACACCCCTCTAGTTAGGTCCAGAACACACCCTCTAGTTAGGTCCAGAACACACCCCTCTAGTTAGGTCCAGAACACACCCCTCTAGTTAGGTCCAGAACACACCCCTCTAGTTAGGTCCAGAACACACCCTCTAGTTAGGTCCAGAACACACCCCTCTAGTTAGGTCCAGAACACACCCCTCTAGTTAGGTCCAGAACACACCCCTCTAGTTAGGTCCAGAACACACCCCTCTAGTTAGGTCCAGAACACACCCCTCTAGTTAGGTCCAGAACACACCCCTCTAGTTAGGTCCAGAACACACCCCTCTAGTTAGGTCCAGAACACACCCCTCTAGTTAGGTCCAGAACACACCCCTCTAGTTAGGTCCAGAACACACCCCCAGAACACACCCCTCTAGTTAGGTCCAGAACACACCCCTCTAGTTAGGTCCAGAACACACCCCTCTAGTTAGGTCCAGAACACACCCCTCTAGTTAGGTCCAGAACACACCCCTCTAGTTAGGTCCAGAACACACCCCTCTAGTTAGGTCCAGAACACACCCCTCTAGTTAGGTCCAGAACACACCCCTCTAGTTAGGTCCAGAACACACCCCTCTAGTTAGGTCCAGAACACACCCCTCTAGTTAGGTCCAGAACACACCCCTCTAGTTAGGTCCAGAACACACCCCTCTAGTTAGGTCCAGAACACACCCCTCTAGTTAGGTCCAGAACACACCCCTCTAGTTAGGTCCAGAACACACCCCTCTAGTTAGGTCCAGAACACACCCCTCTAGTTAGGTCCAGAACACACCCCTCTAGTTAGGTCCAGAACACACCCCTCTAGTTAGGTCCAGAACACACCCCTCTAGTTAGGTCCAGAACACACCCCTCTAGTTAGGTCCAGAACACACCCCTCTAGTAGGTCCAGAACACACCCCTCTAGTTAGGTCCAGAACACACCCCTCTAGTTAGGTCCAGAACACACCCCTCTAGTTAGGTCCAGAACACACCCCTCTAGTTAGGTCCAGAACACACCCCTCTAGTTAGGTCCAGAACACACCCCTCTAGTTAGGTCCAGAACACACCCCTCTAGTTAGGTCCAGAACACACCCCTCTAGTTAGGTCCAGAACACACCCCTCTAGTTAGGTCCAGAACACACCCCTCTAGTTAGGTCCAGAACACACCCCTCTAGTTAGGTCCAGAACACACCCCTCTAGTTAGGTCCAGAACACACCCCTCTAGTTAGGTCCAGAACACACCCCTCTAGTTAGGTCCAGAACACACCCCTCTAGTTAGGTCCAGAACACACCCCTCTAGTTAGGTCCAGAACACACCCCTCTAGTTAGGTCCAGAACACACCCCTCTAGTTAGGTCCAGAACACACCCCTCTAGTTAGGTCCAGAACACACCCCTCTAGTTAGGTCCAGAACACACCCTCTAGTTAGGTCCAGAACACACCCCTAGTTAGGTCCAGAACACACCCCTCTAGTTAGGTCCAGAACACACCCCTCTAGTTAGGTCCAGAACACACCCCTCTAGTTAGGTCCAGAACACACCCCTCTAGTTAGGTCCAGAACACACCCCTCTAGTTAGGTCCAGAACACACCCCTCTAGTTAGGTCCAGAACACACCCCTCTAGTTAGGTCCAGAACACACCCCTCTAGTTAGGTACAGAACACACCCCTCTAGTTAGGTACAGAACACACCCCTCTAGTTAGGTCCAGAACACACCCCTCTAGTTAGGTCCAGAACACACCCCTCTAGTTAGGTACAGAACACACCCCTCTAGTTAGGTCCAGAACACACCCCTCTAGTTAGGTCCAGAACACACCCCTCTTAGTTAGAACACACCCCTCTAGTTAGGTCCAGAACACACCCCTCTAGTTAGGTACAGAACACACCCCTCTAGTTAGGTCCAGAACACACCCCTCTAGTTAGGTACAGAACACACCCCTCTAGTTAGGTCCAGAACACACCCCTCTAGTTAGGTCCAGAACACACCCCCCTAGTTAGGTCCAGAACACACCCCTCTAGTTAGGTCCAGAACACACCCCTCTAGTTAGGTCCAGAACACACCCTCTAGTTAGGTCCAGAACACACCCCTCTAGTTAGGTCCAGAACACACCCCTCTAGTTAGGTCCAGAACACACCCCTCTAGTTAGGTCCAGAACACACCCCTAGTAGAACACACCCCTTAGGTCCAGAACACACCCCTCTAGTTAGGTCCAGAACACACCCCTCTAGTTAGGTCCAGAACACACCCCTCTAGTTAGGTCCAGAACACACCCCTCTACTTAGGTCCAGAACACACCCCTCTAGTTAGGTCCAGAACACACCCCTCTAGTTAGGTCCAGAACACACCCCTCTAGTTAGGTCCAGAACACACCCCTCTAGTTAGGTCCAGAACACACCCCTCTAGTTAGGTCCAGAACACACCCCTCTACTTAGGTCCAGAACAGAAGAACACACCCCTCTAGTTAGGTCCAGAACACACCCCTCTAGTTAGGTCCAGAACACACCCCTCTAGTTAGGTCCAGAACACACCCCTCTAGTTAGGTCAGAACACACCCCTCTAGTTAGGTCCAGAACACACCCCTCTAGTTAGGTCCAGAACACACCCCTCTAGTTAGGTCCAGAACACACCCCTCTAGTTAGGTCCAGAACACACCCCTCTAGTTAGGTCCAGAACACACCCCTCTAGTTAGGTCCAGAACACACCCCTCTAGTTAGGTCCAGAACACACCCCTCTAGTTAGGTCCAGAACACACCCTCTAGTTAGGTCCAGAACACACCCCTCTAGTTAGGTCCAGAACACACCCCTCTAGTTAGGTCCAGAACACACCCCTCTAGTTAGGTCCAGAACACACCCCTCTAGTTAGGTCCAGAACACACCCCTCTAGTTAGGTCCAGAACACACCCCTCTAGTTAGGTCCAGAACACACCCCTCTAGTTAGGTCCAGAACACACCCCTCTAGTTAGGTCCAGAACACACCCCTCTAGTTAGGTCCAGAACACACCCCTCTAGTTAGGTCCAGAACACACCCCTCTAGTTAGGTCCAGAACACACCCCTCTAGTTAGGTCCAGAACACACCCCTCTAGTTAGGTCCAGAACACACCCCTCTAGAACTCTAGGTCCAGAACACACCCTCTAGTTAGAACACACCCCTCTAGTTAGGTCAGAACACACCCCTCTAGTTAGGTCCAGAACACACCCCTCTAGTTAGGTCCAGAACACACCCCTCTAGTTAGGTCCAGAACACACCCCTCTAGTTAGGTCCAGAACACACCCCTCTAGTTAGGTCCAGAACACACCCCTCTAGTTAGGTCCAGAACACACCCCTCTAGTTAGGTCCAGAACACACCCCTCTACTTAGGTCCAGAACACACCCCTCTAGTTAGGTCCAGAACACACCCCTCTAGTTAGGTCCAGAACACACCCCTCTAGTTAGGTCCAGAACACACCCCTCTACTTAGGTCCAGAACACACCCCTCTAGTTAGGTCCAGAACACACCCCTCTACTTAGGTCCAGAACACACCCCTCTAGTTAGGTCCAGAACACACCCCTCTAGTTAGGTCCAGAACACACCCCTCTAGTTAGGTCCAGAACACACCCCTCTACTTAGGTCCAGAACACACCCCTCTAGTTAGGTCCAGAACACACCCCTCTAGTTAGGTCCAGAACACACCCCTCTAGTTAGGTCCAGAACACACCCCTCTACTTAGGTCCAGAACACACCCCTCTAGTTAGGTCCAGAACACACCCCTCTCGTTAGGTCCAGAACACACCCCTCTACTTAGGTCCAGAACACACCCCTCTAGTTAGGTCCAGAACACACCCCTCTAGTTAGGTCCAGAACACACCCCTCTAGTTAGGTCCAGAACACACCCCTCTACTTAGGTCCAGAACACACCCCTCTAGTTAGGTCCAGAACACACCCCTCTCGTTAGGTCCAGAACACACCCCTCTACTTAGGTCCAGAACACACCCCTCTAGTTAGGTCCAGAACACACCCCTCTACTTAGGTCCAGAACACACCCCTCTACTTAGGTCCAGAACACACCCCTCTAGTTAGGTCCAGAACACACCCCTCTAGTTAGGTCCAGAACACACCCCTCTACTTAGGTCCAGAACACACCCCTCTACTTAGGTCCAGAACACACCCCTCTAGTTAGGTCCAGAACACACCCCTCTAGTTAGGTCCAGAACACACCCCTCTACTTAGGTCCAGAACACACCCCTCTAGTTAGGTCCAGAACACACCCCTCTAGTTAGGTCCAGAACACACCCCTCTACTTAGGTCCAGAACACACCCCTCTACTTAGGTCCAGAACACACCCCTCTAGTTAGGTCCAGAACACACCCCTCTAGTTAGGTCCAGAACACACCCCTCTACTTAGGTCCAGAACACACCCCTCTAGTTAGGTCCAGAACACACCCCTCTACTTAGGTCCAGAACACACCCCTCTACTTAGGTCCAGAACACACCCCTCTAGTTAGGTCCAGAACACACCCCTCTAGTTAGGTCCAGAACACACCACTCTACTTAGGTCCAGAACACACCCCTCTAGTTAGGTCCAGAACACACCCCTCTAGTTAGGTCCAGAACACACCCCTCTACTTAGGTCCAGAACACACCCCTCTACTTAGGTCCAGAACACACCCCTCTAGTTAGGTCCAGAACACACCCCTCTAGTTAGGTCCTGAACACACCCCTCTACTTAGGTCCAGAACACACCCCTCTACTTAGGTCCAGAACACACCCCTCTAGTTAGGTCCAGAACACACCCCTCTAGTTAGGTCCAGAACACACCCCTCTACTTAGGTCCAGAACACACCCCTCTAGTTAGGTCCAGAACACACCCCTCTACTTAGGTCCAGAACACACCCCTCTACTTAGGTCCAGAACACACCCCTCTACTTAGGTCCAGAACACACCCCTCTAGTTAGGTCCAGAACACACCCCTCTAGTTAGGTCCAGAACACACCCCTCTAGTTAGGTCCAGAACACACCCCTCTAGTTAGGTCCAGAACACACCCCTCTACTTAGGTCCAGAACACACCCCTCTAGTTAGGTCCAGAACACACCCCTCTAGTTAGGTCCAGAACACACCCCTCTACTTAGGTCCAGAACACACCCCTCTAGTTAGGTCCAGAACACACCCCTCTACTTAGGTACAGAACACACCCCTCTGGTTAGGTCCAGAACACACCCCTCTAGTTAGGTCCAGAACACACCCCTCTAGTTAGGTCCAGAACACACCCCTCTAGTTAGGTCCAGAACACACCCCTCTAGTTAGGTCCAGAACACACCCCTCTAGTTAGGTCCAGAACACACCCCTCTAGTTAGGTCCAGAACACACCCCTCTAGTTAGGTCCAGAACACACCCCTCTAGTTAGGTCCAGAACACACCCCTCTAGTTAGGTCCAGAACACACCCCTCTAGTTAGGTCCAGAACACACCCCTCTAGTTAGGTCCAGAACACACCCCTCTAGTTAGGTCCAGAACATACCCCTCTAGTTAGGTCCAGAACACACCCCTCTAGTTAGGTCCAGAACACACCCCTCTAGTTAGGTACAGAACACACCCCTCTAGTTAGGTACAGAACACACCCCTCTAGTTAGGTCCAGAACACACCCCTCTAGTTAGGTCCAGAACACACCCCTCTAGTTAGGTCCAGAACACACCCCTCTAGTTAGGTCCAGAACACACCCCTCTAGTTAGGTCCAGAACACACCCCTCTAGTTAGGTCCAGAACACACCCCTCTACTTAGGTCCAGAACACACCCCTCTAGTTAGGTCCAGAACACACCCCTCTAGTTAGGTCCAGAACACACACCTCTAGTTAGGTCCAGAACACACCCCTCTAGTTAGGTTAATTGTCTTTACAGTCTATATCAGGGGGTCCAATACAGCTATGGGTGGTTTGGTAAAGAAAATAATACATGATGGATCCCAAAATGATGGATAGAGGTCTATTTGTTGAACATTTTGATAGCGATGAAATATTACACATTTTCAGTGCGGCCATCCAGAGCTCGTTGAAGACAGAATGCGGCCCCGGGAGCAAAATGAGTTTAACACCCCTAGTCTATATAGTGGTCTGGTTATCCCCTGTCCACTTATTTTATTTTTATTTTTATTATTTACAATGACAGCCTAACAAAGGGCAAACGGCCTCCTGTGGGGAAGGGGGCTGGGATTCAAAATAATAAAATGTTTAAAATAATATAGAACAATACACACATCACAACAAGAGAGACAACACGACACTACATAAAGAGCGACCTATAAGACAACAACATAGCAAGGCAGCAACACATGACAAAGTATGGTAGCAACACAACCTGACAACAACATGGTAGCAACACAACATGACAGCAGCACAACATGGAAGCAGCACAAAACATGGTATAAACATTATTGGGCACAGAAATAGCACAAGGCAAGAAGGTAGAGACAACAATACATCACGCAAAGCAGCCACAACTGTCAGTAAGAGTGTCCATGATTGTGTCTTTGAATGAAGAGATAAAACTGTCCAGTTTGAGTGTTTGTTGCAGCTCGTTCCATTCGCTAGCTGCAGCAAACTGAAAAGACAAGTGACCCAGGGATGTGTGTGCTTTGGGGACCTTTAACAGAATGTGACTGGCAGAACAGGTGTTGAAGGTGGAGGAAGAGGGCTGCAGTAGGTATCTCAGATAGGGGGAGTGAGGCCTAAGAGGGTTTTATAAATAAGCATCAACCAGTAGGTCTTGTGACGGGTATACAGAGATGACCAGTTTACAGAGGAGGATAGAGTAGAGTGATGTGTCCTATAAGAACAAACAATATTTAAATCAATTTTGAATTCAGGCTGTAACACAACAAAATGTGGAATAAGTCAATGGGTATGAATATTTTCTGAAAGCACTGTACACCTCTAGAGCTTCAAATGCAGGAATTAGTCTGGAGTATGGATAACCTCTTTAAGCTCATACCATACAGCACCTGTAACACAGACACATGAACAAACTTCTGCACTGTAACGGTGATATTTCACAATGAAATGTAGCTACTGTTTAATGTCTAATGTGACAACATTATGCATAATCAAGTTTCAAGTTTTAATGTCACGTGCAGAAGTACAGTGGAATAACTTTCTTGCAAGTTCTAAACCCAACAATGCAGTAATCAATATCAATATAGCACAAAATATAAGGTAGATTTGTGGGGGATAAAACCATTTGAGAACACAATAACATTATGCTAAGTTAAAAAATGATCTATAGACAGTGCAAATGATTCATTACACCTTCACAATGGGGTAAAAATGAGACATACAACAAAGGCTAATCTATACAATCATCTATGTAATCGTTGATCAGTCACAAAACAAATGTTCACACATCAGGTTGTTGTAACGGGATTCTTCTGGTGAAGGAGAGGCGGACCAAAATGCAGCGTGGTTATCTTTATACATCTTTAATCAAGATGATAACGAATAATTACAAAAAACATAACGTGAAAAACCAAAACAGCCCTATCTGGTGCAAACAAACACAGAGACAGAAACAATCACCCACAAAACGCAACACCAAACACCAAACAGACTACCTAAATATGGCTCCCAATCAGAGACGATGACTAACACCTGCCTCTGATTGATAACCATATCAGGCCCAAACACAGAAACAGTGACTGTTTCGGTTGTCACTTTTGTTGTTTTGTATTTTGTAGTGTTCTTGTTTATTGTCATTATTAAAGATGTTGAACACTAACCACGCTGCATTTTGGTCCTCCTCTCCTTCGACGGAAGAAAACGTAACAGTTCTGAAGTGCCTCTCCCATATCCGAGAGATATAAGAAAGATCAGGAAACATTTTTTTATCATATTTTTACATTTTTTTTTGATGCCATTTATTGAGGCTGCAGCTTTAACTGTAATTATCTTCCCCTCAATCCCCTGACCTGTCTATTGAGGCTGCAGCTCTAACTGTAATTATCTTCCCCTCAATCCCCTGACCTGTCTATTGAGGCTGCAGCTCTAACTGGAATTATCTTCCCCTCAATCCCTCACCTGTCTATTGAGGCTGCAGCTCTAACTGTAATTATCTTCCCCTCAATCCCCTGACCTGTCTATTGAGGCTGCAGCTCTAACTGGAATTATCTTCCCCTCAATCCCCTGACCTGTCTATTGAGGCTGCAGCTCTAACTGGAATTATCTTCCCCTCAATCCCTCACCTGTCTATTGAGGCTGCAGCTCTAACTGTAATTATCTTCCCCTCAATCCCCTGACCTGTCTATTGAGGCTGCAGCTCTAACTGTAATTATCTTCCCCTCAATCCCCTGACCTGTCTATTGAGGCTGCAGCTCTAACTGGAATTATCTTCCCCTCAATCCCTGACCTGTCTATTGAGGCTGCAGCTCTAACTGTAATTATCTTCCCCTCAATCCCCTGACCTGTCTATTGAGGCTGCAGCTCTAACTGGAATTATCTTCCCCTCAATCCCCTGACCTGTCTATTGAGGCTGCAGCTCTAACTGGAATTATCTTCCCCTCAATCCCTCACCTGTCTATTGAGGCTGCAGCTCTAACTGTAATTATCTTCCTCTCAATCCCTGACCTGTCTATTGAGGCTGCAGCTCTAACTGGAATTATCTTCCCCTCAATCCCCTGACCTGTCTATTGAGGCTGCAGCTCTAACTGTAATTATCTTCCCCTCAATCCCCTGACCTGTCTATTGAGGCTGCAGCTCTAACTGTAATTATCTTCCCCTCAATCCCCTGACCTGTCTATTGAGGCTGCAGCTCTAACTGGAATTATCTTCCCCTCAATCCCTGACCTGTCTATTGAGGCTGCAGCTCTAACTGTAATTATCTTCCCCTCAATCCCCTGACCTGTCTATTGAGGCTGCAGCTCTAACTGGAATTATCTTCCCCTCAATCCCCTGACCTGTCTATTGAGGCTGCAGCTCTAACTGGAATTATCTTCCCCTCAATCCCTCACCTGTCTATTGAGGCTGCAGCTCTAACTGTAATTATCTTCCTCTCAATCCCTGACCTGTCTATTGAGGCTGCAGCTCTAACTGGAATTATCTTCCCCTCAATCCCCTGACCTGTCTATTGAGGCTGCAGCTCTAACTGGAATTATCTTCCCCTCAATCCCTGACCTGTCTATTGAGGCTGCAGCTCTAACTGTAATTATCTTCCCTCAATCCCCTGACCTGTCTATTGAGGCTGCAGCTCTAACTGGAATTATCTTCCCCTCAATCCCCTGACCTGTCTATTGAGGCTGCAGCTCTAACTGTAATTATCTTCCCCTCAATCCCTCACCTGTCTATTGAGGCTGCAGCTCTAACTGGAATTATCTTCCCCTCAATCCCCTGACCTGTCTATTGAGGCTGCAGCTCTAACTGGAATTATCTTCCCCTCAATCCCCTGACCTGTCTATTGAGGCTGCAGCTCTAACTGGAATTATCTTCCCCTCAATCCCCTGACCTGTCTATTGAGGCTGCAGCTCTAACTGTAATTATCTTCCCCTCAATCCCCTGACCTGTCTATTGAGGCTGCAGCTCTAACTGTAATTATCTTCCCCTCAATCCCCTGACCTGTCTATTGAGGCTGCAGCTCTAACTGGAATTATCTTCCCCTCAATCCCCTGACCTGTCTATTGAGGCTGCAGCTCTAACTGTAATTATCTTCCTCTCAATCCCCTGACCTGTCTATTGAGGCTGCAGCTCTAACTGGAATTATCTTCCCCTCAATCCCCTGACCTGTCTATTGAGGCTGCAGCTCTAACTGTAATTATCTTCCTCTCAATCCCCTGACCTGTCTATTGAGGCTGCAGCTCTAACTGGAATTATCTTCCCCTCAATCCCCTGACCTGTCTATTGAGGCTGCAGCTCTAACTGTACTTATCTTCCCCTCAATCCCTCACCTGTCTATTGAGGCTGCAGCTCTAACTGTAATTATCTTCCTCTCAATCCCCTGGCCTGTCTATTGAGGCTGCAGCTCTAACTGTAATTATCTTCCCCTCAATCCCCTGACCTTATTTAGGCTGCAGCTCTAACTGTAATTATCTTCCCCTCAATCCCCTGACCTTATTTAGGCTGCAGCTCTAACTGTAATTATCTTCCCCTCAATCCCCTGACCTTATTTAGGCTGCAGCTCTAACTGTAATTATCTTCCCCTCAATCCCCTGACCTTATTTAGGCTGCAGCTCTAACTGTAATTATCTTCCCCTCAATCCCCTGACCCTATTTAGGCTGCAGCTCTAACTGTAATTATCTTCCCCTCAATCCCTGACCTTATTTAGGCTGCAGCTCTAACTAATTATCTTCCCCTCAATCCCTGACCTGTCTATTTAGGCTGCAGCTCTAACTAATTATCTTCCCCTCAATCCCTGACCTGTCTATTGGAATCTGCAGCTCTAACTGTAATTATCTTCCCCTCAATCCCTGACCTGTCTATTGAGGCTGCAGTTATAACTGTAATTCTTGTCTCCTTCCCCAGCAGAAAGTAGAGTATAAAACTCTAACAACTGCCAGTGCTGCTTCCTCTACCCAGCTCTGCTCCGTAGTTCGCTCTCACAGGTCGCTGCCTGCAGTTGCCCGTTCCAAAGAGAAGAGTGGAGAGGATCGTCTGTGTATGTACCAATTGGAATGTTTTCATAGATGCACTGCTTTCGTAGACGCACTGCTTTCGTAGACGCACTGCTTTCGTAGACGAACTGCTTTCGTAGACGCACTGCTTTCGTAGACGCACTGCTTTCGTAGACGCACTGCTTTCGTAGACTCACTGCTTTCGTAGACTCACTGCTTTCGTAGACTCACTGCTTTCGTAGACGCACTGCTTTCGTAGACGCACTGCTTTCGTAGACGCACTGCTTTTGTAGACGCAATGTTTTCAAAGACGTATTGGGTACTGTGTATGGGCTTTGTTCATTCTGTCTGGCATTCTGAGACAGAGAGTGGACAGAAAGAGAGGTGTCTGTGAACATTCAGATTTACTACATTTCAAATCTACTGAGGGGGTGCTGAGAATGTTTTGTCCACGGTTGGCCACCTCAGCACCTCTACTTCCCGTGGCTATGTTATACTACAGCAAACACAACATGTTAAAGGCCTAAACCTGACGCCACAGCTGTCTCACACCATCCAGAAACACACACTACCAGATGGGGCTTTAAGCAAACTGTGTAGCAGTGTGCTCCATAGTCAGGGCTACTGCAGCAGCTATTGGGGACAATGTTCAGTCAGATGACAGCTGAAACAGACTGTTGAGCCTATATATGCCAGTAGGTAATGACTTCTCTCCCTCAGCTGCACCACTCCCCTCCCTCAGTTGGTCCCATCACCACCACCAAACAGCGGGCGGCCTAAATATAGGGAATGTTAATGACGACACGTATAAGGTCGCAGTGGCGCAGCGGTCTAAGGCACTGATTCGGATTGCAAAAGGCGTTACTACAGACCCTGGTTCGATTCCAGGCTGTATCACAACCAGCTGTGATTGGGAATTGGCCCAGCATCTTCCGGGTCTGGCCGGGGTAGGCCATCATTGTAAATAAGAATTTGTTCTTAACTGGCTTGCCTAGTAAAAGTTTAATAAATAAAATAAATAAATTAAACCTCTACCTGCTTTGCTAACAGAATGGAGTCTCCCATTGTGCTCAGAGAAAACAAGGTCAAGATGGAGTTTCAGTAGCTATTAGCTCTGGACATAACAAAGTAACTTTAGTGGAGTGTACACTGTCTATAGAGGAGAGTATACTGTAGATAGAGGAGAGTCCACGGTAGATAGAGGAGAGTCCACGGTAGATAGAGGAGAGTACTGTAGATAGAGGAGAGTACACTGTATATAGAGGAGAGTACACTGTATATAGAGGAGAGTATACTGTAGATAGAGGAGAGTCCACGGTAGATAGAGGAGAGTCCACAGTAGATAGAGGAGAGTACTGTAGATAGAGGAGAGTACACGGTAGAGGAGAGTACACTGTATATAGAGGAGAGTACACTGTATATAGAGGAGAGTATACTGTACATAGGGGAGAGTATACTGTATATAGGGGAGCGTATACTATAGATAGAGAGTGCACTGTATATAGGGGAGAGTACACTGTATATAGGGGATAGTATACTGTAGATAGAGGAGAGTATACTGTAGATGAGAGTATACTGTAGATAGAGGAGAGTATACTGTAGATAGAGGAGAGTATACTGTAGATAGAGGAGAGTACACTGTATATAGGGGAGAGTATACTATAGATAGAGGAGAGTACACTATAGATAGAGGAGAGTACTACAGATAGGGGGGTATACTGTAGATAGAGGAGAGTATACTGTAGACAGAGGCAAGTATACTGTAGATAGAGGACCTTCAATGCTGCAGAAATGTTTTGGTACCCTTCCCCAGATCTGTGCCTCAAGACAATCCTGTCTCGGAGCTCTATGGACAACTCCTTCGACACTCATGGCTTGGTTTTTGCTCTGACATGCACTGTCAGCTGTGGGACCTTATCTATTGCCACTCCATTTAGCCAATTCTTCAATGTAAGCCTATTAGAAAGTGTGTGCCCTCAGGCCTGGGGGCAAGCAAAAGTTATTCCCCTACCTAAGAAGAGTAAAGCCCCCTTAACTGGCCCAAATAGCAAACCAATCAGCCTGTTTAAACCAATTAGTAAACTTTTGGATAAAAATGTGTTTGAACAGACACAATGCAATTTTACAGTAAACAAATTGACAACAAACCCCAGATCTGTGCCTCGACACGATCCTGTCTCAGATCTCTAGGGACAATTCCATCGACCTCGTGGCTTGGTTTTTGCTCTGACATACACTGTCAACTGTGGGAACCTATAAAGACAGGTGTGTACCTTTCCAAATCATGTCCAATCAATTCAATTTACCACAGGTGGGCTCAACGGAAACAAGATGCACCTGAGCTCTATTTCGAGTCTCATAGCAAAGGGTCTGAATATTTATGTAAATAAGGTATTTATGTTTTTTTATTTGTAATACATTTGCAAAAATGTCAAAAAAAACTGATTTTGCTTTGTCAATATGGGGTATTGTGTGTAGATTGATGAGGAACAAAATTATGTAATCAAATTTAGAATAAGGCTGTGGTGGGAAAAAAAATGGAAAAAGTCAAGGAGTCTGAATACTTTTCGAATGCACTGTAAATTTACTGAAAACCCGTACTATTACACAGTGATATTAACAATATTGCCCTTTTCATGCGGCGTGATTTTGGCCAGCTAATAGTTTAACCACTGATCAAGCATCCTTATGGACTAAACTTTCAAATCCTGTTGCTGCAGGATTATTTTGCTGTGACAATAATCTGCAAATTAAGATCCTATATCTGTAGGTGAGTTATCTGAGATGTGAGTATTTGACATTAGAAGGTAGCCCATTGTTCAGACAGACAGGCAGTGTCTGTCTGTCAGTGACAGTAAATATCTTTCCCCACTCTGGGGACAGACGTGCAGGCAGACAGGCAGGGCTGCACCATTCCATTTCACTGGCCTTTTGACTACAGCAGCCAGCCTCACAGCACCACCTGGCCTCACCGTTTTGGAGAACAGATGTGGGAATACTGTAGCGCTGCCAAGCCAGCCGGGGCCAGATGTATGGCCACCCTCTCTGCCCCAGCATTTAGATTAAAACCTGGCCATTGGCCACGCTAGATACCTGACGGATGTAGAGAGAGAACAAACTCCCTCCATGTGTCCGAGTGGTAACACAGCAAGGCTGATGGATGGATGGATGGATGGACACACCCTCTTAAGCTGTCCTTTCTTTCCCTTATAAAAACTACCCCGCTGGCAACGATAATGCAAATCTCAGGCCATTGCCAGTTGAGTTACGTGTTGGGACAAAAGGATGTTGTTGTATTTATTTCATGTCCATTTAAATACTGTGGCATTCGTTGTAGGAACTGTGCCAAGGAGTCAGATGTTTCCACCAGCTTAGTGTCTAGTTGGGGCTGGAGAAATGTAACCACTCTCAAATGTATATCCTCACATAAACCCCACATGAAGATCACGTGATCGTATGTGAAGTTAATATGATAACAGGTGACAACATGTTAAGCAACATGTGATACCATGAAACATGTGAAGTGTTCCAAAAACACATTTTCACATGAAATGATGTGATCTTTCACATGGGAAAACATGTGGTTTTTCTGTACGGGTACACTGAAATATGAATGCAAGGACCAGTCTTCCATGAGATCAAAATGATACATTCAACCATGTTTTGAGGCTATACAGTGGTTGTTTACAATTACATTGTGAACAAGCAATTGAGTAAAACAACCTTATATTTTGGGTTCTGTTAGCATTTATAATTTATCTTCAAGAATCAATGGGTATGTCGTTAATTTAAAAGTCAAAAAAGGTATGTACCAATCCCAGATTGCCCCTTTAAGTCTCGGTCTCCCTTGGGAAACAGGTCTTCTGACCTCAATGGGACTTCCTAGTTACATAAAGGTTACATTTTTAAAGAATCTGTGAAATTATCCAGGCCACTGTGGCATATAGCCTCGTGGCGGCAGGTAGCCTCGTGGCGGCAGGTAGCCTCGTGGCGGCAGGTAGCCTCGTGGCGGCAGGTAGTCTCGTGGCGGCAGGTAGCCTCGTGGCGGCAGGTAGCCTCGTGGCGGCAGGTAGCCTCGTGGCGGCAGGTAGTAGCCTCGTGGCGGCAGGTAGTAGCCTCGTGGCGGCAGGTAGTAGCCTCGTGGCGGTAGGTAGTAGCCTCGTGGCGGCAGGTAGTAGCCTCGTGGCGGCAGGTAGTAGCCTCGTGGCGGCAGGTAGCCTCGTGGCGGCAGGTAGCCTCGTGGCGGCAGGTAGCCTCGTGGCGGCAGGTAGTAGCCTCGTGGCGGCAGGTAGTAGCCTCGTGGCGGCAGGTAGTAGCCTCGTGGCGGCAGGTAGTAGCCTCGTGGCGGCAGGTAGTAGCCTCGTGGCGGCAGGTAGCCTCGTGGCGGCAGGTAGCCTGGTGGCGGCAGGTAGCCTCGTGGTTAGAGTGTTGGACTAGATACCGAAAGGTTGCAAGATTGAATCCCTGGGCTGACAAGGTAAAAATCTGTCCTTCTGCCCCTGAACAAGGTAGTTAACCCACCTTTCCAAGGCAGTCATTGAAAATAAGAATTTGTTCTTAATTATCTGCTTTTTTTGATTTAAATTAAAAATTTAAATTAAATGATGTGTTAGAAGCCAGCACAGTGGATTACTCACATGCAACAAGAAAATGTATTCAGGGGATAGGGTAGGTCTGCGTCCTGTGGATTCTCTTTGTAACCTATGAATGAGTCGTCCGTTTTCAGCAGTACGTAGAGTGGTCTCCAGTTCTTGATATATTCTCCCGTAGAAAGAGAAAAGGAGAAAGAGAAAGAGGGGAGAGAAGAATACAATGATGAGTACTGTTGATACTTGTATTTTCCTGCATAAATTAAATCAGGATTATGCCTCTACTGCCATTCATTTCAATTACACTGGTTTGGATTTTTCACCTCATTCTGGATTTATGAGGGTTTATGACGTAGCCCCTCTAATAATTTAATAGGATCTCTTTGGATGGTAATGACTCATTAACCCCTGGGTCGGTAACAGGTCAATCAAATCACGAACACCTTTGTACAGGTTGAACGTTTCTTCGTTAGTGCATGAAACCTGCCTGTCCATAGATACAAAAACAATCAGCTCGGCAATCATAAAGCAGTTCAAATTCATTTATATATATTCTTTTCATGGTTTTATGGAACAGGTTTTAAAAATGGTTAGCTCTCTGAGGTCATTTTTAGTGCAGACATGATTGTTTTTGCATTAATAACACAGTTTACCCCTATTACTAGTATCATCCTGAAGTGATTTATGTTTCAATACCCATCCAGAACAATATCGTTTAGACTCTCATCATATTGCTTTGCCATGTTTTGCCAGTCAAAATGACAAAAACATGTTAACAATCTCATTGCTGAAATCCCTCCACAACCATCATCTGCTTCATTTGGGTTAGGCAGTTGTTCCGATGGGACTGGGGGACCCGGGACACCCCTATCCTCCTGCCCCAGGAGTTAGGCTAGCTCTGTTGAGAGGGGCACAACATGGGGGGTCAAATCTTCATCAGGGGGCCAGAACGGGCAACTTTCACCCTCCCGAGCGGCAGCGTCAGGTCAACATCTGCTGAGCAGCTGGTCATCCCGCATTACCAAACAAAACTTCTGGTGAAACAGCTGGCTCCATCTAATAACCAACAGCAGGATTACAAGTGTGTCAACATCTCAGCACACAGCGCAGCACCGGGTTCAACACAAGATACCACAGGATACTGGAGTTCCTTGGCAGCACATCTGCTTTCATAACATATTGTTCTCTGTAAGGTGCATACTACTATAGATGCTATGGTAACTGTTAATGGAAGAAGTTTGACTTGAGAGGGAAGGTAGAACACGTCTGCTGTCTGCGAAGATAGATGTCACAACACTTGACTAGAGCTTTTAAAAAGATGCAAACATTCGTATGCACATGTGCTTCTCCTTGTTAATCTATTTCGGTGCTATTTTCCATTTTCCAATTGATTTCCAACGTAGGCCAGAGGTTTGAAAATGCCATTGAGACTGAAAGTCAACCAATGATGTCAAAGTTGCCTTACCTTTCATATACTTTCATACGTTCATATATAATATCAACATAATCATTCAATTCAATATTTAGTTCCATCAGGTCATTTTTGTTCCAGCCTCATTCATGCGATTGGACACACTGAAATCCTCTAAAATGGACAAGACGTGAAAATCCTCAAACGTGTACTTTGTGTTTTTTAACTCCTGGTAATGAGACCACCATCTCAACGGCTGACATGCACGCCTCCGTGACAGCTCTGAGAAAATAAACAACATGTTCTATTTGTAACATCCACTTTAAGCATAATGACAGCAGCTTTTCTTAATTAACACATCAGAGAAAAACACCTGCTCATGTTAATTTGAGGAGACGGAGGGGTTTGCCGGTATGCCTCTGTGAGGCTGGGGTCTGTGTGAGGGGAAGAGTGGAGGAGAGCAGCTGAACACAACGCAGTCGGCTGTGGGGACAGGAGCCACCATAGGTCTCTCCTCTGACTCACTGACAGCCTGTCACAGATCTCACCACTAACAGTTGGTGCTGTTGGAGGAGAAATAAATGATTCTTGATCAAAACAAGACATGTAAGTATGTGTAGACATTTGCTACCAGACGGGAGAGTGTGCGTGACATAGGTAATTGCATGAAGCACTGAGAGGTTTTGAATGAATCAAACCTATTTCATCCAGAAAGTAGCAGAGTGTTATGACAGACAGAGTGGTCTTTAATGAATGCTATGAATAGGTATCCCAACAGATTTAGTTTAGTGTGTGAGTGTAGCTGTATTTGTTCAAAGCAATATTCAGTCTGTGGTGCCTGGTTTGCAGTGTGGCAAATGGTCCAATGTCCTGGACTGAGGGTTAATGGTCCAATGTCCTGGACTGAGGGTTAATGGTCCAATGTCCTGGACTGAGGGTTAATGGTCCAATTTACTGGACTGAGACGGAGACACCTGAAACCCCACCTCTTTAAGGAATACCTAGGATAGGATGAGTAATCCTTCTCACCCCCCTTTTAAGATTTAGATGCACTATTGTAAAGTGACTGTCCCAATGGATGTTATAAGGTGAATCCACCAATTTGTAAGTCGCTCTGGATAAGAGCGTCTGCTAAATGACTTAAATGTAATGTAAATGTTAATGGTCCAATTTACTGGACTGAGGGTTAATGGTCCAATGTCCTGGACTGAGGGTTAATGGTCCAATGTCCTGGACTGAGGGTTAATGGTCCAATTTACTGGACTGAGGGTTAATGGTCCAATTTACTGGACTGAGGGTTAATGGTCCAATTTACTGGACTGAGGGTTAATGGTCCAATTTACTGGACTGAGGGTTAATGGTCCAATGTCCTGGACTGAGGGTTAATGGTCCAATTTACTGGACTGAGGGTTAATGGTCCAATTTACTGGACTGAGGGTGAATGGTTCAATTTACTGGACTGAGGGTTAATGGTCCAATTTACTGGACTGAGGGTGAATGGTCCAATTTACTGGACTGAGGGTTAATGGTCCAATTTACTGAACTGAGGGTTAATGGTCCAATTTACTGGACTGAGGGTTAATGGTCCAATGTCCTGGACTGGGGGTTAATGGTCCAATTTACTGGACTGAGGGTTAATGGTCCAATTTACTGGACTGAGGGTTAATGGTCCAATTTACTGGACTGAGGGTTAATGGTCCAATGACCTGGACTGAGGGTTAATGGTCCAATTTACTGGACTGAGGGTTAATGGTCCAATTTACTGGACTGAGGGTTAATGGTCCAATTTACTGGACTGAGGGTTAATGGTCCAATGTCCTGGACTGAGGGTTAATGGTCCAATGTCCTGGACTGAGGGTTAATGGTCCAATTTACTGGACTGAGGGTTAATGGTCCAATTTACTGGACTGAGGGTTAATGGTCCAATTTACTGGACTGAGGGTTAATGGTCCAATTTACTGGACTGAGGGTTAATGGTCCAATTTACTGGACTGAGGGTTAATGGTCCAATGTCCTGGACTGAGGGTTAATGGTCCAATTTACTGGACTGAGGGTTAATGGTCCAATTTACTGGACTGAGGGTGAATGGTCCAATTTACTGGACTGAGGGTTAATGGTCCAATTTACTGGACTGAGGGTGAATGGTCCAATTTACTGGACTGAGGGTTAATGGTCCAATTTACTGAACTGAGGGTTAATGGTCCAATTTACTGGACTGAGGGTTAATGGTCCAATGACCTGGACTGAGGGTTAATGGTCCAATTTACTGGACTGAGGGTTAATGGTCCAATGTCCTGGACTGAGGGTTAATGGTCCAATTTACTGGACTGAGGGTTAATGGTCCAATTTACTGGACTGAGGGTTAATGGTCCAATGACCTGGACTGAGGGTTAATGGTCCAATTTACTGGACTGAGGGTTAATGGTCCAATTTACTGGACTGAGGGTTAATGTTCCAATTTACTGGACTGAGGGTTAATGGTCCAATTTACTGGACTGAGGGTTAATGGTCCAATTTACTGGACTGAGGGTGAATGGTCCAATTTACTGGACTGAGGGTTAATGGTCCAATTTACTGGACTGAGGGTTAATGGTCCAATGACCTGGACTGAGGGTTAATGGTCCAATTTACTGGACTGAGGGTTAATGGTCCAATGACCTGGACTGAGGGTTAATGGTCCAATTTACTGGACTGAGGGTTAATGGTCCAATGACCTGGACTGAGGGTTAATGGTCCAATTTACTGGACTAAGGGTTAATGGTCCAATGACCTGGACTGAGGGTTAATGGTACAATTTACTGGACTAAGGGTTAATGGTCCAATTTACTGGACTGGGGATTAATGGTCCAATCTACTGGACTGAGGGTTAATGGTCCAATTTACTGGACTGAGGGTTAATGGTCCAATTTACTGGACTGAGGGTGATTGGTCCAATTTACTGGACTGAGGGTTAATGGTCCAATTTACTGGACTGAGGGTTAATGGTCCAATGACCTGGACTGAGGGTTAATGGTCCAATTTACTGGACTGAGGGTTAATGGTTCAATTTACTGGACTGGGGGTTAATGGTCCAATTTACTGGACTGAGGGTGAATGGTCCAATTTACTGGACTGAGGGTTAATGGTCCAATTTACTGGACTGAGGGTTAATGGTCCAATGACCTGGACTGAGGGTTAATGGTCCAATTTTCTGGACTGAGGGTTAATGGTCCAATGACCTGGACTGAGGGTTAATGGTCCAATTTACTGGACTGAGGGTTAATGGTCCAATGTCCTGGACTGAGGGTTAATGGTCCAATTTACTGGACTGAGGGTTAATGGTCCAATTTACTGGACTGAGGGTTAATGGTCCAATGACCTGGACTGAGGGTTAATGGTCCAATTTACTGGACTGAGGGTTAATGGTCCAATTTACTGGACTGAGGGTTAATGGTCCAATTTACTGGACTGAGGGTTAATGGTTCAATTTACTGGACTGAGGGTTAATGGTCCAATTTACTGGACTGAGGGTGAATGGTCCAATTTACTGGACTGAGGGTTAATGGTCCAATTTACTGGACTGAGGGTTAATGGTCCAATGACCTGGACTGAGGGTTAATGGTCCAATGACCTGGACTGAGGGTTAATGGTCCAATTTACTGGACTGAGGGTTAATGGTCCAATGACCTGGACTGAGGGTTAATGGTCCAATTTACTGGACTGAGGGTTAATGGTCCAATGACCTGGACTGAGGGTTAATGGTCCAATTTACTGGACTGAGGGTTAATGGTCCAATTTACTGGACTGGGGGTTAATGGTCCAATTTACTGGACTGAGGGTTAATGGTCCAATTTACTGGACTGAGGGTTAATAGTCCAATGACCTGGACTGAGGGTTAATGGTCCAATTTACTGGACTGAGGGTTAATGGTCCAATTTATTGGACTGGGGGTTAATGGTCCAATTTACTGGACTGAGGGTTAATGGTTCAATTTACTGTACTGAGGGTTAATGGTCCAATTTACTGGACTGAGGGTTAATGGTCCAATTTACTGGACTGAGGGTTAATGGTCCAATGACCTGGACTGAGGGTTAATGGTCCAATGACCTGGACTGAGGGTTAATGGTCCAATTTACTGGACTGGGGGTTAATGGTCCAATTTACTGGACTGAGGGTTAATGGTCCAATTTACTGGACTGAGGGTTAATAGTCCAATGACCTGGACTGAGGGTTAATGGTCCAATTTACTGGACTGAGGGTTAATGGTCCAATTTATTGGACTGGGGGTTAATGGTCCAATTTACTGGACTGAGGGTTAATGGTTCAATTTACTGTACTGAGGGTGAATGGTCCAATTTACTGGACTGAGGGTTAATGGTCCAATTTACTGGACTGAGGGTTAATGGTCCAATGACCTGGACTGAGGGTTAATGGTCCAATGACCTGGACTGAGGGTTAATGGTCCAATTTACTGGACTGAGGGTTAATGGTCCAATGACCTGGACTGAGGGTTAATGGTCCAATTTACTGGACTGAGGGTTAATGGTCCAATGACCTGGACTGAGGGTTAATGGTCCAATTTACTGGACTGAGGGTTAATGGTCCAATTTACTGGACTGGGGGTTAATGGTCCAATTTACTGGACTGAGGGTTAATGGTCCAATTTACTGGACTGAGGGTTAATAGTCCAATGACCTGGACTGAGGGTTAATGGTCCAATTTACTGGACTGAGGGTTAATGGTCCAATTTATTGGACTGGGGGTTAATGGTCCAATGACCTGGACTGAGGGTTAATGGTCCAATTTACTGGACTGAGGGTTAATGGTCCAATGACCTGGACTGAGGGTTAATGGTCCAATTTACTGGACTGAGGGTTAATGGTCCAATGACCTGGACTGAGGGTTAATGGTCCAATTTACTGGACTGAGGGTTAATGGTCCAATTTACTGGACTGGGGGTTAATGGTCCAATTTACTGGACTGAGGGTTAATGGTCCAATTTACTGGACTGAGGGTTAATAGTCCAATGACCTGGACTGAGGGTTAATGGTCCAATTTACTGGACTGAGGGTTAATGGTCCAATTTATTGGACTGGGGGTTAATGGTCCAATTTACTGGACTGAGGGTTAATGGTTCAATTTACTGTACTGAGGGTTAATGGTCCAATTTACTGGACTGAGGGTTAATGGTCCAATTTACTGGACTGAGGGTTAATGGTCCAATGACCTGGACTGAGGGTTAATGGTCCAATTTACTGGACTGAGGGTTAATGGTCCAATGACCTGGACTGAGGGTTAATGGTCCAATGACCTGGACTGAGGGTTAATGGTCCAATTTACTGGACTGAGGGTTAATGGTCCAATTTACTGGACTGAGGGTTAATGGTCCAATTTACTGGACTGAGGGTTAATGGTCCAATGACCTGGACTGAGGGTTAATGGTCCAATTTACTGGACTGAGGGTTAATGGTCCAATTTACTGGACTGAGGGTTAATGGTCCAATTTACTGGACTGAGGGTTAATGGTCCAATGACCTGGACTGAGGGTTAATGGTCCAATTTACTGGACTGAGGGTTAATGGTCCAATGACCTGGACTGAGGGTTAATGGTCCAATTTACTGGACTGAGGGTTTATGGTCCAATTTACTGGACTGGGGGTTAATGGTCCAATTTACTGGACTGAGGGTTAATGGTCCAATTTACTGGACTGAGGGTTAATGGTCCAATGACCTGGACTGAGGGTTAATGGTCCAATTTACTGGACTGAGGGTTAATGGTCCAATTTACTGGACTGAGGGTTAATGGTCCAATTTACTGGACTGAGGGTTAATGGTCCAATTTACTGGACTGAGGGTTAATGGTCCAATTTACTGGACTGAGGGTGAATGGTCCAATTTACTGGACTGAGGGTTAATGGTCCAATTTACTGGACTGAGGGTTAATGGTCCAATGACCTGGACTGAGGGTTAATGGTCCAATTTACTGGACTGAGGGTTAATGGTCCAATGACCTGGACTGAGGGTTAATGGTCCAATTTACTGGACTGAGGGTTAATGGTCCAATGACCTGGACTGAGGGTTAATGGTCCAATTTACTGGACTGTGGGTTAATGGTCCAATGACCTGGACTGAGGGTTAATGGTACAATTTACTGGACTGCGGGTTAATGGTCCAATTTACTGGACTGGGGATTAATGGTCCAATCTACTGGACTGAGGGTTAATGGTCCAATTTACTGGACTGAGGGTTAATGGTCCAATTTACTGGACTGAGGGTGATTGGTCCAATTTACTGGACTGAGGGTTAATGGTCCAATTTACTGGACTGAGGGTTAATGGTCCAATGACCTGGACTGAGGGTTAATGGTCCAATTTACTGGACTGAGGGTTAATGGTCCAATTTACTGGACTGGGGGTTAATGGTCCAATTTACTGGACTGAGGGTGAATGGTCCAATTTACTGGACTGAGGGTTAATGGTCCAATTTACTGGACTGAGGGTTAATGGTCCAATGACCTGGACTGAGGGTTAATGGTCCAATTTACTGGACTGAGGGTTAATGGTCCAATGACCTGGACTGAGGGTTAATGGTCCAATTTACTGGACTGAGGGTTAATGGTCCAATGTCCTGGACTGAGGGTTAATGGTCCAATTTACTGGACTGAGGGTTAATGGTCCAATTTACTGGACTGAGGGTTAATGGTCCAATTTACTGGACTGAGGGTTAATGGTCCAATTTACTGGACTGAGGGTTAATGGTCCAATTTACTGGACTGAGGGTTAATGGTCCAATTTACTGGACTGAGGGTTAATGGTTCAATTTACTGGACTGAGGGTTAATGGTCCAATTTACTGGACTGAGGGTGAATGGTCCAATTTACTGGACTGAGGGTTAATGGTCCAATTTACTGGACTGAGGGTTAATGGTCCAATTACCTGGACTGAGGGTTAAAGGTCCAATGACCTGGACTGAGGGTTAATGGTCCAATTTACTGGACTGAGGGTTAATGGTCCAATTTACTGGACTGAGGGTTAATGGTCCAATGACCGGGACTGAGGGTTAATGGTCCAATTTACTGGACTGAGGGTTAATGGTCCAATTTACTGGACTGAGGGTTAATGGTCCAATTTACTGGACTGAGGGTGATTGGTCCAATTTACTGGACTGAGGGTTAATGGTCCAATTTACTGGACTGAGGGTTAATGGTCCAATGACCTGGACTGAGGGTTAATGGTCCAATTTACTGGACTGAGGGTTAATGGTCCAATGACCTGGACTGAGGGTTAATGGTCCAATTTACTGGACTGCGGGTTAATGGTCCAATGACCTGGACTGAGGGTTAATGGTACAATTTACTGGACTGCGGGTTAATGGTCCAATTTACTGGACTGGGGATTAATGGTCCAATCTACTGGACTGAGGGTTAATGGTCCAATTTACTGGACTGAGGGTTAATGGTCCAATTTACTGGACTGAGGGTGATTGGTCCAATTTACTGGACTGAGGGTTAATGGTCCAATTTACTGGACTGAGGGTTAATGGTCCAATGACCTGGACTGAGGGTTAATGGTCCAATTTACTGGACTGAGGGTTAATGGTCCAATTTACTGGACTGGGGGTTAATGGTCCAATTTACTGGACTGAGGGTGAATGGTCCAATTTACTGGACTGAGGGTTAATGGTCCAATTTACTGGACTGAGGGTTAATGGTCCAATGACCTGGACTGAGGGTTAATGGTCCAATTTACTGGACTGAGGGTTAATGGTCCAATGACCTGGACTGAGGGTTAATGGTCCAATTTACTGGACTGAGGGTTAATGGTCCAATGTCCTGGACTGAGGGTTAATGGTCCAATTTACTGGACTGAGGGTTAATGGTCCAATTTACTGGACTGAGGGTTAATGGTCCAATTTACTGGACTGAGGGTTAATGGTCCAATTTACTGGACTGAGGGTTAATGGTCCAATTTACTGGACTGAGGGTTAATGGTCCAATTTACTGGACTGAGGGTTAATGGTCCAATTTACTGGACTGAGGGTTAATGGTCCAATTTACTGGACTGAGGGTTAATGGTTCAATTTACTGGACTGAGGGTTAATGGTCCAATTTACTGGACTGAGGGTGAATGGTCCAATTTACTGGACTGAGGGTTAATTGTCCAATTTACTGGACTGAGGGTTAATGGTCCAATGACCTGGACTGAGGCTTAAAGGTCCAATGACCTGGACTGAGGGTTAATGGTCCAATGACCTGGACTGAGGGTTAATGGTCCAATTTACTGGACTGAGGGTTAATGGTCCAATGACCTGGACTGAGGGTTAATGGTCCAATTTACTGGACTGAGGGTTAATGGTCCAATGACCTGGACTGAGGGTTAATGGTCCAATTTACTGGACTGAGGGTTAATGGTCCAATTTACTGGACTGGGGGTTAATGGTCCAATTTACTGGACTGAGGGTTAATGGTCCAATTTACTGGACTGAGGGTTAATAGTCCAATGACCTGGACTGAGGGTGAATGGTCCAATTTACTGGACTGAGGGTTAATGGTCCAATTTACTGGACTGGGGGTTAATGGTCCAATGACCTGGACTGAGGGTTAATGGTCCAATTTACTGGACTGAGGGTTAATGGTCCAATGACCTGGACTGAGGGTTAATGGTCCAATTTACTGGACTGAGGGTTAATGGTCCAATGTCCTGGACTGAGGGTTAATGGTCCAATTTACTGGACTGAGGGTTAATGGTCCAATTTACTGGACTGAGGGTTAATGGTCCAATTTACTGGACTGAGGGTTAATGGTCCAATTTACTGGACTGAGGGTTAATGGTCCAATTTACTGGACTGAGGGTTAATGGTCCAATTTACTGGACTGAGGGTTAATGGTCCAATTTACTGGACTGAGGGTTAATGGTCCAATTTACTGGACTGAGGGTTAATGGTTCAATTTACTGGACTGAGGGTTAATGGTCCAATTTACTGGACTGAGGGTGAATGGTCCAATTTACTGGACTGAGGGTTAATTGTCCAATTTACTGGACTGAGGGTTAATGGTCCAATGACCTGGACTGAGGCTTAAAGGTCCAATGACCTGGACTGAGGGTTAATGGTCCAATGACCTGGACTGAGGGTTAATGGTCCAATTTACTGGACTGAGGGTTAATGGTCCAATGACCTGGACTGAGGGTTAATGGTCCAATTTACTGGACTGAGGGTTAATGGTCCAATGACCTGGACTGAGGGTTAATGGTCCAATTTACTGGACTGAGGGTTAATGGTCCAATTTACTGGACTGGGGGTTAATGGTCCAATTTACTGGACTGAGGGTTAATGGTCCAATTTACTGGACTGAGGGTTAATAGTCCAATGACCTGGACTGAGGGTTAATGGTCCAATTTACTGGACTGAGGGTTAATGGTCCAATTTATTGGACTGGGGGTTAATGGTCCAATTTACTGGACTGAGGGTTAATGGTTCAATTTACTGTACTGAGGGTTAATGGTCCAATTTACTGGACTGAGGGTTAATGGTCCAATTTACTGGACTGAGGGTTAATGGTCCAATGACCTGGACTGAGGGTTAATGGTCCAATTTACTGGACTGAGGGTTAATGGTCCAATGACCTGGACTGAGGGTTAATGGTCCAATGACCTGGACTGAGGGTTAATGGTCCAATGACCTGGACTGAGGGTTAATGGTCCAATGACCTGGACTGAGGGTTAATGGTCCAATTTACTGGACTGAGGGTTAATGGTCCAATTTACTGGACTGAGGGTTAATGGTCCAATGACCTGGACTGAGGGTTAATGGTCCAATTTACTGGACTGAGGGTTAATGGTCCAATTTACTGGACTGAGGGTTAATGGTCCAATTTACTGGACTGAGGGTTAATGGTCCAATGACCTGGACTGAGGGTTAATGGTCCAATTTACTGGACTGAGGGTTAATGGTCCAATGACCTGGACTGAGGGTTAATGGTCCAATTTACTGGACTGAGGGTTTATGGTCCAATTTACTGGACTGGGGGTTAATGGTCGAATTTACTGGACTGAGGGTTAATGATCCAATTTACTGGACTGAGGGTTAATGGTCCAATTTACTGGACTGAGGGTTAATGGTCCAATTTACTGGACTGAGGGTTAATGGTCCAATGACCTGGACTGAGGGTTAATGGTCCAATTTACTGGACTGAGGGTTAATGGTCCAATGACCTGGACTGAGGGTTAATGGTCCAATTTACTGGACTGAGGGTTAATGGTCCAATTACCTGGACTGAGGGTTAATGGTCCAATTTACTGGACTCAGGGTTAATGGTCCAATTTACTGGACTGAGGGTTAATGGTCCAATTTACTGGACTGAGGGTTAATGGTCCAATTTACTGGACTGATGGTGAATGGTCCAATTTACTGGACTGAGGGTTAATGGTCCAATTTACTGGACTGAGGGTTAATGGTCCAATTTACTGGACTGAGGGTTAATGGTCCAATGACCTGGACTGAGGGTTAATGGTCCAATTTACTGGACTGAGGGTTAATGGTCCAATTTACTGGACTGAGGGTTAATGGTCCAATTTACTGGACTGAGGGTTAATGGTCCAATTTACTGGACTGAGGGTGAATGGTCCAATTTACTGGACTGAGGGTTAATGGTCCAATTTACTGGACTGAGGGTTAATGGTCCAATTTACTGGACTGAGGGTTAATGTTCCAATTTACTGGACTGAGGGTTAATGGTCCAATTTACTGGACTGAGGGTTAATGGTCCAATGACCGGGACTGAGGGTTAATGGTCCAATTTACTGGACTGAGGGTTAATGGTCCAATGTCCTGGACTGAGGGTTAATGGTCCAATTTACTGGACTGAGGGTTAATGGTCCAATTTACTGGACTGGGGGTTAATGGTCCAATTTACTGGACTGAGGGTTAATGGTCCAATTTACTGGACTGAGGGTTAATGGTCCAATTTACTGGACTGAGGGTTAATGGTCCAATTTACTGGACTGAGGGTTAATGGTCCAATTTACTGGACTGAGGGTGAATGGTCCAATTTACTGGACTGAGGGTTAATGGTCCAATTTACTGGACTGAGGGTTAATGGTCCAATGACCTGGACTGAGGGTTAATGGTCCAATTTACTGGACTGAGGGTTAATGGTCCAATGACCTGGACTGAGGGTTAATGGTCCAATTTACTGGACTGAGGGTTAATGGTCCAATTTACTGGACTGAGGGTTAATGGTCCAATTTACTGGACTGAGGGTTAATGGTCCAATGACCTGGACTGAGGGTTAATGGTCCAATTTACTGGACTGAGGGTTAATGGTCCAATTTACTGGACTGGGGGTTAATGGTCCAATTTACTGGACTGAGGGTTAATGGTCCAATTTACTGGACTGAGGGTTAATGGTCCAATTTACTGGACTGAGGGTGAATGGTTCAATTTACTGGACTGAGGGTTAATGGTCCAATTTACTGGACTGAGGGTTAATGGTCCAATTTACTGGACTGAGGGTTAATGGTCCAATTTACTGGACTGAGGGTTAATGGTCCAATTTACTGGACTGAGGGTTAATGGTCCAATGACCTGGACTGAGGGTTAATGGTCCAATGACCTGGACTGAGGGTTAATGGTCCAATTTACTGGACTGAGGGTTAATGGTCCAATTTACTGGACTGAGGGTTAATGGTCCAATTTACTGGACTGAGGGTTAATGGTCCAATTTACTGGACTGAGGGTTAATGGTCCAATTTACTGGACTGAGGGTTAATGGTCCAATTTACTGGACTGAGGGTTAATGGTGTAATTTACTGGACTGAGGGTTAATGGTCCAATTTACTGGACTGAGGGTGAATGGTCCAATTTACTGGACTGAGGGTTAATGGTGCAATTTACTGGACTGAGGGTTAATGGTCCAATTTACTGGACTGAGGGTTAATGGTCCAATTTACTGGACTGAGGGTTAATGGTCCAATTTACTGGACTGAGGGTTAATGGTCCAATTTACTGGACTGAGGGTTAATGGTCCAATGACCTGGACTGAGGGTTAATGGTCCAATTTACTGGACTGAGGGTTAATGGTCCAATTTACTGGACTGAGGGTTAATGGTCCAATGACCTGGACTGAGGGTTAATGGTCCAATTTACTGGACTGAGGGTTAATGGTCCAATGACCTGGACTGAGGGTTAATGGTCCAATTTACTGGACTGAGGGTTAATGGTCCAATTTACTGGACTGGGGGTTAATGGTCCAATTTACTGGACTGAGGGTGAATGGTCCAATTTACTGGACTGAGGGTTAATGGTCCAATTTACTGGACTGAGGGTTAATGGTCCAATGACCTGAACTGAGGGTTAATGGTCCAATTTACTGGACTGAGGGTTAATGGTCCAATGACCTGGACTGAGGGTTAATGGTCCAATTTACTGGACTGAGGGTTAATGGTCCAATGTCCTGGACTGAGGGTTAATGGTCCAATTTACTGGACTGAGGGTTAATGGTCCAATTTACTGGACTGAGGGTTAATGGTCCAATTTACTGGACTGAGGGTTAATGGTCCAATTTACTGGACTGAGGGTTAATGGTCCAATTTACTGGACTGAGGGTTAATGGTCCAATTTACTGGACTGAGGGTTAATGGTTCAATTTACTGGACTGAGGGTTAATGGTCCAATTTACTGGACTGAGGGTGAATGGTCCAATTTACTGGACTGAGGGTTAATGGTCCAATTTACTGGACTGAGGGTTAATGGTCCAATGACCTGGACTGAGGGTTAAAGGTCCAATGACCTGGACTGAGGGTTAATGGTCCAATGACCTGGACTGAGGGTTAATGGTCCAATTTACTGGACTGAGGGTTAATGGTCCAATGACCTGGACTGAGGGTTAATGGTCCAATTTACTGGACTGAGGGTTAATGGTCCAATGACCTGGACTGAGGGTTAATGGTCCAGTTTACTGGACTGAGGGTTAATGGTCCAATTTACTGGACTGGGGGTTAATGGTCCAATTTACTGGACTGAGGGTTAATGGTCCAATTTACTGGACTGAGGGTTAATAGTCCAATGACCTGGACTGAGGGTTAATGGTCCAATTTACTGGACTGAGGGTTAATGGTCCAATTTACTGGACTGAGGGTTAATGGTTCAATTTACTGTACTGAGGGTTAATGGTCCAATTTACTGGACTGAGGGTTAATGGTCCAATTTACTGGACTGAGGGTTAATGGTCCAATGACCTGGACTGAGGGTTAATGGTCCAATTTACTGGACTGAGGGTTAATGGTCCAATGACCTGGACTGAGGGTTAATGGTCCAATGACCTGGACTGAGGGTTAATGGTCCAATGACCTGGACTGAGGGTTAATGGTCCAATGACCTGGACTGAGGGTTAATGGTCCAATTTACTGGACTGAGGGTTAATGGTCCAATTTACTGGACTGAGGGTTAATGGTCCAATGACCTGGACTGAGGGTTAATGGTCCAATTTACTGGACTGAGGGTTAATGGTCCAATTTACTGGACTGAGGGTTAATGGTCCAATTTACTGGACTGAGGGTTAATGGTCCAATGACCTGGACTGAGGGTTAATGGTCCAATTTACTGGACTGAGGGTTAATGGTCCAATGACCTGGACTGAGGGTTAATGGTCCAATTTACTGGACTGAGGGTTTATGGTCCAATTTACTGGACTGGGGGTTAATGGTCGAATTTACTGGACTGAGGGTTAATGATCCAATTTACTGGACTGAGGGTTAATGGTCCAATTTACTGGACTGAGGGTTAATGGTCCAATTTACTGGACTGAGGGTTAATGGTCCAATTTACTGGACTGAGGGTTAATGGTCCAATTTACTGGACTGAGGGTTAATGGTCCAATTTACTGGACTGAGGGTTAATGGTCCAATGACCTGGACTGAGGGTTAATGGTCCAATTTACTGGACTGAGGGTTAATGGTCCAATTACCTGGACTGAGGGTTAATGGTCCAATTTACTGGACTCAGGGTTAATGGTCCAATTTACTGGACTGAGGGTTAATGGTCCAATTTACTGGACTGATGGTGAATGGTCCAATTTACTGGACTGAGGGTTAATGGTCCAATTTACTGGACTGAGGGTTAATGGTCCAATTTACTGGACTGAGGGTTAATGGTCCAATGACCTGGACTGAGGGTTAATGGTCCAATTTACTGGACTGAGGGTTAATGGTCCAATTTACTGGACTGAGGGTTAATGGTCCAATTTACTGGACTGAGGGTTAATGGTCCAATTTACTGGACTGAGGGTTAATGGTCCAATTTACTGGACTGAGGGTTAATGGTCCAATTTACTGGACTGAGGGTTAATGGTCCAATTTACTGGACTGAGGGTTAATGGTCCAATGACCGGGACTGAGGGTTAATGGTCCAATTTACTGGACTGAGGGTTAATGGTCCAATGTCCTGGACTGAGTGTTAATGGTCCAATTTACTGGACTGAGGGTTAATGGTCCAATTTACTGGACTGGGGGTTAATGGTCCAATTTACTGGACTGAGGGTTAATGGTCCAATTTACTGGACTGAGGGTTAATGGTCCAATTTACTGGACTGAGGGTTAATGGTCCAATTTACTGGACTGAGGGTTAATGGTCCAATTTACTGGACTGAGGGTGAATGGTCCAATTTACTGGACTGAGGGTTAATGGTCCAATTTACTGGACTGAGGGTTAATGGTCCAATTTACTGGACTGAGGGTTAATGGTCCAATTTACTGGACTGAGGGTTAATGGTCCAATGACCTGGACTGAGGGTTAATGGTCCAATTTACTGGACTGAGGGTTAATGGTCCAATTTACTGGACTGAGGGTTAATGGTCCAATTTACTGGACTGAGGGTTAATGGTCCAATGACCTGGACTGAGGGTTAATGGTCCAATTTACTGGACTGAGGGTTAATGGTCCAATTTACTGGACTGGGGGTTAATGGTCCAATTTACTGGACTGAGGGTTAATGGTCCAATTTACTGGACTGAGGGTTAATGGTCCAATTTACTGGACTGAGGGTGAATGGTTCAATTTACTGGACTGAGGGTTAATGGTCCAATTTACTGGACTCAGGGTTAATGGTCCAATTTACTGGACTGAGGGTTAATGGTCCAATTTACTGGACTGAGGGTTAATGGTCCAATTTACTGGACTGAGGGTTAATGGTCCAATGACCTGGACTGAGGGTTAATGGTCCAATGACCTGGACTGAGGGTTAATGGTCCAATTTACTGGACTGAGGGTTAATGGTCCAATTTACTGGACTGAGGGTTAATGGTCCAATGACCTGGACTGAGGGTTAATGGTCCAATTTACTGGACTGAGGGTTAATGGTCCAATTTACTGGACTGAGGGTTAATGGTCCAATGACCTGGACTGAGGGTTAATGGTGTAATTTACTGGACTGAGGGTTAATGGTCCAATTTACTGGACTGAGGGTGAATGGTCCATTTTACTGGACTGAGGGTTAATGGTCCAATTTACTGGACTGAGGGTTAATGGTCCAATTTACTGGACTGAGGGTTAATGGTCCAATTTACTGGACTGAGGGTTAATGGTCCAATTTACTGGACTGAGGGTTAATGGTCCAATGACCTGGACTGAGGGTTAATGGTCCAATTTACTGGACTGAGGGTTAATGGTCCAATTTACTGGACTGAGGGTTAATGGTCCAATGACCTGGACTGAGGGTTAATGGTCCAATTTACTGGACTGAGGGTTAATGGTCCAATTTACTGGACTGGGGGTTAATGGTTCAATTTACTGGACTGAGGGTTAATGGTCCAATTTACTGGACTGAGGGTTAATGGTCCAATTTACTGGACTGAGGGTTAATGGTCCAATTTACTGGACTGAGGGTTAATGGTCCAATGACCTGGACTGAGGGTTAATGGTCCAATTTACTGGACTGAGGGTTAATGGTCCAATTTACTGGACTGAGGGTTAATGGTCCAATTTACTGGACTGAGGGTTAATGGTCCAATGACCTGGACTGAGGGTTAATGGTCCAATTTACTGGACTGAGGGTTAATGGTCCAATTACCTGGACTGAGGGTTAATGGTCCAATTTACTGGACTGAGGGTTAATGGGACAATGACCTGGACTGAGGGTTAATGGTCCAATTTACTGGACTGAGGGTTAATGGTCCAATTTACTGGACTGAGGGTGAATGGTCCAATTTACTGGACTGAGGGTTAATGGTCCAATTTACTGGACTGAGGGTTAATGGTCCAATTTACTGGACTGAGGGTTAATGGTCCAATTTACTGGACTGAGGGTTAATGGTCCAACTTACTGGACTGAAGGTTAGCACAAACTGGGAACCAGACTATGTAGAGGTGGACCAAGAGGGGATGGACAGTTACATCCACATATAGTTCTAACTCTCAGGGCTCTATTCAATCAGATCCGCATTAGCTGACATCCGCATAGCAGTTGCTTTGAAGGTGTCGGAGGTGGAACTGCATTACAGCCGTCAAATCCACAAGTGGCGTCTGGCATTATACCTATTGCGAACACGGCCATTGGCTACATAAGATAAATCCCATGCAGCCCTGTTAAACCTTTTGTGACTAGGGGGCAGTATTTTCAGTTTTGGATAAAAAACGTTCCCGTTTTAAACGGGATATTTTGTCACGACAAGATGCTCGACTATGCATATAATTGACAGCTTTGGATAGAAAACACTCTGACGTTTCAAAAACTGCAAAGATATTGTCTGTGGGTGCAACAGAACTGATGTTACAGGAGAAACCCAGATAACAATCCAATCAGGAAGTGCCCCATATTTTGAAAGCGCTGCATGCCAATGACTCCTTATATGGCTGTGAATGGGCTACGAATGAGCTTACGCTTTCTACGTATTCCCCAAGGTGTCTACAGCATTGTGACGTCTTTTAACGCATTTTTGTTGAAGAATAGCTGTAAGGGACCACATTGAGCAAGTGGTCACATGATGGCTCCCGCAGAAAATCTTGCGTACAGTACAGAAGTAGCCATTTTTCCAATCACTTCTAATGAAAAACCAATTGTCCCGGTGGATATATTATCAAATAGATATGTGAAAAACACCTTGAGGATTGATTCTAAACAACGTTTGCCATGTTTCTGTCGATATTATGGAGCTAATTTGGAAAAAAGTTTGGCGTTGTAGTGACCGCATTTTCCGGTCGATTTCTCAGCCAAACCTGAAGAACGAGCTATTTCGCCTACAAAAATAACATTTTTGGAAAAAATGAACATTTGCTATCTAACTGGGAGTCTCCTGAGTGAAAACATCAGAAGTTTTTCAAAGGTAAATGATTTAATTTGATTGCTTTTCTTATTTTCGTGAAAATAGGCTATGATAAACTTACACAAATGTTTGTCTAGCATTGGCTGTAAAGCATATTTTTTCATTTGTGATTTTCATGAATAGGAAGATTTTCTAGGGATATTTATGTCCGCTGCGTTATGCTATTTAGTTTGAGGCGATGAATACGCTCCCGGATCCATGTTTGAGAGTCGCAAGAAGTTTTAACAAGTTCTAACACTTCAATGTAAGATGCAATCTACACCTCCATTAGGAACACTGTAATGTGAGATGTGATCTACACCTCCATTAGGAACACTGTAATGTGAGATGTAATCTACACCTCCATTAGGAACACTGGAATGTGAGATGTAATCTACACCTCCATTAGGAACACTGGAATGTGAGATGTGATCTACACCTCCATTAGGAACACTGGAATGTGAGATGTGATCTACACCTCCATTAGGAACACTGGAATGTGAGATGTGATCTACACCTCCATTACGAACACTGGAATGTGAGATGTGATCTACACCTCTATTAGGAACACTGGAATGTGAGATGTGATCTACACCTCCATTAGGAACACTGGAATGTGAGATGTGATCTACACCTCCATTAGGAACACTGGAATGTGAGATGTGATCTAGTCCTCCTTTAGGAACACTGGAATGTGAGATGTGAACTACATCTCCATTAGGAACACTGGAATGTGAGATGTAATCTACACCTCCATTAGGAACACTGGAATGTGAGATGTGATCTACACCTCCATTAGGAACACTGGAATGTGAGATGTGATCTAGTCCTCCTTTAGGAACACTGGAATGTGAGATGTGAACTACATCTCCATTAGGAACACTGGAATGTGAGATGTGATCTAGTCCTCCTTTAGGAACACTGGAATGTGAGATGTGATCGAGTCCTCCTTTAGGAACACTGGAATGTGAGATGTGATCGAGTCCTCCTTTAGGAACACTGGAATGTGAGATGTGAACTACATCTCCATTAGGAACACTGGAATGTGAGATGTGATCTACACCTCCTTTAGGAACACTGGAATGTGAGATGTGAACTACATCTCCATTAGGAACACTGGAATGTGAGATGTGATCGAGTCCTCCTTTAGGAACACTAGAATGTGAGATGTGAACTACACCTCCTTTAGGAACACTGGAATGTGAGATGTGATCTAGTCCTCCTTTAGGAACACTGGAATGTGAGATGTGAACTACACCTCCATTAGGAACACTGGAATGTGAGATGTAATCTACACCTCCATTAGGAACACTGGAATGTGAGATGTGAACTACATCTTCATTAGGAACACTGGAATGTGAGATGTGATCTAGTCCTCCTTTAGGAACACTGGAATGTGAGATGTGATTGAGTCCTCCTTTAGGAACACTGGAATGTGAGATGTGATCTAGTCCTCCTTTAGGAACACTGGAATGTGAGATGTGATCTAGTCCTCCTTTAGGAACACTGGAATGTGAGATGTCATCTAGTCCTCCTTTAGGAACACTGGAATGTGAGATGTGATCTAGTCCTCCTTTAGGAACACTGGAATGTGAGATGTGATCTAGTCCTCCTTTAGGAACACTGGAATGTGAGATGTGATCGAGTCCTCCTTTAGGAACACTGGAATGTGAGATGTGAACTACATCTCCATTAGGAACACTGGAATGTGAGATGTGATCGAGTCCTCCTTTAGGAACACTGGAATGTGAGATGTGAACTACATCTCCATTAGGAACACTGGAATGTGAGATGTGATCGAGTCCTCCTTTAGGAACACTGGAATGTGAGATGTGAACTACACCTCCTTTAGGAACACTGGAATGTGAGATGTGATCTAGTCCTCCTTTAGGAACACTGGAATCTGAGATGTGAACTACACCTCCATTAGGAACACTGGAATGTGAGATGTAATCTACACCTCCATTAGGAACACTGGAATGTGAGATGTGAACTACATCTCCATTAGGAACACTGGAATGTGAGATGTGAACTCTATTCACTGGAATGTGAGATGTGATCCTTTAGGAACACTGGAATGTGAGATGTGATCGAGTCCTCCTTTAGGAACACTGGAATGTGAGATGTGATCTAGTCCTCCTTTAGGAACACTGGAATGTGAGATGTGATCTAGTCCTCCTTTAGGAACACTGGAATGTGAGATGTGATCTAGTCCTCCTTTAGGAACACTGGAATGTGAGATGTGATCTAGTCCTCCTTTAGGAACACTGGAATGTGAGATGTGATCTAGTCCTCCTTTAGGAACACTGGAATGTGAGATGTGATCTAGTCCTCCTTTAGGAACACTGGAATGTGAGATGTGATCTAGTCCTCCTTTAGGAACACTGGAATGTGAGATGTGATCGAGTCCTCCTTTAGGAACACTGGAATGTGAGATGTGATCTAGTCCTCCTTTAGGAACACTGGAATGTGAGATGTGATCTAGTCCTCCTTTAGGAACACTGGAATGTGAGATGTGATCTAGTCCTCCTTTAGGAACACTGGAATGTGAGATGTGATCTAGTCCTCCTTTAGGAACACTGGAATGTGAGATGTGATCTAGTCCTCCTTTAGGAACACTGGAATGTGAGATGTAATCTAGTCCTCCTTTAGGAACACTGGAATATAAAATGTAATCTACACCTCCATTAGGAACACTGGAATGTAAAATGTAATCTACACCTCCATTAGGAACACTTGAATGTGAGATGTGATCTACACCTCCATTAGGAACACTGGAATGTGAGATGTGATCTACACCTCCATTAGGAACACTGGAATGTGAGATGTGATCTACACCTCCATTAGGAACACTGGAATGTAAAATGTAATCTACACCTCCATTAGGAACACTTGAATGTGAGATGTGATCTACACCTCCAATAGGAACACTGGAATGTGAGATGTAATCTACACCTCCATTAGGAACACTGGAATGTGAGATGTGATCTACACCTCCATTAGGAACACTTGAATGTGAGATGTGATCTACACCTCCATTAGGAACACTTGAATGTGAGATGTGATCTACACCTCCATTAGGAACACTTGAATGTGAGATGTGATCTACACCTCCATTTGGAACACTGGAATGTGAGATGTAATCTACACCTCCATTAGGAACACTGGAATGTGAGATGTGATCTACACCTCCATTAGGAACACTGGAATGTGAGATGTGATCTACACCTCTATTAGGAACACTGGAATGTGAGATGTGATCTACACCTCTATTAGGAACACTGGAATGTGAGATGTAATCTACACCTCCAATAGGAACACTGGAATGTGAGATGTGATCTACACCTCCATTAGGAACACTGGAATGTGAGATGTGATCTACACCTCTATTGGGAACACTGGAATGTGAGATGTAATCTACACCTCTATTAGGAACACTGGAATGTGAGATGTGATCTACACCTCCATTAGGAACACTGGAATGTGAGATGTGATCTACACCTCTATTAGGAACACTGGAATGTGAGATGTAATCTACACCTCTATTAGGAACACTGGAATGTGAGATGTGATCTACACCTCCATTAGGAACACTGGAATGTGAGATGTGATCTACACCTCCATTAGGAACACTGGAATGTGAGATGTGATCTACACCTCTATTAGGAACACTGGAATGTGAGATGTGATCTACACCTCCATTAGGAACACTGGAATGTGAGATGTGATCTACACCTCTATTAGGAACACTGGAATGTGAGATGTGATCTACACCTCTATTAGGAACACTGGAATGTGAGATGTGATCTACACCTCTATTAGGAACACTGGAATGTGAGATGTGATCTACACCTCCAATAGGAACACTGGAATGTGAGATGTGATCTACACCTCTATTAGGAACACTGGAATGTGAGATGTAATCTACACCTCCATTAGGAACACTGGAATGTGAGATGTAATCTACACCTCCATTAGGAACACTGGAATGTGAGATGTGATCTACACCTCTATTAGGAACACTGGAATGTGAGATGTGATCTACACCTCCATTAGGAACACTGGAATGTGAGATGTGATCTACACCTCTATTAGGAACACTGGAATGTGAGATGTGATCTACACCTCCATTAGGAACACTGGAATGTGAGATGTGATCTACACCTCTATTAGGAACACTGGAATGTGAGATGTGATCTACACCTCCATTAGGAACACTGGAATGTGAGATGTGATCTACACCTCTATTAGGAACACTGGAATGTGAGATGTGATCTACACCTCTATTAGGAACACTGGAATGTGAGATGTGATCTACACCTCTATTAGGAACACTGGAATGTGAGACGTGATCTACACCTCCAATAGGAACACTGGAATGTGAGATGTGATCTACACCTCTATTAGGAACACTGGAATGTGAGATGTAATCTACACCTCCATTAGGAACACTGGAATGTGAGATGTAATCTACACCTCCATTAGGAACACTGGAATGTGAGATGTGATCTACACCTCTATTAGGAACACTGGAATGTGAGATGTGATCTACACCTCCATTAGGAACACTGGAATGTGAGATGTGATCTACACCTCTATTAGGAACACTGGAATGTGAGATGTGATCTACACCTCCATTAGGAACACTGGAATGTGAGATGTGATCTACACCTCTATTAGGAACACTGGAATGTGAGATGTGATCTACACCTCTATTAGGAACACTGGAATGTGAGATGTGATCTACACCTCCATTAGGAACACTGGAATGTGAGATGTAATCTACACCTCCATTAGGAACACTGGAATGTGAGATGTGTTCTACACCTCTATTAGGAACACTGGAATGTGAGATGTGATCTACACCTCCATTAGGAACACTGGAATGTGAGATGTAATCTACACCTCCATTAGGAACACTGGAATGTGAGATGTGATCTACACCTCTATTAGGAACACTGGAATGTGAGATGTGATCTACACCTCCATTAGGAACACTGGAATGTGAGATGTGATCTACACCTCCATTAGGAACACTTGAATGTGAGATGTGATCTACACCTCTATTAGGATGATAGAAACCCTTGTAATTTAATGTAATATTTTTTTCATCATTAGTTCTGAATAGCCGACACTTTTAGTTCTGAACTTCTCGATTTGGCTCCAATGCAGTTCCACCTCTGACGCCACCAAAACGTCGACTATGCGAGTGTCTGCTATGACCAGTTAACTCTTGATCTCCTTTAATCTAGGCCCTGGTGCACATCTTGAAGTGCTGCTGTAGGCAGATACTCTGAATGGGCTGCTATAGTCAGAAACTCTGAATGGGCTGCTATAGTCAGAAACTCTGAATGGGCTGCTATAGGCAGATACTCTGAATGGGCTGCGATAGGCAGATACTCTGAATGGGCTGCTATAGGCAGATACTCTGAATGGGCTGCTATAGGCAGATACGTTGAATGGGCTGCTATAGGCAGATAGGAACACTGGAATATGCTATAGTCAGATACTCTGAATAGCCTGCTATAGGCAGATACTCTGAATAGCCTGCTATAGGCAGATACTCTGAATGGGCTGCTATAGGCAGATACTCTGAATAGCCTGCTATAGGCAGATACTCTGAATGGGCTGCTATAGGCAGATACTCTGAATGGGCTGCTATAGGCAGATACTCTGAATGGGCTGCTATAGGCAGATACTCTGAATGGGCTGCTATAGTCAGATACTCTGAATGGGCTGCTATAAGCAGATACTCTGAATAGCCTGCTATAGGCAGGTACTCTGAATGGATCCAATCTGTTATATTTTGTGGCAGATTGAGAAAATGTCCAGCATTCAACTCCCACAAGATTGTGGAAGAAAAAATATTTAATATCCTACTTTTGACTTCTGTTGCAGTCAAGACGCCAACAGTTGAAACACAAATTCAGCTCAGCCACCCAAAGAATCCGTTCTGAGAGAGACTGTTCCAACAGATCCAATCGTACAATTAAAGCAACATACTGTACGCCACCCAATTACAAGACTAGATTAATTGATGAATTTGTCTGTGGACTGAGACAGGCAGGTGGCTGTATGAAAGGACCATTCTGAGAACTCACACATCCACCTTCCTGTTCATTTGACGAAATCAGGTTCTTAGTTTTGAGAAATGAACAGCCCTTTTGTTAATCAGCCCAAACAGGGATTTCATTTAATGCTTTGGCTGGAGCCTGATTTGCAGATGGCATAAAGATGGGCTTGTGACGGGTGCCATGGGACCTGCAGGCTGCCACGTTCCAGCACACAAGGCTCCAAACTTCCAACCAGCTCGCCTGGGCACCGCCAGAAACAGAGACAGCCGGTCCTACTAACGGTGCCCCAGCCCAGGCACCGACATGGGCACACCAGACCTGGCCAGAGGGAGGAAGGGTAGGATGGAGAGAGAAACGGAGAGAGAGAGTGCTCTGTTCGTACCCGGGCTATTTTCCTCACCATGAAAGTGCTGTACCATGGCAGCTTGCTGGGGGAGAGCGGCTGGACCCACTTTGTCAATTTGGCCAAGCTGACTGGAGAGGAGGTTCGCTGACATCTGAGTCCATGGTACAACAGTACCTCATGTTATCTTGGTTTTACACTGTTTAACTGAGAATGGAGAGACTAATAAATTATACAGAATTGAGCTTACAGTTTACTACCGGTTATTCAACTATTAATAACGATTTATAAGAAAACTTTGAGAAACATGTTGCCAAAATATCTACCCATGGTCAAACTAATTCCCAGTGTCAGGACACTCTAAAAAGCAACAGCATCATTTTTATCCAAAAAGTTATAATGGCTTTTGGTCAAAACAAATGGACCACTGTCACTATCAATTGGATTGCCCTAGTTGGTGGAAAGTTAGTTGATGTTAAGTCAAGGGGTGATCCTTTAATGGGGGATTTGCTGTATTTTCTACCTGAATTGCCCAGACAGCCTTAGCAGTTGATCCCCTTAGAGATGAAGGTTGTTTAGACACCCAGACATAACAAGGTGTTCTGAGCTCTGATCCCCCTGCATGCCTAGCTGGGAGTAAACAGGAGGCTACCTGGCTCAAGCTGCGCAGAGAGATTCCCCTTCCATCAGCCTGGGATGTCCAGGTAATCCAGGTAGGATAAAGGCAGGGTAAAGATATGGGTAGGGAAGACTGAGGTACTTTGCTCCATTATGAGTGAAATTAAATAAATAAGTGAAGTGAAAGGATGAGGGCAGTAAAACTAAAATGACCATTACGAAGAGATCCTGTGTACTGTTCTTAGACACTCTGGAATGGAATACATTATCTCTGTTTGTAGTTCAGACTTTGTGTGTGTGTGTGTGTGTGTGTGTGTGTATGTATGTATGTGTGTGTGTGTGCGTGTGTGCGTGTGTGCGTGTGTGTGCGTGTGTGTGTGACTGAGACAGTCAGGTACTCTGTGTGTGTGTATTGGTGCCCCCCTGCCATACTGTAGGCCTGTGACCGGGCGATAACCCCAGAGACAGCTGCCCTGCTGCTCCAACCCAGAGGCTCTCAGACATCTTACGTGAAATCCAGGGCAGGCTCAAGCCAATCCACTTACAGTGTATTAATGTCATTATCAGGCTGGCAAGGAGAGAAGGGTGGCCAGGAGACTACTTGGCTTCTGGGAATGGAGGAGGGAGTGGTGGGTGGTGACAGTGGTGGCTGGTGACTATGGTAGTACAGGAGTGAAAGTAAGCTTTACTCTGCATGCCCCTGTTTAATTCCTCCTTCCACAGTGAACTAAAGTGAATGAACAGAAGAATATTTCCTCTAGACCTTAATAGGCTAGTGAGTGGTAAGTGGTGGGTGGTGACAGTGTTAGTTAGTTAGTTAGTTAGTTAGTTAGTTAGTTAGTTAGTTAGTTAGATAGTTAGTTAGTTAGTGCAGTGAAAGTACTAGTCTTAGTCATACCGATGGATTAACAGTGAATAAAAGTCCATCTCCCTTTGTGACATATGACAACTTTCCAAGATTCTAAGATTCCAACAGCGATTCAATTTCCGAGAACCACCCATCCCAGAACATTTCAGAACCACCCATCCCAGAACATTTCAGAACCACCCATCCCAGAACATTTCAGAACCACCCATCCCAGAACATTTCAGAACCACCCATCCCAGAACATTTCAGAACAGCCCATCCCAGAACATTTCAGAACCACCCATCCCAGAACATTTCAGAACCACCCATCCCAGAACATTTCAGAACAGCCCATCCCAGAACATTTCAGAACAGCCCATCCCAGAACATTTCAGAACCACCCATCCCAGAACATTTCAGAACAGCCCATCCCAGAACATTTCAGAACAGCCCATCCCAGAACATTTCAGAACAGCCCATCCCAGAACATTTCAGAACAGCCCATCCCAGAACAGCTCACAATAGCCCATCCCAGAACAGCCCATCCCAGATCAGTTCAGAACAGCCCATCCCAGAACAGCTTAGAACAGCCCATCCCAGATCAGCTCAGAACAGCCCATCCCAGAACAGCTAAGAACAGCCTGTCACAGAAGAGCTCAGAACAGCCTTCCCAGAACAGCCGTCCCAGAACAGCCCATCCCAGAACAGCCCAGAGGCATGACATGATGAGTAGTACTGGGGAGGTGGTGGGTTCTTCCAACAGCAGACCATTGGTGTCTCTGGTTCTGGGGCCGGCAGCCACAGGCAGATTGAGTCTGGCACCCAGGGGACCCTGGTGATCTCCAGGGGTCCAGGGAGATTTCAGCCCCGCCAGCTGCATACAGCTCGCCCTCCTGGTGCTCCTCTCTACCCCCCAGCTGGTGCAGTGTGCTGTGGAGAGAGAGGTCAGAGCACGGGCCACCCCAGCCACAAACTCACACACACATACATGTACAGAGACACACACACATACGCAGACGGGCCGATACAAAAACAACAGGCGCTGTCACTGTAGTTCAGTAACACAGCTCAGATCAACTCTGGTATTACACAGACTAGCTCTCAGTGCAGATGGTAGTACAGTAAGGATGATTACTCTTAGGACATTGTAATGACACTGTTGTATACCCAACAGGACCAATGGGGATAACTACTGACTTCTGAATATACAGTCTGTTTAGATTAGTGTGACTTTTTAGTGAGACTGAATTCAACTTTTAACTGTGTATTACTATGTATTACTGTCTATTACTGTGTATTACTATGTATTAATGTGTATTACCGTGTATTACTGTATATTACTATATATTACTGTGTATTACTGTGTATTACTATCTATAAATGTGTATTACTATGTATTACTGTGTATTACCAATCATTCAAACTGTGATCATTCCTCTGTTACGTAGAAACTCTGTGACCATTCTGTTTTAGAACATCTTCGTTTGATTTAAATAGGCTATATTAAAGACAAATCTTCTCATGTGTAACAAAGAGGAAGTCACAAAGGTCCTCATGAAAATCATAAGAAGCTCCATCATTAGACCTTTAGCTAGATCTGACTGAGAGACCAATGACTATGTAATCACATTCCCTGTCCCCCACGCAGCCTCTCCTCTCCTCTCCTCTCCTCTCCTCTCCTCTCCTCTCCTCTCCTCTCCTCTCCTATTAGTCAGCCCATGTAGTATCAATAGTGCTCACTAGATGGCTCCCTGGAATAGTCTCACTGCCTCCCCGGGCTGACTGGCTGGCTACACACATAGCACATGAGCACATCGGCCACAGTGGTCAGTGAGTGACAGAGACAATGTAATCCTCTTTTCCCCTTCCCCAGTTGGCCCACGAGGGTTGTGTGTGAGGGGGGTGATGGGATGGGGGGGCGCAGATCCTCCCAACTGGCACACGAGGTGCCGTGGCTGTGGCTTCCACCACCCCTCCAGCTAAAATGCAAACGCCCACTCTCATAATCAAAATCAAATCTAATCAAATTGTATTTGTCACATGCGCCGAATACAGCAGGTGTAGACCTTACCGTTAAATGTTTACTTAACCAACAATGTAGTTCAAGAAATAGAGTTAAGAAAATAAACTCAAGTAAAAAATGAAATAAAAAGTAACACAATAAAATAACAATAACGAGGCTAGAAACAGGGGGTACCGGTACCAAGTCAATGTGCAGGAGTACAGGTTAGTCAAGGTAATTTGTACAAGTAGGTGGGATAAAGTGACTATGCATAGATAATAAACAGTGAGTAGCAGCAATGGGGGCGGGGTTCATTTTCATTAATTGTTCAGTAGTCTTATGGCTTGGGGGTAGAACCTGTTAAGGAGCCTTTTGGACCTAGACTTGGCGTTCCGGTACCGCTTGCCATGCGATAACAGAGAGAGCAGTCTATGACTTGGGTGACTTGAGTCTTTGACAATTTTGGGGGCCTTCCTCTGACACGGTGATGCAAGCAGTCAGGATGCTCTCGGTGGTGCAGCTTTAAAACTTTTTGAGGGTCTAGGAACCCACACCAAATATTTTCAGTCTCCTGAGGGGGAAAAGGCATTGTGGACACCAAGGAACTTGAAACTCTCGACCCCCTCCACTACAGCCCCGTAGACGTGAATGGGGGTGTGTTCGGCCGTCCTTTTCCTGTAGTCCATCATCCACAGATAAAAAAAACACCTTATGGAACAGCGGGGACTGTGAAGCAACACAAACATTGGCACAGACACATGCGTACACACACACACACACACGAATAAACTGCCTTAATTTTGCTGGACCCCAGGAAAAATAGCTGCTGCTTTGGCAGCAGGTAATGGGGATCCATAATAAATACAAATACACATTTCCTTTGTCTTCCTCGAATTGAGGGAGATATTGTTGTCATGGCACCACACTGCCAGGTCTCTGACCTCCTCCCTATAGGCTCTCTCATTGTTGTTGGTGATCAGGCCTACCACCGCTGTGTCATCAGCAAACGTAATGATGGTGTTGGAGTCGTGCTTGGCCACGCAGTCAACAGTGAACAAGGAGTACAGGAGGGGACTAAGCATGAGAATCCACATGGTAGATGTGTTGTTGCTTGCCCTTACCACCTGGAGGTGGCCCATCAGGATGTCCAGGATCCAGTTGCAGAGGGAGGTGTTTAGTCCCAGGGTCCTTAGCTTAGTTATGAGCTTTGAGGGCACTATGGTGTTGAACGCTGAGCTGTAGTCAATGAACAACATTCTCAACTTACTGTATTTACAGCAGGTAGCCTAGCACTTACAGCAGGTAGCCTAGTGGTTAGAGCAGGTAGCCTAGCACTCACAGTAGGTAGCCTAGCACTCAAAGCAGGTAGCCTAGCGGTTAGAGCTGGTAGCCTAGCGGTTAGAGTAGGTCCCCTAGTCTTAGAGCAGGTAGCCTAGTGCTTAGAGCAGGTAGCCTAGGCCTTAGAGAAGGTAGCCTAGCGCTTAGAGCAGGTAGTCTAGTGCTTAGAGCAGGTATCCTAGTGCTTAGAGAAGGTAGCCTAGCACTTAGAGCAGGTAGCCTAATGCTTAGAGCAGGTAGCCTAGTGGCCAGTAACTGAAAGGTCGCTGGTTCAAATACCCGAGCCCACAAGGTGAAACATCTGTCAATGTGCCCCTGACCCTGTAAAACAACACATTACACTGCACCTATCATACTACTATGGCTGACCCTGTAAAACAACACATTTCACTGCACCTATCATACTACTATGGCTGACCCTGTAAAACAACACATTTCACTGCACCTATCATACTACTATGGCTGACCCTGTAAAACAACACATTACACTGCACCTACCATACTACTATGGATGACCCTGTAAAACAGGGGTGTCAAAGTCAAATGGACGGAGGGCCAAATAAAAAATTTAGCTACAAGCCGAGGGCCGGACTGTTCGAATGTTCATTGAAAATTTTTTAAATGACGCATATAGTCTAGTGAACCTAATTGAACCTACTGAAAACCTAACAAATATATTCCAATATGATCAGATAAATAAAGCAATATTTTCTTATGGCTCTGTCAGTAATCTTTAATTTTCAACAGACACAAAAGACAAATTTCCTTTATATAAAAATCCCCATAACATGAACATTAAATGAAAGAAACCGGTATTCAAGGCACCATCAGTAGCCTATATTTTCTATTTTAGCAAAAGTGGGCTAAATTTACTTCAAAGAAAAAAACAATAATAGCAATTTTCTATCATCCACTCAACTGAAATATTTTAAAAATATAATTGGATTGAAATACAATAAAATAAAGTGCAAAAATCTATTAATCAAAAACAACACTTTGTTTAAGGAGAAGTAACATGCAGTGAAAACAAATATTAAACTTTAACTTTTAAACTTGAACTGAGTAAAAACTCTAAATATGTGATTGCACAGTAATGTTCACTTGTTTGAGGTTGAGGGTGATACTTGGTGGTGTCCCATCTTTTCCACAAGTTCATCAATGTTCGGGGTAAGGCTCTGAGCTGAGGAAATCCTCAGAATTGAGTGGAGGTGTTCAGCAGTAAGTCGACTTCTGTGTGATGTTTTGTTCAAGTTCATCAAAGAAAACAGTTGTTCACACAGGTATGTGCTGCCAAACATAGACAACGTTTGAGCAGCCTGGATGCGCAGCTGGGGCATTGTGTCGGGGAGGAAACGGGCGAACTCCGCAGCACCCACTGCCGCATATTTTGCCCTCAGTGCATCATTGCATTGGAGGTCAATCAACTCCATTTGGAGGTTTGGTGGTGAGCTTTCCACGTCAACAGCAAATGGGTTACCGAGCAGTTCCAACCTGCTTTTTTGTGCTTCAAAGTCAGCAAATCGGCGTCGAAAGTCAGCGGCAAGCATACCTATTTTATCAGCCAACTGTGCGCTCGGGAACGCACTGGTAGAGAGCTTCTCTTTCATGGTCTGGCAGCTGGGAAAGTGGCTGACCCTGTAAAACAACACATTACACTGCACCTACCATACTACTATGGCTGACCCTGTAAAACAACACATTACACTGCACCTATCATACTACTATGGCTGACCCTGTAAAACAACACATTACACTGTACCTACCATACTACTATGGCTGACCCTGTAAAACAACACATTACACTGCACCTATCATACTACTATGGCTGACCCTGTAAAACAACACATTACACTGCACCTATCATACTACTATGGCTGACCCTGTAAAACAACACATTTCACTGCACCTACCATACTACTATGGCTGACCCTGTAAAACAACACATTACACTGCACCTATCATACTACTATGGATGACCCTGTAAAACAACACATTACACTGCACCTATCATACTACTATGGCTGACCCTGTAAAACAACACATTACACTGCACCTACCATACTACTATGGATGACCCTGTAAAACAACACATTACACTGCACCTATCATACTACTATGGCTGACCCTGTAAAACAACACATTACACTGCACCTATCATACTACTATGGATGACCCTGTAAAACAACACATTACACTGCACCTACCATACTACTATGGCTGACCCTGTAAAACAACACATTTCACTTGCACCTACCATACTACTATGGATGACCCTGTAAAACAACACATTACACTGCACCTACCATACTACTATGGCTGACCCTGTAAAACAACACATTTCACTGCACCTACCATACTACTATGGATGACCCTGTAAAACAACACATTACACTGCACCTACCATACTACTATGGATGACCCTGTAAAACAACACATTACACTGCACCTATCATACTACTATGGCTGACCCTGTAAAACAACACATTTCACTGCACCTATCATACTACTATGGATGACCCTGTAAAACAACACATTACACTGCACCTACCATACTACTATGGCTGACCCTGTAAAACAACACATTTCACTGCACCTATCATACTACTATGGCTGACCCTGTAAAACAACACATTACACTGCACCTACCATACTACTATGGATGACCCTGTAAAACAACACATTACACTGCACCTATCATACTACTATGGCTGACCCTGTAAAACAACACAATTCACTGCACCTACCATACTACTATGGCTGACCCTGTAAAACAACACATTTCACTGCACCTATCATACTACTATGACTGACCCTGTAAAACAACACATTACACTGCACCTATCATACTACTATGGATGACCCTGTAAAACAACACATTTCACTGCACCTACCATACTACTATGGCTGACCCTGTAAAACAACACAATTCACTGCACCTACCATACTACTATGGCTGACCCTGTAAAACAACACATTTCACTGCACCTACCATACTACTATGGCTGACCCTGTAAAACAACACATTTCACTGCACCTACCATACTACTATGGCTGACCCTGTAAAACAACACATTTCACTGCACCTACCATACTACTATGGCTGACCCTGTAAAACAACACAATTCACTGCACCTACCATACTACTATGGCTGACCCTGTAAAACAACACATTTCACTGCACCTATCATACTCCTATGACTGACTCTGTAAAACAACACATTACACTGCACCTATCATACTACTATGGCTGACCCTGTAAAACAACACATTTCACTGCACCTACCATACTACTATGGCTGACCCTGTAAAACAACACATTTCACTGCACCTACCATACTACTATGGCTGACCCTGTAAAACAACACATTTCACTGCACCTACCATACTACTATGGCTGACCCTGTAAAACAACACATTACACTGCACCTATCATACTACTATGGCTGACCCTGTAAAACAACACATTTCACTGCACCTATCATACTACTATGGCTGACCCTGTAAAACAACACATTTCACTGCACCTACCATACTACTATGGCTGACCCTGTAAAACAACACATTTCACTGCACCTACCATACTACTATGGCTGACCCTGTAAAACAACACATTTCACTGCACCTACCATACTACTATGGCTGACCCTGTAAAACAACACATTTCACTGCACCTACCATACTACTATGGCTGACCCTGTAAAACAACACAATTCACTGCACCTACCATACTACTATGGCTGACCCTGTAAAACAACACATTTCACTGCACCTACCATACTACTATGGCTGACCCTGTAAAACAACACATTACACTGCACCTATCATACTACTATGGCTGACCCTGTAAAACAACACATTTCACTGCACCTACCATACTACTATGGCTGACCCTGTAAAACAACACATTTCACTGCACCTACCATACTACTATGGCTGACCCTGTAAAACAACACAATTCACTGCACCTACCATACTACTATGGCTGACCCTGTAAAACAACACATTTCACTGCATCTACCATACTACTATGGCTGACCCTGTAAAACAACACATTTCACTGCACCTACCATACTACTATGGATGACCCTGTAAAACAACACAATTCACTGCACCTATCATACTACTATGGCTGACCCTGTAAAACAACACATTTCACTGCACCTACCATACTACTATGGCTGACCCTGTAAAACAACACATTTCACTGCACCTATCATACTACTATGGCTGACCCTGTAAAACAACACATTACACTGCACCTATCATACTACTATGGATGACCCTGTAAAACAACACATTTCACTGCACCTATCATACTACTATGGCTGACCCTGTAAAACAACACATTACACTGCACCTATCATACTACTATGGATGACCCTGTAAAACAACACAATTCACTGCACCTATCCAGCGTATGTGACAATACAAAATCGTAAAAAAAACGTTTTACAAACTTTTACTCCTGCTCTCTATGCTGAATATACGTATAATACTCTGAAGACGGGACTCGTCTGTTGGGACAACATTTAAATTAGCAAGAGGGTGGCAAAGTTAGATAACATGGGTAACGGTGGTCCTCCGAGTGACCGGTTTTCTCTACCCTAAACAGGACATTATAGACTAGTAATGCCCTGATAACAACAACTGTCCTTGTAATTGTCTCCACCCCCTCCAGGTGTCGCTTATTTTCCCCATTGTATTTATCCCTGTGTTTCCTGTCTCTCTGTGCCAGTTTGTCCTGTCTGTTTCAAGTCAACCAGCGTGTTTTTCCTGTGCTCTGCTTTTGCCATTCTCTCTTTGCTAGTCCTCCTGGTTTTGACCCTTGCCTGTTTTCTGGACTTTGTACCTGCCTGCCTGATCATTCTGCCTGCCTGCCACTCTGTACCTCCTGGACTGAACTGGTTTTGACCTTTTGCCTGTCCATGACTATTCTCTTGCCTTCCCTTTTGAGAACTAATTCACATCAAAGACTCAGACCATCTGCACTCCATGTCTGCATCTGGGTCTGGCCCTGAGCCCTGATATGACTAAAGGTATGACATGCTCAGGAGCATGTCCTCAAATACACAGGTCATGATGCTCACGTATTCGTACAGGTCCTTAATGTACTATATGTACCACTGCATTGACTGACAACGTCTGATGAAATTACTCAAAACAATGTGAGCAGAAATAAAACTAATGCCCATAAGTACATATTCACACATAATATGGGTTTAATTCACTATTTGATACATTCGATGACCAATGTAATAGGCTAATTGAGTTGCTGTTGGTGGTGTGCTACATTGTGTTAGCCTGTTGTATGAGTTTGTAAGCCTGGGATTGTGATTGCAATGAAAACAGGGCTAATTAATATGATTATCTAAGGAACTGTGACCCATATAGCCTTATTATTGCCTCTATCCATTTCCAAATCTAATTAATGTACTGGTGTAGACAGACCTGCGTGGTGCTGTTTTAATAACTGTAATGGAAGGTCACTGCATCATTTAAAGGTGGAATGCGTAGGCATAATGTTCCACATCAATAAGCACCATATGATGGTTGATTATATTGTCATTCGTGACCCGCCTTTGTTGAGTTTAAAATAAAAAATGTATATATCTTAAAACTTCAATTCAATTATTTTAATTCTTTTGTAAAAGCTTGGGGAATTATTTGAATCTACCACAGACTGCAACCATATTTGTGTCTTTCATGGGTGTTTTAATAAAAAATAGGTTTACCACATTTCTCTTTCCACAGCCCAAGCAAAAAGATGACATTAGGACGTCAATTAGGAATATAAAAACATATCTAAAAACAAAAATGCAGCTGAGAAGTTATTTATTTAGGACATAGAAATCTGCTAGCTTTATTTACAGTAATGAATAATACAGAATAGAGAAACAAGCTCCTCTGTAACACATCATATCCTCACACGTTTTGACAGCATTTCATCACTGCTATGTCCCAGCACTGTTGTAAGAACCAGTAGGTTAATATTTCAACAGCAATGAGACTGTGGTCTCCTCCCTTCATTTAACATTATCATTTTCCTGTTCTCGAGGTGGCTGCATAGATGCCATGATTGGACCAACCAGTGCACAAGAGGGTAGCCTATTCCTGTCATTAGAACTGAAGGGGGAGGGGAGGACACAGACTACCTCCCAACTGTTGGGTTTTGTCTAGAAGGGATGCAGTTTTTGTCAAAATTGACATTTCGTAGCAGATTAGGACAATTTACAAAGCAGGCTAGAATAATTAACGTAACAGGTTAGGAGAATTAGGTTAAGGTTAGGAAAAAGGTTAGTGTTAGCTAAAATGCCCTAAAAAAAACACGTTATACGTAAATTTGACAAGCTGTACCCATCTAGACATAATCCAACTATCCAACTGCCTGACACAGACAGAGGTCATGGAATTAACTTTAGTTAAGGGCTGGTGGGGTACTTCCCTGAGTGGAAGTCAGAATTCCCAGAAACCAGTGAGGGAGGGTATTGGACGAAGGGGGTGTTTAAAGTTAGAGCGCACTGCTGCTGCTGCCCATAGTTTGGCTATGGTAGTGAATTTACAGTTACTGATTGCATTCCACTGACAAGGAGCCTGACCAAATGCATCATGATTTAGCCTACATTTCAACCAAACACATGAGCTACCTGACTAAAACACACGAGTAAAAGTGTGGCTTAAATGAAGAAGGGCCCAAACAGGAATTAGCTAGCCTAAATGAGAGTCTCTTCTAATGAGACCACTTGGTGGTAGAGGCCAAGAAGCAAAGTCAGATTTGAGAGTTGACCCACCTGGACACCCGGGGAAAGTTCTGGGGGTTAGAGAACCAACTTCCTGTGAGACGGGGTCAAAGGGTGTCAGTATGCTAAGACTGTCTTCATCACCATCACCACAACTGTCATTATTAATTCCACTGGGCCCTGGACTGGACACAGCCATGTACTTTGGATACACACAGCCAACGAGAGAAGACCTGGAGTCATCTTTAACATGTTAGCAACAGGAACTGTTATAGTCAAACAATTACACAATTCAATAATTACACAATGAGTGCTAAAAAACTCACAAGAAGAAAGTTGTATGTAACAAATAGGCTAATTTGATTAAAGGATAACCCAATAGTGTTGGTTATGTTGGATTAAAACTAACTACAGAGACTGAAGAGCAGAAAGGAAAGTGGAGGTTGTTCAGAACAACAACGGTCACACAGAGGGAAACCATTGTGGCTGATCAGAGCAGAACCAACAGTCTGACTGAGTATAGTACAGTTCCGGCACAGCGGCGGTGAACAGGTGCAAGACTGGTGCTCTGTGCTGCTGTGTGCTGCTGTGTTTGGCCCTGCCTGCCTGGCTGTGTGCATGTGGTAGAGGCCCTGAATGGCCATTTTATCCAGATTAGATGGATGGATGGATGGGGTTGCATTCTATTAATTATTCAGCAGTGCTGGTCTGAGCAGGACCAGGGATCTGGGAGGCAGCTGGCGCAGGGGGGCAAAAACAGTATCCCCTTGCCCCATTGCCCCCCATCCCAACAGCCACCCCCCTCCCCAACAACGCCACCCCAACACCCCCACCACAACGACCCCTTCCCAGCAAACCCCCGAACCCCACCACCCAAACAACCCACCTCAACAGCCCCCCAAACCCAACAACCCCTTCCCAGCAAACCCCCAAAACCCCACCACCCAAACAACCCACCTCAACAGCCCCCAACCCAACAACTCCGCTCCACTTCATCAGCCAACGCTTTTGTGCTGAGTTCTATCCTTCTCTTTCAGCAAACCCCCCCCAACAAACACACACACTCCAACCCCATAATCCCCTGTACCTCAGTATGCCGCAGAGTAAACAACAAAGTACTGTCTGCTGTGCCTCCCCCCGCCAGACACCACACCCCACCCTGCCACACACACACACCCAATCCATTCCCACCCACACATTCCCACGCCACACCCCTGTACTCAACACTAATGAATCAAAACGAACAGTGCCACCAACCCCAGCCAAACCCATGTAAATGGGTCCATTCAGAGAGTTCCTTGAAGCCAAGCCAGCTAGAGCACTTCAGCTCACAAACTGCTGTCTGTGAAGTGGAGCTGGTGTTTTTGATGTAGTGTGTCCAACGTCTTTTTGGAGTTGGCGGACCTTATGCAGCCACTGGAGACCTTTAAACTAGAGCTAAAGACAGAGGTCGGTCTCATTAGTTTTCCCAGATGAATGAATAGAAAGGATGCATTATTGCCAGCTGGGCTGTGGTGGTTATATATCTGTGCACGGTCCTTTGTTCTATCCTGCCTAGTAAAAAATCAATACCGCAGTGCTGTCAGGAAGAGGAGCAGTTTGGCCCAGACTGAGATGCCTCAGTCTCTCCCTTAATTGCTCTTGGCAGGCACAGAGGATAGAGCAGAGAGAAAGAAGAGAGACAAACACTGCATGTCACTGACTCTCCATCCGTCGTTGTAGAACCACTTCATAATTCATCAAACATTCATTCATACACACTTAAGAGAAATAATATCCCACCAGTACAACTTAGCACACTCTACTGCTGTTGTAGGAAACTATGAAAATTACATTAAGAACAGGTCAACTTACAACAGAGCTCCCTATTCAATTCCTTCCAGTGCATAAGAGGATATTGAACAATATTGAACTACATTGAAAGAGAAGAAAGATAAGCTGAGGAGAATCATCAATGATCCTGCTTCTGATCCCTTTTATTGCTCCTGATTAATAATTAATTGCAGCGTCTTGCCAGGCTGCCAACCCAAGCGCATCTTGACTTGACCCTAGTAAACTGCTCTGCCTGAGGGTAGACAGTGAAGGTGGGCCTTTTCAGTCAGCCCAGCCCCTTTGTTAGGGCGCAATTGGGGGGCTGGGAGGGGGGGGGGGTTCCCTGGGAGAGGCCATAGCTGCCAGCCCTGTCCCCCTGTCTCTCCACACAACAACAGAAAGAAGATCCACAGCTGGATGACAGAGTGGTTTCTCCCATCAGATTCAGCCTGACAGAGGGAGGTGCTCAGGGAGGTGCTAAGGGATGAGCCAGTCCAGCAGGCACTGTGAATGTGATCTGACACAGAGATGGAGCTGTCTACATTTACATAGACAAAGCAACATACAGGAGAAATTAGGGTTAAGGCACGTCAACAGATTTTCTTCACCTAGTCGGCTCAGGGATTTGAAATAGCAACCTTTCAGTTACCTGCCCAACACTCTTAACCACTAGGCTACCTGTCTCCCCACGAGTCTACCTAGTCATTAACCGCTAGTCTACCTGTCTCCCCACGAGTCTACCTAGTCATTAACCGCTAGTCTACCTGTCTCCCCACGAGTCTACCTAGTCATTAACCGCTAGTCTACCTGTCTCCCCACGACTCTACCGAGTCATTAACCGCTAGTCTACCTGTCCCCCCACGAGTCTACCTAGTCATTAACCGCTAGTCTACCTGTCTCCCCATACACATACCCTTGCCTCTCCTCTGCCCTCACTTCCCCCTCACCCCCCCTATTCCAAACTGCTCAGGCTGTCCCCACCCACAACTCAGGCTGTCCACACCCACAGCTCAGGCTGTCCCCACTCACAGCTCAGGCTGTCCACATCCATAGCTCAGGCTGTCCACACCCACAGCTCAGGCTGTCCCCACTCACAGCTCAGGCTGTCCCCACTCACAGCTCAGGCTGTACACATCCACAGCTCAGGTTGTCCACACCCACAACTCAGGCTGTCCCCACTCACAGCTCAGGCTGTCCCCACTCACAGCTCAGGCTGTCCCCACTCACAGCTCAGACTGTCCCCACTCAAAGCTCAGGCTGTCCCCACCCACAGCTCAGGCTGTCCCCACTCACAGCTCAGGCTGTCCCCACTCACAGCTCAGGCTGTCCCCACCCACAGCTCAGGCTGTCCCCACTCACAGCTCAGGCTGTCCCCACCCACAGCTCAGGCTGTCCACACCCACACCTCAGGCTGTCCCCACTCACAGCTCAGGCTGTCCCCACTCACAGCTCAGGCTGTCCCCACCCACAGCTCAGGCTGTCCCCACTCACAGCTCAGGCTGTCCCCACTCACAGCTCAGGCTGTCCCCACTCACAGCTCAGGCTGTCCCCACCCACAGCTCAGGCTGTCCCCACTCACAGCTCAGGCTGTCCCCACTCACAGCTCAGGCTGTCCCCACTCACAGCTCAGGCTGTACACATCCACAGCTCAGGTTGTCCACACCCACAACTCAGGCTGTCCCCACTCACAGCTCAGGCTGTCCCCACTCACAGCTCAGGCTGTCCCCACTCACAGCTCAGACTGTCCCCACTCAAAGCTCAGGCTGTCCCCACCCACAGCTCAGGCTGTCCCCACTCACAGCTCAGGCTGTCCCCACTCACAGCTCAGGCTGTCCCCACCCACAGCTCAGGCTGTCCCCACTCACAGCTCAGGCTGTCCCCACCCACAGCTCAGGCTGTCCACACCCACACCTCAGGCTGTCCCCACTCACAGCTCAGGCTGTCCCCACTCACAGCTCAGGCTGTCCCCACCCACAGCTCAGGCTGTCCCCACCCACAGCTCAGGCTGTCCCCACTCACAGCTCAGGCTGTCCCCACTCACAGCTCAGGCTGTCCCCACTCACAGCTCAGGCTGTCCCCACTCACAGCTCAGGCTGTCCCCACTCACAGCTCAGGCTGTCCCCACTCACAGCTCAGGCTGTCCCCACCCACAGCTCAGGCTGTCCCCACTCACAGCTCAGGCTGTCCCCACTCACAGCTCAGGCTGTCCCCACTCACAGCTCAGGCTGTCCCCACTCACAGCTCAGGCTGTCCCCACTCACAGCTCAGGCTGTCCCCACTCACAGCTCAGGCTGTCCCCACTCACAGCAGCAGCAGCTTATTTATTTATATCTTTTTTACTTCAGTTTATTTTAGTAAATACTTAACACTTATTTTCCTTAAAACTGCATTGTTGGTTAAGGGCTTGTAAGTAAACATTTCACTGTAAGGTCTACACCTGTGTGTATTCAGCGCATGTGACAAAAATAACAAACAAAAAATTGATTTGATTTGTGTGTTCCAGTCATTATGTTGCACCACATCTACACATTTATGTCTGCCTCTCTCCGTCTCTCTCCCTCTCTCCTTCCTTCCCTCCCCCTCCCTCAAAAGCTTTCCAACTTGTTCTCCTCCACGCACACACACACAACTCTCAGGCTCTCCAACACACCCACTGGAGTTGCTTTTCTTGCTGGCAGATGGCAAGTCAACAATCGCCTAACCAACAGCAGCAGTGCCGCATCGCCTAATCGGCACTCTCCAAAATACAAGCATACATACACCCCCTCCCCTATCCCCCCTTCTCTATTTCCCCATTTCACCCCGTCTCATCCCCCTTCCCCCATCTCTCCACATACATAATAATAACCCCTTTGTTTGTCTCTCCCCACAATAGTGCTGCATAAACCATTTGCGGGTACGACAGCCTCTCCGTTGTTAAAATACACACAGGAGCTCTCCTACACTCTCCCTGCTGTCCATTGGGTAGAATGTGCTATGTTGCAGCGGCGCAGACAGACAGACAGACAGACAGACAGACAGACAGACAGACAGACAGACAGACAGACAGACAGACAGACAGACAGACAGACAGACAGACAGACAGACAGACAGACAGACAGACAGACAGACAGACAGACAGACAGACAGACAGACAGACAGACAGACAGACAGACAGACAGACAGACAGACAGACAGACAGACAGACAGACAGACAGACAGACAGACAGACAGACAGACAGACAGACAGGCAGACAGACAGGCAGGCAGGCAGGCAGGCAGGCAGGCAGGCAGGCAGGCAGGCAGGCAGGCAGGCAGGCAGGCAGGCAGGCAGGCAGACAGACAGACAGACAGACAGACAGACAGACAGACAGACAGACAGACAGACAGACAGACAGACAGACAGACAGACAGACAGACAGACAGACAGACAGACAGACAGACAGACAGACAGACAGACAGACAGACAGACAGACAGACAGGGTAGAGTGGTAGAACACTAACAGGGCAGAGTGGTAGAACACTAACAGGGTAGAGTGGTAGAACACTAACAGGGTAGAACACTAACAGGGTAGAGTGGTAGGACACTAAAATGGTAGAGTGGTAGAACACTAACAGGGTAGAGTGGTAGAACACTAACAGGGTAGAGTGGTAGAACACTAACAGGTTAGAGTGGTAGAACACTAACAGGGTAGAGTGGTAGAACACTAACAGGGCAGAGTGGTAGAACACTAACAGGGTAGAACTATAACAGGGTAGAGAGGTAGAACTCAAACAGGGTAGAACACTAACAGGGTAGAGTGGTAGAACAATAACAGGTTAGAGTGGTAGAACACTAACAGGGTAGAACACTTACAGGGTAGAGTGGTAGAACACTAACAGGGTAGAGTGGTAGAACACTAACAGGGTAGAGTTGTAGAACACTTACAGGGTAGAGTGGTAGAACACTAACAGGGTAGAGTGGTAGAACACTAACAGAGTAGAACACTAGCAGGGTAGAGAGGTAGAACACTAACAGGGTAGAGTGGTAGAACACTAACAGGGTAGAGTGGTAGAACACTAACAGGGTAGAACACTAACAGGGTAGAGTGGTAGGACACTAAAATGGTAGAGTGGTAGGACACTAAAATGGTAGAGTGGTAGAACACTAACAGGTTAGAGTGGTAGAACACTAACAGGTTAGAGTGGTAGAACACTAACAGGGTAGAGTGGTAGAACACTAACAGGGCAGAGTGGTAGAACACTAACAGGGTAGAACAATAACAGGGTAGAGAGGTAGAACACTTACATGGTAGAGTGGTAGAACACTAACAGGGTAGAGTGGTAGAACACTAACAGAGTAGAACACTAACACGGTAGAGTGGTAGAACACTAACAGGGTAGAGTGGTAGAACACTAACAGGTTAGAGTGGTAGAACACTAACAGGGCAGAGTGGTAGAACACTAACAGGGCAGAGTGGTAGAACACTAACAGGGCAGAGTGGTAGAACACTAACAGGGTAGAACAATAACAGGGTAGAGAGGTAGAACTCAAACAGGGTAGAACACTAACAGGGTAGAGTGGTAGAACACTTACATGGTAGAGTGGTAGAACACTAACAGGGTAGAGTGGTAGAACACTAACAGAGTAGAACACTAACACGGTAGAGTGGTAGAACACTAACACGGTAGAGTGGTAGAACACTAACAGGGTAGAGTGGTAGAACACTAACAGGGTAGAGTGGTAGAACACTAACAGGGCAGAGTGGTAGAACACTAACAGGGTAGAACAATAACAGGGTAGAGAGGTAGAACTCAAACAGGGTAGAGTGGTAGAACACTAACAGGGTAGAGTGGTAGAACACTAACAGGGTAGAGTGGTGTCTTTCTGGCCCCTGCTCTTTTTATTGCCAGTGCCAGTTGTCCAGCTCACCAATGAACTTAAGTGTCCTCGTCTGTGCGTAAATTCTAAGGGAGGGGTTCTACTAAGCTAACATATTGTTTTAAGATGGAATGGCAAAAGTGAAGTGAAGTGTCTGTCCTAAGTCTAGGAGATCAGGATATTTTAGTATAGTGTCTGTCCTAAGTCTAGGAGATCAGGATATTTTAGTATAGTGTCTGTCCTAAGTCTAGGAGATCAGGATATTTTAGTATAGTGTCTGTCCTAAGTCTAGGAGATCAGGATATTTTAGTATAGTGTCTGTCCTAAGTCTAGGAGATCAGGATATTTTAGTATAGTGTCTGTCCTAAGTCTAGGAGATCAGGATATTTTAGTATAGTGTCTCACCTAAGTCTAGGAGATTAGGATATTTTAGTATAGTGTCTGTCCTAAGTCTAGGAGATCAGGATATTTTAGTCTAGTGTCTGTCCTAAGTCTAGGAGATCAGGATATTTTAGTATAGTGTCTGTCCTAAGTCTAGGAGATCAGGATATTTTAGTATAGTGTCTGTCCTCAATCTAGGAGATCAGGATATTTTAGTATAGTGTCTGTCCTAAGTCTAGGAGATCAAGATATTTTAGTATAGTGTCTGTCCTAAGTCTAGGAGATCAGGATATTTTAGCATAGTGTCTGTCCTAAGTCTAGGAGATCAGGATATTTTAGCATAGTGTCTGTCCTAAGTCTAGGAGATCAGGATATTTTAGTATAGTGTCTGTCATAAGTCTAGGAGATCAGGATATTTTAGTATCATGTCTGTCCTAAGTCTAGGAGATCAGGATATTTTAGTATAGTGTCTGTCCTAAGTCTAGGAGATCAGGATATTTTAGTATAGTGTCTGTCCTAAGTCTAGGAGATCAGCATATTTTAGTATAGTGTATGTCCTAAATCTAGGAGATCAGGATATTTTAGTATAGTGTCTGTCCTAAGTCTAGGAGATCAGGATATTTTAGTATAGTGTCTGTCCTAAATCTAGGAGATCAGGATATTTTAGTATAGTGTCTGTCCTAAGTCTAGGAGATCAGGATGTTTTAGTATAGTGTCTGTCCTAAGTCTAGGAGATCAGGATATTTTAGTATAGTGTCTGTCCTAAGTCTAGGAGATCAGGATATTTTAGTATAGTGTCTGTCCTAAGTCTAGGAGATCAGGATATTTTAGTATAGTGTCTGTCCTCAATCTAGGAGATCAGGATATTTTAGTATAGTGTCTGTCCTAAGTCTAGGAGATCAGGATATTTTAGTATAGTGTCTGTCCTAAGTCTAGGAGATCAGGATATTTTAGTATAGTGTCTGTCCTCAATCTAGGAGATCAGGATATTTTAGTATAGTGTCTGTCCTAAGTCTAGGAGATCAAGATATTTTAGTATAGTGTCTGTCCTAAGTCTAGGAGATCAGGATATTTTAGCATAGTGTCTGTCCTAAGTCTAGGAGATCAGGATATTTTAGCATAGTGTCTGTCCTAAGTCTAGGAGATCAGGATATTTTAGTATAGTGTCTGTCATAAGTCTAGGAGATCAGGATATTTTAGTATCATGTCTGTCCTAAGTCTAGGAGATCAGGATATTTTAGTATAGTGTCTGTCCTAAGTCTAGGAGATCAGGATATTTTAGTATAGTGTCTGTCCTAAGTCTAGGAGATCAGCATATTTTAGTATAGTGTATGTCCTAAATCTAGGAGATCAGGATATTTTAGTATAGTGTCTGTCCTAAGTCTAGGAGATCAGGATATTTTAGTATAGTGTCTGTCCTAAATCTAGGAGATCAGGATATTTTAGTATAGTGTCTGTCCTAAGTCTAGGAGATCAGGATGTTTTAGTATAGTGTCTGTCCTAAGTCTAGGAGATCAGGATATTTTAGTATAGTGTCTGTCCTAAGTCTAGGAGATCAGGATATTTTAGTATAGTGTCTGTCCTAAGTCTAGGAGATCAGGATATTTTAGTATAGTGTCTGTCCTCAATCTAGGAGATCAGGATATTTTAGTATAGTGTCTGTCCTAAGTCTAGGAGATCAGGATATTTTAGTATAGTGTCTGTCCTAAGTCTAGGAGATCAGGATATTTTACTATAGTGTCTGTCCTAAGTCTAGGAGATCAGGATATTTTAGTATAGTGTCTGTCCTAAGTCTAGGAGATCAGGATATTTTAGTATAGTGTCTGTCCTAAATCTAGGAGATCAGGATATTTTAGTATAGTGTCTGTCCTAAGTCTAGGAGATCAGGATATTTTAGTATAGTGTCTCACCTAATTCTAGGAGATTAGGATATTTTAGTATAGTGTCTGTCCTAAGTCTAGGAGATCAGGATATTTTAGTCTAGTGTCTGTCCTAAGTCTAGGAGATCAGGTTATATTAGTATAGTGTCTGTCCTAAGTCTAGAAGATCAGGATATTTTAGTATAGTGTCTGTCCTAAGTCTAGGAGATCAGAATATTTTAGTATAGTGTCTGTCCTAAGTCTAGGAGATCAGGATATTTTAGTATAGTGTCTGTCCTAAGTCTAGGAGATCAGGATATTTTAGTATAGTGTCTGTCCTAAGTCTAGGAGATCAGGATATTTTAGTATAGTGTCTGTCCTCAATCTAGGAGATCAGGATATTTTAGTATAGTGTCTGTCCTAAGTCTAGGAGATCAAGATATTTTAGTATAGTGTCTGTCCTAAGTCTAGGAGATCAGGATATTTTAGCATAGTGTCTGTCCTAAGTCTAGGAGATCAGGTTATATTAGTATAGTGTCTGTCCTAAGTCTAGGAGATCAGGTTATATTAGTATAGTGTCTGTCCTAAGTCTAGGAGATCAGGATATTTTAGTATAGTGTCTGTCCTAAGTCTAGGAGATCAGGATATTTTAGTATAGTGTCTGTCCTAAGTCTGGGAGATCAGGATATTTTAGTATAGTGTCTGTCCTAAGTCTAGGAGATCAGGATATTTTAGTATAGTGTCTGTCCTAAGTCTAGAAGATCAGGATATTTTAGTATAGTGTCTGTCCTAAGTCTAGGAGATCAGAATATTTTAGTATAGTGTCTGTCCTAAGTCTAGGAGATCAGGATATTTTAGTATAGTGTCTGTCCTAAGTCTAGGAGATCAGGATATTTTAGTATAGTGTCTGTCCTAAGTCTAGGAGATCAGGATATTTTAGTATAGTGTCTGTCCTAAGTCTAGGAGATCAGGATATTTTAGTATAGTGTCTGTCCTAAATCTAGGAGATCAGGATATTTTAGTATAGTGTCTGTCCTAAGTCTAGGAGATCAGGATGTTTTAGTATAGTGTCTGTCCTAAGTCTAGGAGATCAGGATATTTTAGTATAGTGTCTTACCTAAGTCTAGGAGATTAGGATATTTTAGTATAGTGTCTGTCCTAAGTCTAGGAGATCAGGATATTTTAGTCTAGTGTCTGTCCTAAGTCTAGAAGATCAGGATATTTTAGTATAGTGTCTGTCCTAAGTCTAGGAGATCAGAATATTTTAGTATAGTGTCTGTCCTAAGTCTAGGAGATCAGGATATTTTAGTATAGTGTCTGTCCTAAGTCTAGGAGATCAGGATATTTTAGTATAGTGTCTGTCCTAAGTCTAGGAGATCAGGATATTTTAGTATAGTGTCTGTCCTAAGTCTAGGAGATCAAGATATTTTAGTATAGTGTCTGTCCTAAGTCTAGGAGATCAGGATATTTTAGTATAGTGTCTGTCCTAAGTCTAGGAGATCAGGATATTTTAGTATAGTGTCTGTCCTCAATCTAGGAGATCAGGATATTTTAGTATAGTGTCTGTCCTAAGTCTAGGAGATCAAGATATTTTAGTATAGTGTCTGTCCTAAGTCTAGGAGATCAGGATATTTTAGCATAGTGTCTGTCCTAAGTCTAGGAGATCAGGATATTTTATTATAGTGTCTGTCATAAGTCTAGGAGATCAGGATATTTTAGTATCATGTCTGTCCTAAGTCTAGGAGATCAGGATATTTTAGTATAGTGTCTGTCCTAAGTCTAGGAGATCAGGATATTTTAGTATAGTGTCTGTCCTAAGTCTAGGAGATCAGGATATTTTAGTATAGTGTCTGTCCTAAGTCTAGGAGATCAGGTTATATTAGTATAGTGTCTGTCCTAAGTCTAGGAGATCAGGTTATATTAGTATAGTGTCTGTCCTAAGTCTAGGAGATCAGGTTATATTAGTATAGTGTCTGTCCTAAGTCTAGGAGATCAGGATATATTAATATAGTGTCTGTCCTAAGTCTAGGAGATCAGGTTATATTAGTATAGTGTCTGTCCTAAGTCTAGGAGATCAGGTTATATTAGTATAGTGTCTGTCCTAAGTCTAGGAGATCAGGATATTTTAGTATAGTGTCTGTCCTAAGTTTAGGAGATCAGGTTATATTAGTATAGTGTCTGTCCTAAGTCTAGGAGATCAGGTTATATTAGTATAGTGTCTGTCCTAAGTCTAGGAGGTCAGGTTATATTAGTATAGTGTCTGTTCTAAGTCTAGGAGATCAGGTTATATTAGTATAGTGTCTGTCCTAAGTCTAGGAGGTCAGGTTATATTAGTATAGTGTCTGTCCTAAGTCTAGGAGGTCAGGTTATATTAGTATAGTGTCTGTCCTAAGTCTAGGAGATCAGGTTATATTAGTATAGTGTCTGTCCTAAGTCTAGGAGGTCAGGTTATATTAGTATAGTGTCTGTCCTAAGTCTAGGAGGTCAGGTTATATTAGTATAGTGTCTGTCCTAAGTCTAGGAGATCAGGTTATATTAGTATAGTGTCTGTCCTAAGTCTAGGAGGTCAGGTTATATTAGTATAGTGTCTGTCCTAAGTCTAGGAGATCAGGTTATATTAGTATAGTGTCTGTCCTAAGTCTAGGAGATCAGGTTATATTAGTATAGTGTCTGTCCTAAGTCTAGGAGATCAGGATATGTTTTATATGTTTTAACCCATTTTTTGAAGGGAACAAAACTACTTCCATATTTCCATTCCTTTTTTAAACCGGTACCAGGTTTCCTTCAGACGAGTCCCGCGACACTTGTGGGGATTATAGAACACATTCCCTATTTATGAAAATCTCACCTTTCCATGGTGGGGTCATATTAGTTCGTAGCCCAAACATTTTGGACGCTACACAGAAGTTGGCACATCGACGGTATCGACTTCAGTCCCGTGGGGCTTGTGGGGGTCATTGAGAAAAATGTGGGGCGGAGAACCCCATCATGTTTGTGAGAGTCTCATCTTTCCATTGAGTGTTCATATTATTTTGGACGCTACAGACATTTTTGTGAAAAGACTTTTCGGGATGTGTCCTGTTCCGACAAACAGCGCTATGGCTCTGCCACTTTCCACCGAGGGATGCAGAAGGTGGATGCGGTGGACTGAGATGTAGCCCACACAAAGACGCAGATCTCTAGTTTAAACAGACACATTTGTTGAGTATATTTTATTATGTTAATTTATTGTTCTGTGCATGGATTTTTCCGTTTACAACTTAACATTCAGCTCAGCTTAACTCAGACTGAATGAAAGCAGACCGTGGTGTTACTTTAATGAGTCAAATGAACTAGCCTACATCAGTAGCAATGTCATAAATATGGTCCTGGGGTTATATTCCCATGGGAATATGATTTCCGGCCTATACAGCCAAGACACACAGCCTACTGGTCATGTTCTACATCTACTATACAGCCCGGACACACAGAGCCTACTGCATTTACATTTACATTTAAGTCATTTAGCAGACGCTCTTATCCAGAGCGACTTACAAATTGGTGCATACACCTTATGACAACCAGTGGAACAGCCACTTGCATCTAAATCTTGTTGGGGGGAGGAGAAGGGGGGTGAGAAGGATTACTTACCCTTACTTACCCTATCCTAGGTATTCCTTGAAGAGGTGGGGTTTCAGGTGTCTCCGGAAGGTGGTGATTGACTCCGCTGTCCTGGCGTCGTGAGGGAGTTTGTTCCACCATTGGGGGGCCAGAGCAGCGAACAGTTTTGACTGGGCTGAGCGGGAACTGTACTTCCTCAGTGGTAGGGAGGCGAGCAGGCCAGAGGTGGATGAACGCAGTGCCCTTGTTTGGGTGTAGGGCCTGATCAGAGCCTGGAGGTACTGAGGTGCCGTTCCCCTCACAGCTCCGTAGGCGAGCACCATGGTCTTGTAGCGGATGCGAGCTTCAACTGGAAGCCAGTGGAGAGAGCGGAGGAGCGGGGTGACGTGAGAGAACTTGGGAAGGTTGAACTTGGGAAGGTTGAACACCAGACGGTGGTCATGTTCTACATCTACTATACAGCCCAGAAACACAGAGCCTACTGGTCATCTCCGACATCTACTATACAGCCAAGACACACAGCCTACTGGTCATGTTCTACATCTACTATACAGCCCGGACACACAGAGCCTACTGGTCATGTTCTACATCTACTATACAGCCCAGAAAATCAGAGCCTACTGGTCATCTCCGACATCTACTATACAGCCCGGACACACAGACTACTGGTCATCATGTTCTACATCTACTATACAGCCCGGAAACACAGAACCTACTGGTCATCTCCTACATCTACTATAAAGCCCGGAAACACACAGCCTACTGGTCATGTTCTACATCTACTATACAGCCCGGACACAGAGCCTACTGGTCATGTTCTACATCTACTATACAGCCCGGAAACACAGAGCCTACTGGTCATCTCCTACATCTACTATACAGCCCGGAAACACACAGCCTACTGATCATGTTCTACATCTACTATACAGCCCGGAAACACACAGCCTACTGGTCATGTCCTACATCTACTATACAGCCCGGACACAGAGGCTACAGGTCATGTTCTACATCTACTATACAGCCCGGAAACACAGAGCCTACTGGTCATGGTCTACATCTACTATACAGCCCGGAAACACAGAGCCTTCTGGTCATGTTTTACATCTACTATACAGCCCGGACACACAGCCTACTGGTCATGTTCTACATCTACAATACAGCCCGGAAACACAGAGCCTACTGGTCATGTTTTACATCTCCTACATCTAGAGGAGAGGAAGTCTGCCAGCCAGAATCTCTGGAGCATCCAGTGTGAATAAGAGCCAGGCTGCTTATCTAGTCATTTATTGCATGTGCAACCATCCCCACTCTCTCTCCCCCATCCCTCTGTCTCTCTCTCTCCCCCATCCCTCTGTCTCTCTCTCTCCCCATCCCTCTGTCTCTCTCTCTCCCCCATCCCTCTGTCTCTCTCTCTCCCCCATCCCTCTCTCTCTCTCTCTCCCCATCCTCTGTCTCTCCCCATCCCTCTGTCTCTCCCCATCCCTCTGTCTCTCTCTCTCCCCCATCCCTCTGTCTCTCTCTCTCTCTCCCCATCCCTCTGTCTCTCTCTCCCCATCCCTCTGTCTCTCCCCATCCCTCTGTCTCTCCCCCCTCCCTCTGTCTCTCCCCATCCCTCTGTCTCTCCCCATCCCTCTGTCTCTCTCTCCCCATCCCTCTGTCTGTCTCTCCCCCATCCCTCTGTCTCTCTCTCCCCCATCCCTCTGTCTCTCCCCCATCCCTCTGTCTCTCCCCCATCCGTCTGTCTCTCTCTCTCCCCCATCCCTCTGTCTCTCTCTCTCTCCCCCATCCCTCTGTCTCCCCATCCCTCTGTCTCTCTCTCTCCCCATCCCTCTGTCTCTCTCTCTCCCCATCCCTCTGTCTCTCTCCCCCATCCCTCTGTCTCTCTCTCCCCATCCCTCTGTCTCTCTCTCTCCCCCATCCCTCTGTCTCTCCCCATCCCCCTCTCTCTCTCTGTCCCACCCGATCCCTCACTCTCTCCCCCATCCCTCCCTCTCTCTGTCTCTCCCCATCCCTCCTCTCTCTGTCTCTCCCCCATCCCTCCCTCTCTCTGTCTCTCCCCCATCCCTCTCTCTCTCTGTCCCACCCCATCTCTCTCTCTCTCTCTCTCTCTCTCTCTCTCTCTCTCTCTCTCTCACCCCCATCCCTCTCTCTCTCTCTCACCTCCATCCCTCTCTCTCTCATTCTCCATCCCTCTCTCTTTCCCCATCCCTCCATCTCTTATTTCTCTCTCTCCCCATCCCTCTCAATTACATTTTTCAATTCAATTAAATTTGCTTTAGTGGGATGATGTAACAATGTACATACTGCCAAAGCTTAATTTGGAGATATACAATAATAAAATAATAAGAATCAAAATTGTCACTGGGACAACAGTAACAACAATAACCAAGGGTCAAAATAACCATACATTGAAAAATAAGCATACAGTAGAGGAAATGTGCAGGTTGATTGGTCTGTCAGACACTGTCCCTCATCTTATGGCAGGCACCAACCCACAGCTCTCTGCGTCCTCCCCAACAGGACGGGTAGCCTATCCTCATCAGAGAGGTCTTTGAAACCTTCAATGAAGGTTACAAATTTGTGGAAATTACACTCTCTAATTGTTTTCTATTTTATACACACTGCTCAAAAAAATAAAGGGAACACTAAAATAACACATCCTAGATCTGAATGAATGAAATATTCTTATTAAATACTTTTTTCTTTACATGGTTGAATGCGCTGACAACAAAATCACACAAATTATCAATGGAAATCAAATTTATCAACCCATGGAGGTCTGGAGTTGAAGTCACACTCAAAATTAAAGTGGAAAACCACACAACAGGCTGATCCAACTTTGATGTAATGTCCTTAAAACAAGTCAAAATGAGGCTCAGTAGTGTGTGTGGCACACAGCCTACTGGTCATGTTCTACATCTACTATACAGCCCGGAAACACAGAGCCTACTGGTCATGTTTTACATCTACTATACAGCCCGGACACACAGCCTACTGGTCATGTTCTACATCTACTATACAGCCCGGACACACAGCCTACTGGTCATGATCTACATCTACTATACAGCCCGGACACACAGCCTATTGGTCATGTTCTACATCTACTATACAGCCCGGACACACAGCCTACTGGTCATGTCCTACATCTACTATACAGCCCGGACACACAGCCTACTGGTCATGTTCTACATCTACTATACAGCCCAGAAACACAGAGCCTACTGGTCATCTCCTACATCTACTATACAGCCCGGAAACACAGAGCCTACTGGTCATCTCCTACATCTACTATACAGCACAGAAACACAGAGCCTACTGGTCATGTTCTACATCTACTATACAGCCCGGAAACACAGAGCCTACTGATCATCTCCTACATCTACTATACAGCACAGAAACACAGAGCCTACTGGTCATGTTCTACATCTACTATAAAGCCCGGACACACAGCCTACTGGTCATGTTCTACATCTACTATACAGCCCGGACACACAGCCTACTGGTCATCTCCTACATCTACTATACAGCCCGGAAACACAGAGCCTACTGGTCATGGTCTACATCTACTATACAGCCCGGAAACACAAAGCCTACTGGTCATGTTTTACATCTACTATACAGCCCGGACACACAGCCTACTGGTCATGTTCTACATCTACTATACAGCCCGGACACACAGCCTACTGGTCATGATCTACATCTACTATACAGCCCGGACACACAGCCTACTGGTCATGTTCTACATCTACTATATAGCCCGGACACACAGCCTACTGGTCATGTTCTACATCTACTATACAGCCCGGACACAGAGCCTACTGGTCATGTTCTACATCTACTATACAGCCCGGAAACACAGAGCCTACTGGTCATCTCCTACATCTACTATACAGCCTGGAAACACACAGCCTGCTGATCATGTTTTACATCTACTATACAGCCCGGAAACACAGAGCCTACTGGTCATGGTCTACATCTACTATACAGCCCGGAAACACACAGCCTACTGGTCATGTCCTACATCTACTATACAGCCCGGACACACAGCCTACTGGTCATGTTCTACATCTACTATACAGCCCGGAAACACAGAGCCTACTGGTCATGATCTACATCTACTATACAGCCCGGAAACACAGATTCTACTGGTCATGTTCTACATCTACTATACAGCCCGGACACACAGCCTATTGGTCATGTTCTACATCTACTATACAGCCCGGACACACAGCCTACTGGTCATGTTCTACATCTACTATACAGCCCGGAAACACAGAGCCTACTGGTCATGGTCTACATCTACTATACAGCCCGGACACACAGCCTACTGGTCATGTTCTACATCTACTATACAGCCCGGACACACAGCCTACTGGTCATCGCCGACATCTACTATACAGCCCGGACACACAGCCTACTGGTCATGTCCTACATCTACTATACAGCCCGGACACACAGCCTACTGGTCATGTTCTACATCTACTATACAGCCCGGACACACAGCCTACTGGTCATGTTCTACATCTACTATACAGCCCTGAAACACAGAGCCTACTGGTCATGTTCTATATCTCTGTACCGCCCGGACACACAGCCTACTGGTCATGTTCTACATCTACTATACAGCCCGGAAACACAGAGCCTACTGGTCATGGTCTACATCTACTATACAGCCCGGACACACAGCCTACTGGTCATGTTCTACATCTACTATACAGCCCGGACACACAGCCTACTGGTCATCTCCGACATCTACTATACAGCCCGGACACACAGCCTACTGGTCATGTCCTACATCTACTATACAGCCCGGACACACAGCCTACTGGTCATGTTCTACATCTACTATACAGCCCGGACACACAGCCTACTGGTCATGTTCTACATCTACTATACAGCCCTGAAACACAGAGCCTACTGGTCATGTTCTATATCTCTGTACCGCCCGGACACACAGCCTACTGGTCATGTTCTACATCTGCTTCCATTGTCTAAACTCTTTGGAGGAGATGCTCTCTCTGTCTGTGTCTGTCACAACAACTACAACCACCCAGTTCCCCAGGGGTGGCACATCTCCAATGTTTTTCTGTCTGTCTGTCTCTCTGTCCAGGAGTTCAGGCAGGCAGTAAATCAGTATAGAATGGTTTGTGACCTACCCTGCATGGAGGGCAGTAGTACAGGCAGAATGGTTTCTGGCCTACCCTGCATGGAGGGCAGTAGTACAGGCAGGCAGTAAATCAGTATAGAATGGTTTCTGACCTACCCTGCATGGAGGGCAGTAGTACAGGCAGGCAGTAAATCAGTATAGAATGGTTTCTGACCTACCCTGCATGGAGGGCAGTAGTACAGGCAGGCAGTAAATCAGTATAGAATGGTTTCTGACCTACCCTGCATGGAGGGCAGTAGTACAGGCAGGCAGTAAATCAGTATAGAATGGTTTCTGACCTACCCTGCATGGAGGGCAGTAGTACAGGCAGGCAGTAAATCAGTATAGAATGGTAGTAAAAAAAGAGAAACTCAACTCAGCCTGTTGACTATACAATCCTGTACCTCTAAATATTTAGAAAATCTGGCAAATTAAATTATCTAAAGGCTTGTTCTTGCTCTTTCCTCTCTTTCTCTGCTAATCTGATCTAATCTGTGTTTGGCCTGTATGCTTCTGGGTTTATGACATAGAAACAGCAACTTCTTTGAGAGACAGGAAGAAAGAGTGTGTGTGTCAAGTCACTTGGCTCTGTCATAACCTCACATGGTCTCTCCTATCATTGCTATGCAGACGACACACAATTAATCTTCTCCTTTCCCCCTTCTGATGACCAGGTGGCGAATCGCATCTCTGCATGTCTGGCAGACATATCAGTGTGGATGACGGATCACCACCTCAAGCTGAACCTCAGCAAGACGGAGCTCCTCTTCCTCCCGGGGAAGGACTGCCCGTTCCATGATCTCGCCATCACGGTTGACAACTCCATTGTGTCCTCCTCCCAGAGCGCTAAGAACCTTGGCGTGATCCTGGACAACACCCTGACGTTCTCAACTAACATCAAGGCGGTGTCCCGTTCCTGTAGGTTCATGCTCTACAACATCCGCAGAGTACGACCCTGCCTCACACAGGAAGCGGCGCAGGTCCTAATCCAGGCACTTGTCATCTCCCGTCTGGATTACTGCAACTCGCTGTTGGCTGGGCTCCCTGCCTGTGCCATTAAACCCCTACAACTCATCCAGAACGCCGCAGCCCATCTGGTGTTCAACCTTCCCAAGTTCTCTCACGTCACCCCGCTCCTCCGCTCTCTCCACTGGCTTCCAGTTGAAGCTCGCATCCGCTACAAGACCATGGTGCTCGCCTACGGAGCGGTGAGGGGAACGGCACCTCAGTACCTCCAGGCTCTGATCAGGCCCTACACCCAAACAAGGGCACTGCGTTCATCCACCTCTGGCCTGCTCGCCTCCCTACCACTGAGGAAGTACAGTTCCCGCTCAGCCCAGTCAAAACTGTTCGCTGCTCTGGCCCCCCAATGGTGGAACAAACTCCCTCACGACGCCAGGACAGCGGAGTCAATCACCACCTTCCGGAGACACCTGAAACCCCACCTCTTCAAGGAATACCTAGGATAGGGTAAGTGAGGGTAAGTAATCCTTCTCACCCCCCCCCCCAACAAGATTTAGATGCAAGTGGCTGTTCCACTGGTTGTCATAAGGTGTATGCACCAATTTGTAAGTCGCTCTGGATAAGAGCGTCTGCTAAATGACTTCAATGTAAATGTAATGTAAATGTGTGATCTTCAGCTTACAACACCTATGTGGATATCCTACATTTGTCTCCTACAAATCTCTACAGTGACAGACTGCTATCTGGTACCGGAATAGGCAGCTGTGCAACACCCCAATGCAGAACACCCTACAAACTACAACTGTAGACCCAGTCAAACCACCACTCACCACATCGACAGTATACAGTTTGAGTTCCATTTACTTTCACATGGTGTCTATTTGAAGTGAACCTATTTAATCTGATTGCCATAACTCCGATTTAACCAGAAGGAGAGAGGAGGCGGTGATGGATGCAGAGGAGAGGAAGTCTGCCAGCCAGAATCTCTGGAGCATCCAGTGTGAATAAGAGCCAGGCTGCTTATCTAGTCATTTATTGCATGTGCAACCATCCCCACTCTCTCTCCCCCATCCCTCTGTCTCTCTCTCTCCCCCATCCCTCTGTCTCTCTCTCTCCCCATCCCTCTGTCTCTCCCTCTCCCCCATCCCTCTGTCTCTCTCTCTCCCCCATCCCTCTGTCTCTCCCTCTCCCCCATCCCTCTGTCTCTCCCCATCCCTCTGTCTCTCCTCCCCCCATCCCTCTGTCTCTCTCTCTCCCCCCATCCCTCTGTCTCTCTCTCCCCATCCCTCTGTCTCTCTCTCCCCCATCCCTCTGTCTCTCCCCCATCCCTATGTCTCTCCCCATCCCTCTGTCTCTCCCCATCCCCCTCTCCCCATCCCTCTGTCTCTCCCCCATCCGTCTGTCTCTCTCTCTCCCCATCCCTCTGTCTCTCTCTCCCCCATCCCTCTGTCTCTCTCTCTCCCCCATCCCTCTGTCTCCCCCTCTCCCCCATCCCTCTGTCTCTCTCTCTCCCCCATCCCTCTGTCTCTCCCCCATCCCTCTGTCTCTCTCTCCCCCATCCCTCTGTCTCTCTCCCCCCATCCATCTGTCTCTCCCCATCGCTCTCTCTCTCATCCCTCCCTCTCTCTCTCACCCCCATCCCTCTCTCTCTCACCCCCATCCCTCTGTCTCTCCCCCATCCCTCCCTCTCTCTGTCTCTCCCCCATCCCTCCCTCTCTCTGTCTCTCCCCCATCCCTCCCTCTCTCTGTCTCTCCCCATCCCTCCCTCTCTCTCTCTCCCCCATCCCTCCCTCTCTCTCCCCATCCCTCCCTCTCTCTCCCCCATCCCTCCCTCTCTCTCCCCCATCCCTCTCTCTCTCACCCCCATCCCTCTCTCTCTCACCCCCATCTCTCTCTCTCTCTCTCTCTCTCACCCCCATCCCTCTCTCTCTCACCCCCATCTCTCTCTCTCTCACCCCATCCCTCTCTCTCTCACCCCCATCCCTCTCTCTCTCTCCCCCTCTCTCTCTCTCTCTCACCCCCTCTCTCTCTCTCTCTCTCTCTCTCTCTCTCTCTCTCTCTCTCTCTCTCTCTCTCTCTCTCTCTCTCTCTCTCTCTCTCTCTCTCTCACCCCCATCCCTCTCTCTCTCACCCCCATCCCTCTCTCTCTCACCTCCATCCCTCTCTCTCTCTCATTCTCCATCCCTCTCTCTTTCCCCATCCCTCTCAATTACATTTTTCAATTCAATTAATTTTGCTTTAGTGGGATGATGTAACAATGTACATACTGCCAAAGCTTAATTTGGAGATATACAATAATAAAATAATAAGAATCAAAATTGTCACTGGGACAACAGTAACAACAATAACCAAGGGTCAAAATAACCATACATTGAAAAATAAGCATACAGTAGAGGAAATGTGCAGGTTGATTGGTCTGTCAGACACTGTCCCTCATCTTATGGCAGGCACCAACCCACAGCTCTCTGCGTCCTCCCCCAACAGGACGGGTAGCCTATCCTCATCAGAGAGGTCTTTGAAACCTTCAATGAAGGTTACAAATTTGTGGAAATTACACTCTCTAATTGTTTTCTATTTTATACACACTGCTCAAAAAAATAAAGGGAACACTAAAATAACACATCCTAGATCTGAATGAATGAAATATTCTTATTAAATACTTTTTTCTTTACATGGTTGAATGCGCTGACAACAAAATCACACAAATTATCAATGGAAATCAAATTTATCAACCCATGGAGGTCTGGAGTTGGAGTCACACTCAAAATTAAAGTGGAAAACCACACAACAGGCTGATCCAACTTTGATGTAATGTCCTTAAAACAAGTCAAAATGAGGCTCAGTAGTGTGTGTGGCACACAGCCTACTGGTCATGTTCTACATCTACTATACAGCCCGGAAACACAGAGCCTACTGGTCATGTTTTACATCTACTATACAGCCCGGACACACAGCCTACTGGTCATGTTCTACATCTACTATACAGCCCGGACACACAGCCTACTGGTCATGATCTACATCTACTATACAGCCCGGACACACAGCCTACTGGTCATGTTCTACATCTACTATACAGCCCGGACACACAGACTACTGGTCATGTCCTACATCTACTATACAGCCCGGACACAGACCCTACTGGTCATGTTCTACATCTACTATACAGCCCGGAAACACAGAGCCTACTGGTCATGGTCTACATCTACTATACAGCCCGGAAACACAAAGCCTACTGGTCATGTTTTACATCTACTATACAGCCCGGACACACAGCATACTGGTCATGTTCTACATCTACTATACAGCCCGGACACACAGCCTACAGGTCATGATCTACATCTACTATACAGCCCGGACACACAGCCTACTGGTCATGTTCTACATCTACTATATAGCCCGGACACACAGCCTACTGGTCAAGTTCTACATCTACTATACAGCCCGGACACAGAGCCTACTGGTCATGTTCTACATCTGCTATACAGCCCGGAAACACAGAGCCTACTGGTCATCTCCTACATCTACTATACAGCCTGGAAACACACAGCCTGCTGATCATGTTTTACATCTACTATACAGCCCGGAAACACACAGCCTACTGGTCATGTCCTACATCTACTATACAGCCCGGACACACAGCCTACTGGTCATGTTCTACATCTACTATACAGCCCGGAAACACAGAGCCTACTGGTCATGGTCTACATCTACTATACAGCCCGGAAACACAGAGCCTACTGGTCATGTTTTACATCTACTATACAGCCCGGACACACAGCCTACTGGTCATGTTCTACATCTACTATACAGCCCGGACACACAGCCTACTGGTCATGATCTACATCTACTATACAGTCCGGACACACAGCCTATTGGTCATGTTCTACATCTACTATACAGCCCGGACACACAGCCTACTGGTCATGTCCTACATCTACTATACAGCCCGGACACACAGCCTACTGGTCATGTTCTACATCTACTATACAGCCCAGAAACACAGAGCCTACTGGGCATGTTCTACATCTACTATACAGCCCAGAAACACAGAGCCTACTGGTCATCTCCTACATCTACTATACAGCCCGGAAACACAGAGCCTACTGGTCATCTCCTACATCTACTATACAGCACAGAAACACAGAGCCTACTGGTCATGTTCTACATCTACTATACAGCCCGGAAACACAGAGCCTACTGATCATCTCCTACATCTACTATACAGCACAGAAACACAGAGCCTACTGGTCATGTTCTACATCTACTATACAGCCCGGACACACAGCCTACTGGTCATGTTCTACATCTACTATACAGCCCGGACACACAGCCTACTGGTCATGTTCTACATCTACTATACAGCCCGGACACACAGCCTACTGGTCATCTCCTACATCTACTATACAGCCCGGAAACACAGAGCCTACTGGTCATGGTTACAAATTTGTGGAAATTACACTCTCTAATTGTTTTCTATTTTATACACACTGCTCAAAAAAATAAAGGGAACACTAAAATAACACATCCTAGATCTGAATGAATGAAATATTCTTATTAAATACTTTTTTCTTTACATGGTTGAATGCGCTGACAACAAAATCACACAAATTATCAATGGAAATCAAATTTATCAACCCATGGAGGTCTGGAGTTGGAGTCACACTCAAAATTAAAGTGGAAAACCACACAACAGGCTGATCCAACTTTGATGTAATGTCCTTAAAACAAGTCAAAATGAGGCTCAGTAGTGTGTGTGGCCTCCACGTGTATGACCTCGCAACAACGCCTGGGCATGCTCCTGATGAGGTGGCGGGTGGTCTCCTGAGGGATCTCCTCCCAGACCTGGACTAAAGCATCCGCCAACTCCTGGACAGTCTGTGGTGTAACGTGGCGTTGGTGGATGGAGCGAGACATGATGGCCCAGATGTGCTCAAATGGATTCAGGTCTGGGGAACGGGCGGGCCAGTCCATAGCATCAATGCCTTCCTCTTGCAGGAACTGCTGACACACTCCAGCCACATGAGGTCTAGCAGGGTCTTGCATGAGGAGGAACCTAGGGCCAACCGCACCAGCATATGGTCTCACAAGGGGTCTGAGGATCTCATCTCGCTACCAGCAGTCAGGCTACCTCTGGCGAGCACATGGAGGCCCCCCAAAGAAATGCCACCCCACACCATGACTGACCCACCGCCAAACCGGTCATGCTGGAGGATGTAGCAGGAAGCAGAACGTTCTCCACGGCATCTCCAGACTCTGTCACGTCTGTCACATGTGCGCAGTGTGAACCTGCTTTCATCTGTGAAGAGCACAGGGCGCCAGTGGCGAATTTGCCAATCTTGGTGTTCTCTGGCAAATGCCAAACGTCCTGCACGGTGTTGGGCTGTGAGCACAACCCCCACCTGTGGACGTCGGGCCTTCAAACCACCCTCATGGAGTCCATTTCTGACCGTTTGAGCAGACACATGCACATTTGTGGCCTGCTGGAGGTCATTTTGCAGGGCTCTGGCAGTGCTCCTCCTGCTCCTCCTTGCGCAAAGGCGGAGGTAGCGGTCCTGATGCTGGGTTGTTGCCCTCCTACCTTTACGTCTCCTGATGTACTGGCCTGTCTCCTGGTAGCGCCTCCATGCTCTGGACACTACGCTGACAGACACAGCAAACCTTCTTGCGACAGCTAGCATTGATGTCCCATCCTGGATGAGCTGCACTACCTGAGCCACTTGTGTGGGTTGTAGACTCCGTCTCATGTTACCACTAGAGTGAAAGCACCGTCAGCATTCAAAAGTGACCAAAACATCAGCCAGGAAGCATAGGAACTGAGATGTGGTCTGTGGTCACCACCTGCAGAACCACTCCTTTATTGGGGGTGTCTTGCTAATTGCCTAAAATTTCCACCTGTTGTCTATTCCATTTGCACAACAGCATGTGAAATTTATTGTCAATCAGTGTTGCTTCCTAAGTGGACAGTTTGATTTCACAGAAGTGTGATTGACTTGAAGTATAGACAGACAGGAGAGGTATTACTGACTCCTATATAGACAGACAGGAGAGGTATTACTGACTCCTGTACAGACAGAAGAGGTATTACTGACACCTGTATAGACAGACAGGAGAGGTATTACTGACACCTGTATAGACAGACAGGAGAGGTATTACTGACACCTGTATAGACAGACAGGAGAAGTATTACTGACTCCTGTATAGACAGACAGGAGAGGTATTACTGACACCTGTATAGACAGACAGGAGAGGTATTACTGACACCTGTATAGACAGACAGGAGAAGTATTACTGACTCCTGTATAGACAGACAGGAGAGGTATTACTAACACCTGTATAGACAGACAGGAGAGGTATTACTGACTCCTGTATAGACAGACAGGAGAGGTATTACTGACTCCTGTATAGACAGACAGGAGAGGTATTACTGACACCTGTATAGACAGACAGGAGAGGTATTACTGACTCCTGTATAGACAGACAGGAGAGGTATTACTGACACCTGTATAGACAGACAGGAGAAGTATTACTGACTCCTGTATAGACAGACAGGAGAGGTATTACTAACACCTGTATAGACAGACAGGAGAGGTATTACTGACTCCTGTATAGACAGACAGGAGAGGTATAACTGACACCTGTATAGACAGACAGGAGAAGTATTACTGACTCCTGTATAGACTGACAGGAGAGGTATTACTGACTCCTGTATAGACAGACAGGAGAGGTATTACTGACTCCTGTATAGACAGACAGGAGAGGTATTACTGACTCCTGTATAGACAGACAGGAGAGGTATTACTGACACCTGTATAGACAGACAGGAGAGGTATTACTGACACCTGTATAGACAGACAGGAGAGGTATTACTGACACCTGTATAGACAGACAGGAGAGGTATTACTGACACCTGTATAGACAGACCGGAGAAGTATTACTGACTCCTGTATAGACAGACAGGAGAGGTATTACTGACACCTGTATAGACAGACAGGAGAGGTATTACTGACTCCTGTATAGACGGACAGGAGAAGTATTACTGACTCCTGTATAGACAGACAGGAGAGGTATTACTGCCTCCTGTATAGACAGACAGGAGAAGTATTACTGACTCCTGTATAGACAGACAGGAGAGGTATAACTGAGTCCTGTATAGACAGACAGGAGAGGTATTACTGACCCCTGTATAGACAGACAGGAGAGGTATTACTGACACCTGTATAGACAGACAGGAGAGGTATTACTGACACCTGTATAGACAGACAGGAGAGGTATTACTGACACCTGTATAGACAGACAGGAGAGGTATTACTGACTCCTGTATAGACAGACAGGAGAGGTATTACTGACACCTGTATAGACAGACAGGAGAGGTATTACTGACAGACAGGAAAGGTATTACTGACACCTGTATAGACAGACAGGAGAGGTATTACTGACAGACAGGAAAGGTATTACTGACTCCTGTATAGACAGACCGGAGAGGTATATCTGACTCCTGTATAGACAGACCGGAGAGGTATTACTGACACCTGTATAGACAGACAGGAGAGGTATTACTGACACCTGTATAGACAGACAGGAGAGGTATTACTGACAGACAGGAGAGGTATTACTGACTCCTATATAGACAGACAGGAGAGGTATTACTGACTCCTGTACAGACAGACAGGAGAGGTATTACTGCCTCCTGTATAGACAGACAGGAGAGGTATTACTGACACCTGTATAGACAGACAGGAGAGGTATTACTGACACCTGTATAGACAGACAGGAGAGGTATTACTGACACCTGTATAGACAGACAGGAGAAGTATTACTGACTCCTGTATAGACAGACAGGAGAGGTATTACTGACACCTGTATAGACAGACAGGAGAGGTATTACTGACACCTGTATAGACAGACAGGAGAAGTATTACTGACTCCTGTATAGACAGACAGGAGAGGTATTACTAACACCTGTATAGACAGACAGGAGAGGTATTACTGACTCCTGTATAGACAGACAGGAGAGGTATTACTGACTCCTGTATAGACAGACAGGAGAGGTATTACTGACACCTGTATAGACAGACAGGAGAGGTATTACTGACTCCTGTATAGACAGACAGGAGAGGTATTACTGACACCTGTATAGACAGACAGGAGAAGTATTACTGACTCCTGTATAGACAGACAGGAGAGGTATTACTAACACCTGTATAGACAGACAGGAGAGGTATTACTGACTCCTGTATAGACAGACAGGAGAGGTATAACTGACACCTGTATAGACAGACAGGAGAAGTATTACTGACTCCTGTATAGACTGACAGGAGAGGTATTACTGACTCCTGTATAGACAGACAGGAGAGGTATTACTGACTCCTGTATAGACAGACAGGAGAGGTATTACTGACTCCTGTATAGACAGACAGGAGAGGTATTACTGACACCTGTATAGACAGACAGGAGAGGTATTACTGACACCTGTATAGACAGACAGGAGAGGTATTACTGACACCTGTATAGACAGACAGGAGAGGTATTACTGACACCTGTATAGACAGACCGGAGAAGTATTACTGACTCCTGTATAGACAGACAGGAGAGGTATTACTGACACCTGTATAGACAGACAGGAGAGGTATTACTGACTCCTGTATAGACGGACAGGAGAAGTATTACTGACTCCTGTATAGACAGACAGGAGAGGTATTACTGCCTCCTGTATAGACAGACAGGAGAAGTATTACTGACTCCTGTATAGACAGACAGGAGAGGTATAACTGAGTCCTGTATAGACAGACAGGAGAGGTATTACTGACCCCTGTATAGACAGACAGGAGAGGTATTACTGACACCTGTATAGACAGACAGGAGAGGTATTACTGACACCTGTATAGACAGACAGGAGAGGTATTACTGACACCTGTATAGACAGACAGGAGAGGTATTACTGACTCCTGTATAGACAGACAGGAGAGGTATTACTGACACCTGTATAGACAGACAGGAGAGGTATTACTGACAGACAGGAAAGGTATTACTGACACCTGTATAGACAGACAGGAGAGGTATTACTGACAGACAGGAAAGGTATTACTGACTCCTGTATAGACAGACTGGAGAGGTATATCTGACTCCTGTATAGACAGACCGGAGAGGTATTACTGACACCTGTATAGACAGACAGGAGAGGTATTACTGACAGACAGGAAAGGTATTACTGACTCCTGTATAGACAGACCGGAGAGGTATATCTGACTCCTGTATAGACAGACCGGAGAGGTATATCTGACTCCTGTATAGACAGACAGGAGAGGTATTACTGACTCCTGTATAGACAGACCGGAGAGGTATATCTGACTCCTGTATAGACAGACAAGGAGAGGTTCTACTGAGAGGTACATTCAGACTGCTTTTGCAGTAGCATGACATGTCAGGTCATTAAATACATTTCCAACTACAATTACATCTTGTGCAGACAGATGTAGCCTATTTTTTAAAACAGATCCAGATTAGACCTCATCCCTCCATGTCCTCAAAACAACCAATACTATGAACCATTAGGGCTCTGAGTGTGAATTGACAGGAAGCATAGTCACCCAAACCGCTGAGACAAACCAGCAGGCAAGGGCACATTATTAATAACTTCCCCCTCTTCACAGGAACCAATAAGCCATTACGGGGACAGTGAGAGCTCCGATTCAGTGCTGGCTACTTACAGGGTCAGGCTGAGCGGTCAGAGAGACATGTCAGGGTGACCGGTGACTGCCACTGTGGCTGGCTGATCTGAAAGGGCTGTGATGACAGGAGATTAGGTACAGGTAGGAACAGAGAAGTAGCAAGAGTGTCTGGGAGAACCATTAATACACTCATACAGTACAATCTCCAATGAAACCGTTGCACCCTTTTCTAAGTCTCAGCAGCCAGGTTACTCCCCAGACCATTGGTTAAAGGAACACTTCACTCCAAAAAGTAAGTCGGTCAGATATTTTCATTTTATCCTTTTAAAGGGGCAATCTGCAATTGGGTACAATTTGTAAAACATTTTTAAAAGACTGATTTATAGCAATTGTTCATTGATGAATATATCTTCATAAATGCCTCATCCACTTAGTTCTTACTCCCTCACAACCCAAAATATAAGTTTGTTTTATTTACTCCATTGTCTGTAACAATGTGAGTGTAAACAAACACTCTAAAGGTTCAAAACATGGTTAAACTATAATCTACTTGCATCCATAGCTCTGTCTTTACAATGACTGCCTACCCCGTCCTACCCCGGCCAATCCCGGACAACACTGGGCCAATTCTGCGCCGCCCTCTGGGACTCCCAATCACAGCTGGTTGTGATACAGCCTGGAATCGAACCAGGGTCTCTAGTCACTCCTCTAGCACTGAGACCGCTGCTCCACCCGGGAGCCCCCAAAATGAAACATGCATTGGCTATCCCACTTCTGTTTACCAAACAAGTGGTGGGGTCAACTATTTGTTGTTGTTTGAATCCCAGTTTGCCTCTTTAGGGCACTACGGACAGGGAATATGTGGATGATAATGAACATTAACACTGGGCTTGAAGGTGGTAAATTCAAAGTCAATATCTTGCTGGCAGAGGAATTAGGGCCACAACAGCAGCACCATGGTCCAGAGGCGATCCTAATCCGCTGTTACACAGGCATATGCTAAATGTAACTGTATTTGCGCCCACAATAGCATGGTAATTGGAAAGCTTCATCTACCCACGTTTCCATTAACCTGCCACTCCGGGTACAGGGTACAGAGCATCTCTCTCTCACTATAGCCTACACTCTAGCTTTCCCCTATACCTGAAAAACCCAGCCACATGCTCCTTCCGCAATACTCTTATGACCCCCCAAGATCCTCAGAACCAAATCCCTAAACCCCTCCCCCCCCTAGATAAGGCTAAGTAGTCCTCCGGCCAAAGACTCTCCTTACCCCAGCGGCCTCACTGATTGGCCTCTGGCCTTCACTCTTCGCCAGGCCGGCCTGTGATTAGCCAGCTGAAAGTCATTGTGGATTACCAGCGTGCCAAGGCTCTGGCTACTCACTTACTCTGCTGCTCGATGTGGCGCGCAACTTTATAGTAGGTTAAAAACAGATTCTAAAACACACCCTTTAATCCTGAGATTAGTCGATCAACTCCTGTCCAGACGTGGAGATGGGAGGGGAGAGCTTTCAGACAGTAGTACACTACTCTGTCTGGCTATTCCTGGAGTAGTTACTGTACTGTACATCCTGGAGTGGTTATTGTACTGTACTGTACATAGATTGGGACAATAGTTATACTCAGCTGTACAGTATGTATGTAATTTAATACAAGTAACTGCCAAAATAAAGGAAACAACAACGTAGTGTTGTTCTTCTTGCAGATCATTGGGACGCTACCGTCCCACCTTGCCAACATCCTGTGAAATTGCAGAGTGCGAAATTCGAATGACAAAAATCGTAATATTAAACATTCATGAAAATACAAGTGTTATAAATCAGTTAAAAGCTTAACTTCTTGTTAATCCAGCCACTTTGTCAGATTTCAAAAAGGCTTTAAGGCAAAAGCACACCATGCGATTATCTGAGGACAGCGCCCAGCACACAAAAGCATTACATACATTTCCAACCAAGCAGATGCGTCACAAAAGTCAGAAATAGCGATAAAATAAATCACTTACCTTTGAAGATCGTCATCTGGTTGCAATCATAAGGGTCCCATCTACATAACAAATCGTACTTTTGTTTCGATAAAGTCCTTCTTTATATCCCAAAAAAAGTCAGTTTCATTGGTGCACTTGACTCAGTAATCCACCGGTTTCCCTCATTCAAAATGCAAACAAATGAATCCCGTAATTACCAATAAACTTCTTCCAAACATATTAAACAATGTTCCTAATCAATCCTCAGGTACCCTAATATGTAAATAAACAATTACATTTAAGATGGAGAATACCGGAGACCATTACCGGAGATAAATAATGAAGTCCGCGCCCTCACCGGAACACGCAACAAACAGTGCAGCCAAAATGGGAACCACTTAGAAAAAATACAAATTGTAGCTCATTTTTCAAAGAATAAGCCTGAAAATCTTTCTAAAGACTGTTGACATCTAGTGGAAGCCCTAGGAACTGCAATCTGGGAGGTATTCATTTTACATTCCCATTCCCAGCCATTGTAATCAGTGGTGAGCTGAAGAAAAAGAAAAAATCTGGATGGATTGTCCTCTGGTTTTCGCCTGCCATATCAGTTCTGTTATACTAACAGACATTATTTTAACAGTTTTGGAAAGTTTAGAGTGTTTGTTTTATATCCAATACTATCAAACCAATTATATGCATATCCTAGCTTCTGGGCCTGAGTAACAGGCAGTTTACTTTGGGCACCTCATTCATCCAAACTTCAAATACTGTCTCCTAGCCCGAAGAAGTTAATTAACAGGGCATTGGGCCACCACGAGCCACCAGAACAGCTTCAATGAGCCTTGGCATAGATTCTACAAGTGTCTGGAACTCTATTGGAGGGACACCATTTTTCCATGAGAAATTACATAATTTGGTGTTTTGTTGATGGTGGTGGAATACGCTGTCTCAGGCGTCACTCCAGAATCTCCCATAAGTGTTCATTGGGTTGAGATCTGGTGACTGAGAAACACACACACACACACACACACACACATATATATACACACACACACACACACCCTTTAAACCCGCCTATTCTCATTTGAGACCCGTCTTTCAAAGACACTGAGATCTCTTCCTCTAGCCATGGTAGCCAAAATAATGGGCAACTGGACAATTTTATACATGACCCTAAGCATGATGGGATGTTAATTGCTTAATTAACTCAGGAACCACACCTGTGTGGAAACACCTTCTTTCAATCCACTTTGTATCCCTCATTTGCCCAAGTGTTTCTTTTATTTTGGCAGTTACAGTACCATTATGTTTCCTGTAAAGTTACAGAACTTTACATTTACATTTTACATTTTACTTATTTAGCAGTCACTCTTATCCAGAGTAATGTACAGTAGTGACAGTGGAGGCTGCTGAGGGGAGGAAGGTTAATAATAATGGCTGGAATGGAGCATCATACACATGAAAACCATATATATTTTTTTGTAATAAAAAAAAAACACATGGACTGGCCGTGAGAGATGCTTCACTACTGAGAAGCACAGGGGGAAGCTGTGCCTGATCAATCTGTCCCTTCCCATTGCTCTCCCCTCATCACACAGCCAGCCTGCCATTGAGAAGAGGGCAGTGTGAACTACAGAGGGAGGGATAAGATTGAGACACCTCTCCAAGCCTAATCCCCCTCACCCCAGTACAGCCTCTGTCTCGCAACTGGACTGACACTTGGGTTAACACTGTTACTACACAAACGTATGTGTTTCAGCCTATAGGATCATGAGATGTGAGTGCAAGACAAAGGGAGGCAGGAAGAGAGGGACACAGAGGAATACAGGGAGAGAAAGAGAGAGGGGAGAGAGAAAGTATACTATAAACTATCATGTAGATGAGTGTGCATTTGTTGTAATAAATTAAAAGCTTTTTTGCCAGGACTAATATTCACCAGGGGTAAAATGGATACCCGAGTAAACACCGTCTTTCTCTCCCTCTCATCCCAACTCATCTACTCCCTGCATCCAGGGGCTATGACAACAGCTGTCATCTGGAGGCCCTCTCTTCCTACAACAAACAGATGTTCTGGTTCACAACCCCCTACCCTCCCACCCCTCCCTCCCTGGCAGCTATAATTAGCCAGTCAGCCACAGCTGCGGAAGCTACAATTAGCCAGTGGGCCACAGCAGCAGGTACAATTAGCCAGTGGGCCACAGCAGCGGGAGCTATAAATAGCCAGTCAGTCACAGCAGTGGCAGCTATAATTAGCCAGTGGGCCACAGCGGCAGCTATAATTAGCCAGCGGGCCACAGCGGCAGCTATAATTAGCAAGTGGGCCACAGAGGCAGCTATAATTAGCCAGCAGGCCACAGCGGCAGCTATACATAGCCAGATGGCCACAGCAGCAGCATCTAGAATTAGCCAGTGGGCCACAGCAGTGGCAGCTCTAATTGGCCAGTGGGCCACAGCAGCAGCAGCTATAATTAGACAGTAGGCCACAGCAGCAGGGGCAGCTATTAATAGCAGGTGGGCCACAGCGGAGGCAACTAAAATTAGCCAGTGGGACACAACAGTGGCAGCTATAATTAGCCAGTGGGACACAACAGTGGCAGCTATAATTAGCCAGTGGGACACAACAGTGGCAGCTATAATTAGCCAGTGGGACACAACAGTGGCAGCTATAATTAGCCAGTGGGACACAACAGTGGCAGCTATAATTAGCCAGTGGGACACAACAGTGGCAGATATAATTAGCCAGTGGGACACAACAGTGGCAGCTATAATTAGCCAGTGGGACACAACAGTGGCAGCTATAATTAGCCAGTGGGACACAACAGTGGCAGCTATAATTAGCCAGTGGTCCACAGCAGTGGCAGCTATAATTAGCCAGTGGGACACAACAGTGGCAGCTATAATTAGCCAGTGGGCCACAGCGGTGGCAGCTATATTTAGCCAGTGGGCCACAGCAGTGGCAGCTATATTTAGCCAGTGGGCCACAACAGCGGCAACTATAATTAGCCAGTGGGTTACAGCAGTGGCAGCTATAATTAGCCAGTGGGACACAACAGTGGCAGATATAATTAGCCAGTGGTCCACAGCAGTGGCAGCTATAATTAGCCAGTGGGACACAACAGTGGCAGCTATAATTAGCCAGTGGTCCACAGCAGTGGCAGCTATAATTAGCCAGTGGGACACAACAGTGGCAGCTATAATTAGCCAGTGGGCCACAGCGGTGGCAGCTATATTTAGCCAATGGGTCACAGCGGTGGCAGCTATAATTAGCCAGTGGGCCACAGCGGTGGCAGCTATATTTAGCCAGTGGGCCACAGCGGTGGCAGCTATATTTAGCCAATGGGTCACAGCAGTGGCAGCTATAATTAGCCAGTGGGACACAACAGTGGCAGCTATAATTAGCCAGTGGGACACAACAGTGGCAGATATAATTAGCCAGTGGTCCACAGCAGTGGCAGCTATAATTAGCCAGTGGGACACAACAGTGGCAGCTATAATTAGCCAGTGGTCCACAGCAGTGGCAGCTATAATTAGCCAGTGGGCCACAGCGGTGGCAGCTATAATTAGCCAGTGGGCCACAGCGGTGGCAGCTATATTTAGCCAGTGGGCCACAACAGCGGCAACTATAATTAGCCAGTGGGTTACAGCAGTGGCAGCTATGATTAGCCAGAGGGCCACAGAGGCAGCTATAAATAGCCAGTGGGCAACAGTGGCGGTAAATAAAATTAGCCAGTGGTACACAACAGCGGCAGCTGTAAATAGCCAGTGGGCCACAGCAGCAGCAGCTACAATTAGCCAGTGGGCCACAGCAGAAGCAGCTAAAAATAGCCAGTGGGACACAGCAGCGGCAGCTATAAATAGTCAGTGGACAACAGCGGCAGCTATAATTAGCCAGCGGGCCACAGCGGCAGCTATACATAGCCAGCGGGCCACAGCAGTGGCAGCTATAATTAACCAGTGGGCCAAAGCAGCAGCACCTATAATTAACCAGTGGGCCACAGCAGTGGCAGCTCTAATTAGCCAGTGGGCCACGGCAGCAGCTATAATTAGCCAGTGGGCCACAGCGGTGGCAACTAAAATGAGTCAGTGGGCCACAGCAGCGGCAGCTATAATAAGCCAGTTGGCCACAACGGCAGCTTGAAGTAGCCAGCGGGCCACTGCAGCGGCGGCTATAATTAGCCAGTGGGCTACAGCAGCGGCAGCTATAATTTGCCAGTGGTCCAGTGCAGCGGCAACAATATTTAGCCAGTGGGCCATTGCAGCGGCAGCTATATTTAGCCAGTGGGCCACTGCAGCGGCAGCTATATTTAGCCATTGGGTCACAGCAGCGGCAACTATAATTGGCCAGTGGGCAACAGCGCCAGCTATAAATGGCCAGTGAGCCACAGCATCAGCAGCTATTTTTATCCACTAGGCCACAGCGGCAGCGGCAACTACAGTGCCTTGCGAAAGTATTCGGCCCCTGTAATGAATTTCCTCCTCTTCTTCCGAAGAGGAGAGGCGAAACAGATCAGAGGACCAATACGCGGCGTGGTAATTGTCCATGGTTCTTTTTAATGTGTTAAGGTACACATGAACAACTGACTACAAAAAAGAAATGTGAAAACTCAAAACAGTCCTATCTGTTGCACACACAGAGACAGGAACAATCACCCACAAACACACAGTGAAACCCAGGCTACCTAAGTATGATTCTCAATCAGAGACAACCAATGACACCTGCCTCTGATTGAGAACCATACTAGGCCGAAACATAGAAATTCCCAAAACCTAGAAAAACAAACAGACTGCCCACCCAACTCACGCCCTGACCATACTAACTAAATACAAAACACAGGAAATAAAGGTCAGAACGTGACAGTACCCCCCCCCAAAGGTGCGGACTCCGGCCGCAAAACCTTGACCTATAGGGGAGGGTCTGGGTGGGCGTCTGTCCGCGGTGGCGGTTCTGGCGCGGGACGCGGACCCCACTTTACCATTGTCTTAGTCCGCCTTATTGTCCGCCTCCGTGGCTTTCTCACCATGGCAACCCCTCTCAATGACCCCACTGGACAGAGGGGCTCGGGACAGAGGGACAGGGGCTCTGGCGCCTCTGGGCTGAGGGGCTCTGGCGCCTCTGGGCTGAGGGGCTCTGGCGCCTCTGGGCTGAGGGGCTCTGGCGCCTCTGGGCTGAGGGGCTCTGGCGCCTCTGGGCTGAGGGGCTCTGGCAGCGGCGCCGGACAGGCGGGACGCTCCGGCAGCGGCGCCGGACAGGCGGGACGCTCCGGCAGCGGCGCCGGACAGGCGGGACGCTCCGGCAGCGGCGCCGGACAGGCGGGACGCTCCGGCAGCGGCGCTGGACAGGCGGGAGCACCTGCAGGGAGGAGACTGAGAGACAGCCTGGTGCGTGGGGCTGCCACAGGAACCACCAGGCTGGGGAGACCTTCAGGAGGCTTGGTGTTAGGAGGAGCCTGAAAGACCGGGCTGTGGGGAAGCACTGGAGCTCTGGTGCGCAACCTTGGCACCACTTCCCCAGGCTGGACAACTACTCTAGCCCGGACCCTCCAGAGTGCAGGCACAGGTTGAACCGGGCTGTGGGTAAGCACGGGAGATCTAGTGCTTACTACACGCACCTCTCCCCTAGGCTCCACTCCCACAGTTGCCCGGCACGAGCGGAGCGCAGGCAGAGGACGCACTGCACCCTCCCAGCGCCCCGGAGACACAGCACGCAGAGCCGGCGCAGGATAACCTGGACCAAGACTGCGTACCGGTGACCAGACCCGCTGAGCAGGCACCATACGCCCTGGCTCAATGCCCACACTCGCATGGCACTTTCGGGGGGCTGCCCTATAGTGCACCGGGCTTATCACCGGGCTTATCATAAGCACGAGGAGTGAGCTCAGGTCTGCTACCTGGCTCAGTACCACACCTCGTGTGCCCCCCCCAAAAAAAATTTTGGGGCTGCCTCTCGTACCTGTCGCACTGCCGTGCTGGCTTCGCCAACCTCATTCTCCTGTAACCTTCCTTGCATTGCTCCATCGAATCCCAGGCGGGCTCCGGCACTCTCCCTGGGTCGACCACCCACCTATCTATCTCCTCCCAAGTTGTGTAGTCCAGATTCTGCTCTGATGCTGGCCGCTGTTGTTGCTGCTGCTGCTGCTGTCGTCGCTGTCCTTTACCACGCCGCTTGGTCCGATTTGGGTGGGTGATTCTGTAATGAATTTCCTCCTCTTCTTCCGAAGAGGAGAGGCGAAACGGATCAGAGGACCAATACGCGGCGTGGTAATTGTCCATGGTTCTTTTTAATACGTTAAGGTACACATGAACAACTGACTACAAAAAAGAAATGTGAAAACTCAAAACAGTCCTATCTGGTGCACACACAGAGACAGGAACAATCACCCACAAACACACAGTGAAACCCAGGCTACCTAAGTATGATTCTCAATCAGAGACAACACCTGCCTCTGATTGAGAACCATACTAGGCCGAAACATAGAAATTCCCAAAACCTAGAAAAACAAACATAGACTGCCCACCCAACTCACGCCCTGACCATACTAACTAACTGTTGCCGTTGTATAAAGTTGAGACGTGCAGTCAGGGGGGAAGTGTGAATCATGGATTGGGGATCTGTGCTAACAGCATGCTTCTCTCTGTGTGTTGATGTTGATACTAATAGGAGAGTGAAGAAGGAGAGGGAGACAACCCCAGAGAACCTGTTCCCTGAGCCTGCCTTCACTCAGTTATGTCATACAGTGGGGCAAAAAAGTATTGTTGAATTTATTATGGATTTAGTATGGATAAATGAATAAACAATATCCCCATTTTAAATAGAATTGTGTCTAGGTAAACTTATACTCTGTATGTTTAATAGACAATATGAGTTCATAGGAAGAAATTGTGTGACAGGAGAAAGGAGTAATAAAACCATTCCAACTGGGCAGGAACAAATGGGTTGTAACTGTGTAAACACATAAGGTCGTTAGCCTATGGTTGACCCAACCTGAAACTTAGCTCTGGGGTTTTTAGATTAGGCAGTGAGCGCATTCCTAGGGTTTCTGTTAATTAAACCTGTCAGTTCAGTGGTGATCGATAATGTTGAGGGGTCAAAAGTTATCTGGGAGTGTGTTAGTAAGATAGAATGAACTTTTCACCTTACTTTGTCCTGTATAGAGGGGGGGTTCGTTTAAGACAGTGAAATGACGTCATGATCTGTATTTAAACTGATGCATTTGTTTTGAGTGGGAGCGCGCTCCGATAATAAATTCTATTACCTATTATTTAAAGACTGGTCTGCGTCTATTTCATGCAAACAAGAAATCTTGCAAATTCTCATAAAATAGACGAAGGGCTTTCAATTGATGAAAGCACATCGGCATAATTAAATTATACTAACAGTATTTAGTCAGCCACCAATTGTGCAAGTTCTCCCACTTAAAAAGATGAGAGGCCTGTAATTTTGATCATAGGTACACTTCAACTATGACAGACAAAATGATTTTTTTTTCTCCAGAAAATCACATTGTAGGATTTTTAATGAATTTATTTGCAAATTATGGTGGAAAATAAGTACTTGGTCACCTACAAAAAAGCAAGATTTCTGGCTCTCACAGACCTGTAACTTCTTCTTTAAGAGGCTCCTCTGTCCTCCACTCGTTACCTGTATTAACGGCACCTGTTTGAACTTGTTATCAGTATAAAAGACACCCGTCCACAACCTCAAACAGTCACACTCCAAACTCCACTATGGCCAAGACCAAAGAGCTGTCAAAGGACACCAGAAACAAAATTGTAGACCTGCACCAGGCTGGGAAGACTGAATCTGCAATAGGTAAGCATCTTGGTTTGAAGAAATCAACTGTGGGAGCAATTATTAGGAAATGGAAGACATACAAGACCACTGATAATCTCCCTCGATCTGGGGCTCCACGCAAGATCTCACCCCGTGGGGTCAAAATGATCACAATAACAATAACGGTGAGCAAAAATCCCAGAACCAAAGGGGGGACCTAGTGAATGACCTGCAGAGAGCTGGGACCAAAGTAACAAAGCCTACCATCAGTAACACACTACGCCGCCAGGGACTCAAATTATGCAGTGCCAGACGTGTCCCCCTGCTTAAGCCAGTACATGTCCAGGCCCGTCTGAAGTTTGCTAGAGAGTATTTGGATGATCCAGAAGAAGATTGGGAGAATGTCATATGGTCAGATGAAACCAAAATATTACTTTTTGGTAAAAACTCAACTCGTCGTGTTTGGAGGACAAAGAATGCTGAGTTGCATCCAAAGAACACCATACCTACTGTGAAACATGGGGGTGGAAACATCATGCTTTGGGGCTTTTTTCCTGCAAAGGGACCAGGACGACCGATCCGTGTAAAGGAAAGAATGAATGGGGCCATGTATCGTGAGATTTTGAATGAAAACCTCCTTCCATTAGCAAGGGCATTGAAGATGAAATGTGGCTGGGTTTCAGCTTTCAGCATGACAATGATCCCAAACACACCGCCCGGGCATCGAAGGAGTGGCTTCGTAAGAAGCATTTCAAGGTCCTGGAGTGGCCTAGCCAGTCTCCAGATCTCAACCCCATAGAAAATCTTTGGAGGGAGTTGAAAGTCCGTGTTGCCCAGCAACAGCCCCAAAACGTCACTGCTCTAGAGGAGATCTGCATGGAGGAATGGGCCAAAATGCCAGCAACAGTGTGTGAAAACCTTGTGAAGACTTACAGAAAACGTTTGACCTCTGTCGTTGCCAACAAAGGGTATATAACAAAGTATTGAGATAAACTTTTGTTATTGACCAAATACTTATTTTCCACCATAATTTGCAAATAAATTCATTAAAAATCCTACAATGTAATTTTCTGGATTTTTTTATCTAATTTTGTCTGTCATAGTTGAAGTGTACCTAGGTTGAAAATTACAGGCCTCTCTCATCTTTTTAAGTGGGAGAACTTGCACAATTGGTGGCTGACTAAATACTTTTTTGCCCCACTGTATATACTGTACTGATAAATGCAGTATGTTTTACATTAAACCTGATACTAGGTGATTGTGGAGCAATGATTATGGCAGAACATAATATTCCTGTTTCTTTACATTCTGTCCATCCAGTTAAAATGTGTAGAGACAGAGCTATGTGTGGATTGCTCATTACCCATGGATCTATGTGTCAAAGAGCCCTACATCTCAATATGTGTCAAATCGACTTGGCTATCTAGGGGTTCCCTCATTTGATTGGCTACTGTTAAGGGAATTTTTATCTATAATGACTAATTATGTATACATTTCAATCAGGATGTACTAATCAGAATACTATTATGTTACTGTATATGTACTAATCAGAATACTATTATGTTACTGTATATGTACGAATCAGAATACTAAATGTTACTGTATATGTATGAATTTTCTTATCTGATCCCAGTACTGAAAGTAATGTGTGTGAATGTGGTCAAGAATTTAGTAACAATGACGGTCTGTTCCTTGGTACAAATGAATCAGACTGGCTAGAATGCTTATGTACACAAGAAAACCTTGACTCGTAAATTATATTAAATTGGTAGGGAGACGGATGTGGGAAGGCTTGAGACACAGCCTTTGTACTGGAACGGAGATGGCACCGGGTAGTGTTAGAACTAATGACGTCATTTTCAGTTTATAACCTGTGGTAACCTGTATTGTGGCAGTACTCTCTTGAATAAAGGCTGTTACTTGACTTTAAGACTGGGGCTCTGTCCATTCCTATAAAATAAGGGTCCTACAAATTCTTATGAATTGACAGAGTGTTTAATTTTAATTGGGAATTAAAACAGAGGAATTAAATTCCTTCAAAAGCTACCAATAAGGGTCAGTCTACTACACAGTCATCCCTCCCTGGCTGAGAACGTAAAGCCATTTGTGGTGAATGTGTGTGGGAATCACTAGAGAAATGTATTTGAGAGGAAACATTAGTTGGCTGAAGTAAAATCCCGCATAACGTGACACACAATATATTTCTCTCTGCTTATAGTTGTTGCTGACATGAGCTGGGACTTAAACACGGATTTAGTGGTGGAGAAGTGAGGCATTTTGCATTGCAGTTATATTCTCAGAGCATGGCACTCAGCATCACCCACAGCTTTCAGCAGTGTCTGACAGGAACACAAGTCTTCCTGTCCTATTCATAGACAGCAGCCATCAGGTCTGTAGCATAAACAGTCTGTTCTCTCCACACTACACCCCAGCCTGTCCCCATACCACAGATATTACTGAACTGAGCCCTACTCAAGACAGACAAAGCAGTGAGAACTAGGCAATCGCAGGAGTAAGCTATTTACAAAGTCCCTAAGCACTTATGAATGATACTGTAGACTGGATGATACGGGACGGCAACAGAGGAACTGTGGATTTCAACAGAGGAGCTGTGGACTGGATGTGAATGGATACATCTCTGTGAGGGGTAGCTAGGCTATGAAGTGGTTTTAGGTGCAGCACGGGAAATCACGTTCATACATAAAAATATACAGTATGTTCATATAACCTTTATGAACAGATCCAGAGTTGGAGAGGGGGAAGATGCAGCACCAGAGAAGGAAGAGAAAGAGAGAGATCCTTAAGATCCTAATCATCATACAACAAACTGGAAACTAATTAAGTATATCAAGTGAATCCAGGGTGAACAACTCAGTGTGTGTTTATGTGTGTATGTAGGTAAGAGACCTGAGCACACATACACTGCCCATCCTCCAGTCACACTCCTCTCCACGTCCACCAGACCATGACAGACAAAGCTCCTGAAGAAAAGAAAGTGATGCGTTGTTCAGGCCCCCTCTCCACAAAAGCCTGCTTGTCTACTAAAACTGAAGAGCCATTTAAAGCACATTTACCCTGTGTCCTGACGTACGTGCGCTTGGCATGCTGTCTCAATGACCACACACTCAGGCGTGGGCCCTGAGTGTGCAAATGGACTGTAGAGTGGGGCACAGGTCTAAGGGACTACATCTCAGCGCAAGAGGTGTCACTACAGTTCATGGTTCGAATCCAGGCGAGTCCCATAGGGTGGCGCATAATTGGCCCAGCGTCGTCTGGGTCTGGCCGGGGTAGGCCAAAACCCTCTCCTAACCCGGGAATACCCTGGGCCAATTGTGTGCCGCCCTATGGGTTGTGATGGTGCTGTCCTATTTGTGAGACTCAAAGAGCTGTGCACTTTGTGGTTCCTGTGACACATGTACATTTCTAATTACTCTTTAAAGCTGATCCCTGGGCTGTGAATGACATGGATAAATACTGACATGGTAGACAGTAGGAACCAACCAACCAGCCTGCCCTCAATGGCCTGACACTGAGAGGCGAATGTTGGACAAGCCCTTTAAATTTGGACCAACAGATCACAGGACACTTATTCAAACCATCTTACTGAAGCAGGCAGGCTAAAAACAGGAAGGGATGATGGAAGCCTATCAAATGAATGTTTGTTTTATTGAGTTATTGGCACCATAGACTTCCACATTTGAACACCTAAGGTGAAACTCACCAAACACTGAGGGGTATTGGATGAGAGAAGAGAAGGGGGGGGTCACAATGAAGAGTTGCTTTCGACCGAAACAGTCCTCGTCTTTGTCTAATCCTGCTAGAAAATGCTTAATTGTGCTCCAGCCCTGCACCCAGCATACCAATTAGTGAAGCCTTGCCTCCCTATCAGACAAGTCCGAGACTGAAAGGTCTCTCTCTGTCTGGGCCATCTACAGACACATCGGGCTACATCCCAATTTGCACCCTATTCCCTACATTGAACATTACTTTGACCAGAGCCTTATGTAGTGCACTATATAGGGAATAGGGTGCCACTTGGAACAGAATCCAAGAGCCTGCCAGACACATCCTTCCTTCCCCAATCCCCAGCCACAAACTCTCACATTGTGACATTAAATAAGGACTAGCCTTTTCTCAACATGCAACATACTGCTCTGAAGAAACTTCCTCTTTCCATTTAGACACTGTTTTGCATTGAGCTGGTTAGTCTAGTTATTTGACAGCTTACTGTACATCATTCATGAAGAGGCTCTAGATATAAGTTATTTTTCTAAGTGTGTACTCAACTCATCCAGTCTTATTAAAAAAGACTCATTACTATAAACTGTTGACTGGGGTATTTACAACTTTACTCGGAAGTTGTGGGAACGAACATTTTTGGTTTCCCATTGTTCTGGTTGTGGGAATGAAGCCATATGTTTCATGACTGGTAAAAATCATTTTTTAAAGAGTGACTATCCCTAAAAAGCAATTACACGTTAGCATCTGTAAAGCACAGAATTAAGGTTCCTCTAGCTACCACAGCCACAAAGTCCACATTTAGTTACATCATAAAAAAAATATGAAAACAAATATGTGCTTTTTGGTCTTAATTTAAGGTTAGGGATAGGCATAAGGTAAGCAGTGTAGTTAAGGTTGTGTTAAGTTTAGGGTTAGTGTTAAAATCACACTTTATGAAGAGAAATTGTACATAACTCCGAGACATTTGCATTGCTAGGTATAGCCTTATGTTTGCTAACTAGCTAACATTGAACCTTGCTAGTTGGTTAGCATTATCTTCCTGTAGATTAATGCAGGGAAGTAAAGTTATGAGTTGGGATTATGGGTCATTGTTTAGCTAGCTAGCTACATGTCTAAACAAAATACTTCACCATGCGAGTAACCATTTCACTGTACTGTTTACATTTACACTGTACCGATATGATAAATCGGACCACAACTCTATCCTCCGGATTCCTGCTTACAAGCAAAGATTAAAGCAGGAAGCACCAGTGACTCGGTCTATATAAAATTGTTCAGATGAAGCAGATGCTAAACTACAGGACTGCTTTGCTATCACAGACTGGAACATGTTCTGGAATTCTTCCGATGGCAATGAGGAGTACACCACATTAGTCACTGGCTTTATCAATAAGTGCATCGAGGACGTCTTCCCCACAGTGACCGCACGTACATACCCCAACCAGAAGCCATGGATTAAAGACAACATTCGAACTGAGCTAAAGGGTAGAACTGCCGCTTTCAAGGTGCGGGACTCTAACCCGGAAGCTTTCAAGAAATCCTGCTATGCCCTGCGCCGAACCATCAAACAGACAATAATCAATACAGGGCTAAGATTGAATCATACTACACCTGCTCCTACGCTCGTGTTATGTGGCAGGGCTTGCAAACTATTACAGACTACAAAGGGAAGCACAGCTGCGAGCTGCCCAGTGATACGAGCCTACCAGATGAGCTAAACCACTTCTATGCTCGCTTCGAGGCAAACAACACTGAGGCATGCATGACAGCATCAGCTGTTCCGGACGACTGTGTGATCACGCTCTCCGTAGCCCACGTGAGTAAGACCTTTAAACAGATCAACATACACAAGGCTGCGGGGCTAGATGGATTACCAGGACATTTGCTCCGGATCCACAGATCCACAGATGATGCAATCTCTATTGCACTCCACACTGCCTTTTCACACCTGGACAAAAGGATCACTTATGTGAGAATGCTATTCATTGACAACAGCTCAGCATTCAACACCATAGTACCCTCAAAGCTCATCACTAAGCTAAGGATCCTGGGACTAAACACATCCCTCTGCAACTGGATCCTGGACTTCCCAATGGGCCGCCCTCAGGTGGTGAGGGTAGGTAGCAATACATCTGCCACGCTGATTCTCAAAACTGGAGCTCCCCAGTGGTGTGTGCTAAGTCCCCTCCTGTACTCCCTGTTCACCCACGACTATATGGCCAGGCACAACTCCAACACCATCATTAAGTTTTCAGATGACACAACAGTAGTAGGCCTGATCCAACAACGACGAAACAGTCTATAGGGAGGAGGTCAGAGACCTGGCCGGGTGCTGCCAGAATAACAACCTATCCCTCAAGGTAACCAAGACTAAGGAGATGACTGTGGACTACAGGAAAAGGAGGACCAAGCACGCCCGCATTCTCATCAACAGGGCTGTAGTGGAGCAGGTTGAGAGCTTCAAGTTCCTTGGTGTCCACATCAACAACAAACTAGAATGGTCCAAACACACCAAGACAGTCGTGAAGAGGGCACGACAAAGCCTACTCCCCCCTCAGGAAAACTGAAAAGATTTAGCATGGGTCCTGAGATCCTTAAAAGGTTCTACAGCTGCAACATCGAGAGCATCCTGACTGGTACGGCAATTGCTCGGTCTCTGACCCCAAGGCACTACAGAGGGTAAGTGCGTACGGCCCAGAACATAACTGGGGCTAAACTGCTTGCCATCCAGGACCTCTGTCAGAGGAAGCCCCTAAAAATTGTCAAAGACCCCAGCCACTCCAATCATAGACTGTTCTCTCTACTACCGCATGGCAAGCGGTACCGGAGTGCCATGTCTTGGACAAAAAGGCTTCTCAACAGTTTTTACCCCCAAGCCATAAGACTCCTGAACATGTAATCAAATGGCTATCTAGACTATTTGCATTGTGTGCCCCCCCCAACACCTCTTTTTACGCTGCTGCTTCTCTCTGTTTATCGTATATGAATATTCACTTTAACCATACATTCATGTACATACTACCTCAATTGTGCCGACCAACCAGTGCTCCCGCACATTGGCTAACAAGGGCTATCTGCAATGTGTCTCGCCACCCACCACCCGCCAAAACCTCTTTTACGCTACTGCTAATCTCTGTTCTTCATATTTGCATAAACCATATCTACATGTACATACTAAATAAATCAGCCTGACTAACCAGTGTCTGTATGTAGCCTCGCTACTTTTATAGCCTCGTTACTGTATATAGCCTGTCTTTTTACTGTTGTTTTATTTCTTTACTTATTTATTGTTCACCTAATAACTTTTTTGCACTATTGGTTAGAGCCTGTAAGTAAGCATTTCACTGTTGTATTTGGCGCACGTGGCAAGTAAACTTTGATTTGATTTGATAATTACACCTTCTTACAAGCTAGAAACTAACCCAAAACATTGTGTAGGATGTTGCCCGATTTGCTAGATTGACATATACTAAATTAATTGGTATGGATGGGGTTATTGGTGTTAAAATGCACCAGTTATGCTATTTTGGACCCCAGACTGCTGATGTCATGCAGCCTGTCATTTTTGTGTTTATACTTTTTCATACCGACAACGTCAAGTTTGATGTCGGATGACAATAGAATGTTCATGATGTCACTGCGACAACGGTCTACAGACATGTAGATAGAAGTAGAATAAACCAGACTTTAGTCTTGAAATCTTTGGTTGTACGCTACCATACTCACTGTTTAGAACATGGCCTCACATGCTTTAAAGAGATGGATGGGGTTAAGGCTTAAGAGGGTGTGAACAATGCTGAATGGGTGTAGACAAAGAAGAGCTCTCCAATAGATGTCCCAAAACATATACAGACCATTTTTTAAATAAAAAGTGAGGTTACAAGTTGATCAAATTTCAAAGCAGAATTACTTTCCCATTTTCTAGCTCTTAGTCTCTACTTTAATCCATTGTAAAAAACACAATTACAAATATTACTACATAAGACCAAATCGAGGCAGTCGGTCACAAATAGGCAGCCTGTTTGACTTTGTGGCTGTGGTAACTAGTGATGACCTATAATAAGCTTGACCCGAGTTACTGCCCTGTTGAAACAGACAGCTTCATCAACAACGGTAATCTGTGTAATGTGAAATGTGTATTAAAAAATACTCGGTTTGATAAAATCGTAGGTTAAATAGCCAGCCAAGCTGAAACAAGTAGTACACTCAAAAAGCATTGTCCTTCCTTTATAACAAAATGCATTTTACCTCCTGGCTGTCTTTTGTATCATCCTGTCACAGGCCCTCCCAGTCAACACCACCTCATAAGATGTATATTGGTTTTGAGGATTGCCTGTTGCAGTTGTCAGGGTCTCAACTTCCTGTTGCGAGATAGAATAGTGGAATGCACTAGGTGCAACTTCAAAATTTGGTTGTGCATCAACAGTTTTTCTCTTGTTATGTCAGTCACTGATAGTCACTCAATTAGCCCATATCAGCTAACATTTTTTTTATTGGTAAGTTAGTCTAGAGGCCAGCTATCTAAACTTGTAATGGGCCCCCATTGATTTTGTTAGTCAGTTTCACTTATATATCATATTTAAAACTGCAAACATTTCTCTCCACCATATGGCAAAATGTGTAAGACAAAATGTGTAACAGATTAACTCTAACTTAAAAATGTACATTAAATTAGTTATAAAATGGCTAAATCTTCTTTCCGTCCCATGGCGGCCCCTCCTGATGAGTTCAGATTTCTTGTGACCCCACCACAGTCAAAGCTGTACCTGCTCTAAATGGCATCCAAAGTTGACTAGACACAACTTTTACTTGTATTGTCTTTTTTATTATTGAATTGAATGGTATCAAACCCTGTGTATTCTGCACCAGGATCAGGGAACTTCTGTTTTATACAGGACACCATACAGGAAGGTATGACCGCATGTTTGCCAAGGTAGACCCATTACAACCAGACACAATGTTGATAGGCACAGTATCTGTATCAGCTGGGAATGACAATGAAAGCTGAAAGGTGCATTGTTATATTAGCAGAACAATGCCTCTGTGGTATTATGTAAAAACGTGTTTATTCTACAGGGACCTCTTACTGCATTAGAAAGTTATCAAAACACTTAATTTAGAATATCTACATAAATTCAGCAATTGCATTCCTCTCATATTACTCCGTAGGCTATTGATCTTTTCAAAGTTTCCTCTGACATCTCACAATACATCTGCCTATAGTTATTGAACTCAACATGCATGAGGTTTGTTTGTTGTGATTGAGTGGTGGGGAAACAACTGCGGGCAACGTTCTGACATATGGTTGTGTCTTGATGGTGGCAAGGACACACCCAAGAAACACCCACATCAAACCACACCCCCAAACCGACTCCCTTTTGGCTTCTGTCATGGCCGCCAACATTTCTTGAGGAGCAAACCAAAAAACGAGGCTAAATCAGTGGGGGTAGTTCCCCTTTAACCGTTCTGACAATGGAAGTGAACATTTTCTTGTTCTGGGAGAGTACATTTTTAGGTTGAAGGGAGGTTTTGAGAAAGTTTTACTTTGGTTCCCTGAAAGTTTTCCTGTTAGGTTTTATTAACGGTCTGACAACAGAAACTTTAGGTTATTTGGAGGTTTTTGAATAACTTCCTTAAAGCTTTCCCTGCTTGTTTTAGTAAGATTTTTTTATAACAATGCTAGTTTAGGTTAACAATTCTGAACTCCAAGTACAGATACAACACATGAAAATTGATTTGCTTAAGCATTAATCATGCAAACACTTGATTGTGGCACACAGCTCAGTGAGACTCAAACCTATGATCTTCTGTTCTCTACCCATGGAATTAGTCCACTGCCCCACCAGGATGGAACTAGTGTTCCATGGTTTTTTAAAACTCATACAAAGCTGTTCATTTTAGTCTATTCAAACAGACCCCATTTCAAAGGAAACAACCACTCATTATGAGCAGGTGTGACCAATTAGTGGACATGACCAAAACACCTGAACACATTTAACAAGATAGAGGACAGAGAGAGTTTTGCTTAGAAAATAATGTATATGTTTTTCAATAACATACTTGAATGTTACTAATGTTTTCTTGCATTTTTTACAGAAAGTTTTCTAATGATCTGAGAACATGACTTTAAATAGAACCATGAGGAAACCGGCAGAAATAGCTATGCTGAAGTATTGAAATTCCCACAGAAAATCTGTTTGAGAATGTTCCAAAGTAACTATCCTGCACCATTCCCAGAATGTTGTGGGAAGTTTATGCAAAATAACCACAGGACAACCACGCTCTCACCAAGCTCTAAGAAATATATGGTTCTCAGAACGTTGTGTACTAGCGGACTATATCTACGTGCTAACATTTCCCTCCTTGCTCTGGCAGTTCAGTAGTTTTGTAGGTATAGCTTTGAGAATCTTTACACTGACTTACTCCAGTCAGGGTGATTAGCTGTTCCTTATTACACCAAATAAAAATATAAATGCAACATATAAAGTGTTGTTTCCATGTTTCATGAGCGGAAATAAAAGATCCCAGAAATGTTCTATACTCACAAAAACGTATTTCTTTCTGATGTTGTGCACACATTTGTTTACATCCCTGTTAGTGAGAATTTCTCCTTTGCCATCCACGTTACAGGTGTGGCAAATCAAGAAGCTAATTAAACAGCATGATCGTTACACAGGTGCACCTTCTGCTAGGGACAATAAAAGGTCACTCTAAAATGTGTAGTGTTTTCACACAACGCAATGCCACAGATGTCTCAAGTTGAGGGAGCGTACAATTGGCATGCTCACTGCTGGAATGTCGACCAGAGTTGTTGCCAGAGAATTGAATGTTCATTTCTCTACCATATGCCGCTCTCCAACGTTGTTTTAGAGAATTTCACAGAACGTCCAACCAACCTCACAGCCACAGACCATGTGTAACCACGCCAGCCCAGGACCTCCACATCTGGCAGGTGGTGGCCAGTCACCCGGATAATTTCTGCACAAACTGTCAGAAACCCTCTCAGGGAAGCTTATCTGCGTGCTCGTTGTCTGCACCAGGGTCTTGACCTGACTGCAGTTCGGCGTCGTAACAGACTTCAGTGGGCAAAGGCTCACCTTCAATAGCACGCTGGATAAGTGTGCTCTTCATTAATTTTTTCATTTTTTTCATGTAACCTTTATTTAACTAGGCAAGTCATTTTAACCCCTGTCTTCATGAATGAATCCCGGTTTAAATAGTAACGGGCAGATGGTAGACAGCGTGTATGGCATCATGTGGGCGGGCGGTTTGCTGATGTCAACGTTGTGGAAGGAGTGCCCCGTGGTGGCAGTGGGGTTATGGTTTTGGCAGACACAAGCTATAGACAACAAACACAATTGCAGAGATCCTGAGGCCCATTGTCATGACCTTCTTCCAACGCTGTCACCTCACGTTTTAGCATGATAATGTACGGCCCCAAGGATCTGTATAAAATTCCTGGAGGTGAAAATGTCCCAGTTCTTCCATGGCCTGCATGGTTGTAATTCTGATGGTGTTCACAAGATGGCAGCACTGTACGTGCAAAGATTCAGACGGATAACCTGAAGTATGAGCAAACTACATGACATTTAGTGTGGAGTCACCCAGGTACACTTTGGCAAATAGTGAAGGAGACACTTCATTCATATTACATTTTTCTGCAAGAATATCGTCAAATCTGTATACTTCGACTGTGATTCAGCTTTTCCAGTATTAGCAGCCATATTATAAGTTCAACATTTGCAAAACAACCAGTTTTCATAACTTCATAACTCTGAATATTCTTATAAATTTTGTCCAAAATGAAAAGGCATGCTGTCCTACAAGGTTAATAGCTACATTTTACAACAGATACATGGTTTCCTCATTGGCTATCTAGCGAGCTTTGTTTGACCCCGATTGGTGCTGATTTGACAAAGTTGGAGTCATTCAAGTGAAGACCGGCGGCGTCATCGACGTGCCATGACGGTGTCGCTCTCTGACCAAATATGGTGTCCTATAGGATATACTACACCCCCAATGATATAGTGAATTCTCGTTATGTTCTAGGATTTGACTGGTTGAAACAACGTTTAGGGTGAGATTTTCACAGATTCCTTTCTTTGCAAATTGAACAAGTGGAAATACAAAATCGATCGTGCATGCTATATGGACCTTTTTAGGATATGAAAAGGTATTTTATCTAACAAAACGACACTTTATGTAATCTCTGGGACCCTTTGGATGATAAATCCGAGCAAGATTTCAGAATGTAAGTACACATTTAATCTCCAGAGGTGAATTTATCAAACCTAACGAGGTGAAAAAAAGTGTTTTGTTGTTAGGAGCTCTCCTCAAACAATAGCGTGGCATTGTTTTGCATTAATAGCTACTGTAAATTGGACAGTGCAGTTATATTAACACGAATATAACCTTTCAGCCAATATAAGACACTTATACGTACCAACATTTGTTGTTTCTCTAAAGTCGCTGCATGATTTACAATTGTCCCATTGACGGGACGCCGATCCCTATTGGAATTTTAGCAGCCAGGAAAAGGTGAAGCATTTTCTGCATGGTGCATCTTTAATCTAGCAAGGACACATCCTACAAGCAGGAAGATACACAAATGGATGATGAACTACAATGTGCCTATGTGTGTAACGGTCGTCGTAGGTGGAAGAAGGAGAGGACCAAGGTGCAGTGTGGTTCGTGTTCATATTGTAAATTTAATCAAAACGGAACACTAAACAAAATAACATCAAGGGGGAACGAAACAGTTCTGTCAGGTGATACACACAAAACAGAAAACATCTACCCACACCCAAAGTGGGAAAACAGGCTGCCTAAGTATGGTTCTCAATCAGAGACAATGATAACCAGCTGCCTCTGATTGGGAAACATACCAGGCCTAAACATAGAAACACAACACCTAGACATACAACATAGAATACCCATCCACATCACACCCTGACCAAATGAAAAATAGAAACATACAAAGCAATCTACGGTCAGGGCGTAACAATGTGTCATAACAACGTTTGGTCAGTTGAACAGCACCATGTTACTACCTTGGCAATAGCTCCCCTGTCACCTCCCTAGTGTTGTACAAAATGCTTTGTTGTGTTTTGTTGCTTCTACTTAGACCTGAATTCCTCCTCACCACTCATGAAAGGCTGGTATATTCTCATGGCACTTTCACTTCCTGTCTGTTAGACAGTTAGGTTTTTTTCAGATTCTGGGTTCAGGTCTGGGGGGAGTGCCCAGAAGTTACTGCTCGAATAGGAAGTGAGAAGAGAGAGAAACAAAAGAGACAAAGAGGGGAGCATGTTTTTGTGGCTTGGCTGCAACAACACATTTCAACAATTTCACCACTTAAACGTTGGTTCCTGTTCTCTGTAATGCACACTGAAGAGTCATCAAGCCATACAGTCCTTGGTAATGTCAACAGTACCTCTTTAGGAGTGTGATGATAACACAAGTAGGGTTGTGACGGTCATGGAATTTTTGATGATGGTCATTGGCCAGCCAAATGACTGCAGTCACCGCAATAACTGTTCAAATAGCTTTTTTTTTTTAAATATTGACACAGATTTTCTATTTTCCTCCGCTCCTGACTGCATGTGCTGCTATAGAAATAGAATGAATAGAACAGGCATCACCATTCAAGTCAATGATGGCATGTACTGGCAGCCATTGCGAATGTACCCATAGGAGCAAAGCAGGAAGTAAAGGCAGGAAGAAAAAGCAGGAAGTGTACATATCAATATGTCCTGTGATTTATTGATTAAACTCACATATATACATTCCATGGCATGAGCCACATCACAACATAATTTGAATGAACATTCTACATTACCATGGACCAGGCAGCCTATTTGAGTACACCCATGGGTTTGCCAGTCAAATTGCCAGGGTTAGAGGTTCCAAGACCATTATATTCATGTTTTGGGCAGTATTGAGTCACTTGATGAAAGGTGCCCAGAGGTGCCCAGAGTATACAGCCTGCTCCTCAGTCTCAGTTGCTAATATATGCATATTATTATTAGTATTGGATAGAAAACACTCTGAAGTTTCTAAAACTGTTTGAATGATGTCTGTGAGTATAACAGAACTCATATGGCAGGCAAAAATCTGAGAAGAAATCCAAACAGGAAGTGAGAAATCTGGGGTTGGTATTTTGTCAACCCAGGCCCTATTGAATTCACATTGGGATATGAATGAAGTTGCACTTCCTAGGGCGTCCACTAGATGTCAACCGTCTTTAGAAACTTGAATGGGGCTTCTGCTATGTTGTAGGACTGAATAAGAGCTGAATGAGTCAGTTTACTGGCAGAGAGCCATTTCATGGTCTCGCGCATTCCACATGATATCGACTTGCTTCTGTAGACACAAAGGAATTCTCCGGTTGGAACTTTATTGAAGATTTATGATAAAAACTTCCTAATGATTGATTCTATGTTAGTTTGAAATGTTTCTTCGACCTGTAATATAACTTTTTGAAGTTTTTGTCCGAAGTTTTTGTCCGAACGCATATGTGCACCTAACGCTAACAAAAGTAGCTACTTGGACATAAATAACAGACTTTATCGAACAAATCAAGCATTTATTGTGGAACTGCGATTCCTGGGAGTGCATTCTGATGAAGATCATCAAAGGTAAGGTAATATTTCTTATGTAATTTCTGGTTTCTGTTGACTCCAACATGCGGCTAATTTGATACATTTTCTGAGCGCCGTCTCAGATTATTGCATGGTTTGCTTTTTCCGTTAAAAAATTTTGAAATCTGACATAGGGGTTGCATTAAGGAGAGGTATATCTATAATTACATGTGTATAACTTGTATTATCATCTACATTTATGATGAGTATTTCTGTTGAATCGATGTGGCTATGCAAAATCACTGGATGTTTTTGGAACTAGTGAACGTACCGCACCAATGTAAACTCAGATTTTTTATATAAATATGAACTATCAAACCAAACATGAATGTATTGTGTAACATGAAGTCCTTTGAGTGTCATCTGATGAAGATCATCAAAGGTTAGTGATTAATTTATGTCTATTTGTGCTTTTTGTGACTCCTCTCTTTGGCTGGAAAAATGGCTGTGTTTTTCTGTGGCCTGGTGGTGACCTAACATAATCGTTTGTGGTGCTTTCGCCATAAAGCATATTTGAAATCGGACACAGTGGTGGGATTAACAACAAGATTACCTTTAAAACGGTATAAGATGTATGTTTGAGGAATTTTAATTATGAGATTTCTGTTGTTTTGAATTTGGCGCCCTGCACTTTTACTGGTTGTTGTCATATCATCCCGACAACGGGATTGCAGCCCTAAGAAGTTTTAATAGTCTATGTTATCGCAGAAACTGACTCAACCGGCATGAATGCCTGGCCGTCCCGTCTTCAGTCAGCTGTTTGTCCATAAAAGATCAACAATAGTAATGATTTTCTGCGGTTATGAAGGTTTATTTTATTTTCATGACGGTCTTCATCCTTAACCGTTGGTTACATGGTTCTATGGTAATTGTGCCAGCCCTAGACACACAGAGTTTACTCATGGGTCATTGTTCCAATATTTGCATGTGGCTAGGAGATGATACGTTTGCAAATACAGTTGCCATGTGTGACTGACTGACTGTCTGCATATGAATGCACTCTGGGCTCAGTCAGTGAGTGACAAATTTCCCCTGAGATTGGGAGATGATTAATGGACTTAGTGATAGCCAGCCAGTATGTTTCAGCCAGACAGGAAAGTTAAGTCAGACATACCATACTAGACACACTAAGAACATCAGCTGCATTAACCTTATAGTACCTCAGCATTGACATTGGCATCAATATTAATGATGATTAAAAACAAACAAAACCAGTTTCCCTCAAGGGATTATGAACTATTTCTATGGGACTATTTCTGCTGTTCAGTGGAAGAATAAGACAGATATGAATGTGCCCCTCATAGACAGTTTGTGTGCAACATGCTCTTTGATTGGTGCTAGTTATACCAGACAGGGCCTGTCGGTGTGGTGGGGGCCAGCTGTGTAGCTACAGTCAATATCTCGTTAATAATGAAGGCCTGACCAACTGCATGAAACAAATCCACTGGTAGACACGAGAAGAAAAGATAAGTGAATGAAGAATGAACATACACTATATGCACACGGTATATACACTATATACACACACTATATACAGCACTATGTGGACACCCTTTCAAATTAGTGGGTTTGGCTATTTCAGCCACACCTGTTGCTGACAGGTGTATACAATCGAGCACACAGCCATGCAATCTCCATAGACAAACACTGGTAGTAGAAAGGCCTTACTGAAGAGCTCAGTCACTTTCAACGTGGCACCGTCATAGAATGCCATCTTCCCAACAAGTCAGTTCGTCAAATTTCAGCCCTGCTGGAGCTGCCCTGCTGTTATTGTGAAGTGGAAAAGTCTAGGACAACCGACTGCTGAAGTGGGTAGCACTGAAAAATTGTCTGTCCTTGGATGCAACACTCACCACTGAGTTGCAAACTGCCTCTGGAAGCAACGTCAGCACAATAACTGTTCGTCAGGAGCTTCTTGAAATGGGTTTCCATGGGCGAGCAGCCGCACACAAGTCTAATATCACCATTCTAAATGCCAAGCTTTGGCTGGAGTGTTGTAAAGCTTGCAGCCATTGTACTCTGGAGCAGTGGAAACATGTTCTCTGGAGTGATGAATCCCGCGTCACCATCTGGCAGTTCGATGGACTAATCTGGGTTTGATGGATGCCAGGAAAATGCTACCAGCCCAAAGGCATAGTGCCAACTGTAAAGTTTGGTGGAGGTTGAATAATGGTCTGGGGCTGTTTTTCATGGTTCAGGCTATGCCCCTTACATGCTGACTATGTCTGCATGCACCATTGCATGCATGTTGATTTTGTCCATCCACACCAGATGCAATCAGGACACGCAGGTTGAAATATCAAAACTAACTACAGTGGGGAGAACAAGTATTTGATACACTGCCGATTTTGCAGGTTTTCCTACTTACAAAGCATGTAGGTCTGTCATTTTTATCATAGGTACACTTCAACTGTGAGAGACGGAATCTAAAACAAAAATCCAGAAAATCACACTGTATGATTTTTAAGTAATTAATTTGCATTTTATTGCATGACCAACTCCGTATTAATGCCCATGATTTTGGAATGAGATGTTTGATGAGCAGGTGTCCACATACACTACATGACCAAAATGATCTCCCAGAGACAAAGAGACGGAGGGAGAGAGTGGTAAGGTCCACTCCATGCTGCAGCGAGATTGGCTTTACATCTCCAAAGACCTCCAACTGCAACCAGGCCAGCCCTCGCCCCTTTCTGTCCCACTTTGTAACCCCTCTATGGTGGCACAGAAGATCTGGTCACATTTGTGTATTTTCATCTTTCCGTTCTGTGTATGTTCATCTTGGAGGAGGTGCCTCCCTCACTTGTGACTTGGTACCATCTGCATAAACAGTAGGATGGATGACGAAGATCGGATGGCGAAAATTAATGGTGTCAGAATATCACGTTTTAGGGAAGACCCAGATGCAGATGTTGTCGAAGTAACAACGTGTATTACTAGAACAGGGGGCAGGCACAAACGACAGGTCAAGGGCAGGCAGAGGTCAGTAATCCAGAACAGAGTCCAAAAGGTACATAACAGCAGGGCAGGCAGAGGTCAACAATCCAGTGTGGTGTGACAAGGTACAGGACGGCAGGCAGGCTCAGGGTCAGGGCAGGCAGAATGGTCAAAACCGGTAAAACTAGAAAACAGGAACCAGAAAAACAGACAGGAGAAAGGGGAAAACCGCTGGTAGGGTTTACAGACAAACCTAACTGGCAACAGATAAACAGAGAACACAGGTATAAATACACTGGGGATAATGGGGAAGATGGGCGACACCTGGAGGGGGTGGAGACAAGCACAAAGACAGGTGAAAAAGATCAGGGTGTGCCACAGAAACCAGTACAAAGGATGCATGACGAAGATCAAAGTTAATAGTGTCAGAAACCAGTACAAAGGATGGATGACCAAGATCAAAGCTAATGGTGTCAGAAACGAGTACAAAGGATGGATGTCAAAGATCAAAGCTAATTGTGTCATAAATACTACACTTATTTTTAACTGAACTGTCTATCCAAGTATTACATTTTTAAATGGCTCAAATGTCTGCCCAGATTAAAATATGTCTCCCTCCCCCCTCTTAATGCACACATGGCCACAAACTTGGCATGAGGGCATAGCTGAGAGGAGATGTATAGTGGACCACTCAGGCGGGGGTTAACACCCTTCCAGACGCAGCCTCACTGGGCAGGGTAAAGGAGGGCCAAGTAGAACTCTAATCTGGCTGGCTGGGCTATCCTTTTTGTTAGGTGTCCATTATTATGGATGTCTCTGAGTGCCATCTGGGGGCTTTGTGTGCCCCGCGGCCAGCTTTATTACCAGGAGGGCTCTGCTACAATGGGGATGGGGACCTTGTTGAGAGGAGGACTAAAGGGGGCTGTGCCATGCCCTCTCTCTGTCCCCTCTGCGACTCCCACCCCGCCCGCCCGCCCGCCTTCACCATGCTCATCCCCTTGCACCCCGCCACAGCCCTGCAGCTGCCACACTCACTGACAAAACCAGTGCTGGATGCTGGGGCCCCAGACAGACAGCCAGTCTCCCTGCACCACAGCTGTGGGGTGGTGGACACATCTTTGGCTCCCAGGGTGGGAGAGGGGGCGAGGTTCAACACCCTGACTGAATAATCTAAAGCTTAGTAAAGCAGGAGGATTAGAGGGCCAAATTCACTAGCTAGCTACAGAATAAATAAACAACTGAATGAAGAAACCGTCGTCATATCTATGGCATTCTTTAATGGCATGGGTAATCTCTTGTGGACAGCAGTGATGAGGGAAAAAATTGCTAGTTACATATTGCAATATTATTTTGGACTCCAAGTATAGATTTGTAAAAAATAAAATACAGTGTAGATATTGGTAATGTTGTAAATGACTATTGTAACTGGAAACAGCTGATTTTTTTTATGGAAGAACTACATAGGCGTACAGAGGCCCATTATCAGCAACCATCACTCCTGTGTTCCAATGGCACTTTGTGTAAGCTAAGCTAAAGTTTATCATTTTAAAAGGCTAATTTATCATTAGAAAACCCTTTTGCAATTATGTTAGCACAGCTGAAAACTGTTTTCCTGATTAAAGCAGCAATAAAATTGGCCTTCTTTAGACTAGTTGAGTATCTGGCGCATTAGCATTTGTGGTTACAGGCTCAAAATGGCCAGAAACAAAAAACTTTCTTCTGAAACTCATCAGTCTATTCTTGTTCTGAGAAATGAAGGCTGTTCCATGTGAGAAAGAAGCTGAAGATCTTGTACAACGCAGTGTACTACTCCCTTCACAGAACAGCGCAAACTGGCTCTACCCTGAATAGAAAGAGGAGTGGGAGGAGGGTACAAAAAAATGTGTACTTCTTTCAAAAACAAGCACATTTCTAAGTGACCCCAAACTTTTGAACGGTAGTGTATATTTTTTGCTAGGTAGCGTTAGCTAGCGCTAGTAAGCTGTACCTGTGTCCATCTTATTTTTAAATAGTGAGCCAACATGTTTTCAGCACTTTTATTTCCATGACTGCAGCACACATATGGTGAGCATTAGGTTTAGAACATCAAATAGTAATACAATTACAGTATCAAATCGCAATACATATACTGTAGAATCATGAAAATCATGATAATAACATTACCTATCGTATAGACACCGAAGTATCGTTATAGTACTGTATCGTGAGGCCCCTGGAAATTCCCAGCCCTAGTGGACAGAAGCACATAACATAAATGGAGATGATGGTGGACTTCAGGAAACAGCAGAGGCAGCAGCCCCCTATCTACATCGACGGGACAGCAGTGGAGAAGGTGGAAAGTATTAAGTTCCACGGCGTGCACATCATGGAAATGGTCCACCTACAGACAGCATGGTGAAGAAGGAGCAGCAGCGCCTCTTCAACCTCAGGAGGCTGAAGAAATTTGGCTTGTCACCAAGAACAATCACAAACTTTTACAGATACACAATCGAGAGCATCCTGTCGGGCTGTATCACCGCCTGGTACGGCAACTGCTCCAACCACAATCGTAAGGCTCTCCAGAGGGTGGTGAGGTCTGCACAACGCATCACCAGGGGCAAACTACCTGCCCTCCAGGAACTACACCACCCGATGTCACAGGAATATACAGTGGGGCAAAAAAGTATTTAGTCAGCCACCAATTGTGAGAGAGGTCTGTAATCACCCATAATTTGCAAATAAATTCATAAAAAGTCCTACAATGTGATTTTCTGGATTTTTTTTTTTCGTTTTGTCTGTCATAGTTGAAGTGTACCTATGATGAAAATTACAGGCCTCTCTCATCTTTTTAAGTGGGAGAACTTGCACAATTGGTGGCTGACGAAATACTTTTTTGCCCCACTGTATATATACAGTTGAAGTCGGAGGTTTGCATACACCTTAGCCAAATACATTTAAACTCAGTTTTTCACAAGTCCTGACATTTAATCCTAGTAAAACAATCTCTGTCTTAGATCAGTTAGTATCACCAATTTATTTTAAGAATGTGAAATGTCAGAATAATAGTAGAGAGAATGTTTTATTTCAGCTTTTATTTCCTTCATCACATTCCCAGTGGGTCAGAAGTTTAGATACACTTAATTAGTATTTGGTAGCATTGCCTTTAAATTGTTTAACTTGGGTCAAACGTTTTGGGTAGCCTTCCACAAGCTTCCCACAATATGTTGGGGGAATTTTGGCTTATTCCTCTTGACATAGAGCTGGTGTAAGTGAGTCAGGTTTGTAGGCCTCCTTGCTCGCACACGCTTTTTCAGTTCTGTACCTTGACTTTGTTGTCCTTAGGCGATTTTGCCACAACTTTTGAAGTATGCTTGGGGTCATTGTCCATTTGGAAGACCCATTTGCCACCAAGCTTTAACTTCCTGACTGATGTCTTGAGATGTTGCTTCAATATATCAATATATATACATAATTTTACACAAGTATATACACCATGGGACCATGCAGCCGTCATACTGCTCAGGAAGGAGACGCGTTCTGTGTCTTAGAGATGAACGTACTTTGGTGTGAAAAGTGCAAATCAATCTCAGAACAACAGCAAAGGACCTTGTGAAGATGCTGGAGGAAACAGGTACAAAAGTATCTATATCCACAGTAAAACGAGTCCTATATCGACATAACCTGAAAGGCCACTCAGCAAGGAAGAAGCCATTGCTCCAGAACTGCCATTAAAAGCCAGACTATGGTTTGCAACTGCACATGGGGACAAAGATTATACTTTTTGGAGAAATGTCCTCTGGTCTGATGAAACAAACATATAACTGTTCGGCCGTCATGTTGTGGGCGTGCTTTGCTGCAGGAGGGACTGGTGCACTTCACAAAATAGATGGCCGAAAAATGAAAATTATGCGGATATATTGAAGCAACACAACAACATTCCAAATGGACAATGTCCCCACGCATACTTCCAAAGTTGTGGCAAAATGTCTTAAGGACAACAAAGTCAAGGTATTGGAGTGACCATCACAAAGCCCCGACCTCAATCCTATAAAACATTTGTGGGCAGAACTGAAAAAGCGTGTGCGAGCCAGGAGGCCTACAAACCTGACTCACTTACACTTCCTTACAAGAGGAATAGGCCAAAATTCACCCAACATATTGTGGGAAGCTTGTGGAAGACTACCCAAAACGTTTGACTCAAGTTAAACAAGTTAAAGGCAATGCTACCAACTACCAATTGAATGAATGTAAACTTCTGACCCACTGGGAATGTCATGAAAAAAAATTAAAAAAAGCTGAAATCATTTTTCTACTGACTTCAACTGTATGCCTTAATTAAAAATATATATAGACTCAACTCCTAGCTTTCATTATACACCAAATCTGATGTGCTCCTATGTTAGTGCTCATGGGGTCTTTTACATGGAAATGCCCTTGTCATAATCCAACCTATTATAACCATATAATTGTTAGGGGACATTTCTACTGCCACAATAAATCCACAGTTTGTTTGTGTTGTGATATAAAGAGCTCACTACGTTGCCTCCCTTTCACACACATATCTTTCCTGTCACACACACACACACACACACACGCACACACACGCAAATTTACTCAGCATGTCATGCTACTAGCAAACATTGTGACAACCAACCCCGTACTGTGTGACAACCAACCCCACGATGGGGCTGATGGAAAGAGTGTGTTTGATGGTTTAGAACTCCATGTTGGAATAACAAGTGTACCTATTTCAACCCAACACCTTGGTCTTTTTATTCATGTTGAAAAGAGTCTTGTTAAATATACCGGTACTGAAAAATACACACCAGAGTAAAAAGTGTCACTCCCCTACCTAGTGACAGACTTCTGTGAGAAAGGGTGAGTGCCAGATAGCTACTATTATGAGGTCTCACTCACATCCATTGCCTCTGCCTCAACATTCCCATCCTGCTCTACAACAGCAGATCTGAGGATGGTTTTATTTTCAGTCTGCGAAACACACCACAATGACAATCACAATCCAAGCTAGGTCCCTGCTCGGCTGCCAAGTGTCGTCTGTCTGGCTCTGAGGGGACTGGCAAGGGAGAGTCGTGCACGGTGCAGTACGTGCCCACGTCACCGTGCTGCGCTCCTAGCTCTGAGATAAAACTCTAGTGGCGCTTTCAATTAGACCGCTGCTCTATGTGCAGATTACTACAGCAAACCCAAGAGGCCAAAAGGAACAGAGGACAATCTCAATGGGTTTCCCAGAGAACATCATGAACTCAAACATACTCTCTAAAATAACTGTCATAACTATGAGAATACATGGATGTTTAGATTGAAAAGGGAATAAAAGAAAATGGTGGGCCTATGGGTTATGAGCTAGGATACATAATACGACTATGACATCAAAAAGTCGCAAAAAAATCCTTGCGCCGTTTTAGGCTGGGTTTTTGTACAGCACTTTGATCTATCAGCTGATGTAAGGTCTATACAAATACATTTGATTTATTGCCTTAGACTGCACATGATGGGCATCATTCACAAGTTATAATATTCTCACCCATTAGACTCTTCTTACTTGAATCTTGTCTTTACAGAAACTAAATAATATTTGTGTGAAATTAGTTTTGATCTAGAATGGTCCATTATCATGCACCCGTCAGAACAGGGGGAAGAATACATGTCATGTGTATACACTTGAATAGCGAATAGGAGGACACTTTTCCCACAGTTCATTTTCATGCCAGCCAGGCATGCCACTCCGGTTGTCTAGCAAAGCATTGTGCTTAATATTAGGAAGGTTTAGCAATAAATATAGTAGCCCTATAGAAAGCTGATGGGAGCATCCTCTTTTTAATAAAGGCCATCAAAACTCTGTTTTCTCACACAATTGCATAGCCTATAGAAATGTTGCGCAACATGGGCTTTAAGGAACACATTTAATTCCACGCATTAACCAGCAATGAGGAGCTGGCTCTCGCTGTGCAACAGGAAAATGCTCTCATGAAGTATTTGATTTGATTTTCCATTGAATTTGCATTGATGTCAGAGTGGTTAGAGGGACAATAGATTCATGACTGGTGACTTCCAGTGTGTAATAGGGTCACCGGTCACCGTAACAGCCCTACATACAACCCCAACCTCTGTTTGTACAGAATAATTAGCCCACATAGTCAGCCATTAATGTTAATTAGCTAGGGCTTGCCAGCCGAGGGACCTGCCAAAAATCTGGTGTTTCTATGTCAAACAGTTTTTGTTATAATTCTGTCTTCTGTGATGCATATAAGGTGTAATATTGGGATGCAAACTCAAAATTGAATACATTTAAACTCTATATCTGACATGGTACCAGTGTGCCTTTTTAAGTCCATAACCATGTGTGTGAGGTATATACTTTTCTTTCACTGTACAGTCGTGGGAAAAACATTTGAGAATGACACAAATATAAATTTTCACAAAGTCTGCAGCCTCAGTTTGTATGATGACAATTTGCATATATTCCATATTGTTATGAAGAGTGATCAGATGAATTGCAAAGAAATTGCAAAGTCCCTCTTTGCTATGCAAATGAAATGAATCCCCAAAAAACATTTCCACTGCATTTTAGCCCTGCCACAAAAGAACCAGCTGACATCATGTCAGTGATTCTCTCGTTAACACGTGTGAGTGTTGACGAGGACCAGGCTGGAGATCACTCTGTCATGCTGATTGAGTTCGAATAACAGACTGGAAGCTTCAAAAGGAGGGTGGTACTTGGAATCTGAGAGGAAACATGTGCCGTCATCATTGCTTTGCACAAAAAGGGCTTCACAAGCAATGATATTGCTGCCAGTAAGATTGCACCTATATCAACCATTTATCGGATCACCAAGACCTTCAAGGAGAGCGGTTCAATTATTGCGAAGAATGCTTCAGGGCGCCCAAGAAAGTCCAGCAAGTGTCAGGACTGACTCCTAAAGTTGATTCAGCTGTGGGATCGGGGCAACACCAGTACAGAGCTTGCTCAGAAATGGCATCAGGCAGATGTGAGTGCATCTGCACGCACAGTGAGGCGAAGACTTTTGGAGGATGGTCTGGTGTCCAGAAGGGCAGCAAAGAAGCCACTTCTCTCCAGGGAAAACATCAGGGACAGACTGATATTCTTCAAAAGGTACAGGGATTGGACTGCTGAGTCATTTTCATTTCCAGAAAAAAGCTTGTCCGGAGAAGACAAGGTGAGCGCTACCATCAGTCCTGTGTCATGCCAACAGTAAAACATCCTGAGACCATTCATGTGTGGGGTTGCTTCTCAGCCAAGGGAGTGGGCTCACTCACAATTTTCTTGAAAAAGAAAGGTCAACACTGCAAATATTGACTCTTTGCATCAACTTAATGTAATTGTCAATACAAGCCTATGACACTTGTGAAATGCTTGTAATTATACTTCAGTATTCCATAGTAACATCTGACAAAAATATCTAAAGACACTGAGGCTGTAAACTTTGTGGAAATTCATATTTGTCATTCTCAAAACTTTTGGCCATGACTGTAGATATGTTTGACTACCAAGAAACACTGTGTGACCCTGATTGTAAAGGCTGTCTTGGGTGGAAGAAGGAGAGGACCAAAGCGCAGCATGGTTAGTGTTCATCTTTTTAATAAGAAACTGAACACTTCAAAAATACAAAACAACAAAGTAACAACCGAAACAGTTCTGTCTGGTGCAGACACACAAAGACTGAAAATAACCACCCACAAAACACAAAGGAAAACAGGCTACCTAAATATGGTTCTCAATCAGGGACAACGAAAGACAGCTGCCTCTGATTGAGAACCATATCAGGCAAAACACAGAAATAGAAAATATAGAAAAACTAACATAGACTGCCCACCCCAACGCCCTGACCATACTAAATAAAGACAAAACAAAGGAATAAAGGTCAGAACGTGAAACTGATTTCGCCCACTGCAGTAAAAGGTTAAAGTCAGGTTCTCAGAACATTAAGAAAACTTCCCATAAAAATCAAAAGAAAACATAATAACATTCAAGGAACATTCTGTTATTTAAAAACATGTACATTTCATTCTCAGCATCAACTGGCCAGGAGTTACAGCTGTCCTGTCTCCTCTGTGTAGAAGAAGTGCTGCTGGCCAGGAGTTACAGCTGTCCTTAAGTGACACCAGAGCCACAGCTCTGTTTGTCACATTATTAAAGCAATAATCCTTAGTTGCCTCCTTTGAATTCCATGCTGTCACAGTTACCAGCCCTTTCAAGCTTAACATCCTTATCATTTATCGCCCTCCAGGTCCCCTCGGAGAGTTCATCAATGAGCTTGATACCTTGATAAGCTCCTTTCCTGAGGACGGATCACCTCTCACAGTGCTGGGCGACTTTAACCTCCCCACGTCTACCTTTGACTCACTCCTCTCTGCCTCCTTCTTTCCACTCCTCTCCTCTTTTGACCTCACCCTCTCACCTTCCCCCCCTACTCACAAGGCAGGCAATACGCTCGACCTCATCTTTACTAGATGCTGTTCTTCCACTAACCTCATTGCAACTCCCCTCCAAGTCTCCGACCACTACCTTGTATCCTTTTCCCTCTCGCTCTCATCTAACACCTCCCACACTGCCCCTACTCGGATGGTATCGCGCCGTCCCAACCTTCGCTCTCTCCCCCGCTACTCTCTCCTCTTCCATCCTATCATCTCTTCCCTCTGCTCCAACCTTCTCCAACCTATCTCCTGATTCTGCCTCCTCAACCCTCCTCTCCTCCCTTTCTGCATCCTTTGACTCTCTATGTCCCCTATCCTCCAGGCCGGCTCGGTCCTCCCCTCCCGCCCCGTGGCTCGACGACTCATTGCGAGCTCAAAGAACAGGGCTCCGGGCAGCCGAGCGGAAATGGAGGAAAACTCGCCTCCCTGCGGACCTGGCATCCTTTCACTCCCTCCTCTCTACATTTTCCTCCTCTGTCTCTGCTGCTAAAGCCATTTTCTACCACTCTAAATTCCAAGCATCTGCCTCTAACCCTAGGAAGCTCTTTGCCACCTTCTCCTCCCTCCTGAATCCTCCTCCCCTCCCCCTCCTCCCTCTCTGCAGATGACTTCGTCAACCATTTTGAAAAGAAGGCCGACGACATCCGATCCTCGTTTGCTAAGTCAAACGGCACCGCTGGTTCTGCTCACACTGCCCTACCCTGTGCTCTGACCTCTTTCTCCCCTCTCTCTCCAGATGAAATCTCGCGTCTTGTGACGGCCGGCCGCCCAACAACCTGCCCGCTTGACCCTATCCCCTCCTCTCTTCTCCAGACCATTTCCGGAGACCTTCTCCCTTACCTCACCTCGCTCATCAACTCATCCCTGACCGCTGGCTACGTCCCTTCCGTCTTCAAGAGAGCGAGAGTTGCAACCCTTCTGAAAAAACCTACACTCGATCCCTCCGATGTCAACAACTACAGACCAGTATCCCTTCTTTCTTTTCTCTCCAAAACTCTTGAACGTGCCGTCCTTGGCCAGCTCTACCGCTATCTCTCTCTGAATGACCTTCTTGATCCTAATCAGTCAGGTTTCAAGACTAGTCATTCAACTGAGACTGCTCTTCTCTGTATCACGGAGGCACTCCGCACCGCTAAAGCTAACTCTCTCTCTCCTCTGCTCTCATCCTTCTAGACCTATCGGCTGCCTTCGATACTGTGAACCATCAGATCCTCCTCTCCACCCTCTCCGAGTTGGGCATCTCCGGCGCGGCCCACGCTTGGATTGCGTCCTACCTGACAGGTCGCTCCTACCAGGTGGCGTGGCGAGAATCTGTCTCCTCACCACGCGCTCTCACCACTGGTGTCCCCCAGGGCTCTGTTCTAGGCCCTCTCCTATTCTCGCTATACACCAAGTCACTTGGCTCTGTCATAACCTGACATGGTCTCTCCTATCAATGCTATGCAGACGACACACAATTAATCTTCTCCTTTCCCCCTTCTGATGACCAGGTGGCGAATCGCATCTCTGCATGTCTGGCAGACATATCAGTGTGGATGACGGATCACCACCTCAAGCTGAACCTCGGCAAGACGGAGCTTCTCTTCCTCCCAGGGAAGGACTGCCCGTTCCATGATCTCGCCATCACGGTTGACAACTCCATTGTGTCCTCCTCCCAGAGCGCTAAGAACCTTGGCGTGATCCTGGACAACACCCTGTCGTTCTCAACTAACATCAAGGCGGTGGCCCGTTCCTGTAGGTTCATGCTCTACAACATCCGCAGAGTACGACCCTGCCTCACACAGGAAGCGGCGCAGGTCCTAATCCAGGCACTTGTCATCTCCCGTCTGGATTACTGCAACTCGCTGTTGGCTGGGCTCCCTGCCTGTGCCATTAAACCCCTACAACTCATCCAGAACGCCGCAGCCCGTCTGGTGTTCAACCTTCCCAAGTTCTCTCACGTCACCCCGCTCCTCCGCTCTCTCCACTGACTTCCAGTTGAAGCTCGCATCCGCTACAAGACCATGGTGCTTGCCTACGGAGCTGTGAGGGGAACGGCACCTCAGTACCTCCAGGCTCTGATCAGGCCCTACACCCAAACAAGGGCACTGCGTTCATCCACCTCTGGCCTGCTCGCCTCCCTACCACTGAGGAAGTACAGTTCCCACTCAGCCCAGTCAAACTCACAACGCCAGGACAGCGGAGTCAATCACCACCTTCCGGAGACACCTGAAACCCCACCTCTTTAAGGAATACCTAGGATAGGATAAGTAATCCTTCTCACCCCCCTTTAAGATTTAGATGCACTATTGTAAAGTGACTGTTCTACTGGATGTCATAAGGTGAATGCACCAATTTGTAAGTCGCTCTGGATAAGAGCGTCTGCTAAATGACTTAAATGTAAATGTAAAATGTATTTTTTTGTGAAGAATCAACAACAAGTGGGACACAATCATGAAGTGGAACGACATTTATTGGATATTTCAAACTTTTTTAACAAATCAAAAACTGAAAAATTGGGCGTGCAAAATTATTCAGCCCCCTTAAGTTAATACTTTGTAGCGCCACCTTTTGCTGCGATTACAGCTGTAAGTCGCTTGGGGTATGTCTCTATCAGTTTTGCACATCGAGAGACTGACATTTTTTCCCATTCCTCCTTGCAAAACAGCTCGAGCTCAGTGAGGTTGGATGGAGAGCATTTGTGAACAGCAGTTTTCAGTTCATTCCACAGATTCTCGATTGGATTCAGGTCTGGACTTTGACTTGGCCATTCTAACACCTGGATATGTTTATTTTTGAACCATTCCATTGTAGATTTTGCTTTATGTTTTGGATCATTGTCTTGTTGGAAGACAAATCTCCGTCCCAGTCTCAGGTCTTTTGCAGACTCCATCAGGTTTTCTTCCAGAATGGTCCTGTATTTGGCTCCATCCATTTTTCCATTAATTTTAAACCATCTTCCCTGTCCCTGCTGAAGAAAAGCAGGCCCAAACCATGATGCTGCCACCACCATGTTTGACATTGGGGAGGGTGTGTTCAGGGTGATGAGCTGTGTTGCTTTTACGCCAAACATAACGTTTTGCATTGTTGCCAAAAAGTTCAATTTTGGTTTCATCTGACCAGAGCACCTTCTTCCACATGTTTGGTGTGTCTCCCAGGTGGCTTGTGGCAAACTTTAAACAACACTTTTTTATGGATATCTTTAAGAAATGGCTTTCTTCTTTCCACTCTTCCATAAAGGCCAGATTTGTGCAATATACGACTGATTGTTGTCCTATGGACAGAGTCTCCCACCTCAGCTGTAGATCTCTGCAGTTCATTCAGAGTGATCATGGGCCTCTTGGCTGCATCTCTGATCAGTCTTCTCCTTGTATGAGCTGAAAGTTTAGAGGGACGGCCAGGTCTTGGTAGATTTGCAGTGGTCTGATACTCCTTCCATTTCAATATTATCGCTTGCACAGTGCTCCTTGGGATGTTTAAAGCTTGGAAAATCTTTTTGTATCCAAATCCGGCTTTAAACTTCTTCACAAAAGTATCTCGGACCTGCCAGTTGTGTTCCTTGTTCTTCATGATGCTCTCTGCGCTTTTAACGGACCTCTGAGACTATCACTGTTATGCAGGTGAGTAAGGACCCAAAAGCGGTTTAACAGAAACAGAGTCTTTTAATGTTCAAACACAGGGAAAACATAAATCCTCTTCAGATGTATCGGTTGACTAGTCCCCTTCTAGCAGTAGAGGAGAATAGCAGGGCTAGCGGCAACTGACTGCAGATCCCTCCGGGTAGGCGCGGGCCGTAGAGGACAGAGGCACCTGATCAAACGCAGCATCTAATGCAGAGGCAGATTACGACAGGACAGAACAAGGGCGAAGCAAACGAGAATCCGACAAAGACAGAAGCAGAAACAGAGAGAGAAATAGAGACCTAATCAGAGGGAAAAGAGGGAACAGGTGTGAGAGAGTAAACGAGGTCGTTAGAGGAGAATGAGGGACAGCTGGGAGAAGGAAAGGGACCATAGAGAAGGAGAGATATAGAGGGAGAGAAGGTAACCTAAAACGACCAGCAGGGGGAAACGAAGAGAAGAGAAAGAACAGGAACAAGACATAACATGACAATACATGACAGTACCCCCCCACTCACCGAGCGCCTCCTGGCGCACTCGAGAAGGAAACCTGGCGGCAACGGAGGAAATCATCAATCAGCGAACGGTCCAGCACGTCCCGAGATGGAACCCAACTCCTTTCCTCAGGACCGTACCCCTCCCAATCCACTAGGTACTGATGACCACGGCCCCGAGAACGCATGTCCAAAATCTTCCGGACCCTGTCGATAGGTGCGCCCTCGACAAGGATGGGGGGGGAGACGAACGGGGGCGCGAAGAAAGGGCTTGACACAGGAGACATGGAAGACCGGGTGGACGCGACGAAGATGTCGCGGAAGAAGAAGTCGCACTGCGACAGGATTAATGACCTGAGAAATACGGAACGGACCAATGAACCGCGGGGTCAACTTGCGAGAAGCTGTCATAAGGGGAAGGTTACGAGTGGAGAGCCATACTCTCTGACCGCGACAATATCTAGGACTCTTAGTCCTACGCTTATTAGCGGCTCTCACAGTCTGCGCCCTATAACGGCAAAGTGCAGACCTGACCCTCTTCCAGGTGCGCTCACAGCGTTGGACAAAAGCCTGAGCGGAGGGAACGCTGGACTCGGCGAGCTAGGACGAGAACAGAGGAGGCTGGTACCCGAGGCTACTCTGAAAAGGAGATAGCCCGGTCGCAGACGAAGGAAGCGAGTTGTGAGCGTATTCTGCCCAGGGGAGCTGTTCTGCCCAAGACGCAGGGTTACGAAAGGAAAGAATGCGTAAGATGCGACCAATAGTCTGATTGGCCCGTTCTGCTTGACCGTTAGACTGGGGGTGAAAACCGGAAGAGAGACTGACGGAAGCCCCAATCAAACGGCAAAACTCCCTCCAAAATTGAGACGTGAATTGCGGACCCCTGTCCGAAACGGCGTCTGACGGAAGGCCATGAATTCTGAAAACATTCTCAATGATGATTTGTGCCGTCTCTTTAGCAGAAGGAAGCTTAGCGAGGGGAATAAAATGAGCCGCCTTAGAGAACCTATCGACAACCGTTAGAATAACAGTCTTCCCCGCTGACGAAGGCAGTCCGGTAATAAAGTCTAAGGCGATGTGAGACCACGGTCGAGAGGGAATGGAAAGCGGTCTGAGACGGCCGGCAGGAGGGGAGTTACCGGACTTAGTCTGCGCGCAGTCCGAACAAGCAGCCACGAAACGACGCGTGTCACGCTCCTGAGTGGGCCACCAAAAACGCTGGCGAATAGAAGCAAGCGTACCCCGAACGCCGGGGTGGCCGGCTAACTTGGCAGAGTGAGCCCACTGAAGAACGGCCAGACGAGTAGGAACGGGAACGAAAAGAAGGTTCCTAGGACAAGCGCGCGGCGACGGAGTGTGAGTGAGTGCTTGCTTTACCTGCCTCTCAATTCCCCAGACAGTCAACCCGACAACACGCCCCTCAGGGAAAATCCCCTCGGGGTCGGTGGAGGCTACTGAAGAACTGAAGAGACGGCATAAAGCATCAGGCTTGGTGTTCTTAGAGCCCGGACGATAAGAAATAACGAATTCGAAACGAGCGAAAAACAACGCCCAACGAGCCTGACGCGCATTAAGTCGTTTGGCAGAACGGATGTACTCAAGGTTCCTATGGTCAGTCCAAACGACAAAAGGAACGGTCGCCCCCTCCAACCACTGTCGCCATTCGCCTAGGGCTAAGCGGATGGCGAGCAGTTTGCGGTTACCCACATCATAGTTACGTTCCGACGGCGACAGGCGATGAGAAAAATACGCGCAAGGGTGGACCTTGTCGTCAGAATGGGAGCGCTGGGAAAGGATGGCTCCCACGCCCACCTCTGACGCGTCAACCTCGACAATGAACTGTCTAGAGACGTCAGGTGTAACAAGGATAGGTGCGGATGTAAAACGCTTCTTGAGGAGATCAAAAGCTCCCTGGGCGGAAACGAACCACTTAAAGCACGACTTGACAGAAGTAAGGGCTGTGAGAGGAGCTGCCAACTGACCGAAATTACGGATGAAACGACGATAGAAATTCGCGAAGCCGAGAAAGCGCTGCAGCTCGACACGTGACTTAGGGACGGGCCAATCGCTGACAGCTTGGACCTTAGCGGGATCCATCTTAATGCCTTCAGCGGAAATAACAGAACCGAGAAATGTGACGGAGGAGACATGAAAAGCGCACTTCTCAGCCTTCACATAAAGACAATTCTCTAAAAGGCGCTGGAGGACACGTCGAACGTGCTGAACATGACTCTGGAGTGACGGTGAAAAAAATCAGGATATCGTCAAGGTAAACGAAAACAAAGATGTTCAGCATGTCTCTCAGTACATCATTCACTAATGCCTGAAAGACAGCTGGAGCGTTAGCGAGGCCGAACGGCAGAACCCGGTATTCAAAGTGCCCTAACGGAGTGTTAAACGCCGTTTTCCACTCGTCCCCCTCCCTGATGCGCACGAGATGGTAAGCGTTATGAAGGTCCAACTTAGTGAAAAACCTGGCTCCCTGCAGGATCTCGAAGGCTGAAGACATAAGGGGAAGCGGATAACGATTCTTAACCGTTATGTCATTCAGCCCTCGATAATCCACGCAGGGGCGCAGGGTCCCGTCTTTTTTTCCCGCTCCGGCGGGAGAGGAGGAAGGGACTACGGTACCGGCGTCGAGAGCTACAGACAAATAATCTTCGAGAGCCTTACGTTCGGGAGCCGACAGAGAGTATAGTCTACCCCGGGGGGGAGTGGTACCCGGAAGGAGATCAATACTACAATCATACGACCGGTGCGGAGGAAGGGAGGTGGCCCTGGACCGACTGAACACCGTGCGCAGATCGTGATATTCCTCCGGCACCCCTGTCAAATCACCAGGCTCCTCCTGTGAAGAAGGGACAGAGGAAACAGGAGGGATAGCAGACATTAAACACTTCACATGACAAGAGACGTTCCAGGAGAGGATAGAATTACTAGACCAATTAATAGAAGGATTATGACACACTAGCCAGGGATAGTCCAAAACAACAGGTGTAAAAGGTGAACGAAAAATTAAAAAAGAAATGGTTTCGCTATGATTACCAGAGACAGTGAGGGTTAAAGGTAGCGTTTCACACTGAATCCTGGGGAGAGGACTACCATCCAAGGCGAACAAGGCCGTGGGCTCCCCTAACTGTCTGAGAGGAATGTCATGTTCCCGAGCCCAGGCTTCGTCCATAAAACAGCCCTCCGCCCCAGAGTCTATCAAGGCACTGTAGGAAGCTGCCAAACCGGTCCAGCGTAGATGGACCGACATGGTAGTACAGGATCTAGAAGGAGAGACCTGAGTAGTTGCGCTCACCAGTAGCCCTCCGCTTACTGATGAGCACTGGCCTTTTACTGGACATGAAATGACAAAATGACCAGCGGAACCGCAATAGAGAGAGGCGGTTGGTGATTCTCCGTTCCCTCTCCTTAGTCGAGATGCGAATACCCCCCAGCTGCATAGGCTCAGCACCTGAGCCAGTGGGGGAAGATGGTAGTGATGCGGAGAGAGGGGCAACGGATAACGCGAGCTCCCTTCCACGAGCTCGGTGACGAAGATCAACCCGTCGTTCTATGCGAATAGCGAGTTCAATCAAGGAATCCACGCTGGAAGGAACCTCCCGGGAGAGAATCTCATCCTTTACCTCCGCGCGGAGACCCTCCAGAAAACGAGCGAGCAAAGCCGGCTCGTTCCAGTCACTGGAGGCAGCAAGAGTGCGAAACTCTATAGTGTAATCAGTTATGGATCGATTACCTTGACATAGGGAAGACAGGGCCCTGGAAGCTTCTTCCCCAAAAACAGAACGATCAAAAACCTGTATCATCTCCTCCTTAAAGTTCTGATACTGGTTAGTACACTCAGCCCTCGCCTCCCAGATTGCCGTGCCCCACTCACGAGCCCGTCCAGTAAGGAGAGATATGACGTAGGCGATACGAGCTGTGCCCCTGGAGTACGTGTTGGGCTGGAGAGAAAACACAATATCACACTGGGTGAGAAACGAGCGGCATTCAGTGGGCTCCCCAGAGTAACACGGCGGGTTATTAATTCTGGGCTCCAAAGACTCGGAAGCCCTGGAAGTAGCCGGTGGATCGAGGCGGAGATGGTGAATATGTTTCGAGAGGTCGGAGACTTGGGCAGCCAGGGTCTCAACGGCATGTCGAGCAACAGACAATTCCTGCTCGTGTCTGCCTAGCATCGCTCCCTGGATCTCGACGGCTGAGTGGAGAGGATCCGAAGTCGCTGGGTCCATTCTTGGTCGGATTCTTCTGTTATGCAGGTAAGTAAGGACCCAAAAGCGGTTTAACAGAAACAGAGTCTTTTAATGTTCAAACACAGGGAAAACATAAATCCTCTTCAGATGTATCGGTTGACTAGTCCCCTTCTAGCAGTAGAGGAGAATAGCAGGGCTAGCGGCAACTGACTGCAGATCCCTCCGGGTAGGCGCGGGCCGTAGAGGACAGAGGCACCTGATCAAACGCAGCATCTAATGCAGAGGCAGATTACGACAGGACAGAACAAGGGCGAAGCAAACGAGAATCCGACAAAGACAGAAGCAGAAACAGAGAGAGAAATAGAGACCTAATCAGAGGGAAAAGAGGGAACAGGTGTGAGAGAGTAAACAAGGTCGTTAGAGGAGAATGAGGGACAGCTGGGAGAAGGAAAGGGACCATAGAGAAAGAGAGAGATAGAGGGAGAGAAGGTAACCTAAAACGACCAGCAGGGGGAAATGAAGAGAAGAGAAAGAACAGGAACAAGACATAACATGACAATACATGACAATCACAGTGCAGGTGCATTTATACGGAGACTTTATTACACACAGGTGGATTGTATTTATCATCATTAGTCATTTAGGTCAACATTGGATCATTCAGAGATCCTCACTGAACTTCTGAAGAGAGTTTGCTGCACTGAAAGTAAAGGGGCTGAATAATTTTGCATGCCCAATTTTTCAGTTTTTGATTTGTTAAAAAAGTTTGAAATATCCAATAAATGTCGTTCCACTTCATGATTGTGTCCCACTTGTTGTTGATTCTTCACACAAAAATACAGTTTTATATCTTTGTGTTTGAAGCCTGAAATGTGGCAAAAGGTTGCAAAGTTCAAGGGGGCCAAATACTTTCGCAAGGCACTGTACATTGCATGAATTTATCATTCACCGGACCATGTGATTTGTATTGAAACCGATGTAACTGCACAGTCACATGACCTCTGCACTGCTAGTATATTGAAGCTCTAAGGGTCAGACATCTCCCAGAAACCTCAACACCTCTCTCTCTCCCCCCCTGTTTGTGTCTCGTTGTTGCAACAAAAACAATGCATTTCACTGGAATCCCTTGCAGGGGTTAAAGCCTTATTCCAATCATGTCGGAAGAAAAACAAGCTCTAATTTCTTGGTTTAGGCTAATTCTGCTTTGAGTGGATCAATACTTCAATACCATCAAATAGGACTTCAACTGCTAAGCATGACAATGAAAGACCACAACACCATTGGAATAATGGTTCCATACTATGCAGACACCTCCTAGAAAACTATGTAACACTTTGACAGACAGCGATGAGCAGAATCTTAGAGAGAACACAGTTTGACTGTGCTGCAGGTCTAAAAACCCAAAACAGACGGTGGCACATCTCACCTATAATAGATGCCATTTAGCAAGCACTATCTAAAGCAACTTAATCATGCTTGCATACATTTTACTTGCAGGTGGTCTTGGGAATCAAACGTAATATCCTGGCACTGCAAACACCATGCTCTACCAACTGAGCTACAGAGGACCAGGTTCTACCAATGAGTTACAGAGGACCATGTTCTACTGACTGAGTTACAGAGGACCATGTTCTACTAACTGAGTTACAGAGGACCATGTTCTACTAACTGAGGTACAGAGGACCATGTCCTACTAACTGACTAACAGAGGACCATGTTCTACTAACTGATTAAAAGAGGACCATGTCCTACTAACTGAGTTACAGAGGACCATGTCCTACTAACTGATTAACAGAGGACCATGTTCTACTAACTGAGTTACAGAGGACCATGTTCTACTAACTGACTTACAGAGGACCATGTTCTACTAACTGAGTTACAGAGGACCATGTTCTACTAACTGACTTACAGAGGACCATGTTCTACTAACTGAGGTACAGAGGACCATGTCCTACTAACTGACTAACAGAGGACCATGTTCTACTAACTGAGCTACAGAGGACCAGGTTCTACCAATGAGTTACAGAGGACCATGTTCTACTGACTGAGTTACAGAGGACCATGTTCTACTAACTGAGTTACAGAGGACCATGTTCTACTAACTGAGGTACAGAGGACCATGTCCTACTAACTGACTAACAGAGGACCATGTTCTACTAACTGATTAAAAGAGGACCATGTCCTACTAACTGAGTTACAGAGGACCATGTCCTACTAACTGATTAACAGAGGACCATGTTCTACTAACTGAGTTACAGAGGACCATGTTCTACTAACTGACTTACAGAGGACCATGTTCTACTAACTGAGTTACAGAGGACCATGTTCTACTAACTGACTTACAGAGGACCATGTTCTACTAACTGAGGTACAGAGGACCATGTCCTACTAACTGACTAACAGAGGACCATGTTCTACTAACTGAGCTACAGAGGACCAGGTTCTACCAATGAGTTACAGAGGACCATGTTCTACTGACTGAGTTACAGAGGACCATGTTCTACTAACTGAGTTACAGAGGACCATGTTCTACTAACTGAGGTACAGAGGACCATGTCCTACTAACTGACTAACAGAGGACCATGTTCTACTAACTGATTAAAAGAGGACCATGTTCTACTAACTGATTAAAAGAGGACCATGTCCTACTAACTGATTAACAGAGGACCATGTTCTACTAACTGAGTTACAGAGGACCATGTTCTACTAACTGACTTACAGAGGACCATGTTCTACTAACTGAGTTACAGAGGACCATGTTCTACTAACTGACTTACAGAGGACCATGTTCTACTAACTGACTTACAGAGGACCATGTTCTACTAACTGAGTTACAGAGGACCATGTCCTACTAACTGAGTTACAGAGGACCATGTTCTACTAACTGAGTTACAGAGGACCATGTTCTACTAACTGAGTTACAGAGGACCATGTTCTACTAACTGAGTTACAGAGGACCATGTTCTACTAACTGAGTTACAGAGGACCATGTTCTACTAACTGAGTTACAGAGGACCATGTTCTACTAACTGAGTTACAGAGGACCATGTTCTACTAACTGACTTACAGAGGACCATGTTCTACTAACTGACTTACAGAGGACCATGTTCTACTAATTGAGTTACAGAGGACCATGTTCTACTAACTGACTTAGAGGACCATGTTCTACTAATTGAGTTACAGAGGACCATGTTCTACTAACTGAGTTACATAGGACCATGTTCTACTAACTGAGTTACATAGGACCATGTTCTACTAACTGAGTTACAGAGGACCATGTCCTACTAACTGAGTTACAGAGGACCATGTCCTACTAACTGAGTTACAGAGGACCATGTTCTACTAACTGAGTTACAGAGGACCATGTTCTACTAACTGAGTTACAGAGGACCATGTTACTAACTGAGAGGACCATGTCCTACTAACTGACTAACAGAGGACCATGTTCTACTAACTGATTACAGAGGACCATGTTCTACTAACTGAGTTACAGAGGACCATGTTCTACTAACTGATTACAGAGGACCATGTTCTACTAACTGAGTTACAGAGGACCATGTTCTACTAACTGAGTTACAGAGGACCATGTTCTACTAACTGAGTTACAGAGGACCATGTTCTACTAACTGAGTTACAGACCATGTTCTACTAACTGAGTTACAGAGGACCATGTTCTACTAACTGAGTTACAGAGGACCATGTTCTACTAACTGACTAACAGAGGACCATGTTCTACTTGACAGAGGACCATGTTCTACTAACTGAGTTACAGAGGACCATGTTCTACTAACTGAGTTACAGAGGACCATGTTCTACTAACTGAGTTACAGAGGACCATGTTCTACTAACTGAGTTACAGAGGACCATGTCCTACTAACTGACTAACAGAGGACCATTACAGAGGACCATGTTCTACTAACTGACTTACAGAGGACCATGTTCTACTACTAACTGATTAACAGAGGACCATGTTCTACTAACTGAGTTACAGAGGACCATGTTCTACTAACTGAGTTACAGAGGACCATGTTCTACTAACTGATTAACAGAGGACCATGTTCTACTAACTGACTTACAGAGGACCATGTTCTACTAACTGACTTACAGAGGACCATGTTCTACTAACTGAGTTACAGAGGACCATGTCCTACTAACTGAGTTACAGAGGACCATGTTCTACTAACTGAGTTACAGAGGACCATGTTCTACTAACTGAGTTACAGAGGACCATGTTCTACTAACTGAGTTACAGAGGACCATGTTCTACTAACTGAGTTACAGAGGACCATGTTCTACTAACTGAGTTACAGAGGACCATGTTCTACTAACTGACTTACAGAGGACCATGTTCTACTAACTGATTTACAGAGGACCATGTTCTACTAACTGAGTTACAGAGGACCATGTTCTACTAACTGACTTAGAGGACCATGTTCTACTAATGTTCTACTGAGTTCTACAGAGGACCATGTTCTACTAACTGAGTTACATAGGACCATGTTCTACTAACTGAGTTACATAGGACCATGTTCTACTAACTGAGTTACAGAGGACCATGTCCTACTAACTGAGTTACAGAGGACCATGTCCTACTAACTGAGTTACAGAGGACCATGTTCTACTAACTGAGTTACAGAGGACCATGTTCTACTAACTGAGTTACATAGGACCATGTTCTACTAACTGACTTAGAGGACCATGTTCTACTAATTGAGTTACAGAGGACCATGTTCTACTAACTGAGTTACATAGGACCATGTTCTACTAACTGAGTTACATAGGACCATGTTCTACTAACTGAGTTACAGAGGACCATGTCCTACTAACTGAGTTACAGAGGACCATGTCCTACTAACTGAGTTACAGAGGACCATGTTCTACTAACTGAGTTACAGAGGACCATGTTCTACTAACTGAGTTACATAGGACCATGTTCTACTAACTGACTTACAGAGGACCATGTCCTACTAACTGACTAACAGAGGACCATGTTCTACTAACTGATTAAAAGAGGACCATGTCCTACTAACTGAGTTACAGAGGACCATGTCCTACTAACTGATTAACAGAGGACCATGTTCTACTAACTGAGTTACAGAGGACCATGTTCTACTAACTGAGTTACAGAGGACCATGTTCTACTAACTGATTAACAGAGGACCATGTTCTACTAACTGACTTACAGAGGACCATGTTCTACTAACTGACTTACAGAGGACCATGTTCTACTAACTGAGTTACAGAGGACCATGTCCTACTAACTGAGTTACAGAGGACCATGTTCTACTAACTGAGTTACAGAGGACCATGTTCTACTAACTGAGTTACAGAGGACCATGTTCTACTAACTGATTAACAGAGGACCATGTTCTACTAACTGAGTTACAGAGGACCATGTTCTACTAACTGAGTTACAGAGGACCATGTTCTACTAACTGACTTACAGAGGACCATGTTCTACTAACTGACTTACAGAGGACCATGTTCTACTAATTGAGTTACAGAGGACCATGTTCTACTAACTGACTTAGAGGACCATGTTCTACTAATTGAGTTACAGAGGACCATGTTCTACTAACTGAGTTACATAGGACCATGTTCTACTAACTGAGTTACATAGGACCATGTTCTACTAACTGAGTTACAGAGGACCATGTCCTACTAACTGAGTTACAGAGGACCATGTCCTACTAACTGAGTTACAGAGGACCATGTTCTACTAACTGAGTTACAGAGGACCATGTTCTACTAACTGAGTTACATAGGACCATGTTCTACTAACTGACTTACAAAGGACCATGTTCTACTAACTGAGTTACAGAGGACCATGTCCTACTAACTGAGTTACAGAGGACCATGTCCTACTAACTGAGTTACAGAGGACCATGTTCTACTAACTGAGTTACAGAGGACCATGTTCTACTAACTGAGTTACAGAGGACCATGTTCTACTAACTGATTAACAGAGGACCATGTTCTACTAACTGACTTACAGAGGACCATGTTCTACTAACTGACTTACAGAGGACCATGTTCTACTAACTGAGTTACAGAGGACCATGTCCTACTAACTGAGTTACAGAGGACCATGTTCTACTAACTGAGTTACAGAGGACCATGTTCTACTAACTGAGGTACAGAGGACCATGTCCTACTAACTGACTAACAGAGGACCATGTTCTACTAACTGATTAAAAGAGGACCATGTCCTACTAACTGAGTTACAGAGGACCATGTCCTACTAACTGATTAACAGAGGACCATGTTCTACTAACTGAGTTACAGAGGACCATGTTCTACTAACTGAGTTACAGAGGACCATGTTCTACTAACTGACTTACAGAGGACCATGTTCTACTAACTGAGTTACAGAGGACCATGTCCTACTAACTGAGTTACAGAGGACCATGTTCTACTAACTGAGTTACAGAGGACCATGTTCTACTAACTGAGTTACATAGGACCATGTTCTACTAACTGACTTACAGAGGACCATGTTCTACTAACTGAGTTACAGAGGACCATGTCCTACTAACTGAGTTACAGAGGACCATGTTCTACTAACTGAGTTACAGAGGACCATGTTCTACTAATTGAGTTACAGAGGACCATGTTCTACTAACTGACTTAGAGGACCATGTTCTACTAATTGAGTTACAGAGGACCATGTTCTACTAACTGAGTTACATAGGACCATGTTCTACTAACTGAGTTACATAGGACCATGTTCTACTAACTGAGTTACAGAGGACCATGTTCTACTAACTGAGTTACAGAGGACCATGTCCTACTAACTGAGTTACAGAGGACCATGTTCTACTAACTGAGTTACAGAGGACCATGTTCTACTAACTGAGTTACAGAGGACCATGTTCTACTAACTGAGTTACAGAGGACCATGTTCTACTAACTGAGTTACAGAGGACCATGTTCTACTAACTGACTTACAGAGGACCATGTTCTACTAACTGACTTACAGAGGACCATGTTCTACTAACTGACTTACAGAGGACCATGTTCTACTAATTGAGTTACAGAGGACCATGTTCTACTAACTGACTTAGAGGACCATGTTCTACTAATTGAGTTACAGAGGACCATGTTCTACTAACTGAGTTACATAGGACCATGTTCTACTAACTGAGTTACATAGGACCATGTCCTACTAACTGAGTTACAGAGGACCATGTCCTACTAACTGAGTTACAGAGGACCATGTTCTACTAACTGAGTTACAGAGGACCATGTTCTACTAACTGAGTTACATAGGACCATGTTCTACTAACTGACTTACAGAGGACCATGTTCTACTAACTGAGTTACAGAGGACCATGTCCTACTAACTGAGTTACAGAGGACCATGTCCTACTAACTGAGTTACAGAGGACCATGTTCTACTAACTGAGTTACAGAGGACCATGTTCTACTAACTGAGTTACAGAGGACCATGTTCTACTAACTGATTAACAGAGGACCATGTTCTACTAACTGACTTACAGAGGACCATGTTCTACTAACTGACTTACAGAGGACCATGTTCTACTAACTGAGTTACAGAGGACCATGTCCTACTAACTGAGTTACAGAGGACCATGTTCTACTAACTGAGTTACAGAGGACCATGTTCTACTAACTGAGTTACAGAGGACCATGTTCTACTAACTGAGTTACAGAGGACCATGTTCTACTAACTGAGTTACAGAGGACCAAGTTCTACTAACTGATTAACAGAGGACCATGTTCTACTAACTGAGTTACAGAGGACCATGTTCTACTAACTGAGTTACAGAGGACCATGTTCTACTAACTGATTAACAGAGGACCATGTCCTACTAACTGAGTTACAGAGGACCAAGTTCTACTAACTGATTAACAGAGGACCATGTTCTACTAACTGAGTTACAGAGGACCATGTCCTACTAACTGAGTTACAGAGGACCATGTTCTACTAACTGAGTTACAGAGGACCAAGTTCTACTAACTGATTAACAGAGGACCATGTTCTACTAATTGAGTTACAGAGGACCATGTTCTACTAACTGAGTTACAGAGGACCATGTTCTACTAACTGACTTACAGAGGACCATGTTCTACTAACTGACTTACAGAGGACCATGTTCTACTAATTGAGTTACAGAGGACCATGTTCTACTAACTGACTTAGAGGACCATGTTCTACTAATTGAGTTACAGAGGACCATGTTCTACTAACTGAGTTACATAGGACCATGTTCTACTAACTGAGTTACATAGGACCATGTTCTACTAACTGAGTTACAGAGGACCATGTTCTACTGGCTGAGTTACATAGGACCATGTTCTACTAACTGACTTACAGAGGACCATGTTCTACTAACTGAGTTACAGAGGACCATGTTCTACTGACTGAGTTACATAGGACCATGTTCTACTAACTGAGTTACATAGGACCGTGTTCTACTAACTGAGTTACATAGTCCTATGTAACCACTTGACGAGGTTAATTTGCCTACAACAGCAACACGTGCTTAACGACTACACTAAACTTGCCACAGCTTTGAAATGAGAATTCAGTGGTTTTGTGACTCGCAAACACGATAGCTCACTGGCTAAGACGGTCAAACAAGCTCGGAATGAACACCCACAAGCTTACTATCATAGGCTTCATTCAGCTTACTTTGGCCTACTCACTGAATCAGGAATGGGAGAGCTGTTATCATTCAAGCAAATGTTTCTGTCGAACATGTATCCCACCTTCAATACCTACTTGGGCCCTACAGCCCAGGTTGGCTTGCCTGTCTTACAACTCTGAGAGCTTGCAAGCACAGCTTTTGAGGCATCAAAAGCCCACAATGCTAAGAGCCCTGACCACTCGGTTTTGAAATGTGACCAGAAGCACTCAATCCAGTTAGAGGGTGCATTATCAGGTATTGGAGCGTTGAGAGATGACGCACAACAATGGTTTCTACAACAAAACCATGATTCCAATAACCACCGCGTTCAAAACAACTGTTAAGTACATCGCCATCGAAACGACGACCACTACAATCGACCTGTTCGCCTAATTCCTGCGCCCAAGCCACAAATAGTGTCAGAGCACAAGGGTAACAAAGGGTTAAAGGACAATCAAAACGTAGACCAATGTTCTCTATAAGTTCGTAAAAGATAAGTCACAAGGACTAGACAGGGAATTACCGGACACCAAGTCACCAAGAATTATTAACATCCTTAGCAAGAACATTAAACTTCAAATTTCTCTTGCTCTCACTCGAGACCCTATCCAGGGCCCGCTTGATCAAGAAACAAGCCCACAGGCTTTGTCTATAGACTCTGATACTGTCACGTTCTGACCTTAGTTCCTTTGTTACGTCTTTGTTTTAGTACGGTCAGGGCGTGAGTTGGGTGGGTTGTCTATGTTTTTCTATAATTTGGGATTTCTGTGTTCGGCCTAGTATGGTTCTCAATCAGAGGCGTTGTCCCTGATTGAGAATCATACTTTTGACTTGTGGGTGTTTGTCTTCCATGACAGTGCTTGTTGCCACATGGGACTGTTTCGTTTATTCACGTTTATCGTTTTGTTCCAATGTTCTGTTGTGTTTTGATTAAAACCTGTTATGGAAAGGTTCCCCTCAGGGAACTCCACCCCCCCATTCAGCTGAAAAGATGGCGTAGGGAATTCCAAAATATTACTTTCACAAGTCCAATACCTCAAATGAAAGATAAACATATTGTTCATCTACCCATCATGTCCGATTTTTAAAATGTTTTACAGCGAAAACACAACATATATTTATGTTAGACCACCACCAAATCAAAGGAAAAACGCAGCCATTTTTTTCAGCCAAAGATAAAATCACAAAAGCAGGATTAGAGATAAAATTAATCACTAACCTTTTGAAAATATTCATCAGATGACACTCATATGACATGTTACACAGTACATTTATGTTTTGTTTGATAATATGCATATTTATATCGACAAATCTCGGTTTACATTGACGCCATGTTCAGAAATTCCTCAGGAGGAATTATAGAAAGCTACGCCAGATAACAGAAATACTCATCATGAACTTTGACTAAAGATACATGTTCTACATATAATTAAAGATAAACTGGTTTCTTAATGCAACCGCTGTGTCAGATTTATTTTTAACGTTACGAAAACAGCCTACTATGCAATAATCGGAGATAGCACTCAGATGTAAAAGTATTTCTCTGCCATGTTGGAGTCAACAGAAATACGAAATTACAACATAAATATTCCCTTACCTTTGATGATATTTTATCTGAATGTAGTGCAAGGAGTCCTGGTTCCACAATAAATCGTTGTTTTGTTCCATAACGTCCAATTCTAGTGTCCAAGTAGCTGCATTTGCTATCACTTTCAGCTCAAATGCCCAAAAACTGACTGCTGGTCCAGGATAACTCGCACAAACACTTCCAAAATATATATTCCAGGTTGAATAAACTGGTCAAACTAAGTAGAGAATCAATCTTCAGGATGTTATTATCATATATATCCAATAACGTTCCAACCGGATCGTACGTTTTCAGCTGGAGCCAAATGGAACGGCGGTAGCACCCACAGAGAAATGCGCCACAGGAAAATGTCATTCTGTCGAGACACTGACTATTTCCCCTCCCATTCGGTCAAAGTTCACAGCAAAATGCTCCATTTCACTTTATACTGAATGAGGACATCTAGTGGAAGGTGTAGGAAGTACTAACAGATCCATATCTTGTTGGGAAAGGAGGGGCGATGATGTCAAAGTTGTCCCAACTCTCAGAATTTCACTTCTTGTTTGGAAGATTGCCTGCCCTATGAGTTCTGTTATACCCACAGACATAATTCAAACAGTTTTAGAAACTTCAGAGTGTTTCCTATCCAATAGTAATAATAATATGCATATATTAGCAATCTAGGACAGAGTAGGATGCAGTTCACTATGGGCACGCAATTCATCCAAAGTGAAAATACTGCCCCCTATCCTCAACGAGTTTTAAACACTTACCAAGCTGCGCATTGGTTCTCCGATCCTTCTCGCTACTCTGAAGAGGAGGACGAGATCCATTACAAATACAAAAGGTTGTGAAGAAAAGGTCAAAAGCTTTGTTAAAACAATGCCCACTCAAAATCAGAAAAGTCGATCTGCTTCACCTTGAACAGAAATGGCACATCACATCGTTGCGAACGACCACCCCACTTTGTGGGGAATATGTCCACTAAACGTGTGTCCTGTAGCTCAGTTGGTAGAGCATGGCGCTTGTAACGCCAGGGTAGTGGGTTCGATTCCCAGGACCACCCATACGTAGAATGTATGCACACATGACTGTAAGTCGCTTTGGATAAAAGCGTCCGCTAAATGGCATATATTATATTATTATATTATTATTATAAACGCAAATCTAAACGGCCATACCTGGAAACAGTCCTTCAGCTTAACTGTCATGCGCTATTAGATTTGGAAGCGACAGTATCGCTCATCTCTCAAACATTGTCCGATGACGTTGACTAAATGTGGAACGATGCGACACTACACTTTGAGGTTTCCCTCAGACTACCTCGCCTCTCACATTGATCATCTGAACCGCCCCCCCCTGCCACCAGAGACTCTGGGTTCGCGCCCAGGCTCTGTCGTAACCGGCCGCGACCGGGAGGTCCATGGGGCGACACACAATTGGCCTAGCGTCGTCCGGGTTATCCTTGTCTCATCGCGCACCAGCGACTCCTGTGGGGGCCGGGCGTAGTGCGCGCTAACCAAGGTTGACAGGTGCATGGTGTTTCCACCGACACATTGGTGTGGCTGGCTTCCGGGTTGGATACGCTCTGTGTTGAGAAGCAGTGTGGCTTGGTTGGGTTGTGTATCGGAGGACGCATGACTTTCAACCTTCGTCTCTCCCGAGCCCGTATGGGAGTTATAGCGATGAGACAAGATAGTAGTTACTAACAATTGGATAACACAAATTTGGGGAGAAAAGGAGGTCAAATAAAAAATTAAATAAAATTTCAAATTTCAAAAAAGATAATCTGGACCTCTGCTACTCGGAGCAGACTTAATGGATCAGTTACTCCCACTGATGGATTGGAAAAATAACCATGTATGGTCACAGGCCACAGTGCCTTCTCCACTGACCACACTGTCGACCTCTAATGCTAGCTGCAATGCCGTAAATCACTAGGGGTATCTGTCGAAAGCACCCCTTGGGAAAAAGAGATTTCGAAACCTCTTGGTTCAGAATCCCATCCAAGGAGATCTTACGATATCTTGATACATTCCATCAGAAAACCTGATTTGACCATTCTTTTCATGATCTCGAGCCAGCAGTCTCTGTGAATGAGCATCTTCCCTCCTCCTTGAAGTCTTGCAATACTGTAGTTGAGATTAACTTCACTTGGCCTTTGGACACTTCTCCAGGCACTGCGGCCGTCTCAGCAAGAAAAACATTGATGCGCAGAATGTACTCTGCTTCCAATGATACATCTTCTGGTTTGTGGGGGACTGTCACCCCTTACAATGACATTAATGGTGTCAATCCCACAACTGACCCAATGACTCCCACTGGTGAAACACTTTGAGATATCACAGACAGATATCCTCTTCTCAGTTCGCAAGCACTAAAGGGGTTGCCACACGGGGAAGCTGTGGTGACTGACAGGCCTCGACAGCCACTGAACATTTTGAAGCACAAACACCAGGAGATTTGGGTGAAAGGTTAAAGCCATTCTCATAACACCGCGGCTGCTGACAACTCATACATAGCGTCCGACCTTCTCATTTGTGCCTCGGATACTAACACCAACGGCTGGTGGGGGGTCCTAAGCCACAAAGGGGGGGAATAGTAGCCCAGACCCATGATGAGCCTCATCGAGGTCGGTGGGGGGGGGTCGAGATTACGTGCAACACCGTACGAGCCCGCCAAAGCAGGAAACATATGTAGTTGTAAACTCCCCTATGAGAACAGTGAGGAGTAGACAGGCCCCTAGATGGAATAATCTTAGAACACATCTAAGATATTACTGAGGTGTACCACACTGGTCGTAAAAGAAGTCCAGTGGACTTCCACCTCCAGAACAAATGGCAAAAATAGTTATGCCTTGCCATGTGTATGTTCAACCACAATACAACTAGTAAAGTGCTCTAGTCATGTGTTCCGGTAGGATAATATTTCAGAATAAATTGGTAGGATAACTGGTCCCCTTGAGCAGCAGTACCAATGCCAGCACAGTCAGTCCAGCAACAATCAGTAAAAGGATTAGAGACCTCACAAGTCAAATTGCTATTGACAATAGCGACAGAGGAGTTAGTAGTCACTCAGATTGCAACAAGTGTAAGGGAATCTCCAGAACACTCTTCTGATGGTCAACACACATGACACTAATAAAGAGAACCCTCCATTCAGGAGGAAAGTTATTAGAAGTCATGAACCATGATCACACCGCGTACGACTGGGTCAGAGAGTACTTCCGTCGTGAGGTTATCTCCTCTGTGGATAACATAGCTATGAAATAGACTCCTTCATACCTATCACCGCTACAATGGTGTAAGACACAGTGACGTGTAGTAAAACTACACTTCTTGAGGTCAACATTAACATGTCTTGAGGTCGACATCAATTCTTACTGACCTCCAGACATCGACCTGGAAATTATCTAATGACGTCAGACTCATTCTGAACAAGTTGTAACATACCAGGATACTTGGTTCTCTCTCTTGGCATGTGCGCTTATGTAAGCATAAACACACACGTACAACAAAACATTTCATGAGGATTCATGCTCGGATTACTAAGGGTCCGAACAAAATATCAGCCTTATTAAAAGTAGAAAATGTACTCTTAGGTCTTTTTTTGACTCTACAGCTACAGTACTCACCAGTTTCTCCAGAGTTCCATAGGTCATCCCTGTAGACTGCCCGAAGCTGGTGCCATGCAGCTGTAGACTTATCATGTAGTTATCAACTTAGGATAGTGCCCTAAGCAGCATAACGCAAATTAGGAAAGCCCTAGATGTGACATTAGACAATGCCGTGATAGGGTCATGTTGCCAGGACCTTGGACGTATATTGAATGAAGTCCAATTAGATGCAGTCCAATTAGATGATTTTGGTGTGATAACTATATTTTGTATATCTTTAGTTTATGCTTTCATTCATTTTAGGTTCAGTTCCTTTGACACTTAGGAAGTGATAGAGCCATAAACAATGTCCCTATACAACCATCACTTAGCGCCACAACGCCGCTCATTTGGGAAGACATTTAATTATTTATTTTGTGAGTGTGTGTATGTGCGTGCATGCGTTGTTAACATCTGCCTAAGTTACTGCTCAGGTCTTCCAGTCAGGACGACCAGATGATTGGTCCGGAACGGCAATCCTAATCCAGACCTCCGCTGCCCATCCTTGTGGTGGCCTGTTCCATTTGCAAAAATCCTACCCGGGTCGACCACCAGAGGGGGACTGCAACAACAATTACCAACTGGACATCCACTGCCCATCCTTGTGTTAGACCGCTCTGCTTTCAGAGAGCCTACCAAGGTCAACCAACAGAGGGGTACTGCAACGATGATCTACAACCAGGACATCGTGTGGTCATTATTTTTATGTTGGTTTACAACTTGCAGGATAATCACAAGATTTAAACAACCAGGGGGGGGGCTGTCATGACATGGCCCTTTCTGGGTGTATATCGTGGCTTCCCCCCTCTCTCACTCTCTCTCCTAAACCATGTTTAGTACCTCAGGTCATAAATACCGGGTAGAAACTACCCTACAGTATTCAGAGAGAGAACAGAGGACTTCACTTGGCCAAACTCCTAAATCCCCAAAATTGGAAAATTAAACATTCTTTCTACTTTTCAGAATGTGGGAATGACTATGATTATGACGATTATGTTAGGTCACCACCAACTCACAGAAAAACCCAGCCATTTTTCCAGCCAAAGAGAGGAGTCACAAAAAGCACAAATAGAGATAAAATGAATCACTACCCTTTGATGATCTTCATCAGATGACACTCATAGGACTTCATTTTACACAATACATGTATGTTTTGTTCAGTAAAGTTCATATTTGTATCCAAAAATCTTATTTTACATTGGCGTGTTACGTTCAGTAGTTCCAAAACATGCAGTGATATTACAGAGAGCCACATGAATTCACAGAAATACTCATAATAAATGTTGATGAAAATACAACTATTATACATGGAACTTTAGATACACTTCTCCTTAACCTCTTAGGTCGACCCGACACGCAGGCGTCCCATCTAGACATCTCTAAATGCAAATGCGCTACGCTAAATGCTAATAGCACTCGTTAAAACTCAAACGTTCATTAAAACACACATGCAGGGTACTGAATTAAAGCTACACTCATTGTGAATCCAGCCAACAAGTCAGATTTTTAAAATGCTTTTCGGCGAAAGCATGAGAAGCTATTATCTGATAGCATGCAACACCCCTAAAGACCCGCAGGGGACGTAAACAAAATAATTAGCATAGTCGGCGCTACACAAAATGCAGAAATAAAATATAAAACATTCATTACCTTTGACGATCTTCTTTGTTGGCACTCCTAGATGTCCCATAAACATCACTATTGGGTCTTTTTTTCGATTAAATCGGTCCATATATAGCCTAGATATCGATCTATGAAGACTGTGTGATCAAGGAAAAAAACAGCGTTTTATAACGCAATGTCATTTTTTTAATTAAAAAAGTTGACAATAAACTTTCACAAAACACTTCGAAATACTTTTGTAATGCAACTTTAGGTATTAGTAAACGTTAATAATTGATCAAATTGATCACGAGGCGATGTATATTCTATAGCTCTACGTCTTGAAATAATGTCCGGATAAATCTCAACCAAAATATCCGGTTGGAGACCGAAAGAAATGGGCTCTCTTCTTCATTTGACCAAGAAACAAAGCCTAGGCAATTGACAAGACTGGTGACATTGTGTGGAAGCTGTAGGAATTGCAATCTCGGCTCCAGGTAATGTGGTTCCCATTCAACAATACATTCAAGTGGCGCATTGATATATTTTCCCATTTTCAGTGATCAGATTTTCCTGCGCTTTTCGATGAAACACACGTTCTGTTATAGTCACAGCCGTGATTTAACCAGTGTTAGAAATGTCTGAGTGTTTTCTATCCACACATACTAATCATATGCATATACTATATTCCTGGCATGAGTAGCAGGGCGCTGAAATGTTTTTTTATGCAATGAAATGTTTTTTTTAACAGAATGTTCGAAAAAGTAGGGGGTAGGATCAACAGGTTAACTTCTTGCGTCGAGCCATCCCGGATCCGGTATCGTGACTACAGCCTCAAGCTCATTAGCATAACGCAACGTTAACTATTCATGAAAATCACAAATTAAATGAAATTAACCTCTTCAGACTCTAGGGGCAGTATTTAATTTTTGGATAAAAAGACGTGCCCGTTTTAAGCGCAATATTTTGTCATGAAAAGATGCTCGACTATGCATGTAATTGATAGCTTTGGAAAGAAAACACTCTGACGTTTCCAGAACTGCAAAGATTTTCACTGTGTGCCCTAGAACAAAAGCTTCAGGCAAAACCAAGATGTTTCTGCAACCAGGAAATGAACAGGATTTCCGAGGCTACGTTTTGCATTATCTCCTTATATGGCTGTGAATGCGACAGGAATGAGCCTACCCTTTCTATCGTTTCCCCAAGGGGTCTGGAGCATCGTGACGTATTTGCAGGCATATCATTGGAAGATTGACCATATGAGACTACATTTGCCAAGTGTTCGCACGGTGTCCTGCGTGGAAATTGGTGCGCAAAACTCTGCTGCTGGTATTTTTCCATGGGATTCTGAGAAAACCCATGCTTCCACGAACGGCATATCAATGAAGAGATATTTGACAAAACACCTTGAGGATTGATTCAAACAACGTTTGCCATGTTTCGGTCGATATTATGGAGTTAATTCGGAAAAAAGTTTGACGTTTAGGTGACTGAATTTTCGGTTCGTTTCGGTAGCCAAATGTGCAGTAACAAAACGGAGCGATTTGTCCTACACAAAGAATCTTTCAGGAAAAACTGGACATCTGCTATGTAACTGAGAGTCTCCTCATTGAAACATCTGAAGTTCTTCAAAGGTAAATGATTTTATTTGATTCCTTTGCTGATTTTTGTGAATATGTTGCGTGCTAAATGCTACGCTAAATACTAAGCTAGCCATCAACACTCTTACATAAATGATTGGTTTTCTATGGTTCAAAATAATATTTTGAAAATCTGAGATGACAGTGTTGTTAAGAAAAGGCTAAGCTTGAGAGCAGGCATATTTATTTCATTTCATTTGCGATTTTTAGAAATCGTTAACGTTGCGTTATGGTAATGAGCTTGAGGCTGTAGTCACGATACCGGATCCGGGATGGCTCGGCGCAAGAGGTTAATCTATTTGCTCTCAAACTTAGCCTTTTGTTAACAACACTGTCATCTCAGATTTTCAAAATATGCTTCTCAACCATTGCAAAACATGCATTTGTGTAACAGTATTGATAGCTAGCGTGGCATTTAGCGTAGCATTTAGCGTTAGCATTCAGCAGGCAACATTTTCACAAAAACCAGAAAAGCATTCAAATAAAATAATTTACCTTTGAAGAACTTCGGATGTTTTCAATGAGGAGACTCTCAGATAGCAAATGTTCAGTTTTTCCTGAAAGATTATTTGTTTAGGACAAATCGCTCCGTTTTCTGCGTCACGTTTAGCTACGAAAAAAACCTGTATCCAGGATTGTGTAAATCTATCCCCTTTTGTTAACAACACTGTCATCTCAGATTTTCAAAATATGCTTTTGAACCATAGCTAAACAAGCATTTGTGTAACAGTATTGATAGCCTAGCATAGGATTATGCCTGTCTTTCAGCATGCAACATTTTCACAAAAACCAGAAAAGGATTCAAATAAAATAATTTACCTTTGAAGAACTTCAGATGTTTTCAATGAGGAGACTCTCAGTTAGATAGCAAATGTTCAGTTTTTACAAAAAATATTATTTGTGTCGACTAATCGCTCCGTTTTGTTCATCACGTTTGGGTAAGATTTTTTTATTTTTTTAATGTCGAACTTTTTTCCAAATTAACTTCATAATATCGACAGAAACATGGCAAACCAATGTTTAGAATCAATCCTCAAGGTGTTTTTCACATATCTATCGACGATAAATCCTTCGTGGCAGTTGACTTTCTCTTCTGAAGAAATGGAACGCGCATGGACCTACAGATTACGCAATAATTTTGACACAGGACACCAGGCGGGACACCAGGTAAATGTAGTCTCTTATGGTCAATCTTCCAATGATATGCCTACAAACACGTCACAATGCTGCAGACATCTTGGACGAACGGCAGAGAGCATAAGCTCGTTCACAGCACATTCACAGCCTTATAAGGAGACGATAGTAAAACAGAGCGTCAAAAATCCTGCTCATTTCCTGTTTGAAGTTTCATCTTGGTTTCACCTGTAAGTTCAGTTCTGGGGCACTCACAGATAATATATTTGCAGTTTTGAAAACGTCAGAGTGTTTTCTTTCCAAAGCTGGCAATTATATGCATAGTCGAGCATCTTTTCGTGACAAAATATTGCGCTTAAAACGGGCACGTTTTTTTATCCAATAATGACATAGCGCCCCCATAGGTTGCAGAGGTTAATTAACCTCCAGACGAGTTTCAATGCCATACAACTCTCCTTTCATGGCCTCCAAATGCTCTTAAATGCAAGTCAAACTAAGTGCATGCTCTACAACCGATCCCTGCCCGCACCTGCCCGCCCATCTAGCATCACTACTCTGGACGGCTCTGACTTAGAATATGTGGACAACTACAAATACCCAGGTGTCAGGCTAGACTGTAAACTCTCCTTCCAGATTCACATTAAGCATCTCCAATCCAAAATTAAATCTAGAATCGACCTCCTATTTCGCAACAAAGCGTCCTTCACTCATGCTGCCAAAAATACCCTCGTAAAACTCACCATCCTACCGATCCTCGACTTCGGCGATGTCATCTTTAAAATAGCCTGCAACATTCTACTCAACAAATTGGATGCAGTTTATCACAGTGCCATTTGTTTTGTCACCAAAGCCCCATATATTACCCACCACTGCGACCTGTATGCTCTCGTTGACTGGCAATCGCTACATACTCGTCGCTAAACCCACTGGCTCCAGGTCATCTACAAATCTCTGCTAGGTAAAGCCCCACCTTATCTCAGCTCACTGGTCACCATAGCAGCACCCACCCGTAGCACTCGCTCCAGAAGGTATATCTCACTGGTCACCCCCAAAGCCAATTCCTCAATTGGCCGCCTTTCCTTCCAGTTCTCTGCTGCCAATGACTGGAACAAACGGCAAAATTCACTGAAGCTGGAGACCCATATCTCCCTCACAAGCTTTAAGCACCAGCTGTCAGAGCAGCTCACAGATCCCTGCACCTGTACATAGCTCATCTGTAAACAGCCCATCCAACTACCTCATCCCCATACTGCATTTATTTATTTATCTTGCTCCTTTGCACCCCAGTATCTCTACTTGCACATTAATATTCTGCACATCTACCATTCCAGTGTCTAGTTGCTATATTGTAATTAATTCGCAACCATGGCCTATTTATTGCCTTACCTCCCTTATCTTACCTTATTTTCACTCACTGTATATAGATGTTTATGTTTTCTACTGTATTATTGACTGTATGTTTGTTTATTCCATGTGTAATTCTGTGTTGTTGTATGTGTCGAACTGCTGTGCTTTATCTTGGCCAGGTCGCAGTTGTAAATAAGTTAGCCTACTGATAGAGGAATTCTAAATTCCCTTATGTTTTATTGCCAAAACCAATTAAATTCGCACTCATTTCTAATTCATGATAAGTTGTAAGTTTATAATTTGCATGAATTAGCAAGAGACCAGTCTTAAAAACAAGTTCAGCATTTATTCTTGATGAGTACTGAATGCTTACACACATTTCCACAGGTTATAAACTGAACATGACATAATCAGTTTCCCGCCCTCTCTCCGATTCTCACAAGAACCCATTGTTTTAGGAATGGAACGTTTCCCAGGCATTTCTTATCTGTCTGAAAAGCCACAGCATCACTCCTCCTTAAACTTTCCCAGGAGACACAGACACAATTCATTTCTGCTTACATTTTCAGTAACAGTACAATTAAGAACCCATACTTTTCAAATCATAACATAATAGTATTAGCATAAATGGTTCTAATCGTTAATGAATACATAATTGATCATCTAAACAATATTTTCCTCTATCACCTACCTGTTTAAATAAAGGTGAAATAAAACAAATTTTAAAAAATATATATAATATTTGACTAAAACATAATAATTTCAAACCTTGTCTACATTTGTATACAATCACGTATATCTCTCTATTATGTGTGGGAATACTGTGTAACAGATTTTCAAAAATGGAAATAACTTGGAGCTGATGTAACAGTATAACTTTAGACCGTCCCCTCGCCCATACCCGGGCGCGAACCAGGGACCCTCTGCACACATCAACAACAGTCACCCTCAAAGCATCGTTACCCATCGCTCCACAAAAGCCACGGCCCTTGCAGAGCAAGGGGAACTACTACTTCAAGGTCTCAGAGCAAGTGACGTCACCGATTGAAACGCTATTTAGTGCGCACCACCGCTAACTAAGCTAGCTGTTTCACATCCGTTACACTGATTTGCTGGTGTTTTACAGTCTTTTATGTCCAACAATAAAAAAATATATATAATAATAAAGATTCAAATAACCCACAGGCCGCCAGCTGGGGAACCCTGCCTTAGAGGCTCTGTTTCTTTAATCCATGCAATTTATAGATTGTATTTCAAGACGATGGATAATATTTCATTGTCTCTGAATTACTGAGCTGAATACTTGAAGGCAGTGCTTAGGGCAGAATTTTCCAACTCCGATTATGTGGCTACAATAAAATGTGTGCTGTTGGGGGTACTGGAGGACTGGAGTTGGGCCGTTGGGGGTACTGGAGGACTGGAGTTGGGCTGTTGGGGGAACTGGAGGACTGGAGTTGGGCCGTTGGGGGAACTGGAGGACTGGAGTTGGGCCGTTGGGGGAACTGGAGGACTGGAGTTGGGCCGTTGGGGGAACTGGAGGACTGGAGTTGGGCCGTTGGGGGAACTGGAGGACTGGAGTTGGGCCGTTGGGGGAACTGGAGGACTGGAGTTGGGCCGTTGGGGGAACTGGAGGACTGGAGTTGGGCCGTTGGGGGAACTGGAGGACTGGAGTTGGGCCGTTGGGGGAACTGGAGGACTGGAGTTTGGCCGTTGGGGAACTGGACGACTGGAGTTGGGCCGTTGGGGGAACTGGAGGACTGGAGTTGGGCCGTTGGGGGAACTGGAGGACTGGAGTTGGGCCGTTGGGGGAACTGGAGGACTGGAGTTGGGCCGTTGGGGGAACTGGAGGACTGGAGTTGGGCCGTTGGGGGAACTGGAGGACTGGAGTTGGGCCGTTGGGGGAACTGGAGGACTGGAGTTTGGCCGTTGGGGAACTGGAGGACTGGAGTTGGGCCGTTGGGGGAACTGGAGGACTGGAGTTGGGCCGTGGGGAACTGGAGGACTGGAGTTGGGCCGTTGGGGGAACTGGAGGACTGGAGTTGGGCCGTTGGGGGAACTGGAGGACTGGAGTTGGGCCGTTGGGGGAACTGGAGGACTGGAGTTGGGCCGTTGGGGGAACTGGAGCACTGGAATTGGGCCGTTGGGGGAACTGGAGCACTGGAGTTGGCCCGTTGGATGTACTGGAGGACTGGAATTGGGCTGTTGGTGAACTGGAGGACTGGAATTGGGCTGTTGGTGAACTGGAGGACTGGAATTGGGCTGTTGGTGTTACTGAAGGACTGGAGTTGGGAAACACTGGCTGAGGGAACGTTTGTTTGCATTGTAAAAAGTTAGAGTAACTAATAAATTCATTTTGGTCTGAGCTGTGAAAGCATCACACTAGATAACAACAGTCTTATAGGGAGAAAAACAGATCAAATTGTGTGTTTCACAAAAGATATCCCACCCTGGAATTACCCAGACAGAAAACCCTTAGAGATGGAGCCTCCCAGAAATATCTGTTATTGGCTGGCTGTGTGACATATCGAAGTCTATAAAATCCCCAGGGTGTACACACAGGGTATATGATAGGGCTGAAGGGGGGTTCAGCCATAGTCTTATTGGCTACGGAGCTTCCTAATCATTACCTTGCACAGCAGACTGGCATAAGACAGAGCACATGAATAAAAGGAGAGTCACAGAATATATGGTGATAGCTCTGATAGCTCAGGTCTGTGTAGTACTAATCTATAGTACTAGAGGGGAGGAGGAAGGACAGAGAGCTGCTGTTAATATCATGCCTGGCTCTATCATGCCCACCATTCCCCATGTTGTTCCCCTGCACCCTCCCTCCGCATCAGACAGACACGGTGGCGAGCTGAGATCCAGTGGGACAAAGTTCCAGCCCTGCTGTTGTGAGACTGTTGCCACAGAACCGCCTTCAGCTGTGCTGAAATGAACCACGCCGAAATCTATTTCTATATGTAGCCAGGGGGAGCACCCTTGAGATAATCATTTAATTTCAGAGCAATAGAGAGAGAAAGACGGTCCAGGCTGAGCAAGCCAGCCACACACCATTGAGCAGTCTTGGGAAAAGCTGACCATGACTCCAATTTTGTTGATCCCTGCCTACAGACAGAAACTAAAACAAGAAGCTCCCACGCTGAGGTCTGTCCAACGCTGGTCCGACCAAGCTGACTCCACACTCCAAGACTGCTTCCATCACGTGGACTGGGATATGTTTCGTATTGCGTCAGATAACAACATTGATGAATACGCTGATTCAGTGTGCGAGTTCATTAGAACGTGCATTGAAGATGTCGTTCCCATAGCAACGATTAAAACATTCCCTAACCAGAAACCGTGGATTGATGGCAGCATTCGCGTGAAACTGAAAGCGCGAACCACTGCTTTTAATCAGGGCAAGGTGACTGGTAACATGACCGAATACAAACAGTGCAGCTATTCCCTCCGCAAGGCTATCAAATAAGCTAAGCGTCAGTATAGAGACAAAGTAGAATCTCAATTCAACGGCTCAGACACAAGAGGTATGTGGCAGGGTCTACAGTCAATCACGGACTACAAGAAGAAAACTAGCCCAGTCACGGACCAGGATGTCTTGCTCCCAGGCAGACAAAATAACTTTTTTGCTCGCTTTGAGGACAATACAGTGCCACTGACACGGCCTGCAACGAAAACATGCGGACTCTCCTTCACTGCAGCCGAGGTGAGTAAGACATTTAAACGTGTTAACCCTCGCAAGGCTGCAGGCCCAGACGGCATCCCCAGCCGCGCCCTCAGAGCATGCGCAGACCAGCTGGCCGGTGTGTTTGCGGACATATTCAATCAATCCCTGTACCAGTCTGCTGTTCCCACATGCTTCAAGAGGGCCACCATTGTTCCTGTTCCCAAGAAAGCTAAGGTAACTGAGCTAAACGACTACCGCACCGTAGCACTCACTTCCGTCATCATGAAGTGCTTTGAGAGACTAGCCAAGGACCATATCACCTCCACCCTACCTGACACCCTAGACCCACTCCAATTTGCTTACCGCCCACGGCACACTGCCCTAACCCATCTGGACAAGAGGAATACCTACGTGAGAATGCTGTTCATCGACTACAGCTTGGCATTCAACACCATAGTACCCTCCAAGCTCGTCATCAAGCTCGAGGTCTCGACCCCCCCTGTGCAACTGGGTACTGGACTTCCTGACGGGCTGCCCCCAGGTGGTGAGGGTAGGCAACAACATCTCCACCCCGCTGATCCTCAACACTGGGGCCCCACAAGGGTGCGTTCTGAGCCCTCTCCTATACTCCCTGTTCACCCACGACTGCGTGGCCACGCACGCCTCCAACTCAATTATCAAGTTTGCGGACGACACAACAGTGGTAGGCTTGATTACCAACAACGACGAGACGGCCTACAGGGAGGAGGTGAGGGCCCTCGGAGTGTGGTGTCAGGAAAATAACCTCACACTCAACGTCAACAAAACTAAGGAGATGATTGTGGATTTCAGGAAATAGCAGAGGGAACACCCCCCTATCCACATCGATGGAACAGTAGTGGAGAGGGTAGTAAGTTTTAAGTTCCTCGGCATACACATCACAGACAAACTGAATTGGTCCACTCACACAGACAGCATCGTGAAGAAGACGCAGCAGCGCCTCTTCAACCTCAGGAGGCTGAAGAAATTCGGCTTGTCACCAAAAGCACTCACAAACTTCTACAGATGCACAATCGAGAGCATCCTGGCGAGCTGTATCACCGCCTGGTACGGCAACTGCTCCGCCCACAACCGTAAGGCTCTCCAGAGGGTAGTGAGGTCTGCATAACGCATCACCGGGGGCAAACTACCAGCCCTCCAGGACACCTATACCACCCGATGTTACAGGAAGGCCATAAAGATCATCAAATCAAAATCAAATCAAATCAAATTTATTTATATAGCCCTTCGTACATCAGCTGATATCTCAAAGTGCTGTACAGAGACCCAGCCTAAAACCCCAAACAGCAAACAATGCAAGGACAACAACCACCCGAGCCACTGCCTGTTCACCCCGCTATCATCCAGAAGGCGAGGTCAGTACAGGTGCATCAAAGCTGGGACCGAGAGACTGAAAAACAGCTTCTATCTCAAGGCCATCAGACTGTTAAACAGCCACCACTAACATTGAGTGGCTGCTGCCAACACACTGACACTGACTCAACTCCAGCCATTTTTATAATGGGAATTGATGGGAAATTATGTCAAATATATCACTAGCCACTTTAAACAATGCTACCTAATATAATGTTACATACCCTACATTATTCATCTCATATGTATACGTATATACTGTACTCTATATCATCTACTGCATCCTTACGTAATACATGTATCACTAGCCACTTTAACTATGCCACTTTGTTTACATACTCATCTCATATGTATATACTGTACTCGATACCATCTACTGTATCTTGCCTATGCTGCTCTGTACCATCAGTCATTCATATATCTTTATGTACATATTCTTTATCCCCTTACACTGTGTATAAGACAGTAGTTTTGGAATTGTTAGTTAGATTACTTGTTGGTTATTACTGCATTGTCGGAACTAGAAGCACAATCATTTCGCTACACTCGCATTAACATCTGCTAACCATGTGTATGTGACAAATAAAATTTGATTTGATTTGATTTCTTGCCATATCAGGGAACAGCACTGGATCCAAATAGGAACAGCACACCACATTGGGGAAATTCACTGCACTCCAGTTTCGATTGTGATCACTTTCAAATGGCCAATACTGTCTGCAGGTTAGTGTTTTTCATCATAAATCTTGTTCTGGAAGCAGCTCTGCAGATTGGTCACTAGCTAGCACAGCCACAAAGTCATAAAACCTGATTTTAAATCTAACCCTAACCTTTACCACACTCAACCGATGAGGCACATGCCTGCAGAACAAGCAATGAGCATCAAATAAGGCCATTGTGAAGTATGCACACATGTCACAAGGGCCAGACCAACATCATGCACCCTGGATAACTATCTATTATTGTCCCGAGGAAGAGACCAGTTTGCAGACTTGGTGATAGCAGATTGAACAAACTCGGACTTGGTGATAGCAGATTGAACAAACTCAGACTTGGTGATAGCAGATTGAACAAACTCGGACTTGATGGTAGCAGACTGAACAAACTAAGATTTGATGATAGTAGATTGAACAAACTCAGACTTGATGGTAGCAGACTGAACAAACTAAGATTTGATGATAGTAGATTGAAGAAACTCAGACTTGGTGATAGCAGATTGAACAAACTCAGACTTGATGGTAGCAGACTGAACAAACTAAGATTTGATGATAGTAGATTGAACAAACTCAGACTTGGTGATAGCAGATTGAACAAACTCAGACTTGATGGTAGCAGACTGAACAAACTAAGATTTGATGATAGTAGATTGAAGAAACTCAGACTTGGTGATAGCAGATTGAACAAACTCAGACTTGATGGTAGCAGACTGAACAAACTAAGATTTGATGATAGTAGATTGAACAAACTCAGACTTGGTGATAGCAGATTGAACAAACTCAGACTTGATGGTAGCAGACTGAACAAACTAAGATTTGATGATAGTAGATTGAACAAACTCAGACTTTGTTCAATCTGCTATCACCAAGTCTGAGTTTGTTCAATCTGCTATCACCAACTCAGACACATTGTGGGGGTGGACCAACTCAGACACATTGTGGGGGTGGACCATGAAGACACACTGTGGGGGTGACCCATGAATACACACTGTGGGGGTGACCCATGAATACACACTGTGGGGGTGACCCATGAATACACACTGTGGGGGTGGACCATGAAGACACACTGTGGGGGTGGACCATGAAGACACACTGTGGGGGTGGACCATGAAGACACACTGTGGGGGTGGACAATGAAGAAACACTGTGGGGGTGGACCATGAAGACACACTATATGAGTGGACCTTGAGGATACACTTGTGGGAGTGGACCATGAGGACACACTGTGGGGGTGGACCATGAGGACACACTGTGGGGGGTGGACCATGAGGACACACTGTGGGGTGGACCATGAGGACACACTGCGGAGGTGGACCATGAAGACACACTGTGGGGGTGGACCATGAGGACACACTGTGGGGTGGACCATGAGGACACACTGCTGAGGTGGACCATGAAGACACACTGTGGGGGTGGACCATGAAGACACACTGCTGAGGTGGACCATGAAGACACACTGCTGAGGTGGACCATGAAGACACACTGTGGAGGTGGACCATGAAGACACACTGCTGAGGTGGACCATGAAGACACACTGCGGAGGTGGACCATGAAGACACACTGTGGAGGTGGACCATGAAGACACACTGCTGAGGTGGACCATGAAGACACACTGCTGAGGTGGACCATGAAGACACACTGCGGAGGTGGACCATGAAGACACACTGCAGAAGTGGACCATGAAGACATACTGTGGGGGTGGACCATGAGGACACACTGTGGGGTGGACCATGAAGACACACTGTGGGGGTGGACCATGAGGACACACTGTGGGGTGGACCATGAAGACACACTGTGGGGGTGGACCATGAGGACACACTGTGGGGTGGACCATGAAGACACACTGTGGGGGTGGACCATGAAGACACACTGTGGGGTGGACCATGAAGACACACTGTGGGGTGGACCATGAAGACACACTGTGGGGGTGGACCATGAAGACACACTGTGGGGTGGACCATGAAGACACACTGTGGGGGTGGACCATGAAGACACACTGTGGGGGTGGACCATGAGGACACATTAACAAAGAGCTGCAGCTAGTTTCAGAATGGGTGGCAAGGAATAAGTTTGTCCTAAATATTTCAAAAACGAATAGCATTCTATTTGGGACAAATCATTCAATAATACCTAAACCTCAACTAAGTCTTGTAATAAATCATGTGAAATGTGAGTCGCGGTTTTGTCTCACCAGGTGTGATGGTAGAATTCCCGTTTATTGTTGAATGAATGAGTGTTACACCAAGGCCTGTACTCTGGAGCTGGATTGATTTGGAGGTGGAGGGTCCGTCATGGTCTGGGTCGATGTGTCACAGACAGCATCATCGGGCTGAGCTTGTTGTCATTGCAGGCACTCTCAACGCTGTGCATTACAGGGAATACGTACCCTTCCTGCAGGCTCATCCTGACACGACCCTCCAGCATGACAATGCCACCAGCCATACTGCTCGTTCTGTGTGTGATTTCCTGCAAGACTGGAATGTCAGTGTTCTGCCGTGGCCATCGAAGAGCACGGATCTCAATCCCATTGAGCACGTCTGGAACCTGTTGGATCGGAGGGTGAGGGCTAGGGCCATTCGCTCCAGAAATTTCCAAGAACTTGCAGGTGCCTTGGTGGAAGAGTGGGGTAACATCTCACAGCAAGAACTGGCAAATCTGGTGCAGTCCATGAGGAGGAGATGCACTGCAGTACTTAATGCATTAATGCAGCTGGTGGCCACACCAGATATTGACTGTTCATTTTGATTTTGACCCCCCCGTTTGTACAGGGACACATTGTTCAATTTCTGTAAGTCACATGTCTATGGAACTTGTTCAGTTTATGGCTCATTTGTTGAATCTTCTTATGTTCATACAAATGTTTACACATATTAAGTTTGCTGAAAATAAACGCAGTTGACACTGAGAGGACGTTTCTTTTTCTGCTGAGTTTAGAATAGAATGTTACTATAGAGCTTTACATTTAACATTTACATTTAAGTCATTTAGCAGACGCTCTTATCCAGAGCGACTTACAAATTGGTGCATTCACCTTATGACATCCAGTAGAACAGTCACTTTACAATAGTGCATCTAAATCTTAAAGGGGGGGGGTGAGAAGGATTACTTATCCTATCCTAGGTATTCCTTAAAGAGTTGGGGTTTCAGGTGTCTCCGGAAGGTGGTGATACAACGGATGTGTCTAATCCTTAATGCTGATTGGTTAAAACCTTATTCCAGACGGTGTCTATTCCACGAGTTACCACCGGCTAAATCTATGACGTTAAAATGCCTATTTACTCTGTTCCATCTGACTGTAAAATCCACTGTCTCTCCAGCCCATCCAGGCAATTTATAAACTTGATCTCTACTATAAAAAGTATCTAGACATTATCTCTCATTTCTTTTAGACTAATATTTCGTTTTCTATAGCGGATATTTGTACCTTGCCATAAACCTTTCTGTCTCTCTATCCGGCATTTGCAACATTGTTTCAATATTCAAATTCGATCTCCAGCTGTCCCATAGTAATGAACGTGTCAGGAGTCAGAAAGAGACAGACAGGCAGATAGAGTTTCTCAGCCAGTCGAAATCATGAATCAGCTGGTGTTAGTTTTATGTATATACAAAAAAAATCTATTGAAAAAAGGAGAAACGAGACAAAGTGCAGCTAGTTTACAGTCTTTCCAGCTTCAGTTTGCAGTGATTGTGTTTGCTGTGTTGTTGGCTAGCTCCTCTGAACAACAGTGTCCGGACAAGTGAGCACATTTACTACGCGACATCGCACCTCATTAGCTCATTGTTATGGATCTATCCAAATAAATGCCACTAGAAAACAGCTTAAACACATATAAATGCTGCTACTTTGCTGTTATTCTGGCTGCACTTTTTTGATTGTGACTGTAAGTTAGCCTTAGTTGGCTAGCTAGCAAGCAAGTGATAAGAACGTTGTCAGACAGTATGGCAATGGAACATTTAGAACGAACGTGAGTCCATAGATACAGAACAAAAAGACTGAACGACTGGGTCGCGTCTCTGGCAACCTGAACTGATAGAACGAACGACCAGCCGTCTTGGGTAGCTACCCTAGATTTGTGTCGGGACCATATCTTGTGGAAGGATGAAATAGTATGAATAAGTTAATCAATGAAAATAATGAAAATATGTAAATCATTATTTTAATATGTTGGTATCCTGTTGTATAAAAGTGATAATGCCCTTGAAGCCGGTGTTTAGAGGTATATTGGCACAGCACCCCTGCTAATATATCCTCCAAACACTGGTTTCTCAGTCCTTATCAATTAAAACTTGTTGGGGTGAGGGGCAGTATTTTCACTTTGGATGAATTGCGTGCCCATAGTGAACTGCATCCTACTCTGTCCTAAATTGCTAATATATGCATATTATTATTACTATTGGATAGAAAATACTCTTAAGTTTCTAAAATTGTTTGAATTATGTCTGTGAGTATAACAGAACTCATAGGGCAGGCAATCTTCCAAACAAGTATTTCTGTTATCTGGCGTAGCTTTCTATAATTCCTCCGGATATTTTGGAGGAATTTCTGAACATGGCGTCAATGTAAACCGAGATTTGTGGATATAAATATGCATGTTATCGAACAAAACATAAATGTATTGTGTAACATGTCATATGAGTGTCTACTGATAAAGATTTTCAAAAGGTCATTTTATCTCTAATCCTGCTTTTGTGACTCTATCTCTGCCTGGGAAAAATGGCTGTGTTTTTCCTTTGATTTGGTGGTGGTCTAACATAAATATATGTTGTGTTTTCGCTGTAAAACATGATGGGTAGATGAACACGATGTTTATCTTTCATTTGCTGTATTGGACTTGTTAATGTGTGAAAGTTAAATATTTTTAAATAATATTTTTAAATTCCCTGCGCCACCTTTTCAGCTGAATGGGGGTCCCCTAGGGGATCGCCTTGCCATAAAATATTATTCTTCCTATTATATAATATTATTTTCTAGTCTATGATATGGTATTCCGTTCTTTTCTGTTATATTCTATACTATTCTGTTCTGATATAATATTATGTTCTAATCTGCTGTATTCTGTTCTGTTTTATTATATTACGTTATATTCTTTATCTATTGTATTCTGTTCTATTATATTATGTTCTAGTCGTTTTTATTCTACACTATTCTGTTCTATTCTATGCTGTTCTGTTCTCTTCTGTTCTATGATCTAATATTCTGTTCTATTCTAATCTGTTCTATGATATAATATTCAGTTCAATTCTGTTCTGTTCTATTATATGCTGTTATTTTCTGTTTTACTCTATACTATTCTGTTCTATTAAATTCTGTCCTATTCTGTTCCATATTCTGTTTTATTCTATTCGGTTAAATAATATTCTGTTGTATTCTATTCTGTCCTATTATATTATGTTTTATTCTGTTCCATATTCTGTTTTATAATATTATGTTCTATTATTTAATATTCTATTTTGATCTATTCGGTTCCATTCTATTAAATTTTATCCTATTCTATTCTATAGTATTGTATTCTGTTCTGCTCTATTCAATTATTTTCTATTCTGTTCTACTCTATTGTATTTTGTTATATGATATAATATTACGTTCTATTCTGTTTTATTCTGTTCTGTTTAATTTTTAATAATATGTTATATTCTGTTCTTTCCTGTTCTAATCTATTCTAGTCTGTTCTAATTTATTCATTTACATTATTTTATATTTGATTCTATTCTGTTATATTATATTCTTTCTTTCTTTCTCTCGGAGGACCTGAGCCCTAAGACCATGCCTCAGGACTACCTGGCCTGATGACTCCTTGCTGTCCCCAGTCCACCTGGTCATGCTGCTGCTCTGTTCTGCCTGCGGCTATGAACCCTGACCTGTTCACCAGACGTACTACCTGTCCCAGACCTGCTGTTTTCAACTAGAGACAGCGAGAGAGGTAGAGATACTGTCACGCCCTGACCTTAGAGATCCTTTTTATTCTCTATTCTGGTTAGGTCAGGGTGTGACTAGGGTGGGTAGTCTAGGTTTTTTTTTCATTTCTATGTTGGCCTGGTATGGTTCCCAATCAGAGGCAGCTAGCTGTCTATCGTTGTCTCTGATTGGGGATCATATTTAGGCAGCCTTTTCCCCACTGGGTTTTTGTGGGATCTTGTTTTTGTGTAGTGTCTGTGAGCACTCCATTACTTCACGTTTTGTTTGTTTCTGTATTGTTTTGGTGAGTTTCAATAATTAAACATGTGGAACTCTAAGCACGCTGTGCCTTGGTCCATTTATTCTTCCAACGATCGTGACAGATACTTTGAATGATCAGCTTTGAAAAGCCAACTGACATTTACTCCTGAGTTGCTGACCTGTTGCACCCTCTACAACCACTTTGATTATTATTTGACCCTGCAGGTCATCTATGAACATCTTGGCCATGTTCTGTTATAATCTCCACCCGGCACAGCCAGAAGAGGACTTACCACCCCTCATAGCTTGGTTCCCCTCTAGGTTTCTTCCTTGGTTCCGGCCTTTCTAGGGAGTATTTCCTAGCCACCGTGCTTCTACATCTGCATTGCTTGCTGTTTGGGGTTTTAGGCTGGGTTTCTGTACAGCACTTTGTGACATCAGCTGATGTAAGAAGGGCTTTATAATACATTTGATTGATTGATTGATTGATATTATATATGGTTTATTCTGTTATAATCTATTCTGTTGTATTCTGTTGTATTATTTTCAATTTTGTTCTATTCTGTTTTATTATATAACATTGTGTTCTATTCTGTTATTTTCTATTATATTCTGTGCTAATCTGTTTTATTCTAAACTATTCTGTTATACTGTATTCTGTTCTGCTCTATTCTATTCTGCTCTGCTCTTTTATGTTATATTATATCATATTCTGTTCTACTCTATTATGTTCTATTCTGTTCCATTCTATTCTGTTCTATTATATTATTTTACTTTCTGTTTCATTCTCTTCTATTCCATTCTGTTCTATTCTGTTCTGTCCTGTTATATTCTGTTATATTCTATAATGATATATTCTAGTCTGTTCTATTCAATTCTAATATGTTCTATTCTGTTCCATTCTATTCTGTTCTATTCTATTAATTTACTTTCTGTTTCATTCTCTTCTATTCCATTCTGTTCTATTCTGTTCTGTCCTGTTATATTCTGTTATATTCTATAATGATATATTCTATTCTGTTATGTTATACTGTATTCTGTTCTATTCTATTATTTTACTTTCTGTTTCATTCTCTTCTATTCCATTCTGTTCTATTCTGTGCTGTCCTGTTATATTCTGTTATATTCTATAATGATATATTCTATTCTGTTATGTTATACTGTATTCTGTTCTGTTCTATTCTGCTCTGCTCTTTTATGTTATATTATATTATATCCTATTCTGTTCTACTCTATTATGTTCTATTCTGTTCCATTCTATTCTGTTCTATTCTATTATTTTACTTTCTGTTTCATTCTCTTCTATTCCATTCTGTTCTATTCTGTTCTGTCCTGTTATATTCTGTTATATTATATAATGATATATTCTAGTCTGTTCTATTCTGTTCTGTCCTGTTATATTCTGTTATATTCTATAATGATATATTCTATTCTGTTATGTTATACTGTATTCTGTTCTGTTCTATTCTATTCTGCTCTGCTCTTTTATGTTATATTATATTATATCCTATTCTGTTCTACTCTATTATGTTCTATTCTGTTCCATTCTATTCTGTTCTATTCTATTATTTTACTTTCTTTTTCATTCTCTTCTATTCCATTCTGTTCTATTCTGTTCTGTCGTGTTATATTCTGTTATATTCTATAATGTTATATTCTAGTCTGTTCCATTCAATTCTAATATGTTCTATTATATTCAATTATATTCTGTTCTATTCTGTTCTATCCTGTTTTATTCTATACTATTATGTTCCATTCTGTTCTATTCTGTTCGGTTCTGTTCTAGTCTATATAAGTTATATTCCATTCTATTGTGTTCTATTCTATCCTATCCTGCTCTATTCGCTTCTATTCTATTTCTCTCAGTTGTTTCTGTTTTGGATGACTCAGTTGTGTCTGACAAACAGACAGGTGTCTGGATGTGGAGGGGGTTGACATCAGACACAAAGTGGAAACAAGGTCATTTGATCTGATTCACTTCAACAGTCTGTTTCACCATAACATCTGGAAATAACTCTGTTGAAGTTCCACATTGTTTTGCACAGACAGCTGAGAACTGCTATAACTGGATGAGGCTTTCTCTTTTGGTCTGTTTTGCTATAGTTTACAATTGTAGAATGTGGAGATACTTCTAAGGATCGGTCACTATGGTTAATAACTGATTCATTACTTTTTTTCCCAGAGGTACATTTGTTTTGATTTTTCATTTGGCTGTATTCACTATTGCTGTTCTGTCTCAGTTTCATCATGGTGTTATAGCCATAGCTGCAGTTCTATCTGTTCTTTCAGTGAAATCCTTTTCAGATTACTTCACACTACTAGTACACCAGCCACCCATGTGGGGAAAGATTGAACTGCACACCGCTAAGAGTTAAGGAACACTTTACAGAAGAGATATATATATATGCCATTTAGCAGATGCTTTTATCCAAAGCGACTTACAGTCATGTGTGCATACATTCTACGTATGGGTGGTCCCGGGAATCGAACCCACTACCCTGGCGTTACAAGCGCCATACTCTACCAACTGAGCTACAGAAGGACCACGTTATACGTTATAAAGGTTTTGCATCATTTCAGCCAGTAGTTTTGAAAGTGGTGCTCATTAGCCAAAACGGGCCCCAGAAAATGTTACACATCATCACTTTCGTATAATATATTACGTCCTGCATTTTCTTTCTATAATTCCCCCTGCAATTCATATGATGTGTTATGAATTCCAATTCATACAATATGTTACGATTTGTTTGTGCTTAAGCTCCCATTCAGTCTCTTTAAGTTGCCCCTATGTAATTACATGGTAATAGGGTTTACTGGTATCAGTTATTACAAACTTGGAACAAGCACTGTGTAATTATACATCCAATTGCTGAAGGTTATTCCACATGTACCAATGGTATTACACTTTTTCTTGTTCCACTATGTAACACATTTGAAAGTCACCTATGAATTACCATGTTAATAATGCCAATCAAATTGTGACCTTGTTTCGAGTAACTACATGACATTAATAATTACACATGTGCAATAACTTTCAGAAAGTGGATGTGAAATTACACAGTCCTTGTCCCAATTGTGTAATAACTGATACTGCTAAACCCTATTACTATTTAATTACATAGTAATAACTATGTAACTACCATGTTGTTAATGTGGTGTTACTACTGTTATTACTGTGTAGAAAGTGTTAGCAAGTTTAGTCATGCGTCAGGCTATGAAGGCTTGATTTAATTCAAAGAGGGGAGCTATATAATTAAGCAATAAGGCCCGTGGGAGTGTGGTATAAGGCCAATATACCACGGCTAAGAGCTGGTCTTCTGCACGACGCAACGCGGAGTGCCTGGATACAGCCCTTAGCCTTGGTATCTTGGCAATATACCACAAACCCCAGAGGTGCCTTATTGCTATTATAACTGGTTACCAATGTAATTAGTGCAGTAAAAATAAATGTTTTGTCATACCCATGGTATATGGTCTGATATACCATGGCTGTCAACCAATCAGCATTCAGGGCTCGAACCACCCAGTTTATAAAACATTTTTTGCCATGGGCAGGCAGAATTCCATAAGATTCAATTAACTCTTAGATGATAGGTTAGGTGCTTAATCTCTCATGCAGTGGTTTATCCGTTTATAATTATTTTCTCCACTGACAATTTTCATCCATTAATAGGAATGATTAATAGATTCATAGTTACTGTCAAAAAATATTAATCAATTTAATTCAGTTATATTTCAATCCACACTTGTTTCTGTAAGTAGTCTAGTTTCATGTATTTATTCAAACAACGTTTCAAAGTTTCAATCTCATATTTAGATTAAACAGTGTGAATTGAATGATTTGGTCCAACAATTTCGTTTTAATTCTTTTTTTCTTTTTTTTCAGGCTGTGATGAGCTTGATATACAGTGGCAAGAAAAAATATGTGAACCCTTTGGAATTACCTGGATTTCTGGTGTAAATTGGTCATCAAATTTGATCTGATCTTCATCTAAGTCACAAGAATATACAAACATAGCGTGCTTAAACTAATAACACACAAATTATTGTATTTTTCTTGTTTATATTGTATACATCATTTAAACATTCCCAGTGTGAGTTGGAGAAAGTATGTGAACCCCAAGGCTAATGACTTCTTCAAAAGCTAATTGGAGTCAGGAGTCAACTAACCTGGAGTCCAGTCAATGAGACGAGATTGGATATGTTAGTTAGAGCTGCCTTGCCCTACAAAAAACACTCACAAAAGTGTACTATTCACAAGAAGCATTGCCTGATATGAACCATGCCCAGAACAAAAGAGATCTCAGAAGACCTAAGATTAAGAATTGTTGACTTACATAAAGCTGGAAAGGGTTACACAAGTATCTCTAAAAGCCTTGATGTTCATCAGTCCACAGTAAGACAAATTGTTTATAAATGGAGAAAGTTCAGCACTGTTGCTACTCTCCCTAGTTTGCAATAGTGCGCCTGGATGTTCCACATCGCTACTGGTAAAATATTCTGTGGACAGATGAAACTACAGTTGTTGTTTGGAAGGAACACAGCATCAAAACCTCATCCCAACTGTAAAGTATGGTGTTGGGGCTGCTTTGCTGCCTCAGGGCTTGGACAGTTTGCTACCATCGACAGAAAAATGTATTCCCAAGTTTATCAAGACATTTTTCAGGAGAATGTTAGGCTATCTGTCCTCCAATTGAAGCTCAGCAGAAGTTGGGTGATGCAACAGGACAACGACCCAAAACACAGAAGTAAATCAACAATAGAATGGCAGACGAAAACAGGCCTTCTGGAGTGGCCCAGTCATAGTCCAGACCTCAAGAGAGCAGTTCACATAAGACATCCCAAGAATATTGCTGAACGGAATGGTCCAGAATTCCTTCTGACCGTTGTGCAGGTCAGATCCGCAGCTACAGAAAACGTTTGGTTGAGGTTATTGCTGCCAAAGGAGGGTCAACCAGTTATTAAATCCAAGGGTTCACATACTTTTCCCACCCTGCACTGTGAATGCTTACACGGTGTGTTCAATAAAGACATGAAAATGTGTAATTATTTGTGTGTTATTAGTTTAAGCGTTCACATAGTTTTTCTTGCCACTGTAGGCTACAGACAGCGGCTGCTCTAGAACTCTTGTCCCAGTCAGGTACACTAATGGAAGCCTTGTGGGCATTCGGCCCCAGGGTCTGACTCCTTCCCCTCACACCTCCATGTGAGGCCTGTGTTGTGGGGGGTCAGACTGCAGCTTAGGCCCAGTCGCCCTGGCTGACCCAGATGGCAGAGAGAGGGACACAGAGGTAGTATTGGGAGCAGAGACCAGCAGGGGCTGTTACACAGACACACAGTCACACACATGTTACCACAAACACATATTCAGGACCCTAACTACATCTGAGGACAATTTGGGGTAATTTTGGGGGGAACTCAGTCATTGTCTCAACTTACTGTTGCGAGTTAGAATAGTAGAATACACAAGGTGACATTTCTAAACTTGGTTGTGAATCAGCAGTTTTCCTTGTGCATCATCAGTTTTCACAGACAGTCACTCAATTAACCCATGTCTGTTACAATTTTTAGATTGTTAAATTAGTCGAGCCAGCTATCTAAACTTGTAGTAATCATGGCCGAATTACCAACTGGGAAGGCAGGGTATGTGCCCAGGGTCCCTGAGCTTCAGGGAGCCCCAATTGATTTTGTTAGTCACTCTCGCTCAAATATCATATTAACATTTAATTACGTTTTAATTAAGACATATATAAATGTTTCTATCCTAAATATTAGGAATAAACAAAGACATTGATTTCTGGTTAAACAGACGTAAAAGGGGTATTAGAAAACATCTACGAGAAAAATACTTAAAAGGTATCAGAAATACAACATAACACTATATTGTAAAGATCCCTTCCAACTAATAGCAACACTTATATTCAGCTTTGGAGAAATGATTTGCCTTGTGTAAGTTTGAAACATGACCTTGTGTCTTGTAATACCCTCACCAAAAACACACATAATGTACCTTAAAGATATTTTCTCATTTCTCTTGAGGAGGGAGGATAATGAAAGTTCACAGAAGTAACAATTAAAGGTAGACCTATCAATTAGTTATAGTGTTTTTACTGATATCAAGATTGTTAATGAATTGTTAAGTAATTAAAACTAGAAATGCTGTTATCAGTTACAAAACTGGGCTTGATGGTAACGTCCACAGACATTGTTTTTGGCACATCCAGACCGAGTTTAATTTCAATATCCATAGATGTTGATTTTTGTTCCGGTCTGCCTTGATTTGACCCAAACATAGACATCCATGATTCCAGTCTGGACCAAATCTGAACCAATCATAGACGTCTATGATTCACGAGTTTGGAGAGCATGGTACACTACAGTATAGTACAGTAAAAAAAAATAATGCCTAGAGTTCAATACAGTAAAGAAAAGTACAGTACTCTACTCTAATCTACTTTACTCTACTGTTATGTGCTGTACTGTACTGTACTGTACTCTACCATACTGTACTCTACCATACTCTACCGTACTCTACTGTACTCTACTGTACTGTACTCTACTGTATTCTACTCTACTATACTCTACTGTACTGTACTCTACTGTACTATACTTTACTCTACTGTTATGTGCTGTACTATACTGTGCTGTACTCTACTGTACTGTACTCTACCATACTCTACTCTACCGTACTCTACTCTACTCTACTGTACTGTACTCTACTGTACTATACTTTACTCTACTAGTATGTGCTGTACTATACTGTGCTGTACTCTACTGTACTGTACTCTACAGTATTCTACTCTACTCTATTCTACTGTACTCTACTCCACTGTATTCTACTCTACTGTAATCTACTCCACTGTATTCTACTGTACTCTACTCTACAGTACTCTACTGTACTCTACTTTATTCTACTCTACTCTATTCTACTGTATGCTACTGTATCATGGAATTGCCCAACACTTTATTTTGATGCTCATATTGCCATCTATCACTTTGGGGACACATTTATCACTTGAATGCTGTTGTTAGCTGACCCAAAATGGACAATTCTGACCACGTTGTCTCCCCTCTGAAAAGTCTGTCCTGCTGCTTACCTTTGATTGTGGCTACAGCTGCTCTGTTCTCTCTCCTGTGACCCTCTGCCTGTCTGTCTGCAGCTGTCCCACTTTTCACTGGGTCTCTCCCTCCCTCCATCCAGACCCACATGAGTCCCAGTGACCACTCTCTTGGACAGACATGAAAGGGCCGAGAGGTAGAGCTTCCCTGGGCATGGCTGGGCTGGGGCCCCTTACCTGGCAGACCGCCTGAGCTCCAGCTCTGCTGTTGTTGTGGAATGTTGAGGGGTTCCACTGGTAGAGTGCCCTCTCACCCACAGGGAAACAGGGGTCTAGGTTGGTGGGAGCAAAGGGGGCACAGTGGGCCAGAGGTCGGAGGTTGGGGGAAAAGAGAAAGACCATGTGTGACAGAATGCTTTAACGAACAGACAGCACCTAGACAATTCCACCTTAACATGTTTTACCTCATAGAATATGGAATGTATAGCTTGTATTACTACAAAATGGTTACAGTGGCTTGCGAAAGTATTCACCTTCCTTGGCATTTTTCCTGTTTTGTTGCCTTACAACCTGGAATTAAAATGGATTTTTAGGGGGGTTTGTATCCTTTGATATACACAACATGCCCACCACTTTGAAGATGCAAAATATGTTTTATTGTGAAACAAACAAGAAATAAGACAAAAAACAGAACTTGAGCGTGCATAACTATTCAACCCCCCAAAGCCAATACTTTGTAGAGCCACATTTTGCAGCAATTACAGCTGCAAGTCTCTTGGGGTATGTCTCTATAAGCTTGGCAAATCTAGCCACTGAGATGTTTGCCCATTCTTCAAGGCAAAACTGCTCCAGCTCCTTCAACTTGGATGGGTTCCACTTGTGTACAGCAATCTTAAAGTCATTCCACAGATTCTCAATTGGATTGAGATCTGGGCTTTGATTAGGCCATTCCAAGACATTTACATGTTTCCCCTTAAACCACTCAAGTGTTGCTTTAGCAGTATGCTTAGGGTGTTTGTCCTTCTGGAAGGTGAACCTCAGCCCAAGTCTCAAATCTCTGGAAGACTGAAACAGGTTTCCCTCAAGAATTTCCTTGTATTTAGCTCCATCCATCATTCCTTCAATTCTGAACAGTTTCCCAGTCCCTGCTGATGAAAAACATCCCCACAGCATGATGCTGCCACCACCATGCTTCACTGTGGGATGGCATTCTCTGGGTGATGAGAGGTATTGGGTTTGCACCAGACATAGCATTTTCCTTGATGGCCAAAAAGCTCAATTTTAGTCTCATCTGACCAGAGTACCTTCTTCCATATGTTTGGGGAGTCTCCCACATGCCGTTTGGCGAACACCAAACATGTTTGCTTATTTTTTTCTGGCCACTCTTTCGTAATGCCCAGCTCTATGGAGTGTTCGGCTTAACTTCTCTAGGGTATGTGGGCGTCCCACCTGGCCAACATCCAGTGAGATTGCAGATCGCCAAATTCAAATACAGAAATACTCGTTATAAAAATTCAGAAAATATACAACTATTTTACATAGGTTTAAAGATTAACTTCTTGTGAATCCAACCACAGTGTCAGATTTAAAAAATGCTTTACGGCGAAAGCATACCTTACAATTATTTGAGAACACAGCCCAGCAGACAAATCATTACAAACAGTAACCAGCCAAGTAGAAGAGTTACAAAAGTCAGAAATAGAGATAAAATGAATCACTTACCGCTGATGATCTTCACATGGCTGCACTCAGAAGACATTCAGTTATTCAATAAATGTTCCTTTTGTTTGATAAAGTCTCTCTTTATATCCGAAAACCTCTGTTTTGTTCGCGCGTTTTCTTCAGTAATCCACAGGCTCAAACGCAGTCACAACAGGCAGACAAAAAAATCCAAATTGTATCCGTAAAGTTCATAGAAACACATCAAACGATGTTTATATTCAAATCCTCAGGTTGTTTTTAGCCTAAATAATCGATAATATTTCAACCGGGCAATAACGTCGTCAATATCAAAGGTAAACAAGAAAGGCACTCTCTCGGTCGCGCGCATGAAAAAGCTCTGTGACACGGCAGGGTCCACTCATTCAGACTGCTCTTACTCCCTAATTTTTCAGAATACAAGCCTGAAACCATTTCTAAAGACTGTTGACATCTAGTGGAGGGCATAGGAACTTCAATTTGAGTCCTAAGTCAATGGATACTGTAATGGCATTGAATAGAAAACTACACACAAAAAAATCCTACTTCCTGAATGGATTTTTCTCAGGTTTTCACCTGCCAAATCAGTTATGTTATACTCACAGACATTATTTTAACAGTTTTGGAAACTTTAAAGTGTTCTCTATTCAAATGGACTATTTAGATGCATATCCTATCTTCCGGAGCTGAGTAGAAGGAAGTTTAATTTGGGGATGCTTTTCATCCAAAATTCAAAATTCTGCCCCCTACCCTAGAGAAGTTAAAGTGGTCCTATGGACAGATACTCCAATCTCCGCTGTGGAGCTTTGCAGCTCCTTCAGGGTTATCTTTGGTATCTTAATTTCCTCTCTGATTAATGCCCTCCTTGCCTGGTCCGTGAGTTTTGGTGGGCGGCCCTCTCTTGGCAGGTTTGTTGTGGTGTCATATTCTTTAAATGTTTTAATAATGGATTTAATGGTGCTCCGTGGGATGTTCAAAGTTTCTGATATTTTTTTCTAACCCAACCCTGATCTGTACTTCTCCACAACTTTGTCCCTGACCTGTTTGGAGAGCTCCTTGGTCTTCATAGTGCCGCTTGCTTGGTGGTACCCCTTGCTTAGTGGTGTTGCAGACTCTGGGGCCTTTAAGAACAGGTGTATATATACTGAGATCATGTGACAGATCATGTGACACTTAGATTGCACACAGGTGGACTTTTTAAACTATGTGACTAATTATGTGACGTCTGAAGGTAATTGGTTGCACCAGATCGTATTAGGGGCTTCATAACAAAGGGGAGGAATACATATGCACTCACCACTTTTCAGTTTTACATGTCTTTTCACTTCACCAATTTGGACTATTTTGTGTATGTCCATTACATGAAATCCAAATAAAAATATACTTAAATTACAGGTTGTAATGTATAGAAATAGGAAAAACACCAAAGGGGATGAATACTTTTGCAAGGCACCGTAACTAGTTATTTTCTGAAACATTGAGTACTTCTCTCAGAATACCAGCTCTTACATTTACATTTAAGTCATTTAGCAGACACTCTTATCCAGAGCGACTTACAAGGTGCTTTAGATGTGTTTTTATTCCAAGCTAGGATGCAAATACCTCCTACTTATCAAGGTACTGTTGGGTTACAGAGGCCACATGTATGTACTGTAAGAGTGGGCAGCAACATTTACAATTGTTCAATTTACCCCAAAAAATACAAACGCAACATGTAAGGTTTTGGCCCCATGGTTCATGAGCTGAAACAAAAAATACCAGAAATGTTCCATATACACAAAAAGCTTATTTCTCTCAAATGTTGTGCACATATTTGTTTACATACCTGTTAGTTAGCATTTCTCCTTTGCCAAGATAATCCATCCACCTGACAGGTGCGGCATTTCCAGTAGTTGATTAAACAGCATGATCATTACACAGGTGCACCGTGTGCTGGGGTAAACAAAAGGCCACTCTAATAGGTGCAGTTTAGTCACACAAAACAATGCCCCAGATTTCTCAAGTTTTGAGGGAGCGTGCAACTGGCATGCTGACTGCAGGAATGTCCACCAGAGCTGTTGCCAGAGAATTGAATATTAATATCTCTACCATAAGACACCTCCAACATCATTTTAGAGAATTTGGCAGTATGTCCAATCGGTCACACAACCACATGTGTAACCACGTGTAACCACGCCAGCCCAAGACCTCCATGTCCGGCTTCTTCACCTGCAGGAGGGTCTGAGATTAGCCACCCAGACAACTGATGAAACTGTGGGTTTGCACATCCAAAGAATTTCTGCACAAACTCTCAGAAACCGTCTCAGGGAAGCTCATCGTCGTGCTCGTCGTCCTCACCAGGGTCTGACTACAGTTTGACATCGTAACCGACTTCAGTGGGCAAATGCTCACCTTCGATTGCCAATGGGACGCTGGAGAAGTGTGCTCTTCATGGATGAATCATGGTTTCAACTGTACCGGGCAGATGGCAGACATTGTGTATGGCGTCGTGTGGGCGAGCGGTTTGCTGATGTCAACGTTGTGGACAGAATGCCCCATGGAGGCAGTAGGGTTATGGTATGGGCAGGCATAAACTACGGACAACGAACACAATTGCATTTTATCGAAGGCAATTTGAATGCACAGAGATACTATGACAAGATCCAGTTCTTCCATGACCTGCATACTCACCAGACATGTCACCCATTCAGCATGTTTGGGATGCTCTGTGTACGACAGTGTGTTCCAGTTCCCGCCAATATCCAGCGACTCCACAAAGCCATTGAAGAGGAATGGGATAACATTCCACAGACCACAATCAACAGCCTGATCAACTCTATGTGAAGGAGATGTGTCGCCAGATACTGACTGGTTTTCTGATCCACGCACCTACTTTTTTTAGGCATCTGTAACCAACAGATGCATATCTGTATTCCCAGTCATGTGAAATCCATAGATTTGGCCTAATGAATTTCTTTCAATTGACTGATTTCCTTAAATGAACTGTAAGACTGTAAAATCTTTGAAAAAATTGCATGTTGCGTTGAACTGAGTGTGTATGAACTGTGTATGAACTATATAATATATATGGGTAAAGCAGGGATTTGGTTCTGTCCATTTCTGCCAATTCAAGTACACAAGAACTACTAAACGGAGAGGACATCATGTGTGCTTACTGACTGTATCAAATCTAGTTTCCTCAATATTACAAAAGCTGTGCCACAGGGGTCGATTTTGGGTCTTGTTCTCTTCACTATTTACAGTTGGAGTCGGAAGTTTACATACACTTAGGTTGGAGTCATTAATACTAGTTTTTCAACCACTCCACAAATTTCTTGTTAATTAACAAACTATAGTTTTGGCAAGTTGGTTAGGACATCTACTGCGTGCATGACATGACACAAGTCATTTTTCCAACAATTGTTTACAGACAGATTATTTCACTTATAATTCACTGTATCATAATTCACTGTATCACAATTCCAGTGGGTCAGGAGTTTACATACAATATGTTGACTGTTCCTTTAAACAACTTGGAAAATTCCAGAAAATTATGCCATGGCTTTAGAAGCTTCTGATAGGCTAACTGACATCATTGGAGTCAATTGGAGGTGTATCTGTGGATGTATTTCAAGGCCTACCTTCAAACCCAGTGACTCTTTGCTTGACATAATGGAAAAATCAAAAGAAATCAGCCAAGACCTCAGAAAAAAATTGTAGACCTCCACAAGTCTGGTTCATCCTTGGGAGCAATTTTCAAATGCCTGAAGGTGCCACGTTCACCTGTACAAACAATAGTACGCAAGTATAAACACCATGGGAACACGCAGCCGTCATACCGCTCAGGCAGAAGATGCGTTCGGTCTGCTAGAGATGATCGTACTTTGGTGCGAAAAGTTCAAATCAATCCCAGAACAACGGCAAAGGATCTTGTGAAGATGCTGGAGGATACAGGTACAAAAGTATTTATATCCACAGTAAGACGAGTCCTATATCGGCATAACCTGAAAGGCCGCTCGGCAAGGAAGAAGCCCCTGCTCCAAAACCGCCATAAAAAAGCCAGACTACGGTTTGCAACTGCACATGGGGACAAAGATCGTACTTTTTGGAGAAATATCCTCTGGTCTGTGGGGGTGCTTTACTGCAGAAGGGACTGGTGCACTTCACAAAATAGATGGCATCATGAGGGAGGAAATGCATGCAGATATATTGAAGCAACATCTCAAAACATCAGTCAGGAAGTTAAAGCTTGGTCGCAAATGGACAATGACCCCAAGCATATTTCCAAAGTTGTGGCACATTGTTCACATTCTTAAAATAAATTGGTGATCCTAACCAACCTAAGACAGGGATTTTTACTAGGATTAAATGTCAGGAATTGTGAAAAACTGAGTTGAAATGTATTTGGCTAAGGTCTATGTGAACTTCCGACATCAACTATAAATAATATTGGTCTATCTGTTAAAACCTGCAACATTCATCTCTAAGTGGGTGATACGGCTATTTACCCCTGTTCCCCCTTCAGTACAGGAGCCCATTCATGACCAGCATGGTTTTGACTCAATTCAAAAATCACTTGCTGATCTCAGTGCTAAATGCTAATAAAGCCACGTTTATGTTGTTCTCTAGGTCTTATAATATTGACTCTGACAACCTACATATTTGCACATTGAAGGGAGACCAAATTGAGCACGTTCTCCATTATAAGTACTTATTTGGATTGACAATAAGCTGTCTTTTAAAACACACATTGACAAAGTGACAAAAAAGTTGAGAATCCTGCCTCACTTCTGGAAAGTAGAAGAAAGATTGTTCAAGCAACGCTTCTCCCAGTACTTGATTATGGTGGTATAGTCTACATCCATGCGGCTGCCTCTGCTTTAAAACCTTTCAATTCATCCTTCGGCACTGTGTTTTATCACTGGGGACAATATTCATACACATGCCCCCCCAGCTCATGGAATAGCCTTCAGGCCACCTTGACTTGAAACGTTATTGTCTTCATTAGAACATTTAGAGTTTAAGGGAGGTGATATATGAGAGTTGTATCTGTTTTGATACATCTTGTTGTATTTACTGTTTTGACATGATTTATTGTATGTTCATGTTCACAGGGCTCCCTTACAAATGAGACCCTGGTTCTCAATGGTGATCCACCCAATATGAATACATTTTTTATAAAAATACATTTTAAAGTATTGTACATTGTTTCCGCATGCAGTAGTAGTGGTGGTTAGATGTCTATCGTTGTGCGTGTGCAGCAGTGCTTTATGACAACTGTTGTAGCTGCCCAGAGTTTATTGGCACAGGAAAGACCAAGCAGACCTCCTTGGACATTAAATCCCCCTTGAACTCCAGACCTGTGTAATCGGACTGTGAGATCACTGACGTTTAAAGGCATTAATTAGGACTAATGATTGTCAAAGAGACTTAATCAGAAATCTCAGGTCCAGCTAGAGGACAAGAGAGAAGAAAAGAGATGGAGGAAGGTAACTCCAGGTTTGTGTGTGTGTGTGTGTGTGTGTGTGTGTGTGTGTGTGTGTGTGTGTGTGTGTGTGTGTGTGTGTGTGTGTGTGTGTGTGTGTGTGTGTGTGTGTGTGTGTGTGTGTGTGTGTGTGTGTGTGTGAGCCCAATCTGGCCTTCACAGGTTGAGTCTGATTTGAGCTGCATCCCCCTGCTCTCCCCAAGGCCAGCACAATCTGGACTTCACAGGTTGGGTCTGACTGGAGCTGCAGCCCCCTGCTCTCCCCAAGGCCAGCCCAATTTGGCCTTCACGGGTTGGGTCTGACTGGAGCTGCAGCACCCTGCTCTCTCCAAGACCAGCCCAATCTGGACATCACAGGTTGGGTCTGACTGGAGCTGCAGCCCCCTGCTCTCCCCAAGGCCAGCCCAATCTGGCCTTCACGGGTTGGGTCTGACTGGAGCTGCAGCACCCTGCTCTCTCCAAGACCAGCCCAATCTGGACATCACAGGTTGGGTCTGACTGGAGCTGCAGCCCCCTGCTCTCCCCAAGGCCAGCCCAATCTGGCCTTCACGGGTTGGGTCTGACTGGAGCTGCAGCACCCTGCTCTCTCCAAGACCAGCCCAATCTGGACATCACAGGTTGGGTCTGACTGGAGCTGCAGCCCCCTGCTCTCCCCAAGGCCAGCCCAATCTGGCCTTCACGGGTTGGGTCTGACTGGAGCTGCAGCCCCCTGCTCTCCCCAAGGGCAGCCCAATCTGGCCTTCACGGGTTGGGTCTGACTGGGACTGCAGCCCCCTCTCATCCGTTCTACCCTCAGTTTAATTCCACAATGGAAAGGTTCAAACAGCCTCTCTTCTGGCTGATCATGAATATGAGATGAGAGCAAAATATTAGTTATATCATTTAGGTTTGAGATTAAAGGCATATATAGCATATTTCTGTGTCTGTTAATACTACCTTTATATGTTTACCCAGATAACTGGGTCCTATTTGGTTGTTATGGCATGTGAGCTGAGCTGAAGGACAGCTCCTGTCGGTAAGCTAGGTATTACCAAATACTCCCTATTTCTCACATAGCACTCTGACACATCAAATCAAACACTACTATGACGACTGTATATTCTGCAGATTGGCACAATATGATTATGGGGAGCCACCCATCAGTGAAAGATAGATGTGGAGAGCTGTGTATCCCTAAACTACAACCAATCTTAATATACTGTATCATCAATGTTATCTAATGTCCATCTAATATAATAATAATATAATATATGCCATTTAGCAGACGCTTTTATCCAAAGCGACTTACAGTCATGTGTGCATACATTCTACGTATGGGTGGTCCCGGGGATCGAACCCACTACCCTGGCGTTACAAGCGCCATGCTCTACCAACTGAGCTACAGAAGGACCACCTACGGAGTCAGTGCCAGACACAGTGACTTCTGGACAAGTCAGTGGTTGGATCTCTCTGCCTCTGGCCAATGCAGCTACTACCTAAAGCAGTCATTTAGAGTGTCATCCTAACAGTGGTGCCCCAAACACCCTGAGGCAGCAGGCTGCTGTGTTCTCTCCCATGACTCCTATTTCCACCACTTCCAGCTGCATGCTGTTATTTGATGGCACCCAGCGGCACCTCATCTCACATTGGTCCTCTAGTCAATGGTGCAGTGTCTGGGAGCCAAGCCATGTGTCAAGTTCCTACTTGGGTGATGGCAGGACCCAAGCCAAGTGTCAAGTTGCTACTTGGGTGATGGCAGGCACAGGAAGAGAATGAAGACACATCAACTTTATTGCATCGCTCTGTTACTTTAATGTGAATCCTTTATTGCACCGCTCTGTTACTTTAATGTGAATCCTTTATTGCATCGCTCTGTTACTTTAATGTGAATCCTTTATTGCATCGCTCTGTTACTTTAATGTGAATCCTTTATTGCACCGCTCTGTTACTTTAATGTGAATCCTTTATTGCATCGCTCTGTTACTTTAATGTGAATCCTTTATTGCACCTCTCTGTTACTTTAAAGTGAATCCTTTATTGCATCGCTCTGTTACTTTAATGTGAATCCTTTATTGCATCGCTCTGTTACTTTAATGTGAATCCTTTATTGCACCACTCTGTTACTTTAATGTGAATCCTTTATTGCATCGCTCTGTTACTTTAAGGTGAATCCTTTATTGCATCGCTCTGTTACTTTAAGGTGAATCCTTTATTGCATCGCTCTGTTACTTTAAGGTGAATCCTTCAGTTATCATTCTCACCGAGGGAGCTTGATGCAGAGCTAAACACTCCCTAATGCTATGATAATGAGAAGAGTAAAAAATCAGACCAGTATTGTGTGTGAGGTTTTTGCACCGCATCTCTGAAAGTTGGTATGTCCACATCATTGCTTTTTGTAATGGCACAACTGGCTCTGACCATACCATCTTTCATGACCATTTTTTACAGGGCACGTGTCCGTCACCCCTGGTTTGGTATCTAGTATTTTATTAGGATCCCCATTAGCTGTTAAAAAAGCAGCAGCTACTCTTCGTGGGGTCCAACACAAAACATGACATAATGCAGAACATCAATAGACAAGAACAGCTCAAGGACAGAACTACATACAATTTTAAAAAGTCACAAGTAGCCTGCATATCAGTGCATACACACAAACTATCTAGGTCAAATAGGGGAGAGGTGTTGTGCTGTGAAGTGTTGCTTCATCTGGTTTTTGAAACCAAGTTTGCTGTTTATTAGAGCAATATGAGATCGAGGAAGTTCCATGCAATAATGGCTCTATATAATACTGTACGCTTTCTTGAATTTGTTCTGGATTTGGGGACTGTGGAAAGACACCTGGTGGCATGTCTGGTGGGGTAAGTGTGTGTGTCAGAGCTGTGTGTAAGTTGACTATGCAAATAATTTGGTATTTCTTATAAAAATAAGAAGTGATGCAGTCAGTCTCTCCTCAACTCTTAGCCAAGAGAGTCTGGCATACATAGTATTAATATCAGCACTCTGATTACAATGAAAAGCAAAACGTGCCACTCTGTTCTGGGCCAGCTGCAATTTAACTAGGTCTTTCCTTGCAGCCCTGGACCACACGACTGGATAATAATCAAGATTAGACTAAACTAGAGCCTGCAGAACATGATTTTTGGAGTGTGGTGTCAAATAAACAGAGTACCTCTTTATTATGGACAGACCTCTCTCCATCTTTACAACCATTGAATCTATATGTTTTGACCGTGACAGTTTACAATCTAAGGTAACGCCAAGTAATTTGGTCTCCTCAACTTGTTCAACAGCCACACCATTCATTACCAGATTCAGCTGAGGTCTAGCACTTAAGGAATGATTTGTACCAAATACAATGCTCTTAAGAGACGTTCAGTTTATTACTGGCCACCCATTCCAAAACAGACTTGCTAAATGTCATCAACGTAAGGGCACTTCGTCATTGGAGTCATCAACTCCAATGACATTGTGAAATATTTTGTTGATTTCACATTGAATTTAAGTTAGGTAACAACTAAATGCAAATCAAAACTAGACGTTGAAATGATGTCTGTGCCCAGTGAGGCATCTGTCTCATAAGTCAACAAGGCTGGATGAGACTTCCTCTACACTAACACACACAGCTGGAACGCCCCCAGTCCTTCACATTCTTCTATATTATCCTCTGTTGCATTTTAGGAACATTGTTGACTTTGTGGTTCCTGTGGGGCCATCATGACTTGTCACTGGGGAATAGTGTCTGTGGTACACTCATCTCGACATCCAGACTGTGTTTGGTTTTCAACAGCTAGATAACATCTGTTCCTCCTACCACCATCACTCCCCTCTGGGGTGGTTCTGTCGCTGTCTTGATGTCTTCATTGTTTGTCTTTGGTCCCCCTCAAGGCATTTTTACAGTGGCCCACGGTGTCCTCGGGGGAGCTAGGGCAATCTTCCTAAAATCTTAATGCAAACTTGGAAACAAGTGTCTGTTTTCGTAAGAATGAGGTGCGAGGGAGTACAGCTGCCAGACAACAATGTATCTGTGTTATAACCTCTCTTGAGTCAAATAAAACATTTTCAAATGTTGATTTACCAAAGAACAATATTGAAAATAGTGACACTACCTCTTACACTGTGATTGTACTATAGAGAGACAGAGAAAAGAGGTATCCATTGGTTGATATAGATGGATGATATGACCATGCTGCAAAGCCACTGAATACTGTTGTAGCAACGTGATCGCAATGTCTCTTGGCAATTTTCCCACAAATATGCTTGTGACATGGAACAGTAGATTACATGTTTTGACACATTATTAATGTTTTGAAAAAATACTTTATTCTCATTTTACTGTCATCGTTTTATAACTTAAACAAATGAAGCAAATGACCTGCTGTCACGCCTTAACCTTATATATCTCTGTTTTTTCTTTATATTTTGGTTAGGTCAGGGTGTGACTAGAGTTGATATTCTAGTTTTCTTCATCTAGGGTTAGTTTTGTTCATCTAGGGTTAGTTTTGTTCTTCTAGGGTTTTTGTATTTCTATGTCGGCCTGATATGGTTCCCAATCAGAGACAGCTGTTTATCGTTGTCTCTGATTGGGGATCATATTTAGGTTGCCCTTTTTCCTACTTTCTGGTGTGGGATCTTGTCTACAGTTAGGTGCTTGTGTGCACACTAGTAGCGTCACGGTTCAGTTGGTTGGTGTTTTGGTGAGTTTCAGTTCATTAAAAATATGTGGAACTCTATTCACGCTGCGCCTTGGTCTCATCATTATGACGATCATCATTATCATTAGATCACTGACCCACTCCATGGCACATTTTGGAATCATCCACCCATGACCACCTTGCCAAATGTTGGAGAGTAAAAAACATCCCAGAGTTTGTTGACGTCGGTGTCATTTGACAGTGGATAATGGTTGCCATGCAGTAGATGGTAGTCCCATGCAGGATGTCCAGACCGGGAGGTTCTCACCATCTGTGAGGAGGCTCTAAGCCATGTGCCGCCCTGCAGATGAAGCCCATGCTGATAAACCCTGGCAGATGCCGCTTTGGTGGGCATCACAGCAAAACCTACCCCAATCCAACCAATACCTAAATGATGCAGATGATGAAGCTAATTTTCTGACTCTGTTTTTGCCATAACCTGTTTTTCCATAAATTGGCCATGTCTAATGAGGATTACTGTAAGACCAGGCAAGATGTTAATTATATAAGCCTCAATTGCTTAGAATCCCTTTATCCTTACAAACCCACTCCAACACATCTGAAGTTGAAATCTAAGGCTCCTCACAGTGAGCCAGGCCTCATAAAAGCCCCATCTGCCTCCCACCTCTTCCTAATAGCCTTCAACCACCAACATCAACTGAAGTCTCCCCGTTGATAGATGGTTTGTTGTGGAGAAAGCTAAAATCATTTGCAATTTACCAGTCCCAAATAATGAGCAGAGAAATACATGAATTTAGCCTGGGGCTTACAGCTCAAACATCTGGCACAGTTGGCAGGCTAGCCATGGCCAGCATTGTTGGAAGGCTTTCTATTGAAGGTCCAGATGCAGAGAGAATTGGTACAAATTATACAGATGGAAGTGCTGGAACTGATGATCCAGTGGGCAGAGCAGGCACTGTTGGCAAAGGTAGCTTGTCACCAACAGCTGGCGCAGGTTAGGCATTCCTGGGAATTCATTCCACAAGGCAAATGTTCACACTGGCTGAGGTTGTGGCTATGGCACACATTTGCTCACACACTTGATCACACACTTGATCACACACTTTCTCACACACTTGCTCACACACACACACACACACACACACACACACACACACACACACACACACACACACACACACACACACACACACACACACACACACACACACACACACACACACACACATCCCCGAGCTGACAATGTACAAATCTGTCGTTCTTCCCCTGAACAGGCAGTTAACCCACTGTTCCTAGGCCGTCATTGAAAATAAGAATTTGTTCTTAACTGACTTGCCTAGTTAAATAAAGAAAAAATAAAATAGGTAGGCCTATAATCAGTTAGAGTGCAGGAGGAGACCTCACAAGCACATCACTGCTGCCCTATACATAGACTTGAAATCACTGGCCACGTTAATAATTGAAACACTAGTCACTTTAATAATATTTGTTTTACTCATCTCATATGTACACTACCGGTCAAAAGTTTTAGAACACCTACCCATTCAAGGGTTTTTCTTTATTTTTACTATTTTTTACGTTGCAGAATAATAGTGAAGACATCAAAACTATGAAATAACAAATATGGAATCATGTAGTAACCAAAAAAGTGTTAAACAGATTCTTCAAATAGCCCCCCTTTGCCTTGATGACAGCTGTACACACCCTTGGTATTCTCTCAACCAGCTTCATGAGGAATTAACAGGTGTGCCTTCTTAAAAATGAATTTGTGGAATTGCTTCCCTTCTTAATGCGTTTGAGTCAATCAAATGTGGTGTGACAAGATAGGGATGGTATACAGAAGATAGCCCAATTTAATAAAAGACCAAGTCCATATTATGGCAAGAACAGCTCAAATAAGCAAAGAGAAACAACACTCCATCAATACATTAAGACATGAAGGTCAGTCCATGCGGAAATTTTCAAGAACTTTAAAAGTTTCTTCAAGTGCCGTTGCAAAAACCATCAAGAGTTATGATGAAACTGGCTCTCGTGAGGACCGCCACAAGAAAGGAAGACCCAGAGTTACCACTGCTGCAGAGGACACGTTCATTAGAGTTACCAGCCTCACAAATTACAGCCCAAATAAATGCTTCACAGATTTCAAGTAATAGACAGATCTCAACATCAACTGCTCAGAGGAGACTGCATGAATCAGGCCTTCATGGTCGAGTTGCTGCAAAGAAACCACTACAAAACACCAGCAATGGACATAAGACCGGTGGAAATCTGTCCTTGGGTCTGGAGTCCAAATTGGAGATTTTTGGTTCCATCTGCTACGGTTGAAAGGATGATCTCCACATGTGTATTTCCTACCGTAAAGCATTGAGGAGGTGTTATGATGTGGGGGTGCTTTGAGGGTGACCCTGTCTGTGATTTATTTAGAATTCAATGCACACTTAACAAGCATGGCTACCACAGCATTCTGCAGCGATACACCATCCCATCTGGTTTGGGCATTATGGGACTATAATTTGTTTTTCAACTGGACAATGACCCAAAACACACCTCCAGGCTGTGTATGAGCTATTTTACCAAGAAGGAGAGTGATGGAGTGCTGCATCAGATGACCTGAACTCCACAATCCCCCAGCCTCAATTAAATTGAGATGGTTTGGGATGAGTCGGACCGCAGAGTGAAGGAAAAGCAGCCAACAAGTCCTCAGCATATGTGGGAACTCCTTCAAGACTGTTGGCAAAGCATTCCAGGTGAAGCTGGTTCAGAGAAAGCAAAGAGTGTGCAAAACTGTCATCAAGGCGGCTTGTGGTGGCTACTTTGAAGAATCTCAAATAAAAAATATATTTTGTTTTTGTTTAACACTTTTTTGGTTACTACATGATTACATATGTGTTATTTCATAGTTTTGATGTCTTCACTATTATTCAACAACATAGAAAATAGTCAACATAAATAAAAACCCTTGAATGAGAGGGTGTTCTAAAGCTTTTGACCAGTAGTGTATATACTGTATTCTGTCCAATTCTACTGTGTGTTAGTCTATGCCGCTCTGACATTTGCTCATCCAAATATTTATATATTCTTAATTCCATTCCTTTACTGTAGATTGTGTGTTGTTAGACATTACTTGTTAAATATTGCCGCACTGTTGGAGCTAGAAACACAAGCATTTCACTACACCTGCAATAACCTCTGCTAAACACATGTATGTGACATATACCCTGACCCTCAACACTGGGGCACCACTAGGGTGCGTGCTCAGCTCCCCCCTGTACTCCCTGTTCACCCACGACTGCGTGGCCATGCACGCCTCCAACTCAACCATCAAGTTTGCAGACGACACAGTAATAGGCTTGATTACCAACAACGCCGAGACAGCCTACAGGGAGGAGGTGAGGGCACTCGAAGTGTGGTGTCAGAAAAACAACCTCTCACTAAACTTCAACAAAACAAAGGAGATGATCGTGGACTTCAGGAAACAGCAGAGGAAGCAACCCCCCCCACCCCCATCCACATCCACATCGAAGGGATAGCAGAGGAGAAGGTGGAAAGTTTTAAGTTCCTCGACGTACACATCACAGACAAACTGAAAAAGGTGCAACAGCGCCTCTTCAACCTCAGGCGGCTGAGGAAATGTGGCTTGTCATCCAATACCCTGATAAACTTTTACAGATGCACAATCGAGAGCATCCTTTCAGGCTGTATCACAGCCTGGTATGGCAACTGCACCGCCCTCAACCGCAAGGCTCTCCAGAGGGTGGTGCCGTCTGCACAACGCATCACCGGGGCAAACTACCGGCCCTCCATGACACCTACAGCACCCGATGTCATAGGAAGGCCAAAAAGATCATCAAGGACAACAACCACCCGATTCACTGCCTGTTCACACCACTACCATCCAGAAGGCGAGGTCAGTACAGGTGCATCAAAGCTGGGACTGTGAGACTGAAAAACAGCATCTATCTCAAGTTCATCAGACTGCTAAACAGAAATCATTAACTCAGAGAAGCTGCTGCCTACATTGAGACCCAATCACTGGCCACTCTAATAAATGGATCACTAGTCACTTTAAACAATGCCACTTTAAATAATGCCACTATAATAATGTTTTCATATCTTACATTACTCATATCACATGTATATACTGTATTTTATATCATCTACTGCACCTTGCTTATGCTGCTCGGTCATATACTTATATGTACATATTCTCATTCACCCCTTTAGATTTGTGTGTATTAGGTAGTTGTTGGGGAATTGTTAGATTACTTATTAGATATTGCTGCACTGTCGGAACTACAAGCACAAGCATTTCTCTACACTCGCATTAACATCTGCTAACCATGTGTATGTGACCAATAATAATGATGAGTGAGTGAGTGAGTGAGTGAGTGAGTGAGTGAGTGAGTGAGTGAGTGAGTGAGTGAGTGAGTGAGCGAGCGAGCGAGCGATTGACCAACTGACTGAACTAAAAGAAGATGGCCCAGAGGTCTGTGGTGGCTAGGCAGCTCAGACAGACAGAGCTGTGCAGTACTGGTCCCTGCCCACTGATGGACATCAGGAAGCCTAATTGGTTAATGGCTCCTATAAGCCAAGAGGTAGTCAGCCAGCATCCTCCTGCAATGTGAGAGCTGCCGCCTGCTTTGTCAATGGACATTTTCAGGCCATGTGGCAATGAGGATAGAGGACACCGATCTCGAACATCTGTTGGTCAACTTCCTCAGAGTAATGCAGTGTCTGAAGTTATAGGTCAAATATTCTCTCCTCCAATACCGCTTTAAAGATATAGAGAGCTGCAAATTCACAGGGTACTTTTGTGATATTAAGTAAGGACTGTGAAATGTTGAACCTTTAAACAAACCTTTCCTGCTGCCTTACTTCTATCATGACGAGAATTTGCAAACACCTGGTTGTTTTGCACTGTCATATAAACGGAGCACTGATGCCACTTTAATGTTTCTAAAGGGCCCACAGGGCCTACATTTGGCATGGGACACTGAACCCTGTCCAAATGTCGGAATTAGACAACAGCTGTGTGAGGAAATTAGCTCGGAGGCTAACATTTGTAATACCTTCATACTTAGGAGGAAGTGAAACCAAAAACACACATCACAAATACATGATTAGAAGGGGTTTATCAACAAGACCGATGTAATGTTACAGTAAATCAAACTGCAAAGCCGCCTTCCATTACAGAGTTAAACATTGCTGTAAAGCTCACCAGCACCAGACTGTCGTCATGAGAAATGCTTAATTGACAAACATAAATCCAAAACCAATTTTTATGATATATAAGATGATCCACGCCATCTGTTGATAAACAAGTTAAGCACACAGTTGTCTCCTGATGCCTGCACACCAGAGAGCCCCCCCCCAGGCCCCCACCTCCCTAAACAGATGCTGCACCTCGAGAGGCTCTCTCTGGGCTCTGGGAGACAGCAGCTGTTCCCCTGGCCCAATAAGATGGGTGCATTTGAAATTGATAGATCATTATTTATTTACACTGCAATATTGTCTTTGGTGGAGCTAATCAATTCTCCAAGCCATTCTTCCTACGCTCTCCTAGCTCAGCATTATTGGTTACCTCAACATTCCTTTCAGGTTATTTTAGGGTTAGGATTAGCAGTTCCCTGTCTATTTCTATACACTTCCCATCGTAATTAAACCATCCTTGTATTTTTACAATAAGCAGTCCCTCAACATCCATCCATTGTACAAAACTTCATAGGCATTGTATTAACCCTCGTGTCATAGGTGACACGAGTCAACTTTTCTCTCTACTTGGGGGGTTTTCATGACCTGGTTTCATTCCAGACACGCTACCCCTCAACTGTGAAGGAAGGGCTCTGTGTTGGTGCAAAAAAGGAAGGGCTCCATGTTGGTGCAATAAGGAAGGGCTCCATGTTGGTGCAATAAGGAATGGCTCCATATTGGTGCAATAAGGAAGGGCTCCATATTGGGGCAATAAGGAAGGGCTCCATATTGGTGCAATAAGGAAGGGCTCTGTGTTGGTGCAATAAGGAAGGGCTCCATGTTGGTGCAATAAGGAAGGGCTCCATATTGGTGCAATAAGGAAGGGCTCCATGTTGGTGCAATAAGGAAGGGCTCCATATTGGTGCAATAAGGAAAGGCTCCATATTGGTGCAATAAGGAAGGGCTACATGTTGGTGCAATAAGGAAGGGCTCCATATTTGTGCAATAAGGAAAGGCTACATGTTGGTGCAATAAGGAAAGGCTCCATGTTGGTGCAATAAGGAAGGGCTCCATATTGGTGCAATAAGGAAAGGCTCCATGTTGGTGCAATAAGGAAAGGCTCCATGTTGGTGCAATAAGGAAAGGCTCCATGTTGGTGCAATAAGGAAAGGCTCCATGTTGGTGCAATAAGGAAAGGCTCCATGTTGGTGCAATAAGGAAAGACTCCATGTTGGTGCAATAAGGAAGGGCTACATATTGGGGCAATAAGGAAAGGCTCCATGTTGGTGCAATAAGGAAAGGCTCCATGTTGGTGCAATAAGGAAAGGCTCCATGTTGGTGCAATAAGGAAAGGCTCCATGTTGGTGCAATAAGGAAGGGCTACATATTGGTGCAATAAGGAAAGGCTCCATGTTGGTGCAATAAGGAAAGGCTCCGTGTTGGTGCAATAAGGAAAGGCTCCATATTGGTGCAATAAGGAAGGGCTCCATATTGGTGCAATAAGGAAGGGCTCCATGTTGGGGCAATAAGGAAGGGCTCCATATTGGTGCAATAAGGAAGGGCTCCATGTTGGTGCAATAAGGAAGGGCTCCATATTGGTGCAATAAGGAAGGGCTCCATGTTGGGGCAATAAGGAAGGGCTCCATGTTGGTGCAATAAGGAAGGGCTCCATATTGGGGCAATAAGGAAGGGCTCCATATTGGTGCAATAAGGAAGGGCTCTGTGTTGGTGCAATAAGGAAGGGCTCCATGTTGGTGCAATAAGGAAGGGCTCCATATTGGTGCAATAAGGAAGGGCTCCATGTTGGTGCAATAAGGAAGGGCTCCATATTGGTGCAATAAGGAAAGGCTCCATATTGGTGCAATAAGGAAGGGCTACATGTTGGTGCAATAAGGAAGGGCTCCATATTTGTGCAATAAGGAAAGGCTACATGTTGGTGCAATAAGGAAAGGCTCCATGTTGGTGCAATAAGGAAGGGCTCCATATTGGTGCAATAAGGAAAGGCTCCATGTTGGTGCAATAAGGAAAGGCTCCATGTTGGTGCAATAAGGAAAGGCTCCATGTTGGTGCAATAAGGAAAGGCTCCATGTTGGTGCAATAAGGAAAGGCTCCATGTTGGTGCAATAAGGAAAGACTCCATGTTGGTGCAATAAGGAAGGGCTACATATTGGTGCAATAAGGAAAGGCTCCATGTTGGTGCAATAAGGAAAGGCTCCATGTTGGTGCAATAAGGAAAGGCTCCATGTTGGTGCAATAAGGAAAGGCTCCATGTTGGTGCAATAAGGAAGGGCTACATATTGGTGCAATAAGGAAAGGCTCCATGTTGGTGCAATAAGGAAAGGCTCCATGTTGGTGCAATAAGGAAAGGCTCCATATTGGTGCAATAAGGAAGGGCTCCATATTGGTGCAATAAGGAAGGGCTCCATGTTGGGGCAATAAGGAAGGGCTCCATATTGGTGCAATAAGGAAGGGCTCCATGTTGGTGCAATAAGGAAGGGCTCCATATTGGTGCAATAAGGAAGGGCTCCATGTTGGGGCAATAAGGAAGGGCTCCATATTGGTGCAATAAGGAAGGGCTCCATGTTGGTGCAATAAGGAAGGGCTCCATATTGGTGCAATAAGGAAGGGCTCCATGTTGGGGCAATATTTGGAAATATTTAGGACTAACATCATTCCAAAACTAACTGCTGCTCTTTGTTAAGCGTTACAGTCATTTCAGTCGCTGTAGTAGCTGATGTGCACAGCGTTGAGTCATCCGCATACATAGACACATTGGCCTTACGCAAAGCCAGTGGCATGTCGTTGGTCCTGTGTGTGACCCCCACAGGACCAAACTGAAGAAGCACATGCCCCTGTGTCCCCCACAGGACCAATCTGAAGAGGCACATGCCCCTGTGTCACCCACAGGACCAATCTGAAGAGGCACATGCCCCTGTGTCCCCCACAGGACCAATCTGAAGAGGCACATGCCCCCTGTGTCCCCCACAGGACCAATCTGAAGAGGCACATGCCCCTGTGTCCCCCACAGGACCAATCTGAAGAGGCACATGCCCCCTGTGTCCCCCACAGGACCAATCTGAAGAGGCACATGCCCCCTGTGTCCCCCACAGGACCAATCTGAAGAGGCACATACCCCCTGTGTCCCCCACAGGACCAATCTGAAGAGGCACATGCCCCCTGTGTCCCCCACAGGACCAATCTGAAGAGGCACATGCCCCTGTGTCCCCCACAGGACCAAACTGAAGAGGCACATGCCCCCTGTGCCCCCCACAGGACCAAACTGAAGAGGCACATGCCCCTGTGCCCCTCACAGGACCAATCTGAAGAGGCACATGCCCCCCACAGGACCAATCTGAAGAGGCACATGCCCCCCACAGGACCAAACTGAAGAGGCACATCCCCCTGTGCCTCCCACAGGACCAATCTGAAGAGGCACATGCCCCCTGTGCCCCCCACAGAACCAAACTGAAGAGGCACATGCCCCTGTCCCCCCCACAGGACCAATCTGAAGAGGCACATGCCCCCTGTGTCCCCCACAGGACCAATCTGAAGAGGCATATGCCCCTGTGTCCCCCACAGGACCAATCTGAAGAGGCACATGCCCCCTGTGCCCCCCACAGGACCAATCTGAAGAGGCACATGCCCCCTGTGCCCCCCACAGGACCAATCTGAAGAGGCACATGCCCCCTGTCCCCCACAGGACCAATCTGAAGAGGCACATGCCCCCTGTGTCCCCCACAGGACCAATCTGAAGAGGCACATGCCCCCTGTGTCCCCCACAGGACCAATCTGAACAGGCACATGCCCCTGTGTCCCCCACAGGACCAATCTGAAGAGGCACATGCCCCCTGTGTCCCCCACAGGACCAATCTGAAGAGGCACATGCCCCTGTGTCCCCCACAGGACCAAACTGAAGAGGCACATGCCCCCTGTGCCCCCCACAGGACCAAACTGAAGAGGCACATGCCCCTGTGCCCCCCACAGGACCAATCAGAAGAGGCACATGCCCCCCACAGGACCAAACTGAAGAGGCACATCCCCCTGTGCCCCCCACAGGACCAATTTGAAGAGGCACATGCCCCCCACAGGACCAAACTGAAGAGGCACATCCCCCTGTGCCCCCCACAGGACCAATCAGAAGAGGCACATGCCCCCCACAGGACCAAACTGAAGAGGCACATCCCCCTGTGCCCCCCACAGAACCAAACTGAAGAGGCACATGCCCCTGTCCCCCCCACAGGACCAATCTGAAGAGGCACATGCCCCCTGTGTCCCCCACAGGACCAATCTGAAGAGGCACATGCCCCTGTGTCCCCCACAGGACCAATCTGAAGAGGCACATGCCCCCTGTGCCCCCCACAGGACCAATCTGAAGAGGCACATGCCCCTGTGCCCCCACAGGACCAATCTGAAGAGGCACATGCCCCCTGTGCCCCCCACAGAACCAAACTGAAGAGGCACATGCCCCTGTCCCCCCCACAGGACCAATCTGAAGAGGCACATGCCCCCTGTGTCCCCCACAGGACCAATCTGAACAGGCACATGCCCCTGTGTCCCCCACAGGACCAATCTGAAGAGGCACATGCCCCCTGTGCCCCCCACAGGACCAATCTGAAGTGGCACATGCCCCTGTGCCCCCCACAGGACAAATCTGAAGAGGCGCATGCCCCCTGTGCCCCCCACAGGACCAATCTGAAGAGGCACATGCCCCCTGTGTCCCCCACAGGACCAATCTGAAGAGGCACATGCCCCCTGTGCCCCCCACAGGACCAATCAGAAGAGGCACATGCCCCCTGTGCCCCCCACAGGACCAATCTGAAGAGGCACATGCCCCCTGTGTCCCCCACAGGACCAATCTGAAGAGGCACATGCCCCCTGTGGCCCCACAGGACCAATCTGAAGAGGCACATGCCCCCTGTGCCCCCCACAGGACAAATCTGAAGAGGCACATGCCCCCTGTGCCCCCCACAGGACCAGTTAGAAGAGGCACATGCCCCCTGTGCCCCCCACAGGACCAATCTGAAGAGGCACATGCCCCCTGTGCCCCCCACGGGACCAATCTGAAGAGGCACATGCCCCCTGTGCCCCCTATGGGCATGGTGCCTCTGCTGCCCGCATGTATTATCCTGTTTTCCATCGTTGAGCTGTAACCTTAATTTATGGCCCTGCACTTCCTAGTAGCCGCTTCCTTATTGCCCCAACATGGAGCCCTTCCTTATTGCACTTTAAATCCATTTGACCAAATTTCTATCAGCATGTTAAATGTACAACCAGAGGGAAAACAACTTTGGACCACCTTTACTCCACACACAGAGATGCATACAAAGCTCTCCCTCACCCTCCATTTGGCAAATTGACCATATTTCTATCCTCCTGATTCCTGCTTACAAGAACAATTAAAGCAGGAAGCACCAGTGACTAGATCAATAAAAAGATGAAGCAGATGCTAAGCTACAGGACTGTTTTGCTAGCACTGACTGGAATATGTCCCGGGATTCCTCAGATGGCATTGAGGAGTACACCACATCTGTCATTGGCTTCATCAATAAGTGCATTGATGACGTTGTCCCCAGAGTGACCGTACATACATATGTTGAGGATCAGCGTGGGGGATGTGTTGTTACCTACCCTTACCACCTGGGGGTGGACCTTCAGGAAGTCCAGGATCCAGTTGAAGAGGGAGGTGTTTAGTCCCAGGATCCTTAGCTTAGTGATGAGCTTTGTGGACACTATGGTGTTGAACGCTGAGCTGTAGTCAGTGAACAGCATTCTCACAAAGGTGTTCCTTTTGTCCAGGTGGGAAAGGGCAGTGTGGAGTGCGATTGAGATGGACTCATCTGTGGATCTGTCGCAGCGGTATGCGAATTGGAGTGGATCTAGGGATGATGGTGTTGATGTGTGCCATGAACAGCCTTTCAAAGCACTTCATGGCTACTGGTAGTCATTTAGGCAGGTTACCTCCGCTTTCTTGGGCACAGGGACTATGTTGGTCTTCATGTAGGTATCACAGACTCGGTCATGGAATGGTTGAAAATGTCGGTGAAGACACTTGCTAGTTGGTCCGCGCATGCTCTGAGTACACGTCCTGGTAATCTGTCTGGCCCCGCGGCCTTGTGAATGTTGACCTGTTTAAAGGTCTTGCTCACATTGGTTACGGAGAGCATGATCACACAGTCGTCCGAAATGACTGCTTTAAAACAACCATTGTAATGTGTTAGTACCTCCTGTGTGTGTAACTCTTGTGAGGCTGCCTTATTCCCCTCTGACCGAGGGCGAAGTCGTTGAGTCACAGACCAGCAAAAATGGTGAGTTGTCTGTTACAGAACTCATAGGGCACAAAGGTTTTCATGTCATTGTGTGTCGTTATTGAGGACATGGAGGGAGATTTTGTGTACTCTGTTGAAAAGGCCTTCTTACAGACATTGCTTAAAAATGTATTTTACTTTGTTGCTTTTTTTTGCTTAGAATGTCAAATAGAGCTATAAGACAATCCAAACATAACTTCTATATAACAGACATTCTCTGTTGGCATCTGTGTCATGTAAAGAAACCAAACAAGTGTAAAAGAAAAAATGTACAAGATATGTACAAGACCTTATAGAGAACACTGACATGTAATTTACATTTACAAACAAATCAATAATATTTTTAGCATAATTTAATAATTTCTCATCATAAAAAAATGTATGTTGAATATGTGACTACTACAGTGGGCATTGATCACTATTAAAGATTTTCTGCCTGTACTGTGACAGTCAGAGAGATGTGGAGCCCAAACATGGAATCCACAGTGACCCCAAGAGGAAGGAATGCAGAAGGAGAGGCTGGTGTATAGTATATCACTGTAGAGACAGGCCAGTCTCTCTCTCTCTCAAAATGCAGAGAAATTCATTTGCTGCTGTATGTAAATATCCAACCTTATATTGACACATATACAAGGATAATAAATTATTTATTTCCAATAATATAATTGCAAAGAAATGCAATGCTTTTGTGGAATGATTAATTGTCACATACATCATGTTGCTCAAAATTTAACTGGTGCATTTTCATCCTTTATATTGTTAGGATGAAAATGACTTTTCTCAATGTCCTTCACTGCTAAATGAAAAGGCATCTCTAAATGGGCAACATTTAGAAATCATATTTGACATTGGTTTTGAACAGAGAACTGCAGAAAGTACCATTTCAAAGATCTCTGTTTTGGGCACAAGTCTGTTCCAGCCCAGCATCTGTTGACTCAAAAATAATTTTGGGATCAAAAGGAGTTTTAAAGTAAAAATGTTTATGTAAATCACTGGGGCTTCTGAGTGATGGAGGAGCACAACACATTGGCGTCAGGTTTCAAACAGTGCTGGTGATTGCGTTTGGATTTTACTGTACCTCTGACAATAATACACATTTCAGAAGTGAAAAAGTGAAACCTAAGTATCAATAAGATCATTCATGTCAAGCCATCCATAATTGAAGCATTTATCAAAATAAATAGTAGGTTTTTTAAAACATTGTTCAAATATGGAATAACTTTTTCTAAATATGTAATGGGCATTTTCTCAATACCTGCTTGTTTTCAAAAATCTTCAGAAGACTTTATTCAGAAGCAGTTATTCAAATTGGGTACATAGACATATCATCACATAATTTGATGTGATAATTACTCAGAGCTTTCCTATAATCAGAGAGAGCAACTACTGGATTGTAATCTGTTACAAACAATGCTGCTAACATTCACTCATTTGTCACATAATGAGGCCATTATGTGCATTTAAAGATGTAATATATTTTTTTATTAAATACTGTGAATCATTACTCTGTTTTGAACTCTATTAGTAACACCAATTAGTTTACTGGGACAAATTTAGGAATGTAAATGTCCAGACTGAATTTCCACTACAACCTCAACACACAAGCAACCTGTTATTTGGTATGTATGTACATATGGAGCATCTGTAAGACATAACATCATACCACTTCGAAAATGCATGAAATACCTCTCAATAGGCCCATGTTAACTTTGGGGCCCCTATATCTTTGTTCATGTGATTGTAGTCACAAACGGATTCTCTTGTTCTCCAGATTTACGGTCCTGCATGTGTGATCACTGCCCTGGCACTCGGTGCAACTTTTTACGTTGCTTACAAAACTGGATGCTCTAATGAAATGTCTCGAAATTGACTGAAGTTTGAACCTCCATATTATAATACAGTATATAATGTTTGATAACGTGTTTGTCACCTATAAGGTTCTCACCAAGTCTTAGAATATCTTGCCTATAAGATATAACCTAAACTCACATCAAAGGAGACATGCAACTTCAGCATAATGTTGCTCGTCTTTAAATGAAGTTATAGTGTTGTACAATATAACATATATTACAAATATAAATACAAAGTAGCCTATTCGTTTTTAATTACATTAGGCTAATTATTGACGTGAGAGTGGACGTATTCGACATCAAATCAAGACATGGTTATTGTATGTCCCTGAGACACACTGTAATAATCAGAGACTTAGGCCATTAATTGTATCGCTAGTGAATGAACCTACTGATAGTTTATCATAGTTTAGCCGACTAAACTCAACTCCGTGATTTACTATGGAGTCGACTGCATCTAGCGTGGGCGGAAGGGTAATCCGACTTCACATAAAATTAAGTTTAGATAAAAAATTTTAAGCTACTGATTTCAGGTAGATTTTCTTTGTTTGCTGACATCAGTCGTTTTTTAATGAAAAAGTACATTTTATGTGATGTCGGAGCTCCAGTCCGCACACGCTAGTCACCGCACAACTCCAACGTAAATCATAAAGTTGAGTTTAGTCGGCTAAGCATTGTCTAATGACAGGACTATAGACATAGGACTACTATGATAGGCTAAGCTATTCATCATGACATTATGCATAAACTATTTAATATTCTTGCAAAATCTATAGGCTATCCCATGGCAATAGGAAAATTACTAAAGCCAGAAAAAAATTGCCTAGAAAGAAAATCACTTTATTCAAACCAATGAATGAACAATTGATTGTGCTACCTTGATGCATTCTGCTCGCTTCCAACGGAGTTATTTTACGCGTGAATTGCCTTATATTCGCAGACCTTTTCGTTGCAGTCCTCATTTTGTACCCGGTGACAAAAGTTTTATTTCAACAATATGAAGGTAGTGCACCTGTTCTTCTTCTCTATTGGTCGAAGCATGACTACAGTACCCACGAAACCCTGCGCTCAGCCTCTCGCTCACTCTGTGCTCTGCGCCAGTCTGTTCAGGGAACCAGTTCGCTTGGCCTTTTTTCTGCCTTCTCACTGTTGCCTGGTGTCAACCTACACCCAGTAGACATATCCCTCCCTCTTCAACGACTGCTTCCAATTTGCCTTCACTTTTCTTATCACAAGGACTATTGGCTTTTTGCGCTGCCAGTCAGGCGCCTCTACCGTAGCTGGAGTTTAGTAGCAACAGCTCGGAAACATCTGGCTGCCGCAGCCCTTCTCTGTCCGCTCGCTCGGTCCGTCTTTCCTGCCACTGCAGGTTGTTATGGACATTTGTTGAAAGTCAATCTAGTTATTTTTCAGCCTCAATAGGATTTTACGAAGGACGCAGGAAGACATTGGAGCTTGTTGTCTGTAAGTGCCTTTAATACCACAGTCCGAAAGGGTGATGAAAGGAGGTTAAAGAATGAAAGAGGAAAAAGTAATAATCCTTTCTAGCGACTGTTGTGTTCACATAATAGTTGCTATGTTAGCTCCTTCGCAGTGCCTGTCGGCATTGCATCGGGGCCTGCTACAGAACTGCTATAGCCTACTACTGATCGAACGTGTACTTTTTTTGTTAACCACCGTGGCTAGCTAGCTTGATTGCGTTAGTGTGTGCGCGCGAGAGATATTGTATTTGTAGTCTTGCGAATGTTCTGTTGTGTTGCTCGCGACAGTCTTCCATTCTGGAACCAGCAGCGCAGAGAAATGTTGGTAGCCAGACCCTGGAGGAGTAGCCTACAGAGGTTGACAGATACATTGATCAGTTGCTTGTATCGGTAGTAGTGTGTCATGTCCGGACTCAAGAAGTTTATGGAAGTAATGGCTAATTTATGACAGTTGTTTCCTGGCTTTTGATCTTTTTGTAGACGAGGCTAATCCAAAGAAAGGCGATGGCAATGATACAATATATATATTTGGATTAAGTGTTATGTGTTGCAAATTGTAATATTAATGTTGTAACATTGTTACCAATTACCCAAACACACTCTAGGGCTATTTATTGATACATGATATCATTTTTTTGTGTGTGAAAGGACTAGACTGTTCTGTGAAAGCCTCGGATCCTGAATCGGTAATAAAGGCTAATTATTTAGGTGCAACTCCAATTTTCCCATTTGCCTGCAGCGTCACTGATTTGAAGGTAATGTAAAGATATATATGAATAACATAAGATATCTGGCCATAGGTTTGTTCTATCAGCCTACATATGGCCTATATATTCGTGTGCTTCTCCTCTTTCTAAAGTATAGGCTACACTCATTAGCATAAATTGCAATTAATTCCTAAAGGTTTTGATCTTGTACATTTTCATAACAAAACTTGAGAATTATATTACATCACTGAAGCTGGAGTCTTCTATCTCCCTCACTAACCTGAAGCATCAGCTGTCAGAGCAGCTTACCGATCGCTGCAGCTGTACACAGCCCATCTGTAAATAGTCCACTCACCTACCTCATCCCCATATTGTTTTTTTTGCTCCTTTGCACCCCGGTATCTTTACTTGCACATTCATCTTCTGCACATCTATCACTCCAGTATTTATTTGCTAAATTGGAATTATTTTGCCACTATGGCCTATTTATTGCCTTACCTCCCTAATCTTACTACATTTGCACACACTGTATATAGATGTTTCTATTGTGTTATTGGCTGTACGTTTGTGTATGTTTGTGTAACTCTGTGTTGTTTGTGTCGCACTGCTTTGCTTTATCTTGGCCAGGTCGGAGTTGTAAATGAGAACTTGTTCTCAACTAGCCTACCTGGTTAAATAAAGGTGAAATAAAAAATAAAATACATTTAAGAAATGCCCCTTATGTCAACAGGAACATGTTGAATGTCTTGAATGTAAAGTTCACATCTATATAGGCTACACAAAAAAAATGTTAATATATGATCAAATCAAAGTTTATTTGTCACGTGCGCCAAATACAGCAGGTGTAGTAGACCTTACAGTGAAATGCTTACTTACTAACCAATAGTGCAAAAAAGGTGTTAGGTGAACAATAGGTAAGTAAAGAAATAAAACAACAGTAAAAAGACAGGCTATATACAGTAGGGAGGCTATAAAAGTAGCGAGGCTACATACAGACACCGGTTAGTCAGGCTGATTGAGGTAGTATGTACATGTAGATACGGTTAAAGTGACTATGCATATATGATGAACAGAGAGTAGCAGTAGCATAGAAGAGGGGTTGGCGGGTGGTGGGACACAATGCAGATAGCCTGGTTAGCCAATGTGTGGGAGCAGTCTATTGTTATTGTTTATTATTGTTATTGTTTCATATGAATAATAATGTGCTGCATATAGATGCGTGGCTGTGATCCATTCACATGGCAGATAAATGAATTCCTTGTGGAATAAAAATACCCACTGAAATATTCACACGAAAGAGTAGAATACTTTCACAAAAGAAAGCAGAAGCTGTAGTCAGTTTTAGGCAGCCCATTAAGGAATAGTGTAGTTTTTGTTTAATTTAGAATATCACCCATGAGGTCAATACGATTGTTCCCATTGTTATTTTCTACCTTTTTCTGTCAGTTGTCCAAAGGGTTAGGGAAATGAATTACGGTAATGGCAAGGGCAGTGAACCATACAAAAGTTGAAAACAATATCAGCTGCGTGGATCTGTCAGTTGAAAATGGGCTGTGCTGGCCTTTGTTTATGGTTACTGGAAGGAGAGCAGGCGGCAAAAAAAACACACAAAAACTTAAGGGTATTTAAATTCATTGCGCAGGAAACTAGGTTAGAAAAAAAGTGTTGGTTTTCACACAGACCTAAGTTATCCTTTAGAGTGAAGAGGTAGGGGGACGTTGTCTAGTTTTCCACCCAAGCACCTCAATACATGTACCCCCTTTTTTTAGAGAGAGGAGAGAAAAAAGAAACAAAGTTGTATAAAGGAGAGGCTGGTGGCAGAGTGTAGAGGAGTAGCATATGGCTGTAAAAGGAGCACAGCTGGAGGTAGCATTTCCATCTGAACATGATGTCAGAGCAGCTGACAGGCTGCCATCCCCCAGTCTTTTATTCTAATGCACAGACTGGGAGTTAGTGTGTGTGCGGATCTGTGTGCAGGAGGAGGTATCTCATTCCCCTCCAACATCTCCTCCGCTTTGCATCTGTCTTCCACAGTTTGCATTTTTTTTTCTCCTACCCCCTCATTGATTCTGCAAAAAAGCTGCAGCCGGCCCAGCTTTTCTACTACAGTGGACTTAATCAAGTTGATGCATACTGCAGGTACTGTGGGAAGGGGTCCGGGGCCCTGGGAGGGTTTTATTTTGTATGAGTAGCTCTGGCTTTTCCAGGGCTTTTCCCAGGGTCAGGCTACTTTTAGTCAGAGCTCTATGGAATAGGAAGTGAAGGATTTAGTCTACATGTTGTGTATGTGTACAGTAGTTGTTTACTGTAGCTAAGCAGGGGACTGGTGTAGTCAGGAAGAGCTTTCCTAGTTTTTCTCTGGTTTGTAGTGAGCAAGTTGGGCTTGGAGTTGAATGTTTGTTGAAATTATTGTCATTTGTTTCAACCAAAATACATTTCCTAATTTGTGTTTAACTAATGATTAAATGCAATTTAATGTGTATTTAATGTCTGGTAAACACAGTATTAAATTGACCAAATCTGATCCAACAGATAACTGCTACTATCAAAATTGTAAATCTTTATACTCAAAGTTATTCTAGTTAAAACATCCACAAACAATGTAAAAAAAATAAAATACAAATCTATAGGGTAATTTTTACTAAGAATAATTCAACCTTTTAAATCTAACTTTTGGGGCGGCAGGTAGCCTAGTGGTTAGAGCGTTGGGCCAGTTACCGAAAGGTTGCTGGATCGGATCCCAGAGCTGTTGTTCTGCCTCTGAATAAGGCAGTTAACTCACTGTTCCCCGGTAGGCTGTCATTGTAAATGAGAATTTGTTCTTAACTGACTTTCCTACTTAAATAAAGGTTCAATAAAAAAATACAAAATAACTGTCTTTGAAATGACTTGAAAGCCTCTTTCCCTGGCTTGTGTTCATTTTTTCTGTTGGTGGTGACTAATTTAAAAGTTGCAGATTTGAGCTGCCTGAATTGGCTAGACAGCTGTAATCGCACTCCTCCTAGTCTTAATCTCTTTATCTGGGCAGCAGCTGCCATATGGCCACAGTCAGCTGGATCAGATGTTTGTAAGCCTCCTTCTCTGTCCCTCTCTGTCCTGACAGACCCCTAATTTGATCGCTGCTACCTTGTAAGTTGTCCTACTATCTTTATTTTTAGCCATCTTAAGGATTAGGATGGCTGTAGACTACAGGGCACTTAAAGTGATTGTACTGTAAATCTTCAGTGCGTTCTCTTTCGGGAGGATGTGCGGTTTCTAGAAAGATTTGAGGAGGGGGAGCGTGGGGTGGTGGGAGTTGCCTGGGTATTGGACATCCTTGTCCCTGTAAGCCTCCCATTAAGGAAAATCTGAACTCTGCTCCAGTGAGGGGGATCGCACACTTGTTCACTCACATTCAAAAGGGTTTATTTAACTGCTTAATGTTCAGGCTCATGTATTATTTCAGGCAAAAAAAAGATACTTGGTTTACAGGTGTGATCTTTTTTTTCTCATTCAAAAGTATGAATCTCTATTATTCAAGTTTATTTAATGAAATGCTTTTCTGGAATAGGACTCTCTTTTTAGCAAATATAAATAGCAGTGGGAGTTGACAATAAAAGGCCTTTTGTAATTACCAACAAGGCAACCTGTTTTTCAAACCCTTCAATTCCGCGTGTACAGTCGTTATTCTCAGTATACTTACAGTAGGCCTCTGGAATCGGTAGCTTGTGTATGTGAGGATTGCATGTGTACCTGAAATCCTGTTACCTAAAGAGTCTGGCTAGGCCAATGTGGGTTATTAAAAATAACCTCACTAGGAGCTGGGAGAGTAAAGCGTGGAAGCAGTTCAGTTAGCAGGCGGGCGGGGAGACATCTGTGTGACCAGGAGGAGGTTAGCTGCTGAAGCCTCTCTGTGATCATGTGGAGCAGCCATTGGTCGCAGTCTAGAGCAACACCTCTCCCAAATATTGTCCGGAAACATTTAGGTTTATGGAGCAATTAGACTCTACCTGTTTTTTATTTGGTGTCTGTTGGTCTGTTGGTGGTAAAACATGTTGTTCCCTTTTGGGTGAGTGAGAGAGAGGGTGAGTGAGAGAGAGGGTGAGTGAGTGAGTGAGTGAGTGAGTGAGTGAGTGAGTGAGTGAGTGAGTGAGTGGGTGAGGTGGTGAGTGGTGAGTGGTGAGTGAGTGAGTGAGTGAGTGAGTGGGTGAGTGAGTGAGATGAGTGAGAGAATGAGAGAGAGAGAGAGAGAGAGAGAGAGAGAGAGAGAGAGAGAGAGAGAGAGAGAGAGAGAGAGAGAGAGAGAGAGAGAGAGAGAGAGAGAGAGAGAGAGAGAGAGAGAGAGAGAGAGAGAGTGAGAGAGAGAGAGAGAGAGAGAGAGAGAGAGAGAGAGAGAGAGAGAGAGAGTGAGTGAGTGAGTGAGTGAGTGAGTGAGTGAGTGAGTGAGTGAGTGAGTGAGTGAGTAAGAGAGTGGGTGAGTGAGTGAGTGAGAGAGAGGGTGAGTGAGTGAGTGAGTGAATGAGTGAGTGAGAGGGTGAGTGGGTGAGTGGGTGAGTGAGTGAGAGAGTGGGTGGGTGAGTAAGTGAGAGAGTGGGTGAGTGAGTGCATGAGGTGAGAGAGTGGGTGAGTGGATCCAGACAGATTGTCTACAAGCTAAAACAAAAATAATGTACCTCTAACATCTTCTAAAATAATGTACCTCTAAAATCTTCTAAAATAATGTTCCTCTAACATCTTCTAAAATAATGTGCTTCTAACATCTTCTAAAATAATGTGCCTCTAACATCTTCTAAAATAATGTGCCTCTAACATCTGCTGTCTGTTCTAGGTTATGAAGACATCATGGAGTTCCCAGACCACAGCAGACATTTGCTACAGTGTCTGAGTGAGCAGAGGCATCAGGGTTTCCTTTGTGATTCCACTGTGCTGGTCGGCGATGCCCAGTTCCGGGCCCATCGAGCAGTGCTGGCTTCATGCAGCATGTACTTCCATCTCTTTTACAAGGACCAGCTGGACAAAAGGGACATTGTTCATCTGAACAGCGACATTGTTACAGCCCCAGCGTTTGCTCTCCTGCTGGAGTTCATGTACGAGGGGAAGCTCCAGTTCAAAGCCCTGCCCGTGGAGGATGTGCTGGCTGCTGCCAGCTTCCTCCACATGTACCACATTGTCAAGGTCTGCAAGAAGAAGCTGAAGCACAAAGCCACTGCGGAGGCAGACAGCACCAAGAAGGAGGAGGACGCTTCCAGCTGCTCTGACAAACTAGAGAGCTTCTCCGAGGGCAGCATGGGCCAACCAGCCACAGCTGACCTATTGCCCAGTGACGATGAGGACCTGGAGTCCAAGCAGGACCCCAGTAGCCTGTGGATAAGGCTACCCACTGACCGGGCAGGCACCCCGGCCACTGCCACCAGCCCAGGGGAAGATGACGCCCATGGCAGTCCCCCCAAGCTGCAATCCCCAACTGGCAGCCCCAGCAGCTCTATAGGCTCCCTGTCCCGGAGGTCTGTGGGCTCCCGTAGAGTGTCGTCGGATGCAGACTGTGTCCTGGACCTGTCTGTGAAGTCCAGCCTGACTGGGCCCAGCGAGGCCTTGTCCAATAACCCTTACTTCTGTGGTGTGGTGATGCCAGATAGCCTGCAGGGCACCCTGGTCCAGGTGAAGCAGGAGAAGAACACGGGCTCAGACCATGAGGACCTGGTGAGTGGTGACTACGAGATGGACCACAGCGGGCCCAAAGCCACCCCTCCCAGAACCAACGGAGGTCTGAACCACCACTTGGTCAGCAGCCATGCTCACAGACGCCTGGAGGCCCACCTGTCAGCACTGCGTGATGCCACCCTGGCCAGTGAACTGGAGCGTGACGACAAGGTCAGCAATAATGACATGCTGGGCGGAGAGAGTGAAAGGGCCCAGGTTGAGACGGCCAGCATCGACAGCACCCTGCTGCCCTACGTGTCCAATATGCTGAACGCCCCTCACACTCAGATCTTCATGTGCCCGCTGTGCAACAAGGTGTTTCCCAGTCCGCACATCCTCCAGATCCACCTCAGCACACACTTTCGCGAGCAGGAAGGCGTGCGCGCCAAGCCCGCCAGCGACATCAACGTGCCCACCTGCTCCATCTGCGGCAAGACGTTCTCCTGCATGTACACCCTGAAGCGCCACGAGCGGACTCACTCTGGAGAGAAGCCATACACATGCACCACGTGCGGTAAGAGCTTCCAGTACTCTCACAACCTGAGCCGGCACGCTGTGGTGCACACCCGAGAGAAGCCGCACGCCTGCAAGTGGTGCGAGCGGCGCTTCACCCAGTCTGGGGACCTGTACCGCCACATCCGCAAGTTCCACTGCGAACTGGTCAACTCGCTCTCTGTCAAGAGTGAAGGCCTCAACCTACCCACCCTCCACAGGGACTGGACCATAGAGGATAGTTCTCAAGAACTGTGGAAGTGAAGCCTGCTGAAATAATCAGGACTCCTTTGTTTTTAAGCTAAATGAGTGAGGTGTCAGTGAAGGTTGGGCAGAGAGGTAAGGGAGTTGGAGCACGGGTTGTGGGTAGGAGAGGGGTCTGATTTAGTCATGTTTCTTGTACGTACATTACAACATCTGGTTAAATGGCACTTTAATAGAACATGAAGATGTTACTACTGTTTTCAGTTCCAGTCCTTTGTTCTGTTCTAATCTTTTATTTGTTCAGATTTAGTTCAATATAAAAAAACATGGGCGCTGGAATCAACAGCCAGTTGTCATCTTCTTGTGTATAGATACACTCCTTAATCTAAGGCACACCTTCAACAACAACCATATGAAGTGTTCAGGTAACACACTGACGTTGAAGATTATTAGAATACACTAAACGGGTACTGCTCATCAATTTATACCAGTACACATATGTGTGTGTGTATTAATATGTGTGTATATAGTGCACTATATTTTTATTATCAAATTTCATTGGTGTGTGTGTGCGTTTGCGTGTGTGTGTGTGTGTGTGTGTGTTTAAGGAAACTGGGAAGAGGTCTGCTCTAACAAGCTTCTGCTCCTTAAGCTCTTGACTGATGAAAGACATATGGCACTCGTGCAATGTACAGCTTCCTTTTTCACATGAATTCAAGTATTTTCTAAAATTCTTTATGAATGATTATTATACAATTTCTTAAATCTATCTGCTGCCTTTAAACATCCCTTTATTTTCATTTGGCTGTATCCTATAGGTTTCTGTAGTCATTATGGATTTATTTTTGGAAAATGGGATCTGATATTGCATGAAGTCCAACCTGTATATTTAAAATGTGAATTACTGTATAACTGTACACTGTAATTGAGCAAATATAGAACAGACTATGTGAATATCCACGGGTGCAGTCGGTTAAGAAACACGGAATATTCCAGTTATGGAAAATGCATGAATATGATTTATCTTACATTTTCTTGTTGTTTTTTTTTTTTTTTTTTTTTTTGGGGGGGGGGGGGGGTGTATTCTAAATTAACTTATTTCATTCTTAAGTAGTTTATTTATTTTCTTTGCTCCTTTTGAGAGTCTGTCGGGACTCCTTTGAAATGTTCTTCTGGGCTGTGAAGATATTGTGTCAATGCACTGGTCTTGGGTTTGAGTTTGTGTAACGGAATGTGAGGTGAAGTTTGTCTTCAGACTGACAGAGGTGGCAGTGTGGGCTGAATGCCAGTAGTGACCTAACTAATCTACTGAAGATCTCCTCTACTGTGTTTGCCTCCCGCCCACACAGCACTTCATCACAGTCTACTCTGCTGCATGGTGATCAAGGAGTTAAGGTTCCCAACTACAGTTAACATTCTGCTTTGGTATTTTCTGCTTTCTCATCGACATTAAGTAAGCGTTGTGGGTAATTTATTTATATTTTTATTTGACACTTGTTTCTAACTGTGCGGCCAATGAGAAGGTTTCGCACTGATCTATGAGAGAGATGCTCACCTGCTCATACCTGAGTACTCCTGCAGGTTATTTGTTTCAATAGTAAAGCCGGAGTACTCCTGAAGGTTATTTGTTTCAATAGTAAAGCCTGAGTACTCCTGCAGGTTATTTGTTTCAACAGCAAAGCCTGAGTACTCCTGAAGGTTATTTGTTTCAACAGTAAAGCCTGAGTACTCCTGAAGGTTCTTTCTGTTTCAACAGTAAAGCCGGAGTACTCCTGAAGGTTCTTTCTGTTTCAACAGTAAAGCCGGAGTACTCCTGAAGGTTCTTTCTGTTGCAACATTAAAGCCTGAGTACTCCTGAAGGTTCTTTCTGTTTCAACAGTAAAGCCTGAGTACTCCTGAAGGTTCTTTCTGTTTCAACAGTAAAGCCTGAGTACTCCTGAAGGTTCTTTCTGTTTCAACAGTAAAGCCTGAGTACTCCTGAAGGTTCTTTCTGTTTCAACAGTAAAGCCTGAGTACTCCTGAAGGTTCTTTCTGTTTCAACAGTAAAGCCTGAGTACTCCTGAAGGTTCTTTCTGTTTCAACAGTAAAGCCTGAGTACTCCTGAAGGTTCTTTCTGTTTCAACAGTAAAGCCTGAGTACTCCTGAAGGTTATTTGTTTCAACAGTAAAGCCTGAGTACTCCTGAAGGTTCTTTCTGTTTCAACAGTAAAGCCGGAGTACTCCTGAAGGTTCTTTCTGTTTTAAATGGTAAAAGCTGAAGAATCAGAGAGCAGCACTACACGATCCTAATTTGAATGTCTGCGTGTATCTGTTTGAGTGCTCCTATGTACGTACTGTATGTATGTACATGTGCGTGTTTTGTACTGAAAGCGTAATCCTTACTTTTGAAGGGGGAGAATTGGCATGCTTGATTGCACCATTAAAGCTTATTTAACTGAGATGTATTGCTGAAAATATGCCTTTATGAAAATAACAGTTATAAATGATAGATTCATGAAATCATGGATACTATTACATTCAAGAGGAGATGTATTTAATCATGAAATGATTGAGTTAACCTTAATATTATAATATCTCATTTTCATTTGAACTGTTCTTTATCTCAATATTTTATTTAGGATTTTTCACATTTTTAGGAATGTGAACATTCTGAGAAGAAAATCTGCACTCAAAAAATGTTTGTGCACAAAAATCATGGAATCAATCAATCGAACAAAAGCAAAAGTTGAACTCTACACAAACTCAGTTGTTATTAGTATGGTTATGAATGTCTGCACATTGGCATGTCTGGCATGTCCACACTGGTCCGGGGGTTTGGTTTGCTCTTCAGTGGACGTGGTGGTGGCAGCATCAGCTGGTGACATGGGTGCTCCTTGCCAACTGCACACACTCATGGCATTTTGCAGTGGTAATTGATCTCTTTGCATCCATGGAAAATATATCATATGTGAGTTAGCTCTCTGTTTGAAGACTTATTTACAATTATTGCTGACTTCTTATTGTACTTGACCGCCTTAAACTACTGTAAACAGCTTGGTTTATTTTCACGTTTTCACTGGAACACTGAAAGTCTGTGTAACTGGACTGTTTATTGACATTTTTGAAATGGAAAGGAAGCTGTGAAATGATCCAATAAGCATCTCCGTTTACATCAATTCAATTTTGGTTACTTGAAAACAGGAAAGTACAAATGGGGGAAAAAACATTCAAATGTAGACGACAATGAAGAGAGGGGAGGGGGGAAATTGAAAGAAATTGGTTGAAAAGGACAATCACTGTCTGAAAAATAAGCAGATTTTGATTCAAATATATTTGCTTCCCTGTCAGATTTGGTTTATTTTTCTGGATTTAAGCATTTAGCTTTGACAATCATAGTATGTTTTGTTTTTTTCTCTCAAGGGGAGTAAATTCTAAGGCTGTTTAGTTTTGTACTTTTTTGGTGTGCTGTTGTTGAAATTTTTAAATTGTGTGCAAACTGCAATAAATTCTAAGAACCTTAAAACTCAACTCCAATGTAAATGTCTGTGTTTAATTTGTCATAAAGAGTGAATAACATGGGTCCCATTCAGTCGGCACAAAACTACTGCACATTTAGAGGATTAGTTAAACGCTTATTATACTTATTAATACAGCTTAGAGCCACAGTCATATTTTAACAGAAGGAAGATGTCATCTGCTGAAATTATTGTAATATACATTTTTTTCTTAATTTAATTTCATAAGTGTTTAAACCAACTGGACTTCTCAGAGGCCTGTATGTATTAGATACAAGCTCAATCAAATGTTACAATTACCAATGTTGGAGAAGCTACTCTGAAAATATAGTTTACCAAGCTACCTTTTACTTCACACTGGAGGAAGTTAAGCTGCACTAAAGCTACCCTTAAAAATATATAGTTTACCTAACTAAAGTTACTTTGAAAAAGTAGTTCACTACATCCAAATGACTTTGTGAAAAAGTATCATATGTAAATATCATATTACAAATTGCAAGAACAGATATTAACATAATGTTTAATTTAGCCTATTATTCACACAAACAATGTTTCAAGTGAGAATTAGGAAGGTCTGATGCCAAAAAATAAAGTAAATTCTTGCCTACTTCACCCATATTTTATTTTTGCAAATAGTAGTGTGTAGTTCCAGTAGTTAGCTACACCACTACATGGTAAAACAGTAGTGTGTAGTTCCAGTAGTTAGCTACACCACTACATGGTAAAACAGTAGTGTGTAGTTCCAGTAGTTAGCTACACCACTACATGGTAAAACAGTAGTGTGTAGTTCCAGTAGTTGGCTACACCACTACATGGTAAAACAGTAGTGTGTAGTTCCAGTAGTTGGCTACACCACTACATGGTAAAACAGTAGTGTGTAGTTCCAGTAGTTGGCTACACCACTACATGGTAAAACAGTAGTGTGTAGTTCCAGTAGTTGGCTACACCGCTACATGGTGAAACAGTAGTGTGTAGTTCCAGTAGTTGGCTACACCACTAAATGGTGAAACAGTAGTGTGTAGTTCCAGTAGTTGGCTACACCGCTACATGGCTAAAAGTAATTAACTACTGAAAACATAACCTTGACTTGAATTTAGTTAAACTATCACCAAGCTACTGTCACCAAGCTACTGCAAAATGTAGTTTAGTTACTTGTTGTTCACTGCTCCCCAACACTGACAATTACACACAACCCTAAGTGTGTATCATTTAATGCGATATATTAGCTATACTTACACATCTGAGTAATTCAACATATTCTAGCATTGCTCTTCAGAACTAACTATAGTGACTGTGATCCTGTACTTAGTGTATAATCATAATAGATATGAAAACACTATATCTATCAGCAATGAAGGTAAGGGAAGCCTTGGCATTATTCATTTTTATATGCCATGTTGTGTGTGTCTGTGTGTGTGGGGGGGCTGTGGATCTAGATTAAGCACCTGTCGTTGCATGGCCAGTGTGTGTGTGTGTCAGGAGAGGCTCTAGATTGGGCCCCTGTAGTTGCATGGCCAGTGTGTGTGTGTGGGGAGAGCCTGTGGATCTAGATTGGGCCCCTGTAGTTGCATGGCCAGTGTGTGTGTGTCAGGAGAGGCTCTAGATTGGGCCACTGTAGTTGCATGGCCAGTATGTGTGAAGGGGGGGGGCTATGGATCTAAATTGGGCCCTGGTTGTTGCAGGGCCAGTGTGTGTGTGTGTGTGTGTGTGTGTGTGTGTGTGTGTGTGTGTGTGTGTGTGTGTGTGTGTGTGTGTGTGTGTGTGTGTGTGTGTGTGTGTGTGTGTGTGTGTGTTAATACATCTGGCTGGCTCAGGCGTGGGCTGGAACTGAGAAAATGTGAAGCAGCTTGTCGAGAACCACCCTCCCCCCTCCACAATACACACACACACACACACTCACTCACACATCCTCCTGCCAAAGCTCCTCAAGTACAGTTTTCCAAGAAACAAATCAGCTTTATCTAATGTCTAGCTGTTCTGCAAACCTGGCCTTGCAGATGCATTAAGGACTGACCACAGTGAGAGGTATTCATTAGGGCATTACTACAGATATGCTGTAAGCCACCCCCCTTCACCAGCAACACTTAACACCCCCATCTCCCAATCACTGGAAGATTTGCTTCTCTTTTCACAGGCATGATATTGTTTATGAAACATGTAAGTGTTTGTCACTTGTAGATGTATTCATGTTGCCTATTCAGAAGCATCATAATAACTACATCCAGGCATCATAATATTATTTCTAAATACACCTTTATTACACCTTTATTTTTACATCAGTTTGAACTATGTCCATGCAATATTATCACATGTGCACCTTTTTCATTATTTCATTTATTGAATTCCACTCCTTAGACAGGAGCAATGACATCAAGTTGACACTATGGATTTTCTTTAAGTCCCAAAAATAGTCATTAGAAAGACAAAAATATCACCACTATTAATGACCCTAAGTAACTATGTATTGTTTGAAAGTGTCATGAAAAATAATGAACCTTTACCTACTTCATTATTGCTAGCTACACTAGGCTCCTGAACATCTGCTTGAAGAATACAATTTGCTCTCAGATGGAGCTGGGTGTATTTAGGTCATTAATTTGTATCTGTCCTTTGTTTACGTAAGGAACGGGGACAAAATGGCAGCTGCAGAAACATTTCTCTGTGCCGAAGGGTAGTGGGCTCAACATGTTGGAATCGGCGACCAGCTTGTAGCTACAACACAGAAGTTTGTGTGAGCCAGTTCTCTACCAAGCTGTGAGCGCCTGGGCAGGGGAGAGACAATCACATGCTTTCACAAGGCCAGCTATGGCAGTGAAGTTACAAACATTCATACTGAATAGGTCTGCACTAAGTGTCCTGCTTCATATGAAAAATGTATCCTAACACCCCCACAAACAAAAGGCTGATTTGCTTGAGATGACTGTTGCTGTTGAAGAATTAGAAGTCTTGCAGTACATTCTCAAGAAGCTATAGGAGATACTGTTGCATCAGATACACAAGTTAAGTATACCTTTGCAGAACAATTTTAATTGAGGTAAAATATCTAGAGAGCAAATATTCTACATAGGAGGTAATAAAAATGTCTAACCAATAACCACACAACTCTAAACTTGCTGATTTTTCAATGCCAAACATGAAATGTTTGCAGTTGTGCCGTGGAATTAAAATGGATTGAATGAAGCATTAAGTCTGAAGAAAAAAGGGAGAAGTGTACAAGGGCAGAACTTTTAAAAGGTTACGATAACAGACAGGAGGGAGGAATTTGCCTTTCTTTTGATTGTCTGCGTATTTAAAAAGCATCCCATCGTCAAGCACTCAGCATACAAAGACAGAAGGCTAGCAACAAGCACCTTGTCTCCACCCAGACAAAGCAGTTGTCTCGAACTAGAGTGTCTCTGTTAGAGGGGCCCAGACCATACCCCTCACACACACACACACACCATACCCCTCGCACACAAACACCATACCCCTCGCACACAAACACCATACCCCTCGCACACACACACCCTCCCCCAGGAACTTTTTTGGGGGCTTGTATGGTATGAGATCACACTCCCGACAGCTCTTTTGTGTGAGTCTTTCGAGGAGTGGGAAAAAATAATGTAGCTCCACAAATAAGAAAGACTGGGCTGTATGGATGGTAAGAGGAAAGACTGGGCTGTATGGATGGTAAGAGGAAAGACTGGGCTGTATGGATGGTAAGAGGAAAGACTGGGCTGTATGGATGGTAAGAGGAAAGACTGGGCTGTATGGATGGTAAGAGGAAAGACTGGGCTGTATGGATGGTAAGAGGAAAGACTGGGCTGTATGGATGGTAAGAGGAAAGAAAGAGTGGGCTGTATGGATGGTAAGAGGAAAGTGAGGGCTGTATGGATGGTAAGAAGAAAGAGTGGGCCGTATGGATGGTAAGAAGAAAGAGTGGGCTGTATGGATGGTAAGAGGAAAGACTGGGCTGTATGAATGGTAAGAGGAAAGAAAGAGTGGGCTGTATGGATGGTAAGAGGAAAGACTGGGCTGTATGAATGGTAAGAGGGAAGAAAGAGTGGGCTGTATGGATGGTAAGAGGAAAGACTGGGCTGTATGAATGGTAAGAAGAAAGAGTGGGCTGTATGGATGGTAAGAGGAAAGAGTGGGCTGTATGGATGGTAAGAAGAAAGAGTGGGCTGTATGGATGGTAAGAGGAAAGAGTGGGCTGTATGGATGGTAAGAGGAAAGAGTGGGCTGTATGGATGGTAAGAAGAAAGAGTGGTCTGTATGGATGGTAAGAGGAAAGAGTGGGCTGTATGGATGGTAAGAAGAAAGAGTGGTCTGTATGGATGGTAAGAGGAAAGAGTGGTCTGTATGGATGGTAAGAGGAAAGAGTGGGCTGTATGGATGGTAAGAGGAAAGAGTGGTCTGTATGGATGGTAAGAGGAAAGAGTGGGCTGTATGGATGGTAAGAGGAAAGAGTGGGCTGTATGGATGGTAAGAGGAAAGAGTGGGCTGTATGGATGGTAAGAAGAAAGAGTGGGCTGTATGGATGTACGTTCATCTCTAGAACACGAGTCCTTCCTGAGCAGTATGACGGCTGCGTGTTCCCATGGTGTTTATACTTGCATACTATTGTTTGTACAGGTGAACGTGGTACCTTCAGACATTTGGAAATTGCTCCCAAGGATGAACCAGACTTGTGGAGGTCTTTTCTTTTGATCTTCCAATGATGTTAGGCAAAGAGGCACGGAGTTTGAAGGAGACCTTGAAATACATCCACAGGTACACCTCCAATTGACTCAAATTATGTAAATTAGCTTATCAGAAGCTTCTAAAGCCATGACATCATTTTCTGGAATTTTCCAAGCTGTTTAAAGACGCAATGAACTTAACGTATGTAAACTTCTAACCCACTGGAATTGTGATACAGTGAATTATTAGTGAAATAATCTGTCTGTAAACTGTTGGTGTAAAAATGACTTGTGTCATGCACAAAGTAGATGTGCTTACCGACTTGCCAAAACTATATTTTGTTAATTAACAAGGAATTTTTGGGGTGGTGAAAAACTAGTTTTAAGACACCAACTTAAGTGTATGTAAACTTCTGACTTCAACTGTAGTAGTACAAGCTAAGTACCACACAGTAAACAGTACGTAATACAGTATTTAGACTCCGTAGTAAACAGTAAGTAATACAGTATTTAGACTCAGGCCATACGTACGTCAATGTGGAGTAGGCAGACTATCTCTACCTAACCAATCAGAGCTGTTGTGTTGTGGACGCCCTTGGTGTTGAGGCACTGATTACTTCCAGATCGGTTCTGTGTGTGTGTGTGTGTGTGTGTGTGTGTGTGTGTGTGTGTGTGTGTGTGTGTGTGTGTGTGTGTGTGTGTGTGTGTGTGTGTGTGTGTGTGTGTGTGTGTGTGTGTGTGTGTGTGTGTGTGTGTGTGAAGAGAGGTTTGGACAGGCTGCCATGAGAAAGCCCCCCTGCACGCGTCAGTCTGTTCCAGATCGCTCCGGCACCTGCCTGCTGCAGAGGTGAGTCAGGAGGCAACACACACACACACATGGAGAACAAGGCAGCACCCCCACACAGAGCCACATGTGGGCGAGCCAAGACAGAGGGCGCCTCCAGGGAGCAGGCAGACAGCTGTGGGAGTTGAGGAATCCAACTTTCCTCCCCGTTGCATATTATTCACCATACCTTTACAGATCACATAGGACTGGGACGATAATATTTTGTCCATGGCAAAAATGAAATCACGTAGCAGATCAAACCCTTTAGTCCTTTAAAAACCTGCTGTAATATATTGTGTGCTACAGCTTGATAAATAAATACATGTGACTCTGGATGACAACATAATGTATGTTTCCAACATTAGGACTGCTTTCCGAAAGGAGTTAAATCCGCTTTGTGTTATGCTTCCTTGCCACACTACCAAGGAGTATTGCGATACTGGTATCATCCCGGCCCTAAAATCACTAGCAATGTGACAGCTACAGTAGACAGGTGCATCTAAATTCCTTCATTATAGCCAAACAGTTCTATTTTTGTTTCATCAGACCAGAAGACATTTCTCCAAAAAGTACGATCTTTGTCCCCATGTGCAGGTGCAAACTGTAGTCTGGCTTTTTTATGGTGGTTTAGGAGCAGTGGCTTCTTCCTTGCTGAGCAGCCTTTCAGGTTATGTCGATATAAGACTCGTTTTACTGTGGAAATAGATACTTTTGTACCTGTTTCCTCCAGCATCTTCACAAGGTCCTTTGCTGTTGCTCTGGGATTGATTTGCAGTTTTCGCACCAAAGTACGTTCATCTCTAGGAGACAGAATGCGTCTCCTTCGTGAGCGGTATGATGGCTGCATGGCCCCATGGTGTTTATACTTGAGTACTATTGTTTGTACAGATGAATGTGGTATCTTCAGGTGTTTGGAAAGTGCTCCCAAGGATGAACCAGACTTGTGGGGGTCTACAATTTTTTTCTGAGGTCTTTGCTGATTCCTTTTTTTCCCCATGATGTCAAGCAAAGAGGCACTGAGTTTGAAGGTAGGCCTTCAAATACATCCACAGGTACACCTCCAAATACATCCACAGGTACACCTCCAATTGACTCAAATTATGTCAATTAGCCTATCAGCAGCTTCTAAAGCCATTACGTCATTTTCGGGAATTTTTCAAGCTGTTTAAAGGCACAGTAAACTTAGTCTATGTACACTTCTAACCGACTGGAATTGTGATACAGTCAATTATAAGTGAAATAATCTGTCTGTAAACAATTGTTGAAAAAATTACTTGTGTCATACACAAAGTAGATGTCCTAACCAACTTGCCAAAACTATAGTTTGTTAACAAGAAATGTGTGGAGTGGTTGAAAAACAAGTTTTAATGACTCCAACCTAAGTGTATGTAAACTTCCGACTTCAACTGTAGGTGTTCCTTTTGTCCAGGTGGGAAAGGGCAGTGTTGAGTGCAATAGAGATTGCATCATCTGTGGATCTGTTGAGGCGGTATGCAAATTGGAGTGGGTCTAAGGTTTTTGGAATAATGGTGTTGATCTGAGCCATGACCAGCCTTTCAAAGCACTTCATGGCTACAGACGTGAGTGCTATGGGTCAGTAGTCATTTAGGCAGGTTACCTTAGTGTTCTTGGGCATCTGGTGGTCTGCTTGAAACATGTTGGTATTACATATTCAGGGACAGGTTGAAAATGTCAGTGAAGACACTTGCCAGTTGGTCAGGGCATGCTCGGAGTACACCTCCTGGTAATCCGTCTGGCCCTGTGGCCTTGTGAATGTTGACCTGTTTAAAGGTCTTATTCACATCGGCTTCGGAGAGCGTGACCACACAGTCGTCTGGAACACCGCCTGGTATGGCAACTGCACCACCCGCAACCGCAGGGCTCTCCAACGCATCATTACTGCATTACTCAGACCTACATACTGTATTCTATTCTAATGTATTTTGTCAATGCCACTCCGGCATTGCTCATGCTAATAGTTATCTATTTCTTAATTCCATTATTTTGCTTTTAGATTTGTGTGTATTGTTAGATACTGCTGCACTGTTGGAGCTAGGAACACAATTTCTCTACACACACAATAACGTCTGCAAAATATGTGTGACCAATAAAATTGGATTTGATTTGATATTCAGACTGTAGCACTGTGATACACCGAACAGAGATACTTGGTGTGGTATATTCAGACTGTAGCATGCTTGTGTGCGAGAAGTAAGCCCATAATTCCTGTAGCCTATATATCCTTGCATAGTGTTTGAGCGTGTGTGGATGCTGCCTGCGTGGTTCAAGCCTGGTTTAGCGCAGGAACAGGAGTGCCACTGTGTTCTCTCACCCTGAGATGCCAACCTCTCCACTCCCTCCTAGCTCTGGAGTAGCAAGCCCCATCTGTCACCTCCCTCTCTCTCAACCAACCTGCAGCAGTGCTGGGGTGGCCCCCGGCCCTCTCCCAGGATTAATTCTTGCATCCTGATCTGGGTTAGAGAGGGAGAGACATGGGCCCAGCCTGTGGGACCTGGCACATGCAACACATTCTGCTGTCTTATTTAAGGCAACATAATACTATCAGTCGGATATCAAAGAGAGCTGTTGAAACGTGACATGGGGAGATTTGTCCAATATCGGGTTGCATTGGCATTGTGCAACACAGGTACTGTATATCAAATCAAATTGTATTTGTCACATGCACCAAATGCTTACTTACAAGCCCTTAACAAACAAAGCAGTTCAAGAAAGAGTTAAGGAAATATTTACTAAATAAATAATTTAATAAAAACTAACAATAAAAAACAATAACAAGGCTATATACAAAGGGTACCGGTACCAAGTCAATGCGTGGGGGTACAGGTTAGTTGAGGTAATTTGTACATGTAGTTTGGGGTAAAGTGACTATGCATAAATAATAAACAGTACAGGTGGCCATATGATTAATTGTTCAGCAGGCTTATGGCTTGGGAGTAGAAGCTGTTAAGGAGCCTTTTGGACCTACACTTGGTCCACTGGTACCTCTTCCCGTGTGGTAGCAGAGAGAACAGTCTATGACAATTTTTTGGGCCTTCCTCTGACACCGCCTAGTGTATACACTACCGTTCAAAAGTTGAGTCACTCTTTTAAAAAAAAGAAAAGTGCATTTTTTGTCCATTAAAATAGCATCAAATTGATCAGAAATACAGTGTAAACATTGTTAATGTTGTAAATGAGCAGTGAGAGGCCCCGGTGCACAAGAGGACAAGTACATTAGACTGAGCTAGAGGACAAGTACATTAGAGTGTCTAGTTTGAGAAACACACACCGCACAAGTCCTGAACTGGCAGCTTCATTAAATAGTACCCGCAAAATACCAGTCTCAACGTCAACAGTGAAGAGGCACCCCCGGGATGTTGGCCTCCCACTCTTTCTATTCTGGTTAGGGCCAGTTTGCGCTGTTCTCTGAAGGGAGTAGTACACAGCATTGTACGAGCTCTTCAGTTTCTTGGCAATTTCTCGAATGGAATAGCCTTCATATATCAGAACAAGAATAGACTGACGCGTTTCAGAAGAAAGTTCTTTGTTTCTGGCCATTTTGACCCTGTAATCGAACCCACAAATGCTGATGAACCAGATACTCAACTAGTCTAAAAAAGGGCAGTTTTATTCCTTCTTTAATCAGGACGACTGTTTTCAGCTGTGCTAACATAATTGCAAAATGGTTTTCTAATGATCAATTAGTCTTTTAAAATTATAAACTTGGATTACTGTAGCTAACACAACGTGCCATTGGAACACAGGAGTGATGGTTGCTGATAATGGTCCTCTATACACCTATGTAGATATTCCATCCAAAAATCTGTCGTTTCCAGCTACAATAGTCATTTACAATATGAACAATGTCTACACTATATTTCTGAATAATTTGATGTTATTTTAATGGACAAAAAATGTGCTTTTCTTTCAAAAACAAGGACATTTCTAAGGGACCCCAAACTTTTGAACAACAGTGTATGTCCTGGATGGCAGGAAGCTTGGCCCCAGTGATGTACTGGGCCGTACGCGGTACCCTCTGTAGCACCTTGCGGTCAGAGGCTGAGCAGTTGCCATACCAGGCAGTGATGCAACCGGTCAGGATGTTCTCGATGGTGCAGCTGTATAACTTTTTGAGGACCTGGGGAACCATGGCAAATCTTTTCAGTCTCCTGAGGTGGAAAAGGTGTTGTCGTGCTCTCTTCACAACTGTCTTGGTGTGTTTGGACCATGATAGTTTGTTGGTGATGTGGACACCAAGGAACTTGAAACTCTTGACTCCACTACAACCCCATCAATGCATGTTGTCCATTAGGTCTTATACGTGCTTTGTACATAGCATTCCATTGGAAGTGGAAGATATATATAGATATCGCTGCAATAGTGTAAAATAAGAAATCAGAGCTGAACCTTCACCTCCTATAGGTAATGTTGACCTATTCAGACTCCTCTAGTTTAACTTACTATGCACTAGTGTCCACCGCTTGGGACAATTAGCATGTCTAACTAGACGCTTCTGGCAACAGATGTTCAAAGAGCCCTCTCAGGGAAACCATGCCATGGTAATGCCCCTTGGATCATCACTTACTAAACAAACAACTCCAACTCAGAACAGAAAATTTGGAACCAAATCCCATGCCTCAGTCTTAGTCTCTCTGTTACACCTGCACAACTGTGATGTGGAAGCTGTTCCGGTTCCGGTTGGAGCGAGCGGTCGCATTCGCACTTCGCTCTGCAGGTTGTATAACTTTTTCATTACATTTCATTATAGTACAACGGTTGATTTGTCTAATCTTAGCAATTCTTCTTAGCTAGCTACATAGCCGTCCTTGTATCAGAGATAATTGCATAATTATCGTATTTCGTCGCCCTAACGTAGCCTTCACTGCTATTCGCCCAGGAGCTAGCTAACGCTAGCTAACGCACACAGATTAGCATCACTGTAGTGCTATTCACTCAACTGTACGACTTGATTAGTTTACTGTTAGCTAGCTACATAATCTTAGCAATTCTTCTTAGCCAGCTACATAGCCGTCCTTGTATCAGAGATAATTGCATAATTATCGTATTTCGTATTTCGTCGCCCTAACGTAGCCTTCACTGCTATTCGCCCAGGAGCTAGCAACGCTAGCTAACGCACACAGATTAGCATCACTGTAGTGCTATTCACTCAACTGTACGACTTGATTAGTTCAGTGTTAGCTAGCTACATAGCTGTCTTTGTTTCCAAGATAATTGTGTAGTTTAGTGTGTGTAGCCTTGGAGTGATTATCTTAATTCACTGAGGTTCGCTAGCCAGCTATTTGTCGTCCTTAACGTAGGAGACTCTGCTAGCTAGCCAACAGCTAACAGCTACAGCTAGCCAACGTCACCACACGTCTACTGATTCGAATTCAATCACCGGTCAGGGAGTATCACATTTTCATTTCATTACAGTACAACGGTTTGATTTGTTTGATCGTAGCTAGCTACATAGCTAGCTACATAGCCGTCTTTGTTTCAAAGATAATTGTGTAGTCTAGACCGATTTCCTAGGTTAGCTAGCCAGCTATTGTCGTTCTTTTAACTCAACGTAACGTAAACATCACTGCTAGCTAGCCAGCTAGCCCCCGAATAGCAGCACTGTAGAAATTATTACACTCAACGGAACGACTTGATTAGTGTAGTGCCAACAACGCAGCTACTGCCAGCTAGCCTACTTTAGCAGTACTGTATCATTTTAATCATTTTAGTCAATAAGATTCTTGCTATGTAAGCTTAACTTTCTGAACATTCGAGACGTGTAGTCCACTTGTCATTCCAATTTCCTTGCATTAGCGTAGCCTTTTTCTGTAGCCTGTCAACTATATGTCTGTCTATCCCTGTTCTCTCCTCTCTGCACAGACCATACAAACGCTCCACACCGCGTGGCCGCGACCACCCTAATCTGGTGGTCCCAGCGCGTACGACCCACGTGGAGTTCCAGGTCTCCGGTAGCCTCTGGAACTGCCGATCTGCGGCCAACAAGGCAGAGTTCATCTCAGCCTATGCCTCCCTCCAGTCCCTTGACTTCTTGGCACTGACGGAAACATGGATCACCACAGATAGCACTGCTACTCCTACTGCTCTCTCCTCGTCCGCCCACGTGTTCTCGCACACCCCGAGAGCTTCTGGTCAGCGGGGTGGTGGCACCGGGATCCTCATCTCTCCCAAGTGGTCTTTCTCTCTTTCTCCCCTTACCCATCTGTCTATTGCCTCCTTTGAATTCCATGCTGTCACAGTTACCAGCCCTTTCAAGCTTAACATCCTTATCATTTATCGCCCTCCAGGTTCCCTCGGAGAGTTCATCAATGAGCTTGATGCCTTGATAAGCTCCTTTCCTGAGGACGGCTCACCTCTCACAGTTCTGGGCGACTTTAACCTCCCCACGTCTACCTTTGACTCATTCCTCTCTGCCTCCTTCTTTCCACTCCTCTCCTCTTTTGACCTCACCCTCTCACCTTCCCCCTACTCACAAGGCAGGCAATACGCTTGACCTCATCTTTACTAGATGCTGTTCTTCCACTAACCTCATTGCAACTCCCTCCAAGTCTCCGACCACTACCTTGTATCCTTTTCCCTCTCGCTCTCATCCAACACTTCCCACACTGCCCCTACTCGGATGGTATCGCGCCGTCCCAACCTTCGCTCTCTCTCCCCCGCTACTCTCTCCTCTTCCATCCTATCATCTCTTCCCTCTGCTCAAACTTTCTCCAACCTATCTCCTGATTCTGCCTCCTCAACCCTCCTCTCCTCCCTTACTGCATCCTTTGACTCTCTATGTCCCCTATCCTCCAGGCCGGCTCGGTCCTCCCCTCCCGCTCCGTGGCTTGACGACTCATTGCGAGCTCACAGAACAGGGCTCCGGGCAGCCGAGCGGAAATGGAGGAAAACTCGCCTCCCTGCGGACCTGGCATCCTTTCACTCCCTCCTCTCTACATTTTCCTCCTCTGTCTCTGCTGCTAAAGCCACTTTCTACCATTCTAAATTCCAAGCATCTGCCTCTAACCCTAGGAAGCTCTTTGCCACCTTCTCCTCCCTCCTGAATCTTCCCCCTCCCTCCTCCCTCTCTGCAGATGACTTCGTCAACCATTTTGAAAAGAAGGTCGATGACATCCGATCCTCGTTTGCTAAGTCAAACGACACCGCTGGTTCTGCTCACACTGCCCTACCCTATGCTCTGACCTCTTTCTCCCCTCTCTCTCCAGATGAAATCTCGCGTCTTGTGACGGCCGGCCGCCCAACAACCTGCCCGCTTGACCCTATCCCCTCCTCTCTTCTCCAGACCATTTCCGGAGACCTTCTCCCTTACCTCACCTCGCTCATCAACTCATCCCTGACCGCTGGCTACGTCCCTCCCGTCTTCAAGAGAGCGAGAGTTGCACCCCTTCTGAAAAAACCTACACTCGATCCCTCCGATGTCAACAACTACAGACCAGTATCCCTTCTCTCTTTTCTCTCCAAAACTCTTGAGCGTGCCGTCCTTGGCCAGCTCTACCGCTATCTCTCTCAGAATGACCTTCTTGATCCAAATCAGTCAGGTTTCAAGACTAGTCATTCAACTGAGACTGCTCTTCTCTGTATCACGGAGGCGCTCCGCACTGCTAAAGCTAACTCTCTCTCCTCTGCTCTCATCCTTCTAGACCTATCGGCTGCCTTCAATACTGTGAACCATCAGATCCTCCTCTCCACCCTCTCCGAGTTGGGCATCTCCGGCGCGGCCCACGCTTGGATTGCGTCCTACCTGACAGGTCGCTCCTACCAGGTGGCGTGGCGAGAATCTGTCTCCTCACCACGCGCTCTCACCACTGGTGTCCCCCAGGGCTCTGTTCTAGGCCCTCTCTTATTCTCGCTATACACCAAGTCACTTGGCTCTGTCATAACCTCACATGGTCTCTCCTATCATTGCTATGCAGACGACACACAATTAATCTTCTCCTTTCCCCCTTCTGATGACCAGGTGGCGAATCGCATCTCTGCATGTCTGGCAGACATATCAGTGTGGATGACGGATCACCACCTCAAGCTGAACCTCAGCAAGACGGAGCTCCTCTTCCTCCCGGGGAAGGACTGCCCGTTCCATGATCTCGCCATCACGGTTGACAACTCCATTGTGTCCTCCTCCCAGAGCGCTAAGAACCTTGGCGTGATCCTGGACAACACCCTGACGTTCTCAACTAACATCAAATCAAATCAAATCAAATCAAATTTATTTATATAGCCCTTCGTACATCAGCTGATATCTCAAAGTGCTGTACAGAAACCCAGCCTAAAACCCCAAACAGCAAACAATGCAGGTGTAAAAGCACGGTGGCTAGGAAAAACTCCCTAGAAAGGCCAAAACCTAGGAAGAAACCTAGAGAGGAACCGGGCTATGTGGGGTGGCCAGTCCTCTTCTGGCTGTGCCGGGTAGAGATTATAACAGAACATGACCAAGATGTTCAAATGTTCATAAATGACCAGCATGGTCGAATAATAATAAGGCAGAACAGTTGAACTGGAGCAGCAGCACAGTCAGGTGGACTGGGGACAGCAAGGAGCCTTCATGTCAGGTAGTCCTGGGGCACGGTCCTAGGGCTCAGGTCAGTTGAAACTGGAGCAGGAGCATGGCCAGGTGGACTGGGGACAGCAAGGAGTCCTCATGTCAGGTAGTCCTGGGACATGGTCCTAGGGCTCAGGTCCTCCGAGAGAAGAAAGAAAGAGAGAAGGAGAGAATTAGAGAACGCACACTTAGATTCACACAGGACACCGAATAGGACAGGAGAAGTACTCCAGATATAACAAACTGACCCTAGCCCCCCGACACATAAACTACTGCAGCATAAATACTGGAGGCTGAGACAGGAGGGGTCAGGAGACACTGTGGCCCCATCCGAGGACACCCCGGACAGGGCCAAACAGGAAGGATATAACCCCACCCACTTTGCCAAAGCACATCCCCCACACCACTAGAGGGATATCTTCAACCACCAACTTACCATCCTGAGACAAGGCCGAGTATAGCCCACAAAGATCTCCGCCACGGTACAACCCAAGGGGGGCAACCCAGACAGGCCGACCACAACAGTGAATCAACCCACCCAGGTGACGCACCCCCCCAGGGACGGCACGAGAGAGCCCCAGCAAGCCAGTGACTCAGCCCCGTAACAGGGTTAGAGGCAGAGAATCCCAGTGGAAAGAGGGGAACCGGCCAGGCAGAGACAGCAAGGGCGGTTCGTTGCTCCAGAGCCTTTCCGTTCACCTTCCCACTCCTGGGCCAGACTACACTCAATCATATGACCCACTGAAGAGATGAGTCTTCAGTAAAGACTTAAAGGTTGAGACCGAGTTTGCGTCTCTGACATGGGTAGGCAGACCGTTCCATAAAAATGGAGCTCTATAGGAGAAAGCCCTGCCTCCAGCTGTTTGCTTAGAAATTCTAGGGACAATTAGGAGGCCTGCGTCTTGTGACCGTAGCGTACGTGTAGGTATGTACGGCAGGACCAAATCAGAGAGGTAGGTAGGAGCAAGCCCATGTAATGCTTTGTAGGTTAGCAGTAAAACCTTGAAATCAGCCCTTGCTTTGACAGGAAGCCAGTGTAGAGAGGCTAGCACTGGAGTAATATGATCAAATTTTTTGGTTCTAGTCAGGATTCTAGCAGCCGTATTTAGCACTAACTGAAGTTTATTTAGTGCTTTATCCGGGTAGCCGGAAAATAGAGCATTGCAGTAGTCTAACCTAGAAGTGACAAAAGCATGGATTAATTTTTCTGCATCATTTTTGGACAGAAAGTTTCTGATTTTTGCAATGTTACGTAGATGGAAAAAAAGCTGTCCTCGAAATGGTCTTGATATGTTCTTCAAAAGAGAGATCAGGGTCCAGAGTAACGCCGAGGTCCTTCACAGTTTTATTTGAGACGACTGTACAACCATTAAGATTAATTGTCAGATTCAACAGAAGATCTCTTTGTTTCTTGGGACCTAGAACAAGCATCTCTGTTTTGTCCGAGTTTAATAGTAGAAAGTTTGCAGCCATCCACTTCCTTATGTCTGAAACACATGCTTCTAGCGAGGGCAATTTTGGGGCTTCACCATGTTTCATTGAAATGTACAGCTGTGTGTCATCCGCATAGCAGTGAAAGTTTACATTATGTTTTCGAATAACCTCCCCAAGAGGTAAAATATATAGTGAAAACAATAGTGGTCCTAAAACAGAACCTTGAGGAACACCGAAATGTACAGTTGATTTGTCAGAGGACAAACCATTCACAGAGACAAACTGATATCTTTCCGACAGATAAGATCTAAACCAGGCCAGAACTTGTCCGTGTAGACCAATTTGGGTTTCCAATCTCTCCAAAAGAATGTGGTGATCGATGGTATCAAAAGCAGCACTAAGGTCTAGGAGCACGAGGACAGATGCAGAGCCTCGGTCCGATGCCATTAAAATGTCATTTACCACCTTCACAAGTGCCGTCTCAGTGCTATGATGGGGTCTAAAACCAGACTGAAGCATTTCGTATACATTGTTTGTCTTCAGGAAGGCAGTGAGTTGCTGCGCAACAGCCTTCTCTAAAATCTTTGAGAGGAATGGAAGATTCGATATAGGCCGATAGTTTTTTATATTTTCTGGGTCAAGGTTTGGCTTTTTCAAGAGAGGCTTTATTACTGCCACTTTTAGTGAGTTTGGTACACATCCAGTGGATAGAGAGCCGTTTATTATGTTCAACATAGGAGGGCCAAGCACAGGAAGCAGCTCTTTCAGTAGTTTAGTTGGAATAGGGTCCAGTATACAGCTTGAAGGTTTAGAGGCCATGATTATTTTCATCATTGTGTCAAGAGATATAGTACTAAAACACTTGAGCGTCTCTCTTGATCCTAGGTCCTGGCAGAGTTGTGCAGACTCAGGACAACTGAGGTTTGGAGGAATACGCAGGTTTAAAGAGGAGTCCGTAATTTGCTTTCTAATAATCATAATCTTTTCCTCAAAGAAGTTCATGAATTTATCACTGCTAAAGTGAAAGTCATCCTCTCTTGGGGAATGCTGCTTTTTAGTTAGCTTTGCCACAGTATCAAAAAGGAATTTCGGATTGTTCTTATTTTCCTCAATTAAGTTAGAAAAATAGGACGATCGAGCAGCAGTAAGGGCTCTTCGGTACTGCACGGTACCGTCCTTCCAAGCTAGTCGGAAGACTTCCAGTTTGGTGTGGCGCCATTTCCGTTCCAATTTTCTGGAAGCTTGCTTCAGAGCTCGGGTATTTTCTGTGTACCAGGGAGCTAGTTTCTTATGAGACATTTTTTTAGTTTTTAGGGGTGCAACTGCATCTAGGGTATTGCGCAAGGTTAAATTGAGATCCTCAGTTAGGTGGTTAACGGATTTTTGTCCTCTGGCGTCCTTGGGTAGGCAGAGGGAGTCTGGAAGGGCATCAAGGAATCTTTGTGTTGTCTGTGAATTTATAGCACGACTTTTGATGTTCCTTGGTTGGGGTCTGAGCAGATTATTTGTTGCAATTGCAAACGTAATAAAATGGTGGTCCGATAGTCCAGGATTATGAGGAAAAACATTAAGATCCACAACATTTATTCCATGGGACAAAACTAGGTCCAGCGTATGACTGTGACAGTGAGTGGGTCCAGAGACATGTTGGACAAAACCCACTGAGTCGATGATGGCTCCAAAAGCCTTTTGGAGTGGGTCTGTGGACTTTTCCATGTGAATATTAAAGTCACCAAAGATTAGAATATTATCTGCAATGACTACAAGGTCTGATAGGAATTCAGGGAACTCAGTGAGAAACGCTGTATATGGCCCAGGAGGCCTGTAAACAGTAGCTATAAAAAGTGATTGAGTAGGCTGCATAGATTTCATGACTAGAAGCTCAAAAGACGAAAACGTCATTTTTTTTTTTTTTTTTTATTGAAATTTGCTATCATAAATGTTAGCAACACCTCCGCCTTTGCGGGATGCACGGGGATATGGTCACTAGTGTAGCCAGGAGGTGAGGCCTCATTTAACACAGTAAATTCATCAGGCTTAAGCCATGTTTCAGTCAGGCCAATCACATCAAGATTATGATCAGTGATTAGTTCATTGACTATAATTGCCTTTGAAGTAAGGGATCTAACATTAAGTAGCCCTATTTTGAGATGTGAGGTATCATGATCTCTTTCAGTAATGACAGGAATGGAGGTGGTCTTTATCCTAGTGAGATTGCTAAGGCGAACACCGCCATGTTTAGTTTTGCCCAACCTAGGTCGAGGCACAGACACGGTCTCAATGGTGATAGCTGAGCTGACTACACTGACTATGCTAGTGGCAGACTCCACTATGCTGGCAGGCTGGCTAATAGCCTGCTGCCTGGCCTGCACCCTATTTCATTGTGGAGCTAGAGGAGTTAGAGCCCTGTCTATGTTGGCAGATAAGATGAGAGCACCCCTCCAGCTAGGATGGAGTCCGTCACTCCTCAGCAGGTCAGGCTTGGTCCTGTTTGTGGGTGAGTCCCAGAAAGAGGGCCAATTATCTACAAATTCTATCTTTTGGGAGGGGCAGAAAACAGTTTTCAACCAGCGATTGAGTTGTGAGACTCTGCTGTAGAGCTCATCACTCCCCCTAACTGGGAGGGGGCCAGAGACAATTACTCGATGCCGACACATCTTTCTAGCTGATATGCACGCAGAAGCTATGTTGCGCTTGGTGATCTCTGACTGTTTCATCCTAACATCGTTGGTGCCGACGTGGATAACAATATCTCTATACTCTCTACACTCGCCAGTTTTAGCTTTAGCCAGCACCATCTTCAGATTAGCCTTAACGTCGGTAGCCCTGCCCCGGGTAAACAGTGTATGATCGCTGGATGATTCGCTTTAAGTCTAATACTGCGGGTAATGGAGTCGCCAATGACTAGAGTTTTCAATTTGTCAGAGCTAATGGTGGGAAGCTTCGGCGTCTCAGACCCCGTAACGGGAGGAGTAGAGACCAGAGAAGACTCGGCCTCTGACACCGACCCGCTGCTTAATGGGGAAAACCGGTTGAAAGTTTCTGTCTGCTGAATGAGCGACACCGGTTGAGCTTTCCTACAGCATTTCCTTCCAGAAACCGTGAGAAAGTTGTCCGGCTGCGGGGACTGTGCCAGGGGATTTATACTACTATCTGCACTTACTGGTGGCACAGACGCTGTTTCATCCTTTCCTACACTGAAATTACCCTTGCCTAACGATTGCGTCTGAAGCTGGGCTTGCAGTACAGCTATCCTCGCCGTAAGGCGAGCACAGCGGCTGCAATTAGAAGGCATCATGTTAATGTTACTACTTAGCTTCGGCTGTTGGAGGTCCTGACGAATCGTGTCCAGATAAAGCGTCCGGAGTGAAAAAGTTGAGGAAAAAATAAATATATGAACGGTAATTAAAAAGTGAAACCCGTAAAGTTGTCAGGTAGCAAAATAGGTTGGCAACAAAACGCACAGCAATTCGAAAACAAGCCTGCAAGTCGGTGTCCCGTTCCTGTAGGTTCATGCTCTACAACATCCGCAGAGTACGACCCTGCCTCACACAGGAAGCGGCGCAGGTCCTAATCCAGGCACTTGTCATCTCCCGTCTTGATTACTGCAACTCGCTGTTGGCTGGGCTCCCTGCCTGTGCCATTAAACCCCTACAACTCATCCAGAACGCCGCAGCCCGTCTGGTGTTCAACCTTCCCAAGTTCTCTCACGTCACCCCGCTCCTCCGCTCTCTCCACTGGCTTCCAGTTGAAGCTCGCATCCGCTACAAGACCATGGTGCTCGCCACGGAGCTGTGAGGGGAACGGCACCTCAGTACCTCCAGGCTCTGATCAGGCCCTACACCCAAACAAGGGCACTGCGTTCATCCACCTCTGGCCTGCTCGCCTCCCTACCACTGAGGAAGTACAGTTCCCGCTCAGCCCAGTCAAAACTGTTCGCTGCTCTGGCCCCCCAATGGTGGAACAAACTCCCTCACGACGCCAGGACAGCGGAGTCAATCACCACCTTCCGGAGACACCTGAAACCCCACCTCTTCAAGGAATACCTAGGATAGGGTAAGTAAGGGTAAGTAATCCTTCTCACCCCCCCCCAACAAGATTTAGATGCAAGTGGCTGTTCCACTGGTTGTCATAAGGTGTATGCACCAATTTGTAAGTCGCTCTGGATAAGAGCGTCTGCTAAATGACTTAAATGTAAATGTAAATGAAGCTCCAGAGGAGTGTTTTTTCCTACAGAAGGTCAACTCTGAGCAGGCTGGACAGCATCTATCATGATGTGAGGAGGAACGGGGCACTGTAGCCGACTGTGTGAGTTAACGACGGCCCCCTTTCCCTGAACACATCTGCACATTGCATTATCATTAGAGCTCCCACATCTCTCAGGATCACTGACAAAGTGAACAATACCAACATTCAGCTGCAACCATATGGGGGAAGAGAAAAGAAACAAGTGTACTAGCATCTGTTTGGCAGTATTCAGAAGCTACGTTTCAAGATGAATTTCACTGTGTTAACTAAGTTTTTCTCCCCTCGAACCCCCTCTCTTTCTCTCTGACACTAAAATGTATTGCTAGGTGCACTCCATTCTGCTGTATCTTGCAATTACCAGCAGTCCCTTAATGTGGCATCTTAATGGGGCTGTGGGTTTTCTGCCGTCCCAGATGGTAAAACAAGGTGCTTTCCGCAACTCCCTCAGAGACTTTGAATCCAGCTGGATTAAGTTTTTCCTCGAGATCAGCACTGGAATTCTACCTCTTGGCTGTGATTAGCTGTAAACCCAGCCTTTAGTCTCTTTGTAACTTTTGGCTGTGATTAGCTGTAAACCCAGCCTTTAGTCTCTGTATACCTCTTGGCTGTGATTAGCTGTAAACCCAGCCTTTAGTCTCTGTATACCTCTTGGCTGTGATTAGCTGTAAACCCAGCCTTTAGTCTCTTTCTACCTCTTGGCTGTGATTAGCTGTAAACCTAGCCTTTAGTCTCTGTATACCTCTTGGCTGTGATTAGCTGTAAACCCAGCCTTTAGTCTCTGTATACCTCTTGGCTGTGATTAGCTGTAAGGCCAGCCTTTAGTCTCTTTGTACCTTTTGGCTGTGATTAGCTGTAAGCCCAGGCTTTAGTCTCTTTCTACCTCTTGGCTTTGATTAGCTGTAAGCCCAGCCTTTTGTCTCTTTCTACGTCTTGGCTTTGATTAGCTGTAAGCCCAGGCTTTAGTCTCTTTCTACCTCTTGGCTTTGATTAGCTGTAAGCCCAGCCTTTTGTCTCTTTCTACGTCTTGGCTGTGATTAGCTGTAAACCCAGCCTTTAGTCTCTTTCTACCTTTTGGCTGTGATTAGCTGTAAACCCAGCCTTTAGTCTCTTTCTACCTTTTGGCTGTGATTAGCTGTAAGCCCAGCCTTTAGTCTCTTTCTACGTCTTGGCTTTGATTAGCTGTAAGCCCAGGCTTTAGTCTCTTTCTACCTCTTGGCTTTGATTAGCTGTAAGCCCAGCCTTTTGTCTCTTTCTACGTCTTGGCTGTGATTAGCTGTAAACCCAGCCTTTAGTCTCTTTCTACCTTTTGGCTGTGATTAGCTGTAAACCCAGCCTTTAGTCTCTTTCTACCTTTTGGCTGTGATTAGCTGTAAGCCCAGCCTTTAGTCTCTTTCTACGTCTTGGCTTTGATTAGCTGTTCTTTTGTTCTGGATCTGTAATGTTGTTTGTTTGTTGTACAGTTTGTTTTATTTACCATAAGGAATAAAGTCCTCGTAAACGGTACCACATTCTGTCTGTTGTCATCCTTATTCGCACCTACAGTCCATACCTTTTTCACTTCACGGAGAGTTTAGTTGTAGTAGGGTGTCGCGTTCCCTCTTCATAGAGGCGTGCGTAACAAGAACCTAGCTGAGACTCTGCTGAGAACCTACTGTAACTGAGAACCTGATGTAGCTGAGAACCTGCTGTAGCTGAGACCCTGCTGAGGCCCCAGCTGAGACCCTAGCAGAGACCCTGCTGAGGCCCTAGCTGAGACCCTGCTGAGACCCTAGCTGAGACCCTGCTGAGACCCCAGCTGAGACCCCTGCTGAGAACCTTTGAGACCCTAGCAGAGACCCTGCTGAGGCCCTAGCTGAGACCCCAGCTGAGACCCTGCCTGGACCCTAGCTGAGACCCCAGCTGAGACCCCAGCTGAGACCCTGTTTAGATCCTACTGTAGCTGAGAACCTGCTGAGAACCCTACTTCCCCCTTCATACGTCCAACCAACTAACTCTTTCAACCCAGTCTGAGCAACAACCACTAATACTACTACCCCCTCGTAAATTCCCCCTTCCACCACACCTCACCCTACCCAGGCCAACCCCTCCTCTGACCGACCCCATCTGCTGCCTCCCTACCCCCATCAGTGAGATTCAGGGATCAGGCAGGCATTGGCCTAGGCCCCCCCTTGGTGAACAGCTGCTGGGCTTCTCAGGCCAATGGAAGGTACAGAGGAAGGGGAGGGCAGAGGCAGCAACACAGTAGACAGCATCACATCTGCTCTAATGAGGCTGTTATGGGTCACCTGGCAGGTCTGGTATGGCTCAGGCTGCAGGGCTACCAGCTTGCCCATTCGCCGCCCCAGCAATGACTCATTTATGACCTAGCTTCCCAATCCGTGTGCTAACCAGAGCACCCGGCCAGAGAGAGAGACCCCTATGTGTGCATTCAAAGCAGGGGAGTTGGGTAAGTTACTATCTAAATGTAATCTATTAGTTACTAGTTACCTGTCCAAAATTGTAATCAGTAACGTAATTTTGGATTCCCCAAACTCAGTAACGTAATCTTATTTCTTTCCCCTTAAAATCCATTAGAAGAAGACAAAAAGGATCCATCAAACGCATTTGGTGTGTCATCAGACTCTTAAAACCTGTTATGGCTGCGATCCCCATACAGGGATCAACATCAGGGGAAATTTCAGAGTGACAACTAAAAATACAACTTTGTAACATGAAACATTCTTGAAAATGCAAGTGTCTTACACCCTTCAAAAGTTTAGAATCTTGGTAATCAAACTATGTTTTCCAATTTAAAATAGCTATTACAGAGAACAAATACCATGCATTTTTTTTGAGAAGAGCAATCAACAACAGAAACATTTTCCGCCATGACCGTTTTTACACATTCACATCTGAAGTAAAATTATGACTTACATTCTGATATCTTGCTCTTATTTCTCTTCCGGAGGGTCCCAGTGATCAAATGAAGTGCCGTTTTCTTTGATAAAATCCATTTTTATAGCCTAAATCGAAACATTTTGTAAACCGTTTGTGCCGTGAATTCCATCTCTATCAATTTTTTACGGAGCATTCGATGTGATTACACACCGTAAATAATCGTTTATCTAGTCATGGTTGGTTTCAGTGCATTCCTCTGGATGTTTGCAACACAGTCAAACTTCATTGTTTTTTTTGCGGGGAGTATTGACCGGAGTGAACTGATTTGAAGACAACGAGCAATGACCCTAGCTGAGTACCTTACGCACCAATAATTTTAGCGAAGCTTCATTGATTGACTATATTTCTGCCCAATGACCACTAATCTTCTTGAAATCTAGCTGGGTAGATAGCCAATGAGCTGAGGTAAACGCCAGTATGTAATGGTTTTGGGTTGGACCACAATTCCTTGTTTGTAATCGCACGAGCAGGGAACTCCATTCTCGCCTTGACGATTGAAAGTGAAAAAGTGAAAGTGAGAGATTTTTTGTTTGAGGAGAGGAATCTTGGAGTGATATGATTCAAACGAACTGAGGAGCTGTTTCTCCAAGGACAGGATGTACTTCTGGACGGGTAAGTGCTAATGCCGTTTTATGAAATATAAAAATATATATATATATATATTATATATTAAAAAAAAAAAGTTTTGCAATGAAATGTGTGGTTTGCGTGTGTGTGTGTGTATGTATATATATATATATATATATATATAACACTGGCCGGAGTTGAATGGAACAGCACTTCACCTTAGGGACTGTTCCCTCTGCTCTATACAATAGATATCTGTTTATTTTATGTGATGATAAAAGGCTCATACAATACAAATATTTTTTTATGTTTTATTTCACAGTGATAGTGACTCCGACTGGGAGCCCCCGGTGCCAAGCTGCCCGCTCTACCTCTGCCCCCAGTGGTGTTCATATGCCACGGTTCATTACTGCAGGCATAACTGTGCCTCAGGGCCAAAAGGGCACAGCATGGAGGCGTCGTTGTGTTCTGTGTCGCATGAAATGCACCACTTGTTCAGTTTGCCTCTGCTTTACATCAGAAAGAGACTGCTATGGGACATGGCACAGGCAGCAAAATATTGTGAAGAGGACTTCCAAGGGGTGTACTGTTTTTTTTTGTTTTTTTTTTCAAAAAAAAAAATTCAAATATTTTTGTGTGTGTGTGTTAGAATTGCTTTTTGATATGTTGTATATAGTTATTTGCACTGCTGTATATATTTATAGGTCATTTCACCATTTCGGCCACTTGGGTACATTTGGGCAACTTGTGTGGGACACCTGGGTGACTTCATGCTAAATGTCATGTAGCTCACCCATTCCTGAAGTTATCAGTCTGAAACTTTGCACACCTACAGTTGCCCTCTTGTACTATCCATCAAAATTATCTCCATCATCCTATCTGACTGTGTGGCTATTCTAGTAGATGTGAAAGATGATACTACAACAATAAACAGAAAACATGCTCTTTCTTTCACTTTTCTTCCACCAGATCTACTGTGTTATATTCTCCTACATTCAATGAACATTTCCACAAACTTCAGAATGTTTCCATTCAAATGATACCAAGAATATGCATAGCCTTGCCTCTGGGGCTGAGCTACAGGCAGTTAGATTAGGGTATGTCTTCAGGCGGAAATTAAGAACAAAGGGATGAAGCCATAACAGGTTTTAAACAGTCACCACTAGCCGGCCTGTGCCCAGTACCCTGCGTTGAACATTAGTCACGGTCACTAGTCAGCTAACACCCGGTACTCTACCCTGCACCTTAGAGACTGCTGCCCTGTGGACATAGTCATTAAACACTGGTCACTTGAATAATGTTTACATACTGTTTTACCCACTTACATTTTAGTCATTAAGCAAAAGCTCTTATCCAGAACGACTTATAGTAGTGAGTGCATACAATTTTTCATACTGGTCCCCCATGGGAATCAAACCCACAACCCTGGCGTTGCAAGCACAATACTCTGAGCTACATGTGACCACTTCATATGTATACAGTGCCTGCATAAAGTATTCAGACCCCTTCACTTTTTACACCTTTTTTTAGGCTACACACAATATCCTGTAATGACAAAGCAAAAACAATTTATTAGAAATATTTTTCAAATAAAAAAAAGGAAATAAAAAAGGAAATACTACATTTAGATAAGTATTCAGAACCTTTACTCTGTACTTTGTTGTCGGTACAAGTCTTCTTGGGTTTAATGCTACAAGCTTGGCAAACCTCTGTTTGGGGAGTTTCTCCCATTGTTCTCTGCAGATCCTCTCAAGCTCTGTCAGGATGGATGGGGAGCGTTGCTGCACAGAGATGTTCAATCAGGTTTAAGTCCGGGCTCCAGCTGTGCCATTCAAGCACATTCAAAGACTTGTCCCGAAGCCACTCCTGCTTTTGTCTTGGCTGTGTGCTTAGGGTCGTTGTCCTGTTGGAAGGTGAACCTTTGCCCTGGTCTGAGGTCCTGACCACTCTGGAGCAGGTTTTCATCAAGATCTCTGAACTTTGCAGTTTATCTTTGCCTCGATCCTGGCTAGTCTGCCAGTCCCTCCCACTGAAAAACAGCCCCACAGCATGATGCTGCCACCACCATGCTTCAACGTAGGGAATGTGTCAGGTTTCTCCAGACGTGTCGCTTGGCATTCAGGCCAATAGCTAAACCTTGGTTTCATCAGACCAGATAATCTTGTTTCTCATGGTCTGAGAGTCTTTACGTGCTTTTTGGCAAACTCCAAGTGGGCTGTCATGAGCCTTTTACTGAAGAGTGGCTTCTGTCTGGCCACTCTAGCATAAAGGCCTGATTGGTGGAGTGCTGCAGAGATGGTTGTCCTTCTGGAAGGTTCTCCCATCTCCACAGAGGAACTCAGGAGTTCTGTCAAAGTGACCATTGGGTTCTTGTTCACCTCCCTGACCAAAGCCCTTCTCCCCCGATTGCTCAGTTTCAGCTCTGACTTGCACTGTCAACTGTGGGACCTTATTTAGGCAGGTGTGTGCCTTTCCAAATCCTGTCCAATCAATTGAATTTACCACAGATGGACTCCAATCAAGTTGTAGAAACATCAAGGGTGATCAATGGAAACAAGATGCACCTAAGCTCAATCTTGAGTCTCATAGCAAAGGGTCTGAATAATTATGTAAATAAGGTATTTCTGTTCTTACATTTTATAAATTTGCAAAAATGCCTAAAAACCTGTTTTCACTTTGTCATTGTGGGGTATTGTGTGTAGATTGCTGAGGATTTTTATTAATTTAATTACATTTAGAATAGGCTGTTGCATAACAGTCAAGGGGTCTGAATACTTTCCGAAGGCACTGTATATTGTATTCTAGTCATGTTAGGTGTTACAGCACTGTTGAAGCTAGAAACACAAGCATTTCCCTGCACTTGCGAAAACATCTGCAAATCTGTGTACGCAACCAATAAACTTTGATCATAGGTGTCTCTGACTTGAGGTCAGACTTGCTCAGGTGAAACAAACTTAAACATTTTGCCAACATCCTTTCTGAATGTAAAATAATTAAATAAAAGTAATCTAGTTTTTCAAAAGTATCTGTAATCTGATGACAATATTTTAGCTGGTAACGTAACTGATTCGTTTTTTTGTAATCAAATTACATGTAACTGATTTCATGTAATCAGTTACTCCCCAACCCTGCTCCTGGATGGGTGTACTTTTCACATCAAGGGGATGTGGTGGGAATGGATGTAGTGCAAAGTGTGGAGGTCATTACCTCAAACCACATTCAAGTAGGCGCTGTCTACTCTACAGTACATCCAATGCTTCTACCGTGTCCTGTGTGTCCAGGCTGCAGGTGAGAGGCATGCCTGGTTCCTGCAGAACTTATTTGGATGTCTATAGAATTTCCTTTCCTCTCTAGTATAATACAGTGGTTGCTGGCAAACAGAGGCCATACAAGAGGATTTAAATATGAAGGGCAAACAAAGTGGAGAGCCCTGGACAGTGGCCGCAACACTGAGGTTAGACGCAAATACTTGACATCCAAACCGGAAAGAGAAGCAACAGCCTTGGCCAGGCCCCTGTGTGATGTGGTCTACCTGGGATTGCTCACACAATCCAGCTGCTTGTTTTATGAAGGGGATACATACATGCTTGTCAAGTGGCATTTGGTATATTTGTGGGCAATGATCAGCTGTTCTTATCCACTTCCCTAGAATCACAAACAATGGTTGAATTTCATCATCCTTCAGCTTCGACCATGACTGGAATAAATGTGGTTTTACAAAGATGTAGTCAACTATCAGAGGAAGCTTGGCAAAACAAGGGAAATGAGCCAGGAGTCATAAGGTCGACTAAAAACACTGGACAAAAAAAAAAAGCCTTTGGAAAGTATTCAGACCCCTTGACTTTTTCAATATTTTTTACATTACAGCCTTAGTCTAAACTAAATAAATAAAACATTCTCAGCAATCTACACACAATACCCTATAATGGCCAAGTGAAAACAGGCAAAAAATAAAGAATAAAACAAATACCTTATGCAAATAAGTATTCAGGCCCTTTGCTATGAGACTCGAGATTGAGCGCCGGTGCATCCTGTTTTCTTTGATCATGGAGTCCACCTATGGTAAATTCAATCGATTGGACATTATCTGGAAAGGCACACACCTGTCTATATAAGGTCACACAGTTGACAGTGCAAAAACAAAGCCATTAGGTCGAAAGAATTGTCCGTAGAGCTCCGAGACAGGATTGTGCCAAGGCATGGAAACCTGGCACCATCCCTACGGTGAAGCACGGTGGTGGCAGCATCATACTGTGGACATGTCTTTCAGTGGCAGGGACTGGGAGACTAATCAGGATCGAGGCAAAAATGAACGCAGCAAAGTACAGAGAGATCCTTGATGAAAACCTGCTCCAGAGCACTCAGGACCTCCAGACTCCAGGTTCACCTTCCAATAGGACACCGACCCTAAGCACACAGCCAAGACAACACAGGAGTGGCTTTGGGACAAGTCTCAATAATCCCTGAGTGGCCCAACCAGAGCCCGGACTTAAACCTGATCGAACATCTCTGGAGAGACCTGAAAATAGCTGTGCAGCGATGCTCCCATCTATCCAACAGAGCTTGAGAGGATCTGCAGGGAAGAATCTCTCCAAATAGAGGCACCAACCTTGTAGCGTCAAACCCAAGAAGACTCGAGTAACGTTTCTACTGAGTAATGTTTCTGTATACTTATGTAAATGCGAATTCATTTTTTTTCATTTTAATACATTTGCTTTGTCATTATGGGGTAGTGTGTAGATTGATGAGGGGGGAAAACAATGTAATCAGTTTTAGAAAATGGCTGTAACATAACAAAATGTGGAAAATTCAAGGGGTCTGAATACATTCCAAATGCATTGTAAACAAAACACTTTAAAATAAAAGATACCAGAAATATCCATAAAAACATCTCATATTTTGTGCAATTTGTTTTCATCCCCATTAGTGAGCATTTCTTATTTCCAAGATAATCCATCCACCTGACAGGTGTGGCATATCAATAAACTGATTAAACAGCATGATCATTATACAGGTGCACCTTGTGCTGGGGACAAAAACCCACTAAATTTAGCAGTTATCACAATGCCACAGATGTCTCAAGTTGAGGGGCCATGCAATTGGCATGCTGCCTGCAGAAATGTATACCAGAGCTGTTGCCAGAGAATGTTCATTTCTCTAACATAAGCCGCCTCGAATGTTGTTTTAGAGAATTTGGCAGTACATCCAAGCAGCCTCACAACGTGTACCCACGCCAGTTTAGGATCTCTACATCCATTTTCCTCACCTGCGGGACAGTCAGACGAGCCACCCAGACAGCTTATGAAACTATGGGTTTGCAAAACCTAAGAATTTCTGCACAAATGTCAGAAACAGTCTCAGGGAAGCTTGTCTACATGCTCGTCGTCCTCAGTGTCTAACCGACTTTAGTGGACAAATGCCCACCTTCGATGGCCATTAGCACGCCTGAGAAGTGTGCTCGTCACGGATTGATTACCATTTCAATTACAGCGCGTGTTGTGGGCCAGTGGTTTGCTGATGTCAATGTTGTGAACAGAGTGCCCCATGGTGGCGGTGGGGCTATGGTACGGGAAAGCATATGCTTTGAATGCAGATACCATTTGATCCTTAGGCCCATTGTTGTGCCATTAATCCACCGCCATCACCTCATGTTTCAGCATGATAATGCCCAGCTCCATGTTGCGAGGATCTGTACACAATTCCTGGAAGCTGAAAATGTTCCAATTCTTCCGTGGTCTGCATACTCACCAGATATGTCACCCATTGAGCCTGTTTGGGAAGCTCTGAATCAACAGAGAATAATTTGTTTTCCCAGTCATGTGAAATCCATAAAGATCTAATTTATATTGACTGATTTCCTTATATAAACTGAGTCAATTCTTAGAAATTGTTGCATGTATCTTTTTGTTCAGAGTAGTATTTTAATTCTCAGCCAGTACCATGCATTTCTAGCGGTGCAAATGAGTATTCAAAGGTAAACAACTCCCTCTGGTGGCCCTGTAACAAAGTACACAGGCATTTCTAACAATTAGTGTAGTTGTGTTAAGATAGCTAGGGGAGACAGATAGCTTGGCGGATTCTAACCCTGATGGTGTTGGGGGGGTGACATGAGAGTTAAGCTACTCTTCAAAGACAGTTGAGAAACAGAAAACATTTGACCCCTCTAGAACAGACATCGATGAATTTGAAATGTAAAAAAAAAAACTGATGATATATGTTTAATTTATTACTTTGAATCTTGTTCTTGGGTTGTATTAACAATGGTTTAATACTGAAATTACTTTGTAATTTAAAAAAAAAAATGTAAGACCAGTACTGTACAAATGACATTTGATAAAACTCCAGTCGAAAAAAAGCATATTGAACACAGAGCCACAATAAGATGACGATCATATGGTATTGGATTTCATATATACACACACACTTATAGAGTTAACAAAGCAGCAACACATTGCAGAACTGAAAGTAGGTAAATAGTTTCAAAACAAAAGACCAAATATGTTAACATGTGCAATGTTCAAATGCAAACAGGATAAAAAGTGGAGTTTGATTAAAACCTAGTCATCAAGCCAATGAATGTTTAATTTAAAATGGCACTAATAATATTATTACTGAGTTTAGTGACTTTGGAAGGTAGTGCTGGGAAGAAAACACTGTACAGCAAACATGAACAAAATCTGGATTTTTCACCTGGATCAGGATCCACTGTACTCTACATTTCATCCCTTTGTCTCAAAGCATCAAAAACTCCTTTTGCACCCCACACATTTGTTTTTGGCTGAAGGAGGCTCGTTGTCAATTAATTTTTACTCATTGCTCCTCAAAGCCTAATTAACTGACAAAGTTGTTTGGATCCCACTCAAACAACAATGTTAAGCATGCCATGTTGAGCTGATGTGGTGGGATAGAGAACACAATACTAAGCCACCTTTAAGACCTGGACCCTGTTTTTGACTATTTATAAAATACACCCTTCCTTCCTTGAGGACATCACTGTAGTGTAGGTGAAAGCTTTGGTGTAGCCTTCTTTTGACCTATCCACTCATTTCCAGACGAGCCTCAAGGTAGAAAAGAAAGATGTCTGAATACCTCTGACATACAAGGCCCAGGTTGACATTTAAGGCCACTAAAATAACAGTCTGATATCTTAAAATCCACATGGAACAACGAAACAGACTTTACCAGTGAACATAAGCTAAGCTAAGATAACCGCTCTACTGAAAACGGTGATCTCTTATGTAAGAATGTACCCGACACCGTAACTACAGTGCATTCGGAAAGGATTCAGATGCCTCAACATTGTTACTTTAAAGCCCTATTCTAAAAACGGATTTATAAGTGTCCCCCCCTCATCAAAACTACATAATGCCCCATAATGACAAAGCAACAGGTTTAGAATTGTAAATATTACATTTACATAAGTATTCAGACCCTTTACTCAGTACTTTGTTGAAGCACCTTTGGCAGCCATTACAGCCTCGAGTCTTCTTGGGTATGACGCTATAAGGTTGGCACCATTCTTCTCTGCAGATCCTCTCAAGCTATGCTAGGTTGTATGGGGAGTGTCGTTGCAGTTATTTTTAGGTCTCGCCTGAGATGTTTGATCGGGTTCAAGTCCAGGCCACTCAATGACATTGAGACTTGTCCCGAAGCCAGTCCTGCGTTGTCTTGGCTGTGGGCTTAAGAGTCGTTGTCCTGTTGGAAGGTGAACCTTCACCCCAGTCTGAGGTCCTGAGCACGCGTTAATCAAGGACATCTGTACTTTGCTCCGTTCATCTTTCCCTCGATCCTGACTAGTCTCCCACTCCCTGCTGCTGAGAACATCTTCACAGCATGATGCTGCCACCACCATGCTTCACCCTAGGGATGGTGCCAGGGTTCCTCCAGACGTGTCGCTTGGCATTCAGGCCAATAGTTAAACCTTGGTTTCATCAGACCAGATAATCTTGTTTCTCATGGTCTGAGAGTCCTGTAGGTGCCTTTTGGCAAACTCCAAGCGGATGGTCATGTGAATTTTACCGAGTAGCAGCTTCCGCTTAGCAACTCTACCAGAAAGGCCTGGTTGGTGGAGTGCTGTAGAGATGGTTGTCCTTCTGGAAAGTACGCCCATCTCCACAGAGAAACTCTGGAGCTGTCAGAGTGACCATCGGATTCTCGGTCACCTCCCTGACCAAAGCCCTTCTCCCCCGATTGCCCAGTTTGGCTGGGCAGCCAGCTCTAGGAAGAGTCTTGGTGGTTTCCAAACTTCTTCCATTTAAGAACAATGGAGGCCACTGTTCTTGGGACCTTAAATGATGCAAATCTGTGCCTCGACACAATCCCATCTCGAGCTCTACGGCCAATTCCTTCAACCTCATGGCTTGGTTTTTGCACTGACAACTTGTGGGACCTTATATAGACAGGCGTGTGCACCTTTCCAAATCATGTCCAATCAATTGAATTTACCACAGGTACAATAAAGTTGTAGAAACATCTCAAGGGTGATCAATGGAAACAGGATGCACCGGAGCTCAATTTGGAGTCTCATAGCAAAGGGTCTGAACACTTATGTAGAGAAGGTATTTATTTTATATAAATGTGCAAACATTTCTAATAACCTGTTTTCACATAGTCATTATGGGGTATTGTGTGTAGATTGATGAGGAAAACATTGAATGTAATCCTTATTTTTAGAATAAGGCTGTAACAAAAAGACCCCATTCCTGTGAAAAGGGTAAGGGGTCTGACACTAGTCTGACACGTCCACATAGAAAAAAAGAGAAAGCACCCCACCACCAATGTAGAAAGCCCTTCTTTCACTGGCTTCCAGTTGAAGCTCGCATCCACTACAAGACCATGGTGCTTGCCTACGGAGCTGTGAGGGGAACGGCACCTCAGTACCTCCAGGCTCTGATCAGGCCCTACACCCAAACAAGGGCACTGCGTTCATCCACCTCTGGCCTGCTCGCCTCCCTACCACTGAGGAAGTACAGTTCCCGCTCAGCCCAGTCAAAACTGTTCGCTGCTCTGGCCCCCCAATGGTGGAACAAACTCCCTCATGACGCCAGGACAGCGGAGTCAATCACCACCTTCCGGAGACACCTGAAACCCCACCTCTTTAAGGAATACCTAGGATAGGATAAAGTAATCCTCCTCACCCCCCCTTAAAATATTTAGATGCACTCTTGTAAAGTGGCTGTTCCACTGGATGTCATAAGGTGAATGCACCAATTTGTAAGTCGCTCTGGATAAGAGCGTCTGCTAAATGACTTAAATGTAAATGTCTTTCACAGCAGTCTACACCCATCTCTGTAGAGACCTGCAGAGAAAGGCAAACTCATTTTGAGCAATTTCCCATTCTACATGAATAGGCAGCACATGTAGAAGGTTGAACTTGAACACATGCCTCTCCCCGTAACTATTTTTATTTCATAATTGAGCCATTGAGGTTTATATATTCAATCCATATGTAAACAGGCAAGATCATTTAATGTATTTAATTTTAAATATTTAGATAGTTCTATTTCAATCACTAATATACAAACAGGAAACACATGTTACAGTGGTCACTGAGTCAGGAGACAATCTGCTGTCTAATACACTACATCTGCAGAAAACCCACACGTCTAATAGTAGCAGAACAGAATCAACCATACCTAGTCCTAGAAATAAAATATACACTGATATGATCATGTAGAAGTCCTGAGACTAGAGTTTAGCATATCTACATCGTGTTTGCGTTGGAGCTTAAATTTAGGATTGCATTCATGCGTCATTTCAAATGTGGAGTTTGATAGCAAGATGACCCATCAACATGCTAACTGACCTAAACTGCTCACTGTTTAGTAGGACAACTTTTTACTGCTTTGAAATGAGACAACATTTCTAGTCAACTGGGGAAATGAAGAGGTTGTTTGATTGACACCTCCAAAAAGGCCCATTTAAGATTGTAATGGAACCTAAATATATTTTCTTGCATAATGGCTTCGTTGCTGGGAACAAGGTCTTTGTAACAACAAACAGATTCTACATTTTCTGCAATTTGAATACAGAGACTGGTATTGTCAGGGACCGTTGTCCATGCAGAACACATGAAATCTGTAGTTGCTAGAGGGCTGTTTCATGGCCATGGGCTCATGCTAGGTATAAAGAATACATCTACACAAACGGGCACAAGTGATTTCATCACAGTACAGCCACAAAATATCTGTTAATGAATCAACCAAGTTCCACTGCAGCTCGGTACACATGGTCATACTGAACAGTCTGACATTGGTTTGTAGACGGGTCAATGACTGTCACACATCTGGATCAGAGGTTGGAATATGGGGATATTCAATGGATAGGAGTGTGTATGTAGTGCATGTGCAAGTGTGGCAGAAGAGCAGACCCAGAAAGGCCAGAAGAGGGGGCCTTCTCACAAGCCATACATGGGGAGTAACAGGTGTAGGCTGGCAAGCAACTGAAGTGTACTTCCATCTTAACAACCAGAGGGGCAACTTTGAAGTCTCTCCAATGGGGGGGAGGGGGGGGGGGTCATGCAGCATAGACCACCTTCCCAGGCCACAGGCCCCTGGAACCAGGCAGCCATCCGGAGGTAGGGAGAGGGGACTGAGGGTGTGGTCTGGAGGAGAAGCTCTTAGAAGATCTGGATCATGGACTCCCGAGATTTTCCGACTCCAATCCATTTCACTGCGTGAAGAGGAGTTATTGAAAAGCTTTACCAATAAAAACAACAAATGTCCCCAGATATACCTATGACCTCTACAACTGGACATGAATGTGGTAAGGAGAGGGGGGTTCTTACCGGGCACACCGAGGTGCTCCTCAATGTAGCGGACATATTTCTGGGCGTTCTCTGGCAGATCATCGAACGTTCTGACGGCAGAGGTGTCACTGTTCCAACCTGGCAGGGTGGCATACTGAACCTCAACACTTTGTAAGACTTCCTGGTTGGCTGGGGAGAGGTGGGGACAATGTCAGGCCATTGGCTACCATAAACATCTTAAGATCAGACTTGGTGGCAGCTGAGCGGGGTATTGGCAGGTAGCCGAGCGGTTAGAGCGTTGGGCCAGTGACTGAAAGGTTACTAGTTCAAATACCCGAGCTGACAAGGTGAAAAATCAGTCTGTGCGTTCTTGAGCAAGGCACTTACCCCTAATTGGTTCCAGGAGCACCATATATTAAGCAAGTTCAGGAGACTAAACTGCTTGGATTAACCCTGGATTGTAAACAGTCATGGTCAAAACATATTGATACAAAAGTAGCTAAGATGGGAAGAGGCATGTCCATAATAAATTCACAGCTCTGCCTTAACACTATCAACAAGGCAGGCCCTACATGCCCTAGTTGTCACACCTGGACTACTTTTCTGTCATGTGGTCAGGTGCCACAAAGAGAGACTAAAGAAAATTGCAATTGGCTCAGAACAGGGCAGCACGCCTGGCCCTTGGATGTACACAGAGCTAACAATAATATGCATGTCAATCTCTCCTGGCTCAAAGTGGAAGAGAGATTCACAAAAACAACTAGTGATGAAGTCAGAGGTATTGACATGTCGAAAGCACAGAGGTGTCTTTAAACTACTAGCACACAGCGCCGACACCCAGCATACCCCACAAGACATGCCACCTGAGGTCTCTTCACAGTCCCCAAGTCCAGAACAGACTATGGGAGGTGCACAGTACTACAAATAGCCATGACTACATGGAACTCTATTCCACATCAGGTAACTGATGCAAGCAGCATAATCAGATTGAGCAAAAATTACAATACACCTTATGGAACCTCATGGACTGTGAAGAGACACATGATAAGACACACAATCTACACACACACATACATACATAGTGATTGTAGATGTGATAGTAGAGTAGTGGCCTGAGAGAACACAATGTGTTGTGAAATGTAATGTATTAAATGTGTTAACTCCCTTAATGTTGCTGGACCCCAGGAAGAGTAGCTGCTGATTTGGCAGGAACTAAATGGGGATCCTTATTAAATACAAATCCTACTATGGCCGACCATGTAAAACACATTTCACATTTATGTGACAATAAAACATTGTTTTTTGGGGGAATAATGCAATTAGGCATATAATATGCTCCCTTATCTGGTTCACTTAATCCAGCCTACCTGGAAAATGAGGTATATTTTCACCATCCACAGAGTATGACACACCAACTTTGATCTCAGGGAGCACATCCAAGATGTCTAGCTTGGTGAGAGCTAAGCTGAACAGGAAGACAACAGAACATTGGGAGGTTAGCAGGCATGTTACCAACACCCAAATGCAGGATCTGTACAACGCTGATAAGGTCTATTTAAGTATACTGAGACCGTAGGTAAAAAGCGGGAGGTGTGGTGATGGACAGTACAGAGTTGAGGGAGTGGGAACTCACGCAGTGAAGCCGTTAATCATGTGGGCATATTTGATGAGCACGAGGTCCAGCCAACCGCATCTCCTTTTACGGCCCGTGGTCACACCCACTTCTTTCCCCCTCGTCTGCAGGAGCTCTCCAACGTCCTTCAAGAAGGAAAGACGCACTCAATAATCACTAAGATCACTGACAAAGTAAACCATGGCCTTGTCAAGTTTTAAAATGTCGCCATTCTCTGTCCTGTCCAGGTGAAGAAACTGGTAGTTCCGTTATTCTATGGATTATTTCACAAGCTCCAACAGAGGGAGCTGTTTAACAACCAACCATCTTTCCCAAAACTGTTTGACACCCACAGTCGCATGCCTCTGATGTTCACAGAATACACACTGGATTTCAGAACTCTGATGACTCAATCAGCAACTATGCCATACCCCCCACATTGACACTACAGTCTACTCACACTGGATACAGAGAGCAGGAAACACAGCCTTGTGAACCAATATGACTGTAGCCTGCAGCAGTCAGAGACATTAAGGCCTGGCTTCCCTCAAGGTACACAGGCTGACATTCTTACATTGAACTGCTCAGAGGGAAAGGCTCCGATGCCAACCCGGGTGGTGTAGGCCTTGACCACGCCGTACACCTCACCCACGTTCTGAGGCGGCATGCCTAGGCCCGTGCACACCCCGCCTACTGTGCAGTTAGACGAGGTCACGAAAGGGTACGTTCCTGAAACCAACATGCCAAAGGGATACAACACCATCTTATTTCCTTCTCAGTCTTCCTCAGATAAGACATGACAATGCATTGGTGCTGCAGTCAATTTACAGCAGATGATAATATATATAATAATATAATATATATGCCATTTAGCAGACGCTTTTATCCAAAGCGACTTACAGTCATGTGTGCATACATTCTACGTATGGGTGGTCCCGGGGATCGAACCCACTACCCTGGCGTTACAAGCGCCATGCTCTACCAACTGAGCTACAGGACCACCTGTACGGTACGGTACCAGTATTATCTACATTGCCGAATAGTGAAGACATCAAAACTTTGAAACACCGATGGAATCATGTGATTACCAAAACAAAGTGTTAAACAAATCGAAAATTTATTTTATATTTGAGATTCTTCAAAAGTAGCCACCCTTTTTGCCTTGACAGCATTGTACACTCTTGGCATAAGCTCAACCAGCTTCACCTGGAATGCTTTGTCAGTCTTGATGGAGTTCCCACATATGCGGAGCACTTGTTGACTGCTTTTCCTTCACACTGTGGTCCAACTCATCCCAACTGGGTTGAGGTTGGGTGATTGTGGAGGCCAGGTCATCAGATGCAGCACTCCATCACTCTCCTTCTTGATCAAATAGCCCTTACACAGCCTGGAGGTGTGTTGGGTCATTGTCCTGTTGAAAAACAAAATGATAGCCTCAACGCGCAAACCAGATGGGAAGGTGTATCGCTGCAGAATGCTGTGGTAGCCATGTTGGTTAAGTATCCCTTGAATTCTAAATAAATCCTAGTGTCACCAGCAAAGCACCCCCACACCGCCTCCTCCAAGCTTCACGGTGGGAACCACACATGCAGAGATCATCCGTTCACCTACTTCGCATCTCACAAAGACACGGCAGTGAGAACCAAAACTCAAATTTGGACACATCGGACCAAAAGGACAGATTTCCACCGGACTAATGTCCATTGCACGTGTTTCCTGGCCCAAGCAAGTCATTTTTTCTTATTGGTGTATGTGCTTTAGTAGTGGTTTCTTGGCAGCAATTCGACCATGAAGGCCTGATTCACAGTCTCCTCTGAACAGTTGAATTTGAGATGTGTGTTACTAGAACTCTATGACACATTTATTTGGGCTGCAATTTCTGAGGCTGGTAACTGTAATGAACGTATCCTCTCCAGCAGAGGTAACTGGGTCTTCCATTCCTGTGGTGGTCCTCGAGAGACAGTTAACTGTAATGAACATATCCTCTCCAGCAGAGGTAACTGGGTCTTCCATTCCTGTGGTGGTCCTCATGAGAGACAGTTAACTGTAATGAACGTATCCTCTCCAGCAGAGGTAACTGGGTCTTCCATTCCTGTGGTGGTCCTCATGAGAGACAGTTAACTGTAATGAACGTATCCTCTCCAGCAGAGGTAACTGGGTCTTCCTTTCCTGTGGCGGTCCTCATGAGAGACAGTTAACTGTAATGAACGTATCCTCTCCAGCAGAGGTAACTGGGTCTTCCTTTCCTGTGGCGGTCCTCATGAGAGACAGTTAACTGTAATGAACATATCCTCTCCAGCAGAGGTAACTGGGTCTTCCATTCCTGTCGTGGTCCTCATGAGACAGTTAACTGTAATGAACATATCCTCTCCAGCAGAGGTAACTGGGTCTTCCATTCCTGTCGTGGTCCTCATGAGACAGTTAACTGTAATGAACATATCCTCTCCAGCAGAGGTAACTGGGTCTTCCTTTCCTGTCGTGGTCCTCATGAGACAGTTAACTGTAATGAACATATCCTCTCCAGCAGAGGTAACTGGGTCTTCCATTCCTGTGGTGGTCCTCATGAGAGACAGTTAACTGTAATGAACGTATCCTCTCCAGCAGAGGTAACTGGGTCTTCCATTCCTGTGGTGGTCCTCATGAGAGACAGTTAACTGTAATGAACGTATCCTCTCCAGCAGAGATAACTCTGGGTCTTCCATTCCTGCGGTGGTCCTCATGAGAGACAGTTTCATCAGTGCTTGGTTTTTCTTGAAATTTTCCAGATTGACTGACCATGTTTTAAATGAATGATGGACTGTCATTTTTGTTTATTTGAGCTGTTCTTGCCATATTATGGACTTGGTCTTTTACCAAACAGGGATATCGTCAGTATACCACCCCTACCTTGTCACAACAACTGAGTGGCGCAAATGCATTAAGGAAAGAAATTCCGCAAATTCACAAGGTACACCTGTTCATTGAAATGCATTCCAGGTGACTACCTTATGAAGCTATTTGAGAGAAGGCCAAGAGTGTGCAAAGCTATCATCAAGGCAAAGGGTGGCTATTTGAAAAATCTCAAATATATTTGATTTGTTTAACCGTTTTTGGTTACTACACGATTCCATGTGTTATTTCATAGTTGATGTCTTCACTATTATTCTCCAATGTAGAAAATAGTAAAAATAAAAACTCTTGAATGAGTAGGTGTCAGAACTTTTGACTGGTACTATAGCTTGTAATACAAGTAAAGGAAACTAAATGCTTCAGTCTTAACATGACATGCAAACAATCTCCCTGTCAGATGTGCTTAAACAGAGGTGGATTTTCCAGTCCAGGTTAATGGGCCTTTCAAATCAGAGGGGTTGAGAAATCCCACCCATAAATGTCTGCACAGGTGCCAAAACAAAAAAACATTCTCCTTTATGCAAAACATTAGCAAAGCCATTTGATACCTCCTTTCACCTACTACCATTGTGTCAAGGAAAAAGAAAATGGTGACCGTCAGTAAATAGCAACCCTCTCCTTCAGCAGTTGTGTTTATGGACTACGGCATGCTTTGTGACAGAAATATCTGAAAGTGACACTAGACAGCATAGCTCAGAGTCATGCACGGTATAAGAGTGCTCTCTGGTGTTCGGAGTAGTGAACAGGTTGTTCCAATCCTTATGACAGCTCCGATACAACTGTTTCAGTAGAGTTAACTCACCAGTAAAAACCGCTTGAATTTCCAGCCGACTTCTTGAAGACCATCCGTTTGTTAGCTTGACCAGTTCAATGGGGGTTAATTGGCAATTGACACAGTGAAAGGGGTTAATTGACATTATGACATAGTGGGGGATACTCACCAAAGTCAATATCTAAGAGGGCAGCGTTGGCTCCTTCTACCAGGATCTTTTTGGGAGGTCCATGTAAGGCCTCGTACATGTAGAAGACGCCATCTTTCACCATATGCTTTAACTTCTCCACGTAATCCTGGACAAGAAAACCACACACACACGTAACCCTAAAAATACACTGAAATGTAGGAAGGACATAATGTATCCAGTGATCTGCTTATTCAACTGATATGGAGGACCTGATTCTGACCTTCAACTTGCACAACTCTCCATCGATGTCAATCACCAGGGTCGGGTACATAGACTGATACTGCGAGGCTAAGACTTTAAATCTACAGAGGATAGACATCAATACAGTTCCATTTGAATCTTACCAGAGCTAGTTGTACTCTGACTAACAGGAGGATAGCCATTATTGGCCATATGAGAACAAGGCCACACCCTCACCTTTCAGAGAACTGCGTGAAGTCAGACATGAGGTCACATATCCGGAGGCCGCTGCGGGCTGCTTTGGCTGAGTACACTGGGCCAATCCCCTTTTTTGTTGTTCCGAGGCTGGGTGTGGAATACAGGGAACAATACGGAGTCACTGCCTCGACATCAACCACACACACCGGTCCTTCAACATGTAACTGTTTTGTGTGTAACTGTGTAAGGTCAGACGTGATGGAGTTGTAGGGAAGTAGCTACTATTCTAAGTAGTGTTTATGGGTCTGGAACATCGCCTGCTGCTGACTGAAACAATGGCGCTGCCGTGAGGGTTGGAGAGCATCATCACAGTCACATGGTGCTGCTAGGGGATGTCTGGTGTCGTAACGTCCCTGGTCTGATGTGGGGATGACTTCTCATGTGAGAAAGACCTTATCAGTGAGGATATAAGTGGTCTTCTGGAGCAGAGACCGGGTATCATGAGTACGAAACCCTCCAGCAAGACAGAAAAATAACAGGTCCACCACGAGACTCCTGGAACAAGTCATACTGTTACTGCAGGAGATCTAATCTAAGCCTCTGTTCTCTGAGGTAAGAGTGAAGTTGTAAAGCCTTGTGGAATTGCAACACCATAACCGGTAATATAAGCCTATATAAGCCTGTATTACACAAGAACTCAAAATCAGGACACTTATTTTGATCCTGAACAAAAGCTTAAAATGCCCTGTATATCAGAGTGCTGTCCTGTATCTAAGCTGTCCTTCCTAACCTCTTCTCAGAACCAGATTGGGTGTCTCCATCACATGACTAACAGGTAACAGTAGTAACCTGCAATAGCTCCATGACTAACAGGTAACAGTAGTAACCTGCAATAGCTCCATGACTAACTGGTAACAGGAACCTGCAATAGTTCCATGACTAACTGGTAACAGGAACCTGCAATAGCTCCATGACTAACAGGTAACAGTAGTAACCTGCAATAGCTCCATGACTAACTGGTAACAGTAGTAACCTGCAATAGCTCCATGACTAACTGGTAACAGGAACCTGCAATAGCTCCATGACTAACTGGTAACAGGAACCTGCAATAGCTCAATGACTAACTGGTAACAGGAACCTGCAATAGCTCCATGACTAACTGGTAACAGTAGTAACCTGCAATAGCTCCATGACTAACTGGTAACAGTAGTAACCTGCAATAGCTCCATGACTAACAGGTAACAGTAGTAACCTGCAATAGCTCCATGACTAACAGGTAACAGTAGTAACCTGCAATAGCTCCATGACTAACTGGTAACAGGAACCTGCAATAGCTCCATGACTAACAGGTAACAGTAGTAACCTGCAATAGCTCCATGACTAACAGGTAACAGTAGTAACCTGCAATAGCTCCATGACTAACTGGTAACAGTAGTAACCTGCAATAGCTCCATGACTAACTGGTAACAGTAGTAACCTGCAATAGCTCCATGACTAACAGGTAACAGTAGTAACCTGCAATAGCTCCATGACTAACTGGTAACAGGAACCTGCAATAGCTCCATGACTAACTGGTAACAGGAACCTGCAATAGCTCCATGACTAACAGGTAACAGTAGTAACCTGCAATAGCTCCATGACTAACTGGTAACAGGAACCTGCAATAGCTCCATGACTAACTGGTAACAGGAACCTGCAATAGCTCCATGACTAACTGGTAACAGGAACCTGCAATAGCTCCATGACTAACAGGTAACAGTAGTAACCTGCAATAGCTCCATGACTAACAGGTAACAGTAGTAACCTGCAATAGCTCCATGACTAACAGGTAACAGTAGTAACCTGCAATAGCTCCATGACTAACTGGTAACAGGAACCTGCAATAGCTGCATGACTAACTGGTAACAGTAGTAACCTGCAATAGCTCCATGACTAACTGGTAACAGTAGTAACCTGCAATAGCTCCATGACTAACAGGTAACAGTAGTAACCTGCAATAGCTCCATGACTAACTGGTAACAGGAACCTGCAATAGCTCCATGACTAACTGGTAACAGGAACCTGCAATAGCTCCATGACTAACTGGTAACAGGAACCTGCAATAGCTCCATGACTAACTGGTAACAGGAACCTGCAATAGCTCCATGACTAACTGGTAACAGGAACCTGCAATAGCTCCATGACTAACTGGTAACAGGAACCTGAAATAGCTCCATGACTAACAGGTAACAGTAGTAACCTGCAATAGCTCCATGACTAACAGGTAACAGTAGTAACCTGCAATAGCTCCATGACTAACTGGTAACAGGAACCTGCAATAGCTCCATGACTAACTGGTAACAGGAACCTGCAATAGCTCCATGACTAACTGGTAACAGGAACCTGCAATAGCTCCATGACTAACTGGTAACAGGAACCTGCAATAGCTCCATGACTAACAGGTAACAGTAGTAACCTGCAATAGCTCCATGACTAACAGGTAACAGTAGTAACCTGCAATAGCTCCATGACTAACAGGTAACAGTAGTAACCTGCAATAGCTCCATGACTAACAGGTAACAGTAGTAACCTGCAATAGCTCCATGACTAACAGGTAACAGTAGTAACCTGCAATAGCTCCATGACTAACTGGTAACAGGAACCTGCAATAGCTCCATGACTAACTGGTAACAGGAACCTGCAATAGCTCCATGACTAACAGGTAACAGTAGTAACCTGCAATAGCTCCATGACTAACTGGTAACAGGAACCTGCAATAGCTACATTAGTGTAGGATTTGTTTGCTATTCCTGAATATGGAATAAACCCCAGACTACAGTATGAGAGAAATGTGGCTAATCACAGCCAATTCTTTCAGGCAGAACGCACAAGGCAAAACTGTTAAAACCGCTCCACAACACCGGTGCAGAGAACAACGTTGGGATATTTCATATTTGACATCTTTGGAGACTGCAGTCAGTTGAGGTTGTTCCAGTACTTATGGTAGCTAGACTTTATGCTGAAAAGGTTTATACTGCGTATTCTCCATAGGAAGGGAATCTTGTTTTTCAGCTCTGCTTCAAGCTAGCGCCAGTTACGGTTGTTTCATATTACAAGGCTGGACGCATGGAAGGGCTAATATACTACACATTCAACCCCCCAAAATGATGTTTTACAGCACTGCTGCAAGCTGAACCATTACTGAGCCATAAACCAGGAGAATGACAGGTGGCGGGTTCTTACTTCTTGCCCGCTTGCTCTTGTCTCTGCTGCTCTTGCACACCGTCGACCGCTTGATGGAAATCAAACACTGTGGGAGGTAGAGAAGGGCAAACTCACAATCCTGGTCACCTCACCCCCGCTTCTCTGCTCCTCACTAAAACCTAGCGTAGTATCCCAATTATCTCCCCGGAAGTGTTCCCTTGTGCACTCGACACCCATTTGAAGGCATTGGATTGGTTGGAGAATCCATAACAGTTCTAACACCAATCCTTCATTTTAAAATCCATGAAGGGAAGTGAGCAGTAGTGTCTGTTGCTCTCTTCCAGTCAGAAATGACCCCTCTTTCTCACAGGGGCCATAGAAAATCAGATTTCTTTTGCCCAATTCCCTTTTTTCGCTTAGTAGAGCCTTCACAAGGCCGCTTTTGGGACTACAGTATCGTATAAAATCTGCATTTTCTCCATTTAGTTTCAGGTTTTTCGCCCTCAAAACTCACTTTTTTGATAGAAAAAAGTCATTTGGATTTCTAAGTACACAGCAATGCTTAAACCACATCAGGAGATTACTTTTGAGGTCTGCGGGAAAACATTTTTTTTTTTTGCTTAGTTACCCTTTAATTCCACGGTGCACCAGCAAGAGCCTGTTTTTAGGGGTGTTTTGTAGCGCACGTGATGGTAGTTTGCAAAACAAATATTTACTGGATGGATAAAAATAATGATATCATTCTGCCAGGTAAGCATAGGCTACTGTGTAGTTAATATTTCATTGAGAAGGTTTTTAGGAAAGCCTTTCCAGCTACCAGAAGACTATTAACATTGTCGCTAACGGCTACACAACGTGGTAAACAAGCCACTGCACAGACAGGGAATTCTCATTGTCTCTTCAGAAAGTTGCAGGAAATACAAATCACTGATTCATTTTGTTCATGTCTTATGATAAACTTGGGCAAACTAATACATGTTCAATACATTTTGTGGATTCCCTACTATGCATTTCAGAATTTTGTTGGGCCCTATAGTCCCTAAAGCTAAGGCACTACTGAGCAAAAGCGGTTTATAAGTAGGGTCCTTTTTGGGGAATTTCTCACTGCGCTGACTGGACAGTTTGGCACTTCCGACACAGCACACGGACAAAACATCTAAAGGCTCTCTGAACAACAAGTCTAGTAGAGTAGAGTTTACCACTTAAAGGGTAAACCAAACAGGATCAAAAGACAGATAATGCAACAAACAATTCAGTCATTTATGTGTGTAAAAAACTAATTTCCCTTTTCCCCCCACACCTCTTTATGAATAAAATGGACCACGGTTGGGCTAAGGGGGGGAGACTGAATAATGTAGCCTAATAAGTCTTAGAGATTCTGCTTTTCACAACAACAAAAAAGCTTAAGCCAGAGTGAACAAGATTCATGTAACATTTGATTTAAAACAGGTCTTCGGAGTGCATCTTTGGTCAAATCAACCCCTCCTTATAGCTACTTTGAGGAAAAATCAACTTACCATGACTGATATGTGGTTGTCCCACCTAGCCATCTTAAGAATGCACTAAGTCACTCTGGATAAGAGAATCTGCCAAATGACTCCGATGTAAATGTACTGTATGTACAAAATACAAAAGGTTCCTTAAACAGCTAAGCTAATCAATTGGCCACCTTCACCCCCCCCCTCCCCCAAATAACAGAAACATGTTCTCCATGAAAGCCTCCAAGTCACACAGCATTTTTGGATCTCTTCTGGGCAGCAGCTTTGCACAGACCCTGGCAGTGGTATTCACTAACTAAGAGCCCAATTTTAACTGATAAACTGATTAAAAAATAAAAAATAGTAATTAGGCAAGCCAGATAAGAACAAATTCTTCTTTACAATGACAGCCTACCCCAGCCAAACCTGGATGGGGCTGTGTGTGCCATCCCCTATGGGATAAAGTATGATAAGCTCTGCTTTTCAAAATGTGACAATTGGAATGCATTTATGATGAAAATAAAAACATTGACGGAAAAGAGATAAAGCTGACTCATTATCACCATGAACTGTAGTCCTGTAACGTTCTATATAGTAGAGTATAGAGCAGAGGTGTCACATTGTGAGGGGATCCAATCCAGGCCAGCAAGTGGAACAAACTCAAGATACTTTAAAATGACTAAAACCAAATAAGAACTGTAGAAATGGACCCACATTCATACAGTTTATTGACTGTATCTAGCTAATAAATCACTGAAATGTAAGCTAAACAGTCAGGGAGCATAGACAATTCCCAAAATGATGGCATGGATGGACAGCAATGAAATAACACATTCAGTCCAGTCTTCCAAATGTCGTTGAAGACCAAATGCGGACCCCGGGACAACATTAGTTTGACACCTTTAGTATAGAGTATGGGGCTCCCGAGTGGCACAGTGGTCTAAGACACTGCATCTCAGTGCAAGAGGCATCACTGCAGTACCTGGTTCCAATTCAGGCTGCATCATGGCAGAGTCCCATAGGGCAGCACACAATTGGCCCGGTATTGTCCATGTTTGGCCAGGGTAGGCAGTCATTGTAAATAAGAATGTTCTTAAACTGACTAGCCTAGTTAAACATTTTTTTTTTTATAAATAGAGCTTATAATGCAGCTGAAGTTGTAATGTAAAGGCCCTTAACGAAAAGTCTGAGGCAGGGCTTACCAATGTGTGCTCGGTCTGAAATGATCAGCCTCTTGTCCCAGCCCACCAGACCTGAAAACACACAAGACATCTGACAGTAGCCCCTTTAAGCAATACGGCAATCTTCCAGGCATCAGAGTAAAAGGGAATATTAAAACAGGATAGCTGCTTCATACTCACTTTTGCCTTTGCGCATATTCTTCTCAGCCTCCTCAAAGAGGCCAGGCAGATGGATCACTACCCCATTACCTGCGGAACAGACAGGCAACATGGAAGATGTGGAGAAAGTGATGCATCAGTAACCAAACAGGGAAGTGAACAAAAGTACTTTCCCATGAAGAGCTAAATACACATACTTAATCAATAAAAGTTGATCTTAGAAAAACAGGTCTGCTCTTCCACTGAGCAATCATTAAGGTCATACATTAAATAAATGAGGATTGTGCCATAACCTTTTCTACACATAGAAAGTCTTATTCAAGATGACTTTTTCATCATGGCAAACAGTGCTCTGGATTCTTTTTTTGCCCTCTGAAAGCCTGCCTGTAGAGTTCAACTAGAGAGCAATAGTAGACAGTGTGCAAGTTAACATTCTATATGTTCAACTGCTGACGAGTCGTGGTTAAGAGCCAGAGGACATCTTTGTTACGTGTCACCAAAATAGACTAGACCAGTGGTCACCAACCTTTGAGTCAATATGCAAGCCGAAACCTACTGCTCTGATTTTTTATTAACATGACTTAAAAAAAAATGTAAGCCTACGCATCATTAACCAATTAAAAACAATACTGCAGCAATGAGGTTTGTGCAGTACGCTATAGACCCAATACATTATCACCACATACTGGCTTTGCATGAATTTACCTGCCAATGCATTGTTGTTCGGGACATTAAAAAAATATTTCAAAATTTGAGGTCGCCTATATGATCACACTGGTAATAGATCCATTGTTGTATTCCTTGTGAAGCACATCTGAGTGAGCATACATTTAACATATCTGCTGTTTATTTTACTGGGCTGATGCTGCGTGCATCTGATGGTCAGTCTCAGCGGAGGGTGAGAGCAGCAGACTGAGGGTCAGTCTCAGCGGAGGGTGAGAGCAGCAGACTGAGGGTCAGTCTCAGCGGAGGGAGAGAGCAGCAGACTGAGGGTCAGTCTCAGCAGAGGGAGAGAGCAGCAGACTGAGGGTCAGTCTCAGCGGAGGGAGAGAGCAGCAGACTGAGGGTCAGTCTCAGCGGCGGGAGAGAGCAGCAGACTGAGGGTCAGTCTCAGCGGAGGGAGAGAGCAGCAGACTGATGGTCAGTCTCAGCGGAGGGAGAGAGCAGCAGACTGATGGTCAGTCTCAGCGGAGGGAGAGAGCAGCAGACTGATGGTCAGTCTCAGCGGAGGGAGAGAGCAGCAGACTGAGGGTCAGTCTCAGCGGAGGGAGAGAGCAGCAGACTGAGGGTCAGTCTCAGCGGCGGGAGAGAGCAGCAGACTGAGGGTCAGTCTCAGCGGAGGGAGAGAGCAGCAGACTGAGGGTCAGTCTCAGCGGAGGGAGAGAGCAGCAGACTGAGGGTCAGTCTCAGCGGAGGGAGAGAGCAGCAGACTGAGGGTCAGTCTCAGCGGAGGGAGAGAGCAGCAGACTGAGGGTCAGTCTCAGCGGCGGGAGAGAGCAGCAGACTGATGGTCAGTCTCAGCGGAGGGAGAGAGCAGCAGACTGAGGGTCAGTCTCAGCGGAGGGAGAGAGCAGCAGACTGAGGGTCAGTCTCAGCAGAGGGAGAGAGCAGCAGACTGAGGGTCAGTCTCAGCGGCGGGAGAGAGCAGCAGACTGATGGTCAGTCTCAGCGGAGGGAGAGAGCAGCAGACTGAGGGTCAGTCTCAGCGGAGGGAGAGAGCAGCAGACTGAGGGTCAGTCTCAGCAGAGGGAGAGAGCAGCAGACTGAGGGTCAGTCTCAGCGGAGGGAGAGAGCAGCAGACTGAGGGTCAGTCTCAGCAGAGGGAGAGAGCAGCAGACTGAGGGTCAGTCTCAGCAGAGGGAGAGAGCAGCAGACTGAGGGTCAGTCTCAGCGGCGGGAGAGAGCAGCAGACTGATGGTCAGTCTCAGCGGAGGGAGAGAGCAGCAGACTGAGGGTCAGTCTCAGCGGAGGGAGAGAGCAGCAGACTGAGGGTCAGTCTCAGCAGAGGGAGAGAGCAGCAGACTGAGGGTCAGTCTCAGCGGAGGGAGAGAGCAGCAGACTGAGGGTCAGTCTCAGCGGAGGGAGAGAGCAGCAGACTGAGGGTCAGTCTCAGCGGAGGGAGAGAGCAGCAGACTGAGGGTCAGTCTCAGCGGAGGGAGAGAGCAGCAGACTGAGGGTCCGTCTCTCAACATCCCTCCCCTCTCCCTTCCCTCCACTGACACTGACCAAAAAGGGACACCTTCTTCCAGATGGTGAAACTCTAGTCGCACCGCATTATTTCTGCCTCATGCACAAATTCATGTTGTTACGCCTATGAAGAGTTTTGGATTCAGGGTTAAACTTGGAACATTGTTATACTGAAAAGTATATGAACATTATGCCACCCCTCATGTCTCCTTTGTAACTAATGAAGTTTGGGAGGGGCTGAGTGCAGGGGAAACAATTGCATGTGACAGTACTGAAGGGGAGAAACCATTGAAGGCTCATATCACTTAGTTCCCTGCTTAGCAAGAATGATGGTATGAATACCACCACGGGGGAAGCCATGTCTGTGTTACAGTTGTATCGACCCTTTGGGAAGGATTCAACTTGGTTAAGCTTCTCTAGCGTTCGTGAGTTAGACAAATTTAGAATATTCCTCAATATAAATAAAGACTCACGCCACTAATAACAACACAAGCCTATCAATACAATCAATACTATATCCTATTACTGCTGCACTGCATGTTGTAGCGCTGAATGGAAATAGCAAGAACAAACATTTTACGGCTTATAAAAGTGTTGAATACAAAGTGTTGACAGAGCTGAGAAAGAACTTAAACAACTCAGTCATAAAAACAGCAGCTCTTTGCTGTATTTGTTGACAGTCTCTAGTCATGGCTTTAAACCTTTTGAAATATCAGTATCAATTTTGTCATGGATTTCTTTATTGCCTGCTACGTTACTGCAGACTCAGACATCTGAGCAATCTGATTGGCCAGTGGTCGCATAGAGCACTTGATTTCCTCTCCAGGCCCACCGGGAAGGCCGAGTTTGTACTTTCAGACACATGAAATGGCAACAGTTTGCCTACCTGGCACACAGGGCAGCTGAATTGGCTGCACCTACCACCAACAGCCTGAGACTAATAAAAGCAAATATATAAATAAAAAATTTAAGGAACACACGGCTTTATCCTGATCGACAAGCCTATCGGTGACCATTGGACTAGACAGTCAGCCCATTAGTGAAATGTTACTGCAGATAAAATGTAATCTGTAGCACTCTGTAAGCCTGCGACGTGGCTCCCAGTCAAGTCAATCACATTGTGTGGCATCAGACAAAACTGTAAATATTAGAATATAATACAGATTGGCTAGATTGGGGAGAAGTCATTAATTTTAGCTGCTAGCATATGAAAGTGTGGATGCAAACTGCACAGGAGATTCAATAAACAGAAAGCTGTATGAACCAAAGACTAGAGAACTGACCATAGTAAACCATTAGCATTTCTTCATAGTTCAATTCTTGTGAAATCAGCCATTTTTCCTGTTCAGTCCTCAGTCCAGTAAATAGGGGACCAGAGGCGGAGATCTACTCACCAATGAAAGCAGTAACCTTAGGGTTGATAATGCCGCTGGGTAGAAGGTGGAAGTCGTACTCAACAGAGTCCACCACCACAGTGTGTCCTGCATTGTTACCACCCTGCAGAGGGACAGAGGGAGAGTCAGAGACAAGACATCCAACATTATGAAACAAATCACCACACCACCATAAGCAATGTGAAAGGCTATAGCCTTGCTTTTCACGACTCAATATTGGACATACAGCAGAAGCACGTCAACATTTCACCCATATTTGTACAGTTTGATAATAGTACAGATAATGTGGTTTGGCCTCTAGTCTCTGACCCTGGAACTCAGACACAGATATCAGAAGAGCCCATTCAGACACTGACAACCTAGCACCTATTGACGATAATAAAACTCCCCTGGCCAGAAGATGCTAAGAGCCCCGATGCATGCTCTAAACGTTAACAGGCTTACGGTAGGGTTTCAGAAAAGGAAAGTATCTTTCATATTGGTGAGAATTAATTGTCAAAAACAAAAAATGGTTCAATTATTACACACCTTTATAGGGTTCCCACACAGCCATATTTCCATGTTACATTGATTCTAGAGCCAATTGGCCTCTAAATAGAACATACAGTGCATTCGGAACGTATTCCGACCCCGAAGGAACTGCATTGCTTAAGGCGTCACTAGAGACCCGGGTTCAATCCCAGGATGTGTCACAACAGTCCGTGACTCCCATAGGGCGGTGCACAATTGGACCAGCATCGTCCGGATTGGGGAGGGTTTCATTGGCATACAGGGGGAGAAGCAAGGTTTGGTGGGTCATGTTTGAGGAAGCATGACTTGCCTCGAGCCCGTTGGAAAGTTGCAGCGATAAGATCGAGGAAAAGTAAAATACAAAAAAAAAAAAAAAACGTTCAAGCGAAAAACAGGTGTAGATTGTTTTTGCAAATTAAATATATACCTCATTTATATAAGTAATCAGACCCTTTGCTATGAGACTCCAAATTGAGCTCAGGCACTTCCTGTTTCCATTAATCCTTGAGATGCTTCTACAACTTGGAGTACCCCTGTGGTAAACTAAACTGATTGGGGAAGAGTACCAAAACATTTCTGCAGCATTGAAGGTCCTGAAGAACAGTGGCATCCATCATTCTTAAATGGAAGAAGTTTGAAACCACCAAGACTCTTCCTAGAGCTGGACGCCCAGTCAAACTGGGCAATCGGGGGAGAAGGGCCTTGGTCAGGAAGGTGACCAAGAACCAGATGGTCAATCTGACAGAGCTCCTCTGTGGAGATGGGAGAATATTACAAAAGGTGGTAGATGGTAGAATGGCCAGACGGAAGCTACTCCTCAGTAAAAGGCACATGGCATCACGCTCAGGAGTTTGCCAAAAAGGCACCTAAAGACTGACATTGAGAAAGAAGATTCTCTGGTCTGATGAAACCAAGACTGAACTCTTTGGCCTGAATGCCAAGTGTCACATCTGGAGGAAATCTGGCACCATCCCTACAGTGAAGCATGGTGGTGGCAGAATCATGCAGTGGGGCTGTTTTTCAGCGGCGGGACTGGGAGACTAGTCAGGATCAAGGCAAAGATGAACAGAGCAAAGTACTGAGAGGTCCTTGATGAAGAGTGCTCTGGAGCACTCTGGACCTCAGAAGGTGAACCTCCACCCCAGTCTAACAGGACAATGACCTTAAGCACACAGCCAAGACAACGCAGGAGTGGGTTCGGGACAAGTCTGACTATCCTCGAGTGGCCCAGCCAGAGGCAAGACTTGAACATCTCTGGCGAGACCTGAAAATAGCTGTGCAGCTCGCCATCCAACCTGACAGAGCTTGAGAGGACCTGCAGAGCAGTATGGGAGAAACTCCCAAATACAGGTGTGCCAAGCATGAAACGTCATGCCCAAGACTTGAGTATGTAATTGCTACAAAAGGCACTTCAGCAAAGTACTGAGTAAAGAGCCTGAATTATGTAAATGCATGTTTATTTTAAATAAATGTGCAAAAATGTCTAAAAACCTGTTTTTGCTTTGTCATTATGGGGTATTGTGTATAGATTAAGTTGTTTCCACTAATCAATCTTAGAAATCGCAGTAACCTAACAAAATGTGGAAAATGGCAACGGGTCTGAATACTTTCTGAATGCACTGCATCTACCTCAAATACCTTATGATATATCCTGATGCCTAGTCACATTACCATGCCTTCATGTGCATATCTACCTTAAATACCTCAACCCTGCACATTGATCTGGTACTCCCTGCATGCACCGTGCATAAAACATGCTCTTTCAATGACAGCTTTCACCTGGTAAGTCTATGATCCCCTATTGATATCACTTGTAGATGAAGCACAGGAGACGGATTAAAAATCCTTCATTAACTTATGTGAATGGGCAAGAGAACACATTGAAGTGCCTTTGAAAGGGGTACGGTAGTAGGTGCCAGGCGCACCTGTTTGTGTCAACACAGTTCACACTCAGTTTCCTGTGTGTATCAAGTAAGGAACGCTGTCGACACCTTGTTGAGTCCACGCCCCGACGAATTGAGGCCATTCGGAGGGCCAAAGGTCAGAACTCAATATTAGGAAGGCGTTCTTAAAAGGTTCCAAGGATTGGACCCTTTCAATTTGCACCTAAAATGACATACCCAAATCCAACTGCCTATAGCCCAGGACTTCAAGCAAGGATATGCATATTCTTGATACGAATGGAAAGGAAATATTTTTTTAAAAGCACTGGAAGTTTGTGGAAATGTGAAATTAATATAGGGGAACATAACATTAGATCTGGTAAAAGATACAGTGATGGGTGTTCAAAAATTAGAATCCAGTTCCTACATTTGAATATAAAAATGTATTTCATCAACCAAAACTATGCTACATTTTATCTCTGGGACCCCGAGAATGACAAATCAGAGCAAGAGTAACACCTTCAGAGGTGAATGTATCAAACCAGCTGCCATGGTAAGTTTGTTGTGCACTCTTCAAACAGCATGGTATGTTTTCACTGTAATAGCTACTGTAAATTGGACAGTGCAGTTAGATAAACAAGAATTGTTTAACAAATCAAGGCTACGCCATTGCACAGCCTTCTACAAGCAAGTGCCACACGGCTGAGGTTACTACCCTTTTGATGATCGTGCTCCATGATATAATTTAACCAGTTGATATTACCATTTCAATAAATGAATCTTAAAATGGCACATCTGTGATGTATGCTAAATTGCCTCATTATTTATGTTATCTGTAACGGTTATCATAAATTAGGCATTGATGCTCAAAGTTGGCATATAGATAAACACGTTTAAAATATGAACCGGTGCTGCCCTTGTTCTAGCAATTTTTTTTACAGCTTTATGTTTTACATTGAGTACTTGGCAGAAAAAATGGTAGTACTGGAACAGTCAAAAAAGCTCAAATACCTATCCCTATCATAAGCTTCCTAAGGCTGCCTGAATAAATAATTAACTTAGGTTGTTTAATAGCTCATAATGGCAGTGGAGAAAAGGGTACCATGTCGTGCAGCCCTAATAACAGCTATGTTAGGCGTTTACCATTCACGTCGATGGGGTTGCAATAGAGAGCATCGAGAGCTTCAAGTTCCTTCTTGTCCACATTACTAAGGACCTATCATTATCCAAATACACCAACATAGTCTTGAAGAGGGCAAGACAACGCCTCTTCCCCCTCAGGAAGCTGAAAAGATTTGGCATGGGGCCTAAGATCCTCAAAGTTATACAGCTGCATCCCTGGTGTGTATGGCAACTGCTTGAACCATTCATCAAGTGGCTACCCGGACTAACGCCCTTTGTTTTTTTGCAGATTCTCTTGAAGCTACCTCGTACCTCTGCACATTGACTCAGTACCGGTACTCCTTGTATATAGCTTCATTGTGATTTTATTGTGTTACCATTTCCTTTCTTTGACTCTGCATTGTTGGGAAAAGGCTCATAAGTAAGAATTTCATGTTTAATTCAGAGCATATGACTTTGTCAAAGTAAAACTGTGAAAACAGACTGAATTCAGTCTACACAAGGTAGACGCCATGGTTGTGGTAATCACTCAACCCATAGGCTTAGCTAGGTGGCTTGCCAATATATAGTATCTTTATTGACAGCCAAATCTAACTTGCATAGACATTATTAAACTTTGGTCAGATGCATTAACTGCTGTCTTCAGATATTCCATCATGCTTTTGATACTTCAACGGCAAGTGAGAAGGTACACAAAAAGCACTTGCTCGCATATACAGTACCTTCAACAGTACTAGGAGTTTGAGTCACCTTGCAATGCCAGACTGTACCAACAAGACATGGTAAGACCAGGCTCTGGTATTAGGGTTGTGTAATATGAATGTATACTGAACAAAATATAAACATGCAACAATTGCAAATATTTTGTTAAGTTATAAGAACTGTAAGGAAATCAGTCAATTTAAATCAAATTAGGCCCCACAAATGGGCTTTATTACATACAGAAATACACCCCCACATCTGTGGCATTGTGTTGTGTGACAAACAGCACATTTTAGAGAGGGCTCTTATTGTCCACAGCACAGGGTGCACATGTGTAATGATCATGCTGCTTCTTGATATGCCACAGCCATCAGGTGGATGGATTATCTTGGCAAAAGAGTAATGCTCACTAACAGGAATGTAAACAAATTTGTGCACAGAATGAGAAAAATAATCTTTTGTACATATGGGACATTTTGGGGACCTTTTATTTCAACTCATGAAACATGGGACCAGCACTTCACATGTTGCATTTATATTTGTGTTCAGTGTAGGTAGCTGGCTATTAGTGATTGGGGGGGGTGTCGTTAGTTACATATCGATTTCCTTATGATATATCGTTTTGACAACTAAATATGTTTGCGCTAGTTGACTGCACAAAAACTCATTTCTCGTCATATTTTTTAAATAGGGAGCCAATTTGTTTTCAGCTCTTATTTCCATGACTGATCAAAACTCGTTCTCATGGCTCTTGTCCCTTCCCAGCGCTATGATGCTTTAGAATTCAATGTGACATTAGCAATACAGTGCAGAGTTAAATTGTCAATGCTGAAGGTCTATTGGGTTGCTCGAGTAGCTAACCACACCAATTTAACTAACGTTAGTTTACCAATTGGGTCATTCATGAAAACATTAAAATACCATGTCAGTAATGATATTAAATCTAAAACATGTAATTTAGTACTATAACAAAGTAGCATGGCGCTTGTAACGCCAGGGTAGTGGGTTCGATTCCCGGGACCACCCATACGTAGAATGTATGCACACATGACTAAGTCGCTTTGGATAAAAGCGTCAGCTAAATGGCATATATTATATTATTATATTATTATTAAGTATAATAAAGATAAGTGTCCTCTACCTTGCACAAAGACTAATTTCAACATAGGAATTTATTATTTTTGGTAAAAATAAATGGATGTTCTACTGAAAACAAATTAACTGAATATTCATGTATAATAATGAAAACAAATATTGGAAAAATTAAGTGTCTGAACATTTTTGAAGGACTTTACACTACCGCTAATTTACCGCTAATTTTAAATAAAGTTTGATTTTGAATGAAGCAACACAACTGCCAGTACCTTCAAGATGGCTACCAGGTAAGCAGATCTCTATATTTCTCCAGTTAACCTTCTAAGGTATAGGGGGCAGCATTTTCACTTTTGGATAAATAGCGTGCCCAATTTCAACTTTCTGCTACTCATGCCAGGAATATAAGATATGCATATTATTAGTAGATGTGGATAGAAAACACTCTGAAGTTTCTAAAACTGTTTGAATCATGTCTGTGAGTACAGAACTTATGTAGCAGGCAAAACCCAGAGGACTAACTGTTCAGATTTTATTTAATTTTTTTGCCTCCGACTGCTCCCTCAGTTGTCGGCAGGGTAGCCTAGTGGTTAGAGTGTTGGACTAGTAACCGGAAGGTTGCAAGTTCAAACCCCCGAGCTGACATGGTACAAATCTGTCGTTCTGCCCCTGAACAGGCAGTTAACCCACTGTTCCTAGGCCGTCATTGAAAATAAGAATTTCTTCTTAACTGACTTGCCTGGTTAAATAAAAGGTAAAATAAATAAAGTTGTCTTTGTCAAGGGATATTTGATAGGAACCATTTTTCAGTTCCTACCACTTCCACTGGATGTAAGTCGTTGGAATTTGGTTGAGGTTATTCATTTGTGCAACAAAGAAGCACATCCTGGAACAACATTACACTATTGAGAGTTGCGCAAGACGTAAAAAGGAGCATTGTTTGTTTACTTGCTGTATTGAATACAGATTGCTCCGTCTACAATTTGATCGATTATTAACGTTTAAAAATACCTAAAGTTGTATTACATTAAGTTTACACCATAATTTGCAAATAAATTCATTAAAAATCCTACAATGTGATTTTCTGGATTTATTTTCCTCATTTTGTCTGTCATAGTTGAAGTGTACCTATGATGAAAATTACAGGCCTCATATTTTTAAGTGGGAGAACTTGCACGATTAGTGGCTGACTATAAATACTTGTTTGCCCCACTGTATATGATGAACAGAGTGTAGCAGAAGCGTAAGAAGAGGGGTTTGGTGGGTGGTGGGACACAATGCAGATAGCCAATGTGCAGGAGCACTGGTTGGTCGGGCCAATTTAGGAAGTATGTACATGATTGTATAGTTAAAGTGACTATGCATAAAAGATAAACAGAGAGTAGCAGCAGTGTAAAAGAGTTGGGGTAAAATAGTCCGGGTAACCATTTGGTTACCTGTTCAGGAGTCTTATGGCTTGGGGGTAAAAACTGTTGAGAAGCCTTTTTGTTCTAGACTTGGCACTCCGGTACCGCTTGCCATGCGGTAGTAGAGAGAACAGTCTATGACTGGGGTCTTTGACAATTTTTAGGGCCTTCCTCTGACACCTCCTTGTGTAGAGGTCCTGGATGGCAGGCAGCTTAGTCCCAGTGATGTACTGGGCCGTAGGCACTACCATCTGAAGTGCCTTGCGGTTGGAGGCCTACCACTGTTGTGTCATCTGAAAACGTAATGGTGTTGGAGTCGTGCCTGGCCATGCAGTCGTGGGTGAACAGGGAGTACAGGAGGGGACTGAGCATGCACCCTTGGGGAGCTCCAATATTGAGCATCAGCCTGGCAGGTGTTGTTACCTACCCTCACCACCTGGGGTTGGCCTGTCAGGAAGTCCAGGATCCAGTTTCAGAGGGAGGTGTTTAGTCCCAGGATCCTTAGCTTAGTGATGAGCTTTGACGGTACTATGGTGTTGAATGCTAAGCTGTGAATAGCATTCTCATGTAGGTGTTCCTTTTGTCCAGGTGGAAAAGGGCCGTGTGGAGTGCAATAGAGATTGCATCATCTGTGGATCTGTTTGGGTGGTATGCAAATTGGAGTGGGTCTAGGGTTTCTGGGATAATGGTGTTGATGTGAGCCATTACCAGCCTTCCAAAGCACTTCAAGGCTACGGACGGGAGTGCTACAGGTCTGTAGTCATTTAGGCAGGTTGCCTTTGTGTTCTTGGGCACAGGGACTATGGTGGTGTGCTTGAAGCATGATGGTATTACGGACTCGGAGACATGTTGAAAATGTCAGTGAAGACACCTGTCAGTTGGTCTGCACATTCCCGGAGCAAATGTCCTGGTAATCCATCTAGCCCCACAGCCTTGTGTATGTTGACCTGTTTAAAGGTCTTACTCACGTCGGCTATGGAGAGCGTGATCACACAGTCGTCCGGAACAGCTGATGCTCTCATGCATGCCTCAGTGTTGCTTGCCTCGAAGCGAGCATAGAAGTGATTTAGCTCATCTGGTAGGCTCGTATCACTGGGCAGCTCGCAGCTGTGCTTCCCTTTGTAGTCTGTAATCGTTTGCAAGCCCTGCCACATAGGACGAGCGTCGGAGCCGGTGTAGTATGATTCAATCTTAGCCCTTTATTGATGCTTTGCCTGTTTGATGGTTCGTCGCAGGGCATAGCGGGATTTCTTGTAAGCTTCCGGGTTATAGTCCGCACCTTGAAAGAGGCAACTCTACCCTTTAGCTTCTGGTTGGGGTATGTACATACAGTCACTGTGGGGATGACGTCCTCAATGTACTTATTGATAGAGCCAGTGACTGGTGGTGTATTCCTCAATGTCATCGGTAGAATCCCGAAACATGTTCCAGTCTGTGATAGCAAAGCAGTCCTGTAGTTTATGCTTCATCTGACCTTTTTTCATAGCCCGAGTCACTAGTGCTTCCTGCTTTAATTTTTGCTTGTAAGCAGGAATCAGGAGGATATAGTTGTGGTCGGATTTACCAAATGGAGGGCGAGGGAGAGCTTTGTACACGTCTCTGTGTGGAGTACATGTGATCTAGATGTTTTTCCCTCTGGTTGCACATTTAACATGTTGATAGAGATTTGGTAGAACTGATTTAAGTTTACCTGCATTAAAGTCTGCGGCCACTAGGAGCGCCGCCTCTGGGTGAGTGGTTTCCTGTTTGCTTATTTCCTTATACAGCTGACTAAGTGCGGTCTTATACCAGCATCCGTCTGTGGTGGTAAAGAAACCGCCAGTATTGCTGAGAACTCTAGGCAAGCAGTGTGGCCTGCAAGTTATCACAATGTACTCTACTTCAGGCAAGCAAAATCGAGAGATTCTCAGATTTCGTGCACCAGCTGTTGTTTAAAAATATGCACAGACCGCCCCCCCCTCGTCTTACCGGAGTGTGCTGTTCTATCCTGTCGGTGCAGCATGTATCCCGCTAGCTGAATATCCATGTCGTCATTCAGCCACGAATCCGTAAAGCATAGAAAATTACAGTTTTTGATGTCCCATTGGTAGGATATTCGTGATCTTACCTCGTCTAGTTTATTGTCCAATGATTGCACGTTGGCGAGTAATATTGACGGTAACGGCAGCATTCCTAGTTGCCTTTTGCGGATCTCGACGAGGCATCCGGCTCTTCTTCCTCTGCGTCGCTTCCTTTTGCGAATAATTGGGATGGCTGCCCTGTGGGGTGTTCAGAGAATACCGTGTGAGTCCTGCTTGTTGTTGTTGTTGAAGAAGAAATCTTTGTCTAATCCGAGATGAGTGATCGCTGTCTTGATATCCAGAAGCTCTTTTCTTCCATAAGATACGGTTGCAGAAACATTATGTACAAAATAAGTTACAAATATCACAAAAAAAAACACATATAGCAAGCATAATTAGCATATCTAGTCTATAGGAAGCCTATGCCCTCAGTGTCTATAGGGAGTCAATACCCTAGTGTTAGGAAGTCTATACATGCGTGCACACATCCACCACAATCAGTAAGCCATTTAGTTTATACTATAGGATGTCCACAGAGTCTGTAAATCATTCAGTCCCTACTATAGGATGTGTACACAGACAGACACACAGTAAGCCATTCAGTCTAATATAGGATGACATTCCATAACAGTAAGATTTTCCCCATGTTTTGATACATGCTCATTTCATGTCATGCTTCCTTTCCATTTCAGATATCAAAAATGAAAGCAACATTGTAAAATCAAGAAAACTCAAGATCTGACAAAGCAACATGAAGACAAAACAGTGGTGGGAATTCCAAAGGTATTACAGAAGAAAGACAGCTAAAAAGCTGTTTTGGCCATAACACCATCAAGGGAGGAGGATGATAGACTTCAACGTGTTCAAGAAGCAAAATTAAGAAGTTGTTCAAAATCATCAAGAAGACAGCCTCCAAAAGAACAGGCATTCTCATCTCAGCAGGTGAATGGCCCTGCCATCAACTCCTAAAATAAGAGACATCTCTACAGATACCAGGACCAATGAAGACATCTACCCCAAAGGAATCACCCAAAAAGAGGAACACAAGAAAGAAAACGATCAAAATGGAGGTCGGTTGCACTACACAGAAGAGAATCTGCTGGAGAGGACCAAAGAGATGTTCAACCTAAAGACTGAAAAGACTTGAGATGATGGCCAAGAGGAAGCAGGTAATTGTCAACATGGAAGGCAGAGGTCCAGAAGAAAACTACAAAGTCAGTGAAAATGATCCAATAACAGCCAGAGAAGACTAATGCACAAACTTGTTAGCCACTTCCTTCATCAAGATGAAGTATCCACTGTAATAAATGGGAAATCCAGAGATAGTCGGAAAAAGGGCCAGATATTCCATAAGAGAGCCCTAACAGACATTATGGCAAATCTTCAGAAGATGTGTGTCCGAGAATCCAAGGAACAACCTTTCCAAGGATCAATTCTTTAAACTTGAGCCATTTTGGATTGGCCAGCAAAGAGTCAGACAGAGAAACATGTGCTTGCAAACGCATGAAGTCTGGCTTTACTTTAAAGAAGCTGCACCAGCTTGGGGTCATAGAAACATCGTCCCCAAGGGACACTGTACAGGCCTGTGTGTGTAGTGACAATGACGTGCTGTTAATGTTTTTGTATAGGTTCTTTGTTTTTGGCCTATGTACTTTTGAAGCACTGCAAAATTAAATTGATTGATCTTGAATCCACGATTGTGCCAATATTATCTCATTTATTTCCTACATGAAATGTTATGTTTTTAACCATACCGCAGTCGTAAATACTTACTCTCATTAATGAAATCAACCATTTCAAAAACATATGTAAAATTACCACAACGGGTGATACTTTTATTAAAGTAAAAATAGTGGTTTGTTTTTAAATACAGGCTTGCCACCATTTTCAAATACATGTCAGGTTTCAATGGAATATCAAAAATATTAGGTTGTAGATTGCGGAGGGGTTGTAGTAATGAGATCAGTCAAAATAAAAACAAAAAAAATATTTAAAAATATATATTTTTTCAGAGTTTCAAGTAACTGCATGACTGTTAATACATTTAAAAATAATAATAATTTATTAGCTTTCCTATTGGCCTTGACGATTTTTAAGGACTTGCTTTGGAAAATATGTTCAAAAATGTGTTACATTTTCAGTAAATGTTGTAAAAATGCTTAAACACTTCAGACCTTGTTATCAATGCATAAAAGGGACATTTGTTGATGCAAGTATTTTTTAAGATTTCATCTTTGAAACCAAGGTTTCGTGAGAATCACACAATTACAAACAGCCAACACTAGCCTAGGCGGCTAACTAGCAAAGCAAGTTGCACAAACACACAGCTAGTGTTTGCTAGTTAATACGTTTTGGAATTACAACAAATGCAGATTTAGCTAACGTTAGTTAAACACAACACCAGAGAGGGATAAGATCTCAGATCTCTGGCACAACAATTAAGCCTTTGGGGCTAGTTTTCTTTTGCAACACACTGACTGTCACAACCTTGGCTCGCTCACTTGTTAGCTTAGTTATATAACTAGCTAGGTAATGTTAGCTACATTATTTACAATTACATGTTCTTCAGCAAGATGATTAGCTAGCATGCGTTTTAGCCCATTCAGACGGTAAAGTGGCTCTGTAATTTACCTGGCATCTGCAAACAATATCGGCGTCCTGAGCGAGCAAGTCCACAACTTTCCCTTTGCCCTCGTCGCCCCATTGAGCCCCTAGCACTACAGTCACCCTGTTGCCAACATTTGGTCTGGCCACGTGTGGCTCTGTACTAGTGCTATGGGCTGCACCGTTTGGAGCAGCATCTTTTCTCCGGCTCTCCGACATGTCCGTCTCGTTCTTCGCTGCAGTCTGGCTTTGGTAGTAGTGGTTACAAACCAGCCCTGCGCGCGGTCTGAAATACAGTTTATTTTAAACAGACACGCCCACCTAGCTCCATTAATGGACAACAACAGCCAGGGTGTGAGGGGATTGGGTTAGGCGGGCGTTGTCTCCGACACATCGAGATGGAAGTGTATTCCATCTAGCCACAAGCGTACAAACATCATAACACCGGACAACATCATTTGATTTGTCGTATGGGATATGTGGGGGCCTTAATGTTTGGGAGCCAAATTAACGTATCTTTTAGGTGAACAGAGAAAAAAACATCAGGCTCCCCCAAAATCTGAATGCCCGTCACTATATTATTTGTATTTGGTAGAGCGTTCAGAGCGCACACCGGAAGGTGGCGATGAGTAGGGTTGATCCGAGCGTTCTGACCTCACAACAGCAGTCAAACTCCCAAGCTAACTGGTTAAATTGGCTAGCTACTTCCAGACACAAATGAGATAACACATCACTCTGACCATGTTACTCGCCTTAGCAGAGCTGGTTAGGCTGTTTTCATGTTATCTAAAACGTTGGAGACTGTAACTGATGCTGGCAATAATTTCATAACGTTTTTTCCCCCGACGATAACGTATACAGGTCACTTTCGACGGGTGTTGTGTATTTGTAAATCCATCTGTTTTATTCTGTGCTCTGGCACACTCAGACGAGGGCGCTCTGAAATCGGAATAGATAGAATCAGAGTGAATTTACGAAAGCACCCATAATTAGTTTGGCTGTCTGGAACGCAGCCACAACGCACAAAAAAAGAGCGAGCCAAATTATTTTATCCGCATCTGTGGGCTTGCGAGTGGCTAAATATCAAGCTCGACAGGATGAGGGGGTTACCTTTTTTTCTGTCTCTCCTTGTACTTCTGAAAATCGAATTAATCGTTGGAGTATGGAGGTAATTAAACTAACTACATATTCTTCCCTAAATAAATTATCCAGCTAGATAACATGGGCGAACTTTATTAGCAAGTTCACGTAGCCTCTTCGTATCTTTTTAGCAAGCTAACTAAGCTTACAAAAAGGGGAGTACCAAGTAGATAACAATGTGTTCATGTTAATATAATACATTCATTTATTTTACAGATACAATAATATTTTGGAGGATGAAAACTTATTTACACTACAAAATGCGGTAAGTACTCTTAACTTCTAACTATTAGCAAAGATACTAGCTAACGCTAATGCTGGCTAGCTATAACCAACAGGATACTAGATTGGTTCCACTAACAATTAATTAAAACAATTCAGGTGCATGGGAAGAATATGCATATGCTTGGAAGGAATATATATTTGATTATTGTAAAAATATATCAAATTAGTTACACACACTTTTCATATTATTACCCCAAGTATAAGGTTGTAATAGCTACTCAGACTTCAGTGTGTTTAAAACTAGTTTTATATGTAGGTTTTCCTCAAGTACGATGGATCTGACTTTGTTGAATGGGAGTATCCAGAGTGTTGCAATGTCAACAACAAAAGGTAAAAGAAAAATATGATGAAACAGTCACCATTTGGCATCTGCAGATGTAGTGTATGTAATTATTGAACAATAGTTTACAGTTCCTCATTGGTTTTAAAGGATACCTTCATTGGCTTGACTTCTATCTGACACTATTGTTTTTATTATGAACTCCACTTAGCTCCCCAAATGCCATCATGAAATGCACTTCTCCTGGTTTCCAAATGGTAAAGCCATTGGTGTCTGTAAGTACCTTCTTCATTTGAACTGAATGTTAACAAAAAATTGAACTGAATGTTAACAAAAAAATATTTACTTGTAATACTTTCTATTGCATGATTTGAACAGTCACCAGAGGAAGAAGAGGCACGATATCTTTTCATCAGTGATTCATTTTTCAGTTTTATCTGGTATGCTGTAGTGCCTATTGACAGGTAAAATACTATTCTCTGTATTTTTGTAGAATATGGATTCTAGCTTTTGTGTGTTTTAATAATGGCCGTTTTAAATTGTTCTCCTTTAGAGGTTCAGCAGAAACAAGCTCCAAGGTAAAATGTATTTTACAACACAAAGATTTAGTAATAAATGGCAGCTTAACAGGAAGATCATTAACCTTTTCAGCAATGTAAATTGTCTGTTTTTCTATCAGCAAGTGAGAATGTGGATCATTGATCCAGAGCAAGCAGACCCTGCTGAAATTAACAAAACTGCACTTGTACCCTCAACGGTGAGACCAGTTCTGGCATCGTCATCTCTGTCAGAAATTCATAAAAAGTATCTAAATTGTATCTACGATTTTCAGTTGCATTCTTGTCCCTCAGCAATCCAGATATATCACTAAGCACTTCTACAATAACGGACAGTACCCAGTGATCAAGTTCAAATCTAAGCAGACTCACTTGGGGCATTTCAAGAAAGATGGGTAAGCATACCACCCTAAGCCATATCATAAAAAACTAATTCTGACGTACAAATAATACACAATATATACCCTCTACTATAGGTACTGGGAAGCAGTCATCCCTGGTGATGAAAGATTCAACGATTTTCACATTTATGGTCAGCCAATCAGTTTCCAGCATCGCTTTGTCATAGACGGTCAGCACACATTCTACTGGCCAGAACCTGCAGAGCCCAATGGGGAGAGGGAGGTGTCTTTACGTCTGGCCCCAGGAAGCCCTTTATCCCTGGTGTGGGGCACCTGTGAGCTCTACCGCGGCCTGCTCCTCTCCGACACAGGCGCCCTCATAACCAAGAATGCTTTCCTCACCTCTGAGGAGCTGAAGGTGGACCCAGGAACTTTGCCTGTCCCTCCCGAGGGATATTTCACTGTGGACCAAGCTGCTCTTCTTGAGGACGGCATCATATTTAGAATAGATGGCGCCCTCTACTGGAGGGACAACCAGGATCGTGTGCTGACAGAACATCCTCAACTTCCCACGAGTGGAGTGATGGGCCTCTATCAAAGAACGTGCTGCGCTAGTAACTACCCTGTTCAGGTAAGCATCAGCTCCTCCCAAAGGGATTCAATGTGGTTAAATGTGAAAATCGAATTAAATATGAAAATCAAAGGTGTAGTCCTTCCATCTCCACATTTAATCACTTGTAAATAACGTAGGTTTAGTCCAATTAAGACAAAGTCATATATTGTTTCTCAATGCATTTTCTTCTGCGTTTTCAGGATGTGGAACTGAGCTCTTTAATTGTGTGGAAAGACAATTTGTTGCTTGTGGGTCCAAAGAAATTTAAAAACCCAGGGAGGGAGAATTTCCTAAAAATTGTGTTGAAGGTTCCTCCAAGAGTCACCTATTTAACAGCATCATTCGGTTCCCATCCGGCCTCCCTGGCCACTCTGGTGATGTACTCCGTCCCGGGCGCTATCTCACGCAACTTCCTCACCAGTTACAATGAACTGGTCCCTAGTTGGATAACCAGCACATTCATGACCAAGTTTAAGCTGAAGGACATCCCTAAAGGTCCATTTGAAATGCGCTTCCTGGAATCAGCCGATGCATCCCTGCTGCTGTGGAACAAAGAGACCATCCTCTATAGCTTTCACAATGACAACGAGTGGGGCGAGATCAGACCCTTCAACGCATCACATCTCAGTGCTGCAGCCTTTGGCAGTAAGATTCACCAAGTGACCTTGGGTAAGATCTCCTGAATCTTTTTGGTCAATTCCAAGACCTGCTGTGATTCTCTTGGACTAAGTTGTATAATTATTTTTTTTTTAACTACACTAAACAAAAATATAAATTCAACATGCAACAATTTCAAAGATTTGACTGAGTTTGTTCATATAAGGAAATCAGTCAATTAAAATGAATTAATCAGGCCCTAATCTATGGATTTCTCATGCCTGGGTGTACAGATATGCATCTGTTGGTCACAGATGTTTTAACAAAAGGTAGGGGGGTGGATCAGAAAACCAGTCAGTATCTGGTATGACCACCATTTGCCTCATGCAGCGCAACACATCTTCGCATAGAGTTGATCAGGCTGTTGATTGTGACCTGTGGAATGTTGTCCCACTCTCTTCAATGGCTGCGTGAAGTTGCTGGATATTTGCGGGAACTGGAACTTGACACGTGCTTCGCGAGGCAGCAGAAAGGTTTGCAGAATGGAGGAGGTCATTTTCGCTGTCTGGGTTTCCTGCCCTGTTCGACCAAAGCGCTGATTGCTACTGGGACCTCCATGCTAAAAATGCTGAATGCAGACACATTGCCAATATTATTGGATTCCTTGGTCAGTTGAATGTGAAATAATTAGATGGAAAGTGGAAGCTAGGTGCTGGCAATTTCTTAGCTAAGCTGTCTAGCAAAGGGGTTAGCTTTGTAATTAGATAGCTAGCTAACTGGCTTGACTGTTTATGAACTTCTGTTTGTACCACTGCACGGTAAAGCAACGCTCCAGTTAAAAATATTGAACGCATGCGGAACACAGAACGCACTGCAGCCTAGTGCGGCATCTCCAACGCATCGTTGTGGACAACCCCATTAACAATGATTGACCTCCGTCAGAACGCAAAGAGTTTGACATGACATGAGGCTGAAGGCGGCTTATGGTAAAGAAATTAACATTTAATTATCTGGCAACAGCTCTGGTGGACATTCCTGCAGAGGATTCCAATTGTACCCTGACTCAAAACATGCGTATTGTGTTTTGTGACAAAACTGCACATTTTAGAGTGACCTGATATTGTCCCCAGCACAAGGTGCACCTGTGTAATAATCATGCTGTTTAATCAGCTTCTTGATATGCCACACCTGTGAGGTGGAAGGATTATCATGGCAAAGGAGAAATGCTCACTAACAGGGATTTTTGTACGGAAAATATTTGAGAAATAAGCTTTTTGTGCTTATGGAACATTTCTGGGATCATTATTTCAGCTCATGAAACATGGGACCAACACTTAACATGTTGCGTTTATATTTTTATTCAGTATAGATGGTAATTTTCCATTAAGAAAAATTGCTTTAGTATTAGTATTTTTGTGGTAGTGGAGAACTGGTGAATGGAGGGATGAAAGGAGGTTAAGTTGGACTGATTGGTGTGATAAAGGAATATGGATGTGTCGTGTCTTTGGCTATGCCGGATTAAGTGATATGACATGCTATTCTATAAAATCCTTTCTCTGTAATTAATATTACCTGATTGAGCTAATCATGTAAATGTAATTAACTAGAAAGTCGGGGCATAATATTTATAGAGCTGTTATCTTCCGAATAAACTCTTAAAGATCTAGTAATATTTTACATCAATAGCAGTCAATATTAATCGTCACCTTATTTCAGTCTCATCTGAAAGTTGTAAATTCTTGGTTATCTTCACGAACCCTGGCTAACAAGTTGAATCAGCAATACAAAATTGGGTTTGATTATTTATTTACTAAATACCTAACTAATCACACAGAATTACATATACACAGAATGAATCATACATTGATTACAAATTGTCAGAAAGGAAAACGTCCCTAGCGGACGGAACAGATGTGACAGCTGCTTACACAAAGAACGGGGGTTGGGTTTGAGTGAAAGAGCGGGAAGACTGAAGAACAAAGGGAGAAGCGATGTCTCAATCGGGCCGTAGGCAGCTATTCTATCGTAAATACAGAATCTTATGCATTCTAAATTACCGCCCATTTGGAAAAGGAAAATGCAATGAATATTTACTCTGAGCTGCGCTTCGGTAGGTTGGTGGTAGATGGAAGGCCGTGTTGCCCAACAGAGTCCTTTGAAGAGTGTCTCTGGTGGTGAATTGGATACGTTGTAGTGTCGTCGTTGTGCGGTAGACGGGATACTCTGTCTGTCCTCTCCTAGCCCACGTTTACAGCAGCCCCTGCTAACTCTGAAAGTTCTGGAAAGTTCCATGGTAGTTAATTAAACAGTAGTGAACGAATCCAGGGCAGGCGGAGGTTCCTGGTGGAGAGCCAGACGCAATCACCATGATGGAACATGGGAGGCTATCTGCGGTGGCGATCCGCCTGTTCCTTCTGGCAGCGTTCCAAACCTCGTCTGCGCCCCGACTCTGGGATTTTTTTGGAGTAGAGTCCCCACTACTATTCAACACTAAAATAGTTGATGTGGTTACTAAAACAGCAGTACCTCTTGATTGGTAGTAGATATTTCCGCTCATATTTCCAGATTTGAATAGCACAGAAGTAGACAAAGATGTCGTACCCTCTAACTTTTTGTCTAACTAGTTGAGAAAGTGATCAAAACGGCAGTTGTTTGAAAACAATTAGACAAAGTTGTTGATGCGGTCACTAAAACAGTTGTATCGTTAGCTCTGTGCAAGATATTTCTGTTCCGATTCCAGATTTGATTAGCAGAGAAGTAGACCAAGTAGTTTAGTTAAAAGTTGTGAGGAAAAGTTGTTGATGCGGTTACAATTGTTTTTATATATTTTGTCATGTAGAAGATAATTCTATTCCGATTCCAAATTTGAATAGCAGAGAAGTAGACCAAGATGTCATACCCTCTAAGTTGTTGTCTAGCTTGTTGGAAAAGTGGTCAAAGTAGCTGATTTGTGTCAAAAGTCACATTGTTTACAGTGAATGTTGGAAGTCATGATGTCACAATGGGGAGCTTTAGAATGTTGAAAAAAGTCCCTTTACAGTGAATGAAGATTGTAAAATATAAAATAGATATCAAAACATTAAATGAAAGCACTATTCCAGACCATTTTACTAGTTTTGAAGTTTGAACAGTGTTTTTAGCTTAAACTGTGTAAGATGTCACATATATGCTGGGAGTCAGGAAGCAGGTGCAGAAGGTGAGTTTAATAATGAAGAATGCAGATAAACAAAACATGAGAAGTGTACGGAATGTGAATGTTATCGAGGTGATGATGAAGTCCAGGTTTGCGTAATGATGGGGAGCAGGTGTGCGTAATGATGGTTACCAGGACCGGTGGTTCGTAGACCAGCAACGTCGAGCGCTGGAGAGGGTGAGCGGGAGTAGGCGTGACATAAGATGAGTAGCGTGCAGAATGATAATAATAACTATATGGTAATTGTACATGTAGTACAATTGCTGGAACTTACGTTACTTCTTTAAAAATATTTTTGTAGTAATGGTAGAAGTTTTACTTTACTATTTAATTCAAGCAAAGCCGTTTTAAACTATGTTAAGTTTTGAAAAACGTTATAGTAGTGGTAGTGTCTGCAGTAGTAAAGGTGGGGACTAGATATAGTTGGTAGATGAAAAGTTAGGATAGCCTGAACATATGTACGTTGGTTTGGTGTCTCTTGCTTGAATTGTTCAAGAGTTAGGGAAAGGGGATACCTAGTCAGTTGTACAATTGAATGCCTTCAACTAAAATGTATCTTCCGCATTTAACACAACCCTTCTGAATCAGAGAGGTGCGGGGGGCTGCCTTAAATCGACATACACGTCCCCGCGCCCGAGGAACAGCGGGTTAACTGCCTTGCTCAGGGGCAACAGATTTTTTACCTTGTCAGCTCAGGGAGCCCAAAGCTCTAACCACTAGGCTACCTAATGTTGGTGTTATTTAATGCAAATGTACAGTGCATTCGGGAAGTATTCAGACCCCTTGACTTTTTCCACATTTTGTTAAGTTACAGCCTTATTCTTTAATGGATTCAATCATTTTTCCCTCATCGGTCTACACACAATAGCCCATAATGACAAAGCAAAAACAGCAAATGATTGAAGAATGATTTCCCTAATAATCGTGTTTACATGGACACATCTGAAATCAGGCTACCTAATGCCACTAACACAACGTGCCATTGGAACACAGGAGTGATGATTGCTGATAAGGGGCCTCTGTACGCCTATGCAGACATTACATAAAAAATCAGGCGTTTCCAGCTACAATAGTCATTTACAACATTAACATTGTCTACACTATTTATGTTAAATTTTATGTTATTTTAATGGACAAAAAATGTGCTTCTCTTTCAAAAAACAAGGACATTTCTAAGTGACCCCAAATATACAGCTGGAATGCCGATTTTAAGGTGTTACATATCCTAATAATTCGAAAGATTGCTCAGAAAACCAGTTGTTTTAATCAGTGCATGCTTACTTCGATTTTGACCTTACGCCCATAAAGATAAGCAGAGTAAAGTGTTTACATGACTATTGCATAATCTGCCTACTGTTGTAATCAGTTTAATATACAATTATTACTATGCATGTAAACGTACTCAATGATGAGACTTAACAGAGCTGTTAACTGACGCTATCTAGCTTATTTTTCATCACTCTAAACTACAAACACCTGCATTTTTTTATTGGTATAAGATAAAAAAATTTCAAAGCCAGATGTCAATAGCAAAGAAGTAGAGGAAGATTTCATACCCTCTACATTTTTTCTGAATTGTTGGAAGTGGTCAAAACAGTGGCAGTTTGGGAAAAAGTTGGAAAATGTGTTAATCAGATTTATTTAGAAATTCCTTACATCAGCTGATATCTCAAAGTGCTGTACAGAAACCCAGCCTATGCAGGTGCAATGCAGGGTAGAAGCGTGGTGGCTAGGAAAAACTCCAGTTACTAAAACAACTGTATCGTGAGATACGTTGCAGATATTTTTGTTCCGCTGACAGATTGGAATAGCAGAGAAGTAGATGAAGATTTCATCCCCTCTCACTTTTTGTCAAACCTATTGGGAAAGTGGTCAAAAGTTCAGTTGTTTATAAAAATGTGAGTACATTTTGTTGATGCGGTTACTTAAACAGCTGTAACGTTTGATCGGTACCAGATAATTCTGATATTATTTCAGATTTGAATAGCAGAGAAGTAGAAGAAGATTTCATTCGTTTGGAAAGGCTTCTACATGGAACCCCCAAAAACAGTTCTACTTGGAACCAAAAGGGTTCTCCTATGGGGATAGCCAAAGAACCCGTTTGTTTACCTTCCAGATAGCACCTTTTTTTTCTAAAAGTGTAGCTGTACATTTTATTGGTGTGCATCTTCTTTTACTTTCTGCCTCAGATCACTCCTGGAATATGCTGGTGAAGATGGAGAACAATATTCTGTTCTACTGTAAAGTGGGCATGCACGAGGTGGTGCGCTTGCACAAGTGGATGGAGCCGGACAGTCGCATGGTCCTCTACCTCAACCAGAAAGAGCAGATCAACATGCTCACCCTGACACCTGAGGGGCTGCATGTCCAGAAGTACCCCATGATGATGGAGACTAAGAGCGCCATGAAGGGCAGCTACCATGACTGTCCCTTCATCTCCTTTGAGCACAGTATGAACACCATTTCCTATAACATGGATAAGGGAGACCAGATGGTTCTGTGGGCTCAGATAGTCTACCCAGAGGGAAAAGGTGTGCACGTGAAGTTCCTCAGCAACAATGCGGACCTGCTTTATATTGAGCAGAAGTCTCACTTTGAGGGTGTGAACAGTGTGGACACAGTGAACACGGTGAGGCTGTTACTGTATTGATTATGTCATATACAGTGCTGTTCTTTACAGATTTCCTTTCAACAGATTTGTAGCATGTTTTGTTCTGCTGAACTTTGCTAATGCTCAGTGAAATGGATACATGACGAGTTACCATGTCTACATTTCTAAAGACTTATTTGATGCTTTTATTTGATTTTTCAGACATTTATAATCAGCCAGAAAGTGGATTACAGTGATGCAACGAGTTACACACATTTGACGTCAGTCCTTTTTGTTTGTCAATTTGTGATAGATGTTCATTCAAAGGCTTAATTTATCAGTTTTGGGAATATATTCACATGAACTGTTAATTTACCTCACAGAAAAAAAACAAGTGGCATTGTTACCCTGGAACTAGTACCCAACCAGATTGGCAACACTTGTAATTTGCCAATGAGTCGGGTAACAATTTTTCAAACATATTCAACAGTTACTGCATCTATATTTTACTGTATGTAGCACATTGTTATTTACCAAATCAAATCAAATCAAATTGTATTTGTCACATACACATGGTACCAACTCTCATATTGTTGACAGATATCTCATTTTAATGTTGGCTGCCCACCAAATAGACATATCCGTGTTGCTAGGTAAGTGGAAACTATTCTGTAAGATTTATATTCTCTAGACAGAGTTAGTGTGACTGATCTATTCTTTAACTGATAAACGTTCATGCTTTCACCCAAAGTGACTTACAGTCATGCATGCATTTTACATATTGGTGATCCCGGGAATCAAAGCCACTATCCTGGCGTCACAAGCACCATGCTCTACCCACTGAGCTACAAAGGACCAAATTGTAGTGATGCCTTCTTGTTATTTCCAGGCCTTGGGGAATGCCTTGCGAGATGTACAGCCTCACCAACTACACCATTTTAGGGTAATCAAGGATGTTGAGGGACTGTATTATCTCCTATTAGTATCAGTTCTCTGCATTCAAACATTCTCTTTCATCTTAGGTCTGTACTCAGAGATCCACAACAAGACGATATTGTAAGTAATTTAGTTTGCGGTTGTCAGAAATACACCGTACTAAATGTTCCTGTTTGCTAGTATAGATATGTACTGTAACTACTATAGCTAGTATTGCACCTGAGGCTAGAAATGGAAATGGAGTATTAACATTTGGACATTTTAGTGTTGTAGTTAAATGTGATGTTTACAGTAAGTTATGTCATTTTTTATAAAAGTTAAATTGCCTTCATTGATTATGCATTTATTATTGTTATAGGTTGTGCATTACGACTGGGAGAAATTTGGATGTCTACTCAAAACGCACTATAAAAATCCATTTCTCCCAAGCATTGACCTGTAAGTCAAAAAAATAAAATGATACATTAACAGGAATGACAAAAACTATCAGAGGAATTCTTATTGGTTCACATATTTCTATGTGTGATTACATTTTTTTATGTATTCAGGTACGATGGAGACAACTATGTTAGAAACGTCGACGCCAACTTCATAGTATGGGATATATTTGGTCGGAAGGACTATTCTTTTAATGCAACCATGCGCCAGGTACAGTTTATACTCCTCTATCAAATAAGTGAACTTGGAGTGTGTTTGGGGTGGGTTTGAATTTTCCTTACCGGTATGCTCACTGGGGCTCCTTCAGGTTGCCTGTCTCCGTGAATCTCAGACCTGGATCTCCATGCTGACTGGGGGGAAAAGCCTGGAGGAGGCCTGGGGTCCGGAGGTACAGAGCTGTACTCTTTATATACTGTAGTTCTATTGATCTGTATACATTTCTACCTGAATCCCAGAATGCCACAATGCCAGAAACGTTGTTCTATAAACGTATTTTCTTCTTATCCCCGTTCCAGAGCTACAGGACTTGTTTTAAGGTCAGCCCTGGCAAGTTAGGGAACCTGGACCAGCCTTATGAAATAATGAACAGAAGCTCCAAAAATTTTCTGACATTTTCCCAGGTGGACAGTGCTACCTATGTGTTTAATGTCAAGATACTGGACCCCAATTACAGGTGAATGACCACTGTCCAGGGTTGGGGTCAATTCCAATTTCATTCCAATTAAATTCTTGAATTCACTAAAAAAGTGGAGAATTTATGTTGAATTAAATTTGAAATGTCAACAACTTTCAAGTTATGGAATTGGAATTAGACTGTTTGGACTGTTTGAATTAGTATTATAAAAACATTTAATCTATTGAATTGGAATTTGATATTTGTACATTTCCCAGTCAATGGAATTAATGGACTTGGTTTTAAAAGTTGACTGCAGGATTTAAAAAAAAAAATTATAATAATTTCAAATTGCATTTACCGGTATATAATTCCAATATAGCTAGGCTGAATGGTGTCATGATCAGCCTGAAATCCTGAGGGGAATTGAATTATAATTTGTGCAATTGTTGGGGGATAATGTTGAATTGGGAATAGAGTTGTGGGAATTTACCTGACATTGGAATTGAGAGGATTTTAATGATCTCTGAATTCAAAGACTGACCTGGAATTTGAATTTAATTCAATTGAATTTACAAGGAGAGAGAATTTAATTTGTGGAATGCATCCCAACCCTGCCACTGTCCTGTAGTTTTTTTGGGACCCCCCAGTGGTTGCAGAACAAATAACTTACTCCATCCCCTTTGAACCGAAACAAACGCACACAAATCTAATTTTATTGGTCACATGCTCCAAATACAACCGGTGTAGACTTTACAGTATAATTCTTACTTATGAGCCCATTCCCAACAATGCAGTTAAAAAGTAAGACAAATATTTGCTTAATAAAGAAGGAAATAGTTACACCATAACAAGGCTTTATACAAGGAGTACCAGGACTGAGTCAATGTGCAGGGGTATAAGGTAATTGAGGTAATACAGTATGTACACGTGTGTAGGGGTAAAAGTGACTAGGCCATCAGAATATACACTGACGAAAATATAAACGCAACATCCAGCAATTTCAAAGATTTTACTGAGTTACAGTTCAAGGAAATCAGTCAATTTAAATAAATTAATTATGCCCGAAACTATGGATTTCACATGACTGGGAATAGATATGCATCTGTTGTTCACAGAGACCTTAAAAAACGAGGGATGTGGATCAGAAAAACTCCGTATCTGGTGTGAACACATCTCCATCTAGAGTTGTTCAGGCTGTTGATTTCTGGCCTTTGGGATGTTGTCCCACTCCTCATTAATGTCTGTGCGAAGTTGCTGGATATTGTCGGGAAATGGAACACGGTGTCATACACAACGATCCAGAGCATCCCAAACAGGCTCAATGGGTAACATGTTTGGCTAGGATGCAGGCCATGGAAGAACTGGGACATTTTCAGCTTATGGTAGAGAAATGAACATTCAATTCTGCCTACAGCTCTGGTGGACATTGCTGCAGTCAGCATGCCAATTGCACGTTCCCTCAACTTGACAACTGTGGCATTGTGTTGTGTGACAAAACTGTACATTTTAGAGTGGCCTTTTATTGTCCCCAGCACAAGGTGCACCTGTGTAATGATCATGTTTAGTCAGCTTCTTGATATGCCCCACCTGTCAGGTGGATGGATTATCTTGGCAAAGTAGAAATTCTCACTAACGGATGTAAACAACTTTGTTTGAGAGAAGTAAGCTTTTTGTGAGTATGGAACATTTCTGGGGTCTTTTATTTCAGCTCGTGAAACAACACTTTACATGTTGTGTTTATTTTAGTTCAATGTAGAATAAACTGAGTAGCAGCAGCGTGTGTGAAAGTGTCTTATGTGAGTGTGGCGTCAATAAGCATGTGTGTGTTGGGAGTGTCAGTGTAGTATGTGAGTGTGTGGGTAGAGTCGAGTGACTGCATCAAGACAGTGCAAAATAATTAAGATAAATAATAAAGGGGGTCAGTGTAAATTGTCTGGGTAGCTATTTGGTTAACTGTTCAGCGGTCTTACAGATTGGGGGTTTTGGTCCTAGACTTGGCGCATCTGTACCGCTTGCCATGTGGTAGCAGAGAGAACAGTCTATTTTTAGGACCTTCCTCTTACACCGCCTGGTATAGAGGTCCTGCATGGCAGGGAGTTTGACCCTAGGGAGGTACTGGGGCATACGCAGTACCCTCTGTAGCGCCTTGCGTTTGGATGCCGAGTAGTTGCCATACCAAGCGTTGATGCAGCCTGTCAAGATGCTCTCAATGGTTCCGCTATAGAACTTTTTGAGGATCTCAGGGCTCTTGACAAATCTTTTCAGCCTCCTGAGAGGGAAAAGATGTTGTCGTGCCATCTTAACAACTGTTGGTGAGTTTGGACCATTATAGATCCTTAGTTATGTGGACACTGAGGAACTTGAAGCTCTCGACCCGCTCCACTATAGCCCCGTATATGTAAATGGGGCCGTGTTTGGCCCTCAGTTTTCTGTAGTCCACAATCATTTCTTTGTCTTGCCCACGTTGAGGGAGAGGTTGTCCTGGCTGCCAGGTCTCTGACATCCTCCCTATAGGCTGCCTCATCATCATTGGTGATTCAGGCTTACCACCGTCGTGTTGTCGGCAAACTTAATGATGGTGTTGGAATCTTAGATATGTTTTTGGTTGTTGAATCAATTAGATTAATCACATTTCATGCTTATCTTTCAAATTAACTTTATATCCGAATATTTTGGCAAGTAAACTGGCTAAGTCATTGATCCTGCTTTGTAGTATACACCTCAGAAATGTATTTAGGTGACATTGTTGAGTGGACTTGTTTGTGTGACTTATATGTGTGCATGCCTAGAAAGTCATTGGTCCCTGCTGATAATTTATTGTAGTAACAGGTGGCAGCTGTCAAACACATTTTAACCTCATGTCTGTCGGTGCTTTTCAGCAGGTCCTGTTAAAATGTATTTTTCTATACCAAAGTTTAAAATAAAATGGAACACTGCCTTCAACCAGCTTCATCTATTTTCTCTTCTCAGCTTCTGTGACCTTCATGCTGTGTTTGCAGTCCAGACCTATGGCATTACAATTCCGTAAGTTATGGGGCAGAGAAAATGGCTATGATAAATAACCTGACATGTTGCTTTTCAGCATTGCTTAAATGTTCTAGGTCAATTGCCCACCAACTATCTTTGCATTCTTTTTCATTACAGGAAGTATCAGCATCTAACTACATATGTGGCCATTGTTTTTACCCTTTTCTCACTCTGTATACTGGGCTACAGTTACTGTCGATATGTGACTATTTTCAGGAATCTGCTGGCAACCAAAAGGCATAAATATGAATAGGTCATTCAAATACTTTCACTAAAAGTGGTTTTATTTCAATGTTACTGTTTGTAATTATATGTTTAATGTCAGTTATGCATTTTTGAGTCATGTATTTTATAGATTGTTATGGTCTCCAACATGTCTCTGCAGTTAATGTGGTCCTTCTGTAGCTCAGTTGGTAGAGCATGGCGCTTGTAACACCAGGGTAGTGGGTTCGATTCCCGGGACCACCCATACTGTAGAATGTATGCACACATGACTGTAAGTCGCTTTGGATAAAAGCGTCCGCTAAATGGCATATATTATTATTATATTATTAATGGAATTGAAATAAGATGTTTAAGAACCAATCCCAAAAGTAATGTTTAACTTTGAACTTTTTGTCTTGATTTCTTGGTGCTTTTTCAAAAATGGTATAATAAACCAAGGAGAATATAAACCAAAGCTGGGTAGTTATGTCTAACCTTCAGTTGTCATTCATTACTATTTTGCTAGATTAGATGGATTATTTAAAGCAATAGCTATTTGATGACGTTTCTCAGTCTTCATAAGATGTTGTATTTATAAATGTTAGGTTGATTAATGGATAGCTGTGAAATCAGCGATTTCCAGGTTGATTAAACGACTGTCGATGTATCGTTACAAAGCGCTTCACGACAGCACGACAGTGGCCACCCGTTATCTGAGAATTGTGTACATTTTCAGTTTGATATTTTTGTGGGGAAATAATATTCAACTTCGAAAAATTAGTTATTAGAAGATATTTCATTTTGATGTTTAAATGGCAATTTCACGCAGAAAAGATACACGATCACTAACAACTCTATATCATCGCAAACTGTCCCCAGTCAGTACTGTAGCTATATTGCCAGCCAGCCGACTGCCTTGCACAGCTGTTTGCTTATGGAGAAAATTGCACAAAGCTTTCGGTTGCGGGACTCTTGTGAACTACTTGCTGAACTGAAGGTATAATTTGCCTGTTTGTACTATTAACCTAGTAGTTAGGAAGCTAGCTAACTAGATAAAACCAGTGCAACAAATAAGTAAAAATAACTAGTTAGAGTGTGTGTGGATCGAAAAAGAAAATTGGCGAAAGTGCATCAGGACCCGAAGAAATTCCTGATGGCAAACAAGATGATCATTTGGAACGTTTATGATATGGTACGTTAATGTTCCATTTAAATTGCTGAAATGTAAGACCACTACTCGCACCTAATGTATTTCCGAACGACCGGTATTTAATTGACCTAACGTTAGCTTTAAAGCGAGCTAGCTATCCAGCTAGCTACTGTAGCTAACAAGACTCGTGTTTGCAGCGTAGGATGGATGGAGCATTGGAAGAGCCCCGAACTATTGCTGATGTATGGAAATGTTAACCCCCAAATTAAGGGTTTAACTGGGTCAGGATGTTTGACTGTCTCCGGCTGCGTCTGTTTTGTAATCTGGCCAAATCATGATCTGCCTTTCGGCGGGAAACAAAAACAGCCAGCACAGAGTCTGACTGTCATGGGGAAACCGAGGTAAAGACAGTTCCAGGTTGGATATTCGCCTGTAGGTTTCCTTACGTCCTCCAACAGCAGTTAGGGACCGAAAACATTTAGTCGATTTACATCTCGCACTATTTTAAATGATGTAATTACTTTTTAGAATTTCAAAAGCTCTTTGGCTGTATGACCTACAGACTTCAAACAAGGTTCATAATGTACACTCAGTAGGCATACACATTGCACACCCTTTAGTTTGTTCATTTTCATCTCGCACCTTTTTACATTAATTTTTCAAACTTTAACATTTCAATAAGTCCTTGGTCATGTGACCTACTGACTTCAAACAAGGTTCAGAATGTCCACTCAGTGGGCCTACACATTGCACAACCTTTAGTTTGTCCATTTTCATCTCACATGTTTTTACATTAATTTTTCCTAATTTTAAATCTTCAATAGCTCTTTGGTCATGTGACCTACTGGACTCAAACTTTAGAATGTCCACGGACTAGCCTTATATATTGCACACTCTTGTTTGTGTACTGTGAAATCATCTGGTGTAATGTACATTTTTCATAGTTTTACATTTCAATAGCTCCTTGGTCATGTCAATTACACACCTAAGAAGCGTGCAGTAGATATACACCCATATTGCATAACATCTAGTTCAAGTCAATAGCTACCTTTCAGTCTGCTTTGCGCATGTCTAAAAGTGACAGAGCCAGCAGCCAAGAGTTTTTCACAGTATGTCATAACTTACATGCTTACTTGCTTACATATATTCTTGTGGTGTGCCTTCCCTGCTGGTTTCTTTTTACCCTTCTTCTTTGGCTCAGGTAATTATCTGGGAGGCTGGAAATACTTTGACCTGCACTTGTGAGGTGAGTATTTTCTTTGTCTCTTGGCCCACTGCTCCTCTTCCTGGTCCAACGGCTTGTTACGGTAGGGGGATTTAGTGAACAGTGATTCTGGCAGATCATGTTTTATTATGTGCTTCCTATACCTTCCTTGGAGGGTGGCATGCATTTTCAAAATGAATTCAGCTGGATGGAGGAATTTCTTCTTTTGCAAAATGGAATGCTTCATTATCCAGAACTACTGTTCCACATAGCAGTTGGTGTCCTGTGATTTCACTGATTGCAATGTTGTGTTGGTCACATTACAATATCTTGTAAGGTTACCCAGCAGTATTCCACTCCATAGGGGGAACATGGCCATGTAAGTGTCCATTAGAACATCGATTATCCCAGGGCAGAAAAAAAAATGTTTTCCTTCAGAAGACTCTGCAAATGTTTAAGAACTGACATGAATTTAAAACCTGTTATGGCTGCATCCCTTTGTTCTCAATTTCCACCTGAAGACATACCCTAATTTAACTGCCTGTAGCTCAGCCCCAGAGGCAAGGATATGCATATTCTTGGTATCATTTCAATGGAAACATTCTGAAGTTTGTGGAAATGTTAATTGAATGTAGGAGAATATAACACAGTAGATCTGGTGGAAGAAAAGAGAAAGAAAGAGCATACGTTTTCTGTTTTTTATTGTTGTAGTATCATCTTTCACATGTACTAGAATAGGATGCTGGATATCATTTTGATGCATAACACAAGAGGGCAACTGTAGGTGTGCAAAGTTTCAGACTGATAACTTCAGGAATGGGTGAGCTACATGACATTTAGCATGAATTCACCCAGGTGTCCCACACAAGTTGCCCAAATGTACCCAAGTTGCCAAATTGGTGAAATGACCTATAACTATATACAGCAGTGCAAATAACTATATACAACATATCAAAAAGCAATTCTAACACACAAACAAAAATGAAAAAAACAGTACACCCTTTGGAAGTCCTTGTCACAATATTTTGCTGCCTGTGCCATGTCCCATAGCAGTCTCTTTCTGATGTAAAGCAGAGGCAAACTGAACAAGTGGTGCATTTCATGCGACACAGAACACAACGAGGCCTCCATGCTGTGCCCTTTTGGCCCTGAGGCACAGTCATGCCTGCAGTAATGAACTGTGGCATATGAACACCACTGGGGGTAGAGGTAGAGCGGGCAGCTTGGCACTGGGGGCTCCCAGTCAGAGTCGCTATCACTGAAAGAAAACGTTAAAAAAATATTTGTATTGTATGAGCCTTTTATCATCACATAAAATAAACAGATATATATTGTATAGAGCAGAGTGAACAGTCACTAAGATGAAGTGCTGTTCCATTCAACTCTGGCCATTGTTGTGGGCCTGCCCTCTCCTGAACAGCACCCAATGGCTATTTCATATGGAAATGGAGGAGTAGCAAGCGCAGTGGTCATGTGTGTGTTTGCTGTTCTACTCCATTCCATTTGAATAAAAAAATGGAAAATATAATCTGACATGGGGAGAAAAAAATATATATATATATACACACACACACACACCCAAACAAACCAACACACACAAACAAACCACACATTTCATCATGCCAGGCATGGTCCTAGGGCTCAGGTCCTCCTCCGAGAGAAAGAGAGAATTAGAGTGAGCATACTTAAATTCACACAGGACACCGGATAAGACTCCCATTCGGAGTCAGTGTCACTGTGAAAGAAAATGTTCAGTTAGAATAGTTTCACATATGAGCCCTGTATCAACAGGTATAATAAACAGATATATATATATATATATATAGAGAGAGTTGAAGGTTGAATATATTATTATATTATTATTATTACCTGCTAGATCTACTGTCTCTTTTATATTATGACATTTCAGCTAGATCTACTGTCTCTATTATATTATGACATTTCAGCTAGATCTACTGTCTCTTTTATATTATGACATTTCAGCTAGATCTACTGTCTCTATTATATTATGACATTTCAGCTAGATCTACTGTCTCTTTTATATTATGACATGTCAGCTAGATCTACTGTCTCTATTATATTATGACAGACCAGCTAGATCTACTGTCTCTATTATATTACGACAGACCAGCTAGATCTACTGTCTCCATTTCACTTTGGCCATTGATGTGGTCCTGCCCTCTCCTCAACAGCCTCAAATAGGCTATTTCATGTGGGTTGGGGTGGGGCGGCAGACACACGCATCTCATATTTCATAACATTACATGTTTATATATTGCTTCTAAAATGTTTAAAAAATCACATAATATTTTATATTATTAATTTCAAACATGGGCATTAGCATGATAAGAACTTACCAGTCCAAAACAATGTCCTCTCCCGTTCAAAAACTATTCCTCCACAATCGCTAAATGAAGCGTCCTACAACAATCTCTGTCTCACCTTCCCAATCAATGTAGTCTAAAATTGTATGTACATCTGTATATCTAGACTTAGATTTAGCTTTCCCTGACTTCGTCGCCATAATTATTGATATATAAACAGCTGAATCTGCGCGTTCACCAAACAATGCAGTGCGTAATATGTGCTTCTCCTTCCGGTATGAAACTTCAATAGTGAATGACTCTCTTTACGGTCTTGCAACACATAAACATGTCGTATTGCCGTTTAGCTCAGCTCATTGGCTATCCACCCAGCTAGATTTCAAGACGATCAGTGGTCATTGGGTTAAAACACAGTCAATCAACGAAACAGCGGGCAAATCATTGGTGCACAATGATGTTATGACTTGTTGTCTTCAAATCGGTTTCTTTCAGTCAATACGTCCCGCGAAATGGCCCATCAGGTTTGATTGTGTTACAAACAATTGCAGTGAAACCAAACATGACTGGAAAAGTCACGTTCTGTGTGGGTTATTTACCTGGAATGTGTCGTTGAAAATGGAATGAGACGGAATTCACGACACAAGCAGTTAACAAAATGTTTCGTGTTAGGCTATAAAAATGGATTTGATCAAACAAAGGATCATTCATTGTGTAACATTGAGCATTGGAATTGCAAACAGACGAAAATTGTCAAAGGTAAACTATTTATTTTAATGCGGTTTGTGATTATGTTACACCTGTGCTGGTCAATTTTTTTAATGGGGCTCTATGCTCAGATAATTGCATCGTATTCTTTCACAGTAAATCCTTTTTTAAATCTGACAACGCAGTTGGATTAGCAAGATTCTAGGCTTTCGATACATGTGAGACACTTGTATTTTCAATATGACTATTTATGTAGCGTTTAATATGACTATTTATGTAGCGATCACCGTATGTTGTGGAATTTCAGCCCGCTAGCGGGTTCCGTGCGCAGAGAGGTTAACAAGATGTTTATCTTTCATTTGCTGTATTGGACTTGTTAATGTGTGAAAGTTAAATATTTCTAAAGAATATTTTTTGAATTTCCCGTGCTACCTTTAAAGCTGAATTTTCCCCTAGGGGAACGCTAGCCATAACAGGTTTTAATATAATGTTTACATACCCTACATTACTAATCTCATATTTATATATGGTACTCTATAGCATCTACTGCATCTTGCCATCTTTATGTAATACATGTATCACTAGCCACTTTAAACTATGCCACTTTATGTTTATATACCCTACATTACTCATCTCATATGTATATACTGTACTCTATACCATCTACTGCATCTTGCCTATGCTGTTCTGTACCATCACTCATTCTTATATCTTTATGTACATATTCTTTATCCCTTTACACTTGTGTGTATAAGGTAGTAGTTGTGGAATTGTTAGGTTAGATTACTCGTTGGTTATTACTGCATTGTCGGAACTAGAAGCACAAGCATTTCACTACACTCGCATTAACATCTGCTAACAATGTGTATGTGACAAATAACATTTTATTTGTTTTGCTTGCCTCGAAGCAAGCATAAAAGGCATTTAGCTCGTCTGGTAGGCTCGCGCCACTGTGCAGCTCGCGGCTGGATTTCCCTTTGTAATCTGTAATAGTTGTCAAGCCATGCCACATCCGACGAGCTTCAGAGCCGGTGTAGTAGAATTCAATCTTGGTCCTGTATTGACGTTTTGCCTGTTTGATGGTTCGTCTGAGGGATATGTGGTTGGGATATGTACGTACGGTCACTGTGGGAACGACGTCGTCGATGCACTTATTGATGAAGCTGGTGACTGTGGTGGTATACTCCTCAATGCCATTGGAGGAATCCCAGAACATATTCCAGTCTGTGCTAGCAAAACAGTCCTGTCGTGTAGCATCTGTGTCATCTGACCACTTTATGAGTCTCTGTGTGTGGAGTAAAGGTGGTCTAGAGTTTTTTTTTCCTCTGGTTGCTCATGTGACATATGGGTAGAAATTAGGTCAAACGGATTTAAGTTTGCTGTCATTAAAGTCCCTGGCCACTAAAAGTGGCGCTTCTAGATGAGAATTTTCTTGTTTGCTTATGGCCGTATACAGCTCATTGAGTGCTGTCTTAGTGCCACCATCGATTTGTGGTGGTAAATAGATGCCTACGAATAATATAGATGAGAACTCCTTTGGCAGATAGTGTGGTCTACAGCTTATCATGAGGTATTCTACCTCAGGTGAGCAGGGTAGCCTAGTGGTTGGACTAGTAACCGGAAGGTTGCAAGTTCAAACCCCCGAGCTGACAAGGTACAAATCTATCGTTCTGCCCCTGACCAGGCAGTTAACTTCTTGGATATAGGGGGCGCTAATTTTAATTTTTGGATGAAAAACGTTCCCGTTTTAAACAAGATATTTTGTCACGAAAAGATGCTTGACTATGCATATAATTGACAGCTTTGGAAAGAAAACACTCTGACGTTTCCAAAACTGCAAAGATATTGTCTGTGAGTGCCACAGAACTGCTGTTACAGAAAAAAACAGATAAAAATGGAGCTGCTCCATGACCAATGAGCGTGATTTCTGACCGCTCAACTCCGATCAGGAAGTGCCACATTTTTTAAAACCGCCTCATGGCAATGACTCCTTATATGGCTGTGGAGGAGCTAGGAGTCAGCTTACCTTTTCCACGTTTTCCCCAAGGTGTCTGCAGCATTGTGACGTATTTGTAGGCATATAATTGGAAGATTGACCCTAAGAGACTACATTTACCAGGTGGTCGCTTGGTGTCCTCCGTTGCAATTATTGCGTAAGCTCCAGCTGCAGTACTTTTCCGTTTGCAACTGAGGAGAAACCCAACTGCCACGAAGGATTTATCATTGAATAGATATGTGAAAAACACCTTGAGGATGATTCTAAACAACATTTGCCATGTTTCTGTCGATATTATGGAGTTAATTTGGAAAAAAGTTTGGCGTTGTAGTGAATTAATTTTTTTTTTTTTTTCTTAGCCAAAAGTGATGAACAAAACGGAGCGATTTCTCCTACACAAATAATTTTTGGGGAAAAAATGAACATTTGCTATCTAACTGAGAGTCTCCTCATTGAAAACATCCGAAGTTCTTCAAAGGTAAATTATTTTATTTGAATGCTTTTCTTGTTTTTGTGAAAATGTTCCCTGCTGAATGCTAGGCTTAATGCTATGCTAGGCTATCAATACTCTTACACAAATGCTTGTGTAGCTTTGGTTGAAAAGCATATTTTGAAAATCTGAGATGACAGTGTTAACAAAAGGCTAAGCTTGTGTTTTAATATATTTATTTAATTTCATTTGTGATTTTCATGAATAGAAACAGTTGCGTTATGCTAATGCATTATAGTTGAATATTTTTCTGTCGATTTCTCAGCCAAGCAGGATGAACAAACGTGACGTTTTTCGCCTACCAAAATATTATTTTTGGAAAAAAGGAACATTTGCTATCTAACTGGGAGTCTCCTGAGTGAAACCTGAGGAACCTGAGGAAACGTTGCGTTATGGTAATGCGCTTGAGGCTATGATTACGCTCCCGGATATGGGATTGCTCGTCGCTAGAGGTTAACCCACTGTTCCTAGGCCGTCATTGAAAATAAGAATGTGTTCTTAACCTGTTACTCCTACCCCCTACTTTTTCGAACATTCTGTTAAAAATCGCGCAACATTTCAGCGCCCTGCTGCTCATGCCAGGAATATAGTATATGCATATGATTAGTATGTGTGGATAGAAAACACTCAGACGTTTATAAAACTGGTTAAATCACGGCTGTGACTATAACAGAACGTGCGTTTCATCGAAAAGCGCAGGGAAATCTGATCACTGAAAATGGGAAAATATATCAATGCGCCACTTGCATGAATTGTCTATGGGAAAGCAAATTACCTGGAGCCGAGATTGCAATTCCTACAGCTTCCACACGATGTCAACAGTCTTGTCATTTGTCTAGGCTTTGTTTCTTGGTCAAACGAAGAAGAGACAGCCGATTTCTTCAGGTCTCGGACTGGATATTTTGGTTGAGATTTATCCGGACATTATTTCCATACGTACCCCTATAGAATATACATCGCCTCGTGATCAATTTGATCACTTATTAACGTTTACTAATACCTAAAGTTGCATTACAAAAGTATTTCGAAGTGTTTTGTGAAAGTTTATCGTCAACTTTTTTAATTTAAAAAAATGACGTTACGTTATAAGACGCTATTTTTTTCCGTTTATCACACAGTCTTCATAGATCGATATCTAGGCTATATATGGACCGATTTAATCGAAAAAAAGACCCAATAGTGATTATGGGACATCTAGGAGTGCCAACAAAGAAGATGGTCAAAGGTAATGAATGTTTTATATTTTATTTGTGCGGTTTGTGTAGCGCCGACTATGCTAATTATTTTGTTTACGTCCCCTGCGGGTCTTTTGGGGTGTTACATGCTATCAGATAATAGCTTCTCATGCTTTCGCCGAAAAACATTTTAAAAATCTGACTTGTTGCCTGGATTCACAATGAGTGTAGCTTTAATTCAATACCCTGCATGTGTATTTTAATGAACGTTTGACTTTTAACTAGTACTATTAGCATTTAGCGTAGCGCATTTGCATTTCCAGATGTCTAGATGGGACGCCTGCATGTCAGGTAAGGAGCAAGAGGTTAACTGACTTGCCTAGTTAAAAAAATACCTTGAGACTTCTTTAATATTAGACATCTCGCACTAGCAGTTACTGACAAATTGACACACACCCCCTCCCCTCGCCTTACTAGATATAGCTGCTCTCTCCTGCCGATGCATGGAGAAACCAGCCAGTGTCCGTGTCGTTGTTTAGCCATGTCTTGGTGAAACATAAGATATTACAGTTTTTAAATGTCCTGTTTGGTAGGATATTCTTAAATCGTACAATGTCCAGTTTGTTTTCCAATGATTACACGTTGGCCAATAATACGGAGGGTAGTGGTGGTTTACCTACTCGTCTGCGAATTCTCACAAGGCACCCTCCCCCTTTTTCTTCGTCTTTTCTTCACACTAATGACGGGGATTTGGGCCTTGTCTCGACAAATCGGTATATCCTTTGCGTCAGACTCATTAAATTATTTTCTTTATGTTCTGATGTCCAGAAGCTCTTTTCGGTCATAAGAGACGGTATCAGCAACATTGTATACAAAATGAGTTACAAACAATACTAAAAAACAAAACAAATAGCACAGTTGGTTAGGAGCCCGTAAAATGGCAGCCATCCCCTCCGGCGCCATTATCATTCAAAAAAATATAGAATAATACAGTGGAGCAAACAAGTATTTAGGCAGCCACCAATTGTGCAAGTTCTCCCACTTAAAAAGATGAGAGAGGCCTATCATTTTCATCATAGGTACACTTCTACTATGACAGACAAAATGAGAAGAAAAAAATCCAGAAAATCACATTGTAGGATTTTTAATGAATTTATTTGCCAGTTAAACGTTTGGACACACCTACTCATTCAAGGGCTTTTCTTCATTTTTACTATTTGCTACATTGTAGAATACTGGTGAAAACATCAAAACCAAGAAATAACAAATAAGGACTCATGTAGTAACCAAATAAGTGTTAAACATATCAAAATATATTTTATATATTTCAAAGTAGCCACCCTTTGCCTTGATGACAGCTTGGCATTCTCTCATCCATCATGGCCTATGTCCAGAAGAGAACATGCTGCATGACCATGTGACTCTTTGTACAATCAATAGTAGCAGTACTGCGTTTACACATGCAGACAATCCTGATCTTTTGACAAATTAGATCACCTCTAAAAAAGTTCTAAAATGAACAGATCTTATGTGATTGGTCAAAAGACCAATTAGTGGAAAAATATCAGAATTTGCCTGCATGTGTAAATGCAGCAGTACTGGCCTGGGTCAAATACTTTCAAGTATTTGAGCTGCGCTTGATCCACACTGCCACCTGGTGCCTACTTTCTTTACATGGCCGGCTGTTTTGTTACTGACTTAAACATTTGTGTTTCAGCCTAGTAGCATTCCTCAACAGCAACTACATTGTTTTATATTGCTATTCAGACATGAAAGTTAATGAAACAGAAATCGCAATATGAAACCGAGTATGTGATTCAGAGACCGTGGACAAAACATTACAGTCCTGTAGCCTATAATACGGTACTGTGTAGATAGAGTGCAGACGGCCTTGGATGCACTGGTCCCCGTCATCAGGCTGCGGTCCAGGTCTTTCCCCCTGCTGCTCTCCCTCAGCAGCTCCTGGATGGATTGGGGCTGAATGACCGGCTGGCTGCTCAGGTCCAGCTCTCTGTCCGGACTGGCCTCGCCGCACAAATCCAGCCCCAGATCTACGGCCTGCTGGGCTTGGGTGATGGTCATGGTGGCCTGGGAGCTTCCGTCGCTGAAATGGCTGTGCTTCACTAACCCTGGGTAGACAGAGACCGGTATGCTACTGTATTGTTCAGTGTCGTTACAGAGATGAGTGTTATTAACCTGTGGCTGCAACTGTATCAAGAATCCACTATCCTACGCTGTCATGAATGCATCCACTGTCATGAATGCATCCGCTGTCCTACGCTGTCATGAATGCATCCACTGTTCTACGCTGTCATGAATGCATCCACTGTCAGGAATGCATCCACTGTCCTATGCTGCTGTCCTGAATGCATCCACTGTCCTACGCTGTCCTGAATGCATCCGCTGTCCTGAATGCATCCACTGTCCTATGCTGCTGTCCTGAATGTATCCACTGTCCTACGCTGTCATGAATGCATCCACTGTCCTACGCTGTCACGAATGCATCCAATGTCCTACACTGTCATGAATGCATCCACTCTCCTACACTGTCATGAATGCATCCACTGTCCTACACTGTTATGAATGCATCCACTGTCCTATGCTGTCATGAATGCATCTGCTGTCCTACGCTGTCATGAATGCATCTGCTGTCCAACGCTGTCATGAATGCATCTGCTGTCCTATGCTGTCATGAATGCATCCACTGTCCTACGCTGTCATGAATGCATCCACTGTCCTACACTGTCATGAATGCATCCACTGTCCTACGCTGTCATGAATGCATCCCCTGTCCTATGCTGTCATGAATGCATCCACTTTCCTACGCTGTCATGAATGCATCCCCTGTCCTATGCTGTCATGAATGCATCCCCTGTCCTATGCTGTCATGAATGCATCCACTGTCATAAACGCATCCAATATCAAAGCTGTCATGAATGTATCCGATGTCAAAGCTGTCATGAATGTATCCGATGTCAAAGCTGTCATGAACGCATCCAATATCAAAGCTGTCATGAATGTATCCGATGTCAAAGCTGTCATGAACGCATCCAATATCAAAGCTGTCATGAATGTATCCGATGTCAAAGCTGTCATGAACGCATCCAATATCAAAGCTGTCATGAATGTATCCGATGTCAAAGCTGTCATGAATGCATCCGATGTCAAAGCTGTCATGAACGCATCCGATGTCAAAGCTGTCATGAACGCATCCGATGTCAAAGCTGTCATGAACGCATCCGATGTCAAAGCTGTCATGAACGCATCCGATGTCAAAGCTGTCATGAACGCATCCGATGTCAAAGCTGTCATGAACGCATCCGATGTCAAAGCTGTCATGAACGCATCCGATATCAAAGCTGTCATGAACGCATCCGATATCAAAGCTGTCATGAATGCCTGTCTCAGCCTTTTCTGAGTTGTTATGGAGAGTGTTTCTTCTTCTCTCTCTGCATCGCCTGCTCTGCCACAGCTTGGCTGTGTTACCTGAAGACGTGGGGCCAGCAGTCCTGGTTGTGGCTGCCCATTTCCAGGCCGACATTGTAGATGGCCTCCATGCAGAGCACATGGGCCGTGTGTAGCCGCACCCCCTGAGGACGTCCCATCTGCTCCAGTTTCTGCTCCACACGCTGCTTGACTGGGAACATACACAGGACCAGAACAGATCCCAGCACCACTCCAAAAAAAAATGTGACAATGGGATCTTTTCTGAAATAGAGATTTTTTTATTGTGTATCCTGTCTTGTGCAGTAATGACAAGTTCAAAGTAATTGTTTGTGTTTACAGTAGTTTTATAGTACAGTGGGTCTCTTAGTTTGAAACAGCCCATTGAACCGCTATGTACAGACAGCACAGTATGCTATGTGAGGGGCTGTAAGTACCTTGTGTGATGGCATCTCCAGACCCGCCCACCTGCCTCTCTTCCTTTTCCTCCTGCACACACGAGGCTGCTGCCATCTGGGCCAGAGCACAGACACAATTGGCAGCTACACCTATTAGATATGAGAGTAAATAAGACAAACTGGCCTGGCCAATAGCAGCATCTGCAGTCAAATGGAGAATCACAACACTTTATGGCCTTAATTCATACAGTATCTATTTTCAATAGCTACACAAATAGGCCAACTGCGTATTCAGGAATATGATTATCTTAAAACGTCTTTCTGGAAACATCTCTAAACCAGACGTGATCAAATCATTTTTGTTTTCTTTCAAATACTTTGACCCAGCCTGCCTCGGATGTAAACACACTAGCTAATGGGTTTACTACATCCTTCCTAATTAGGGATTCTAGTCAGTCAGGCAGGCATTATCTCCAGTCACCATGGTGTTGGGTCCTGTTACCTAGAGCACAGCTGTGCCCGGCTGCCTTGCGTAGTCCATCCAGGCTGAGACAGATGGTGTCTCTCTCCCTCTGGCTCTGCTCCTTCAGCCCCTCAGACCCCAGCATGAAGGCCAGGCCCTTGGAGCTGCCCGCCATGCGCCCCGTCAGGGGGGTGGACAGGGTGGCCATCAGGTTCTTCCAGCAGCCCGTCAGGATGTAGCGGGCAAACACTATGCCTAAAGGTTGAGTCAGTGAGTCAGACCCTTATCTGTGCATTGAACCATGTATCAACCTATATGTATGAAACAGGATCAATGGGGGTTGAGTCAGACCCTTGAAGCTAGAATCTGTAGTTGAAACAATAACAAAGCGGCATCCTGCCTCCGTTTTGGTAAAAAGCTGATGGATGGGTCTGGAGATGCAAGGACTTACCATCCATGATATCTAAATTATAGTTTTAAACATGTTTTGAGGCTATACAGTGTTTGTTTACATTTACGTAGTTTACAAACATTGGAGTAAAACATGCTTCTATTTTGGGTATTGATGGTGTACAACAGCTCATGAGGCATTTCTTCGTTTTATTGGTCAAGAATACATCGGTATTCACTGAGCATACCAAACATTAGGAAGACCATTGTAATATCGAGTTGCACCCCCCTCCTTTTGCCCTCAGAACAGCCTCAATTCGTTGGGCATGGGCTCTACAAGCTGTCGAAAGCATTCCACAGAGATGCTGGCTCATGTTGACTCCAATGCTTCCCACAGTTGTGTCAATTTGGCTGGATGTCCTTTGGGTGGTGGACCATTCTTGATACACATGGGAATCTGTTGAGTGTGAAAAACACAGCAGCGTTGCAGTTCTTGACACACTCAAACCGGTGCGCCTAGCACCTACTACCATACCCCATTCAAAGGCACTCGCCCATTCACCTTCTGAATGGCACACATACACAATCCATGTCTCAAGGCTTAAAAATCTTTCTTTAACCTGTCTCCTCCCCTTCATCTACATTGATTGACAAAGGGGCTGTTGTCAGTTCTACTATTTACTTCCCTGTATGAGATGTTATTGTCATGCAGAGTGCCTTTATAGCTCTTAAATCTCTCAAGGTCTCTCTAACTGGACTTAGTTTACTGCCTGCCTGTTTACTGCCTGCCTACAGCACATTACAGAACTGCTGGGTCAATACACAGGTAGATATAGTGTAGGTTCTGAATTATCTCCCATTGGTGCCTTTTCAGGCAAGGGGTCTTTGTCAATAGATGTGGTTGTACTGTATCCTGTTTAAGGGTCTGATTCAACCCCATTGGACTGTAGCATCTAATCGCTGCAACTCCCGTATGGACTTGGGAGAGGCGACGGTAGAGAGCCGTCTGTCCTCTGAAACACAACCACACTTCTTCTTGACACAATGCCCACTTAACCCGGAAGCCAGCCACACCAATGTGTTGGAGAAAACACCATACACCTGGCGACCGTGTCAGCGCACACTGCGCCCGTCCCGCCACAGGAGTCGTTAGTGCGCGATGGGACAGCGGATCATTTCAGAGTCCACTTTTATCATATTATTATGCACTAAGATAGACTCCACCTCCTCCACTCACCAGGCTGACCAACACGGGCATGGACCTCCTGCGGTAGTAGTCCTGCCAGCAGAGTTTGAGGCTGAGGAGCAAGGCGTAGTAGTAGACCAAATCAAATGTTATTTGTCACATACACATGGTTAGCAGATGTTAATGCGAGTGTAGCGAAATGCTTGTGCTTCTAGTTCCGACAATGCAGTGATAACCAACAAGTAATCTAACTAACAATTCCAAAACTGCTGTCTTATACACAGTGTAAGGGGATAAAGAATATGTACATAAGGATATATGAATGAGTGATGGTACAGAGCAGCATACAGTAGATGGTATCGAGTACAGTATATACATATGAGATGAGTATGTAGACAAAGTGGCATAGTTAAAGTGGCTAGTGATACATGTATTACATAAGGATGCAGTCGATGATGTAGAGTACAGTATATACGTATGCATATGAGATGAATAATGTAGGGTAAGTAACATTATATAAGGTAGCATTGTTTAAAGTGGCTAGTGATATATTTACATTTCCCATCAATTCCCATTATTAAAGTGGCTGGAGTTGGGTCAGTGTCAATGACAGTGTGTTGGCAGCAGCCACTCAATGTTAGTGGTGGCTGTTTAACAGTCTGATGGCCTTGAGATAGAAGCTGTTTTTCAGTCTCTCGGTCCCAGCTTTGATGCACCTGTACTGACCTCGCCTTCTGGATGATAGCGGGGTGAACAGGCAGTGGTTCGGGTGGTTGATGTCCTTGATGATCTTTATGGCCTTCCTGTAACATCGGGTCGTGTAGGTGTCCTGGAGGGCAGGTAGTGTGCCCCCGGTGATGCGTTGTGCAGACCTCACTACCCTCTGGAGAGCCTTACGGTTGAGGGCGGAGCAGTTGCCGTACCAGGCGGTGATACAGCCCGCCAGGATGCTCTCGATTGTGCATCTGTAGAAGTTTGTGAGTGCTTGGTGACAAGCCAAATTTCTTCAGCCTCCTGAGGTTGAAGAGGCGCTGCTGCGCCTTCTTCACGACGCTGTCAGTGTGAGTGGACCAATTCAGTTTGTCTGTGATGTGTATGCCGAGGAACTTAAAACTTGCTACCCTCTCCACTACTGTTCCATCGATGTGGATAGGGGGGTGTTCCCTCTGTTGTTTCCTGAAGTCCACAATCATCTCCTTAGTTTTGTTGACGTTGAGTGTGATGTTATTTTCCTGACACCACACTCCGAGGGCCCTCACCTCCTCCCTGTAGGCCGTCTCGTCATTGTTGGTAATCAAGCCTACCACTGTTGTGTCGTCCGCAAACTTGATGATTGAGTTGGAGGCGTGCGTGGCCACGCAGTCGTGGGTGAACAGGGAGTACAGGAGAGGGCTCAGAAGGCACCCTTGTGGGGCCCCCGTGTTGAGGATCAGCGGGGAGGAGATGTTGTTGCCTACTCTCACCACCTGGGGGCGGCCCGTCAGGAAGTCCAGTACCCAGTTGCACAGGGCGGGGTCGAGACCCAGGGTCTCGAGCTTGATGACGAGCTTGGAGGGTACTATGGTGTTGAATGCCGAGCTGGAGTCGATGAACAGCATTCTCACATAGGTATTCCTCTTGTCCAGGTGGGTTAGGGCAGTGTGCAGTGTGGTTGAGATTGCATCGTCTGTGGACCTATTTGGGCGGTAAGCAAATTGGAGTGGGTCTAGGGTGTCAGGTAGGGTGGGGGTGATATGGTCCTTGACTAGTCTCTCAAAGCACTTCATGATGACGGAAGTCAGTGCTACGGGGCGGTAGTCGTTTAGCTCAGTTACCTTAGCTTTCTTGGGAACAGGAACAATGGTGGCCCTCTTGAAGCATGTGGGAACAGCAGACTGGTATAGGGATTGATTAAATATGTCCGTAAACACACCGGCCAGCTGGTCTGCGCATGCTCTGAGGGCGCGGCTGGGGATGCCGTCTGGGCCTGCAGCCTTGCGAGGGTTAACACATTTAAATGTCTTACTCACCTCGGCTGCAGTGAAGGAGAGACCGCATGTTTTCGTTGCAGGCCGTGTCAGTGGCACTGTATTGTCCTCAAAGCGGGCAAAAAAGTTATTTAGTCTGCCTGGGAGCAAGACATCCTGGTCCGTGACTGGGCTGGGTTTCTTCTTGTAGTCCGTGATTGACTGTAGACCCTGCCACATGCCTCTTGTGTCTGAGCCATTGAATTGAGATTCCACTTTGTCTCTGTACTGACGCTTAGCTTGTTTAATAGCCTTGCGGAGGGAATAGCTGCATTGTTTATATTCGGACATGTTACCAGACACCTTGCCCTGATTAAAAGCAGTGGTTCGCGCTTTCAGTTTCACGCGAATGCTGCCATCAATCCATGGTTTCTGGTTTGGGAATGTTTTTATCGTTGCTATGGGAACGACATCTTCGACGCACGTTCTAATGAACTCGCACACCGAATCAGCGTATTCATCAATATTTTCATCTGACGCAATACGAAACATGTCCCAGTCCACGTGATGGAAGCAGTCTTGGAGTGTGGAGTCAGCTTGGTCTGACCAGCGTTGGACAGACCTCAGCGTGGGAGCCTCTTGTTTTAGCTTCTGCCTGTAGGCAGGGATCAGCAAAATGGAGTCGTGGTCAGCTTTTCCGAAAGGGGGGCGGGGCAGGGCCTTATATGCGTCGCGGAAGTTAGAGTAACAATGATCCAAGGTTTTACCACCCCTGGTTGCGCAATCGATATGCTGATAAAATTTAGGGAGTCTTGTTTTCAGATTAGCTTTGTTAAAATCCCCAGCTACAATGAATGCAGCCTCCGGATAAATGGTTTCCAGTTTGCAAAGAGTTAAATAAAGTTCGTTCAGAGCCATCGATGTGTCTGCTTGGGGGGGATATATACGGCTGTGATTATAATCGAAGAGAATTCTCTTGGAAGATAATGCGGTCTACATTTGATTGTGAGGAATTCTAAATCAGGTGAAAAGAAGGATTTGAGTTCCTGTATGTTTCCTTCATCACACCATGTCTCGTTAGTCATGAGGCATACGCCCCCGCCACTCTTCTTACCAGAAAGATGTTTGTTTCTGTCGGCGCGATGCGTGGAGAAACCCGTTGGCTGCACCGCATTGGATAGCGTCTTCCCAGTGAGCCATGTTTCCGTGAAGCAGAGAACGTTGCAGTCTCTGATGTCCCTCTGGAATGCCACCCTTGCTCGGATTTCGTCAACCTTGTTGTCAAGAGACTGGACATTGGCAAGAAGAATGCTGGGGAGTGGTGCGCGATGTGCCCTTTTTCGGAGTCTGACCAGAACACCGCCTCGTTTCCCTCTTTTTCGGAGTCGTTTCCTTGGGTCGCTGCATGCGATCCATTCCGTTGTCCTGTTTGTAAGGCAGAACACAGGATCCGCGTCACGGAAAACATATTCTTGGTCGTACTGATGGTGAGTTGACGCTGATCTTATATTCAGTAGTTCTTCTCGACTGTATGTAATGAAACCTAAGATGACCTGGGGTACTAATGTAAGAAATAACACGTAAAAAAACAAAAAACTGCATAGTTTCCTAGGAACGCGAAGCGAGGCGGCCATCTCAGTCGGCGCCGGAAGTAGCATAGCAAGTTCTTTGGTGACTTCACACGACACCAGTCTAGAACACCAAAACTGCATGAAAACATGGAAAGAACTGGCAATGTGGATCAAAAAGGGGGAAACAATTGATAAGCATGAGATGGCACTCAGAGGCTGAGAGGATAAGATGGAGGCATTGATACGTCTGACTGCTATTGTGCAGTCTCCGGCAATTAGAAATCTGGCACTAAGGGGACACACAGAAACACTGTCCTCTTCACCAAATGGAAATATCCTCAGCGTTTGAACTGATGGCACAATTTGATCCAGTCATAAAAGAGCACCTTAACCATGTCCAAAAAGGGACCTTGAGTCACACCACCAGCTACCTGGTTAACAAGTTAAATCAGCAATACAAGGTCATTTCAATAATAGTGAGTGACATCAAGCTGGCAAAAATGATTCTCTATCATTCTAGATTGCACCTCAGATGTCAGCCACACTGAACAGTTGTCAGTTGTGATTAGAATGGTCACTGAAGGAGGAGCCCCACAAAGACCCTGTGATAAAGATTTAGGCCCAGTCCTTGTCAGAGGAGGTGGGATCATACCGCTTCAGCATCTGTACAGTGGTGTGGTATGACATCTGGAGCCAGATCCAACATGTGAGCAAGCTGATGCAGTCTCCCAGTATGCATGTGGATGTTGCAGTCAGTCTTCTCAGAAAGACAGAGAGGTCCCAGCAACTAGAGGGCAACAGGCTTTATGACTGCACAGATGTAAGTCAAGGATATTTGCGAGGGTATAAATATAGATGTCGTTCTACAACAAAAAAGGCTGAGGTCCACAAAATGTCACTTTTCATTCGAATCATTTGATGAGCCTTTGAGTGATGCCCTGAAGAAGCTGGAGGTGACATTTTTCAATGTCGTTGTTGATGCTGCAACCTCAGCCCTACAGGAAAGATTTTCCACATTGGAAAATGTGGGAGAGAAGTTTGGAGTGCTGTCAACCTTCCAAAGTCTCTCAAATGAGGAGCTGACAGAACAATGAGAGGCCCTTAGTATGACACTGCACTATAAAGAACACTCAGATAAGGAAGACAGAGAGTTTGCACAGGAACTGAAGAACTTGCCTGACTTGCCATCAAAGACCATGAGCCTGCTTGAGGTGCTGAAATGTATACACGAAAGAGAGCTCTCAGAAATGTACCCAAATTTGTGGACTGCTCTCAGGAATTTGTCTTACTCTTCCAGTGACCTAAGCTGAAGCAGAGGAGCTTTTCAGAGCTGAAGCTCATCAAATCCTACCGGAGGTCCACCATGTCACAGGAACGCCTTAGTAGCCTTGCTGTTATCAGTATTAACCATGCAATTGCTTGGCAGATTTTCTTATGATGATGTAATTAATGACTTTGCATCAAGGAAGGCAAGAAAGGTCAGGGTTTAGATGGCAGATGTGCAATTTAGTTTGTGTGTTTCTTGTTTGAAGTGTAATAATCAGGTTATTTTCTCTATACGTGTGTTACTCTATTTGTGTGCAATTTAGTTTTAAAACTGATCGAACTAATCAGGAATTACTGGAGCTATCATCACTGCAAATGCAGTTAGACTGTATCTACGAGGAAAAGGCCCAGGGAGTGTTTGTAAGATCAAGACAAATGGATGGAAGAGGGAGAGAGAAATACAAAATATTTCTTTAAATTTAGAAAAAGGGGCAGGCGAAATGACTTCCGTATGTAAATTAATGATTAATAATACTCCCAATGAAAATCCCAAATAAATCTCTCAGCATGTTACCCAGTTTTAACAGAATCTGTGTACATCAGCCCAGTCAACTTCCAATATGTATTATTTCTTAGACATTGCAGAAACATTGCTAAGAAGATAGCAAATGATTTCTGTGATGAGTTTTCCGAAATTGAGATAAAATATTGTATAAAAAGCCTTTAAAGACAATAGATCCTCTGGAAATTATGGTTTAACAAATGAGTTCCATAAAACGTTCAGTGATCGATTGATTCCTTTCATTCTTGCTATGTTCCAAGAATCAATAGAAAAAGGGTAGTTACCGACTTCCTTAAAGCAAGGTGTAATTGTTTTGATTCCCAAACCTAATAAGGATTGTCTTTATATAGACAACTGGAGGCCCATTAGCCTGTTTAATAATGATGGAAAGTTATTTTCCCTTGTATTTGCTAAGAGGTTGAAACAAGGCTTACATCATATAATTGATGAAGAACAATCTAGTGTTATGCATGTCGACACATTAGTAATAACATCAGGTTGATCTTAGATATGATTGACTAGAATGACCTCATCCTTGATGATAGTTTTCTAATGTTTGTTGAGTTTTATAAATCTTTTGACATTGTAGAATATAAGTTTATGCTCAAAGCAATATGTTTTTAGGGGTTTGGTGACTTTTTTTTAAAGCAGTCCAAACTTTATATAGTGGTTGTACTGGCTCTTAAATTAGCTCACGGGACATCCCAAAGATTTGATATTGGGCGTGGCATTAGACAGGGCTGCCCAATTAGTCCATTTTTATTTTTATTGCTTACTCAAATTATGGCTCTTCATATCAAGAAAGGGAATTTAAGGTTTTTCAGCACTTTTTCAGCAATGAATTATGAACTATGTCAACTGATAATATCCACATATTTTTGAGACACAGGAATGAGTTTCTAAAGCAGTTTCCTGTATTGAAGACTTTTCCTTAGTTTTAGTTTTGAAAATTAATATCAATAAGTCAGTCTTATTTCCACTCAATGACTGTGTTTTACAGGAAGTATATGGTGTCCAAATTAAAGATAAGGTTACTTATCTTGGAATTGTTATATGCAAGGATGAAAAACAAAGGAGTGAGTTAAACTGAATATTGAATATAATTGTGGTTTGGAGAAAGAGACCATTTTTTTAACCTGTATTTATAGTTGATTTTTTGGGGATTGACATACAGAACTTTGTTACAAAGAAAACGGGACAGGTTGTACATTAATAGTTTTGATATAATGATTTCTTTCAGAAATTCTGACATCGACAAATATGTAGTATATTTAATTCAACTGCTATTAATATTAAGTACATTTCAAATTGAGAAATGCAAATGGTCTAATTCAAAACCTATTTGTTTCCCTTTATAAATTAATTTAAACAATATAGCACTACTTTAACAAAAATGAAAAACAAAAAGGCAATTCAAACTTGTATTATGAATGAATATGATTTGTTTCTTTATGATTCCTGGCAATGTAAATAGTTTGTATGTATGCTTGTTTGCATGTGACTATTATTTTTGTTTGTTGATAATTGTAAATAAAATACAAATAGTTCATTTAAAACGGTGTATAATCGTCAGACGTTATGAAACGTCATCAGAAGTGTCCACTTAAGGGCTGAGGGGCTAGGGTGTGTTTTTTAAGTGTTTGTATTGCGGCCACTGTCAATGGGTTGGGCTTGAGATGCTGGTTGGGTTGACTCTCGCCCCTTCGCCAAACCTGACGAGAATGAGCCTGCATGCCATTCCAAGTCATTTAAACAGGTTTAGGCCACTGTGCATGGATTACGTTGCAAACTAGGGTGGGGCTTTTAGATTTGATCAGTAAAAAAAGTGTAGCCTACACAAACCCATACGGTATTTGGACGCCTGACCGCTTCTATCACCACTGTCTGTTCTGTTTTGTCGAATATGTTTCGCTGTGGAATTGCGTATCCAAGATGCAGGTGGATCGTACCACTTCTTTTGCTTTTTGCGATTATATTTGACATTATTGCAATTGCTGCTACTTCGGGGTGGGTTGAGGACAAGGACGCAAAGTCCCACTACGCAAGTATGTGGAGTCAATGCCGTGGTCGGAATGACAACTGGGAATGCAAATCTCTCATGGAATTCTGTAAGTATCATGTTGTAAAACCATCTATAAACATTCACTTAACAGCCCTAATCACAGTGACAAGGAAAATAACACCATATTAATTATTTGACAATATAGCCTACTGTACTTAGTGTGTATGTATTCAGAATTTGATTTGGAGACTGCTCACACACAGTAAGGCTGATCTGGGGTGGGTGTAATTTGTGGAACGTTCCAACAGGAATCTGTTCCAAAGTACAAGGTTTGCCAACAAACAACACATACAAAGTAGCATGATCAGTTCACCAAGCTAACTAGCTGCCGAAAAACGTAATTGAATAACCCACTCCCCCACAACTTTGTATGTGTTTGTTGGCAACCTGTTTTTAGAACAGTCAAATACAAACTAGTCAAATACAAATCAAGGAGAATGATATATTCCTTTTTATTATGCAGTGTATTTGGAGTCAGTGCTGCTGGTCCAAGGTTAACAATGTTTTGGTGAGTGCAGTTGGCTGTAATGTCGCTATCTGACTGGTGCCATCAAGATGAACTAGTATTGACATATTACCACTGGAACATAACTTTGTTGTGATTAATCAACCTCAGCCGGATGTTGTCCATTCCAAGGGCCACTTACTGTCCCTTCCTGGGTGGGAAGATGGCATGAAGGGATTCTCTGGAATTAGTGGTGTCATGTTGCATGGATGATATGGGAGTTGTTTGTCTTCACAATCAAACCCGTGTGAACATTTTACATTTTCTCTGTATATTGTGTAATAACATAGTAATTACTATTGTATCTACATTGTTTTAATATTATCAGACTAATTTATTAATCAAATCACATTTCAAATCAAATTTATTTATATAGCCCTTCGTACATCAGCTGATATCTCAAAGTGCTGTACAGAAACCCAGCCTAAAACCCCAAACAGCAAGCAATGCAGGTGTAGAAGCACGGTGGCTAGGAAAAACTCCCTAGAAAGGCCAAAACCTATGAAGAAACCTAGAGAGTAACCAGGCTATGTGGGGTGGCCAGTCCTCTTCTGGCTGTGCCGGGTGGAGATTATAACAGAACATGGCCAAGATGTTCAAATGTTCATAAATGACCAACATGGTCAAATAGTAATAATCACAGACAGAACAGTTGAAACTGGATTAGCAGCACGGCCAGGTGGACTGGGGACAGCGAGGAGTCATCATGTCAGGTAGTCCTGGGGCATGGTCCTAGGGCTCAGGTCCTCCGAGAGAGAGAAAGAAAGAGAGAAGGAGAGAATTAGAGAACGCACACTTAGATTCACACAGGACACCGAATAGGACAGGAGAAGTACTCCAGATATAACAAACTGACCCTAGCCCCCCGACACATAAACTACTGCAGCATAAATACTGGAGGCTGAGACAGGAGGGGTCAGGAGACACTGTGGCCCCATCCGAGGACACCCCCAGACAGGGCCAAACAGGAAGGATATAACCCCACCCACTTTTCCAAAGCCCAGCCCCCACACCACTAGAGGGATATCTTCAACCACCAACTTAGCATCCTGAGACAAGGCTGAGTATAGCCCACAAAGATCTCCGCCATGGCACAACCCAACGGGGGGGTGCCAACCCAGACAGGATGACCACATCAGTGAATCAACCCACTCAGGTGACGCACCCCTTCCAGGGACGGCATGAGAGAGCCCCAGTAAGCCAGTGACTCAGCCCCTGTAATAGAGTTAGAGGCAGAGAATCCCAGTGGAAAGAGGGGAACCGGCCAGGCAGAGACAGCAAGGGCGGTTCGTTGCTCCAGAGCCTTTCCGTTCACCTTCCCACTCCTGGGCCAGACTACACTCAATCATATGACCCACTGAAGAGATGAGTCTTCAGTAAAGACTTAAAGGTTGAGACCGAGTTTGCGTCTCTGACATGGGTAGGCAGACCGTTCCATAAAAATGGAGCTCTATAGGAGAAAGCCCTGCCTCCAGCTGTTTGCTTAGAAATTCTAGGGACAATTAGGAGGCCTGCGTCTTGTGACCGTAGCGTACGTGTAGGTATGTACGGCAGGACCAAATCAGAGAGATAGGTGGGAGCAAGCCCATGTAATGCTTTGTAGGTTAGCAGTAAAACCTTGAAATCAGCCCTTGCTTTGACAGGAAGCCAGTGTAGAGAGGCTAGCACTGGAGTAATATGATCAAATCGTTTGGTTCTAGTCAGGATTCTAGCAGCCGTATTTAGCACCAACTGAAGTTTATTTAGTGTTTTATCCGGGTTGCCCGGAAAGTAGAGCATTGTAGTAGTCTAACCTAGAAGTGACAAAAGCATGGATTAATTTTAATTTTTTACATTTTTCTGACTGTAGAACCATTAAGATTAATTGTCAGATTCAACATAATATCTCTTTGTTTCTTGGGACCTAGAACAAGCATCTCTGTTTTGTCCGAGTTTAAAAGTAGAAAGTTTGCAGCCATCCACTTCCTTATGTCTGAAACACATGCTTCAAGCAAGGGCAATTTTGGGGCTTCACCATGTTTCATTGAAATGTACAGTTGTGTGTCATCCGCATAGCAGTGAAAGTTAACATTATGTTTTCGAATAACATCCCCAAGAGGTAAAATATATAGTGAAAACAAAAGTGGTCCTAAAACGGAACCTTGAGCAACACCGAAATTTACAGTTGATTTGTCAGAGGACAAACCTTTCACAGAGACAAACTGATATCTTTCCGACAGGTAAGATCTAAACCAGGCCAGAACATGTCCGTGTAGACCAATTTGGGTTTCCAATCTCTCCAAAAGAATGTGGTGATCGATGGTATCAAAAGCAGCACTAAGGTCTAGGAGCACGAGGACAGATGCAGAGCCTCGGTCCGATGCCATTAAAATGTAATTTACCACCTTCACAAGTGCTGTCTCAGTGCTATGATGGGGTCTAAAACCAGACTGAAGCATTTCGTATACATTGTTTGTCTTCAGGAAGGCAGTAAGTTGCTGCGCAACAGCCTTTTCTAAATTTTTTGACAGGAATGGAAGATTCGATATAGGCCCGATAGTTTTTTATATTTTCTGGGTCAAGGTTTGGCTTTTTCCAGAGAGGCTTTATTACTGCCACTTTTAGTGAGTTTGGTACACATCCGGTGGATAGAGAGCCGTTTATCATGTTCAACATAGGAGGGCCAAGCACTGGAAGCAGCTCTTTCAGTAGTTTAGTTGGAATAGGGTCCAGTATGCAGCTTGAAGGTTTAGAGGCCATGATTATTTTCATCATTGTGTCAAGAGATATAGTACTAAAACACTTGAGCGTCTCTCTTGATCCTAGGTCCTGGCAGAGTTGTGCAGACTCAGGACAACTGAGCTTTGAAGGAATACGCAGATTTAAAGAGGAGTCCGTAATTTGCTTTCTAATAATCATAATCTTTTCCTCAAAGAAGTTCAGGAATGTATCACTGCTAAAGTGAAAGTCATCCTCTCTTGGGGAATGCTGCTTTTTAGTTAGCTTTGTGACAATATCAAAAAGGAATTCCGGATTGTTCTTATTTTCCTCAATTAAGTTAGAAAAATAGGATGATCGAGCAGCAGTAAGGGCTCTTCGGTACTGCAAGGTACTGTCTTTCCAAGATAGTCGGGAGACTTCCAGTTTGGTGTGGCGCCATTTCCGTTCCAATTTTCTGGAAGCTTGCTTCAGAGCTCGGGTATTTTCTGTGTACCAGGGAGCTAGTTTCTTATGAGAAATGTTTTTAGTTTTTAGGGGTACAACTGCATCTAGGGTATTGCGCAAGGTTAAATTGAGTTCCTCAGTTAGGTGGTTAACTGATTTTTGTCCTCTGGTGTCCTTGGGTAGACAGAGGCATTCTGGAAGGACATCAAGGAATCTTTGTGTTGTCTGTGAATTTATAGCACGACTTTTGATGTTCCTTGGTTGGGGTCTGAGCAGATTATTTGTTGCAATTGCAAACGTAATAAAATAGTGGTCCGATAGTCCAGGATTATGAGGAAAAACATTAAGATCCACAACATTTATTCCATGGGACAAAACTAGGTCCAGCGTATGACTGTGACAGTGAGTGGGTCCAGAGACATGTTGGACAAAACCCACTGAGTCGATGATGGCTCCGAAAGCCTTTTGGAGTGGGTCTGTGGACTTTTCCATGTGAATATTAAAGTCACCAAAGATTAGAATATTATCTGCTATGTCTACAAGGTCCGATAGGAATTGAGGGAACTCAGTGAGGAACGCTGTATATGGCCCAGGAGGCCTGTAAACAGTAGCTATAAAAAGTGATTGAGTAGGCTGCATAGATTTCATGACTAGAAGCTCAAAAGACGAAAAAGTCATTTTTTTTGTAAATTGAAATTTGCTATCGTAAATGTTAGCAACACCTCCGCCTTTGCGGGATGCACGGGGGATATGGTCACTAGTGTAGCCAGGAGGTGAGGCCTCATTTAACACAGTAAATTCATCAGGCTTGTTTCAGTCAGGCCGATCACATCAAGATTATGATCAGTGATTAGTTCATTGACTATAATTGTCTTTTAAGTAAGGGATCTAACATTAAGTAGCCCTATTTTGAGATGTGAGGTATCATGATCTCTTTCAATAATGATAATCACTCAATAATAGAAATTGCTTAATGAGGTTAAGCTTTTTGTGATTATTAGCCTATGTAAAGTTTTTGTTGCCAAATCAATGTGATGGAGCCTACCTAAAACTGCAAGCATACCTCTTAGCTTGGAGTCACATAACAAACTTGCTCATTTAAAATGCACAGTGCATGAATGACATCAACAATACTCAAACGTACACCTGAACAAAACACTGCCAAACTCAATTATAGAATCTGTACTTAATCGCTGTAGATGATCACTCAACTGATTCAATCGATTTAAGTTCAGACCCGTACTTTTTCAAATGAACAACATTGGTTTGTCATTGTTTGTTTATTTTGAACTTGATTAGGAAAGACACAAGACAGATGTTCCCCTTCTGGAGAGTATTTAGACTCAGGTGTATTTGTGAGCTATCCTCGGCCCTGTGAGCTGTCCACATCACACTTTTAAAATTAGATTGAAGTACTCGCACTAACATTTTAAAGAGATCCTTTGCAACAGTCAAACAACTGTAACAGTCGGCTACTAATACACTAAAACTGTTCTCGACCATGGACTTGAGAAGCACATCATTTTGAGCGTGAGAATATCTACATTTTCTGAACACAAGGGACATTATCCTTTCTCACGCCACCTCTCTGTACATCTCTTTTAATGTTTGAATGATACTCTTCTGTATGGTTTAGTTCACACGAAGTTAAACTTGTTAGACTAGGATCCTGTTGTCTGTTAGAGGTAAGTGAAGGCATGACTGCAGTGCCTGAAGCTCAGGCGTAGTCTGCCTGCCATTTAATCCCGATGGTAGACAGAGAGTGAATAATTTAAGGTGTGAGCTCTGCATTTGTATGCAACAGATGTCAGTAACCTACCACCAGTAATGTGTAACCAGTAACCTACCACCAGTAATGTGTTGAAATACGATGCAGTTGTGATACTGTAAAACAAATGCTTCATTGCAATGCGGAGCAAACCTATCAGGATTCATTCATACATTTATTCTAATACACGGGTTTCATTGCAATATTTGTGTTGCGGCATGACAATGTACTAACCTCCTTACCTAATACAGGTGTAAATATTTGACTAAATTTGGCCTTCCTCTATTATACTTATGCTAAATAGTTTATTCTATTCTACTGACATTTACTTTTTGTTCATGCTCTTATATTTTCTTATTTCTTATTGATGTTGCTGTGTCCAGCATGAACCTGCCAGTAACTATTTTGTTAGACGGTGTAAACCATGTGTTTCATGTACATGACATACGACTCTAATAAAACTTGGAACTTGAACTTGTTTATTTTTTTTAATTAAATACAGAAATATCTAATTGACTTAAATATTCACACCCCTGAGTCGATACATGTTAGAATCACATTTATTCAAGTTCAAGTTTCAATGTTACATGCACAAGGACAGTGAAATGCCTTTCTTACAAACTCAAAACCCAACCAGTAATCAATAACAATGTACTACTAGATGAAAAAAATAAAACGAGAAATAATAATAAAAAATATGAAATACACAATTAAGTAAGTAAGAATAGCATACTGTATACAGTAAATATTTAACAAGTTAGTTCCAATACCATATTTACATGTGCAGGGATACTGGATTGATATGTATAGGGGTAAGGTGACTAGGCAACAGAATATAAGATAAATAGTAGCACAGTTTGTATGTTTTATTTTTTTTTATTTTTAATTTCACCTTTATTTAACCAGGTAGGCTAGTTGAGACCAAGTTCTCATTTGCAACTGCGACCTGGCCAAGATAAAGCATAGCAGTGTGAACAGACAACAACACAGAGTTACACATGGAGTAAACAATAAACAAGTCAATAACATAGTAGGAAAAAAAAATCTATATACATTGTGTGCAAAAGGCATGAGGAGGTAGGCAATAAATAGGTTAAAAAGTAAAAAGTTGGTGAGGGAGATAAAAGTCTCCAACTTCAGAGATTTTTGCAATTTGTTCCAGTCGCAGGCAGCAGAGAACTGGAAGGAAAGGCGGCCAAATTAGGTGTTGGCTTTAGGGATGATCAGTGAGATACACCTGCTGGAGCGCGTGCTACGGGTGGGTGTTGGCATCGTGACCAGTGAACTGAGATAAGGCGGAGCTTTACCTAGCATAGACTTGTAGATGACCTGGAGCCAGTGGGTCTGGCGACGAACATGTAGCGAGGGCCAGCCGACTAGAGCATACAGATCGCAGTGGTGGGTGGTATAAGGTGCTTTAGTAACAACATTTTGTAGATGACATCGCCGAAGTCGAGGATCGGTAGGATAGTCAGTTTTACTAGGGTAAGTTTTGCGGCGTGAGTGAAGGAGGCTTTCTTGCGAAATAGAAAGCCGACTCAAGATTTGATTTTGGATTGGAGATGTTTGATATGAGTCTGGAAGGAGAGTTTGCAGTCTAGCCAGACACCTAGGTACTTATAGATGTTCACATATTCTAGGTCGGAACCATCCAGGGTGGTGATGCTAGTCGGGCGTGCGGGTGCAGACAGCGAACGGTTGAAAAGCATGCATTTGGTTTAACTAGCATTTAAGAGCAGTTGGAGGCCGCGGAAGCAGTGTTGTGTGGCATTGAAGCTTGTTTGGAGGTTAGATAGCACAGTGTCCAAGGAAGGGCCAGAAGTATACAGAATGGTGTTGTGTGCGTAGAGGTGGATCAGGGAATCGCCCGCAGCAAGAGCAACATCATTGATATATACAGAGAAAAGAGTCGGCCCAAGAATTGAACCCTGTGGTACCCCCATAGACTGCCAGAGGACCGGAAAACATGCCCTCCGATTTGACAGACTGAACTCTATCAGAGAAGTAGTTGGTGAACCAGGTGAGGCAGTCATTAGAAAGACCGAGGCTACTGAGTCTGCCGATGAGAATATGGTGATTGACAGAGTCGAAAGCCTTGGCCAGGTCGATGAAGACGGCTGCACAGTACTGTCTTTTATCGATGGCGGTTATGATATCATTTAGTACCTTGAGCGTGGCTGAGGTGCACCCGTGACCTGCTCGGAAACCGAATTGCACAGCGGAAAAGGTACGGTGGGATTCAAGATGGTCAGTGATCTGTTTGTTGACTTGGCTTTCAAAGACCTTAGATAGGCAGGGCAGGATGGATATAGGTCTGTAACAGTTTGGGTCCAGGGTGTCTCCGCCTTTGAAGAGGGGGATGACTGTGGCAGCTTTCCAATCCTTGGGGATCTCAGATGATACGAAGGAGAGTTTGAACAGGCTGGTAATAGGGTTTGCGACAATGGTGGCGGACAGTTTCAGAAATAGAGGGTCAAGCCCAGCTGATTTGTACGAGTCCAGGTATTGTAGCTCTTTCAGAACATCTGCTATCTGGATTTGGGTAAAGGAGAAGCTGGGGAGGCTTGAGCGAGTAGCTGCGGGGGGCGGGTGGGCGGAGCTGTTGGCCGAGGTTGGAGTAGCAAGGAGGAAGGCATGGCCGGCCGTTGAGAAATGCTTGTTGAAGTTTTCGATTATCACGGATTTATCGGTGGTGATCGTGTTACCTAGCCTCAGTGCAGTGGGCAGCTGGGAGGAGGTGCTCTTGTTCTCCATGGACTTTAGTGTCCCAGAACTTCTTGGAGTTGGAGCTACAGGATGAAAATTTCTGCTTGAAAAAGCTGTCCTTTGCTTTCCTGACTGACTGCGTGTATTGGTTCCTGACTTCCCTGAACAGTTGCATATCGCAGGGACTGTTCGATTCGATGCTATTGCAGTCCGACGCAGGATGTTTTTGTGCTGGTCGAGGGCAGTCAGGTCTGGAGTGAACCAAGGGCTATATCTGTTTTTAGTTCTGCATTTTTTGAACGGAGCATGCTTGTCTAAGATGGTGAGGAAGTTACTTTTAAAGAATGACCAGGCATCCTCAACTGACGGGATGAGGTCAATACCTTCCAGGATACCCGGGCCAGGTCGATTAGAAATGCCTGCTCGCAGAAGTGTTTTAGGGAGCATTTGACAGTGATGAGGGGTGGTCGTTTGACCGTGGACCTGTAGCGGATACAGGAAATGAGGCAGTGATCGCTGAGATCCTGATTGAAGACAGCAGAGGTGTATTTGGAGGGCAAGTTGGTCAGGATAATGTCAATTAGGGTGCCCATGTTTACGGATTTAGGGTTATACCTGGTGGGTTCCTTGATGATTTGTGTGAGATTGAGGGCATCTAGCTTAGATTGTAGGACTGCCGGGGTATTAAGCATATTCCAGTTTAGGTCACCTAACAGAACAAACTCTGAAGCTAGATGGGGGGCAATCAATTCACAGATGGTGGTATGTGAGCGGGTGTGCGGGTATGTAGTCAGTATAAATGTGTGTGAGTGATCAGGTGATGGAGTGAGTGAGTGTGTGTGTGTGTTGTAGTGACAGTGTCTGTGCATGTGCATTGCCCTGTGAGTGTGCATAGAGTGATCAACTACTGATTTAAAAGGTCAATAAAGAATCAAGGTAAACTCGGTCCGTGTAGCTATTTTGTTAGCTATTTATCAGTCTTATTGTGTGGGGATAGAAACTGTTCAAGCGCCTGTTGGTATAAGATTTCTGGGTAAGTCTCTAAGAATGCAAATGCATGCTTTTCAACCAATCGCTGCCCCTGCCCACCCGCCGGACTCGCATCACTACCCTGGACGGTTCTGACTTAGAATATGTGGACAACTACAAATACCTAGGTGTCTGGTTAGACTGTAAACTCTCCTTCCAGACTCATGTTAAAGATGTTAAATGTATGCATCTTTATGCTGCCAAACATACCCTCATAAAACTGACTATCCTACCGATCCTTGACTTCGGCGATGTCATTTACAAAATAGCCTCCAACACTCTACTCAGCAAATTGAATGCAGTCTATCATAGTGCCATCCGTTTTGTCACCTAATCCCTATATACTACCCACCACTGCAACCTGTATGCTCTCGTTGACTGGCCCTCTCTTCCTATTCTTTGCCAAACCCACTGGCTCCAGGTCATCTATAAGTCTTTGCTAGGTAAAGGCCCGCCTTATCTCAGCTCACTAGTCACCATAGTAACACCCACCCGTGGCACGCGCTCCAGGAGGTATATTTCACTGGTCACCCCCAAAGCCAACTCCTCCTTTGGCCGCCTTCCAGTTCTCTGCTGCCAATGACAGTGACGAATTGCAAAAATCACTGAAGCTGGAGACATATCTCCCCCGCTAACTTTAAGCATCAGCTGTCAGAGCAGCTTACCGATCACTGCACCTGTACACCGCCCATCTGTAAATAGCCCACCCAACTCTTTTGCACCCCAGTATCTCTACTTGCACATAATCATCTGCACGTCTCACTCCAGTGTTAATGCTAAATTGTAATTGTAAATGAGAACTTGTTCTCAACTGGCCTACCTGGATTGTTCAATATTTGCACATTCTTTTTAATATTCTTCAAGTTCTGTTAAGTTGGTTGTTGATCTTTGCCAGACAGACATTTTTAAAGTCTTGCCATGTATCTTCAGGACGATTTTTAAGTCAAAATTGTATCTAGTCCACTCGGGAACATACAATGCCATCTTGGTAAGCAACTCCAGTGAATATTTGGCCTTGTGTTTTAGGTTATTGTCCTGCTGAAAGGTGAATTTGTCACACAGTATATGTTGGAAGGCAGACTGAACCAGGTTTTCCTTTAGGATTTTTCCTGTGCTTAACTCTATTCCATTTCTTTTTATCCTAAAAACACTCCCTGGTCCTTGCAGATGACAAGCATACCCATAACATGATGCAGCGACCACCATGCTTGAGAATATGAAGTGGTACTCAGTGAAGTGTTGTTGGATTTTCCCCAAAACATAACACTTTGTATTCAGGACATAAAGTATATATATATATTTTTTTACAGTTTTACTGTAGTGCCTTTTTGCAAACAGGATACATGTTTTGGAATCTTTGTATTATGTACAGACTTCCTTCTTTTCACTCTGTCATTTAGGTTATTTTGTGGAGTAACTACAATGTTGTTGATCCATCAGTTCTCTTATCACAACCATTGAACTTGTTTAAAAGTCACCATTGGCCTCACGGTAAAATCCCTGAGCGGTTTCCTTCCTCTCCGGCAACTGAGTTAGGAAGGAAACCTTGTTCTTTGTAGTGACTAGGTGTATTGATACACCATCCAAAATGTAAGTAATAACTTCACCATGCTCCAAGGGATATTCAATGTCTGCTTTTTACATTTTTACCCATCTCCCATGTCTTTGTGGTTGAATCTGTGTTTGAAATTCTTTGCTCGACTGAGGGACCTTACAATTATCTGTATGTGTAGAGTACAGAGATGAGGTAGTCATTCAAAAACACTATTATTGCCAAACAACTTATTATGTGACTTGTTAAGCACATGTTTACTCCTGACACATGTTTACTTCCACTTTGACAAAATGGGGTGTTGTGTGTAGTCCAGTGACACAACATCTCCAATTTAAATTCAGGCTGTAAAACAACAATATGTGAAATAAGTAAAGGGGTGTGACTACTTTCTGAAAGCACTGTACTAAACATTGCTTGTTGTCTTTTCAGCTTGGGCCCAGGCTGTGGCAGCTCTTATGATCATCGGCCTCATCATCCTTATCATAGCCTTCATCATCTCCTGTATCGCTCTCTGCTGCACCCTCAACATCAGCCTTCTGCCTGTCATTGGGGTCCTGCTCTTCATCACTGGTAAGAAACACAACACCTTTCTGTTCTTCTTGGGGTGGTTTCCCGGATTAATTTTACTCCTGGACTAAAAAGCAATCTCCGTTAAATGCTTTTTAGTCCAATATTAGGCGTCATCTGTGTCAGGGAAACCGCTCCCGTATGTTTTTGTACTTCAAGTGTCTGAGCTAATGGATGAGAAGTTAGTTATTGAAGACGTAGTGAAATATTAACAACTGTCTTTCCTTTGTTAATTTGGCCTTCCTCAATGTATTGCTCCAAACCTCAAACTACAATTACTCACATACTTTAGTGCTTCCTATGCTCCTCCACGTTCCGAGGGGGCTCAAGTAGCATGGCAACCATAGCTACTGTGGAGTTGGTGAGTCTTAAAGCTAGTCTTCTTATTTTAGCCGTTGCCAATGAGGAGAGGGAGTGGGAGTTGTTTGTGTCCCTACTCTGCTCTGAGGTTCAGGGAAGGGCTGAGAGAATGTTCTGCATCTGGCTGAGTCACAGCACACATAGTGAGATAATAGGAACACTCCCCCTCCTCCCTATGCCCCCCCTTCTGCAGCTGCCACCCTAGTGTGAAACCTGATAGCCCAGCCCGGCCTATGCCTAGGGGAAAGAGAGACTACACAGCCGCTCAGAATTACCCTGACACTGTTTCAGACATAGCTGAATCATAGAGGTGTCTGACTATAAAGCCGCCGTCCTCTCATGGGAATGTTTTCCCAGTGTTTAGAGTGTAGTAAATAAGTATTAGTATTTAGAACTAATTCTGACTGGATCACCAGTATATGTGGATGTAAAGTACTAACAGTAGTAATCATCGCTATGTGATCCATTGTTTGATCCCACTTTGTGATTCGCCATCCATACAGTGAATGTGTAAAATATCAACTTTACCTCACAGTACATCCATTTTATTATCCACCTTCTAATCTAGTTATCCACCTTCTAATCTAAATGACACATGCTCTAACTTGTTGTTACATCTAAGCCCTAGAGATTGAAGTTCACACACCCTCACGCTAGTTTTGGTAGACTCTCACACTTATGTGTCACTGTTCCAGAGTCAGCCTCCTCCCCTGTTTGGAATGATCCATCACTGATGACCCTCTCTGTTCCTGAATGATCCACCACTGACAAATCTCTGTTCTGCCTGTTTCTCACCACAGTGGTCCTTCAGTTCATCGGCCTCATCATCTACCCAGTCAGGTTCAATGACCTGATCTTCGAGGGCCACTACGACTACACCTGGGCCTACGGTTTCGGCTGGGGGGCCACCATCCTCTGCATCGGCTGTGGGATCCTCTTCTGCTGCCTGCCTCGCTACGAGGATGAGCTCACGGGCCTCGCCAAGACCAAATACATCTATACCTCAGCTTAGAGGAACCACGGACACCCCCAGGCTACATCTCAATAGTCTGAAGTGACTTCCCTTCTCCTTATCTCCTTCCCTTTATCTTCTTTTTCCCTTCTCATCTCCTTCTCTTCTCTTCATCTCCTTCCCTTCATCTGCACTGAGGAAAACAACACAGGACAGTGAAAGCAATATAGTAGTCATCTACCAAGAATTTACTTTCACCTGCTCAGGTTCTTTCATATCAGCCAGATAAAGGAAAGGAAGCCCACTTTAGACTATTGAGATGCAGCCCCAGGCGAACAGAAGCATCTCTGCCACCACAGAGGACACTGACACTTAGACATATCATTGGAGGTCACTTTTGTCATTTCTAACAACGCTGAATGCCCTCTCCGTTGGAAGGATCCCATAGATGTGCCCTATTTCCGACCCTATACTGATCCCCATATTGATTTCAGTGGTCCACATGTTACCAAAGGAGGTTGCCAGGTATGGCTATTCCAGTGGCCTTTTTTCTATCACCTTCAATGTTTTTCCACATTTGATGTTTGTGTAGAGTAGTGACTCGGAAGCAATATTGCAGATTATACATAAAAAAAATGTGCATAAACCGCCATAACCTTATCCTTAAATTAGTTGAATGCAAAATCACAGAAGTGCACTTAATATCAACGGTAAGGACTCCATCCAAGAGTTGATGGATAATGTCAAGCGTTCTAACCAGCTGAGTTAGAGGGCGTATGCCCTACACACAAAGCTAATGTATTTGATTGCAGGATTGTTGATGTTTTAAGATGTCGCTTTTCAAAAATGTATTCACTTTAATCCTAATTTTAATGGTTCAGGTCATTTCCTGGCTAAACTGAATTGTAAGTACAGTAGGGAAAATGTAAACATGAATGTATACTGTGTATGGTGCAAGGAAAGAGGCAAGTGTTAATTTGCTTTTATTCGATTATTTTAAGAATTCTGTTTCTAGTCATTGTATTATGCAACACACAGCTGTGTTTTAAGATTTTCTGTTCTTTTTTTACATTTAAGTTCTTACTCCAACAAGGACAATGCTCTTGATTGCCTATGAATGGGTATTGCTGGACTGTGTTCTTGATTGGGTATTGCTGGACCGCGTTCTTGATTGGGACATTGTTCTTGATTTGCCTATGAATGGGTATTGCTGGACAGTGTTCTTGATTGGGTATTGCTGGACCGTGTTCTTGATTGGGACATTGTTCTTGATTTGCCTATGAATGGGTATTGCTGGACATTGTTCTTGATTGGCCTATGAATGGGTATTGCTGGACAGTGTTCTTGATTGGGTATTGCTGGACAGTGTTCTTGATTGGGTATTGCTGGACATTGTTCTTGATTTGCCTATGAATGGGTATTGCTGGACATTGTTCTTGATTTGCCTATGAATGGGTATTGCTGGACATTGTTCTTGATTTGCCTATGAATGGGTATTGCTGGACATTGTTCTTGATTTGCCTATGAATGGGTATTGCTGGACATTGTTCTTGATTGGCCTATGAATGGGTATTGCTGGATTGTATTGTTGTGAAAACTAAAACAAATAAAGGAGAAACATACATTTGGCCTGGATTCAATCTGTAGATTGTGGATTCAATCACCTATACATTTAAACCGCGCTACAACGCTGATATTCGGCACTGCAGATTGAATGTCCATTCCATGTGCTGATAATGGTAACCAACATGAAGCACCCAAACACATATTTTTAGATATACAGTTCATTCAGCATTTGACTTATAAATGCTTAGAGAAGACAATGTAGCGTCTTTCAACAGCATCAGGTGATGAGTCTGCTATAGAAGACTAGTGTCATGTCATACTCGGACGTGCCTTCATTTTTCATAATTGCAAAATGTGTGGTTGACAATGAAGGGGACATTCTATGGACTCAACTCAAGTCATATTTCAGTTGGAATGGAAAATGTCATATCAATATTCTGGTGATAATCTTTTGGGTTTATTTAGTCCTTTTAAATATATAACTTTCAGCAGTATCTTTTTATGCAATAAAGAGTTGTTTTTATATCAAGTTATATCTTCAGTCCGTGTTTGCGTGTGTCTCCATGGCTGTGTGTGTGAATGTGTTGGTGAGGGAACTTAGTTGTAGTCTTACTGTTAAGTTACAAAAGTAGAACACACAATTGCAACACAGGTAACATTTTCTAAATGTGGTTGTACAGCAAATTTTCTCTTATGTCAGTCAGACAGTCAATTAATTAGCATGTCAGCTACCAATTTTTTGATTAGTATCTAAACTTGCAAGGCACGTGCCCAGGGGCCCTGACCTCCATGTGGCCCCCATTGATTTTTATAGTCTCACTCCGATATCATTAACATGGCATAATTCATGACAAACTGTGTAGAATTGCATGGAATTTGTTATAAAACCACCCCATGGCAAAATGTGTAGAATTCCAGAAAAGTTGCTTTAAACCTTCAAATACTTTCTCTCCACCCCATGGCAAAATGGGAAGAAATGTACTTTTGAATATACTTAAAACAATTCTCTCCACCGTCAACAAAGGAGCAACAAAAATGTTTTGCCCGCAAGGTGTGCGGCCCCCCAACCAAATCTCACTCAGGGCCCAAAAAAGGCAAGGACCGGCCCTGTGTGTGTGTTTATAACAAAAATAGCACAATCAAATGTTTTGCACAGGTAGGTCACACAAGACTGACTTTCAAATTAGATGTCTATCCGTGTCCTGAGGATGTCGGGAAACGCATTCAAAACCAGTCACTAGGGGCAACATTGAGCGCTATTACCATCAATCATGCAATTATTATTATTGTTTTTTTAATTTCACCTTTATTTAACGAGGTAGGCTAGTTGAGAACAAGTTCTCATTTGCAACTGCGACCTGGCCAAGAATGAAGCAAAGCAGTTTGACACATACAACAACACAGAGTTACACATGGAATAAACAAACATACAGTCAATAACACAGTAGAAAAAGTCTATATACAGTGTGTGCAAATAAGGTAAGATAAGGGAGGTAAGGCAATAAACAAGCCATGGTGGCAAAGTAATTACAATATACCAATTATACACTGGAGTGATTGATGTGCAGAAGATGAATGTGCAAGTAGAGATACTGGGGTGCAAAGGAGCAAGATAAATAAATAAATACAGTATGGGGATGAGGTAGTTGGATGGGCTATTTACAGATGGGCTATGTACAGGTGCAGTGATCTGTGAGCTGCTTTGACAGCTGGTTCTTAAAGTTAGTGAGGGAGATATGAGTCTCCAGCTTCAGTCATTTTTGCAGTTCGTTCCAGTCAGTGGCAGCAGAGAACTGGAAGGAAAGGCGGACAAAGTAGGAATTGGCTTTGGGGGTGGCTCGTGAGATATACCTGCTGGAGCGCGTGCTACGAGTGGGTGCTGCTATGGTGACCAGTGAGCTGAGATAAGGTGGGGCTTTACCTAGCAGAGACTTGTAGATGACCTGGGTTTGGCGACGAATATGAAGCGAGGGCCAGCCAACGAGAGCATACAGGTCATAATGGTGTGTAGCATATGGGGCTTTGGTGACAAAACGGATGGCATTGTGATAGACTGCATCCAATTTGTTGAGTAGAGTGCCAAAGTCGAGGATCGGTAGGATGGTCAGTTTTACGAGGGTATGTTTGGAAGCATGAGTGAAGGATGCTTTCTCGTGAAATAGGACGCCGATTCTAGATTTAATTTAGGATTGGAGATGCTTAATGTGAGTCTGGAAGGAGAGTTTACAGTCTAACCAGACACCTAGGTATTTGTAGTTGTTCACATATTCTAAGTCAGAACTGTCCAGAGTAGTGATGCTGGACGGGCAGGCAGGTGGGGGCAGTGATCGGTTGAAGAGCATGCAATTAGTTTTAATTGCATTTAAGAGCAGTTGGAGGCAACGGAAGGAGAGTTGTATGACATTGGAGCTCGTCTGGATGTTAGTTAACACAGTGTCCAAAGAAGGGCCAGAAGTATACAGGATTGTGTCTTCTGCATAGAGGTGGATCAGAGAATAACCAGAAGCAAGAGCGACATCATTGATGTATACAGAGAAGAGAGTTGGCCCGAGAACTGAACCCTGTGGCACCCCCATAGAGACTGCCAGATTTCCGGACAACAAGCCCTCCGATTTGACACACTGAACTCTATCAGAGAAGTAGTTGGTGAACCGGGCAAGGCAGTCATTTGAGAAACCAAGGCTGTTTAGTCTGCCGATAAGAGTGTGATGATTGACAGAGTCTAAAGCCTTGGACAGGTCGATGAATACGGCTGCACAGTAATGTCTCTTATCGATGGCGGTTATGATATCGTTTAGGACCTTGAGCGTGACTGAGGTGCACCCATGACCAGCTCTGAAACCTGATTGCATAGCGGAGAAGGTACGGTGGGATTCGAAATGGTTGGTAATCTGTTTGTTAACTTGGCTTTCGAAGACCTTAGAAAGTCAGGGTAGGATAGATATAGATCTATAGCTGATTGGGTCTAGGGTGTCTCCCCCTTTGAAGAGGGGGATGATCGCGGCAGCTTTCCAATCTTAGGGATTGCAACAATTTCAGCAGATAATTTTAGAAAGAGAGGGTGCAGATTGTCTAGCCCCGCTGATTTGTAGGGGTCCAGATTTTACAGCTCTTTCAGAACATCAGCTATCTGGATTTGGGTGAAGGAGAAATGGGGGAGGCTTGGGCGAATTGCTTTGGGGGGTGTCGGGCAGTTGACCGGGGTAGAGGTAGCCAGGTGGAAAGCACGGCCAGCCGGAGAAAAATGCTTATTGAAATTCTCAAGTGTTTCCTGGCCTCAGTGCAGTGGGCAGCTGGGAGGAGGTGCTCCTATTCTCCATGGACTTTACAGTGTCCCAGAACTTTTTTGAGTTTGCGCTACAGGATGCAAATTTATGTTTGAAAAAGCTAGCCTTAGCTTGCCTTACACCGCCTGTGTATATTGGTTCCTAACTTCCCTGAAAAGTTGCATATCAAGGGCTATTCGATGCTAATGCAGTACGCCACAGGATGTTTTTGTGCTGGTCAAGGGCAGTCAGGTCTGGCATGGACCAAGGGCAATAATTTGTGTGAGATTGAGGGCATCAGGCTGAGATTGCAGGATGGCCGGGGTTTTAAGCATGTCCCAGTTTAGCACGAGCTCTAAACATAGATGGGGGGCAGTCAATTCACATATGGTGTCCAGGTTACAGCTGGGGGCAGAGGGTGGTCTATAGCAAGCGCCAACGGTGAGAGACTTGTTTCTGGAAAGGTGGATTTTTAAAAGTAGAATCTCGAATTGTTTGGGTACAGACCTGGATAGTAAGACAGAGCTCTGCAGGCTTTCTCTGCAGTAGATTGCTACTCCGCCCCCTTTGGCAGTTCTGTCTTGTCAGAAAATGTTGTAGTTAGGGATGGAAATTTCTGGGTTTTTGGTGGTCTTCCTAAGCCAGGATTCAGACACGGCTACGACATCCGGGTTGGCAGAGTGTGCTAAAGCAGTGAATAAATCAAACTTAGGGAGGAGGCTTCTAAATGTTAACATGCATGAAACCAAGGCTTTTATGGTTACATAAGTCAACAAATAGGAGAGAAAATAGGAGAGATAATCACATGCTACTTAAAATATTAGGATATAGGCTATTAATTCTATAGGATGAATCATGAAAGGAGCTTGGCTATGTTTAATTCAGTAGCACCCCATTTAATAAGAGAGGAATTGCAAAACTGGCTTCTGTCCTTATTCCTCACAGATACGCTGACCCTGATGTAAGAGATGAAGTCCAGACAGGCTTTTTTAGGAAACTTTCTGAATGGACATAGAGAATTAGTGAACTCGTACACGCCCTCCCACCTGAAAGGACCCATCAATCAAAGCTGCACGCAGCGCATCTCACTCAGACACAGAAGCAAATTACATTTCTCCTTTCCCAAAAACGTTTTAAATACCTTGCCTTTTTCGGTAGTGTATCAAAAACGAGTCTACAATATAGGATAATGCTAAATCAATGTAGCCTATCATATATTGACAAGGAAAGTTTTAAAGGGGAGATATAGCCTAGAGACAGCTGTGATATAGGCTATGAAGAAAAAATGAGAAAATATAAACATATTCATGTAACCTGTCCATAGCCTAATGAGTGAACAATGGGTGGTTGTGTTCACACTACATTTGAATTACAGTGCTTTATCTAAATCTGGGCAACCACTTATTGATAAGGGTCAACTCTGGCGGATATTGTTTTGTCTCTGTCTTTTAGGCTTGCCTATAGCACAGGTGGTCTAGGCCTAGATTCACTTTAGCAGGCCTATAATATGTAGTCTAGTGGTTAGAGTGTTGGGCCAGTAACAAAAAGGTTGCTAAATTGAATCTTCTAGCTGACAAGGTGAAAATCGGTTCCCCTGGCACCGAAGATGTGGATGTCTATTAAGGCAGCCCCCGCACCTCTCTGATTCAGAGGGGTTGGGTTAAATGCAGAAGACATGTTTCAGTTGAAGGCATTCAGTTGTACAACTGACTAGGTTGTATAGGCCATATGAATGATGCATCAATATATTAACTTCTAACTCACAAATCTCTCTGTCTTCTTCACTGTTCCCTTCTTGCGCAATTCACGCATCTCCATTGACATGTCTCTTCCCCCTCTCTCTAGCTCTTGAAGATGTAGCCTATATAGACAATGAACAGCAATATAGTTTGAAACGTATTTCAATACATTTTTACAAACTAATACGCCTAGTCCTTTTGGAGGAGGTAGGCTACATATTGCTCTCTCAATTTCAATTTCCCCGCCAGTGTATTGCCAACTTTGTAGCCTATTTCATAGTCATTCGGCAAGCAAGAGGAGGGTCATAATCCCATGACTTTGTATCAGAGGGTTGCATGTTTGAGCCCAGTGCTGAACACCACTTTGAACACGAAATTTGATGTTTGGAGACACGTGGATAAACATGTAATTCTGCTGTGAGACTGTGAGAGCCTGTTGGTTTTGCATGTACAGTCGTGGCCAAAAGAATTGAGAATGACACATATATTAATTTTCACAATGTCTGCTGCCTCAGTTTGTATGATGGCAATTTGCATATACTCCAGAATGTTATGAAGAGTGATCAGATGAATTGCAAAGTCCCTCTTTGCTCTGCAAATTAACTGAATCCCCAAAAAACATTTCCACTGCATTTCAGCCCTGCCACAAAAGGACCAGCTGACATCATGTCAGTGATTCTCTCATTAGTGTTGACGAGGACAAGGCTGGAGATCACTCTGTCATGCTGATTGAGTTTGAATAACAGACTGGAAGCTTCAAAAGGAGGGTGGTGCTTGGAATCATTGTTCTTCCTCTGTCAAGCATGGTTACCTGCAAGGAAACACGTGCCGTCATCATTGCTTTGCACAAAAAGGGCTTCACAGGCAAGGATATTGCTGCCAGTAAGATTGCACCAATATCCACCATTTATCGGATCATCAAGAACTTCAAGAAGAGCGGTTCAATTGTTGTGAAGAAGGCTTCAGGGTCCCAAGAAAGTCCTGCAAGCTCCAGGACTGTCTCCTAAAGTTGATTCAGCTGCGGTATCGGGGCACCACCAATACAGAGCTTGCTCAGGAATGGCAGCAGGCAGGTGTGAGTGCATCTGAAGACTTTTGGAGGATGGCCTGGTGTCAAGAAGGGCAGCAAAGAAGTCACTTCTCTCCAGGAAAAACACCAGGGACAGACTGATATTCTGCAAAAGGTACAGGTATTGGACTGCTGAGGACTGGGGTAAAGTCATTTTCTCTGATGAATCCCCTTTCCGATTGTTTGGGACATCCGGAAAAAAGCTTGTCCGGAGAAGACAAGGTGAGCTCTATCATCAGTCCTGTGTCATGCAAACAGTAAAGCATCCTGAGACCATTCATGTGTGGGGTTGCTTCTCGGCCAAGGAAGTGGGCTCACTCACAATTTTGCCTAAGAACACAGCCATGAATAAAGAATGGTACCAACACATTCTCTGAGAGCAACTTCTCCCAACCATCCAGGACCAGTTTGGTGACGAACAATGCCTTTTTCAGTATGATGGAGCACCTTGCCATAAGGCAAAAGTGATAACTAAGTGGCTCGGGGAACAAAAAACATCGATATTTTGGGTCCATGGCCAGGAAACTCCCCAGACCTTAATCCCATTGAGAACTTGTGGTCAATCCTCAAGAGGCGGGTGGACAAACAAAAGCCCACAAATTCTGACAAATTCCAAGCATTGATTATGCAAAAATGGGCTGCCATCAGTCAGGATGTGGCCCAGAAGTTAATTGACAGCATACCAGAGTGGATTGCAGAGTTCTTGAAAAAGAAGGATCAACACTGCAAATATTGACTCTGCATCAACTTCATGTAATTGTCAATAAAAGCCTTTGACACTTATGAAATGCTTGTAATTATACTTCAGTATTCCATAGTAACATCTGACAAAAATATCTAAAGACGTCTAAAGCAGCAGACTTTGTGAAAATTAATATTTGTGTCATTATCAAATCTTTTGGCCCCGACTGTACAGTATATTATTCACTAGGACAGAGTTCATCGGGTTGCTATTAGCTATAGCGAGGAGATATTATAGGAGATATAATATTTTAACCACTTTACAGTAACACAGTACAGTATTCCAACTTCAATGATAACACAATTGAATCCGTTATCTTCTTGCTGATCTGATACAGGCCCAAGGACAGGGATTGCACTAGATAAGTAATAATAATAATAATAATAATAATATATGCCATTTAGCAGACGCTTTTATCCAAAGCATACATTCTACGTATGGGTGGTCCCGGGAATCGAACCCACTACCCTGGCGTTACAAGCGCCATGCTCTACCAACTGAGCTACAGAAGGACCACAGTAACTGAGTAACTTATCTAATTGGGTGTTTTTAATCAGTGAATCAACCATATGTTTTAGATTAGTGCAAATGGTGATGCCTCTGCAGTTTGGTCTCGCAAAAACTCAGGAGAGATCAGCCAACCAGTAAAATAAAGCTGGACGTATTGGTAATGGTCCTATCATAGATTGACCGTGTGGTCAAAATAATTATCTTGCCTCTGCTGTGAGAATCCCATTGAGGACAAAGGAGAAAGCATTTGATACACAATAGCAAGCTGTATTACATAAACAAAAGTCTATGGACACCTGCTCGTTGAACATTTCTTTCCAAAACCATTGGCATTAATATGGAGTTGGTCCTCCCTTTACTGCTATAACATCCTCCACTCTTCTGGGAATTGATATTGGAACATTGCTGCGTGGACTTGTTTCCATTCAGCCATAAGAGCTTTAGTGAGGTTGGGCACTGATGTTGGGCGATTAGGCCTGACTCACAGTCAGCATTTCAATTTATCCCAAAGGTGTTCGATGGGGTTGAGGCCAGGGCTCTGTGCAGGCCAGTCAAGTTCTTCCACACCGATCTCGTCAAACCATTTCTGAATGGACCTAGCTTTGTGCACAGGGGCATTGTCATGGAAAGAGCCTTCCCCAAACTGTTGCCACAAAGTTGGAACCACAGAATCATCTAGAATGTCATTGTATGCTGTAGCGTTAAGATTCCCTTCACTGGAACTAATGGGCCTAGCACGAACCATGAAAAACAGCCCCAGACCATTATTCCTCTTCCACCAAACTTTACAGTTGGCACTATGCATTGGGGCAGGTAGCATTCTCCTGGCATCCGCCAAACCCAGATTTGTACATTGGATAGCCAGATGGTGAAGCCTAATTCATCACTCCAGAGATCGCCTTTCCACTGCTCCAGAATCCAATTGTGTCCAGCTTTACACCAATCCAGCCGGCGCTTGGCATTACTACGCATGGTGATCTTACTGTAGGTGTGCGGCTGCTCGGCCATGGAAACCCATGTCATGTAGCTCCCGACGAACAGTTCTTGTGCTGACGTTGCTTCCAGAGGCAGTTTGGAATTTGGTTGTGAGTGTTGCATTTTTACACGCTACGCGTTTCATCACTCAGGTCCCGTTTTGTTAGGTTATGTGGCCTACCACTTCACGGCTTAGCGGTTGTTGCTACTAAATGTTGCCACTTCACAATAACAGCACTTACAATTGACCGGGGCAGCTCTAGTAGGGGAAAAATTTGACGAACTGACTTATTGGAAAAGTGGCATCCTATGCCGATGTCACGTTAAAAGTCACAGAGATCTTCAGTAAAGCCATTCTATTGTAAATGTTTGTATATGGAGATTGCATGGCTGTGTGCTTGATTTTATACGTCTGTCAGCAACGGGTGTGACTAAAATTGCTGAATCCACTAATTTGAAGGGGTGACCATATACTGTTATAAAGTGTAGCTAGAGAGCATTCCTTGAGGAAAGGACATTTGGATAATACAAAGACAGTTAAAGCAACATTTGTCTGTGTAGAGAGGGGACTCTCCTCTCTAGAAAAACACAGTTATACTTTATACAGTGGAGGGTAGATCATCAGTTATCAGTTATTTTCACATTCAATCTTTTTCAGATCTGATCAAAAATTTGAAAAAAATTATCAGAATTGTGCTGTGTCCCGTGTGGCTCAGTTGGTAGAGCATGCCAGAGCATGGCACTTGCAAAGCCAGGGTTGTGGGTTGGTATCCCATGGGGGAATCACACGAGTCCATCTGACCTTTGTGTAAACACACACAAGTAATGGATGATCATTGAATACACACCCAGTACGCCACACCTTGGGAGTTCTTATTAGTGTGACTGACACATTTTTTGAGAGTGAGAACTGTTTTCTATTCAGCATGCCCTGACAAGAGCTTTATCAGGCAGACAAAGGCATCTGGTGCAAGATCATCTGACCTCTGATGACTGTTTAGTGTTTAGAGTTAATGATCTCACGTTACACACACACAAATGGTATGTACTCACTACTGTACGTTTCTCTCAATAAAAGTGTCTGCTGAATGTGAAAAAAAATATCAGAATTGAGCTACCTGTGTAAATGTAGCCTCTGATTGGTCAAAAGACCAAAGATGAGAATAAAAGATCAGGAATGAGTTGCCCGTGTAAACACAGCCTCTTAATAACAGTATAGCATGACTGGTTAAAAATGGCGCTGGAGTTGAAGGCAGATGTTTTACGTGTCCCCAACCGATTGTGTTTGTTGATTTGCGTTGTTTATAACTTGTTTTTAAACTTATTTTGTACATAATGTTGCCACTACCGTCTCTTATGACAGAAACAACTTCTGGACATCAGGACTGCGATTACTCACCACGGACTGGCAGAATCCTTTTTTTCCTTTAATGAGTCTGATGAGCCCGAAGCAAATGATATCCTGCTTTCTCGGGAACAGGCCCAGATCCCCCTAATTTGCGTGAAGAGGAGGCAGAGAAAAAGGGACCAGAGGGCGGCCTGCCTTCTGAGAATTCATAGGCTATCGAATAAACCCCCACTTCCTTCCATTCTGCTAACAAATGTGCAATCTTTAGAGAATAAAATCGATGAGAGGGACTCTAACCCGGAAGCTTACAATAAATCCCGCTATGCCCTCCGATGAAACATCAATCAGGCAAAGCGTCAATACAGGACTGAGATCGAATCGTACTACACCGGCTCTGGCGCTCGTCAGATGTGGCAGGGCTTGCAAACCATTACAGACCACAATGGGAAGCACACCCGAGAGCTACCCAGTGACACGAGCCTACCAGACGAGCTAAACTACTTCTATGCTCGCTTTGAGGCAAATAACACTGAAACATACATGACAGCACCAGCTGTTACGGAAGACTGTGTGATCACGCTCTCCACAGCCATATGAGTAAGACCTTTAAACAGGTCAACATTCACAATTGCCGCAGGGCCAGACGGATTACCAGGAGGTGTACTGCGAGCATGCGCTGACCAACTGGCAAGTGTCTTCACTGATATTTTCAACCTCTCCCTGCCCGAGTCTGTAATACCAACATGTTTTAAGCAGACTACCTTAGTGCTTGTGTTCAAGAACACTATGGTAACCTGCCTAAATGACTACCGACCCGTAGCACTCATGTCTGTAGCTATGAAGTGCTATGAAAGGCTGGTCATGACTCACATCAACACCATCATCCTCGAAAGCCTAGACCCACTCCAATGTGATGATGATGCAATCTCAGTTAAAACGTCTTAGGGCTAGCGGTCCAGTTAGTGGGACAACTTCCGGTGAAACTGGAGGGCACGCAATTCAAATAAATAATTATAAATAATATGGATTTTAAACATTTATATCAGCTGAAAACTTTAATTCTTGTTAATCTAACTGTACTGTCCGATTTACAGTAGCTATTACAGCAAAAACATGCCATGCGATTGTATGGGGACGGTGCCCCATATCAAAATATTTTTCAACCGGCACAGGTTTCATACATTCACAAATAACGATTAAATATTCACTTTTGAAAATCTTAAAAAAAAAATCTTCCTCTGATTTGTCATTCAAAGGGTCCCAGGTATAACATGTAGTGTCGTTTTGTTAGATAAAATCCTTCTTTATATCCCAAAAAGTATTTTTAGCTGGCGCCATCGATTTGAGTAATCCACTCGTTCAACATGCAGAGAAAGGAATCCGAAAACCTACCCCTAAACTTTGTTAAAATAAGTCGAAATACGTTTCTATTAACTCCTCTGATACTCTAAAATGTAATCAAACTATAATATTTCTTACGGAAAGAAGTATGTTCAATAGGAAACCGATTTTCGCAGGTGCTTAATTTCTTCAGGGCGCGCGCAAACACGAGTTTCCAAGACTGTGTCCTTCTGCTAAAACTGATATTTCTTATTAGTTTTTGAAGTTACAAGCCTGAAACCTTCATCATAGACTATTGACACCCTGTGGAAACCATAGGAAATGCATCCAGGGAGCTATTTACTTTTACTTGCCTTACTTGCCTTTCTAAAAGCATGGTCTCTCTCAACAAAAAAATCTGGTTAGTTTGTCTTTGGATTTTCTCCTACCATATCTATTGTGTTATGTTCTCCTACATTATTTTAACATTTCTACAAACTTCAAAGTGTTTTTTTCCCAATGGTATCAATTATATGCATATCGTGGACCCACTCACTGTCACAGTCATACGCTGGACCTAGTTTTGTCCCATGGAATAAATATTGTGGATCTTAATGTTTTTCCTCATAATCCTGGACTATCGGACCACTATTTTATTACGTTTGCAATTGCAACAAATAATCTGCTTAGACCCCAACCAAGGAGCATCAAAAGTCGTGCTATAAATTCACAGACAACACAAAGATTCCTTGATGCCCTTCCAGACTCCCTCTGCCTACCCAAGGACGCCAGAGGACAAAAATCAGTTAACCACCTAACTGAGGATCTCAATTTAACCTTGCGCAATACCCTAGATGCAGTCGCACCCCTAAAAACTAAAAACATTTCTCATAAGAAACTAGCTCCCTGGTACACAGAAAATACCCGAGCTCTGAAGCAAGCTTCCAGAAAATTGGAACGGAAATGGCGCCACACCAAACTGGAAGTCTTCCGACTAGCTTGGAAAGACGGTACCGTGCAGTACCGAAGAGCCCTTACTGCTGCTCGATCATCCTATTTTTCTAACTTAATTGAGGAAAATAAGAACAATCCGAAATTCCTTTTTGATACTGTCGCAAAGCTAACTAAAAAGCAGCATTCCCCAAGAGAGGATGACTTTCACTTTAGCAGTGATAAATTCATGAACTTCTTTGAGGAAAAGATTATGATTATTAGAAAGCAAATTACGGACTCCTCTTTAAACCTGCGTATTCCTCCAAACCTCAGTTGTCCTGAGTCTGCACAACTCTGCCAGGACCTAGGATCAAGAGAGACGCTCAAGTGTTTTAGTACTATATCTCTTGGCCTCTAAACCTTCAAGCTGCATACTGGACCCTATTCCAACTAAACTACTGAAAGAGCTGCTTCCTGTGCTTGGCCCTCCTATGTTGAACATAATAAATGGCTCTCTATCCACTGGATGTGTACCAAACTCACTAAAAGTGGCAGTAATAAAGCCTCTCTTGAAAAAGCCAAACCTTGACCCAGAAAATATAAAAAACTATCGGCCTATATCGAATCTTCCATTCCTCTCAAAAATTGTAGAGAAGGCTGTTGCGCAGCAACTCACTGCCTTCCTGAAGACAAACAATGTATACGAAATGCTTCAGTCTGGTTTTAGACCCCATCATAGCACTGAGACAGCACTTGTGAAGTTGGTAAATTACATTTTAATGGCATCGGACCGAGGCTCTGCATCTGTGCTCGTGCTCCTAGACCTTAGTGCTGCTTTTGATACCATCGATCACCACATTCTTTTGGAGAGATTGGAAACCCAAATTGGTCTACAAGGACATGTTCTGGCCTGGTTTAGATCTTATCTGTCGGAAAGATATCAGTTTGTCTCTGTGAATGGTTTGTCTTCTGACAAATCAACTGTAAATTTCGGTGTTCCTCAAGGTTCCGTTTTTAGGACCACTATTGTTTTCACTATATATTTTACCTCTTGGGGATGTTATTCGAAAACATAATGTTAACTTTCACTGCTATGCGGATGACACACAGCTGTACATTTCAATGAAACATGGTGAAGCCCCAAAATTGCCCTCGCTAGAAGCATGTGTTTCAGACATAAGGAAGTGGATGGCTGCAAAATTTCTACTATTAAACTCGGACAAAACAGAGATGCTTGTTCTACGTCCCAAGACACAAAGAGATCTTCTGTTGAATCTGACAATTAATCTTAATGGTTGTACAGTCGTCTCAAATAAAACTGTGAAGGACCTCGGCGTTACTCTGGACCCTGATCTCTCTTTTGAAGTACATATCAAGACCATTTCGAGGACAGCTTTTTTCCATCTACGTCATATTGCAAAAATCAGAAACTTTCTGTCCAAAAATTATGCAGAAAAATTAATCCTTTCTTTTGTCACTTCTAGGTTAGACTACTGCAATGCTCTACTTTCCGGCTACCCGGATAAAGCACTAAATAAACGTCAGTTAGTGCTAAATACGGCTGCTAGAATCCTGACTAGAACCAAAACATTTGATCATATTACTCCAGTGCTAGCCTCTCTACACTGGCTTCCTGTCAAAGCAAGGGCTGATTTCAAGGTTTTACTGCTAACCTACAAAGCATTACATGGGCTTGCTCCTACCTATCTCTCTGATTTGGTCCTGCCGTACATACCTACACGTACGCTACGGTCACAAGACGCAGGCCTCCTAATTGTCCCTAGAATTTCTGAGCAAACAGCTGTAGGCATGGCTTTCTCCTATAAAGCTCAATTTTTATGGAACGGTCTGCCTACCCATGTCAGAGACGCAAACTCGGTCTCAACCTTTAAGTCTTTACTGAAGACTCATCTCTTCAGTCGGTCATATGATTGAGTGTAGTCTGGCCCAGGAGTGGGAAGGTGAACGGAAAGGCTCTGGAGCAACGAACTGCCCTTGCTGTCTCTACCTGGCCGGTTCCCCTCTTTCCACTGGGATTCTCTGCCTCTAACCCTATCACAGGGGCTGAGTCACTGGCTTACTGGGGCTCTCTCATGCCGTCCCTGGAGGGGGTGCGTCACCTGAGTGGGTTGATTCACTGTTGTGGTCATCCTGTCTGGGTTGGCGCCCCCCTTGGGATGTGCCGTGGCGGAGATCTTTGCGGGCTATACTCAGCCTTGTCTCAGGATGGTAAGTTGGTGGTTGAAGATATCCCTCTAGTGGTGTGGGGGCTGTGCTTTGGAAAAGTGGGTGGGGTTATATCCTTCCTGTTTGGCCGTGTCCGGGGGTGTCCTCGGATGGGGCCACAGTGTCTCCTGACCCCTCCTGTCTCAGCCTCCAGTATTTATGCTGCAGTAGTTTGTGTCGGGGGGCTAGGGTCAGTTTGTTATATCTGGAGTACTTCTCCTGTCCTATTCGGTGTCCTGTGTGAATCTAAGTGTGCGTTCTCTAATTCTCTCCTTCTTTCTTTCTCTCTCTCGAAGGACCTGAGCCCTAGGACCATGCCCCAGGACTACCTGACATGATGACTCCTTGCTGTCCCCAGTCCACCTGGCCATGCTGCTGGTCCAGTTTCAACTGAACTGAGCCCTAGGACCATGCCCCAGGACTACCTGACATGATGACTCCTTGCTGTCCCCAGTCCACCTTGCCATGCTGCTGCTCCAGTTTCAACTGTTCTGCCTTACTATTATTCGACCATGCTGGTCATTTATGAACATTTGAACATCTTGGCCATGTTCTGTTATAATCTCCACCCGGCACAGCCAGAAGAGGACTGGCCACCCCACATAGCCTGGTTCCTCTCTAGGTTTCTTCCTAGGTTTTGGCCTTTCTAGGGAGTTTTTCCTAGCCACCGTGCTTCTACACCTGCATTGCTTGCTGTTTGGGGTTTTAGGCTGGGTTTCTGTACAGCACTTTGAGATATCAGCTGATGTACGAAGGGCTATATAAATACATTTGATTTGATATGATTTGATTTGAGGGTCTGAGCTACAGGCAGTTTACTTTGGGCAAGTCATTCAGACAGGAAGTGGAGAAAAAAGGGGCCCAGCCCTATGTTCCATGGCCATCATTGTAAATAAGAATTTGTTCTTAACTGAATTGCCTAGTTAAATAAAGATTAAATAATAAATAAATCATTCTCTCTACTATTATTCAGACATTTAACTTTAATTAAAATAAAGTGGTGATCCTAATTAACCTAAGACAGGGAATTTTTACTGGGATTAAATGTCAGGAATTGTGAAGAACTGAGTTTAAATGTATTTGGCTAAGGTCTATGTACACTTTCGACTTCAATTGTATGTAATATATTCCCCCTCAGGAGACTGAAAATATTTGGCATTGGTCCTCAGATCCTCAAAAGGTTCTACAGCTGCACCATCGAGAGCATCCTGGTTGCATCACTGCCTGGTATGGCAACTGCTCGGACTTCGACCACAAGGCACTACAGAGGGTAGTGCAAACGGCCCAGTACATGACTGGGGCCAAGCATCCTGCCATCCAGGACCTCTATACCAGGCGGTGTCAGAGGAAGGCCCTAAAAATTGTCAAAGACTCCAGCCACCCTAGTCATAGACTGTTCTCTCTGCTATCACACAACAAGCAGTACCGGAGTGCCAAGTCTAGGTCCAAGAGGCTTCTAAACAGCTTCTACCCTCAAGCCATAAGACTCCTGAACACCTAATCAAATGGCTACCCAGACTCAGACCCCCCCCCGTTACACCGCTGCTACTCTCTGTTGTTATCATCTATGCATAGTCACTTTAATAACTTTACCTACATGTACATATTACCTCAACTAACTGGTACCCTCGCACAATAACTCTGTACTGGTACTCCCTAATACTCTCGCTACTGTTATTTTACTGCTGCTCTTTAATTACTTGTTACTTTTATTTCTTATTCTTATCCGTTTTTAATACTGCATTGTTGGTTAGGGGCTCGTAAGTAAGCATTTCACTGTAAGGTCTACCGGCACATTTGACTAACAAAATTTGATTTGATTTGATTTGAAGTATTATTCTTCCACCTTTTTAAATGTGACTCTGAACAATAACCACCAGAGGTCAGTATTTATTGGGAAATAATACTGTTTGCAAATTAATTACTTAAAAATCATACAATGTGATTTTCTGGATTTTGGTTTTAGATTCCGTCTCTCACAGTTGAAGTGTACCTATGATAAAAATGACAGACCTCTACATGCTTTGTAAGTAGGAAAACCTGCAAAATTGGCAGTGTATCAAATACTTGTTCTCACCACTGTAGATCGGCGGTAAGGGTGTGGCTAGATGTTCTTTCCCATTCGGCATCATATATGCCACCAATGCTCATCACTACACTCTATACTCCTGTAAACTGGTCATCTCTGTATACTGTACCCGTCACAAGACCCACTGGTTGATGCTTATTTATAAAACCCTCTTAGGCCTCTCTCCCCCTATCTGAGATACCTACTGCAGCCCTCTTCCTCCACCTACAACACCCGTTCTGCCAGTCACATTCTGTTAAAGGTCCCCATAGCACACATATCCCTGGGTCGCTCCTTTTTTCAGTTCGCTATATCTAGCGACTGGAACGAGCTGCGAAAAACACTCAAACTGGACAGTTTTATCTCCATCTCTGCATTCAATTTAGGGCTCCCGAGTGGCACAGCGGTCTAAGGCACTGCATCTTAGTTCTGGAGGCATCACTACAGACCCTGGCTGATTCTATGCTGAATTACAACCGGCTGTGATTTGGAGTCCCATTGGGAGGAACACAATTGGCCCATCGTTGTCCTGGTTTTGCCAGGGTAGGCTGTCATTGTAAATGAGAATTTGTTCTTAACTGACTTGCCTCGTTAAATAAATTAAATTAAAATACCAGGCCCCTTCCCCACAGGAGGCCTGTTGCCTTTTGGTAGGCCGTCATTGTAAATAAGAATTTGTTCTTAACTGACTTGCATAAAGGTTAAATAAAAAAGGTATTCTAGATGGGATTGACAGAACGAGCCGCACGATGGCAGCATCACCAACTTGGTAAAGTATGATATGATATGTGATTTTCCCAGCTCTACGCAAGGAAAATCTCTCAGAAGCATTTGTTTAGTTTCTTCCTTCAAAGGTTTTATCAGTTGGGTTGTGATGCTCTTTTACTGTCTAGACATAAAGTCTTGAATTCCACATAAAAAAATATTATTGAAAAGTAATTCACTCTGGAACCAAACAGAATAATGGATTATTTGATGTAACATACTTGTGTAATTCATATGCAATGGTTATCAGATAATGCTCTCATGTCATGTCTGTAAACTCCCCAGATGAGACACTTAAACTGGGAAATAAATTCACTTCCTTTTGCGTCCCTTTGATATTTTAAATAGTAATCGTGCTCCAAACATGTAACGTTTTAAAGCCTGTTATATGAAATGAAGTGCCCTTTAATATAGACCACATGGAAAATGCTATAAATCTGCTTTTTAATATAAATACAAATTTGCTGAAGTACCAAAATTCTGCATTTTGATAAAACACTTAACCTTAACATTTCTCCACGTTTTCACCATCATTGTAAAGCCCTAGTTATTTTGTTTTAATATGGTTAAAGTATTCATAAAAATAAAAAAAATTCAAAAGAAACATTGAACATCTAATAGTCAAATCCTGGTGTAAAAGCAGGTGAGCTGGTCCTACTCTTTTTGGCCATTTTCTGGTGTTTGTGGCGGAAACCTTAGTGGGTCGAGCATACAGTACCACGACAACCCTGTTACCCATAGATAGCCAGGCTAGAAATGTTTAAAAAATTTGAATTGTTTAGTGAATTACCACTTCCTGTTGCACAAAACAAGCTTCACAAGAGAATGTCTGGCTTATTTAAGATGAAAGCCCTGTTACGATCAACCCTGTTATGATCAACCCTGTTACGATCAACCCTGTTACGATCAACCCTGTTACGATCAACCCTGTTACAATCAACCCTGTTACGATCAACCCTGTTACGATCAACCCTGTTATGATCAATGCTGTTACTTTATTTGGCATTTAATAGAGACTTACAATAGTATTTTTTAAATTGAACCTCTTGAGATGGGAAAACATGTTTTTATTAAGTTGAACATCTGCTCTTTGTGACAGAATATTACAATTAGGTGAATCAAAAGTTTTTACACTACTCAAAATGTACCTAATTGGTGGAACTACCCAGAACAATCAAAATAATCCCAGGTGGGTAAATCCCTAGACTTCAGTTTGACATAATCTATATGAAGAGACAAAGTGGAATTTCATCTAGAGAGGAAGTTGAAGAGGTCTCATAAGATTGCTAATTATGATTATAAGTGACCCCATAATAAAACATTGATTTGGCACAATGCCTGGTTGTGGTTCACTTGTGAAGTTGAAATACCTACCAGATTGAACATATCTAACATCTATAAATGAGTAGTATCAACTCACAGCTGCTGTGTATTAAATGAGCTCAAAAGGTGAAAGATAGTGTAGGTGACATGACAGTCACGTCTCATCTGCACTGTAGCCATTTCTTTGTGTTGAATAGTGACATAAAAACAGATTGATTTTATATTTGGACAAATGACTAACAGTGAACCAAATCTGATATAGGCATTTACCCCAACCTCGTCCAGGCCAGCCCCCCACCCATGTCTGTAACCTCTTCTCAGGGACTTAGGCAGACTCAGAGGCATGGTGCACTTTGAGTGTCTTCAAAGGGTCTGTGTCTGGTTCTACAGAGGCCTATTCAGAAACGTTCTTTCACTGGGGACAACCCCCTGAGGTGAAGATGCATATGTTTAGCTGAGAGAGTTAGTTCAGATTTACGGGATCCATCCAGCAGTTCATGTGCAGAGAATTAGTCAGCTAACTGTTTTAATCTGTAGATGGACTCACATTTAAACCAACATGCAAATCACACCTGTTCCCCACTTCTTTTCTCGTGCCTCGTTAACATATGAGCAGCTTTCGATTTGGCTCTTTGAAAATGTCAGCTCCGATAAGAATCAACGGGCCGAACCACATATGTTAACTTTTATATTTTTTACTGAAGTGTTTTAGTATTGTCTTTGAGATGCAACTAAAACTATTGCCAATGGGCATGATGCTCCTGTGACCCAATAACCCAATGACAAGTGGCCTAATTTCTTAGACCCCCATTTTAGGGTTTCATGTTTTTCTCTTGTTAAAGCTTTTTTCTTATCATTGAAGACTTCAGTTACAGTTTTTCTCAATCATTCATACATGTTTTGGAACAATGTTGTCGATTTTCAAAACAGTGCACACAAAACACTAAACTCTGTGGCCTTCTGCAAAACAGTAAATGCATTTTCAAAATCTAGTTGCCTTCTAAAAGCAATGCATTTATCAAAACTATACAATAGTGTCAAAATTGCAAATATAAATAGAATTTTATCAGAAGAACATGACTGTCTGCAAACAGCTGACTAAAAAGGGCCAAACATAATCCAAAACACAACCAAAACAAACTGCAAATGCATCCAACAAGTTTGTAGAGTCACAATCTTGATGTTGTCATTGTGTGCTAGGAATATAGGGCCAAATACTAAGGTTTGGACTACTTTAATACACCATAAGTGAATTTGTCCAAATATTTATGATTTCTTCAAACTAGATACATAAAGAGCTTTAATTTCTAAACTGTAAAACAGATATGTATGAAAATCCCCACAAATAAAAGGTGACATACTGTACTGTCACCTAATATGAAACAGTGATCTCAAATCCAAAATGCTGGAGTATAAATACATAAATGTATATGATGTGGACTGTAGGTTCCTAACAATTTATTCTGATGATAGGTTCCTTTATAATGCTCCCCAGTCAACACCTACTCAGGACCCTTATTAAAGTCTATTTTTGGACTAAAGGAGAGAGACTGGCCCTTAAAAACAACTGTCCAGTGTTTACAGATGTCTATAAAGCCATTGTCATGATGAACTAATTACAATATGAGTGAAATAGTTTTCCTTCCAAAAAAGGATAATTGACCTTACACTAAGCCTCGTCCCCATTGGTTAGTGTTGCAACCTCAGACAACATTTTCCCTGGAAGCCCATTTCGAAATTCAACCACTGGTGACATCTCCCCCCAATGATCTCAAACAGTGTTTCTAATACACAATGAAATTAAACACAGACTACCCCTTGCTAATCAGGAAACTTTTGGGTATGTTTTGGTGGACTGTCATTACAATGGCTTCATGGGGACCTGGTAAACTGATGTTTGTAGTGTTGCTAGCCACTGAATGGCTCTGAATTCACTGTCAGCATGCTGTCAAAGCTATAACCACTTTTGGAGCTAACCAGCGCTCTCATATCCAGCCTAGTTGTCACGCCCTGGTCGAAGTATAGTATGTTTGTCTTCATTTATTTGATCAGGCCAAGGTGTGACATGGGTTTTTGTGGTGCGTTTTTGTCTTGGGGTTTTGTGGGGTGTCTAGCATAGTCTATGGCTGCCTGAGGCAGTTCTCAATCAGAGTCAGGTGATTATCGTTGTCTCTGATTGGGAACCATATTTAGGCAGGCATATTCTTTGAGTGTTTCTTGGGTGATTGTTCCTGTCTCTGTGTTTGTAGTCACCAAATAGGCTGTATAGGTTTTCATGTTCCGTTTGTTGTTTTGTATTGTTCGTGTTTTTGTTGTTCAATAAACATGTATGGAATTTACCACGCTGCATTTTGGTCCGACTCTCCTTCGACGGAAAAAAAACGTAACAGAATCAACCACCACAAGAGGACCAAGCGGCGTGGTTACAGGCAGCGACAGCAACAGCAGCGAAAGGAGAAATGGACATGGGAAGACGTTTTGGATGGCAAGGGTTGTTACACTTGGGAGGAGATACTGGCTCGAAGAGATCGCCTCCCATGGGAACAGGTGGAGGCACTTAGGAGAGCAGAGGCAGCCGGAGAGAGGAGGGAACACGGTTGGCAAGGAAGCCCGAAAGTCAGCCCCAAAAATTTCTTGTGAGTCAGGGTTCAGAGTCAGGGTTCAGACCTGAGCCAACTCCCCCTGTTTATCGTGAGGAGCAGCGATCACAGGATTTCTGGACTTGGGAGGAGATATTGGACGGAAAAGGACCCTGGGCACAGCCTGGTGGATATCGACGCCCCAAAGAAGAACTGGAGGCGGCTAAAGCGGAGAGGCGCTGGTATGAAGAGGCAGCACGGCGACGCGGATGGAAGCCCGAGAGTCAGCCCCAAAAATGTATTGGGGGGGTGGCTCACAGGGAGTATGGCTACGCCAGGTAGGAGACGTGCGCAAACTTCCTGTGCTTACCGGGGGGCTAAAGAGACCGGCCAGGCACCGTGTTATGCTATGGAGCGCACAGTGTCTCCAGTGCGGGTGCATAGCCCGGTGCGGTACATACCAGCTCTTCGTATTGGCCGGGCTAGAGTGGGCATCGAGCCAGGTAAGGTTGGGCAGGCTCGGCGCTCAAGAGCTCCAGTGCGCCTGTACGGTCCGGTCTATCCAGTGCCACCTCCACACACCAGTCCTCCGGTGCCAGCACCATGAACCAGGCCTTCAGTGCGCCTCGCCTGTCTAGTGCTATCAGAGCCTTCCTCCTCTCCAGCGCTGCCGGAGTCTCCCGCCTGTTCAGTGCAGCCAGAGCCTTCCTCCTCTACTGCGCTGCTGGAGTCTCCCGCCTGTTTAGCGCAGCCAGAGCCTTCCTCCTCTACAGCGCTGCCGGAGCCTCCCGCCTGTTTAACGCAGCCAGAGCCTTCCTCCTCTCCTGTGCTGCCGGAGTCTCCCGCCTGTTCAGCGCTGCCAGAGCCTTCCTCCTCTACAGCGCTGCTGGAGTCTCCTGCCTGTTCAGCGCAGCCAGAGCTGCCAGCCTGCATGGAGCAGCCTGAGCTGTCAGTCTGCATGGAGCAGCCTGAGCTGTCAGTCTGCATGGAGCAGCCAGAGCTGCCAGTCTGCATGGAGCAGCCAGAGCTGCCAGTTTGCATGGAGCAGCCAGAGCTGCCAGTCTGCATAGAGCTGCCAGTCTGCATAGAGCAGCCAGAGCTGCCAGTCTGCATGGAGCTGCCAGTCTGCATAGAGCAGCCAGAGCTGCCAGTCTGCATGGAGCAGCCAGAGCTGCCAGTCTGCATGGAGCAGCCAGAGCTGCCAGTCTGCATGGAGCAGCCAGACTCTTCCCGATCTGCCAGTCAGCCAGACTCTTCCAGATCTGCCAGTCAGCCAGACTCTTACAGATCTGCCAGTCAGCCAGACTCTTCCAGATCTGCCAGTCAGCCAGACTCTTCCAGATCTGCCAGTCGGCCAGACTCTTCCTGATCTGCCAGTCAACCAGACTCTTCCAGATCCGCCAGTCAACCAGACTCTTCCAGATCCGCCAGTCAGCCAGACTCTTCCAGATCCGCCAGCCAGCCAGGATTTGCCGGATCCAACCACCTGCCTTAGCTTCCTTTCAGTGCTGGGCTTCCTCTCAGTGCTGAGCTTCCCCTCAGTGCTGAGCTTCCCCTCAGTGCCGAGCTTCCCCTCAGTGCCGAGCTTCCCCTCAGTGCCGAGCTTCCCCTCAGTTGCCGAGCTTCCCCTCAGTCCCGAGCTGCCCCTCAGTGCCGAGCTTCCCCTCAGTTGCCGAGCTTCCCCTCAGTCCCGAGCTGCCCCTCAGTCCCGAGCTGACCCTCAGTCCCGAGCTGCCCCTCAGTCCAGTGGGGTTCTGGGTGAGGACTACTAGGCCATGGTCGGAGGCGAGGGTGGACTATCCTAGGACGCGAGGGGGAGGAACTAAGACATTAATGGAGTGGGGTCCACGTCCCGAGCCGGAGCCGCCACCATGGACAGACGCCCACCCGGACCCTCCCTATTGTTTTGATGTGCGTCCGGGAGTCCGCACCTTAGGGGGGGGGGGTTCTGTCACGCCCTGGTCGAAGTATAGTATGTTTGTCTTCATTTATTTGGTCAGGCCAGGGTGTGACATGGGTTTTTGTGGTGCGTTTTTGTCTTGGGGTTTTGTGGGGTGTCTAGCATAGTCTATGGCTGCTTGAGGCGGTTCTCAATCAGAGTCAGGTGATTATCGTTGTCTCTGATTGGGAACCATATTTAGGCAGCCATATTCTTTGAGTGTTTCTTGGGTGATTGTTCCCTTCTCAGTGTTTGTAGTCACCAAATAGGCTGTATAGGTTTTCACATTCCGTTTGTTGTTTTGTATTGTTTGTGTTTTTGTCGTTCAATAAACATGTATGGTATTTACCACGCTGCATTTTGGTCCGACTCTCCTTCGACGGAAGAAAACCGTAACACTAGTCTCATAGACTATACGTAACATAGTAAACGTAAATCTGGGACACTCAAATTAGTATATGTTACATTTGGTATGGTTACATAAAACAGGTGGCTACTCAAGGCAAAAATGAAAGTAGGATGGTTGGGTGGGCGTATAACGTCTAGCAACCCAAAGGTTATGAGTTAAAATCCCATCAAGGACAACATAAGCGTTTTAGCTACTTTGCAACAACTGTACTTCGCATGTTGGGTAACTCTTCCCCAAACCTTAACCCTTTAATCCAACTCCTGAACTCAAACCGAACCTTATCCCCTAGCCTAGCTAACATTAGCCACCTAGCTAGACTTTGTAACATATTGTACGTTTAGCAAATTTGTAACATATAATACAAATTGAAATTCGTAGCATATCATTCTTAGTCCTTAGTTTCCAAGATGGCGTAGCAGCCAGGCGTTTTTTGTCTTTGTCTTGTCGTGTCCCGTGTATATCTTTTTCTATATTTTTTCTTATATATTTTTTACATTTTTCTTATCCCCAACTTCAACATACTCTCCTGCAACCCGCCTCACCCAATGTGGTATGGATCTGCTATTTCTTTACTTCAGAACCGGAACCCCCAACAGAAGCTAGCCAGCTAACTAGCTACTAGTCAGCTAGCCACTGCTAGCGGTCATCAGCTAACCTTTAGCCCGGACAACTCCTGCCAGTCTGCACAACGCGATTCAACCTAGAGCGTATCTCCATATTCACCAGATTCCTACCGCAAGCTCTGAACCTCTTCACCTGGATCATCGCAGCTAGCTAGCTGCTATCTGATTGGTTTCTCCTGGCTAACATCTCTGTCCCAAGCAAGCACCAATTAGCCTGAAGCTAATCTCCCGACTAGCTGAAAAGGTCTATCAGCCACTCCTTGGGCTACAATACCTATTTTGCCATTTGGCCCGGACACCTTTTATTGCTAATACGGAGCCCCGCCGATCCATCACAACTGGACTACCGACGTAATCCGCCAGAGTTTTTTTTTAACTGGCTCCCCCGTCGCGATGTCCCCTGTAGCCTGCTAGCCGCGGCACACTAGCTGTCTAGAGCACACCAGGCTGTTAGCTGAAGAAGACCATCAGCCAATTTTTTGGGGCTACTATACCTATTTTGCCAATTGGCCTGGGCCCTTTTACTCCACGGAGCCCTGCTGATCCATCATGACTGATGGACGACTACAACTGACTTCTTCCATCGCGACGTCCCTCTAAGGCCCTTCTGCTAGCCTGCTGTCCCCGACCCGCTAGCTGTCTGAATCGCCATGTCTCCAGCTCGCCGAGCTACACATTAGACCCAATGATCACTCGGCTACGCATGCCTCTCCCTAATGTCAATATGCCTTGTCCATTACTGTTTTGGTTAGTTATTATTGCCTTATATCACTGTAGAGCTTCTAGCCCTGCTCAATATGCCTTAGCTAACCCTTCAGTTCCACCTCCCACACATGCGGTGACCTCACCTGGTTATATGATGTTTCTAGAGACAATATCTCTCTCATCGTCACTCAATGCATGTATTCACATCTTAAAATAACATAAGTAAAAAGAGGCTATTCTTTTAGTACAGTTCACAAACACAGTTTGATTATGCTTACTAAATAACTAAAACTCTGTTTTCTGTCATTTTCTACATATTTACAATATTCTGTACATTATGCCTTGAATCTATTCTACCGTGCCCAGAAAACTGCTCCCTTTACTCTCTGTTCCGAATACACTGGAAGACCAGCTCTTATAGCCTTTAGCTGTACCCTTATCCTACTCCTCCTCTGTTCCTCTGGTGATGTAAAGGTTAATCCAGGCCCTGCAGTGCCTAGATCCACTCCCAAACTCCCCAGGCACTCTCATTTGTTAACTACTGTAACCGTAAAAGCCTTGGTTTCATACATGTTAACATTAGAAGCCTCCTCCCTGAGTTTGTTTTATTCACTGCTTTAGCACACTCTGCCAACCCGGATGTTCTAGCCGTGTCTGAATCCTGGTTTAGGAAGACCACCAAAAACCCTGAAATTTAACACTAACTATAACATTTTCTGACAAGATAGAACTGCCAAAGGGGGCGGAGTAGCAATCTACTGCAGAGAAAGCCTGCAGAGGTCTGTCTTACTATCCAGGTCTGTGCCCAAACAATTTGAGCTTCTACTTTTAAAAATCCACGTTTCCAGAAACAAGTCTCTCACCGTTGCCGCTTGCTATAGACCACTTTCTGCCCCCAGCTGTGACCTGGACACCATATGTGAATTGATTTCCCCCCATCTATCTTCAGAGCTCTTGCTGTTAGGTGACCAAAACTGGGACACGCTTAACACCCCGGCCATCCTACAATCTAAGCCTGATGCCTTCAATCTCACACAAATGATCAATGATCCTACAAGGTACAACCCCAAATATGTAAACACGGGCACCCTCATAGATATCATCCTATCCACCTGCCCTCTAAATACACCTCTGCTGTCTTCAACCAGGATCTCAGCGATCACTGCCTCATTGCCTGCGTCCGTAATGGGTCTGCGGTCAAACGACCACCCCTCATCACTGTCAAATGCTCCCTAAAACACTTCAGCGAGCAGGCCTTTCTAATTGACCTGGCCCTGGTATCCTGGAAGGATATTGACCTCATTCCAATAGTAGAGGATTCCTGGTTATTCTTTAAAAGTGCTTTCCTCACCATCTTAAATAAGCATGCCCCATTCAAAAAAATGTAGAACCAGGAACAGATATAGCCCTTGGTTCACTCCAGACCTGACTGCCCTTGACCAGCACAAAAATACCCTGTGGTGTACTGCATTAGCATCGAATAGCCCCCGCGATATGCAACTTTTCAGGTAGGAACCAGGCAGGCAGTTAGGAAAGCAAAGGCTAGCTTTTTCAAACAGAAATGTGCATCCTGTAGCACAAACTCCAAAAAGTTAAGGGACACTCTAAAGTCCATGGAGAATAAGAGCACCTCCTCCCAGCTGCCCACTGCGGCTGAGGCTAGACCCCTAACCCGTTCAACAGCGCTGCACTCCCACAGCAACTTCCCCAAGCCTCCCCATTTGTCCTTCACCCAAATCCAGATAACTGATGTTATGAAAGAGCGGCAAAATCTGGACTCCTACAAATCAGACGGGCTAGACAATCTGGACTCTCTCTTTCTACAATTATCAGCCAAAATTATTGCAACCCCTATTACTAGCCTGTTCAACCTCTCTTTCGTATTGTCTGAGATCTCCAACGATTGGAAAGCTGCCGCGGTCATCCACCTTTTCAAAGGGGGAGACATTCTAGACCCAAACTACTACAGACCTACAGACCTACAGACCTATATCTATTCTGCCAAGTTAACAAATAGATCACCGACCATTTTGAATCCCACTGTACGTTCTCTGCTATGCAATCTGGTTTCCGAGCTGGTCATGGGTGCACCTTAGCCACGCTCAAGGTCTTAAACGATATCATCACCGCCATCGATAAGAGACAATACTGTGCAGCTGTATTCATCGACCTGGCCAAGGCTTTCGACTCTGTCAATCACCGCATTCTTATCAGAAGACTCAACAGCCATGGTTTCTCAAATGACTGCCTCGTCTGGTTCACCAACTACTTCTCTGATAGAGTTCAGTGTGTCAAACTGGAGGGCCTGTCTGTTTTGTCACCAAAGCCCCATATACTACCCACCACTGCGACCCGTATGCTCTCGTTGGCTGGCCCTCGCTTCATATTCGTCGGCAAACCCACTGGCTCCAGGTCATCTATAAGTCTCTACTAGGTAAAGCCCCGCCTTATCTCAGCTCACTGGACACCAGAGCGACACCCACCCGTAGCACGCGCTCCAGCAGGTATATCTCACTGGTCACCTCCGAAGCCAATTCCTACTTTGGCCGCCTTTCCATCCAGTTCTCTGCTGCCAATGACTGGAACGAACTACAAAAATCACTGAAGCTGGAGACTCATATCTCGCTCACTAACTTTAAGCACAAGCTCACAAATCACTGCACCTGTACACCGCCCATCTGTAAATAGCCCATCCAACTACCTCATCCCCCATACTGTAATTTTTGTATTTATTTTGTGCCTTTGCACCCCAGTATCTCTACTTGCACACTCATCTATCACTCCAGTGTTTATTTGCTATATTGTAATTATTTCGCCACTATGGCCTATTTATTGCCTTACCTCCCTTATCCTACCTCATTGGCACACACTGTATATAGACTTTTTCTATTGTATTATTGACTGCATGTTTGTTTATTCCATGTGTAACTCTGCGTTGTTGTTTGTGTCACACTGCTTCGCTTTATCTTGGCCAGGTCGCAGTTGTAAAATAAATACGAAATGGGTGATGGACATCCACAAATAAATCCATCCCATACAAAATTTAACAGATCATACTTAATGGAGTGTGTTGGATTTACATACAGAATCTTGTCCTGATGTCGCAACAGATGGGAGTTGTATTCATAACATTGCTTACTTAGCTAAAAGAGAATACAAGTTAAGTGGCTAGTTAGCTAGCTAGCGTTAGCAACGCTTGGTGGTCAATGTTGAGACTGAGAGCTAGCTGACCAGCTGAGCTAGCAAACAATGTAACAATAGTATAATTTCAGATTTAAAAAAATCTCCATCAACAGGTTAGGTTCTGCATTTCAGGAATCACAGTAGCAAGTACTCCTGTTGCACAGTTCAATTATTTATCCATTCAAACCATTTACACTGAGTGTATAAAACATTAAGAGCACCTGCTCTTTCCATGACATAAACTGACCAGGTGAAAGCTATGATCCCTTATTGATGTCACTTGTTAAATCCACTTCAGTCAGTGTAGATGAAGGAGAGGGGACAGGTTAAAGAAAGATTGTTAAGCTTTGAGACAATTGAATGTGTGTGTGTGCACCATTCAGAGGGTGAATGGGCAAGACAGAAGATGTAAGTGCCTTTGAAAGGGATATGGTAGTAAGTGCCAGGCGCACCGGTTAGCGAAAGGTTCATTATTTCCTGTTTTGGAATTGTGTGGGCGTACCCCAACAACAGAATGGGTTGGGTGCATACCGATCATAACGTCATCCTCTATGAGGAAATAGCAAGCATTTTTTAAACTACTTTTTGAAATTTTGAGGCAGGGGTTTTTAAGTGTTTTTTCTCCAGTTTATGCTTTGGCCACAAATACGAGTACAGGACGAGTCAACAACATTATTTGGGTATGAATATGAAATTTGATATGATCAAATTTGATAATTTTGGGGTTGGCAGGTAGCCTAGTGTTTAGAGTGTTCGACTAGTAACCGAAAGGTTGCAAGATCAAATCCCCGAGCTGAAAAGGTACAAATCTGTCATTCTGCCCCTGAACAAGGCAGTTAACCCACTGTTCCTAGGCCATCAGTGAAAATAAGAATGTGTTCTTAACTGACTTGCCTAGTTAAATAAAGGTACATAAATAAGATATTCACTGGATGGGTATTTTAAGTAGCCTGACTGCTGATTTTATTGCTCTTTGGGGTTTATGTAAAAAACTTGGTGAAATGTGTTTTTTATTTATGAGGAGCGTCAAATCTTTCTGTGATTTTATTGTGAAATCGGTGATATAAGCGTAACTTTTTGCTTTTGTCAGCCCAAACCAAAGCCTATATGCAGAACATACAAACGTTACAGCAAGACTACATTCAAGCACACAGGATCTGGTTTGTTTTTCATTCTTTACAATCAGTCTGTTCCATTTTCATCAGACACTCCGCCTTAGTTAGCTTTAGTTTATCATCAGCCTTTATGTAACTAAGACATCGTGGCCACAAGTACGTCTCTGATAACTGCTGACTTACTTTAAACTGTCTGGTGTACCAGAGGGGTGTCATCTGGTCTGCTAGCAGACACCTTATGAGTCATCCTGTAACTCAGACTCATACATGATCATGATGCAAAATGAAACTCCCTGTATCTCATTTTCAGCAGGTACTTAAGGTTATTCACCCCATAGGCAAGGTGTACATAGCCTGTGTCGGTTCATCACCCCATAGGCAAGGTGTACATAACCTGTGTCGGTTAGTCACCCCATAGGCAAGGTGTACATAGCCTGTGTCGGTTAGTCACCCCATAGGCAAGGTGTACATAGCCTGTGTCGGTTAGTCACCCCATAGGCAAGGTGTACATAACCTGTGTCGGTTAGTCACCACATAGGCAAGGTGTACATAGCCTGTGTCGGTTAGTCACCCCATAGGCAAGGTGTACATAGCCTGTGTCGGTTAGTCACCCCATATGCAAGGTGTACATAGCCTGTGTCGGTTAGCCACCCCATAGGCAAGGTGTACATAGTCTGTGTCGGTTCATCACCCCATAGGCAAGGTGTACATAGCCTGTGTCGGTTAGTCACCCCATAGGCAAGGTGTACATAACCTGTGTCGGTTCATCACCCCATAGGCAAGGTGTACATAACCTGTGTCGGTTAGTCACCCCATAGGCAAGGTGTACATAGCCTGTGTCGGTTCATCACCCCATAGGCAAGGTGTACATAACCTGTGTCGGTTAGTCACCCCATAGGCAAGGTGTACATAGCCTGTGTCGGTTAGTCACCCCATAGGCAAGGTGTACATAGCCTGTGTCGGTTAGTCACCCCATAGGCAAGGTGTAAATAACCTGTGTCGGTTCATCACCCCATAGGCAAGGTGTACATAGCCTGTGTCGGTTAGTCACCCCATAGGCAAGGTGTACATAACCTGTGTCGGTTAGTCACCCCATAGGCAAGGTGTACATAGCCTGTGTCGGTTAGTCACCCCATAGGCAAGGTGTACATAGCCTGTGTCGGTTAGTCACCCCATAGGCAAGGTGTACATAGCCCGTGTCGGTTAGTCACCCCATAGGCAAGGTGTACATAGCCTGTGTCGGTTAGTCACCCCACAGGCAAGGTGTACATAACCTGTGTCGGTTAGTCACCCCATAGGCAAGGTGTACATAGCCTGTGTCGGTTAGTCACCCCATAGGCAAGGTGTACATAACCTGTGTCGGTTAGTCACCCCATAGGCAAGGTGTACATAGCCTGTGTCGGTTAGTCACCCCATAGGCAAGGTGTACATAACCTGTGTCAGTTAGTCACCCCATAGGCAAGGTGTACATAACCTGTGTCGGTTAGTCACCCCATAGGCAAGGTGTACATAGCCTGTGTCGGTTAGTCACCCCATAGGCAAGGTGTACATAGCCTGTGTCGGTTAGTCACCCCATAGGCAAGGTGTACATAACCTGTGTCGGTTAGTCACCCCATAGGCAAGGTGTACATAGCCTGTGTCGGTTAGTCACCCCATAGGCAAGGTGTACATAGCCTGTGTCGGTTAGTCACCCCATAGGCAAGGTGTACATAGCCTGTGTCGGTTAGTCACCCCATAGGCAAGGTGTACATAGCCTGTGTCGGTTAGTCACCCCATAGGCAAGGTGTACATAGCCTGTGTCGGTTAGTCACCCCATAGGCAAGGTGTACATAACCTGTGTCGGTTAGTCACCCCATAGGCAAGGTGTACATAGCCTGTGTCGGTTAGTCACCCCATAGGCAAGGTGTACATAGCCTGTGTCGGTTAGTCACCCCATAGGCAAGGTGTACATAACCTGTGTCGGTTAGTCACCCCATAGGCAAGGTGTACATAGCCTGTGTCGGTTAGTCACCCCATAGGCAAGGTTTACATAGCCTGTGTCGGTTAGTCACCCCATAGGCAAGGTGTACATAGCCTGTGTCGGTTAGTCACCCCATAGGCAAGGTGTACATAACCTGTGTCGGTTAGTCACCCCATAGGCAAGGTGTACATAGCCTGTGTCGGTTAGTCACCCCATAGGCAAGGTGTACATAGCCTGTGTCGGTTAGTCACCCCATAGGCAAGGTGTACATAACCTGTGTCGGTTAGTCACCCCATAGGCAAGGTGTACATAGCCTGTGTCAGTTAGTCACCCCATAGGCAAGGTGTACATAGCCTGTGTCGGTTAGTCACCCCATAGGCAAGGTGTACATAGCCTGTGTCGGTTAGTCACCCCATATGCAAGGTGTACATAGCCTGTGTCGGTTAGTCACCCCATATGCAAGGTGTACATAACCTGTGTCGGTTAGTCACCCCATAGGCAAGGTGTACATAGCCTGTGTCGGTTAGTCACCCCATAGGCAAGGTGTACATAACCTGTGTCGGTTAGTCACCCCATAGGCAAGGTGTACATAGCCTGTGTCGGTTAGTCACCCCATAGGCAAGGTGTACATAGCCTGTGTCGGTTAGTCACCCCATAGGCAAGGTGTACATAACCTGTGTCGGTTAGTCACCACATAGGCAAGGTGTACATAGCCTGTATCGGTTAGCCCTCCCATAGGCAAGGTGTACATAGCCTGTGTCGGTTAGTCACCCCATAGGCAAGGTGTACATAACCTGTGTCGGTTAGTCACCCCATAGGCAAGGTGTACATAGCCTGTGTCGGTTAGTCACCCTATAGGCAAGGTGTACATAGCCTGTGTCGGTTAGTCACCCCATAGGCAAGGTGTACATAACCTGTGTCGGTTAGTCACCCCATAGGCAAGGTGTACATAGCCTGTGTCGGTTAGTCACCCCATAGGCAAGGTGTACATAGCCTGTGTCGGTTAGTCACCCCATAGGCAAGGTGTACATAGCCTGTGTCGGTTAGTCACCCCATAGGCAAGGTGTACATAGCCTGTGTCGGTTAGTCACCCCATAGGCAAGGTGTACATAACCTGTGTCGGTTAGTCACCCCATAGGCAAGGTGTACATAGCCTGTGTCGGTTAGTCACCCCATAGGCAAGGTGTACATAGCCTGTGTCGGTTAGTCACCCCATAGGCAAGGTGTACATAACCTGTGTCGGTTAGTCACCCCATAGGCAAGGTGTACATAGCCTGTGTCAGTTAGTCACCCCATAGGCAAGGTGTACATAGCCTGTGTCGGTTAGTCACCCCATAGGCAAGGTGTACATAGCCTGTGTCGGTTAGTCACCCCATATGCAAGGTGTACATAGCCTGTGTCGGTTAGTCACCCCATATGCAAGGTGTACATAACCTGTGTCGGTTAGTCACCCCATAGGCAAGGTGTACATAGCCTGTGTCGGTTAGTCACCCCATAGGCAAGGTGTACATAACCTGTGTCGGTTAGTCACCCCATAGGCAAGGTGTACATAGTCTGTGTCGGTTCATCACCCCATAGGCAAGGTGTACATAGCCTGTGTCGGTTAGTCACCCCATAGGCAAGGTGTACATAACCTGTGTCGGTTCATCACCCCATAGGCAAGGTGTACATAACCTGTGTCGGTTAGTCACCCCATAGGCAAGGTGTACATAGCCTGTGTCGGTTCATCACCCCATAGGCAAGGTGTACATAGCTTGTGTCGGTTAGTCACCCCATAGGCAAGGTGTACATAACCTGTGTCGGTTAGTCACCCCATAGGCAAGGTGTACATAGCCTGTGTCGGTTAGTCACCCCATAGGCAAGGTGTACATAGCCTGTGTCGGTTAGTCACCCCATAGGCAAGGTGTACATAGCCTGTGTCGGTTAGTCACCCCATAGGCAAGGTGTAAATAACCTGTGTCGGTTCATCACCCCATAGGCAAGGTGTACATAGCCTGTGTCGGTTAGTCACCCCATAGGCAAGGTGTACATAGCCTGTGTCGGTTAGTCACCCCATAGGCAAGGTGTACATAGCCCGTGTCGGTTAGTCACCCCATAGGCAAGGTGTACATAGCCTGTGTCGGTTAGTCACCCCACAGGCAAGGTGTACATAACCTGTGTCGGTTAGTCACCCCATAGGCAAGGTGTACATAGCCTGTGTCGGTTAGTCACCCCATAGGCAAGGTGTACATAACCTGTGTCAGTTAGTCACCCCATAGGCAAGGTGTACATAGCCTGTGTCGGTTAGTCACCCCATAGGCAAGGTGTACATAACCTGTGTCAGTTAGTCACCCCATAGGCAAGGTGTACATAACCTGTGTCGGTTAGTCACCCCATAGGCAAGGTGTACATAGCCTGTGTCGGTTAGTCACCCCATAGGCAAGGTGTACATAGCCTGTGTCGGTTAGTCACCCCATAGGCAAGGTGTACATAACCTGTGTCGGTTAGTCACCCCATAGGCAAGGTGTACATAGCCTGTGTCGGTTAGTCACCCCATAGGCAAGGTGTACATAGCCTGTGTCGGTTAGTCACCCCATAGGCAAGGTGTACATAGCCTGTGTCGGTTAGTCACCCCATAGGCAAGGTGTACATAGCCTGTGTCGGTTAGTCACCCCATAGGCAAGGTGTACATAGCCTGTGTCGGTTAGTCACCCCATAGGCAAGGTGTACATAACCTGTGTCGGTTAGTCACCCCATAGGCAAGGTGTACATAGCCTGTGTCGGTTAGTCACCCCATAGGCAAGGTGTACATAGCCTGTGTCGGTTAGTCACCCCATAGGCAAGGTGTACATAACCTGTGTCGGTTAGTCACCCCATAGGCAAGGTGTACATAGCCTGTGTCGGTTAGTCACCCCATAGGCAAGGTTTACATAGCCTGTGTCGGTTAGTCACCCCATAGGCAAGGTGTACATAGCCTGTGTCGGTTAGTCACCCCATAGGCAAGGTGTACATAACCTGTGTCGGTTAGTCACCCCATAGGCAAGGTGTACATAGCCTGTGTCGGTTAGTCACCCCATAGGCAAGGTGTACATAGCCTGTGTCGGTTAGTCACCCCATAGGCAAGGTGTACATAACCTGTGTCGGTTAGTCACCCCATAGGCAAGGTGTACATAGCCTGTGTCAGTTAGTCACCCCATAGGCAAGGTGTACATAGCCTGTGTCGTTTAGTCACCCCATAGGCAAGGTGTACATAGCCTGTGTCGGTTAGTCACCCCATATGCAAGGTGTACATAGCCTGTGTCGGTTAGTCACCCCATATGCAAGGTGTACATAACCTGTGTCGGTTAGTCACCCCATAGGCAAGGTGTACATAGCCTGTGTCGGTTAGTCACCCCATAGGCAAGGTGTACATAACCTGTGTCGGTTAGTCACCCCATAGGCAAGGTGTACATAGTCTGTGTCGGTTCATCACCCCATAGGCAAGGTGTACATAGCCTGTGTCGGTTAGTCACCCCATAGGCAAGGTGTACATAACCTGTGTCGGTTCATCACCCCATAGGCAAGGTGTACATAACCTGTGTCGGTTAGTCACCCCATAGGCAAGGTGTACATAACCTGTGTCAGTTAGTCACCCCATAGGCAAGGTGTACATAACCTGTGTCGGTTAGTCACCCCATAGGCAAGGTGTACATAGCCTGTGTCGGTTAGTCACCCCATAGGCAAGGTGTACATAGCCTGTGTCGGTTAGTCACCCCATAGGCAAGGTGTACATAACCTGTGTCGGTTAGTCACCCCATAGGCAAGGTGTACATAGCCTGTGTCGGTTAGTCACCCCATAGGCAAGGTGTACATAGCCTGTGTCGGTTAGTCACCCCATAGGCAAGGTGTACATAGCCTGTGTCGGTTAGTCACCCCATAGGCAAGGTGTACATAGCCTGTGTCGGTTAGTCACCCCATAGGCAAGGTGTACATAGCCTGTGTCGGTTAGTCACCCCATAGGCAAGGTGTACATAACCTGTGTCGGTTAGTCACCCCATAGGCAAGGTGTACATAGCCTGTGTCGGTTAGTCACCCCATAGGCAAGGTGTACATAGCCTGTGTCGGTTAGTCACCCCATAGGCAAGGTGTACATAACCTGTGTCGGTTAGTCACCCCATAGGCAAGGTGTACATAGCCTGTGTCGGTTAGTCACCCCATAGGCAAGGTTTACATAGCCTGTGTCGGTTAGTCACCCCATAGGCAAGGTGTACATAGCCTGTGTCGGTTAGTCACCCCATAGGCAAGGTGTACATAGCCTGTGTCGGTTAGTCACCCCATAGGCAAGGTGTACATAACCTGTGTCGGTTAGTCACCCCATAGGCAAGGTGTACATAGCCTGTGTCAGTTAGTCACCCCATAGGCAAGGTGTACATAGCCTGTGTCGGTTAGTCACCCCATATGCAAGGTGTACATAGCCTGTGTCGGTTAGTCACCCCATATGCAAGGTGTACATAACCTGTGTCGGTTAGTCACCCCATAGGCAAGGTGTACATAGCCTGTGTCAGTTAGTCACCCCATAGGCAAGGTGTACATAACCTGTGTCGGTTAGTCACCCCATAGGCAAGGTGTACATAACCTGTGTCGGTTCATCACCCCATAGGCAAGGTGTACATAACCTGTGTCGGTTAGTCACCCCATAGGCAAGGTGTACATAGCCTGTGTCGGTTCATCACCCCATAGGCAAGGTGTACATAGCTTGTGTCGGTTAGTCACCCCATAGGCAAGGTGTACATAACCTGTGTCGGTTAGTCACCCCATAGGCAAGGTGTACATAGCCTGTGTCGGTTAGTCACCCCATAGGCAAGGTGTACATAGCCTGTGTCGGTTAGTCACCCCATAGGCAAGGTGTACATAGCCTGTGTCGGTTAGTCACCCCATAGGCAAGGTGTAAATAACCTGTGTCGGTTCATCACCCCATAGGCAAGGTGTACATAGCCTGTGTCGGTTAGTCACCCCATAGGCAAGGTGTACATAGCCTGTGTCGGTTAGTCACCCCATAGGCAAGGTGTACATAGCCCGTGTCGGTTAGTCACCCCATAGGCAAGGTGTACATAGCCTGTGTCGGTTAGTCACCCCACAGGCAAGGTGTACATAACCTGTGTCGGTTAGTCACCCCATAGGCAAGGTGTACATAGCCTGTGTCGGTTAGTCACCCCATAGGCAAGGTGTACATAACCTGTGTCGGTTAGTCACCCCATAGGCAAGGTGTACATAGCCTGTGTCGGTTAGTCACCCCATAGGCAAGGTGTACATAACCTGTGTCAGTTAGTCACCCCATAGGCAAGGTGTACATAACCTGTGTCGGTTAGTCACCCCATAGGCAAGGTGTACATAGCCTGTGTCGGTTAGTCACCCCATAGGCAAGGTGTACATAGCCTGTGTCGGTTAGTCACCCCATAGGCAAGGTGTACATAACCTGTGTCGGTTAGTCACCCCATAGGCAAGGTGTACATAGCCTGTGTCGGTTAGTCACCCCATAGGCAAGGTGTACATAGCCTGTGTCGGTTAGTCACCCCATAGGCAAGGTGTACATAACCTGTGTCGGTTAGTCACCCCATAGGCAAGGTGTACATAGCCTGTGTCGGTTAGTCACCCCATAGGCAAGGTGTACATAGCCTGTGTCGGTTAGTCACCCCATAGGCAAGGTGTACATAACCTGTGTCGGTTAGTCACCCCATAGGCAAGGTGTACATAGCCTGTGTCGGTTAGTCACCCCATAGGCAAGGTTTACATAGCCTGTGTCGGTTAGTCACCCCATAGGCAAGGTGTACATAGCCTGTGTCGGTTAGTCACCCCATAGGCAAGGTGTGCATAGCCTGTGTCGGTTAGTCACCCCATAGGCAAGGTGTACATAGCCTGTGTCGGTTAGTCACCCCATAGGCAAGGTGTACATAACCTGTGTCGGTTCATCACCCCATAGGCAAGGTGTACATAACCTGTGTCGGTTAGTCACCCTATAGGCAAGGTGTACATAGCCTGTGTCGGTTCATCACCCCATAGGCAAGGTGTACATAGCCTGTGTCGGTTAGTCACCCCATAGGCAAGGTGTACATAACCTGTGTCGGTTAGTCACCCCATAGGCAAGGTGTACATAGCCTGTGTCGGTTAGTCACCCCATAGGCAAGGTGTACATAGCCTGTGTCGGTTAGTCACCCCATAGGCAAGGTGTACATAGCCTGTGTCGGTTAGTCACCCCATAGGCAAGGTGTAAATAACCTGTGTCGGTTCATCACCCCATAGGCAAGGTGTACATAGCCTGTGTCGGTTAGTCACCCCATAGGCAAGGTGTACATAGCCTGTGTCGGTTAGTCACCCCATAGGCAAGGTGTACATAGCCTGTGTCGGTTAGTCACCCCACAGGCAAGGTGTACATAACCTGTGTCGGTTCGTCACCCCATAGGCAAGGTGTACATAGCCTGTGTCTAAATGAATAGTTGTGAAATGATCTGTTGGGTATTGCTACCATGATCAACTTGTTTTTCTTGCTTTTCGATAACAGGGTCAGCATTGGTTACTAACGCGGATACACCCACTTCCTATTGCAAAACAGAGCTTGCAGCTCAACTTCCTGAATTGAAACTGAAATTCTGAGCTATAACAATTTCACATAGGCTTAACATAAACATATGTTCTAACCCTTGACCATGTGCAACAACATGGTAACTGCCAGATGATAATACAGCCATCCACTTTGCATGCAAAGTTATTTTCAGATCACATGTTAATGGCGGTAGGCTGAACCACGCTAACACTTTTCCTCCCTCCCACTCACTCCTGAAATGTCACCTCTGCCCAACAACAAATATCCCTTCCCTCAGCAGCATTAGCTTCTTATGAAGACTTTCCTTTCTGCTGTGACTCAACTGTGAGGATTCTGAGTAAGGGGGTTGACTCTTTTTCAAGCACTATGAACCAAGGCCTTAAGAGGTACAGCGGTGTGGGTTTACTTTCAGAATTACATTGTTAGAAAGAGTGAAAAAAACTACCTGACAAAGTGAAAAAAAGATATACAGTACCAGTCAAAAGTTTGGACACACCTACTCATTCAAGGGGTTTTCCTTATTTTTACTATTTTCTATATTATAGTATAATAGTGAAGACATCGTAACTATGAAATAACACATATGGAATCATGTAGTAACCAAAAAAGTGTTAAACAAAGCAAAATATATTTTATATTTGAGATTCTTCCAAGTAGCCACCCTTTGTCTTGATGACAGCTTTGCACATTCTTGCCATTCTCTCAACCAGCTTCATGAGGTAGTCACCTGGAATTTACATTTACATTTAAGTCATTTAGCAGACGCTCTTATCCAGAGCGACTTACAAATTAATACATTTCAATTAACAGGTGCACATTGTTAAAAGTTAATTTGTGGAATTTCTTTTCTTCTTAATGCATTTGAGCCAATCAGTTTCGTTGTGACAAGGTAGGTTGTGATATACAGAATATAGCCCTATTCGGTAAAGTCCATATTATGGCAAGAACTGCTCAAATAAGCAAAGAGAAACGACAGTCCATCGTTACTTTAAGACATGAAGGTCAGTCAATCTGGAACATTTCCAGCACTTTGGAAGTTTCTTCAAGTGCAGCCGCAAAAACCATCAAGCTCTGTGATGAAACTGTCTCTCATGAGGATCGCCACAGGAAATGAAGACCCAGAGTTACCTCAGCTGCAGAGGATAAGTTCGCTAGAGTTACCAGCCTCAGAAATTACAGCCCAAATAAGTGCTTCAGTGTTCAAGTAACAGACACATCTCAACATCAACCGTTCAGAGTACAGTCGTGGCCAAAAGTTTTGAGAATGACACAAATATTAATGTCCACAAAGTTTGCTGCTTCAGTGTCTTTAGATATTTTTGTCAGGTGTTACTATGGAATACTGAAGTATAATTATAAGCATTTCATAAGTGTCAAAAGCTTTAATTGACAATTAAATGAAGTTGATGCAAAGAGTCAATATTTGCAGTGTTGACCCTTCTTTTTCAAGACCTCTGCAATCTGCCCTGGCATGCTGTCAATTACCTTCTGGGCAACATCCTGGCTGATGGCAGCCCATTCTTGCATAATCAATGCTTGGAGATTGTCGGAATTTGTGTTAGTTTTTTTGTCCACAAGCCTCTTGAGGATTGACCACAAGTTCCCAATGCGATTAAGGTCTGGGGAGTTTCCTGGCCATGGACACAAAATATCGATGTTTTGTTCCCCGAGCCACTTAGTTATCACTTTTGCCTTATGGCAAGGTGCTCCATCATGCTGGAAAAGGCATTGTTCATCACTAAACTGTTCCTGGATGGTTGGGAGAAGTTGCTCTCTGAGAATGTGTTAGTACCATTCTTTATTCATGGCTGTGTTCTTGCACAATGCCAAGTGTCGGCTTGAGTGGTGTAAAGCTCACCACTATTGGACTCTGGAGCAGTGTAAACATGATCTCTGTCGGGATGAATCGCGCTTCACCGTCTGGCAGTCCGGTGGATGAATCTGGGTTTGGCGGACGCCAGGAGAACGGTACCTGCCCCAATACATAGTGCCAACTGTAAATTTTGGTGGAGGAATAATGGTGTCGGACTGTTTTTCATGGTTCGGGCTAGGCCCCTTAGTTCCAGTGAAGGGAAATCTTAACGTCACAGCATGCTATGACATTCTAGACATTTCTGTGCTTCCAACTTTGTGGCAACAGTTTAGGGAAGGCCTTTTCCTGTTTCAGCATGACAATGCCCCTGTACACAAAGCGAGGTCCATACAGAAATGGTTTATCGAGATCAATGTGGAAGAACTTGACTGGCCTGCACAGAGCCCTGACTTCAACCCCAGAGAACAGATTTGGGATGAATTGTAACGCAGACTGCGAGCCAGCCTAATCGTCCAACATCCATTGCCCAACCTCAATAATGCTCTTGTGGAAAGCCTTCCCAGAAGAGTGGAGGCTGTTATAGCAGCAAATGGGGGGGGACCAACTTAGATGTTCCACGAGTAGGTGTCCACATACTTTTGGTCATGTAGTGTATGTTCTATAGAATTTGACGCACCTACGTGCAAACACACACACACAGTTGAAATAAGCAACAAGACAATGTCAGGTTTTCTTAATAAAAATAATTCATTTCAGGACATATAAATAAGTATTGAAATGCACAGTACAGATATTATTTGATATTAATAAATACTTAACAAAACAAAGCTTTTCATACAATACAGGTTACACAAAAATGTCTCACAACTTTTGCATGTTTTGTTACAACTTTGCATGTTTATGTGTAACATTGGAATGTCGTCCCTATGTATCTCAAGGAAAGTACCAGAGCAGCTTATTAAGTATTGTGTAGTATGTAGTGGTCTGAACGGGGTTCAGACCCATAACCAAAGAGCATGTACTGACAACTAATTACCCTTGTAATATATTATATTATGTGTATCATCTGCTTAAAGCGCAGATCTATATCTAGGCTGCCATAAGTCTAATCAACAAAATACATTTTTTGCAGGCGTCAGATATGCATATTGAACAGATGTCAGATATGCATATTGAACAGATGTCGGATATGCATATTGAACAGATGTCGGATATGCATATTGAACAGATGTCAGATATGCATATTGAACAGATGTCGGATATGCATATTGAACAGATGTCAGATATGCATATTGAACAGATGTCAGATATGCATATTGAACAGATGTCAGATATGCATATTGAACAGATGTCGGATATGCATATTGAACAGATGTCGGATATGCATATTGAACAGATGTCGGATATGCATATTGAACAGATGTCGGATATGCATATTGAACAGATGTCGGATATGCATATTGAACAGATATCGGATATGCATATTGAACAGACTTCAAAGATGCCTTAGTTAAGAGGTCAAATCAATGCTTTGAAGACGATGGCATGTTTTTGGGCAGGAAGGAAATGTCAGTTCAAATATATAGATTTAAAAGAAGAAAACACAGGCATGTCAGTTTTATATCAAACAGAGTAGTAGAGTGAGGCATCATGTGAGCAGAGCAGATTTCAGCAGAGCCCCTATGATAAAGAGGTACTATACTGCAGGCCAAGTTCTATGGGTGGTGAGGTATTTTACTGCAGGCTTGTATTTGTATTTATTATGGATCCCCATCAGCTGCAGCCAAAGCAGCAGCTACTCTTCCTGGGGTCCAGACATGCCACAGCTACAAGGTATGAACCAAGCTACGGGCTGTGTTGCTGTTTTTCCCCACAGATGTTTGTTAACGTTCTCCCTCCCTCCATACTCTGAATGAGGTGTTGAGCTCTACGGGGATTTCTCCTGGATTTATGTTCTCCTTCCTCTGAATGAGGTGTTGAGCTCTACGGGGATTTCTCCTGGATTTATGTTCTCCCTCCTCTGAATGGGGTGTTGAGCTCTACGGGGATTTCTCCTGGATTTATGTTCTCCCTCCTCTGAATGAGGTGTTGAGCTCTACGGGGATTTCTCCTGGATTTATGTTCTCCCTCCTCTGAATGGGGTGTTGAGCTCTACGGGATTTCTCCTGGATTTATGTTCTCCTCCTCTGAATGGGGTGTTGAGCTCTACGGGGATTTCTCCTGGATTTATGTTCTCCCTCCTCTGAATGGGGTGTTGAGCTCTACAGGGATTTCTCCTGGATTTATGTTCTCCCTCCTCTGAATGAGGTGTTGAGCTCTACGGGGATTTCTCCTGGATTTATGTTCTCCCTCCTCTGAATGGGGTGTTGAGCTCTACAGGGATTTCTCCTGGATTTATGTTCTCCCTCCTCTGAATGGGGTGTTGAGCTCTACAGGGATTTCTCCTGGATTTATGTTCTCCCTCCTCTGAATGAGGTGTTGAGCTCTACAGGGATTTCTCCTGGATTTATGTTCTCCCTCCTCTGAATGGGGTGTTGAGCTCTACAGGGATTTCTCCTGGATTTATGTTCTCCCTCCTCTGAATGGGGTGTTGAGCTCTACGGGGATTTCTCCTGGATTTATGTTCTCCATCCTCTGAATGAGGTGTTGAGCTCTACGGGGATTTCTCCTGGATTTATGTTCTCCCTCCTCTGAATGAGGTGTTGAGCTCTACGGGGATTTCTCCTGGATTTATGTTCTCCCTCCTCTGAATGAGGTGTTGAGCTCTACGGGGATTTCTCCTGGATTTATGTTCTCCCTCCTCTGAATGAGGTGTTGAGCTCTACGGGGATTTCTCCTGGATTTATGTTCTCCCTCCTCTGAATGGGGTGTTGAGCTCTACGGGGATTTCTCCTGGATTTATGTTCTCCCTCCTCTGAATGAGGTGTTGAGCTCTACGGGGATTTCTCCTGGATTTATGTTCTCCCTCCTCTGAATGAGGTGTTGAGCTCTACGGGGATTTCTCCTGGATTTATGTTCTCCCTCCTCTGAATGGGGTGTTGAGCTCTACGGGGATTTCTCCTGGATTTATGTTCTCCCTCCTCTGAATGAGGTGTTGAGCTCTACGGGGATTTCTCCTGGATTTATGTTCTCCCTCCTCTGAATGAGGTGTTGAGCTCTACGGGGATTTCTCCTGGATTTATGTTCTCCCTCCTCTGAATGAGGTGTTGAGCTCTACGGGGATTTCTCCTGGATTTATGTTCTCCCTCCTCTGAATGAGGTGTTGAGCTCTACGGGGATTTCTCCTGGATTTATGTTCTCCCTCCTCTGAATGGGATGTTGAGCTCTACGGGGATTTCTCCTGGATTTATGTTCTCCCTCCTCTGAATGGGGTGTTGAGCTCTACGGGGATTTCTCCTGGATTTATGTTCTCCCTCCTCTGAATGGGGTGTTGAGCTCTACGGGGATTTCTCCTGGATTTATGTTCTCCTCCTCTGAATGGGATGTTGAGCTCTACGGGATTTCTCCTGGATTTATGTTCTCCCTCCTCTGAATGGGGTGTTGAGCTCTACGGGGATTTCTCCTGGATTTATGTTCTCCCTCCTCTGAATGGGATGTTGAGCTCTACGGGGATTTCTCCTGGATTTATGTTCTCCCTCCTCTGAATGGGGTGTTGAGCTCTACGGGGATTTCTCCTAGATTTATGTTCTCCTCCTCTGAATGGGATGTTGAGCTCTACGGGATTTCTCCTGGATTTATGTTCTCCCTCCTCTGAATGAGGTGTTGAGCTCTACGGGGATTTCTCCTGGATTTATGTTCTCCCTCCTCTGAATGGGATGTTGAGCTCTACGGGGATTTCTCCTGGATTTATGTTCTCCCTCCTCTGAATGGGGTGTTGAGCTCTACGGGATTTCTCCTGGATTTATGTTCTCCTCCTCTGAATGGGGTGTTGAGCTCTACGGGATTTCTCCTGGATTTATGTTCTCCCTCCTCTGAATGAGGTGTTGAGCTCTACGGGATTTCTCCTGGATTTATGTTCTCCATCCTCTGAATGAGGTGTTGAGCTCTACGGGGATTTCTCCTGGATTTATGTTCTCCTTCCTCTGAATGGGGTGTTGAGCTCTACAGGGATTTCTCCTGGATTTATGTTCTCCTCCTCTGAATGGGGTGTTGAGCTCTACGGGATTTCTCCTGGATTTATGTTCTCCCTCCTCTGAATGGGATGTTGAGCTCTACGGGGATTTCTCCTGGATTTATGTTCTCCTCCTCTGAATGGGGTGTTGAGCTCTACGGGGATTTCTCCTGGATTTATGTTCTCCCTCCTCTGAATGGGGTGTTGAGCTCTACGGGGATTTCTCCTGGATTTATGTTCTCCCTCCTCTGAATGAGGTGTTGAGCTCTACGGGGATTTCTCCTGGATTTATGTTCTCCCTCCTCTGAATGAGGTGTTGAGCTCTACGGGGATTTCTCCTGGATTTATGTTCTCCTCCTCTGAATGAGGTGTTGAGCTCTACGGGGATTTCTCCTGGATTTATGTTCTCCTCCTCTGAATGAGGTGTTGAGCTCTACGGGATTTCTCCTGGATTTATGTTCTCCTCCTCTGAATGGGGTGTTGAGCTCTATGGGGATTTCTCCTGGATTTATGTTCTCCCTCCTCTGAATGAGGTGTTGAGCTCTACGGGGATTTCTCCTGGATTTATGTTCTCCTCCTCTGAATGAGGTGTTGAGCTCTACGGGGATTTCTCCTGGATTTATGTTCTCCCTCCTCTGAATGGGGTGTTGAGCTCTACGGGGATTTCTCCTGGATTTATGTTCTCCTCCTCTGAATGAGGTGTTGAGCTCTACGGGGATTTCTCCTGGATTTATGTTCTCCCTCCTCTGAATGAGGTGTTGAGCTCTACGGGGATTTCTCCTGGATTTATGTTCTCCCTCCTCTGAATGGGGTGTTGAGCTCTACGGGGATTTCTCCTGGATTTATGTTCTCCTCCTCTGAATGAGGTGTTGAGCTCTACGGGGATTTCTCCTGGATTTATGTTCTCCTCCTCTGAATGGGGTGTTGAGCTCTACGGGGATTTCTCCTGGATTTATGTTCTCCTCCTCTGAATGAGGTGTTGAGCTCTACGGGGATTTCTCCTGGATTTATGTTCTCCTCCTCTGAATGGGGTGTTGAGCTCTACGGGGATTTCTCCTGGATTTATGTTCTCCTCCTCTGAATGGGGTGTTGAGCTCTACGGGGATTTCTCCTGGATTTATGTTCTCCCTCCTCTGAATGGGGTGTTGAGCTCTACGGGGATTTCTCCTGGATTTATGTTCTCCCTCCTCTGAATGGGGTGTTGAGCTCTACGGGGATTTCTCCTGGATTTATGTTCTCCTTCCTCTGAATGAGGTGTTGAGCTCTACGGGGATTTCTCCTGGATTTATGTTCTCCCTCCTCTGAATGAGGTGTTGAGCTCTACGGGGATTTCTCCTGGATTTATGTTCTCCCTCCTCTGAATGGGGTGTTGAGCTCTACGGGGATTTCTCCTGGATTTATGTTCTCCCTCCTCTGAATGAGGTGTTGAGCTCTACGGGGATTTCTCCTGGATTTATGTTCTCACTCCTCTGAATGGGGTGTTGAGCTCTACGGGGATTTCTCCTGGATTTATGTTCTCCCTCCTCTGAATGAGGTGTTGAGCTCTACGGGGATTTCTCCTGGATTTATGTTCTCCCTCCTCTGAATGAGGTGTTGAGCTCTACGGGGATTTCTCCTGGATTTATGTTCTCCCTCCTCTGAATGGGGTGTTGAGCTCTACGGGGATTACTCCTGGATTTATGTTCTCCCTCCTCTGAATGAGGTGTTGAGCTCTACGGGGATTTCTCCTGATTTATGTTCTCCCTCCTCTGAATGAGGTGTTGAGCTCTACGGGATTTCTCCTGGATTTATGTTCTCCCTCCTCTGAATGGGGTGTTGAGCTCTACGGGGATTTCTCCTGGATTTATGTTCTCCCTCCTCTGAATGGGATGTTGAGCTCTACGGGGATTTCTCCTGGATTTATGTTCTCCTCCTCTGAATGAGGTGTTGAGCTCTACGGGATTTCTCCTGGATTTATGTTCTCCCTCCTCTGAATGGGGTGTTGAGCTCTACGGGGATTTCTCCTGGATTTATGTTCTCCTCCTCTGAATGGGGTGTTGAGCTCTCACGGGGATTTCTCCTGGATTTATGTTCTCCCTCCTCTGAATGGGGTGTTGAGCTCTACGGGGATTTCTCCTGGATTTATGTTCTCCCTCCTCTGAATGGGGTGTTGAGCTCTACGGGGATTTCTCCTGGGGGTTTATGTTCTCCCTCCTCTGAATGGGGTGTTGAGCTCTACGGGGATTTCTCCTGGATTTATGTTCTCCTCCTCTGAATGGGGTGTTGAGCTCTCACGGGGATTTCTCCTGGATTTATGTTCTCCCTCCTCTGAATGAGGTGTTGAGCTCTACGGGGATTTCTCCTGGATTTATGTTCTCCCTCCTCTGAATGGGGTGTTGAGCTCTACGGGGATTTCTCCTGGATTTATGTTCTCCTCCTCTGAATGGGGTGTTGAGCTCTACGGGGATTTCTCCTGGATTTATGTTCTCCCTCCTCTGAATGGGGTGTTGAGCTCTACGGGGATTTCTCCTGGATTTATGTTCTCCTCCTCTGAATGGGGTGTTGAGCTCTACGGGGATTTCTCCTGGATTTATGTTCTCCCTCCTCTGAATGGGGTGTTGAGCTCTACGGGGATTTCTCCTGGATTTATGTTCTCCTCCTCTGAATGGGGTGTTGAGCTCTACGGGGATTTCTCCTGGATTTATGTTCTCCCTCCTCTGAATGGGATGTTGAGCTCTACGGGTTCTCCTCCTCTGATTTCTCCTGGATTTATGTTCTCCCTCCTCTGAATGGGGTGTTGAGCTCTACGGGGATTTCTCCTGGATTTATGTTCTCCCTCCTCTGAATGGGGTGTTGAGCTCTACGGGGATTTCTCCTGGATTTATGTTCTCCCTCCTCTGAATGGGGTGTTGAGCTCTACGGGGATTTCTCCTGGATTTATGTTCTCCCTCCTCTGAATGGGATGTTGAGCTCTACGGGGATTTCTCCTGGATTTATGTTCTCCCTCCTCTGAATGGGATGTTGAGCTCTACGGGGATTTCTCCTGGATTTATGTTCTCCCTCCTCTGAATGGGATGTTGAGCTCTACGGGGATTTCTCCTGGATTTATGTTCTCCCTCCTCTGAATGGGGTGTTGAGCTCTACGGGGATTTCTCCTGGATTTATGTTCTCCCTCCTCTGAATGAGGTGTTGAGCTCTACGGGGATTTCTCCTGGATTTATGTTCTCCCTCCTCTGAATGAGGTGTTGAGCTCTACGGGGATTTCTCCTGGATTTATGTTCTCCCTCCTCTGAATGGGGTGTTGAGCTCTACGGGGATTTCTCCTGGATTTATGTTCTCCCTCCTCTGAATGGGATGTTGAGCTCTACGGGGATTTCTCCTGGATTTATGTTCTCCCTCCTCTGAATGAGGTGTTGAGCTCTACGGGGATTTCTCCTGGATTTATGTTCTCCCTCCTCTGAATGGGGTGTTGAGCTCTACGGGGATTTCTCCTGGATTTATGTTCTCCCTCCTCTGAATGGGGTGTTGAGCTCTACGGGGATTTCTCCTGGATTTATGTTCTCCCTCCTCTGAATGGGGTGTTGAGCTCTACGGGGATTTCTCCTGGATTTATGTTCTCCCTCCTCTGAATGGGGTGTTGAGCTCTACAGGGATTTCTCCTGGATTTATGTTCTCCCTCCTCTGAATGGGATGTTGAGCTCTACGGGGATTTCTCCTGGATTTATGTTCTCCCTCCTCTGAATGGGGTGTTGAGCTCTACGGGGATTTCTCCTGGATTTATCCCTCCTCTGAATGAGGATGTTGAGCTCTACGGGGATTCTCCCTCCTCTGAATGGGGTGTTGAGCTCTACAGGGATTTCTCCTGGATTTATGTTCTCCCTCCTCTGAATGGGGTGTTGAGCTCTACGGGGATTTCTCCTGGATTTATGTTCTCCCTCCTCTGAATGGGGTGTTGAGCTCTACGGGGATTTCTCCTGGATTTATGTTCTCCCTCCTCTGAATGGGGTGTTGAGCTCTACAGGGATTTCTCCTGGATTTATGTTCTCCCTCCTCTGAATGGGGTGTTGAGCTCTACGGGGATTTCTCCTGGATTTATGTTCTCCCTCCTCTGAATGGGGTGTTGAGCTCTACGGGGATTTCTCCTGGATTTATGTTCTCCCTCCTCTGAATGGGGTGTTGAGCTCTACGGGGATTTCTCCTGGATTTATGTTCTCCCTCCTCTGAATGGGGTGTTGAGCTCTACGGGGATTTCTCCTGGATTTATGTTCTCCCTCCTCTGAATGGGGTGTTGAGCTCTACGGGATTTCTCCTGGATTTATGTTCTCCCTCCTCTGAATGGGGTGTTGAGCTCTACGGGGATTTCTCCTGGATTTATGTTCTCCCTCCTCTGAATGGGGTGTTGAGCTCTACGGGGATTTCTCCTGGATTTATGTTCTCCCTCCTCTGAATGGGGTGTTGAGCTCTACGGGGATTTCTCCTGGATTTATGTTCTCCCTCCTCTGAATGGGATGTTGAGCTCTACGGGGATTTCTCCTGGATTTATGTTCTCCCTCCTCTGAATGGGGTGTTGAGCTCTACAGGGATTTCTCCTGGATTTATGTTCTCCCTCCTCTGAATGGGGTGTTGAGCTCTACGGGGATTTCTCCTGGATTTATGTTCTCCCTCCTCTGAATGAGGTGTTGAGCTCTACGGGGATTTCTCCTGGATTTATGTTCTCCCTCCTCTGAATGAGGTGTTGAGCTCTACGGGGATTTCTCCTGGATTTATGTTCTCCCTCCTCTGAATGGGGTGTTGAGCTCTACGGGGATTTCTCCTGGATTTATGTTCTCCCTCCTCTGAATGAGGTGTTGAGCTCTACGGGGATTTCTCCTGGATTTATGTTCTCCCTCCTCTGAATGGGATGTTGAGCTCTACGGGAATTTCTCCTGGATTTATGTTCTCCTTCCTCTGAATGGGGTGTTGAGCTCTACGGGGATTTCTCCTGGATTTATGTTCTCCCTCCTCTGAATGGGGTGTTGAGCTCTACAGGGATTTCTCCTGGATTTATGTTCTCCCTCCTCTGAATGGGGTGTTGAGCTCTACGGGAATTTCTCCTGGATTTATGTTCTCCCTCCTCTGAATGGGGTGTTGAGCTCTACGGGAATTTCTCCTGGATTTATGTTCTCCCTCCTCTGAATGGGGTGTTGAGCTCTACGGGGATTTCTCCTGGATTTATGTTCTCCCTCCTCTGAATGGGGTGTTGAGCTCTACGGGGATTTCTCCTGGATTTATGTTCTCCCTCCTCTGAATGAGGTGTTGAGCTCTACGGGGATTTCTCCTGCCTTTATGTTCTCCTTCCTTACCTCCAAACACACACTCCTTTCCTCACTGGCAATCCCATTGGACGGGATCAACTGAACTCTGCTCTCATCTATAAGTAACTCATTAACTAGGAGTCCGTGTGAAGGTAATTGCCCAGCATTACCACATAGAGAACACACTGTAACATGGTACAACTCTCAGGGCAAGCGCTAACTTGGACTTCTACAGTAGAGATGCAAAACGTGGTTGACAGCAAACAACGTCACAACAGCATATGTACTGCCAGCAGACATCTGTGTGGTGGTGGGAGAGGTTGAAAACAAGAACACAACAGCATATGTACTGCCAGCAGACATCTGTGTGGTGGTGGGAGAGGTTGAAAACAAGAACACAACAGCATATGTACTGCCAGCAGACATCTATGTGGTGGTGGGAGAGGTTGAAAACAAGAACACAACAGCATATGTACTGCCAGCAGACATCTATGTGGTGGTGGGAGAGGTTGAAAACAAGAACACAACAGCATATGTACTGCCAGCAGACATCTATGTGGTGGTGGGAGAGGTTGAAAACAAGAACACAACAGCATATGTACTGCCAGCAGACATCTGTGTGGTGGTGGGAGAGGTTGAAAACAAGAACACAACAGCATATGTACTGCCAGCAGACATCTGTGTGGTGGTGGGAGAGGTTGAAAACAAGAACACAACAGCATATGTACTGCCAGCAGACATCTGTGTGGTGGTGGGAGAGGTTGAAAACAAGAACACAACAGCATATGTACTGCCAGCAGACATCTGTGTGGTGGTGGGAGAGGTTGAAAACAAGAACACAACAGCATATGTACTGCCAGCAGACATCTATGTGGTGGTGGGAGAGGTTGAAAACAAGAACACAACAGCATATGTACTGCCAGCAGACATCTATGTGGTGGTGGGAGAGGTTGAAAACAAGAACACAACAGCATATGTACTGCCAGCAGACATCTATGTGGTGGTGGGAGAGGTTGAAAACAAGAACACAACAGCATATGTACTGCCAGCAGACATCTGTGTGGTGGTGGGAGAGGTTGAAAACAAGAACACAACAGCATATGTACTGCCAGCAGACATCTATGTGGTGGTGGGAGAGGTTGAAAACAAGAACACAACAGCATATGTACTGCCAGCAGACATCTATGTGGTGGTGGGAGAGGTTGAAAACAAGAACACAACAGCATATGTACTGCCAGCAGACATCTGTGTGGTGGTGGGAGAGGTTGAAAACAAGAACACAACAGCATATGTACTGCCAGCAGACATCTGTGTGGTGGTGGGAGAGGTTGAAAACAAGAACACAACAGCATATGTACTGCCAGCAGACATCTGTGTGGTGGTGGGAGAGGTTGAAAACAAGAACACAACAGCATATGTACTGCCAGCAGACATCTGTGTGGTGGTGGGAGAGGTTGAAAACAAGAACACAACAGCATATGTACTGCCAGCAGACATCTATGTGGTGGTGGGAGAGGTTGAAAACAAGAACACAACAGCATATGTACTGCCAGCAGACATCTGTGTGGTGGTGGGAGAGGTTGAAAACAAGAACACAACAGCATATGTACTGCCAGCAGACATCTATGTGGTGGTGGGAGAGGTTGAAAACAAGAACACAACAGCATATGTACTGCCAGCAGACATCTGTGTGGTGGTGGGAGAGGTTGAAAACAAGAACACAACAGCATATGTACTGCCAGCAGACATCTATGTGGTGGTGGGAGAGGTTGAAAACAAGAACACAACAGCATATGTACTGCCAGCAGACATCTGTGTGGTGGTGGGAGAGGTTGAAAACAAGAACACAACAGCATATGTACTGCCAGCAGACATCTGTGTGGTGGTGGGAGAGGTTGAAAACAAGAACACAACAGCATATGTACTGCCAGCAGACATCTGTGTGGTGGTGGGAGAGGTTGAAAACAAGAACACAACAGCATATGTACTGCCAGCAGACATCTATGTGGTGGTGGGAGAGGTTGAAAACAAGAACACAACAGCATATGTACTGCCAGCAGACATCTATGTGGTGGTGGGAGAGGTTGAAAACAAGAACACAACAGCATATGTACTGCCAGCAGACATCTGTGTGGTGGTGGGAGAGGTTGAAAACAAGAACACAACAGCATATGTACTGCCAGCAGACATCTATGTGGTGGTGGGAGAGGTTGAAAACAAGAACACAACAGCATATGTACTGCCAGCAGACATCTGTGTGGTGGTGGGAGAGGTTGAAAACAAGAACACAACAGCATATGTACTGCCAGCAGACATCTGTGTGGTGGTGGGAGAGGTTGAAAACAAGAACACAACAGCATATGTACTGCCAGCAGACATCTGTGTGGTGGTGGGAGAGGTTGAAAACAAGAACACAACAGCATATGTACTGCCAGCAGACATCTGTGTGGTGGTGGGAGAGGTTGAAAACAAGAACACAACAGCATATGTACTGCCAGCAGACATCTATGTGGTGGTGGGAGAGGTTGAAAACAAGAACACAACAGCATATGTACTGCCAGCAGACATCTGTGTGGTGGTGGGAGAGGTTGAAAACAAGAACACAACAGCATATGTACTGCCAGCAGACATCTATGTGGTGGTGGGAGAGGTTGAAAACAAGAACACAACAGCATATGTACTGCCAGCAGACATCTATGTGGTGGTGGGAGAGGTTGAAAACAAGAACACAACAGCATATGTACTGCCAGCAGACATCTATGTGGTGGTGGGAGAGGTTGAAAACAAGAACACAACAGCATATGTACTGCCAGCAGACATCTGTGTGGTGGTGGGAGAGGTTGAAAACAAGAACACAACAGCATATGTACTGCCAGCAGACATCTGTGTGGTGGTGGGAGAGGTTGAAAACAAGAACACAACAGCATATGTACTGCCAGCAGACATCTGTGTGGTGGTGGGAGAGGTTGAAAACAAGAACACAACAGCATATGTACTGCCAGCAGACATCTGTGTGGTGGTGGGAGAGGTTGAAAACAAGAACACAACAGCATATGTACTGCCAGCAGACATCTGTGTGGTGGTGGGAGAGGTTGAAAACAAGAACACAACAGCATATGTACTGCCAGCAGACATCTGTGTGGTGGTGGGAGAGGTTGAAAACAAGAACACAACAGCATATGTACTGCCAGCAGACATCTGTGTGGTGGTGGGAGAGGTTGAAAACAAGAACACAACAGCATATGTACTGCCAGCAGACATCTGTGTGGTGGTGGGAGAGGTTGAAAACAAGAACACAACAGCATATGTACTGCCAGCAGACATCTGTGTGGTGGTGGGAGAGGTTGAAAACAAGAACACAACAGCATATGTACTGCCAGCAGACATCTGTGTGGTGGTGGGAGAGGTTGAAAACAAGAACACAACAGCATATGTACTGCCAGCAGACATCTGTGTGGTGGTGGGAGAGGTTGAAAACAAGAACACAACAGCATATGTACTGCCAGCAGACATCTGTGTGGTGGTGGGAGAGGTTGAAAACAAGAACACAACAGCATATGTACTGCCAGCAGACATCTGTGTGGTGGTGGGAGAGGTTGAAAACAAGAACACAACAGCATATGTACTGCCAGCAGACATCTGTGTGGTGGTGGGAGAGGTTGAAAACAAGAACACAACAGCATATGTACTGCCAGCAGACATCTGTGTGGTGGTGGGAGAGGTTGAAAACAAGAACACAACAGCATATGTACTGCCAGCAGACATCTGTGTGGTGGTGGGAGAGGTTGAAAACAAGAACACAACAGCATATGTACTGCCAGCAGACATCTGTGTGGTGGTGGGAGAGGTTGAAAACAAGAACACAACAGCATATGTACTGCCAGCAGACATCTGTGTGGTGGTGGGAGAGGTTGAAAACAAGAACACAACAGCATATGTACTGCCAGCAGACATCTATGTGGTGGTGGGAGAGGTTGAAAACAAGAACACAACAGCATATGTACTGCCAGCAGACATCTATGTGGTGGTGGGAGAGGTTGAAAACAAGAACACAACAGCATATGTACTGCCAGCAGACATCTATGTGGTGGTGGGAGAGGTTGAAAACAAGAACACAACAGCATATGTACTGCCAGCAGACATCTATGTGGTGGTGGGAGAGGTTGAAAACAAGAACACAACAGCATATGTACTGAGGTTGAATATTATGGAGATTTAACTACCGTTTTTCTCTGTCATGTAACATAACCTCTACGTTTGAGTTCTGTTCAAGTAGCACCATTCAGTACTTAAGGGTACTGCCCACTCACAATCACTCAGATACTGTACATTAGCTGTCTAGGTATGGAACAGTTTTGACTGTACCTAATCCTGTTTAAACCACATTTCTACTGACCAAACTCTCATTTTGTTAGTGGTCGTGATGGCTTTGGCACAACTTTGCAGTTGTCAGAATTTTGGTCGATTGCTTGGCCGTATTATTAAGCAGCTTACGTATTGCGCTTTTTCAAGATACAATCAGTAATACAGCATGATACTGTACACGTTGTCTGTTGTCTGACACGTATACCTCACCTTTCATCCTGTACACGTGGGATAATAATAATTGCACTAAGAGGTATTCTGCCTGCCATTTCTACTGCCCCTGCTCTTTTCTCTTCATGAGCACATGTTAAAACGGGCGTCTGGCCTTAGGGTCACTAGTTTCAGAGATGCTTTGACTAGCATGGTGGCACGACCATTTTAATCTTCCCCAAACCTTTGGGCTCACCCCCTGTAGACCTGCTTAAAGTGGTCACATTCGTTACAGAAGCCTTGCTTCTCTATGTTGGCATAGTGGTCACAGCCTTGGGCTTTACAACTCTGCTTCATCGTCTCCTTAGGTGCCCCTGCCCTCTCCCTGCGGCTCTCTCTCTGCCCCCGTGTGGCCCGGCACTCTGGACACGGGTCTGTGCTGCCGGGGGAGAAGTTACTGCAGCCATTCCATCTGCACGTGGCCTGGGTCTGGGTCTTTCTGGGTTTGTCTTGTTCTGGTTTAGCAGTCCGCTGCAGATAGAGAAAAACAAAGAGGAAACAAATCATTCTACACTCTGAAACTGTAAAAATGATTTTCAATTCAAGATGTGGTGTACAGCCACTGGGCCCTGTGTGAGAGGGAGTGAGACACTCACCATCACCAGTGGAGGGGAGTGGGCACCGGGAGCCCGGGTAGCATTCTGGTTGAACCTGGAGCTCTGCTCGTTAAAGAAGCACTTGTTACAGTAGCCCTCCAGCATGGCATTGCCCATGGCCCCACACCCCAGGCCCTGACAGCGCGAAGCATTCTGGAAGCCTGCCTCCGACGCATGGCGAGTCTGGATTGGAGCAGGAGGAGGAAGGGTCCCTACTGGAGGAGATAAACCCAGAGAAACCACATGTCAAACTAACATAGGACCACACACAATATCAACTATTCTTGAGATTCAGGTAAATTTGCAGCTTTTCCAGTTCTGTCTGGTATAAACATTGAGTTAGTTTCATGTTGTTTCTAAGTATACTGAAATAAGTACACCAAGATAAGACATGACAGCTGTGGCTTTTGATGTGGCCTGATTCCTTCTATATATTTTGCTGGGACATGAAAAGAAAAGCATTTCTTGTTAAAATGACTAAGAACAAGCATCTGGTTAGACTTACGGTGGTTGGTCTGATAGTCCACATAGCAGATGGTGCAGAATCCACGCTTCTGTTGAGTCCCAAAGAACTGGCATCCCGACCGTTTACAGGGTCGGCCCGAGCACTCAGTTTCCCTGGGCGGGGGCTGGGTCCATAGCGACCCAGAAGAGGACGCTGCTGCCGGCGGCTGGGGCTCCTCACCCCGCTCTGTGCCAGTACTCTGGAAGCAAGGGGGGCACAGTCCGTTAAATATCCTGAAGGCCTCCTGGTGGCACATGCCGCACCTTCCTCGTGCATTCTGCCGGCTGTTAAAGCAGTGTTCACACAGACCATTGTGCTCCTTGCTGCGGGTGAAAACGCAGCCAGGCATCTTGCACTTCATGGCGTGGGTTTCGCTGTAACAGCAGGACGCCGAGCGCGGTGTAGCGACGGAGAGCGGGCTGGATAACATCGCCAGGTAGCCAGAAGGGCTGGGCCGTACTCTACTACTACACCCTGGCTCACAAGCCTGATTTCCGCCTTTCATAGGGGCAGCCTCTATCCTCCCATTAGGCTGGCCCTTGCGTTTCTCAAAGCACTCGTGGCAGTGTGGCTGGGTGTCCACGGAGACGTAGAAGGTGCATCGTGGTGTGGCACATCGGATCTCGATGAGGGACAGCTGAGACACGGAGAAGGGGGTGGTCTATGGGGGTGGGGGGCCCACAGTTGGTCCTTGTCCTCCTGCCAGCGCTTGTACTCGTGGTTGACCAACTGGAGGTAGTCCTCCATCAGGTTCATGTCCTCAGGCAGGTTCCCTTCATCCAGCCTGGGAAAGGCAGCACGCAACACAATCAATACTACTGATAGTATAATTATACACCTCTTGGCCAGGCTGCCAGGTCGTCAATAATGACAATTGGTTCTCAATTGGTTCTCAACTTGACCCACCCCAATAAATAAAGCACTATTATTACTACTACTATTACACTACTATTAAGACTTTTTAAAAACAGATTTGTATTGTGCTTTTTAAACAGTGCTTTACATCCTTTTCTCTATCGTTCTCCATGGCTCTAGAGTCCCACCCACCTGGCAGCGTTGATGATGCGTGTGGTATCGTAGCCCAGTCCAATGACAGGGATCTCCATCAGCATTAGGTAGTCCTTCAGAAGCCTCTCCTTCTGCGTCTGCTCCTTCTCCATCAAGAAGTGCACGTTGAGCTCCTCGAAGCCCCCGCGGCCCGGGTTGATCAGCGGCACTGCTCGGATCTCTGGGGCACACAGTCATAATGATGATAAACAGGAAGTAGTATATAGCTAGCACCTTTCTGGGACACAATGACACTGTACACCAAAACAGCACAATAAATGACCCAATTTAGTAAGATGTGGAAGATAGGTCACATTCCCCTTCATCCTACAAGCACTTCTCAACACAGTAATCTATCAATGACGGTTACTGTTCACACCTGGACCACTGTCTTTGATGGTGATGAGGGGGGCAAAGTGCTGGGAGTCGTAGCCGAGCACTATGGGGTACTTGTAGCACTCCCTTGGAGGCCAGTGCAGAGGAAGGTAGATGCCCCCCACGTTGAGGGGAGAGAAGGAGGAGCAGGACCTCATGCTGCGCAGCACCTGGTCTGTAAGGATACAGCCATGAGTTAGTCACTGAACACAATACAGCACACTGACTGCTTCTACTACTGTAGTAGGCAAACCTACAGACACAGCACACTGACTACTTCTACTGCTATAGTAGACAGACCTACAAAAAGACAGCGCACTGACTGATTCTACTGCTGTAGTAGACAAATCTACAGAAAGACCTACAGAAACTGCATATACGTCTGCGTTTGAACTTCTGATGAACTGAGTGATGAGAGGGTCCATTGAGGAAGGCTGTACCTGCGATGATGATGATGGGCCTGCGGAGGATGTTGGAGAGGATAAAGATGTGCATGTCCTCCAGGGAGTCAAACTGCAGCCCATTGCGGCTGGACACAGGCGAAGCCATCTTGATGATCTTCTCCCATTCCTCCTCCCAATTCTGACAGAAGAATAATCAATTACAACCAATTTAGCTGCTATAAACATCATGATCCTACTAACAGGTGATACTACTAACAGACCTGGGTGATACTACTAACCACAGTTGGTGATACTACCAACAGGTGATACTACTAACAGACCTGGGTGATACTACTAACAGACCTGGTTGAAACTACCAACAGGTGATACTACTAACAGACCTGGGTGATCCTACTAACCACAGTTGGTGATACTACCAACAGGTGATACTACTAACAGACCTGGGTGATACTACTAACAGACCTGGTTGAAACTACCAACAGGTGATACTACTAACAGACCTGGGTGATACTAGCAACAGACCTGGGTGATACTAGTAACAGACATGGGTGATACTAGTAACAGACCTGAGTGATACTACTAACATACCTGGGTGATACTACTAACAGACATGGGTGATACTACTGACAGACCTAGGTGAAACTACTTACAGTCCTGGGTGATACTACTAACAGACCTGAGTGATACTACTAACAGGTGATACTACTAACAGGTGATACGACTGACAGACCTGGGTGAAACTACTTACAGACCTGGGTGATACTACTAACAGACCTGGTTGAAACTACCAACAGGTGATACTACTAACAGACCTGGGTGATACTAGCAACAGACCTGGGTGATACTAGCAACAGACCTGGGTGATACTACTAACATACCTGGGTGATACTACTAGCAGACATGGGTGATACTACTGACAGACCTAGGTGAAACTACTTACAGACCTGGGTGATACTACTAACAGACCTGAGTGATACTACTAACAGGTGATACGACTGACAGACCTGGGTGAAACTACTTACAGACCTGGGTGATACTACTAACAGACCTCGTTGAAACTACCAACAGGTGATACTACTAACAGACCTGGGTGATACTAGCAACAGACCTGGGTGATACTAGCAACAGACCTGGGTGATACTAGCAACAGACCTGGGTGATACTAGTAACAGACATGGGTGATACCAGTAACAGACCTGGGTGATACTACTAACATACCTGGGTGATACTACTAACAGACCTGGGTGATACTACTGACAGACCTGGGTGAAACTACTTACAGACCTGGGTGATACTACTAACAGACCTGAGTGATACTACTAACAGGTGATACTACTAACAGACCTGGGTGATACTAGTAACAGGTTATACTACTAACATACCTGGGTGATACTAGTAAAAGGTGATACTACTAACAGACCTGGGTGATACTACTAACAGACCTGGGTGATACTACCAACAGGTGATACTACTACCAGACCTGGGTGATACTACTAACAGATCTGGGTGATACTACGAACAGACCTGGGTGACACTACTAACAGACCTGGGTGATATTACTAACAGACCTGGGTGAAACTACCAACAGACCTGGGTGATACTACTAACAGACTAACAGACCTGGGTGATACTAGTAAAATACCTGGGTGATACTACTAACAGACCTGGGTGATACTACTAACAGACCTGGGTGATACTAGTAACAGGGGATACTACTAACATGCCTGGGTGATACTAGTAATAGACCTGGGTGATACTACTAAATTAAGCACACATCTTACTACACTTTTCAAGTATTTGACGTTATGTACTTTGGCCCAGGTCTGCTATAGTAACATCATCCTGGTCATAGAGGAGGTCTGCTATAGTAACATCATCCTGGTCGTAGAGGAGGTCTGCTATAGTAACACCATCCTGGTCGTAGAGGTCTGCTATAGTAACATCATCCTGGTCGTAGAGGAGGTCTGCTATAGTAACATCATCCTGGTCATAGAGGAGGTCTGCTATAGTAACACCATCCTGGTCATAGAGGAGGTCTGCTATAGTAACATCATCCTGGTCGTAGAGGAGGTCTGCTATAGTAACACCATCCTGGTCATAGAGGAGGTCTGCTATAGTAACATCATCCTGGTCGTAGAGGAGGTCTGCTATAGTAACATCATCCTGGTCGTAGAGGAGGTCTGCTATAGTAACATCATCCTGGTCGTAGAGGAGGTCTGCTATAGTAACATCATCCTGGTCATAGAGGAGGTCTGCTATAGTAACATCCTCCTGGTCATAGAGGAGGTCTGCTATAGTAACATCCTCCTGGTCATAGAGGAGGTCTGCTATAGTAACACCATCCTGGTCGTAGAGGAGGTCTGCTATAGTAACATCATCCTGGTCATAGAGGAGGTCTGCTATAGTAACACCATCCTGATCGTAGAGGAGGTCTGCTATAGTAACACCATCCTGGTCATAGAGGAGGTCTGCTATAGTAACATCATCCTGGTCATGGAGGAGGTCTGCTATAGTAACACCATCCTGGTCGTAGAGGAGGTCTGTTATTCAAACACAATCCTGGTCGTAGATGGGGCCTCCGTTCCTCACCATAGTGCTGTAACGCAGGCCAGTCTGGGTGAACTCCTGAGACTGCAGTAGCTCTGTCTGGAAACGGGCTCTAAAGTTGCCTGTTTCGTTCTCCTTGAGCACACTGTGCAGGGCCTTCCTCAGGACCAGGTCTGTGTCCTGCACCCCCAGCATGTACTGAGAGGCAGCATGGAGAAGACAGTTCCCATCTCCTGCAACACACACAAAGCCATGACATATGGGGGCAGATATTACATACAAGTGTAGGCTCTTACACCTGCATTGCTTGCTGTTTGGGGTTTTAGGCTGGGTTTCTGTACAGCACTTTGAGATATCAGCTGATGTACGAAGGGCTATATAAATAAATTTGATTTGATTTGATTCTTAATTTGATCACTCCTTTGTTGCTGAGAATTTATTATGTTCACACATTCAAACTTTGTAAAGTTCCATCTGGTTTGATCCAGGCATGTAGAGTGGAGGGTAAGTTTATCTACAGTTCCGTTACTAATACAACTCTTTACTACGATTCTGTGTTTGTGAAATACAAACTTCCCATCACCACAGGTAAGACTGCGAGTTATTAACAGCAAAACTATCCATCGCCGACAAAGACCTATATATCGCTCTGAGAAAAAGGAGGAAAAGGAGAGGGGATTTCCAGAGCAGCTCTTGCAGCTCTCTTTAGGCATCTGTTATATCTGACCACCATTACAGAGGAAATATAAAATGGCCTGAGAAAGTTTGATATCATAGACTATCAGCACTGTTGGTTTGTTATATCTGACCACCATTCATCACCTTACAGTGGAAATGATGTCACAGAATATCAGCACTGTTGGTTTGTTATATCTGACCACCATTCATCACCTTACAGTGGAAATGATGTCACAGAATATCAGCACTGTTGGTTTGTTATATCTGACCACCATTCATCACCTTACAGTGGAAATGATGTCACAGAATATCAGCACTGTTGGTTTGTTATATCTGACCACCATTCATCACCTTACAGTGGAAATGATGTCACAGAATATCAGCACTGTTGGTTTGTTATATCTGACCACCATTCATCACCTTACAGTGGAAATGATGTCACAGAATATCAGCACTGTTGGTTTGTTATATCTGACCACCATTCATCACCTTACAGTGGAAATGATGTCACAGAATATCAGCACTGTTGGTTTGTTATATCTGACCACCATTCATCACCTTACAGTGGAAATGATGTCACAGAATATCAGCACTGTTGGTTTGTGTGGTGTACTTTTGTCGCTTTCCATGTGTTGCCTTCTATGGTCGTCTTCATGCCATACAACATGGCTAAAACAGACTGGACCACTAGGCCAATGACACATACAGTATTGGTTTAAACTCTAACTGTAGTTTAATTAGGCCGTCATATGCTCCCTTGGCACGTTAACACTAAAACAACCTAAACTAAATAAGAGAATGAAATAACAAGCCTTCAGTGATGACTGGAGAGGCAGACAGATGGGCAAAATGAGTAAATCAGGTAAAGTTGCATTTGCAGGTTTAATTCCTAGTTTAAGAAATCAATGATAAACCATCTGGCAGACAAACCGTCTGACTCTTACTGCAGGGCGGTGGGGTCTTTTTGTCATTGTAACAAAATGGGCCTAAAGCATTTGAAATACCCTGCTGCCTGCCACACCAAAGAGAGGAATTTCCCTGATTGTGGTTCTCTGTGACTAAGTGCCGTGAAGCTGCCATTTGACTCTTTCTTCCCCTTGTCAGCTACTCCAGAGACATCCGAGACATGTGGCCCTGGACTTTCCAGAGGGGCGGTGCTTGGCTCGGCTGGAATGTTTTCTATACACGAGCTTCACCAACAACCAATAGAGATCTCATTTTCGTGTGGTATGATATATTTTTATATTTTACACCCGCATATTTCTTTACCTAAAAGAAGAAGTTCTGAGTTCCGACACTGAATACCTTCGGCCTTCCTCTTTTTGTCTTCCGCCATGTCGAATACATCAGTAGAGGTGGACAGCGTGTTGAAAACACCAGTAGAGGTGGACAGCGTGTTGAATACACCAGTAGAGGTGGACAGCATGTTGAAAACACCAGTAGAGGTGGACAGCGTGTTGAAAACACCAGTAGAGGTGGACAGCGTGTCGAATACATCAGTAGAGGTGGACAGCGTGTCGAATACACCAGTAGAGGTGGACAGCGTGTCGAATACACCAGTAGAGGTGGACAGCGTGTCGAATACACCAGTAGAGGTGGACAGCGTGTTGAATACACCAGTAGAGGTGGACAGCGTGCTGAAAACACCAGTAGAGGTGGACAGCGTGTCGAATACACCAGTAGAGGTGGACAGCGTGTCGAATACATCAGTAGAGGTGGACAGCGTGCTGAAAACACCAGTAGAGGTGGACAGCGTGCTGAAAACACCAGTAGAGGTGGACAGCGTGCTGAAAACACCAGTAGAGGTGGACAGCATGTCGAATACATCAGTAGAGGTGGACAGCGTGTCGAATACATCAGTAGAGGTGGACAGCGTGTCGAATACACCAGTAGAGGTGGACAGCGTGTTGAATACACCAGTAGAGGTGGACAGCGTGCTGAAAACACCAGTAGAGGTGGACAGCGTGTCGAATACACCAGTAGAGGTGGACAGCGTGTCGAATACATCAGTAGAGGTGGACAGCGTGCTGAAAACACCAGTAGAGGTGGACAGCGTGCTGAAAACACCAGTAGAGGTGGACAGCGTGCTGAAAACACCAGTAGAGGTGGACAGCATGTCGAATACATCAGTAGAGGTGGACAGCGTGTCGAATACATCAGTAGAGGTGGACAGCGTGTCGAATACACCAGTAGAGGTGGACAGCTTGTCGAAAACACCAGTAGAGGTGGGCAGCGTGTAAAATACACTAGTAGAGGTGGACAGCGTGTCGAATACACCAGTAGAGTTGGACAGCGTGTCGAATACACCAGTAGAGGTGGACAGCGTGTAAAATACACTAGTAGAGGTGGACAGCGTGTCGAATACACCAGTAGAGTTGGACAGCATGTCGAATACACCAGTGGAGGTGGACAGCGTGTCGAATACACCAGTAGAGGTGGACAGCATGTCGAATACACCAGTAGAGGTCGACAGCGTGTCGAATACACCAGTAGAGGTGGACAGCATGTCGAATACACCAGTAGAGTTGGACAGCGTGTCGAATACACCAGTAGAGGTGGACAGCGTGTCAAATCCACCAGTAGAGGTGGACAGCGTGTCAAATACACCAGTAGAGGTGGACAGCGTGTCGAATACACCAGTAGAGGTGGACAGCCTGTCGAATACACCAGTAGAGTTGGACAGCGTGTCGAATACACCAGTAGAGGTGGACAGCGTGTCAAATACACCAGTAGAGGTGGACAACGTGTCGAATACACCAGTAGAGGTGGACAGTGTGTCGAATACACCAGTAGAGGTGGACAGCATGTCGAATACACCAGTAAAGGTGGACAGCGTGTCGAATACACCAGTAGAGGTGGACAGCCTGTCGAATACACTAGTAGAGGTGGACAGCGTGTTGAATACACCAGTAGAGGTGGACAGCGTGTCGAATACACTAGTAGAGGTGGACAGCCTGTCGAATACACCAGTAGAGGTGGACAGCCTGTCGAATACACCAGTAGAGGTGGACAGCGTGTCGAATACACTAGTAGAGGTGGACAGCGTGTCGAATACACCGGTAGAGGTGGACAGCCTGTCGAATACACCAGTAGAGGTGGACAGCGTGTCGAATACACTAGTAGAGGTGGACAGCGTGTCAAATACACCAGTAGAGGTGGACAGCGTGTCGAATACACCAGTAGAGGTGGACAGCGTGTCGAATACACCAGTAGAGGTGGACAGCGTGTCGAATACACCAGTAGAGGTGGACAGCGTGTCGAATACACCAGTAGAGGTGGACAGCGTGTTGAATACACCAGTAGAGGTGGACAGCGTGTCGAATACACCAGTAGAGGTCGACAGCGTGTCAAATATACCAGTAGAGGTGAACAGCGTGTCGAAAACAACAGTAGAGGTGGACAGCGTGTCGAAAACAACAGTAGAGGTGGACAGCGTGTCGAATACACTAGTAGAGGTGGACAGCGTGTCAAATACACCAGTAGAGGTGGACAGCGTGTCGAATACACCAGTAGAGTTGGACAGCGTGTCGAATACACTAGTAGAGGTGGACAGCGTGTCGAATACACCAGTAGTGGTGGACAGCGTGTCGAATACACCAGTAGAGGTGGACAGCGTGTCGAATACACTAGTAGAGGTGGACAGCGTGTCGAATACACTAGTAGAGGTGGACAGCGTGTCAAATACACCAGTAGAGGTGGACAGCGTGTTGAATACACCAGTAGAGGTGGACAGCTTGTTGAATACACCAGTAGAGGTGGACAGCGTACTGAAAACACCAGTAGAGGTGGACAGCGTGCTGAATACACTAGTAGAGGTGGACAGCGTGTCAAATACACCAGTAGAGGTGGACAGCGTGTCAAATACACCAGTAGAGGTGGACAGCGTGTTGAATACACCAGTAGAGGTGGACAGCGTGTTGAATACACCAGTAGAGGTGGACAGCGTGCTGAAAACACCAGTAGAGGTGGACAGCGTGCTGAATACACTAGTAGAGGTGGACAGCGTGTCAAATACACCAGTAGAGGTGGACAGCGTGCTGAAAACACCAGTAGAGGTGGACACTGTGTTGCGATAAGTGCAACACTGTTTTTACATACTGTATGCTCTCAAATATTATACTTTTGTAATGTGTATCACTATCATAATATGTGCATTACTATTACAACTATGTAATATGTAATATAAACTGGTTGTTTTGAGTCCTGAATGCTGATTGGCTGAAAGCCATGGTATATCAGACCGTATTCCATGGGTATGACAAAAAAGTACAATTTACTGGTCTAATTACGTTGGTAACCAGTTTATAATAGTGATAAGGCAATAAGGTATTTGTGGTATATGGCCAATATGTCCTCCTCTATCTCTCCTGTCCTCCTCTACCTCTCCGGTACAGTCCTCCTCTACCTCTCTGGTCCTGTCCTGTCCTCCCCTAGTCCTCTACCACTCCTGTCCTGTCCTTATTCACCAGTCACCTTACGCAATGGATTCATTCCAGTGAGTCAGCAGCCAGCCAGCAACAGACAGAGTGGTCCTCCTCAGTCTAAAAGTCATAGCTGCTATGTCATTCATAGGAAAAGCTACTCTATACTATAATTTCCCAAATCAAGGTCTGGCTGAGCCCTCCAGAGACTTCTATATTTTCTAAATCAAGGCCTGTCTGGGCCCTCCAAAGACTTCTATATTTTCCAAATTTCGGCATGGGTGGGCCCTCCAGAGACTTAAATGAGGAAATTCCACTCACTCAATAGAAAGGAAATATGTATCATGTCAAGGGTCTTTCTGGATTGGATTTACTGGAAGACAAACTTCTCTTATCACTATAATTTTACTGGAAATACTTTAGTTTCAACATATAGGGAAAATACATGAGCTTTTTATTCACGTTTCATGTACTGTTACTATGGTGTGACAGCATTAAACTGGCAAAGGATCAACAAACCCTCATTGGTTACTGTGTATTAATCCATATTATGTCCTCTTTTTGTCTTGGTGTGAATAAACCATGGATTAAAACACAGCAGTAATTAACCTTAACAATAAGATTGTAGTTATTAAGCAGCTATATGTGGAATAAGGCAACCACATGATAGTGAGGGAACCCATCAGCATTGTAATGTAAGACATGCCTGTACAACTAATTCTAGTTGATGATGTTGGGAACTAGTTTTGAGTGAGGTAAGATATTACCCTTAATAAGACAATAAACCTAATAACCTGGTTATATATCCACCTGACAATAACATTCTATCTTTGCAATGATTCAATGAAATGACATGATTGACATGGTCACTAACCCACGTGTGAGTCAAGACGATTTGTGAATAAAGGTCCAACTCACTTAGCAACTTATTGAGAGAAGGTGTATAACCAAACCTCCACTGCAAAGCAGACAGAAACAAATCATTACAGAGTTTGAATGTGTCAACAGAATTAACTCGGTCAACATGATCTTTAGAACAATGGAGGGGAAATGATCAGTATGACATCATAGAATTTCTGCTTTGGGATGTCCCACATAAGTACTCTAGACGTTATGATCTACAAATACTGTACTGTAAATCTGCGTCATGTTAGTTACCATTCAACCCCCCCCCCCCCTCTTTTCACAAATACCTCCTACCTTCCTACTGGAATGACCAACAAGGCACCCAAACCAAACTAATACATTACCATTGGTCCTCAGTGGTACCATTTTCTTGACCTCATGGCACCAGTTGAGCTTCTTCTCCTGCTCTAGGGAGCTCTGCATGGCCCTGTCCAAGATGGCTGCCTGAATGACCTGTTGGAAGGCCTGAGGGAACTGGCTCATGCTGATCATTTCCAGTGTGTACCGGTGCATGCCCCGCAGGTGGTACATCAGGCTTTCACTGCCCGCAGGCTTCACTACATCGTTGGGCACCCGCTCCCGGATCTTGACCGCTTTCAGCAGGTTACTCACAAAGAGGAACTTGGGCAGGAAATTCTGTCCCTGGGACATGGTGTTCACCAGATGTAACGTGTACCAATGCAGAACTGAAGAGTAAGAAAACAGTTGTTGGTTGGTTTCATTGGCAGCATGTGGTTCTGATCTCTGGACTATATGGCCCACTTCTAATACTAGACAAAGTGGGGGTCATGACTAAAGACAAACAAGACAGCTTTTGTGTTATTTTCCAAGTTAGAATCCCCCCACAACCTCTGTTGCCCCAATGGGACAGAGGCACCCTCTACAAGCTGAAGGTGATTTTTCAGACCCTAAGCCAAAGGACAGCTGTAAGCAGAGGCTAGTTAAAAAAAATAAAAAATAAGGCCCACTCACAACCACCATCACAGAAAAGTAATGCTTCGAATATACTGGCAATGATTGATAATAATAAAAATGGAACTATTTAAAACCCTTACAGTTCTTTCCATTTGTCAAATTGGAGGACCATTGAAACAGGAACTTGTCAGTCAGGCATTACTTATAACATAACAATAGGCTCTTATGATCTTATTGAAGAGGTACCTAACTACAATGTGATAAAATAAGATGTATACACTGTATATTTGTTGCACCGTGTACAGTGACAAAACTATTCAAGCATCCTTCATCAATTACAGTATAGCCTACATTGAAGGCGCATAATGTAATTGTAGAATAACCTCTAAATATCTATGTAATAAGGAGTGTCGCTCTTTCGATATTGGCAGACTTTGGTCAGAGCACGGGGAATCATGAGCGCTGCAGTTGACACAAAAGACAGTAACAGGAGCCTGCTGACTGACGTTCGAATTACTTAGTCCATTCCTCTGACAGCAACGTTTGAAACATTGTAACATTGCATCGCGAGTATTGTCATACACATAGTTAAAATGTAACATGAACTATTAATTCCATATTTAATTGCTTGAGGGTGACGTCTTCGTAAACAATGGCGCCCACCGACGTGCGCAACCTCGGTCTGTCTCCCCAGAAACACAACCATGCAACAACGTATAGTAAATAGATTTCAAAAGCTAAAACGAAAATGAGTTCCAATTATTGATAGAGAAACATATAGAATATGAATGAATATTACCTGTGCAATAAGACCACCAACAAAGCCCTAAGGATGCTCCTGGTAGTCCTCTGCCACTTCAATCAGGGTAACCGTAGCAGTCCAAACAGCGCCATTCAGCCTTCTTCACAATCAATTATATGTTGGTATGTTTACTCTACATGTCAAAGCATAGATCACGTTCTCCAACTTAATGTAGTTCATGCAGACTGCGGAAAAGCCCAGGCAGACAAAGGGGATTTCCAGTGTTAGGGACTTTCCACTTATCTCTCACAGCCTTCAGACGCAGTTACAGCTCACAAAACATAGGGGGTGTCTGAGCAAAACGCCATTAAGCTACGTTCTCTGGGTCGTGTTGGTGACGAATAGCGCACTGAAATGCTTGGTCCCACCTACTGTGCACAATGCAGGCGCGTAATTGAGCACAAAGAGGGAGTGTCATTGTTTTATGAGACAGCGAGCCCTAGACAAAATAATTACATTGGAATGCATAATTACATTGGAAAGTCATAATTCTGACCTAAATCCTGACTCAGATCCACGATACAAATGTAGACGTTGGCCTACATACCCTAGTCTTATTATGGGAGAAATATATTTCCACAATCCTATGCATTGCCATGAATAGAATAGCATGGAATAGAATTAAATGGAATGGAATTGAATAGAATAGAATTTAATTAAATGGATTAGAATGGAATGGAATGTATTGTCCATTTGGTTAGAATGGCTGCTGGTCCGCCTCTCTGACCTCTCAAAAATAACTACATGTTTGTTACATGTGGGTAGGCCTACAGTAAATACAATTAAGATTTAAACAACTTTATTGGTCAATTGCACATAAGGTCCAACCGAAATTTGACTTCCGCTTTTAACCCAACACTCCGAAAGACACACATACTTACATATCCAGGTTTTTGGAGAGGTGCGGGGTAATTATAGTGTAGGAAGGCGAAGCATACTGTAGTCACATAATTACACCTATACAGCATGCACTTAAACGATTTGCAAGCAAACTTACATGGAGATTACTGATTCATCTAAAATAATAGTTCTAGGGTGATGGGGCTTACCCATCTAAAAGAATAGTTCTAGGGTGATGGGGCTTACCCATCTAAAAGAATAGTTCTAGGGTGATGGGGCTTACCCATCTAAAAGAATAGTTCTAGGGTGATGGGGCTTACCCATCTAAAAGAATAGTTCTAGGGTGATGGGGCTTACCCATCTAAAATAATAGTTCTAGGGTGATGGGGCTTACCCATCTAAAAGAATAGTTCTAGGGTGATGGGGCTTACCCATCTAAAAGAATAGTTCTAGGGTGATGGAGCTTACCCATCTAAAATAATAGTTCTAGGGTGATGGGGCTTACCCATCTAAAAGAATAGTTCTAGGGTGATGGGGCTTACCCATCTAAAAGAATAGTTCTAGGGTGATGGGGCTTACCCATCTAAAATAATAGTTCTAGGGTGATGGGGCTTACCCATCTAAAAGAATAGTTCTAGGGTGATGGGGCTTACCCATCTAAAAGAATAGTTCTAGGGTGATGGGGCTTACCCATCTAAAAGAATAGTTCTAGGGTGATGGGGCTTACCCATCTAAAAGAATAGTTCTAGGGTGATGGGGCTTACCCATCTAAAAGAATAGTTCTAGGGTGATGGGGCTTACCCATCTAAAAGAATAGTTCTAGGGTGATGGGGCTTACCCATCTAAAAGAATAGTTCTAGGGTGATGGGGCTTACCCATCTAAAAGAATAGTTCTAGGGTGATGGGGCTTACCCATCTAAAAGAATAGTTCTAGGGTGATGGGGCTTACCCATCTAAGAGAATAGTTATAGGGTGATGGGGCTTACCCATCTAAAAGAATAGTTCTAGGGTGATGGGGCTTACCCATCTAAAAGAATAGTTATAGGGTGATGGGGCTTACCCATCTAAAAGAATAGTTCTAGGGTGATGGGGCTTACCCATCTAAAAGAATAGTTCTAGGGTGATGGGGCTCACCCATCTAAAATAATAGTTCTAGGGTGATGGGGCTTACCCATCTAAAAGAATAGTTCTAGGGTGATGGGGCTTACCCATCTAAAAGAATAGTTCTAGGGTGATGGGGCTTACCTATCTAAAAGAATAGTTCTAGGGTGATGGGGCTTACCCATCTAAAAGAATAGTTCTAGGGTGATGGGGCTTACCCATCTAAAAGAATAGTTCTAGGGTGATGGGGCTTACCCATCTAAAAGTATAGTTCTAGGGTGATGGGGCTTACCCATCTAAAAGAATAGTTCTAGGGTGATGGGGCTTACCCATCTAAAAGAATAGTTCTAGGGTGATGGGGCTTACCCATCTAAAAGAATAGTTCTAGGGTGATGGGGCTTACCCATCTAAAATAATAGTTCTAGGGTGATGGGGCTTACCCATCTAAAATAATAGTTCTAGGGTGATGGGGCTTACCCATCTAAAAGAATAGTTCTAGGGTGATGGGGCTTACCCATCTAAAAGAATAGTTCTAGGGTGATGGGGCTTACCCATCTAAAAGAATAGTTCTAGGGTGATGGGGCTTACCCATCTAAAAGAATAGTTCTAGGGTGATGGGGCTTACCCATCTAAAAGAATAGTTCTAGGGTGATGGGGCTTACCCATCTAAAAGAATAGTTCTAGGGTGATGGGGCTTACCCATCTAAAAGAATAGTTCTAGGGTGATGGGGCTTACCCATCTAAAAGAATAGTTCTAGGGTGATGGGGCTTACCCATCTAAAAGAATAGTTCTAGGGTGATGGGGCTTACCCATCTAAAAGAATAGTTCTAGGGTGATGGGGCTTACCCATCTAAAAGAATAGTTCTAGGGTGATGGGGCTTACCCATCTAAAAGAATAGTTCTAGGGTGATGGGGCTTACCCATCTAAAAGAATAGTTCCAGGGTGATGGGGCTTACCCATCTAAAAGAATAGTTCCAGGGTGATGGGGCTTACCCATCTAAAAGTATAGTTCTAGGGTGATGGGGCTTACCCATCTAAAAGAATAGTTCTAGGGTGATGGGGCTTACCCATCTAAAAGAATAGTTCTAGGGTGATGGGGCTTACCCATCTAAAAGAATAGTTCTAGGGTGATGGGGCTTACCCATCTAAAAGCATAGTTCTAGGGTGATGGGGCTTACCCATCTAAAAGTATAGTTCTAGGGTGATGGGGCTTACCCATCTAAAATAATAGTTCTAGGGTGATGGGGCTTACCCATCTAAAAGTATAGTTCTAGGGTGATGGGGCTTACCCATCTAAAATAATAGTTCTAGGGTGATGGGGCTTACCCATCTAAAAGAATAGTTCTAGGGTGATGGGGCTTACCCATCTAAAAGAATAGTTCTAGGGTGATGGGGCTTACCCATCTAAAAGAATAGTTCTAGGGTTCTAGGGCTTACCCACAACTCATTTGAGTTTATTAACACATCTAATCCATATAAAGGATATGTGTAATTACCCAGAACCTCATGTCTACTCAACATAGACAGCTATTTGCAGCAGCATAACCCTCAGCTACACAGAGCATCATACTTTACCTGCATTGTATATAAAGACTGTTTAGGGGCTCCCCCTCTGGTGTAATGCAGTCTGATGAAGGCCATTTGTAGCAACTGTAGAGGAAGGAAGTCAGGAAAGAGCTGGTCCTCTTCCAGATAGCAACTCTGTGCAGTGTAGAACATTGAGCTGACAAGGTAAACATATGTTGTTCTGCCCCTGAACAAGGCAGTTAACCCACTGTTCCCTGGTAGGCTGTCATTGTGAAAAGGAAATTGTTCTTAACTGACTTGCCTAGTTAAATAAAGGGGGGGAAAGCTTGAGTTATCATAGTCTAGCTAGCTGGTTCATTGTCTTTAGATATCAAGCAGCAGTGCCATCTATTGGACAAAGCTGTACAAATAATTCAGGGAAAAGCAACACAAGGGGGCAGACATGTTCCACGATGAGAATGTCACAGAACTAAAGGTGTCCTATCATCCAAAAGGCAGAAGCTCCATACTCTGAAAATACTCCATAAAAGTGCAAAACACAAATGGTGCCAGCATACCTCACTCAAAACTAGTTCCCAACATCATCAACTAGAATTAGTTGTACAGGCATGTCTTAAATTACAATGCTGATGGGTTCCCTCACTATCATGTGGTTGCCTTATTCCACATATAGCTGCTTAATAACTACAATCTTATTGTTAAGGTTAATTACTGCTGTGTTTTAATCCATGGTTTATTCACACCAAGATAACAAAAATTGACATAATATGGATTAATACACAGTAAACAATGAGGGTTTGTTACATAGAATAAGTCAAGAATTCTAATTGTATGGTTTGGTCAATGGAACTTTAATGTGGAGATAGGGTGAACACGAAAAATATACAACTTTGTTCTTGCAAAGTGTTTTACATTTATTGTATTCAATATTTAGCCAGCCCTGACATTTCGGCTGCTGCCTTTCTCAAGAGATCCTGCTAATGGTCAATGGACTTTACCAATGTGAAATGTAACCACAGTCATACACAGCAAATGTTTGACTTTATTGGATCACCTGCTGCAGTAAACAGGACCAAAGTAACACCCAGCTCTCTATCATGCTACATTTCTGAACTTCGTGAAACAAATCGAAAGTTCCTTTTGTCTACTGTAAGCACTGGGAAGAAAAAAGTGTTGTATCATAAACATAAACCGAATGGCCGGGTGTGCTCTTATGATCACATTGTTTGACATTTTGAGTTTTAAAGTGCAGTAAATGCATTTTGCCCACACAAATAACATAACCATAAAATTATATTTATGAACATCAACCTACAGCCTATTGTATTTTCTTGCCTGGCTCTTTATCATGTGGCGTAGCACCTGCTAAACTGACAGTTGTATTAGCATGATAAACCATGGAGGTTGTGTGATGTACTGATTGCCTGTTGAATCTCGACCTGAGGGGTTAGAACCTAACTGTCAAGCATGGAAATTACAGGGCAAATCATTGCCATACCATTGGCACCATTGCCATCTTGAGTCCAAAAGGAGGTGGGCAGATTGGTCCCTTACTTTTCACAAAAACGCAAAGGCGTGCTCTTTATGTAAGTAGGGGAAGTCTATAAAAATAAGCCTCTGCTCTCCTCACCGGCAGTTTACCACTAAAACATTTTTATAATCAGCCTTTATTGTTCATTCCCTCCTTGTGGGAGATGCGCACATTTTCATTTTTTAAAAGGGCAAATCAACCATAAATCAGTTTATAAACTGCGACGGCGGTTGAGAATGCCTGGATGAATATTCATTAGCCTCCCTCAAGCTGCCACACACTGTGATTCATTAGGCATATGTAAATATCACTCACTTTAATTGCCCCTAAACTGACTCAACATAATGTTGTCATTAGCAAATGATTACTTATTTGTGAAACTAATGGTACAGTATGGTGTGCATGCTAAAAAAAACACGTATATGATTACAATTTTAATCCACTTTTTTAGGGCAGTTTGCTGTCCCGTTATCAGGGTGTTGAGGAGTCTGATGTATTATGGACAGAGTTGGAGTGATGGTAATGAGTGAGTTAGGGAGGAAGGTGGATGCTTTCGTCTGCACGGTTGATGTGCCAACAATTAAACAAACTGGCACTTTGATAGGTTTAGGACACCGTTGATCTTCCTCTCCCTCCCTGCCCTCCCATCACACACATGGCAGCAGCGATCCTTCACCATCCCATCTATCCCTCTCATCTGCAGTGATTACCAGGATTAGTATCGCTGACTGGGAGCATTAGCAGAGACATGCTGTAGAGGTGAGGCAGGGGCTGTACACTGTAGTGTGTGACTGTAGCAACCTATAGAAAAAACAACCATTTCATATTTTTTTACATTTCTTTGACATGTGCATCAAGACTGGAAATGTTGCAAACCATCTTTGTCATAAAAAATTATAATTTTTTTTTGTTTTCTTTAAAGTGTAATTTATAGAAAATTATAAATACAAACAAATGTTCACTGATAATAGATTCTGTGCTCTTTCTTTTCTTCATTTGCCCCTATAAGAATAAAATACACATTTTTATTTCAGGTGTTGATAAATGCTTCTAATGTTTTCCAAACATTCGTGTTTGATATGTTGCTTAAACATATAAACAGTACCTCTATAAAGTGCCACATTAACTACATAAAACAATTATTACATAATTTTTTTAATAAATTTGGCTTTCTCAGCTTTGTTAGTTATTGCTAATGAGATCAGAATTCTTTCATTCAGTTAATTGATTTACTCAAATGAACAACTTTAACTTCAATTTCATCCTTTCTTCTGTGGATTCTGTAGATTATGCTCCAATTCAACATTCTCAAAATGCTATCTGAACAGAGAAAACAATTTCCTTGAATTACATTTTGAACCAATAGGGGTTTCCTTTGTCAATATACTTACTGTTATAAACAAATGATCCTCAGCTATTTATTTGCTCAGTCCTCAACACAGAAATTCGACTTTTTCAGCTAGGGATTTCATCATAATGACAGTTTTCATAATTAGTGTTTGTTGTTTTCTGTTGTTGTTATGAAGACTGGTCTGAAAATGAGACTGTTCAGTAGTCCAGGCACGTATCACAATGTGACAAAGCCATGTTCGACCTTAACAGATCCTTAACCTGAAACAGGTCCAGGTTCTTGTTATTCAGTTGGGAATATATTCAGGGGGAAATTGTGTAAATGTGCTTGGTGCCACATTTTAACACTAATCCCAAACTCTTGGCTGTCACAAACATGCACATTTTCTACAGCCCAGCAATTAAGCTGTTTGTAGTTTTTAAGGGGTCGGTAACGATTGGCACAATAACCATGATAAAACATGCAAACAAACAAAAGAGAACAGGGAGAGAGAGGGAGGAGAGGGGGGAGAGGAATGGAGAGGGAGAAGGGGGAGAGAGAGAGAGAGAGAGAGAGGGAGAGGGAGAGGGAAAAGGAAAGGGAGAAAGAAAGGGAAAAAGAGAAGGAGTGTGGGGGGAGGGAGGGAGGGAGGGAGGGAGGGAGGGAGGGAGGGAGAGAGGGAGGGAGGGAGGGAGGGAGGGAGGGAGGGAGGGAGGGAGGGAGGGAGGGAGGGAGGGAGGGAGGGAGGGAGGGAGGGAGGAGAGGGAAAGGGAGAAGGAGTGGGAGAGGGAGAAACGCTAATAAAGTAATATAATGGATTATCTTCTCTTCACAAATGGTGCAACACCATGTAGGTAACACCAGGTAACATACCATGTAACACCATATAACACCATGTAAATTGGCCCAGACAATGCATTATGGATAAGGCAGTTGAGATTACAGCTTGTTAATGTGTCCCACCCTCCCAACCCACACACAGCATCCTTCCTTCCTCATCAGCCCCTCTGCTTCTGTTCTGGCAGTGACTCAGTCACCTCATTGTCGGGGCATGCATGTCTTTAGGTGCAGATGGAGACAGATGTCTCTGCATCTTCCAGGCGTTGACGCGGTCCGGGAGTGAGTGTGTCTGGGAGAGGGACGGGCTAAGGCAGAGTGGTGGCTTACCCAGAGACAAGCAATCAGTAGGGGACAGGGCTGTGGCCATATGCCTCTACTCAACCACTACCCCCTCCTTCCTCTGGCAACCCAGTGTGGTCCACACAGCTAGGTGCCCTGTCCAGAGAGACGTACGTCAGGCCATCTGTTAAAGGAATTTGGGGAGTGAGGTGCTTCCTTGGTTAGCCTAATACTGAGATTAGATTGAGGATGATTAGGCTAACTAGGGTTTCCATGACCACGAGTGGTGCCCTAATCCCTTATACAGGGTCATCCCCATCATTTGGTAATTCATGGTTATGGTGAGGATTAGGGTAAGAATAGATGTCCCTGGATCAGTGCATCCATACTCTCTCAACAGGTCAAAATCTAAACTTTTACTGTACATGTAGTATGTGCAGGGTTGATATTCTGCATGCAGTCAATCGTGTAACAAAAAGGGAAACATATCTAACAAAATCTCATTGTTTGAGTCATTCATGGTAAAATAAAATATTTAACCTTTATTTTATAAGGGGGAAACAACAATAGACCCTGGTCTATTTTACAAATTTGCCCTGTATATACAATACAAATATACACAATTATACCAAAACATATACACTTAAAAATACAGAAATACAGGCATGGGAAGCACAAATAAAACATCACAAATCACCCAGAAAACAGCTACATTCCTACACAAATAAGTCCCCAAACAATACTTTATTTAAGGATCGGACTATTTTTTTCAAATTTGCACCTAAAAATAAATACCGAAATCTAACTGCCTGTAGCTCAGGACATGCATATTCTTGATAGCATTTGAAAGGAAACACTTTGAAGTTTGTGGAAATGTGAAATTAATGTAGCAGAATATAACAAATTAGATCTGGTTAAAGATAATACAAAGAAAAACATGAATTTTTCTTTGAAATGCAAGAGAAAGGCAATAATGTATTATTCCAGCCCAGGTGAAATTTAGAATTTGGCCACGAGATGACAGCAGTGTATGTGCAAGGTTTTAGACTGATCCAATGAACCATTGCATATATGTTCAAAGTGTTGTGTCAAGATTGCCAAAATGTGGCTAATTGGTTTATTCATACATTTTGAAGTTCAGAATTGTACACTCTCCTCAAACAATAGCATGGTATCCTTTCACTTAAATGGCTACGGTAAATTGGACAGTACAGTCAGATTTTAACAAGAATTTAAGATTTCTGCCCATATCAGAAACAGCTGAAGCCAGAAGTTTACATACACTTAGGTTGGAGTCATTAAAACTAGTTTTTCAACCATTCCACAAATTTCTTGTTAACACACTATAGTTTTGGGAAGTCGGTTAGGACATCAACTTTGTGCGTGACACAAGTCATTTTTCCAACAATTGTTTACAGACAGATTATTTCACCTATAATTCACTGTATAACAATTCCACATACACTAAGCTGAATGTGCCTTTGAACAGCTTGGAAAATTCCAGAATATTATGTCATCGCTCTAGAAGCTTCTGATAGGCTAATTGACATCATTTGAGTCAATTGGAGGTGTACTTGTGGATGTATTTCAAGGCCTACATTCAAACCCAGTGCCTCTTTGCTTGACATCATGGGAAAATCAAAAGAAATCAGCCAAGACCTCAGAAAACAAATTGTAGACCTCCACAAGTCTTGTCTTGACAGGAAGCCAGTGTAAGGAGGCTAGCACTCAAGTAATATGATCAAATTCTTTGGTTCTAGTCAGGATTCTAGCAGCCATATTTAGCACTAACTGAAGTTAATTTAGTGCTTTATCCGGGTAGCCGGAAAGTAGAGCATTGCAGTAGTCTAACCTAGAAGTGACAAAAGCATGGATTAATTTTTCTGCATCATGTTTTGGAAAGAAGGTTTCTGATTTTTGCAATGTTACGTAGATGGAAAAAAGCTGTCCTCGAAATGGTCTTGATATGTTCTTCAAAAGTGAGATCAGGGTCCAGAGTAACGCCGAGGTCCTTCACAGTTTTATTTGAGACCACTGTACAACCATTAAGATTAATTGTCAGATTCAACAGAAGATCTCTTTGTTTCTTGGGACCTAGAACAAGCATCTCTGTTTTGTCCAAGTTTAAAAGTAGAAAGTTTGCAGCCATCCACTTCCTTATGTCTGAAACACATGCTTCTAGCGAGGGCAATTTTGGGGCTTCACCATGTTTCATTGAAATGTACAGCTGTGTGTCATCCGCATAGCAGTGAAAGTTAACATTATGTTTTCGAATGACATCCCCAAGAGGTAAAATATATAGTGAAAACAATAGTGGTCCTAAAACGGAACCTTGAGGAACACCGAAATTTACAGTTGATTTGTCAGAGGACAAACCATTCACAGAGACAAACTGATATCTTTCCGACGGATAAGATCTAAACCAGGCCAGAACTTGTCCTTGTAGACCAATTTGGGTTTACAATCTCTCCAAAAGAATGTGGTGATCGATGGTATCAAAGCAGCACTTAAGGTCTAGGAGCACGAGGACAGATGCAGAGCCTCCGTCTGATGCCATTAAAAGGTAATTTACCTCTACCACTGAAGGTCATCTCATCCTCTACCACTGAAGGAAGATTACAGTCAGGAATTCTTTCCTAATAATATAAAACATGTAAAATTAACAAATGTACAGAAAAATCAGTGTGAAGGCCAAATTCCAGAGGAATAACCTTTTGAGGCTATTAAATCCTTTCAGTCTGGAAAAACCCCAGGGCTTGATGGCATACCGGTAGAGGTATATCAATACTTTTTTTATATACTAAAAGCTCCATTGTTAGATTGTTTTACCTACTCCTATAGAAATGGTAGTCTGTCAGGTACTCAGCAGGAAGGTCTGATTTCTCTTTTATTAAAACAAGACCCAGATGACAAATATGAAGATAGTCTATCTAAAAAACTGGAGGCCCCTTACACTTCAATGTTGTGATTCAAATGCACTAGCGAAATGCATAGCACTCAGAATTAAAAGGGTTTTACCAGGTATTGTTCATCCTGATCAGACAGGTTTTTTACACGGACGATACATTACAGATAATATATGACAACTACTAGAAATAATAGAACATCATGAAACATATAAGAAGCCAGGCCTGGTATTTATAGCAGATTTTGAAAAGGCATTTGATAAAGTAAGACTGTATTTGATTAATAAATGACTGAATTTCTTAAATTTCGATGATTCTCTTATAAATGGGTATATAAAATAAAAACTACTTTAACATTACCCTGCAGTTTACCTATAAAATGGGCTAATGGTGAAGTAGACATACTTGGCATTCATATCACAAAATATATAAATAAGCTCTCCACAATGAATTTCAATAGAAAACTTGTAAAAATAAACAGGATCCTGCAGCCATGGAGAGATAAATACCTATCTATTTATGGAAAAATTGCCCTGATTAACTCCTTAGTCATATCTCAGTTTACTCACTTACTTATGGCGTTGCCTACTCCCGATGATTCGTTTGTCAAATCATATCAGCAAAAAATATTTAGCTTTATCTGGGACGCTAAACCAGACAAAATAAAGCGTGCCTATCTATATAATAATATGAATTGGGTGGGTTGAGACTATTAAATATAAAAGCACTTAAACTCTCTCTAAAAGATTCACTTATTCAAAAGTTTTACTTGAACCCTAAGTGGATCTCAAGTAGATTATTAAGAAAAGCTCATCCATTGTTTAAAAATGGCCTTTTTGCCTTTGTGCAGATTGCCATGTCTCATTTTAAATTAATTGAACATTAGACTTTTTTCAACAAGCATTGCAGACCTCTTTTTCAACAAGCATTGCAGAGCTGGCTACAATTTCAATATCATCCGCCTGATAAGATTACATTTACATTTACATTTAAGTCATTTAGCAGACGCTCTTATCCAGAGCGACTTACAAATTGGTGCATACACCTTATGACAACCAGTGGAACAGCCACTTGCATCTAAATCTTGTTGGGGGAGGGGGGTGAGAAGGATTACTTACCCTTACTTACCCTATCCTAGGTATTCCTTGAAGAGGTGGGGTTTCAGGTGTCTCCGGAAGGTGGTGATTGACTCCGCTGTCCTGGCGTCGTGAGGGAGTTTGTTCCACCATTGGGGGCCAGAGCAGCGAACAGTTTTGACTGGGCTGAGCGGGAACTGTACTTCCTCAGTGGTAGGGAGGCGAGCAGGCCAGAGGTGGATGAACGCAGTGCCCTTGTTTGGGTGTAGGGCCTGATCAGAGCCTGGAGGTACTGAGGTGCCGTTCCCCTCACAGCTCCGTAGGCGAGCACCATGGTCTTGTAGCGGATGCGAGCTTCAACTGGAAGCCAGTGGAGAGAGCGGAGGAGCGGGGTGACGTGAGAGAACTTGGGAAGGTTGAACACCAGACGGGCTGCGGCGTTCTGGATGAGTTGTAGGGTTTAATGGCACAGGCAGGGAGCCCAGCCAACAGCGAGTTGCAGTAATCAAGACGGGAGATGACAAGTGCCTGGATTAGGACCTGCGCCGCTTCCTGTGTGAGGCAGGGTCGTACTCTGCGGATGTTGTAGAGCATGAACCTACAGGAACGGGACACCGCCTTGATGTTAGTTGAGAACGTCAGGGTGTTGTCCAGGATCACGCCAAGGTTCTTAGCGCTCTGGGAGGAGGACACAATGGAGTTGTCAACCGTGATGGCGAGATCATGGAACGGGCAGTCCTTCCCGGGAGGAAGAGGAGCTCCGTCTTGCTGAGGTTCAGCTTGAGGTGGTGATCCGTCATCCACACTGATATGTCTGCCAGACATGCAGAGATGCGATTCGCCACCTGGTCATCAGAAGGGGGAAAGGAGAAGATTAATTGTGTGTCGTCTGCATAGCAATGATAGGAGAGACCATGTGAGGTTATGACAGAGCCAAGTGACTTGGTGTATAGCGAGAATAAGAGAGGGCCTAGAACAGAGCCCTGGGGACACCAGTGGTGAGAGCGCGTGGTGAGGAGACAGATTCTCGCCACGCCACCTGGTAGGAGCGACCTGTCAGGTAGGACGCAATCCAAGCGTGGGCCGCGCCGGAGATGCCCAACTCGGAGAGGGTGGAGAGGAGGATCTGATGGTTCACAGTATCGAAGGCAGCCGATAGGTCTAGAAGGATGAGAGCAGAGGAGAGAGAGTTAGCTTTAGCAGTGCGGAGCGCCTCCGTGATACAGAGAAGAGCAGTCTCAGTTGAATGACTAGTCTTGAAACCTGACTGATTTGGATCAAGAAGGTCATTCTGAGAGAGATAGCGGTAGAGCTGGCCAAGGACGGCACGCTCAAGAGTTTTGGAGAGAAAAGAGAGAAGGGATACTGGTCTGTAGTTGTTGACATCGGAGGGATCGAGTGTAGGTTTTTTCAGAAGGGGTGCAACTCTCGCTCTCTTGAAGACGGGAGGGACGTAGCCAGCGGTCAGGGATGAGTTGATGAGCGAGGTAAGGTAAGGGAGAAGGTCTCCGGAAATGGTCTGGAGAAGAGAGGAGGGGATAGGGTCAAGCGGGCAGGTTGTTGGGCGGCCGGCCGTCACAAGACGCGAGATTTCATCTGGAGAGAGAGGGGAGAAAGAGGTCAGAGCATAGGGTAGGGCAGTGTGAGCAGAACCAGCGGTGTCGTTTGACTTAGCAAACGAGGATCGGATGTCATCGACCTTCTTTTCAAAATGGTTGACGAAGTCATCTGCAGAGAGGGAGGAGGGAGGGGGGGGAGGATTCAGGAGGGAGGAGAAGGTGGCAAAGAGCTTCCTAGGGTTAGAGGCAGATGCTTGGAATTTAGAATGGTAGAAAGTGGCTTTAGCAGCAGAGACAGAGGAGGAAAATGTAGAGAGGAGGGAGTGAAAGGATGCCAGGTCCGCAGGGAGGCGAGTTTTCCTCCATTTCCGCTCGGCTGCCCGGACAAATATTATGGCTGAATTCAAATGTGCTGGTTGATAAAATACCTGTATTTATGGGAAAGAGTTTTGAAAAGGGTATTTTGTTCTTATATTACATTGTAAATTGTAATGGTAGAGTTATGTCCTTCGTGGAGTTGTCATAATTGTATGGGAAGGCCTGCTCAATCCAAGAGTACAACCAAATGATTACTGCATTACCCCAAAAATAGAGGAGGCAGGTGGCAGCGGGAGGAGGTAGGGTACTGGTCTGTCTGCCCAATATAAAAGATCAAAGCTGTCAGAGGAATAAAAATAGCATAAACAGGAAAGTATACCAGTTTCATTTGAGGACCAGCATGTTGACAACTGTGCCATACAGATAGCAAAATATTTCAGAAGAGATTTTTGATGTACCGATTCCATGGTGCAGGAAGTATGAGTTGATATATGAAACAATGCAAGATTCAAGACTTTGTGCTTTTCAGATAAATTATTATATAGAATTCTTGAAATTTGGGGCATAAAATCATCAAAGCTCTGCAGATGTTTTTGTGAGGATACAGAATCAATAGACCATATATTTTGGTATTGCCCTCAGGTAGCTTGTTTCAAATCAAATTAATTCAAAGTTGACCCTCACCACCTGGGGGCCGCCCGTCAGGAAGTCCAGGATCCAGTTGCAGAGGGAGGTGTTTAGTCCCAGGGTCCTTAACTTAGTGATGAGCTTTGAGGGTACTATGGTGTTGAACGCTAAGCTGTAGTCAATGAATAGCATTCTCACAAAAGTGTTCCTTTTGTCCCGATGGGAAAGGGCAGTGTGGAGTGCAATAGAGATTGCATCATCTGTGGATCTGTTTGGGCGGTACACAAATTGGAGTGGGGCTAGGGTTTCTGGGAAAGTGGTGTTGATGTGAGCCATTACCAGCCTTTCAAAGTACTTCATGGCTGTGGACTTGAGTGCTACGGGTCTGTAGTCATTTGGGAAGGTTGCCTTTGTGTTCTTGGGCACAGGGACTATGGTGGTCTGTTTGAAACATGTTGGTATTACAGAGTCAATCAGGGACATGTTGAAAATGTCAGTGAAGACACCTGCCAGTTGGTCAGCACATGTCTGCAGCACACGTCCGGGTAACTTGTCTAGCCCCACAGCCTTATTGAACTGTGTAAAGGTCTAACACACGTCGGCTATGGAAACCTTGATCACACAGTCATCCGGAACAGCTGATGCTCTCATTGCATGCCTCAGTGTTGCTTGCCTCGATGCGAGCATAGAAGTGATTTAGCTTGTCTGGTATGCTCGTGTCATTGGGTAGCTCGCGACTGTGCTTCCCTTTGTAGTCTGTAATGGTTTGCAAGCCCTGGCACATAAGTCGAGCATCGGAGCCGGTGTAGTATGATTCAATCTTAGCCCTGTATTGACGCTTTGCCTGTTTGATGTTTGGTCGCAGGGCACAGCAGGATTTCTTGTAAGCTTCCGGGTTAGAGTTCCACACCTTGAAATCGGTGGCTCTACCCTTTAGCTCAGTGCGAATGTTGCCTGTAATCCATGGCTTCTGGTTGGAGTATGTACGTGCAGTCACTGTGGGGACGATGTCCTCAATGCACTTTTTGATGAAGCCAGTGACTGATGTGGTGTACTCCGCAATGCCATCGGAGGAATCACGGAACATGTTCCAGTCTGTGACAGAAAAACGGTTCTGTAGTTTAGCATCTGCTTCATCTGACCACTTTTTTATAGACCGTCTAATTTAATGTCCAGTGATTGCACGCTGGCGAGTAATATTGACTTCATCGGCAGCTTTCCCACACACCTTCTGCGGGTCCTCACGAGGCATCCCGCTCTGTGTCCTCTGTACCGGCGTCTCTTCCTCTTGCAAATAATGGGGATGTTGGCCCTGTCGTGTGTTTGAAGAATGTCCAGTGCGTCCTGCTTGTTGAAGAAAACATCTTGGTCTAATCCGAGGTGAGTGATCCTGATATCCAGAAGCTATTTGTCTAATCCGAGATGAGTGATCGCTGTCCTGATATCCAGAAGATTTTTTTTGCCGTAAGATACGGTTGCAGAAACATTATGTACAAAATAAGTTACAACACATAATAAACACACAATTGGTTGGGCGCCCGTAAAACTGCTGCCATTTCTTCTGGCGCCATTTGTGTGGTGTCAGGTTCAGGAATGGCTGAAAATGCATAGCATTGATCTAAAATTGACCCTAGAAATAATACTGTTAGGAGAGCTGTAGAGACCGGGTCAGTCAATTACTTATATACAAATACTCTTAGTAAAAGTATTTATCTTCAACTCACAATCTGTGGATTCTATTCGATGAGATAGATTGAAATTGTACGTTAAACATCACAGAATAGTTTAAAGATATCTGTTGAGCAGAAATCCGAAGAGGGTGCCCAGCAGATATAGACGGGATAGGCTGAGGGGAGCTGAGGGTTGGGATGTAGAATTGGAGACAAGTGGGAGTGGAATTGCGGTGGGGGAGATAGAATGATGGTCAAAGATTAAAGAAAAAATTAAGTCTAAATAAAACATAATAAAAAGTACATTTGAATGACACGGGGGGGTAGTGTTTTTACAACTAATGCTGGTATGCCTGAGGCTGGTGCCGTGCAGGTGTTTGTACACATGCATATACACACACTCTCATTCAAAACCTGTCTTAGGTCACCACTTTATTTTAAGGATATGAAATGTCAGAATAATAGTAGAGAGAATGATTTATTTCAGCTTTTATTTCTTTCATCACATTCTCAGTGGGTCAGAAGTTTACATACACTCAATTAGTATTTGATAGCATTGCCTTTAAATTGTTTAACTTGGGTCAAACGTTTCTGGTAGCCTTCCACAATCTTCCCACAATAAGTTGGGTGAATTTTGGCCCATTCCTCCTGACAGGGCTGTTGTAACTGAGTCAGGTTTGTAGGCCTCCTTGCTCGCACACGGTTTTTCAGGTCTGCTCACACATTTTCTAAAGGATTGAGTTCAGGGCTTTGTGATGGCTTGACTTTGTTGTTCTTAAGGCATTTTGTCACAACTTTGGAAGTATGCTTGGGGTCATTGTCCATTTGGAAGACCCATTTGCAACCAAGCTTCAACTTCCTGACTGATGTCTCGAGATGTTGGTTCAATATATCCACCATGTTCCTGCCTCATGATGCCATCTATTTTGTGAAGTACACCAGTCCCCCCTGCAGCAAAGCACCCCCACAACATGATGCTGCCACCCGCATGCTTCATGGTTTGGATGGTGTTCTTCGGCTTGCAAGCCTCCCACTATTTTTGTTTCATCAGACCAGAGGACATTCCTCCAAAAAGTATGATCTTTGTCCCATGTGCAAACCGTAGTCTGGCTTTTTGTATGGAGGTTTTGGAGCAGTGGCTTCTTCCTTGCTGAGCGGCCTTTCAGGTTATGTCGATATAGGGCTCGTTTTACTGTGGATATAGATACTTTGTACTTGATTCCTCCAGCATCTTCAGAAGGTCCTTTGATGTTGTTCTGGGATTGAGTTGCACTTTTCGCACCAAAGTTTGTTCATCTCTAGGAGACAGAATGCGTCTCCTTCCTGAGCAGTATGACGGCTGCATGGTCACATGGTGTTTATACTTGCGTACTATTGTTTGTACAGATTAACATGGTACCTTCAGGCGTTTGGAAATTGTTCCGAAGGATGAACCAGACTTGTGGAGGTCTACAATTTGTTTTCTGAGGTCTTGGCTGATTTCTTTTGATTTTCCCATGATGTCAAGCAAAGAGACACTGAGTTTGAAGGTAGGCCTTGAAATACATCCACAGGTACACCCTCCAATTGATTCAAATGATGTCAATTAGCCTATCAGAAGCTTCTAAAGCCATGACATAATTTTCTGGATTTTTCCAAGCTATTTAAAGGCACAGTCAATTTAGTGTATGTAAACTTCTGACCAACTGGAATTGTGATGCAGTGAATTATAGGTGAAATAATCTGTTTGTAAACAATTGTTGGAAAGATTACTTGTGTCACCCACAAAGTTGATGTCCTAATCGATAGGTTGTCAACAAGAAATTTGTGGAGTGGTTGATAAACAAGTCTTAATGACTCCAACATAAGTGTATGTAAACCTCTAACTTCAACTGTATATATTTTTTTGCATTGTTTGCTGTTTTCTTCTGTCTTTTTCTTTTTTCTCTTTAGTTCATTTTCTTGGTTGTTGGTGCATTGTGGGGTCCTTGGGGGTGGGGAATGGAATTAAGTGTATTTTTTGGATACATTTTTTATTCTGGGGGGTGGACTGTGGGAGGGGTCTCGAATGGTTGAGGGACAGCTATTGGGGAACTGTGGGGGGGTCTTGGAGGGTTTAGGTTCACATTGTTTGGCCTGGTGGATCTGTCAACGTGCCCTTGAGCAAGGCATTGACCCTGGATGCTTCTGTGTGTCGTTCTGAATGGGAGTCTGTTGGATGACTGGTGTGGTGTAGTTTTTGAGCGGCTTCACTGCACATATATTGTATGTTTCTGATATTCAATAAAATACAAAAAGAAAAAAAAGTGATATTGTATATACCTCCACTACATTACTTTGATACGCAACATGGGGATTAACAATTGAGTATATGCAATGCCCACAGAAGAAAAAGTGTGTAGCCTGTATGGCATATACAGTTCCGTCAGGAAAGTATTCAGACCCCTTGACTTTTTCCACATTTCATTACATTACAGCCTTATTCAAACGTTTATTAAATGGTTTTTTCCCCTCATCAGTATACACATAATTATATACACATAATAATATACACATAATTCCTCATTGACAAAGCAAAAACGTTTTTATTTTTATTTTAGCAAATGCATTCAAAATAAAAAGTGAAATATCACATTTACATAAGTATTCAGACCCTTTACTCAGTAGTTTGTTGAAGTACATTTGGCAGCGATTATAGCCAGTCTTCTTGGGTATGACGCTACAAGCTTGGCTCACCTGTATTTGGGGAGTTTTTCCCATTCTTCTCTAAAATCCTCTCAAGCTTTGTCAGGTTGGATGGGGAGCTTTGCTGCACAGCTATTTTCAGGTCTCTCCAGAGATATTCGATCTAGTTCAAGTCCGGGCTCTGGCTGGGCCAATCAGGGACAGGTTTTCATCAAGGATCTCTCTGTACTTTGCTCCGATCATCTTTGCTTCACCGTAGGGTTGGTGCCAGGTTTCCAATCTTGGTTTCATCAGACCAGAGAATCTTGTTTATCATGTTTGTTCAGGCGGCCAGCTCTAGGAAGAGACTTGGTGGTTCCAAACGTCTTACATTTAAGAAGGATGGATGCCACTGTGTACTTGGGGATCTTCAACACTGCAGAAATGTTTTGGTACCCTTCCCCAGATATGTCGGAGCTCTACGGACAATTTCTTGGTTTTTGCTCTGACATGCACTGTCAACTGTGGGACCTTAAATAGACAGGTCTCACAGTTGAGTCTCATAGCAAAGGGTCTGAATACTTACACTACAGTTCAAAAGTTTGGGGTCACTTAGAAATGTCCTTGTTTTTGAAAGAAAGAACATTTTGGGTCCATTAAAATAACATTAAAATATCAGAAACACAGTGTAGATATTGTTAATGGTGTAAATGACCATTGTAGCTGGAAACGGCAGATTTGCTATGGAATATCTACATATGCGTACGGAGGCCCATTATCAGCAACCTTCACTTCTGTGTTCCAATGGCATGCTGTGTTAGGCCAGCATCCTGGAGTCGCATCTTCCCTAATGACTTTGAGACTAGTGTTTTGTGGCTACTATTTAATGATGCTGCCAGTTGAGGACTTGTGAGGCGCCTGTTTCTCAAACTAGACACTCTAATGTACTTGTCCTCTTGCTCAGTTGTGCACCGGGGCCTCCCACTCCTCTTTCTATTCTGCTTAGAGTCTCTGTTTGCGCTGCTCTGTGAAGGGAGTAGTACACAGCGTTGTATCAGATCTTCCATAAAAAAAATGTGCTGTTTCCAGCTACAATAGTCATATACAACGTTAACAATGTCTACACTGTATTTCTGCTCAATTTGATGTTACTTTAATGGACACAAATTGTGCTTTTCTTTCAAAAACAAGGACATTTCTATGTGACCTCAACATTTTGAATGGTAGTGTATGTAAATAAGACATTATTTTGACTGTATCTTTGTAGTGACTGGTTGTATTGATACACCGTCCAAAGTGTAATTAATAACTTCAACATGCTCAAAGGGATATTACATGTCTGTTTTTTTTATCTGTACCCATCTACTAATAGGTGCCCTTCTTTACGAGGCTTTGGATCACCTCCCTGGTCTTTGTGGTTGAATCTGTGTTTGAAATTCACTGCTCGACTGAGGGATCTTACATATAATTGTATGTGTGGGGTACAGATACGAGGTAGTAAGTTAAAAATCATGTTAAATACTATTATTGCCCACAGTGAGTCCATGCAACTTATTATGTGACTTGTTAAGCACATATTTACTCCTGAACTCATTTAGGCTTGCCCTAATAAAGTTGAATACTTGTTGACTCAAGACATTTCAGCTTTTCATATTTTATTAGTTTGTGAAATTAAACATAATTCCACTTTGACATTATGGGGCATTGTGTGTAGGCCAGTGACACACAATCTCAATTGAATCAATTTTGAATTCAGGCTGTTACACAACAAAATGTGAAAAAGTCTGAAGGCACTGTATATATCTTTAGGAGTCAGATGTTGAATAGATGCACAAGATTCCCAGCCATCGGCAAAGCATTCTGTCCACATTAGTATAGAGATGAGGCTAGTGTGACAGGTGTCCTCACAACCAACACAATTAACTTTGTCCATAAGCTGATGTGCTGACAAAACAGAGAGGGCCAGGAGGAGCACAAAAACACAGGCCCAGACAGACATGTCCCATACTCCTTTCCATTGCCTGGGCAGGCTACAATAACTCCTAATATCCCCAAATCATCCTCCTTCTCTCATTGCCCAAACCGTCACTGAAAAGAAAGATCTGGGCCATTCCTCATTTTCTCTTCTAACCCGTATGCGCCATAATTTTGGGACATGGACAGCCCCCCACACACACACACACACACACCTGCTCAAGCACACACTCACTCACTTTAAAGATCATTTATATATGCAAATGATATGTTTCTTTGAAAACTTCTCCTTACACGGAGAGGATAATTCTGCTTTGACAAGAACCAGCGACAAATGATGAAACTAATACCCCAAATTGCTGCAGCTCCTATCACAGGCCTATTAGCTATTCATTTATGGGCTAAGATTCAAACAACCACAACCATGAATGAATGTGGCTCAATTTGCCTCTGTCTTATTGATGTACTATATTTTATGTGGACCATCTGAAAAGGAGTCTGGGTATCCAGAAGCCTATTCAAACTATTTACTCCTGCCAGAAATGTCTCACTCTGCAGCAGATTCATTTGAGAATCTAAAGAGTGTACTGAAATGGTATGGAAATTATAAGGAAGTACTGTACTAAAATAATGCAATTTAATGGCAAATAAAATAGAGAAACAAATTATGTTGGAAATAGCCCATAGAACATTTGGGATAGTGCGGCATGTATTTACAAATGTAATCTCTTCTCAATTGTAGTATTCTATCTAGCACAAGACAATAGCTTATTTTCTATAGATAATATATATACATTTAATACGTTTTGTATTTTTTTTTAAATCCAACTACAACATAGTGATTGGTGTGAGGAGTCCCTGTGATTGGTCAAAAGCATCTCACCTATCTCTCTGCTACAGACATGCTGGCTCAAGTTGGGACCACCTCCTGTCTGTGCGGCAGGCAGTCTAGCAGTTAGAGCTTTGGGCCAGTAACACAAAGGTTGCTAGTTTGAATCCCTAATTTGACAAGGTGGAAAATCTATCAATGTGCCCTTGAGCAAGGCACTTAGCCCTAATTGCTCCAGTGTTGCTGTTGAAAATGGCTGTGACCCCACTTTCTGAGGGTGTCTCTGGTAGAGTGGGATATGCAAAAACATATTTCCAATTAATACATACTTGTACATGTGTGAAATAGGACAAATATAGGCACCCACCAAATGATTATTATTACTCGTGTCTTAATTACCACAATAGTAGTTGAAATTTGAACTGGGCCCTGTGAAGTGAGCTGGAGGCCACACTGGTACCTAGAGGAGTAGCAGCCAAGAGCGTGCTAGCGAGGTGTGTTGTCTCAGTGATGGGTCTGGTCTAGGCTCCCAGCGGAGAGAATGAGAGCTGTGCTCTGTTTCATATGAGGCTTTAATAGTTCTAATGACTACATGAGGCCAGCTAATACTCATCAGGTTAGTGAGGAGGGTACCCACCCATCCTCTTAATATGAATGATTGACGGGCAGGAGGCAAAGGTCACATGCTTTTTTTAAGACTCATCTCATAACTTTCCCAAAAATCTCTATCAGCTTTAAGAGTATCATCCTGACTAGACGACACGTTCACACTATAACTATCCATAGAAGGGAAACTAGCACTCATGAATTCTTCGTTGTTGAGACAGTTTTAAGACAATTTCCCTTTTATGTGCTGTACCATGAGATTTTACTTTCTTTGCAGTGTTTACAGGAAGGCTTTGCATTTATTTTATTGTTCTGCCACAGCCCTTTCTCTTGCTACTGTGAGTCTTGTGATTGGTCGAGACATCCCGCCTGTGAGTGTTGTGGTTGGTCGAGACATCCCGCCTGTGAGTCTTGTGATTGGGTGCATGTTAAGGGATTTTTATCAATAATGACTAATTATGTATACATTTCAATCAGAACTGACTAATCAGAATACTATTATGTTACTGTATACATGTATGAATTTTATTTTAATCCTAGTACTGAATATAATATCTGTTTAATTATAATCAAGAATTAGAACAATGACTGTCTGTACCTTGGTAGAAAAGAATAAACTTATCGTCAGACTGGCTTGAATGCTTATCTACACAGGGAGGCTTTGGCCTGGTCATAAATTATCTATACTGGTGGGGATCGATGTAGGAATGCTTGAGAACTATACTGCCATTGTACCGTAGTGGAGGAGGGACGGGACAGTTTGAAACCTAATGACGTCATTTTCAGTTTATAACCTGTTGTAAATTGTATCATGTTCAGTGCTCTCGAGAATAAATGCTACAGATTGATTTTGAGACTGGTCTCTGTCCATTTTATGAAAATAAGTGTCTTACAAATTGTTAGGAGTGGACAGAGTGTTTAATTGAATTGGTTAATTAAAACATAAAGGAATTTAATTCCTCTAACAGTGCAATAAAAAGAAAGAAAGAAAAAGACATGAGGGCAAAGGGGGAGGAGCCATGGAGTGACCCCCAGGGCTAACATCCCGTTAGTTCAGGAGTGACCCCCAGGGCTAACATCCCGTTAGTTCAGGAGTGACCCCCAGGGCTAACATCCCGTTAGTTCAGGAGTGACCCCCAGGGCTAACATCCCGTTAGTTCAGGAGTGACCCCCAGGGCTAACATCCCGTTAGTTCAGGAGTGACCCCCAGGGCTAACATCCCGTTAGTTCAAGAATGACCCCCAGGGTTTACATCCCGTTAGTTCAGGAGTGACCCCCAGGGTTTACATCCCGTTAGTTCAGGAGTGACCCCCAGGGCTTACATCCCATTTGTTCAGGAGTGACCCCCAGGGCTTACATCCCATTTGTTCAGGAGTGACCCCCAGGGCTTACATCCCATTTGTTCAGGAGTGACCCCCAGGGCTTACATCCCATTTGTTCTGGAGTTACCCCAAGGGCTTACATCCCGTTTGTTCAGGAGTGACCCCCAGGGCTTACATCCCGTTTGTTCAGGAGTGACCCCCAGGGTTTACATCCCGTTAGTTCAGGAGTGACCCCCAGGGTTTACATCCCGTTAGTTCAGGAGTGACCCCCAGGGCTTACATCCCATTTGTTCAGGAGTGACCCCCAGGGCTTACATCCCATTTGTTCAGGAGTGACCCCCAGGGCTTACATCCCATTTGTTCTGGAGTTACCCCAAGGGCTTACATCCCGTTTGTTCAGGAGTGACCCCTAGGGCTAACATCCTGTTAGTTCAGGAGTGACCCCCAGGGCTTACATCCCATTTGTTCAGGAGTGACCCCCAGGGTTTACATCCTGTTAGTTCAGGAGTGACCCCCAGGGTTTACATCCCGTTAGTTCAGGAGTGACCCCCAGGGTTTACATCCCGTTAGTTCAGGAGTGACCCCCAGGGCTAACATCCCGTTAGTTCAGGAGTGACCCCCAGGGCTAACATCACGTTAGTTCAGGAGTGACCCCCAAGGCTAACATTCCGTTAGTTCAGGAGTGACCCCCAGGGCTAACATCCCGTTAGTTCAGGAGTGAACCCCAGGGCTAACATCCCGTTAGTTCAGGAGTGACCCCAGGGCTAACATCCCGTTAGTTCAGGAGTGACCCCAGGGCTAACATCACGTTAGTTCAGGAGTGACCCCCAAGGCTAACATTCCGTTAGTTCAGGAGTGACCCCAGGGCTAACATCCCGTTAGTTCAGGAGTGAACCCCAGGGCTAACATCCCGTTAGTTCAGGAGTGACCCCCAGGGCTAACATCCCGTTAGTTCAGGAGTGACCCCAGGGCTAACATCCCGTTAGTTCAGGAGTGACCCCCAGGGTTTACATCCCGTTAGTTCAGGAGTGACCCCCAGGGCTAACATCCCGTTAGTTCAGGAGTGACCCCCAGGGTTTACATCCCGTTAGTTCAGGAGTGACCCCGAAGGCTAACATCCTGCTAGTTCAGGAGTGACCCCCAGGGCTAACATCCCGTTAGTTCAGGAGTGACCCCCAGGGCTAACATCCCGTTAGTTCAGGAGTGACCCCCAGGGTTTACATCCCGTTAGTTCAGGAGTGACCCCCAGGGCTAACATCCCGTTAGTTCAGGAGTGACCCCCAGGGTTTACATCCCGTTAGTTCAGGAGTGACCCCCAGGGTTTACATCCCGTTAGTTCAGGAGTGACCCCCAGGGCTTACATCCCATTTGTTCAGGAGTGACCACCAGGGCTTACATCCCATTTGTTCAGGAGTGACCCCCAGGGCTTACATCCCATTTGTTCAGGAGTGACCCCCAGGGTTTACATCCCATTAGTTCAGGAGTGACCCCCAGGGCTAACATCCCGTTAGTTCAGGAGTGACCCCCAGGGCTAACATCACGTTAGTTCAGGAGTGACCCCCAAGGCTAACATTCCGTTAGTTCAGGAGTGACCCCCAGGGCTAACATCCCGTTAGTTCAGGAGTGAACCCCAGGGCTAACATCCCGTTAGTTCAGGAGTGACCCCCAGGGCTAACATCCCGTTAGTTCAGGAGTGACCCCCAGGGCTAACATCACGTTAGTTCAGGAGTGACCCCCAAGGCTAACATTCCGTTAGTTCAGGAGTGACCCCCAGGGCTAACATCCCGTTAGTTCAGGAGTGAACCCCAGGGCTAACATCCCGTTAGTTCAGGAGTGACCCCCAGGGCTAACATCCCGTTAGTTCAGGAGTGACCCCCAGGGCTAACATCCCGTTAGTTCAGGAGTGACCCCCAGGGTTTACATCCCGTTAGTTCAGGAGTGACCCCCAGGGCTAACATCCCGTTAGTTCAGGAGTGACCCCCAGGGTTTACATCCCGTTAGTTCAGGAGTGACCCCGAAGGCTAACATCCTGTTAGTTCAGGAGTGACCCCCAGGGCTAACATCCCGTTAGTTCAGGAGTGACCCCCAGGGCTAACATCCCGTTAGTTCAGGAGTGACCCCCAGGGTTTACATCCCGTTAGTTCAGGAGTGACCCCCAGGGCTAACATCCCGTTAGTTCAGGAGTGACCCCCAGGGTTTACATCCCGTTAGTTCAGGAGTGACCCCCAGGGTTTACATCCCGTTAGTTCAGGAGTGACCCCCAGGGCTTACATCCCATTTGTTCAGGAGTGACCCCCAGGGCTTACATCCAATTTGTTCAGGAGTGACCCCCAGGGCTTACATCCCATTTGTTCTGGAGTTACCCCAAGGGCTTACATCCCGTTTGTTCAGGAGTGACCCCCAGGGCTTACATCCCATTTGTTCAGGAGTGACCCCCAAGGCTAACATCCCGTTAGTTCAGGAGTGACCCCCAGGGCTAACATCCCGTTAGTTCAGGAGTGACCCCCAGGGCTAACATCCCGTTAGTTCAGGAGTGACCCCCAGGGTTTACATCCCGTTAGTTCAGGAGTGACCCCCAGGGCTAACATCCCGTTAGTTCAGGAGTGACCCCCAGGTTTTACATCCCGTTAGTTCAGGAGTGACCCCCAGGGCTAACAACCGTTAGTTCAGGAGTGACCCCCAGGGCTAACATCCTGTTAGTTCAGGAGTGACCCCCAGGGCTAACATCCCGTTAGTTCAGGAGTGACCCCCAGGGTTTACATCCCGTTAGTTCAGGAGTGACCCCCAGGGCTAACATCCCGTTAGTTCAGGAGTGACCCCCAGGGTTTACATCCCGTTAGTTCAGGAGTGACCCCCAAGGCTAACATCCCGTTAGTTCAGGAGTGACCCCCAGGGATAACATCCCGTTAGTTCAGGAGTGACCCCCAGGGCTAACATCCCGTTAGTTCAGGAGTGACCCCCAGGGTTTACATCCCGTTAGTTCAGGAGTGACCCCCAGGGCTAACATCCCGTTAGTTCAGGAGTGACCCCCAGGGTTTACATCCCGTTAGTTCAGGAGTGACCCCCAAGGTTTACATCCCGTTAGTTCAGGAGTGACCCCCAGGGCTTACATCCCATTTGTTCAGGAGTGACCCCCAGGGCTTACATCCCATTTGTTCAGGAGTGACCCCCAGGGCTTACATCCCATTTGTTCTGGAGTTACCCCAAGGGCTTACATCCCGTTTGTTCAGGAGTGACCCCCAGGGCTTACATCCCGTTTGTTCAGGAGTGACCCCCAGGGCTAACATCCCGTTAGTTCAGGAGTGACCCCCAGGGCTTACATCCCATTTGTTCAGGAGTGACCCCCAGGGTTTACATCCCGTTAGTTCAGGAGTGACCCCCAGGGTTTACATCCCGTTAGTTCAGGAGTGACCCCCAGGGTTTACATCCCGTTAGTTCAGGAGTGACCCCCAGGGCTAACATCCCGTTAGTTCAGGAGTGACCCCCAGGGCTAACATCCCGTTAGTTCAGGAGTGAACCCCAGGGCTAACATCCCGTTAGTTCAGGAGTGACCCCAAGGCTAACATCCCTTTAGTTCAGGAGTGACCCCCAGGGCTAACATCCCGTTAGTTCAGGAGTGACCCCCAGGGCTAACATCCCGTTAGTTCAGGAGTGACCCCCAGGGTTTACATCCCGTTAGTTCAGGAGTGACCCCCAGGGTTTACATCCCGTTAGTTCAGGAGTGACCCCCAGGGCTAACATCCCGTTTGTTCAGGAGTGAACCCCAGGGCTAACATCCCGTTTGTTCAGGAGTGACCCCCAGGGTTTACATCCCGTTTGTTCAGGAGTGACCCCCAGGGCTAACATCCCGTTAGTTCAGGAGTGACCCCCAGGGTTTACATCCCGTTAGTTTAGGAGTGACCCCCAGGGCTAACATCCCGTTTGTTCAGGAGTGACCCCCAGGGCTAACATCCCGTTTGTTCGGGAGTGACCCCCAGGGCTAACATCCAGCCTAGACTAAAGGAAAAAGACTGCTCAGAAATGTAAATTTTCTAACCATTTCCTTAGAGACAGTAGGGTGCTGCAAGTACACTCCTTGAAATGAAGGGGGTAGCTTGTTCATTTGTTTTTGACATAATCTTCATGGCATAAACTGCTCCTAAAGTTTAGTGAACTTCCTCAGAGGGAAACCATGTCATAAAGGGGTTTATTATTCAAAGGGTCACCATGTACTCTCTACTTGACAACACTGACATTTCCTATTTGGTAAAACCTGAATTGTGACATTATTTTGCACAAGAATGACAAAAAGTTATTAAAGAAAACATTCCTCTGTGAACAACTGTTGTAAAGTGTGTCCCCTCCCAGACTGTCGACAATGGGTGTTCTAATGGTCTGAGACAGATATTAATGATGACAGGGAGGAAGAAGTTCTCGTCCAACTGTAAACTTTAGACCATTCCTGATGGGGATCTCTTAGCTGAAAAAGACTATGTTTACCCATTGTGTTATTAGTAAACTAGTAAACTTATCTGGGCCTTCTTCAGACCTATTGAACCTTATGCTCTGTGGCAGGAGTATAGGCAGCACATGGTGCTCGGTGTTCATCAAGACGGTACGAAGGAGAACTCTGTAGGACCTGGTCATTTTATTGCTGACGAGGAACAAGCAGGGCCACCATGCTGTTCAGCATTATGGGTGGGGAGGAGAACCCCTCCCTATTCTCCACACACATCTGCATTTTCAAATCCTTACCTCACACTTTGCCGATATGTACGAATGTGTAATTAATTAAACAACCCCTCTCAGATTGCTCAGACAATGACCAGTGGGCTTTTCACCAGTCCCTGTTAGTGGCTAAAGCAAGGCCAGTCCCAATTCTCCTTACATGTAACCCCTCTCTATCACAATGCAGCTCTCCTCTGTTCAGCTTATCTGCCAAGCTTACATATTAATCTGTTCTCTCCTACTCCCTTCTTGGGGACCCCCAGGCAAACCTTAATTTGCTGGTCATGTGCACCCATAGGAAGGGGGCGAACCAGACACAAAGTAACATAAAAAGCAGAATAGGGTCTGCCAGGCTGAAACTGAGCCTGAAAAGAGGCCATGGGAGATTAACAATTGTCCTCAGTGAAAGGGACAGTTAAAAGAAGGCATTGAGGGGCCTCCACAGCGATGTTGTCCAAGTCTCTAGTGAGCATGCTAACAGTGGTACTTGCGTTCTACCTGCCAGACAAACAGAGCCATGCTAATACTAAACCAGGGCATGTGGGCCATCTGGCTGCTTGAGAGCAGGCATACAAGCACTCAGCCACTATAAGGGGGGTTTTGAGGGTCTTCCTCCTAATACCATTGACCTCACATCTCTACCAGTAATGCCACTATCATCGTATCCTTCCAAAATCAACAGGTCATAGCTTACATTTTTAATATGAATTCCCATCCTGTCAATGAATGGAAAAGATTGAGATGAGTGGGAACAAAGTGTTGGCGTACTATATGCGTCCTTAATGCATTTACAAGATCATTTTTCAGAGCTTCAAATGCAGTCCTATACATCAAGACATGACTTGCTTGATAGTTCAAAGTGTTGTCAACTAGATCAAGTGTTTGCTTCAATATTGCAATGCCTTTAAACAGTGGTAATGGGTAGGGAGTTTTGATTGAAAAAATGAGTTATAGCTTTGTGAACTAAATAACACGGAATGCCTCAAACAGCTTAAGAGTGATTTTTGTTTCTGAACATTTTAATTCAACAAAGAACATGAAGGTACATATTTAGCGCTGACATTTTTGTTTTTTGTTTTGCCTAATTAATGTGAATGTGTTCTCTGAACAAAACAACCCTTCAAATATGAATTAGAACCCAAATATCCTAAGTGGAGCTATTATTGTTTGATCGTAAATGTTAGTGAAATATTTCAAATTTTAAGGTTTGTCTACTTGTCAGTTAACAGACTACAGAATCAAGGAACATAATGTAAAGTCGTTTGTCTGTTGAATGAAGAGAGTCAGACCGAAATGCAGCGTGTAGGTTACTCATGACTATAATGAAATATATCGTGGTACATGAAATAACTGAATACGAAAACAACAAACGAAACGTGAAACTAATTACAGCCTATCTGGTGACTACAACACAGAGACAGGAACAAACACCCACAAAATACAACGCGAACTCAGGCTACCTAAATACGGTTCCCAATCCGAGACAACGAGAATCACCTGACTCCAATTGAGAATCGCTTCAGGCAGCCAAGCCTAACTAGACACACCCCTAATCATACACAATCCCAATTAATACAAACCCCAATACGAAACACAACATATAAACCCATGTCACACCCTGGCCTACCCAAACATATAACAAAAACACAAAATACAATGACCAAGGCGTGACACATAAAGTGTTATTGATATATCTTATTTCACTCAGCAAACCTCATGATATCTCGATTGGCAGTCTTTTAAGTAATACATTTCATTTATTTTGTTATGTTTTCTCTGCATTTGTATGTACAGATATAGGATCTTAATTTGATCACACTGCTGCTGGAGAACTTTCCTGCAATGGGAAAGATTTTAAACTTCTGAAGTTTGTAATTTCCACTTCCACTTTTTTCCACAATTTCAGACATGATTTTCCCTTATCAACCCCTACAAAATGTCTATTAATTATAATCCACATTATAATTCCCATTTCCTGTTGCTGCAGGATTCTTTTCTTGCTGTAGCAATCTGACTCATATTAAGATCCTACATTTGTACACTGTAAAACCAAGTGTTTAGCATCTGAACACATAACTAGGCACTTTTCTGTAACACTTTAAACATGTCAAGGCATTTCGAGTTTTGATGAAAACATGTCACAGTGTTTAGACTGTAAACACCAGAGCATGTTTATTTGTTGCAACACTTTTTAAACACATGAACACGTTTATTCAGCACAAAGTGTTTAAGTTTTAAACACTAAACACCGGAGATGTTGTTTTTTAACACTGTAGGGTGTAAAGCCGTATTTGGCAATTTCCCATCATGCCTTTCGAGTGAATGTGAGAGATCAAATCAAATCTCAAATCAAATTGTATTGGTCACATACACGTGTTTAGCAGATTTTATTGCGGGTGTAGCGAAATGCTTGTGTTTCTAGCTCTGACAGTGCAGTAATATCTAACAAGTAATATCTAACAATTCCACAACATATACCCAATAAACACAAATCTAAGTAAAGGAATGGAATTCAGAATATATAAATATATGGACGAGTAATGTCAGACCCACAGCTGTAATCGCTGCCAAAAGGTGCTTCTACAAAGTATTGACTCAGGGGTGTGAATACTTATATAAATTAGATATTTATGTATTTAATTTTCAATAACTTTGCCAAAGTTTTGACAAATATTTTCACTTGTCATTATGGGGTATTGTGTGTATTTGGGTCAGAGTAAATATAAAATTGAATTCAGGCTTTAACACAACAAATTGTGGAATAAGTCAAGGGGTATGTACTGTATACTATCTGAAAGCACTGTAGGTGTTCTCCTGGTTGGAAACTGACTGGAAAAAGCTGACTATCATGTTTAATCTTGCATTTTAAATGCCTGTGTTTAAGATGAGAACACTTGGCAAATCAAAATGCCTAATGTTTAAGTTTTAAACACTGATGTTAAGGTTATAAATGTTTTACATGTTTCATAGTTTTACAGTGGAGAGTAGCCTAATGGACTCAACTTTACTAAGGCTCTAGTCTAGAGAAAAGACCGGTAACTCCTTGAAGTATAATATCTAAATGGTAACTTTCTTATTAACAGACAAAAACTGAAATGTATGGTGATTAAATTCCATGTGTCTTGTGCAACAACATTATCAAACCAACTCCTTCAACATTCAGCACAACATCGACGGCCTCCAAGACGACCTCTGACCTTGATTCCTCTCTCAGACTTATAGTGGCACGTTGTTTCTCATCAAACCACTGGCTTTAAAAAAATGTATTTAACTAGGCAATTCAGTTAAGAACAAATTCTTAATTACAATGACAGCCTACCCCGGACGACGCTGTGCCAATTGTGTGCAGCCCTATGAGACTCCCAATCACGGCCGGATGTGATACAGCCTTGATTCAAACCAGGGACTGTGGTGTCGCCTCTCGCACTGAGATGCAGTGCCTTAGACCGCTGCGCCACTCTGAAGCCCTACATGCTGACTATTGCTAATTCATTCACACTTTACTACTGTTGGGCCCTGGTGGGTTATTGAGCCATTACTGGGCTGTGCTGGCCACCCTGGAGCGGCTGAAAGCTGTGGTTTGTTGTGCTGCTAATTACACTCAACAAAAATATAAACGCAACATGCAACAATTTCAAAGATTTTACTGAGTTACAGTTCATATAAGGAAATCAGTCAATAAAAATAAATAAATTAGGACTTAATCTATGGATTTCACATGAATGGGAATTCAGATATGCATCTGTTGGTCACAGATACCTTTCAAAAAAAGTAGGAGCATGGATTAGAAAACCAGTCAGTATTTGGTGTGACCACCATTTGCCTCATGCAACCTGACACATCTCATTCACATAGAGTTGATCAGGCTGTTGATTGTGGAATGTTGTCCCATGCCTCTTCAATGGCTGTGCGAAGTTCTGGATATTTGTGGGAACTGGAACATGCTATCGTGAACATCGATCCAGAGCATCCAAAAACGTGCTCAATAGGTGACATGGTAACTATGCAGGTCATGGAAGAACTGGGATATTTTCAGCTTCCATGAATTGTGTACAGATCCTTGCGACATGGGGCCGTGCGTTATCATGCTGAAACCTGAGGTGATGGCAGCGGATGAATGGCACTACAATGGGCCTCAGGATCTCGTCACAGTATCTCTGTGCATTCAAATTGCCATTGATAAAATGCAATTGTGTTCATTGTCCGTAGCTTATGCCTGCCCATACCATAACCCCACCGCCACCATGGGGCACTCTGTTCACAACGTTGACATAAGCAAACCGCTCGCCCCCACAACTCCATACATGCTGTCTACCATCTGCCCGGTACAGTTGAAACATGGATTAATCCGCGAAGAGCACACCTCTCCAGTTTGCTAGTGGTCATCGAAGGTGAGCATTTTCCCACTGAAGTCAGTTACGAAGTCGAACTGCAGTCAGGTCAAGACCCTGTTGAGGACGAAGAGCACACATATTATCTTCCCTGAGACGGTTTCTGCGAGTTTGTGCAGAAATTCTTTAGTTGTGCAAACCCACAATTTCATCATCTGTCAGGGTGGCTGGTGTCAGACGATCCTGCAGGTGAAGAAGCCGTATGTGGAGGTTCGGGGCTGGCATGGTTACACATGGTCTGCAGTTTTGTGGCTGGTCGGACGTACTGCCAAATTCTCTAAAACAACGTTGGAAGGTTGCTTATGGTAGAGAAATTAACATAACATTTTCTGGCAACAGCTCTGGTGGACATTCCTGCAGTCAGCATGTCAATTGCACACTCCCTTAAAACTTGAGACATCTGTGGCATTGTGTTGTGACAAAACTGCACATTATAGAGTCCCCTGCATTTATTGTCCCTTGCATGCTGTTTAATCAGCTTCTTGATATGCCACACCTGTCAGGTGGATGGATTACCTTGGCAAAGGAGAAATGCTCACTAACAGAGATGTAAACAAATTTCTGCACAAAATTTGAGAGATATACACTTTTTGTGCATATGGAGCATTTCTGGCATCTTTTATTTCAGCTCAGAAAACATGGGACCAACACTTTATATGTTACGTTTATATTTTGGTTCAGTATATATTGTGTTTCTGCTGAAATAGTCCTCTTCAATTACTTATGTTGCATGTGCTGAGACCAGGGGACCAAGGGTCTGTTCAGGAATGTTACAAAGTTAGGCCGTTCAGATATACTATTCGTGGAATTTCTATCTGCAATGTTCGGTACGTTGCACACTCCTGCACACAACCCAAATCCTGGCCATGTGTATATTATACGTTCAGAATTTTTATTTTTATTTTTATTTATTTCACCTTTATTTAACCAGGTAGGCTAGTTGAGAACAAGTTCTCATTTGCAACTGCGACCTGGCCAAGATAAAGCATAGCAGTGTGAACAGACAACACAGAGTTACACATGGAGTAAACAATTAACAAGTCAATAACACAGTAGGAAAAAAAAAAAAAAGAAGAAAGAATGCAGTTACTGTCTCAATCTGTATACACTCATATTCCAATGGCCGCAAAATTAATGCAAAAACTGTTTACAAAGACTTTCATTAAAAGCTGATGATCAGGTGTCTGTTCTGACTGATGAAACCTAATAGTAAAACTTAATGAACACAAGATAATTAAAGTATTTTTTGGGATGTACAACAACAATACGGCCCAAAGAATCTCAAAGACTCAAAGAAACATATTTTTGTCACTGCACCTTAGTGTCACTCGCTGCACCTTAGTGTCACTCGCTGCACCTTAGTGTCACTCGCTGCACCTTAGTGTCACTCGCTGCACCATGGTGTCACTCACTGCACCATGGTGGTCCTTGCTGCACCATGATGTTACTCACTGCAACATGGTGTTACTCACTGCACCATAGTGTAACTCGCTGAACCATGGTGTTACTCACTGCAACATTATGCTACTCACTGCACCATAGTGTAACTCGCTGAACCATGGTGTTACTCACTGCAACATTATGCTACTCACTGCACCATAGTGTAACTCGCTGCACCATGGTGGTCCTTGCTGCACCATGATGTTACTCACTGCAACATGGTTTTACTCACTACACCATTGTGTTACTGCACCATGATGTTACTCACTGCACCATGGTGTTACTCACTGCACCATGATGTTACTCACTGCAACATGGCGTCACTCGCTGCACCATTGTGTTATTGCACCATGATGTTACTCACTGCACCATGGTGTTACTCACTGCACCATGATGTTACTCACTGCAACATGGTGTTACTCACTGCACCATGATGTTACTCACTGCACCATTGTGTTACTGCACCATGATGTTACTCACTACACCAGGATGTTACTCACTACACCATGATGTTACTCACTGCACCATGGTGGTCCTTGCTGCACCATGATGTTACTCACTGCAACATGGTGTTACTCACTGCACCATAGTGTAACTCGCTGAACCATGGTGTTACTCACTGCAACATTATGCTACTCACTGCACCATAGTGTAACTCGCTGAACCATGGTGTTACTCACTGCAACATTATGCTACTCACTGCACCATAGTGTAACTCGCTGCACCATGGTGGTCCTTGCTGCACCATGATGTTACTCACTGCAACATGGTTTTACTCACTACACCATTGTGTTACTGCACCATGATGTTACTCACTGCACCATGGTGTTACTCACTGCACCATGATGTTACTCACTGCAACATGGCGTCACTCGCTGCACCATTGTGTTATTGCACCATGATGTTACTCACTGCACCATGGTGTTACTCACTGCACCATGATGTTACTCACTGCAACATGGTGTTACTCACTGCACCATGATGTTACTCACTGCACCATTGTGTTACTGCACCATGATGTTACTCACTACACCAGGATGTTACTCACTACACCATGATGTTACTCACTGCACCATGGTGGTCCTTGCTGCACCATGATGTTACTCACTGCAACATGGTGTTACTCACTGCACCATAGTGTAACTCGCTGAACCATGGTGTTACTCACTGCAACATGGTGTTACTCACTGCACCATGATGTTACTCACTGCACCATTGTGTTACTGCACCATGATGTTACTCACTACACCAGGATGTTACTCACTACACCATGATGTTACTCACTGCACCATGGTGGTCCTTGCTGCACCATGGTGTTACTCACTGCACCATGATGTTACTCACTGCAACATGGCGTCACTCGCTGCACCATTGTGTTATTGCACCATGATGTTACTCACTGCACCATGGTGTTACTCACTGCACCATGATGTTACTCACTGCAACATGGTGTTACTCACTGCACCATGATGTTACTAACTGCACCATTGTGTTACTGCACCATGATGTTACTTAATGCACCATTGTGTTACTACACAATGATGTTACTCACTGCACCATGAAGTAACTCACTGCACCATAATGTTACTCGCTGAACCATGATGTTACTCACTACACCAGGATGTTACTCACTACACCATGATGTTACTCACTGCAACATGGTGTTACTCACTGCACCATGATGTTACTCACTGCACCATTGTGTTACTGCACCATGATGTTACTCACTACACCAGGATGTTACTCACTACACCATGATGTTACTCACTGCACCATGGTGGTCCTTGCTGCACCATGATGTTACTCACTGCAACATGGTGTTACTCACTGCACCATAGTGTAACTCGCTGAACCATGGTGTTACTCACTGCAACATGGTGTTACTCACTGCACCATGATGTTACTCACTGCACCATTGTGTTACTGCACCATGATGTTACTCACTACACCAGGATGTTACTCACTACACCATGATGTTACTCACTGCACCATGGTGGTCCTTGCTGCACCATGGTGTTACTCACTGCACCATGATGTTACTCACTGCAACATGATGTTACTCACTACACCAGGATGTTACTCACTACACCATGATGTTACTCACTGCAACATGGTGTTACTCACTGCACCATGATGTTACTAACTGCACCATTGTGTTACTGCACCATGATGTTACTTAATGCACCATTGTGTTACTACACAATGATGTTACTCACTGCACCATGAAGTAACTCACTGCACCATAATGTTACTCGCTGAACCATGATGTTACTCACTACACCAGGATGTTACTCACTACACCATGATGTTACTCACTGCACCATGATGTTACTTAATACACCATTGTGTTACTGCACCATGATGTTACTCACTACACCAGGATGTTACTCACTACACCATGATGTTACTCACTGCACCAGGATGTTACTCACTACACCATGATGTTACTCACTGCACCATGATGTTAGTTAATACACCATTGTGTTACTGCACCAGGATGTTACTCACTACATCAGGATGTTACTCACTACACCATGATGTTACTCACTACACCAGGATGTTACTCGCTGAACCATGATGTTACTCACTACACCATGATGTTACTCACTACACCATGATGTTACTCACTGCACCATGATGTTACTCACTGCACCATGATGTTACTTAATACACCATTGTGTTACTGCACCATGATGTTACTCACTACACCAGGATGTTACTCACTACACCATGATGTTACTCACTGCACCAGGATGTTACTCACTACACCATGATGTTACTCACTGCACCATGATGTTAGCTAATACACCATTGTGTTACTGCACCAGAATGTTAATCACTACACCAGGATGTTACTCACTACACCATGATGTTACTCACTACACCAGGATGTTACTCGCTGACCCATGATGTTACTCACTGCACCATGATGTTACTCACTACACCATGATGTTACTCACTGCACCATGATGTTACTTAATACACCATTGTGTTACTGCACCAGGATGTTACTCACTACACCATGATGTTACTCACTACACCAGCATGTTACTCGCTGAACCATGATGTTACTCACTACACCATGATGTTACTCACTGCACCATGATGTTAGCTAATACACCATTGTGTTACTGCACCAGAATGTTAATCACTACACCAGGATGTTACTCACTACACCATGATGTTACTCACTACACCAGGATGTTACTCGCTGACCCATGATGTTACTCACTGCACCATGATGTTACTCACTACACCATGATGTTACTCACTGCACCATGATGTTACTTAATACACCATTGTGTTACTGCACCAGGATGTTACTCACTACACCATGATGTTACTCACTACACCATGATGTTACTCACTGCACCATGATGTTACTCACTGCACCATGATGTTACTTAATACACCATTGTGTTACTGCACCATGATGTTACTCACTACACCATGATGTTACTCACTACACCATGATGTTACTCACTGCACCATGATGTTACTTAATACACCATTGTGTTACTGCACCATGATGTTACTCACTGCACCATGATGTTACTTAATACACCATTGTGTTACTGCACCATGATGTTACTCACTACACCATGATGTTACTCACTGCACCATGATGTTACTTAATACACCATTGTGTTACTGCACCATGATGTTACTCACTGCACCATGATGTTACTTAATACACCATTGTGTTACTGCACCATGATGTTACTCACTGCACCATGATGTTACTTAATACACCATTGTGTTACTGCACCATGATGTTACTCACTACACCATGATGTTACTCACTGCACCATGATGTTACTTAATACACCATTGTGTTACTGCACCATGATGTTACTCACTGCACCATGATGTTACTTAATACACCATTGTGTTACTGCACCATGATGTTACTCACTGCACCAGGATGTTACTCACTACACCATGATGTTACTCGCTGCACATTTACATTTACATTTAAGTCATTTAGCAGACGCTCTTATCCAGTGTTACTGCACCATGGTGTTACTCACTGCACCATGATGTTACTTAATGCACCATTGTGTTACTGCACCATGATGTTACTCACTGCACCATGAAGTAACTCATTGCACCATAATGTTACTCGCTGAACCATGATGTTACTCACTGCACCATGATGTTACTCACTGCACCAGGATGTTACTCACTACACCATGATGTTACTCACTGCACCATGATGTTACTTAATACACCATTGTGTTACTACACCAGGATGTTACTCACTGCACCAGGATGTTACTCACTACACCATGATGTTACTCACTACATCAGGATGTTACTCGCTGAACCATGATGTTACTCACTGCACCATGATGTTACTCACTGCACCATGATGTTACTTAATACACCATTGTGTTACTGCACCATGATGTTACTCACTACACCATGATGTTACTCGCTGCACCATTGTGTTACTGCACCATGGTGTTACTCACTGCACCATGATGTTACTTAATGCACCATTGTGTTACTGCACCATGATGTTACTCACTGCACCATGAAGTAACTCACTGCACCATAATGTTACTCGCTGAACCATGATGTTACTCACTGGACCATGATGTTACTCACTGCACCAGGATGTTACTCACTACACCATGATGTTACTCACTGCACCATGATGTTACTTAATACACCATTGTGTTACTGCACCAGGATGTTACTCACTGCACCATGATGTTACTTAATACACCATTGTGTTACTGCACCAGGATGTTACTCACTGCACCAGGATGTTACTCACTACACCAGGATGTTACTCACTACACCATGATGTTACTCACTACATCAGGATGTTACTCGCTGAACCATGATGTTACTCACTACACCATGATGTTACTTAATACACCATTGTGTTACTGCACCATGATGTTACTCACTACACCATGATGTTACTCACCACATCAGGATGTTACTCGCTGAACCATGATGTTACTCACTACACCATGATGTTACTTAATACACCATTGTGTTACTGCACCAGGATGTTACTCACTGCACCAGGATGTTACTCACTACACCATGATGTTACTCACTACATCAGGATGTTACTCGCTGAACCATGATGTTACTCACTGCACCATGATGTTACTTAATACACCATTGTGTTACTGCACCAGGATGTTACTCACTACACCAGGATGTTACTCACTACACCATGATGTTACTCACTACACCAGGATGTTACTCGCTGAACCATGATGTTACTCACTGCACCATGATGTTACTCACTGCACCATGATGTTACTCACTGCACCATGATGTTACTCACTGCACCATGATGTTACTCACTGCACCATGATGTTACTCACTGCACCATGATGTTACTTAATACACCATTGTGTTACTGCACCAGGATGTTACTCACTACACCAGGATGTTACTCACTACACCATGATGTTACTCACTACACCAGGATGTTACTCGCTGAACCATGATGTTACTCACTGCACCATGATGTTACTCACTGCACCATGATGTTACTTAATACACCATTGTGTTACTGCACCATGATGTTACTCACTACACCATGATGTTACTCGCTGCACCATTCATTGTGTTACTGCACCATGGTGTTACTCACTGCACCATGATGTTACTTAATGCACCATTGTGTTACTGCACCATGATGTTACTTAATGCACATTGTGTTACTCACTGCACCATGATGTTACTCACTGCACCATGGTGTTACTCACTGCACCATTGTTTTACTGCACCATGATGTTACTTAATGCACCATTGTGTTACTGCACTATTGTGTTACTCACTGCACCATTGTGTTACTCACTGCACCATGATGTTACTCACTGCACCATTGTGTTACTCACTGCACCATGATGTTACTCACTGCACCATGATGTTACTCACTGCACCATGGTGTTACTCACTGCACCCACTGTGTAACCAGTGAATCAGTTATAATAGAATATCACAAAGGTGTAATCCAGGGCTGTTCAGTGTTGGCCATTGTGCTGGAGGATTGTGCTGGTCTTCAGATACCAACACCAGGGTAAGCCTACACGAAACACAGACTTTATTTTAAGTGTTTCTAAATCACCTATGGGAAAAATGAATGGTGGAAAAACAATTAAAACCATTTACGTTTGACCGCTGTAGGACTCTACTATCACAGATTATTGTGAAATAGACACAAATTACTTGTTCTAAATTCGTGACAGGCACACAAAAAAAATATAATCCTGTACAGTACATGATTTTGTATACAGTGCACTTCAATCCAACCCAGAGGTTTATGTCTGTACACACTAAAACAAGTACAGTCAATCCCAATTCTGGTCATGATGACTTTGATGACACTGAGCATCTAAACTCCCTCAACACTGGAAATCAAATGTGGTGTATGTGTTGTACACCGAGTGTACAAAACAAGAGGAACACCTTCTCTTTCCATGACATAGACTGACCAGGTGAATCCGGGTGAAAGCTATGATCCCTTATTGATGTCACTTGTTAAATCCATTTCAATCAGTGCAGATGAAGGGGAGAAGACATGTTGAAGAAGGATTTTTAAGCCCTGACACAATTGAGAGATGGATTGTGTATGTGTGCCATTCAGAGGGTGAATGAGCATGACAAAAGCTGTAAGTGCTTTTAAATGGGGTGTGGTAGTAGGTGCCAGGCGCACTAGTTTGAATGTGTTAATTAAGAACTGCAATGCTGCTGGGTTTTTTCACACTCAACAGTTTCCTGGATTGACTGTACTTGTTTAAGTGTGGACAGACATAAACCTCTTGATGGACCACATTATCAGCCCTGCATGGTCAAGGAAGCTGAACTGCCCTGCAAGTCTGGGTTGGATTGAAATGCACTGTATACAAAATCATGTACTGTACAGGAAAAGGTTTACTTTTATGTGTGCCTGTCACGAATTTAGAACAAGTCATTTGTGTCAACATGAGCCAGCATTTATGTGGAAGGTATTCGAACACCTTGTAGAGTCCATGCCCTGACGAATTGAGTCTGTTCTGAGGACAAAGGCGGCGCAACTCAATATTAGGAAGGTGTTCCTAATGTTTGGTACATTGTATGTTGTTATGATATGAGGGCACAATACAAGTATCTATTTATATTCACAATTGTTTTTTATCAGATTTACTTTACAATAGCTCAACTACTTTTCCAACAACATTCAAGTATCTTGTGTGAACTGTATGAACAGGTTAAACATATGTCTACACACAATGGTGCTTTTTCAAACAGCCTTGTTATGTCCAAAAAACAGACTCTTGGAGGGATTATAATATTCTCTGTCACCATTCCAAGCTGACCAACAACATGGTATCAGGTCTGTTTTGGGAAGAACTGGCGAGACCGCGGGGAAGAGAGAAAGTGTGGTACGGGGTGAATAATGAAAAAGAGAAGGGTCTTAAGAAATTAATTGAGGCACATTTTAGGTAACCTGCTGGGACTGTACCACTGAATAAGGGGGATTTTTTTCTAAATCCTCAATTTCGGCAAATGTCCTGGCCCTTGGTGCAGGGTAAGTAGTGTGTGCCCTGTTCACTGGCGGAAGGGGCCTCCCTCATTCTGCTGATTGGTGCTTCCCTCCCCTAGGATATTTGAGAGTAGGCAAGCCCCCCCCCCCACCACCACTCCACAGCCCCACAAACCACCATGACACCTTCCTTTCACCTCCCTGTGCCTCAGAGCAGTTCCCTCTTCCCCTGGCTCTCTCACTGAGACAGTTCTCCACATTGCCTGGATTAGAAACACTTTCACTTAGATCTATGTGGTTGCCCGACAGACAAAGAAACACTTGGGGACAGGATTAGTGGGATTAAAAGGGATTCACATATGTCTAGTTCAAGCAATTGGTATTCAAAGCTTTCCATTTCAAATGGCACCAATAGAGAGCAAAGTTCAGCGCTTTTCTTTGCATTGCAGCACCTTTATGTGGGTCGGTTTCTTTTCTATTCCAACAGAGACATGGTGAATACACATTTTCAAAATGTTTATTTGAGGGGGGGTTTATTGCTGTGGAACACCAAGAAGAATATGAGATTGAGTTGTTTTGTGCCTGTACCCCTCCAATTACTGTGCATTCAATTATTCCTCTCCTCCATGACACATGAGTATACCCCTTTGAAGATAGGAATTAGTCTCAATGTTACCGTAAACTCAATACTATGGTTCTCAGTGTTGTCTTGGGATACTTCATCACAGAGTTGGTTTAAATTATATTGAAATGAAGAGTTGCCTTCAGGACTTCAGTCATCTCTCTAATGATTGTATGCAGTACATGTATGGGTTGACCTCCAATGTAATGTGGCTGAAATGATTAACTAAGTGATTATGGCTGGTTTCTACATACACTGTCATTATTCTAGACACTAGCCTTTTCTTGGCAAAGCTTTTCCAACCAAGTTTGCATCAACAAGTTATATAGTTCTATGTCAACATTTCTACAAGATACGATTCACTGATTTGTAAGCACTGCCATACATTCTGGTTGTAGGATATATTCATTTATTTGAAGGATCAAAAGTTAATGGACAACAACGATTGCATTATTCATGACTAGAGGATCTGTGTTATTATTATCATTATTATTATTATTAACATTTTACATCTACGTTTTAAATATATTATTCAGTTCATGTTTTCTGTTTTATGAATTGATCGACGTCCATCACAATATTGCTGATACTCATCACAAATGAAACATTATTATGAGGAGACATTATATTCCCAGAAAGTTATCTGATAAAAGGACTGAGATTCCTTTGTAGACGAATTGAAATGACGTACTTGCAGCAACTAAACAAGCAGCCACATGAAATGGCCTATAGCTAGCCCAATACAACTTTTAAAAAAAAATAGAAAATGTTCTGTATGAATTGAACAGATATTTAATTTAAACTATACACAATTCAAAGTTCGGAATGGTTGCAAGATATGCTATAAAGGCCTACCACATGTTCACATGAGCAATATATCAGTCCCCGCCCGCGCATGAGGCCTTTGCCTTTTGGCAGGCCTTCATTGTAAATAAGAATTTGTTCTTAAACTAATTTTCCTACTTAAATAAAGGTTAAGTAAAAATAAAATAAATAAAAATAATACATATTTAGGCCTAATGTAATATCAGTAGGCTATGCACACGTAGAGTACAGGCCTACTAAAACCAACCAACTAAAAAAAAACGGGTTGCGATGCTATATTTGGACAATTCATCTTCAAGTCGGTTTGGTTTCTATTCTGGAGGTGGTCTAATTTAACCTCCAAATGTAGTAAGCCCCGTAATGAGATTTTTAGGGGTTAAAAGGGTAGGCCTACGTCTATATTTGTAGCAACAAGAATGAAAGCAGTAACTACAGACTAATGATATAACATTGCTAATAATATTAATAATAGTTGTGGTTGTCATAATCAATTCAAACATATTTTCAACATAAAATAAAATCCTCTATTTAATAAAACATTTCACTTCGTCTATTTGTGTGAAAAATGTGTATAACTAAATGGAAACCACATGTAGTCTTTGATTGGAGTTTCATAGCCTATTCTGTTGCAGTCGTGCATCATGCGTCCCGGCCCATTCCAGTTCCAGCTTGGCCTCTGATCGGGATTACTATTTTGGGCTGTCATACGTGGCCTATAATTGTGATGGTAAAATAAATTCCTATCCAATCTGAATGTCATGTTATGGCAGGTGTGTACTTAAGGTGGAAGGACATTGAATAACACTATAATCAGCAGAGAACATGTTATGTGGATTCCTGCATGGCTGAGAACAGTGAGAGACGCCAAACGTGTCATTATTGCTATAGTGACAGCATCCTATATACTATTTGATCTAATTGATGTAAAAAATAGTGTGAGAGGCTACCTTATTTTGCTTTTATCAAATTCTAAAACAATTATATTTTCACGAAGTTCAGGTTAATTGCTGATTAAGCTGAAACGCCATGAGGCTGAGTAGACTTTGAATCGATTTTTTATTAGTTAGCTACATAAAGGTTAAATAAATAATAATTAAAAAAATACATATATTCTTATTATGCTATTAATATGGTATTATGGAATTTATAATATTCTGCTGCTCATGCACAAAGATCACGCTGGTTGCGCGTCCCTCATTGATAGTCTACCCTAAACGGCAGCTAAAACTCATCAATGTTATTCCCCCTCTCGAAAGCACGACAAAGTTAAATTGTGGATGGTCTGCAAATTAACATTTTCTAGCGAAGCAGATAAGATTGTAGCCGATCTCATACACGCAATCACTAAAACACGATGCATGACTAGGTTACACCGCTTTATGTTTTCCAAAATTTGAGTGATAAACAGTTTTAATAAAAGCCTTACAGAAATACATTACAAAGTGAAGCTGATGAAACAATAATTTCAGACTAACCCGTTATTATTTCTAGAAAGCAGCAGAGTGTTTTGAAATGGTCTTGGTTTCAAATTATCCAGGCTTGAAGTGTTCCCCCCGCGGTGGCATTAGAATGAATAGGAATAGATGTCCCTTTGGTCAATGGGACAGTCAAAGCACACCGCCCTGTATAATGGGCACGTCATCCTAACAAGACCTTTATTATCAATAGGAGGGTTCCTTTTGTTCCCCTTCTCAACCGCACTATAAATACTCGGAGCAGTCTTTTACCCCACCACAGAGCAAGAAGAGGTGCACCCGCGGGATAAGATTACGCGCAGTTATCCGGCCAACAAGCCCAGTGCGTCCATTCATGCCCTCATAGACCTCCATCCCAAAAAAAGGACCAAACTCAAACGACAGAAGCAGGTGATCGAGTGTGATTTAAAAAATAGAGGCAGAGACAGAGGGAAGCAGCGACCTCCTACCCAATCCGAGCTAATAAAATGCATTCTGACTCCAGCTCGAGCAGATCTTCCTCACCAGACATGGATGGAATGTATCTCCGAGACCACCTCAATTCAGTGTCCTCAACGCAGAACGAACTCCTCCAGAAGATGACGAGCGAGCATCTTTCCAGGCACGGGGAAAATACGTCATCTGGCGGGAGCAAGTACAAACTCAAGAAGCAGGTGACCGATCAAGAGATTCAGCATCTGAGGCTGAAAATCAACGGACGGGAGCGCAAGAGGATGCACGACTTGAACCTGGCGATGGACGGCCTCCGGGAAGTTATGCCTTACGCACACGGTCCGTCTGTAAGAAAGCTGTCGAAGATTGCCACTCTCCTGCTTGCCAGAAACTACATCCTGATGCTCAACAGCTCCATGGACGAGATGAAAAGGCTGGTTGGAGAAATCTACGGCGGACATCATTCTGCGTTCCACTGCGGGACAGTGAGCGGCCACTCTGGCAACCCGGCGCTTCAGGTGCATCCGCTGCTCGGGAGCGCGCTGTCCTCGTCCACATCCTCTACCCTCACCACCACCTTACCTGGACTTACCTCCATCCGAGCGCCTCACTCCTTAATGAAGAGTGCCCCTGCACACCCTCTTCAGCTCGGCAGCGGCTTCCAACACTGGGCAGGTTTACCATGCCCGTGCCCCATATGCCAAGTACCTCCACCCCCTCATATTCCTATCAGTTCAGCGGGACTGACGAGACTTGCAAGCGGAAACAAGGATGTGATAAAGTAATTCGGGACATTCGATTCAGAATGGTGTCAAGATGTACAGTACAGTAAATTATGAATTGGACATGAAGAATTGACCTCCATGCATGCATTGTATGTATGTTTATTTGTTTTGCGTATGAGAACCGTTAATTATTCCTCATTGTAACAAAGACCCTGTGAAAATACTTTTTTCACGGTAAAAATGTAGCTGTTTATTTGGTGTCACCAGAGATGCATTCACGCTATGTAAATATGTTTCTTACAAGACGCTCTGTGAAAAAACCTAAAGCATTAAGCTGGAGATGTCTGAATGTGACCTTATGTTTGGAGAGCATTAAGCTGGAAATGTCTGAATGTGACCTCATGTTTGGAGAGCATTAAGCTGGAGATGTCTGAATGTGACCTCATGTTTGGAGCCCTGAAGCTGATCGTAGCACAAAATACTTGCTCACCCGAAAGGGTGAAAAAAGTTACATGCAAATTTAATGTTTGTTTTGGCATCATTTGTGAAAGTGAAGAATGCCCTTTCCTTGTAACAAGGATGGTGAAATCGCATTCTACAGTGTATGAAAATTGTATGATTTATATATTAAGTTCGGAAAGGTTGAAATAATATGGCTCTTGATGACTCCATAGAATTCTGAAAATACTTTTAGTTTTGCGGTGGCGTTATTGTCCATATGTTGAACTTCTTTTGCATGGCTGCATGATTGTTTTGCTGGAAAGAATGTTTTATGTCCGGAGACCCCGCGTCTTTATTTTTGTATTGATGACTAATGAAATATTTATTATTACCCAGTGTTCCTGGATGTAATGTCAATAAAACGGATATGATGACCCATGTATGCTGCATTGCCTGTCCATACCATGTCAGGATGTATCCAACATAGCCTCAATTAAGGACATTTATTCCTGTCGATTATTTATTCATAGATTTAAAATCTAAATATACGTCTGGCTATTTATTCATAGATTTAAAGCCAAATCTAAATATATGTTGCTTATTTATTCATAGATTTAAAGCAAAGTCTAAATATAGGTTTGGTTATTTATTCATATATTTAAAGCCATGTCTACATATAGGTTTGGTTATTTATTCGTAGATTTAAAGCCATGTCTACATATAGGTTTGGCTATTTATTGGTAGATTTAAAGCCATGTCTACATATAGGTTTGGTTATTTATTGGTAGATTTAAAGCCATGTCTACATATAGGTTTGGTTATTTATTGGTAGATTTAAAGCCATGTCTACATATAGGTTTGGTTATTTATTGGTAGATTTAAAGCCATGTCTACATATAGGTTTGGTTATTTATTGGTAGATTTAAAGCCATGTCTACATATAGGTTTGGCTATTTATTCATAGATTTAAAGCCAAATCTAAATATATGTTGCTTATTTATTCATAGATTTAAAGCAAAGTCTAAATATAGGTTTGGTTATTTATTCATATATTTAAAGCCATGTCTACATATAGGTTTGGTTATTTATTCGTAGATTTAAAGCCATGTCTACATATAGGTTTGGCTATTTATTGGTAGATTTAAAGCCATGTCTACATATAGGTTTGGTTATTTATTGGTAGATTTAAAGCCATGTCTACATATAGGTTTGGTTATTTATTGGTAGATTTAAAGCCATGTCTACATATAGGTTTGGTTATTTATTGGTAGATTTAAAGCCATATCTACATATAGGTTTGGTTATTTATTGGTAGATTTAAAGCCATGTCTACATATAGGTTTGGTTATTTATTGGTAGATTTAAAGCCATGTCTACATATAGGTTTGGCTATTTATTGGTAGATTTAAAGCCATGTCTACATATAGGTTTGGTTATTTATTGGTAGATTTAAAGCCATGTCTACATATAGGTTTGGTTATTTATTGGTAGATTTAAAGCCATGTCTACATATAGGTTTGGTTATTTATTGGTAGATTTAAAGCCATGTCTACATATAGGTTTGGTTATTTATTCGTAGATTTAAAGCCATGTCTACATATAGGTTTGGTTATTTATTGGTAGATTTAAAGCCATGTCTACATATAGGTTTGGTTATTTATTGGTAGATTTAAAGCCATGTCTACATATAGGTTTGGTTATTTATTGGTAGATTTAAAGCCATGTCTACATATAGGTTTGGTTATTTATTGGTAGATTTAAAGCCATGTCTACATATAGGTTTGGTTATTTATTGGTAGATTTAAAGCCATGTCTACATATAGGTTTGGTTATTTATTGGTAGATTTAAAGCCATGTCTACATATAGGTTTGGTTATTTATTGGTAGATTTAAAGCCATATCTACATATAGGTTTGGTTATTTATTGGTAGATTTAAAGCCATGTCTACATATAGGTTTGGTTATTTATTGGTAGATTTAAAGCCATGTCTACATATCGGTTTGGCTATTTATTGGTAGATTTAAAGCCATGTCTACATATAGGTTTGGTTATTTATTGGTAGATTTAAAGCCATGTCTACATATAGGTTTGGCTATTTATTGGTAGATTTAAAGCCATGTCTACATATAGGTTTTGTTATTTATTGGTAGATTTAAAGCCATGTCTACATATAGGTTTGGTTATTTATTGGTAGATTTAAAGCCATGTCTACATATAGGTTTGGCTATTTATTGGTAGATTTAAAGCCATGTCTACATATAGGTTTGGTTATTTATTGGTAGATTTAAAGCCATGTCTACATATAGGTTTGGTTATTTATTGGTAGATTTAAAGCCATGTCTACATATAGGTTTGGTTATTTATTGGTAGATTTAAAGCCATGTCTACATATAGGTTTGGTTATTTATTGGTAGATTTAAAGCCATGTCTACATATAGGTTTGGCTATTTATTGGTAGATTTAAAGCCATGTCTACATATAGGTTTGGTTATTTATTGGTAGATTTAAAGCCATGTCTACATATAGGTTTGGCTATTTATTGGTAGATTTAAAGCCATGTCTACATATAGGTTTGGTTATTTATTGGTAGATTTAAAGCCATGTCTACATATAGGTTTGGTTATTTATTGGTAGATTTAAAGCCATGTCTACATATAGGTTTTGTTATTTATTGGTAGATTTAAAGCCATGTCTACATATAGGTTTGGTTATTTATTGGTAGATTTAAAGCCATGTCTACATATAGGTTTGGTTATTTATTCATATATTTAAAGCCATATCTACATATAGGTTTGGTTATTTATTGGTAGATTTAAAGCCATGTCTACATATAGGTTTGGTTATTTATTGGTAGATTTAAAGCCATGTCTACATATAGGTTTGGTTATTTATTCATATATTTAAAGCCATGTCTACATATAGGTTTGGTTATTTATTGGTAGATTTAAAGCCATGTCTACATATAGGTTTGGTTATTTATTCATATATTTAAAGCCATGTCTACATATAGGTTTGGTTATTTATTGGTAGATTTAAAGCCATGTCTACATATAGGTTTGGTTATTTATTGGTAGATTTAAAGCCATGTCTACATATAGGTTTGGTTATTTATTGGTAGATTTAAAGCCATGTCTACATATAGGTTTGGTTATTTATTCATATATTTAAAGCCATGTCTACATATAGGTTTGGTTATTTATTGGTAGATTTAAAGCCATGTCTACATATAGGTTTGGTTATTTATTGGTAGATTTAAAGCCATGTCTACATATAGGTTTGGTTATTTATTGGTAGATTTAAAGCCATGTCTACATATAGGTTTGGTTATTTATTGGTAGATTTAAAGCCATGTCTACATATAGGTTTGGTTATTTATTGGTAGATTTAAAGCCATGTCTACATATAGGTTTGGTTATTTATTGGTAGATTTAAAGCCATGTCTACATATAGGTTTGGTTATTTATTGGTAGATTTAAAGCCATGTCTACATATAGGTTTGGTTATTTATTGGTAGATTTAAAGCCATGTCTACATATAGGTTTGGTTATTTATTGGTAGATTTAAAGCCATGTCTACATATAGGTTTGGTTATTTATTGGTAGATTTAAAGCCATGTCTACATATAGGTTTGGTTATTTATTGGTAGATTTAAAGCCATGTCTACATATAGGTTTGGTTATTTATTGGTAGATTTAAAGCCATGTCTACATATAGGTTTGGTTATTTATTGGTAGATTTAAAGCCATGTCTACATATAGGTTTGGTTATTTATTAGGTTTGGTTAGATTTAAAGCCATGTCTACATATAGGTTTGGTTATTTATTGGTAGATTTAAAGCCATGTCTACATATAGGTTTGGTTATTTATTGGTAGATTTAAAGCCATGTCTACATATAGGTTTGGTTATTTATTGGTAGATTTAAAGCCATGTCTACATATAGGTTTGGTTATTTATTGGTAGATTTAAAGCCATGTCTACATATAGGTTTGGCTATTTATTCGTAGATTTAAAGCCATGTCTACATATAGGTTTGGTTATTTATTGGTAGATTTAAAGCCATGTCTACATATAGGTTTGGTTATTTATTGGTAGATTTAAAGCCATGTCTACATATAGGTTTGGTTATTTATTCATAGATTTAAAGCCATGTCTACATATAGGTTTGGTTATTTATTCATAGATTTAAAGCCATGTCTACATATAGGTTTGGTTATTTATTGGTAGATTTAAAGCCATGTCTACATATAGGTTTGGTTATTTATTGGTAGATTTAAAGCCATGTCTACATATAGGTTTGGTTATTTATTCATATATTTAAAGCCATGTCTACATATAGGTTTGGTTATTTATTGGTAGATTTAAAGCCATGTCTACATATAGGTTTGGTTATTTATTGGTAGATTTAAAGCCATGTCTACATATAGGTTTGGTTATTTATTGGTAGATTTAAAGCCATGTCTACATATAGGTTTGGCTATTTATTGGTAGATTTAAAGCCATGTCTACATATAGGTTTGGTTATTTATTGGTAGATTTAAAGCCATGTCTACATATAGGTTTGGTTATTTATTGGTAGATTTAAAGCCATGTCTACATATAGGTTTGGTTATTTATTCATAGATTTAAAGCCATGTCTACATATAGGTTTGGTTATTTATTCATAGATTTAAAGCCATGTCTACATATAGGTTTGGTTATTTATTGGTAGATTTAAAGCCATGTCTACATATAGGTTTGGTTATTTATTGGTAGATTTAAAGCCATGTCTACATATAGGTTTGGTTATTTATTCATATATTTAAAGCCATATCTACATATAGGTTTGGCTATTTATTCATAGATTTAAAGCCAAGTCTAAATATAGGTTAGATCTCGTAGCCTATGTAGGCCTTGGGTGATTGGAATCATGCAGTATGTCAATAATGCCTGAATTGTAATGTAACTTTTTGATAATTTTGTAGACTATGTAGACCTAACTTATCTAGACTATATAAAATGTTTGTAGACAGTCTATAGATATTTAAGATCCACATAAGAGGAAGGCCTAATGACCGCTTAACAAAGTAAGATCCTTGCTAACTTTTATTTGTTTCTGTTAATTCATTGTGGTGAGGTGAGAGCAAAGTATTTGTTTTTCAGGTTGGCAATATAATATCCAGTGCAGTTAGTAATGTTTACATGTGGGCCTATTATAATCTGTTGTATGAACGTCCACTACATTTCACAGGTGCAGAAGTAGTTCTGAATACACATTACACCCAATGGGGGTTAGGAGAGATTTGTTGTAGCAACTAACACCAGTAGAAATGTTGGTTATCTGGCAGTATCTGCAGAAAATGTGTGGGCATAGTCCTTGATTGCTTTTGGAGTTTTCTACCATATATATATATATATATATATATATATATATATATATATATATATATATATATATATATATATATATATATATATATATCTAAGATGTAATACTTATCGTAACATAATTAAGAAAAACACAAGCATCTTATTAGACCTGACCAGCATAAATTCATTGATCCCATCAGAATCCACATTTGAGCCATTATTGACATTGATCTATATATACTGTATGTAGCCTACATAGATAAACCAATTTTATAGAATGAATTATACAAAATCCTCATGCATCCTCATGCTCATCCTCATAGTGATTTTTTTGTGTTGACAGAAATGTTAAGAGAGAGCATTGATCTAAATACCAGATAATGAAGAATAATGCACAATAGACCTACGTTTTAGGCTTAACTTTCCCAAAATAATGTCTCCAACTTGTCAACATTAGAATGGCATGTATCCTGAACTAGCCAACACCACCCACATTTCCAACGGTTGATATTAGGGAAAGTATTAATATAACAATAACTCAACAATTTTAGTTCATTTAAGAAAATCACTAAATTTAAAGAAATCCATTAGACATTACTCTATGGATATCCAGTGACTGGGCAAGGGTGCAGCCATGGATGGGCCCCGGGAGGGCATAGACCCACCCACTTGGGAGCCAGGCCCACCCACTGGGGAGCCAGGCCCAGCAAATCAGAAAGAGTTCTTCCCACAAAAGGGCTTAATTACAGACAGAAATACTCCACGGTTTCATTAGCGTCCTGGGTGGCTGGTCTCAGACGATTCGGCAGATGAAGGAGCCGGATGTGGAGGTCCTGAGCTGGTGTGGTTACACGTGGTCTGCGGTTGAGGAGGTCCTGAGCTGGTGTGGTTACACGTGGTCTGCAGTTGAGGAGGTCCTGAGCTGGTGTGGTTACACGTGGTCTGCGGTTGAGGAAGTCCTGAGCTGGTGTGGTTACAAGTGGTCTGCGGTTGAGGAGGTCCTGAGCTGGTGTGGTTACACGTGGTCTGCAGTTGAGGAGGTCCTGAGCTGGTGTGGTTACACGTGGTCTGCGGTTGAGGAGGTCCTGAGCTGGTGTGGTTACACGTGGTCTGCGGTTGAGGAGGTCCTGAGCTGGTGTGGTTACACGTGGTCTGCAGTTGAGGAGGTCCTGAGCTGGTGTGGTTACACGTGGTCTGCGGTTGAGGAGGTCCTGAGCTGGTGTGGTTACACGTGGTCTGCAGTTGAGGAGGTCCTGAGCTGGTGTGGTTACACGTGGTCTGCGGTTGAGGAGGTCCTGAGCTGGTGTGGTTACACATGGTCTGCGGTTGAGAAGGTCCTGAGCTGGTGTGGTTACACGTGGTCTGCGGTTGTGAGGCCAGCTGGATGTACTGCCAAATTCTCTAAAATGAGTGGTCTTTTATTGTCCCCAGCACCAGGTGAACCTGTGTAATGATCATGCTTTTTAATCAGTTTCTTGATATGCCACACCTGTCAGGTGTGCTCACACCTGACATATACTCACACTAACAACATTTTGCACAACATTTGAGAGAAACAAGCATTTTGTGCAAATGGAACATTTCTGGGATATTTTATTTAACCTCTTAAAACATGGGACCAACACTTTACATGTTGAGTTTATATTTTTGTTTAGTAAATGTAAATATATTTAAACGTCCTATAGGCCTACAGATGTAGGATCTTAATTTGAGCCAGTTAGCTACAGCAGGAGAATAATCCTGCAGCAATATGAAATGAGAATTACTAAGTGGAATATAATAAATGGATCTCATTGTTTGGGTTGACACATTTTTTGTTAGGTCAAATCAAGTCTGAATTTTCAAAGTGGAAATGACAAACTTTGGAAGCCTTTTATAAAACTAGAATACACTACAAGTTAGGAATTTCTGCAGTGCAAGAACATTCTCAGTAACCAAAGAGTGATCAAATGAAGATCCTACATCTGTATATTTTAAACAAATACATTAGTAATACGACATATTTCTGATCACACAATGTGCTTAATAAATGATTTCATAATTCGATGGGATGTTATCGAACTGTTGTGTCCTGAAACAAATGCTACATGAACCTCCATGGGATCAGAAAATGCTTTGGCATGTCCCTTGAGTCCTTTCACCGGCGCATTGCAGATCAGATAGTTCTAAACAGATTGTGTTTGTGGAGATTACAAGTGAATTGTTCCTGGGGGAATGGGGAACGAAACACATCAGAAGACTTGTTGGGATTACAGTGTCCTATACGCAAAAGTTTATGCATTCAGTTGCCATTCTTCGAGCATGTAACTGAGCCAGTAAGCCTTTTGTAACCTTGTCATTGGAAAGGCCAAATTCTTTCCTCATAGTGCTGTAGGTTGGGAGAGTGAAAGGGGGAGTTTTTTTATTTTTACATTTTGTCTTAAGGATACAAACAGTTACGGTTAGACTGTCCATGCCAGATGGGGTTTATATCGATGGTTGCAATTTCCCATCAAGAAGAAGCATTCAAATATTTAGTTCTAAAGATTGTGCCAGAGAAGAACGCTGCCTAATTATCATGAAACGTGGTCAATTATCATGCAGTATAAGAACATTGACAGTCCAGTTGTGTGAGAAAAATGTGCCAGCAAAATGTGCTTAAAATGTACTTACCTCTGCACAGGCTGCTTAAAATGGTGATATTAATGATATCCATTGATACTATATGCCTGCTATACTTTTCTAGACATACTTCATGATGTAGTTCATAATATGTGCCGTTCCACCATCATTACTGCACTATAAGTAGTAACATTGCCTGTTCTCCAAATTGTGAGTTCACGTGCATGCACATTTTGTAAATGTTTCCAGAAAATATATTGGACTCATATGGATAATCTGACCATTGTACTGTATATAATAAAGAATTTAATCATGAATACATTTCAAACATATTGCTACGTCCGTCGTTGAATGAATGAGACCAAAGCGCAGCGTGGAAAGTGTTCATGATATTTAATACTGAAACAGTGACAAAAACAACAAAAGATAAAAGAACGTAAAGTTATGCAGGGCTATACAGCTACTGTGCAAAAACAAGATCCAAAAACTCAGGTGGACAACAGGAAGCCGAAGTATGATTCCCAATCAGAGACAACGATAGACAGCTGCCTCTGATTGGGAACCATACAACAAAGAACAAAGAACAACAAAGAAATAGAAAACTAGAATGCCCACCCAAATCACACCCTGACCTAACCAAATAGAGAAATAAACAGGCTCTCTAAGGTCAGGGCGTGACACATATTGTGGGATTACCCTTGAGATGCAACTACCTGGAGTCAACTTTCACTCAGACCCAGATGTGATGTTTAACCCTCAAGCTACCAACATATTTAGATTACCAATAAGAACAAACTGTTGGAAAAAGAAACAATCATGTCAAAATATAAACATATTTCTCATCTTAACATACTTGGACTGTTATCTCAAATAAAATATAACCAGTTAAATTACAGGCAATTTGCTTAAACAACAACATACATCTTCCCTTATGTGTAGTTTTTCTTCAAAATACAATCCACATTAGAACTAAAAAGCTGATTTAATTCATATGATTTGATCGTGGTATAATTTATTTTTCTGAATTTTGAAGAAAATATACATTTTGCCATGTTAATTTTGTAAAAACTACTGCCATATCAAGGGGCAGTACACCAAAAATATACTTAATTTTATTGCGATAAGCAATCCATTTATCCTGAGAGACAATGACCAAAAATATGGCTCAGTTTTCTTTATGTACTTACCCCACAGCAAATCAAATCAAATGTTATTAGTCACATGCGCAGAATACAACAGGTGTAGTAGACCTTACAGTGAAAAGCTTACTTACAAGACCTTAAACAACAATGCAGTTGTAAGAAAATACCTAAAAAAAAGAAAGATATAAAAATAACAAATAATTCAAGCGCAGCAGTAAAACAACAATAGCGGGGCTATATACAGGGGATACCGGTACAGAGTCAATGTGTGGGGGCACCGGTGTCAAGGTAATTGAGGTAATATGTACATGTAGGTAGAGCTATTAAAGTGACTATGCATAAATAATAACAGAGTGTAGCAGCAGCTTGAAGGGGGGGGGGGGCTTTAGTCTGGGTAGCCATTTGATTAGATGTTCAGGAGTTTTATGGCTTGGGAGTAGAAGTTGTTTAGAGGCCTCTTGGACCTAGATTTGGCGCTCCGGTACCACTTGCCATGCGGTTGCAGAGAGAACAGTCTATGACTCGGGTAGCTGGAGTCTTTAACTATTTTTAGGGCCTTCCTCTGACACCGCCTGGTATAGAGGTCCTGGGTGGCAGGAAGCTTGGCCCCGGTGATTTTCTGGGCCGTACCCACTACCCCCTTTAGTGCCTTGCGGTCGGAGGCTGAGCAGTTGTCATACCAGGCAGTGATGCAACCCGTCAGTCAGTATGCTCTCGATGGTCCTCTTCCTGTCCTCTTCACGACTGTCTCTGTGTGCTTGGACCATGTTAGTTTGTTTGTGATGTGGACCCCAAGGAACATGAAGCTCTCAACCTGCTCCACTTCAGCCCTGTCAATGAGAATGGGGGCATGCTCGGTCCTCCTTGTCCTGTAGTCCACAATCATCTCCTTTATCTTGATCACGTCTCTGACCTCCTCCCTATAGGCTGTCTCATCGTTGTTGTTGATCAGACCTACCATTGTGTCATCTGCAAACTTAATGATGGTGCTTTAGCATGGCTGTTAGCGAAACAATGGGAGTGTTAGGGGCTATGGCAGCATGCTTCAAAAAGCATAATCAAATCCTCAAAGTCCCTTCAAACCAAACGTTATAGCAATGTTGTATGTTGCAAATGTAGAACATTGGAGGATATAATAGGAATTCTCAAATTTATATCAAATGTTCAGTAGAACATGTTTTTTTAGCAGAATACACACCAATACAGCCCTATGGGTTTTCAGAGAATACACACCAACACACACTATGGGTTTTCAGAGAATACACACCAACACACACTATGGGTTTTCAGAGAATACACACCAACACACACTATGGGTTTTCAGAGAATACACACCAACACACACTATGGGTTTTCAGAGAATACACACCAACACACACTATGGGTTTTCAGAGAATACACACCAACACACACTATGGGTTTTCAGAGAATACACACCAACACACACTATGGGTTTTCAGAGAATACACACCAACACACACTATGGGTTTTCAGAGAATACACACCAACACACACTATGGGTTTTCAGAGAATACACACCAACACACACTATGGGTTTTCAGAGAATACACACCAACACACACTATGGGTTTTCAGAGAATACACACCAACACACACTATGGGTTTTCAGAGAATACACACCAATACACACTATGGGTTTTCAGAGAATACACACCAACACACACTATGGGTTTTCAGAGAATACACACCAATACACACTATGGGTTTTCAGAGAATACACACCAACACACACTATGGGTTTTCAGAGAATACACACCAATACACACTATGGGTTTTCAGAGAATACACACCAATACACACTATGGGTTTTCAGAGAGTCATGGAAAATTGAAACAATTGAATAAAACACATTTGAGATACAGTATTATAAAAAATATGCCTCTGGGATGAAAATGACCTCAGTCGGTAGTTTGAGGGTTGAGATATAATACTCTTGTCATTTGTTGAGAGTTTGTTTGAGTCTGTTTGAATTTATTTGATTTGACATTTATTCTAACATTGTCTCTGAGATTGTGGAGGTAAACAGTAAGTAATTACGTTGGCCTAATAACCCATGTGGTTGCTAGTGAATTACACATTACTTGGTAGTTTTCTCTCCATGCAACTCCCTTTGTTTCCTTTAATTACAGTTTTGCAGCTAATAAAATCCCTCCCTGCTGGAGATCCATCAGCTGATTGTCATGATGATAACACCTCTGTGAATGAAAGTCATTTTGTTTATAGCAAGTGCTGCTGTGACAGTACAGTGATAGATGGGAATGCTCATGAGGGAGGTGAAGATTCACCGTTTTTCCAACACCATTATTGAATTTCTTTGATTATTTGTTTTTATTTAGACGGCCCAGTACATCACCGGGGCCAAGCTTCCTGCCATCCAGGACCTCTATACCAGGCGGTGTCTGCAGAAGGCCCAATAAATTGGCAAAGACTCCAGCCACCCTAGTCATAGACTGTTCTCTCCGCACGGAAAATGGTACCGGAGCGCCAAGTCTAGGTCCAAAAGGCTTCTTAACAGCTTCTACCTCCAAGCCATAAGACTCCTGAACATCTAATCAATGGCTACCCAGACTATTTGCATTGTCCCCTACCTCCATTTTTACACTGCTGCTTCTCTCTGTTTATTATCCATGCATAATCACTTTACCTCTACCTACATGTACATATTACTTCAATTACCTCGACTAACGTGTGACCCCACATATTGACTCTGTACTGGTACCCCCTGTATATAGCCTCGCTACTGTTATTTTATTGTTGCTCCTTAATGAACTAATTGTTATTATTCTATTTTACGTATTAAAATGTTTTTCTTTTATTAATTTTTTTACTTCAGTTTATTTTAGTAAATACTTTCTCTACACTTTTGGTTGGTTAAGGGTTTGTAAGTAAGCATTTCACTGTAAGGTGTTGTATTCGGCGCATGTGACAAATACAATTTGATTTGATTTGACTATGCAGGTTGGACAACTTTTAGTCACAGTAAAAAAGTAACACAAGAGCTGTATATGAGGCCAGTCGATATTATTTTCTTAGGCCTACCATTCTCTGGCTGACAGAGTGAGAGAGATAGAGAATCACTGCACAACACAAGCTATTCTATTGGTGCTTATTCAGAACCTGATGGATTGAGAGACTAAAAAGTCTTACAACCACATAAGGGTCACTAAAGAACCAATGAGGAGGACTTTCATGCTCCCAAGTAATTTCTTGAATGCTTTAAATCAAAAGACGACATGCTAACTATTCCTCTTCTTTTCAGCAGTGACAAATGTCCAGTCATCTTCAGTGGACACACCTGTTTGCTGGAAACGCTAAACACTAACATGAAACACTTTGAGAGTTGCCTTGTTAAACTCAGATTCCCCTCAAAGATCCCACCCAATAGATATGCATGTTAACAGTGCTGCTGGCTGTGAGCTAAAAGCTCTCTGTCAAAGCAGGGCTTGTGCAGGGCAACACTGTGGCTGCAATTGAAAATACATTTATGTTGAATAAGAGGCATTGGCTGCATCAGAGGAGCTGCTGCTCCTTCAGTTGAATAAGGGGCATTGGCTGCATCAGAGGAGCTGCTGCTCCTTCAGTTGAATAAGGGGCATTGGCTGCATCAGAGGAGCTGCTGCTCCTTCAGTTGAATAAGAGGCATTGGCTGCATCAGAGGAGCTGCTGCTCCTTCAGTTGAATAAGGGGCATTGGCTGCATCAGAGAAGCTGCAGCCCCCTCATGTGAGTAAGGGGCATTGGCTACATCATAGGAGCTGCTGCCCTCTCAGTTGAATGTCTGGGGTCTGCTGTTCATTATGTCTGCCAGTTCCTGTGCGCTCTGGGTCTCTCAGGGGTCTGAATTAGGTAGCAGATGCAGCATCCATTGTCTCTCTGCCCCGGGGGAATGCCCCTGGGCCTGTCATCAGCTGATTTCATAGACATGTAGCCAAAACAGAAAGCAGATTTTCATCATAAATTCATTTTGCCACAGCCATTAGTATCGGAGCTCATTTGCATGTTAATTGTACAGTTAGGGGTAATGTTGACGTTTCCCTTTGTCCAGGTTTGTTTGGAGGGAAAATGGACCTAAGAAATGTGTTCTATGCTTTTTCAATTGTTGGGTTGGTCGTAATATCTTGTTTTCACAATTTAGAGGATTTGTAAAAGGAAAAAATAGTTTCATTGTTTATTTCTGTACATGATCATAGTCTCATATAGTTATTTCTAATTCTCTCAGAGCCTGTCAGCATCAACAATTAACTCATGTAGCTCATCAACAATGTAACTCATGTAGCTCATCAACAATGTAACTCATGTAGCTCATCAACAATGTAACTCATGTAGCTCATCAACAATGTAACTCATGTAGCTCATCAATAATGTAACTCATGTAACTCATCAACAATGTAACTCATGTAACTCATCAACAATGTAACTCATGTAACTCATCAACAATGTAACTCATGTAGCTCATCAACAATGTAACTCATGTAGCTTATCAATAATGTAACTCATGTAACTCATCAACAATGTAACTCATGTAGCTAATCAATAATGTAATACATGTAGCTCATCAACTCATCAACTCGTGTAACTAATGAACAATATAGCTCATGTAGCTCATCAACAATATAACTCATGTAGCTAATCAATAATGTAATACATGTAACTAATCAATAATATAGTACATGTAACTCATCAACAATGTAACTCATGTAACTCATCAATAATGTAACTCATGTAACTCATCAATAATGTAACTCATGTAGCTCATCAACAATGTAACTCATGTAGCTCATCAATAATGTAACTCATGTAGCTCATCAATAATGTAACTCATGTAACTCATCAACAATGTAACTCATGTAGCTCATCAGCAATGTGACTCATGTAGCTCATCAACAATGTAACTCATGTAGCTCCTCAATAATGTAACTCATGTAGCTCATAAATAATGTAACTCATGAACAATATAGCTCATGTAGCTCATCAACAATATAACTCATGTAGCTAATCAATAATGTAATACATGTAACTAATCAATAATATAGTACATGTAACTCATCAACAATGTAACTCATGTAGCTCATCAACAATTTAACTCATGTAGCTCATCAACAATTTAACTCATGTAGCTCATCAACAATGTAACTCATCAACCATGTTACTCATGTAGCTAATCAATCATGTAATACATGTAGCTCATCAACTCATCAACTCGTGTAACTAATCAACAATGTAACTCTACATAAACTACTGCCGTACTGTAGGAGCAGGTGATTTTTACACATAAGCTAATATAGTCATTCTGGGTGTCAGCATCACTTGCATTTATGTGATTTTGGGAGAATTATGTTGATGATAAAAGGTATTGATACATCTGGAATGATTGGTAGCTACCTTCACAGTGAAATAACGTATTATGTCAGATGTCTGAGACTTTTTCAACTGCAAAATTGGGGGATCGTCTCACTCAAGTCCATGGAACCAGTCAACTAGGCATATGCTAAAATAGCAGACTGTTTAAACACATCCAACACAACATCCAAGTCGGCTTTGGTGTCAGTTATGTGTAAATACTGAAGAGAGAGAAGTCAAGCTATCGTTTCTGTGAGCAGTAATGTCCTCCCACAGTGTCTGACAGATGGCGTTCACTAGTTGGCCATAAATGACTGTCACAAAGTGTTTGTCTGTCTGCCAGTAGACTATGGTTAAGGGACTCCCTGGAAGAATGTTACTATCCTGACACCGCTGAAAACAAACTGTCCTTGATTGACAACCACAGAACACCATGGCCCTCGTGCTACCCCAACCTTCTGGCCAGAAAGGCTGACGGAACAGGTGCAGAAAGGAGCGATATATCTGTTTAAATAATAGGCCACCAAATGCTTAAAATGTGCCCTGAATAAAGCCCCTCTCCATGACGATATTGGGGACATCTTGAACCTTAAACAGGATGTCTGTACTGTCTGTGTTTGATAAAAGGAATCAACAGGATGGTCTTTGCTGAGTGATTACCTGTAACTTCCCAAGATGTATTATCCAGATTAGAAATAGAGATTTTCATCTTGTCCTTTTGAGTAAAGGATCCTCTTTCGAATGCAGCTCATTTCCAGGGATCATAGTACACTACTCGACTCATGATCACTTGAGTATCTAGCACCGTTATCAGTAGAGACAATCAAAATAGTTTATTCATGTACAAAACTTTGTTTGTTGAAAGCATATCCTCATTATCACAGTGTTGGACATGAGTGAGACAGATCATTAAGTCTCAGTGATCAATCGTGTGTGTTGAGTGAATCAGAGTAGACAGAAGGCGGAGGGACATTCCCCAGAGAGGAGAGAGGAGGGAGAATGGGGGGGGGTGTTGCCTGTGGGCGGTGGTCTCTGTGCCAGCTCCTAGCTTGGTAGAGGGCACTGTGACTTGGCCCCACTCAGTAGGAGGTTGCTGTGTGACAAAGTGAAACATGGACGTGTGAGGAGCAAGCCAAGAACATAGAAGTTCAACCGATGCTGCAGAGAAAAAGAAGTCCATACATTTTATGGATGTGGGAAAATAGATGCAATTGTTTCAACCTTCCATTTTGAGGGTCCCCTACTAGATCTAGGGTCCAGCATCTCCATAATCCTGAATCTAAGCTTGCTCAGAGCACTGGAAGACTGGGGAATATGACATGCTCAGTGATCCCTCAAATCTCCTACACAAGTCGCTATCATCTATGACAGTGGTTCCCAAACTTTTTATAGGGTTAGGGTTAGGATGAGGTAGGTAGGTAGGTAGATAGATGGACTGTTTACAGATGGGCTATGTACAGGTGCAGTGATCTGTAAGCTGCTCTGACAGCTGGTGCTTAAAGCTATTGAGGGAGATGTGAGTCTCCATGTTCAGAGATTATTTCAATTCGTTCCAGTCATGGGCAGCAGAGAACTGGAAGGAAAGACGACCAAAGGAGGAATTGGCTTTGTGGGTGACCAGTGAGATATATCTGCTGGAGCGCGTGCTACGAGTGGGTGCTGCTATGGTGACCAGTGAGCTGAGATAAGGTGGGGCTTTACCTAGCAGAGACTTGAAGATAACCTGTAACCAGTGGATTTGGCGACGAGTATGAAGCGAAGGACAACCAACGAGAGCGTACAGGTCGCAATGGTGGGTAGTGTATGGGGCTTTGGTGACAATACGGATTGCACTGTGATAGACTGCATCCAGTTTGTTAGGTAGAGTGTTGGAGGCTTTTTTCTAGATGACATCACCAAAGTCGAGGATCGGTAGGATGGTCAGTTTTACGAGGGTATGTTTGGCAGCATGAGTGAAGGATGCTTTCCTGCGGTATAGGAAGCCAATTCTAGATTTAATTTTGGATTGGAGATCCAATTTGAGTCTGGAAGGAGAGTTTACAGTCTAACCAGACACCCAGGTATTTGTAGTTGTCCACGTATTCTAAGTCAGAGCAGTCCAGAGTAGTGATGCTGGACGGGCGGGCAGGTGCGGGCAGTGATCGATTGAATAGCATGCATTTAGTTTTACTTGCGCTTAAGAGCATTTGGAGGCCACGGAAGGAGAGTTGTATGGCATTGAAGCTCGTCTGGAGATTAGTTAACACAGTGTCCATGGAGGGGCCAGAAGTATACAGAATGGTGTCGTCTGCGTAGAGGTGGATCAGAGAATCACCAGCAGCAAGAGCAACATCATTGATGTATACAGAAAAGAGAGTCAGCCCGAGAACTGAACCCTGTGGCACACCCATAGAGACTGTCAGAGGACCGGACAACAGTCCCTCCGATTTGACACACTGACACACTGGCTATTCGATGCTAATGCAGAATGCCACAGGATGTTTTTGTGCTGGTCAAGGGCAGACAGGTCTGGAGTGAACCAAGATCTATATCTATTCCTAGTTCTACATTTTTTGAGAGGGGCATGCTTATTTAAGATGGTGAGGAAAGCACTTTTAAAGAATAGCCAGGCATCATCTACTGACGGGATGAGGTCAATGTCATTCCAGGATACCCCGGCCAGGTCGATTAGAAAGGCCTGCTCGCAGAAATGTTTCAGGGAGCATTTGACAGTGATGAGGGGTGGTCGTTTGTTTGCAGACCCATTATGGATGCAGGCAATGAGGCAGTGATTGCTGAGATCTTGATTGAAAACAGCAGAGGTGTATTTGGAGGGCGAGTTAGTTAGGATGACATCTATGAGGGTGCCCATGTTTACTGATTTGGGGTTGTACCTGGTAGGTTCATTGATAATTTGTGTGAGATTGAGGGCATCAAGCTTAATTTGTAGGATGGACGGGGTGTTAAGCATTTCCCAGTTTAGGTCACCTAGTAGCACGAGCTCAGAAGATAGATGGGGGGCAATCAATTCACATGGTATCGAGGGCACAGCTGGGGGCAGAGGGAGGTCTATAGCAAGCGGCAACAGTGAGAGACTTGTTTCTGGAAAGGTGAATTTTTAGAAGTAGAAGCTCAAATTGTTTGGGTACAGACTTAGATAATAATACAGAACTCTGCAGGCTATCTCTGCAGTAGATTGCAATACCGCCCCCTTTGGCAGTTCTATCTTGGTGGAAAACGTTATAGTTAGGAATGGAAATTTCAAGGTTTTTGGTGGTTTTCCTAAGCCAGGATTCAGACACGGCTAAGACATCTGGGTTGGCAGAGTGTGCTAAAGCAGTGAGTAAAACAAACTGAGGGAGTAGGCTTCTAATGTTAACATGCATGAAACCAAGGCTTTTACATTTACAGAAGTGAAATAAGACAGTAATCACTAACCAGGACAGTAATGGACAAGGCATATTGATATTAGAGAGAGGCATGTGTAGCCAAGTGAACATATGGGTCCAGTGAGTGGTTGGGCTGGCTGGGGACACAGCGATTCAGACAGTTAGCAGGCCGATGCTAACAAGCTAACATTTAGTAGGCCGGGGCTAAACAAGCTAGCAGCTAGTAGACCGGGGCAAGCTAGCAGTTAGCAGGCCTGGTTAGCAATCAAGCAGTTAGCATGGGCTAGCAGTTACAGACCGGGCAGGTAAGCTAGCAGTTAGCAGGCCGGGGCCGGAAGCTAGCAGTTAGTAGACCGGGAAAAGCTAGCAGTTAGTAGGCCGGGTTAGCAAGCAGTTAGCAGGGGCTAGATGTTAGCAGGCCGGGTTAGCAAGCTAGCAGTTAGCAGGGGCTTGAAAGATAGCCTTTGGGGGACGTTGCGATGGGGGTAAGTCTGTTTTTGCCTCTTCGTGCGGTGACGTTGATAGACCAGTCGTGGAATTAGTAGGGTTCCAAGTAGCTCTAGGTAGCAGGCCTAGCTGGTTAGCATAATGGGCCTTCAGCGGGTCGTCGCGCCTGAGGGGCCTGTTGGGAGTCCTTCGGCAGATTATGTCGGTATTCCAGTCTTAGGGGATCTGCGGGGTTCCATGTCCCGTACCGGCTGTAGAAGGGGTCCGGATATTGTAGCCCAGGAGTATACTTCGGTGGTAGCCCAGGGGTATACTTCGGTGGTAGCACAGGAGCCCTAGGCGGGCTAGCTTCAAGCTAATTTGTGCTTGCTCTGGGATGGAAACGTTAGCCAGGAGTAGTCATCCGGGATTGGGGTTAGCTAGTTGTGAAGATCCAGATGAAAATGTTCAGTTTGTGGTAGGAATCCGGGGATAAAAATAACAGGTCCGTTATGCTCTGGTTAGAGTCACGTTGTTCGAACTGGCGAGAGCTTTTTCTGAAGGTTAGCTGATGACCGCTGGCAATGGTTTGCTGACTGTTAGCTGGTAGTTAGCTGGCTAGCATCAGTTGAGGGATTCCAGAACCGAAGTAAATATAAATACTTTAGGAAAAAAAAGCAGATCCACGCCACATTGGGTGAGGCGGGTTGCAGGAGAGTATTTAGATGAGGTTTAGCAAAATATTTTAAAGGATATGTGACGAAAAAGATGTATACAAGGGACACGACAGGACAAAGACGCCTGACTGCTACGCCATCTTGGATTGTAAAGGATAACGAATCTAGTTGTTTGTGTTATCCGTTTAGGGAAAGTACCTGCGTAATTGCGCACCCAACTCACTGAGGTGCTTCGCTATATCACATTTGACATTGTCCGTAAGTTTGTGTTCATTTGCACACAAGAAATCACATGATGGAAAGACCTGTGTGTTGTCCTTGTTAATGCATACAGAGAAGAGCTCCAACTTCTTAATCACAGCCTCAATTTTGTCCCCCACATTGAATATAGTTGCGGAGAGTCCCTGTAATCCTAGATTCAGATCATTCAGGCGAGAAAAAACATCACACAGATAGGTTACATTTACATTTACATTTAAGTCATTTAGCAGACGCTCTTATCCAGAGCGACTTACAAATTGGTGCATTCACCACAGGTTAGTCATGGGAGAAACTCGTCAGCATGCAAGCGGTCAGACAAGTGAAAATTATGGTCAGTAAAGAAAACTTTAAGCTCGTCTCTCAATAAAAAAAAAACGTGTCAATACTTTGCCCCTAGATAACCAGCGCACTTTGTTAAAGCAAGGCTCCTGAACTCTCATATACAGTATGTTGTAAAAGTGTTTCATGGTCACTGCCCATATCATTGTACTGTGGAGAAAATACACAAGTGTTCAGGGGCCTTGCTTTAACAAAGTTAACTGTTTTCACTGTATTGTCCAAATCGTCTGAAAGCAGTCATTCCATTCTCTCGGGGATGCTGCAGTGTACCCAAGTGGTGTCGGGAGCAACTGCTTGCACACGTGTTACCACTCCACTTTGTCTCCCTGTCATGGCTTTTGCACCATCAATACAGATACCAATATGAGCAGCAGCTACGTTTGGCTACATACGGAATTCCCGCGAGAGAGTAACGGTTAATGTGATTGGATGTTAATTATATGACTAGGCTACCTGCATTTGACATTGTGTTGTTAATTGTATGTTTGGCAGTGAAATGAGGCTACTCATTGGAAAATATTGTTTGAAAATGTGAAGATTTTATAGATATATTTTTAAAAATGTCAATCACATTTTAATATGGTGTACCGCCGACGGCATTAATGCGTACCCCAGTTTGGGAATACCTGATATAAGACATCACATTGGTGCCGGGACCACAGGTACCTCTAGGACATACAAGAAATTAGAGATGATTTCCCATTAGGGAAGCATAAGGATTTGCTTCCTGGAGGGGATATGATTTCAAAATAAATCAGATTGAACAGAATTGATACAGTTAATAGCTAATCACACACACAACGGGTAGTCTGGTTCACTAATTAGGGGCCGAATGGCATGGCCCTCTTGTAGCTCCTTCAGCTGACACAACTCATCAGCTCCTATAATAGGGAAGCTGTTTAGCAGGGAGACGGCTGATGCGCTGACAGCTTGGAAAAATGTGCTTGTCTTAGTGCCACATGATGCTTATGGAAATGAGCATTGACGACAGTTTACCGTGAGGGTCCGTGATGAAACTACACTGACTTGATGGCCGTTTACTGTGAAGGTCCATGATCAAATCACATTGACTTGATGACAGTTTACCGTGCGTGGAAAGTTAAAGCATTCAGAGCTTCACGTAAGAGAAAGAGAGCTGTCGGCTCAGTCGTGTTTCTATCAAAGAATCAGAGCTTATTAGCAGAATTGCGCCAACACCACAGTCCGTACTCACCCTCATCTCACTTAACTCCATCTCAGAAGTATCTTGGCAGAGCGGCAGTTGGCAAGCTTCACCAAATTAATCATGTGCCAAAGCGAGTCTCTCACGGTTGGTGACTTTGATACATTTCAACTGAAACAACGGACAGACAGCTTGCCACAAGAAACACATGTACATACCCGTCAACACATTGGATTGAGTTGGAAATGCTGTTTTAAAGGGGAAGGCACATCATTGGCCACTTTATTAGATGATAACTATGATCTGAATGACAGTGTATTGATTATAAAGTGAATCTGCCTTCACACTATTAGGAAAGAGGGAGAGAGGGACCACACAGCCCATGTATCCCTATAAAGAATAAGTGTTGAATGGGGAGCTAGGAACAGTCGACAGAGCTAATTATAGGCAGGAATGAACAGTGGTATGAAAACACAAGTGACAGCACCAGTGGTCTGCATGCAAATCAAATCAAATCAAAGTGTATTCGTCACATGCACCGAATACAACAGATGAGAGGGAGACCTTACAGTGAAATGCTTACTTACGAGCCCCTAACCAATAATGCATTTTTTAAAAAGTATGAATAAGAATAAGAAGTAAAAATAACAAGTAATTAAAGAGGAGCAGTAAAATAACAGTAGCGAGACTATATACAAGGGAGTACCGGTACAGAGTCAATGTGTGGGGTCACCGGTTAGTTGAGGTAATATGTACATGTAAGTTATTAAAGTGACTATGCGTAGATGATAACAACAGAGAGTATAGCAGCAGAATAAAAGAGGGAGAGAGGGTGGTGGGGGCAATGCAAATAGTCTAGGTAGCCATTTGATTAGGTGTTCAGGAGTCTTATGGGATGACAGGCAGGCTCAGGGTCAGGGCAGGCAGAACGGTCAGAACCGGGAAACTAGAAAACAGGAGCAAGGAACTGGCGGGAGCAGGGAATCAAAACACTGGTAGGTTTAACAAACTATATGAATTTGCCACAGACAAACAGAGAACACAGGTATAAATACACAGTGGACAATGGGGAAGATGGGCAACACCTGGAGGGAGTAGAGACAAGCACAAAGACTGATGAAACATATCAGAGCGTGACAGATTAGCTGACTGCCTCTACCTAACCTGCTATTGTAAAGATTCAGCTCACTGCCTCTACCTAACCTGCTATGTTAAAGATTCAACTCACTGCCCCTACCTAACCTGTTATAATAAAGATTAGCTTGCTGTCTCTACCTAACCTGCTATGGTAAAAGCAGAAGCTGTTGGCTGATAGGTGTTGGATTCTGTGATGGAATCCAGCAGCTGGTCACCATGACACTCTCAATCAAGGAGGTTAGTGACACACTGCTATAAAAAGGCTCTGATCCAAGCATTTGGTATGTAAAGTATCACTTTATTTCATCATTTATTACTGTCTTATGCCCCCCTAGGCACAACTACAACAACATAACCAACAAAAACGGGTCACAACTCCTGCAGCTCTGTCGCACGCTGGGTATGTACATAGTCAATGGTAGGCTTCAAGGGGACTCCTATGGTAGGTACACCTATCAAATCAAATCAAATCAAATTTATTTATATAGCCCTTCGTACATCAGCTGATATCTCAAAGTGCTGTACAGAAACCCAGCCTAAAACCCCAAACAGTAAACAATGCAGGTGTAAAAGCACGGTGGCTAGGAAAAACTACCTATAGCTCATCTCTTGGCAGTAGTACTGTAGACTACTTTATCACTGACCAAGAGTCTCTCAGAGCGTTCACAGTCAGCCCACAGACACCCCTATCAGACCACAGCAAAATCACAGTCTACTTGAACAGAGCAATACTCAATCATGAGGCATCAAAGCCAAAGGAACTGAGTAGCATTAAGAAATGCTATAGATGGAAGGATTGCAGTTTGGGAATCTACCAAAAAACAATTAGGCAATAACAAATTCAATCCCTTTTAGACAATTTCCTGGGTAAAACGTTCCACTGTAATAGTGAAGGTGTAAACTTGGCAGTAGAAAATCTTAACAGTATATTTGACCTCTCAGCTTCCCTATCAAATCTCAAAATCTTAAATAGAAAACCAAAGAAAATTAACAACAATGACAAATGGTTTGATGAAGAAGGCAAAAATCTAAGAAAGAAATTGAGAAACCTGTCTAACCAAACCACCTAAAAGGAAGCGATTCCCAAACCTTGTATAACAAAGCCATCACCTACAGAGAGATGAACCTGGAGAAGAGTCCCGTAAGCAAGCTGGGCCTGGGGCTCTGTTCACAAACACAAACACCCCCCACAGAGCCCCAGGACAGCAGCAATATTAGACCAAATCAAATCCTGAGAAAAAAATAAATAATTACTTGACACATTGGAAAGAATTAACAAAAAAACAGAGCAAACTAGAATGTTATTTTGCCCTAAACAGAGAGTTTGTGGCAGAATACATGACCACAGTGACTGACCCAAAATTAAGGAAAGCTTTGACTATGTACAGACTCAGTGAGCATAGCCTTGCCATTGAGAAAGGCCATCCGTAGGCAGACATGGCTCTTAAGAGATGACAGACTATGTGCTCACTGCCCACAAAAATGAGGTGGAAACTGAGCTGCACTTCCTAACCTCCTGCCAGCTGTATGACAATATTAGAGAGACATATTTCCCTCAGATTACACAGATCCACAAAAAAATTGAAAACAAATCCAATTTTGATAAACTCCCATATCTACTGGGTGAAATTCCACAGTGTGCCATCACAGCAGCAAGATCTGTGACCTGTTGCCACAAGAAAAGGGCAACCAGTGAAGAACAAACACCATTGTAAATACAACCCATATTTATGCTTATTTATTTTCCCTTGTTTACTTTAACCATTTGTACATTGTTACAACACTGTATATATATATATATATATATATATATATATATATATATATATATATATATATATATATATATATATATATATATATATATATATATATAATATGGCATTTGTAATGTCTTTATTGTTTTGAAACTTCTGTATGTGTAATGTTTACTGTTAATTTTTATTGTTTATTTCACTTTTGTATATTACCTACCTCACTTGCTTTGGCAAAGTTAACATATGTTTCCCATGCCAATAAAGCCCCTTGAATTGAATTTATTTGAGAGAGAGAGCGAGAGACCAATTTCATCCTCTTCATTTATCTTTATCCAGGCAGAGAAAATAACATGATTTAGCAGCTAATTCAAGGTATGGACTCAGTTTCCTCTCTCTCCAGAGGACATTGTTAAGAGGGCCATTTGAACACCTGTGTGGGTCTTTGTTCCTGAGCCCTGGCCCAGGGAGCTCCTCTGTTATACACAGGGGTGGTCTACATGGGGTTGATCCAGGCTCATCCATCACTTAATGTCAATGTGGTCACCTCCTAGAGAGATTTGTGCCCCTCCCAGAGACTGTTCCCTCGGTGCATGCAAGCTCGCACGCACGCACGCGCACACACACACACACACACACACACACACACACACACACACACACACACACACACACACACACACACACACACACACACACACACACACACACACACACAGACTTTGTCAGTGGTTTTGAGTCGATGGAGGGTGGGTAAAGAGCGCAGGCCTGCTGCCACACCTTCCCGCCCCCATTGCTGTGCTGTGTTGTGCTCCCACCCCACCATTTTCCCTACATTTCCCCTCACGTGGGCCAGACCTCTAGCAATTCGAGTTCCAGCCAATGAGCTTCAGCCCCTCGCCATTTGAGTGACAGCTAGCAAGAAGCACACACAGCTCCTGGGAACTACTGGCTATCTCCTTATGTGGTGTTTTCTGAGCCGAGACGTGTATTAGCAATGATTGGTTTGTCACATTACTGGACTGACCACTAAGTTGTCAAAAATGCAGGAAAGACATTTGAACACAGATAAATACATTTGAACACAGATAAATACATTTAACACAGATAAATACATTTGAACACAGATAAATACATTTGAACACAGATAAATACATTTGAACACAGATAAATACATTTGGACACAGATAAAGGAAAGACATTCAACTAATTTAAAGCACATTTTTCTAACACAAAACAGTGCACACAACCTGAGTCCAAGATTTGAGTTTTAAAAAGTACAGTACCATATTTATATGGTTGATGAATAAAAAATAACTCTGTTAACAAGCCTGGGGCCAGAATAAAGAGGAGGACACCGTCTTCCTTTTTCCTCTGGATCCATGTTGTGCTGCGGCTTCACAGCCATTGTGTGCCACTCAACAGTGTCATAAGACAATCATCAAAGCCCTGTGGTGGCCCAACGCCCTGGCTGCTCCTCTCTTTCAGGCTGGCCTCCAGGCTGCAGGCGCCAGGCCCGGCTCACCACTGAAAGCTCCCACCACAAATTCTGAAGGGTGTGAAATCAGCATGATTAATAATTACAATTATTAGCAAATGTGCCAGCTGGTCTTGAGCAGTGCGTACCTTTGATTTATGGTGGTGTAAATGCTTCTATCCATTGTGTTCTGGAGGATGGAGGGAGAAGTAGGAGAGGGAGGGGGGATTTTTGGGACATCCGCCCTGAAAATATTATTTTATCTTCCGCAGTCCCTTCCTGTCCCCCCTCCAACCCTCTACCCCTTGTCCATACCACTTACCTGTTCTCTCTCTCTCTCTCTCTCTCTCTCTCTCTCTCTCTCTCTCTCTCTCTCTCTCTCTCTCTCTCTCTCTCTCTCTCTCTCACTCTCTCTCTCTCTCTCTCTCTCTCTCTCTCTCTCTCTCTCTCTCTCTCTCTCTCTCTCTCTCTCTCTCTCTCTCTCTCTCTCTCTCTCTCTCTCTCTCTCTCTCTCTCTCTCTCTCTCTCTCTCTCTCTCTCTCTCTCTCTCTCTCTCTCTCTCTCTCTCTCTCTCTCTCTCTCTCTCTCTCTCTCTCTCTCTCTCTCTCTCTCTCTCTCTCTCTCTCTCTCTCTCTCTCTCTCTCTCTCTCTCTATAGGGCTCTTTCATTCAGATCTGCCTGCTGCCCAACAATGACAGCTTGTCATTACCTCAGAACCAATATGAAGCAGAACACTACTGCTTGAAGAAACTGTATGCCGCAGATGTAGAAGCAAGCGTAAGAGGGTTAAAAATACATTTTAGGTGACATTTTAACTACTGTATCATTTTTGAAATATCATCTGCCCAGATTCCCAGATACGATAGGTTATGTGTCATCACGTTTGACAAGTGAGCGTTGTTGATGAACACGTCTGTTTTTGAGAGCAGGTTCCCATCACAATCCGTCAAAGCCATAGTTACCACTGTTAGCTCCAGACCCAGAGGAAAACAGGCTGCACCCTGGCAGGCCGAGAAGGCCCGGCGATGTGTCTATCAGTTTGATTACTGTCCCACCAGCATCTGGGCCTTTTCTAGGGGGTTTGGTTGTGATTAAATGAAAAAGACAAGTCGTTCAAGCGTTTAATAGACATCTAAATAATCTTCATGCAGAGACCTGTGCCGGGTCAACAGGAGCTGCATGGTCACAAAGTTTTTACTGATTTTGGACCAGGTGAATCTTCACTGGGTATGTAGTGGGGATTAGAGTAACATACAGAATCAACACAGCCCCTACGAGCATCCTACAGTATGTCCAATGCCTTTAGGCAGCCAGACAATGACACTTGATAGCCAGCAGAAGCCGCGTGCCAAGAAGGCACTTAAGACCTTGCAGTAGCTGCGCTGTAGAAGCCTGAGGCGAGGGGAGGCTGCCAGTCAAACTGCTCCAACCTGCAGACGGCCCTATTCTACATGACATCCCTCTGCAGATGGGCCAGTCCCCCAGGTAGAGGCCTGCTAAACACTTGCCATTAATCATTGCATAAACCCAGCCCAGAGGGAGGACCTCAGGTTAGCCATCATTTGGAAATAAATTGGGTGAAAAATAGCTCTGGCAGTCTGAGGATTGTGTGGTGGTCCCTGGAGGGACTCTGATAAGTGTGGAAACAGCTTTATCGAAGTCACCAAGTCATCTGTCAGTTAGTTAAAGACATCATCATTCATTTGGCCTAATAGGGCTGTGAGTGATGACAATATCAGCTGTTTGTTTTCAGCTTTTGATACAGTCATCTTTTTTATTTTCCTGCTACGTTCCTCTGATGTAATGCTTTAGGATGATACGTTCCTCTGATGTAATGCTTTAGGATGATACGTTCCTCTGATGTAATGCTTTAGGATGATACGTTCCTCTGATGTAATGCTTTAGGATGATACGTTCCTCTGATGTAATGCTTTAGGATGATACGTTCCTCTGATGTAATGCTTTAGGATGATACGTTCCTCTGATGTAATGCTTTAGGATGATACGTTCCTCTGATGTAATGCTTTAGGATGATACGTTCTTCTGATGTAATGCTTTAGGATGATACGTTCCTCTGATGTAATGCTTTAGGATGATACGTTCCTCTGATGAAATACTTTAGGATGATACGTTCCTCTGATGTAATGCTTTAGGATGATACGTTCCTCTGATGTAATGCTTTAGGATGATACGTTCCTCTGATGTAATGCTTTAGGATGATACGTTCCTCTGATGTAATGCTTTAGGATGATACGTTCCTCTGATGAAATACTTTAGGATGATACGTTCCTCTGATGTAATGCTTTAGGATGATACGTTCCTCTGATGTAATGCTTTAGGATGATACGTTCCTCTGATGTAATGCTTTAGGATGATACGTTCCTCTGATGTAATGCTTTAGGATGATACGTTCCTCTGATGTAATGCTTTAGGATGATACGTTCCTCTGATGTAATGCTTTAGGATGATACGTTCCTCTGATGTAATGCTTTAGGATGATACGTTCCTCTGATGTAATGCTTTAGGATGATACGTTCCTCTGACGTAATGCTTTAGGATGATACGTTCCTCTGATGTAAAGCTTTATGATGCTACTTCCTCTGATTAAATACTTTAGGATGATACGTTCTTCTGACGTAATGCTTTAGGATGATACGTTCCTCTGATGTAATGCTTTAGGATGATACATTCCTCTGACGTAATGCTTTAGGATGATACATTCCTCTGATGTAATGCTTTAGGATGATACATTCCTCTGATGTAATGCTTTAGGATGCTACTTCCTCTGATGTAATGCTTTAGGATGCTACTTCCTCTGATGTAATGCTTTAGGATGCTACTTCCTCTGATGTAATACTTTAGGTGCTTTGAAGGTCATTTGGAAACAAGGACAGCAGGAGAGGGAACGTTCAAATCCGTCTGCTGTCAGAAAATGGTTTGGTAAACAATTTTACTACAACTGCATTCATAGATTTTTAAAAAGAAAAGAAAGTCAAACCATAGACTCTAGAAAAGTCAAAGAATGTCAAACCATAGATGATTAAAAAACAAACATGGACTATGTTGTTTTGTGAGGGAGGGAAATCTCATAAACACATGAAGACAATTTACAATGTTGACTGACATAGTGACAGTGACCATCGACCATGCATAACTCCAGACTGTCAAAGACACAGTGACCAAAACGTCATAATAACACGATGTCATAATAATATCAGTGCTGAAATTGTAGTTTTTCAGTGTATCTGGCACTATGGTGGGGCGGCAGGGTAGCCAAGCCTAGTGGTTAGAGCGTTGGACTAGTAACCGAAAGGTTGCAAGTTCAAACCCCTGAGCTGACAAGGTACAAATCTGTCGTTCTTCCCCTGAACAGGCAGTTAACCCACTGTTCCCAGGCCGTCATTGAAAATAAGAATCTGTTCTTAACTGACTTGCCTGGTTAAATAAAGGTACAATTAAAATAAAAAAATGCTGAGTTGCATCCAAAGAACACCGTACCTACTGTGAAGCATGGGGGTGGAAACATGCTTTGGGGCTGTTTTTCTGTCCTCCAAACACGACGATTTGAGTTTTTACCAAAAAGTTATATTTTGGTTTCATCTGACCATATGACATTCTCCCAATCTTCTTCTAGATCATCCAAATGCTCTCTAGCAAACTTCAGATGGGCCTGGGCACGTACTGGCTTAAGCAGGGGGACACGTCTGGCACTGCAGGATTTGAGTCCCTGGAGGCGTAGTGTGTTACTGATGGTAGGCTTTGTTACTTCGGTCCCAGCTCTCTGCAGGTCATTCACTAGGTCCCCCCGTGTGGTTGTGGGATTTTTGTTCACCATTCTTGTGATCATTTTGACCCCACGGGGTGAGATCTTGCGTGGATTCCCAGATCGAGGGAGATTATCAGTGGTCTTGTATGTCTTCCATTTCCTAATAATTCCTCCCACAGTTTATTTATTCAAACCAAGCTGCTTACCTATTGCAGATTCAGTCTTCCCAGCCTGGTGCAGGTCTACAATTTTGTTTCTGGTGTCCTTTGACAGCTCTTTGGTCTTGGCCATAGTGGAGTTTGGAGTGTGACTGTTTGAGGTTGTGGACAGGTGTATTTTATACTGATAACAAGTTCAAACAGGTGCCATTAATACAGGTAACGAGTGGAGGAAAGGGGAGCCTCTTAAAGAAGGAGTTACAGGTCTGTGAGAGCCAGAAATCTTGCTTGTTTGTAGGTGACCAAATACTTATTTTCCACCATCATTTGCAAATAAATTCATAAGAAATCCTACAATGTGATTTTCTGGATTTCTTTTCTCATTTTGTCTGTCATAGTTGAAGTGTACCTATAATGGCAATTACAGGCCTCTCTCATCTTTTTAAGTGGGAGAACTTGCACAATTGGTGGCTGACTAAATACTTTTTTGCCCCACTGTATATCCTGGATGGCAGGAAGCTTGGCTCCAGTGATGTACTGGGCCCTCTGTAGAGAATGTACGGTCAGATGCCAAGCAGTTGCCAAACTAGGCAGTGATGCAACAGAATGCTCTCGATGGTGCAGCTGTAGAACTTTTTGAGGATCTGGGGACCCATGACAAATCTTTTCAGTATCCTGAGGAGGAAAAGGTGATGTCGTGCCCTCTTCACGACTGTCTTGGTGTCTTTGGACCATGATAGTCTATTGGTGATGTGGACACAAAGGAACTTGAAACTCTCGACCCGCTCCACCACAGGTCCATCGATGTTAATGGGGGCTTGTTCAGCCCTCCTTTCCTATAGTCCACGATCAGCTCCTTTGTCTTGCTCACATTGAGGAAGAGGTTGTTGTCCTGGCACCACACTGCCAAGTATGTGACCTCCTCCCTATAGGCTGTCTCATCGATAATCAGGCCTACCCCTGTTGTGTCATCAGCAAATTGAATTATGGTGTTGGAGTCGTGCTTGGCCACACAGTCATGGGTGAACAGGGAGTACAGGAGGGGACGAAGCATGCACCCCTGAGGTTCCCCAGTGTTGCGGATCTGCATGGCAGATGTGTTGTTGCCTACCCTTATCACCTGGGGGCGGCCCGTCAGGAAGTCCAGTATCCAGTTGCGGAGGGAGGTGTTTAGTCCCAGGGTTAGCTTAGTGATAAGCTTTGTGTGCACTATGGTGTTGAATGCTGAGCTGTAGTCAATGAACAGCATTCTCACATAGGTGTTCCTTTTGTCCAGGTGGGAAAGGGTAGTGTGGAGTGCCAGTGAGATTACGTCATCTGTGGCTCTGTTGGGGCGGTATGCCAATTGTAGTGGGTCTAGGGTTTCCGAGATGATGGTGCTGATGTAAGCCATGATCAGTCTTTCAAACACTTCATGGCTACCAACGTGAGTGCTATGGGGTGGTAATCATTTAGGCTGCTTACCTACGCTTTCTTTGTCACAGGGACTATGGTGGTCTGCATGAAACATATTACAAACTCGGTCAGGGAGAGGTTGAAAAAAATCAGTGAAGACACTTTGAAGTTGGTTCGCGTATGCTTTGAGTACAAATCCTGGTAATCTGTCTGGCCCCTGGCTTTGTGAATGTCAAACTGTTTAAGGTCTTGTTCACATCGGTTGCGGAGAGCGTGATCACACAGTCGTCTGGAACAGCTGGTGCTCTTATGCATGCTTCAGTGTTGCTTGCCTCGAAGCGAGCATAAAATGTATTTAGCTCGTCTGGTAGGCTCGCGTCACTGGGCAGCTGGGTTTCGAATTGTAGTCCGTAAAAGTGTACAAGCCCTGCTACATCCGAAAAGTCTCAGAGCCAGTGTAGTAGGATTAAATCTTCGTCCTTTATTGACGCTTTGCCTGTTTAATGGTTTGTTTTAGGGCATAGCGGGATTTCTTATAAACATCTGGATTATTGTCCCTCCTCATGAAGGAGAGAAATTAGGAAATGTCTTAAATATATGCAGATTTTTGCAAACAAAATTACAAATCACAAGGCAATATTTCTTAAACTTACAGAAGGTGAAACATTTCTTCAAACCATCAATATGTGTTTATTATTAGTTAGTTGATATTACATCAACCCTAAACTCACATCAAAAGCACTCTGGAATGGTTCAAGAAGAAACAATAGGAGTCCATATCTGAATCACATCCGTAACCTATGGTGAGAGCTGAATCATAATATCCCAAGATGGCGTAGCAGTTGGACGTATGTTTGTCTTGTCCTGTGTACTTCAATTTTTTTTCTTGTTTTTTCGTATATAAATTTTAATCTCACTTTCCATCGACGAATTGAATATACTTTCCTGCAACCCGCCTGACCCAATGTGGTACGGATTTTTATACTTTATAATATGGCGGCTACAGGGCCTGGGTTAACCTCTACATCACCAGAGGAAAAGAGGAGGAGTAGGATAAGTGTACGTCTAAAGGCTATAAGAACTGGTCGTCTAGTGCTTTGGGAACAGAGAATAAAAGGAGCAGGAAAGGGATTTCTAGGTGTGGTAGAATAGATTCAGGGCATAATGTACAGACATGTGAGTACAGTGGAGGTAAACCTCGGCATTGAGTGACGATGACAGAGGTTGCGTCTCTGGAGACTCCAGTTAAGCCAGGAGTAGCCGAGTGATCATAGGGTCCAGATGTATCAGGGAAGTTAGGAACCAATATGCACAGGCAGTTAGGAAAGCAAAGGCTAGCTTTTTCAAACAGAAATTTGCATCCTGTATCACAAACTCCAAAAAGTTCTGGAACACTGTAAAGTTCATGGAGAATAATAGCAGCTGCCCACTGCACTGAGGCTAGAAAACACTGTCACCACTGATAAATCCACGATCAACAGCCCTGCACCCCCCACAGCAACTTGCCCAAGCCTCGACCATTTCTCCTTCACCCAAATCCAGATAGCTGATGTTCTGAAAGAGCGGCAAAATCTGGACCCTACAAATCATCCGGGCTAGACAATCTGGACCCTCTCTTTCTAAAATTACCTGACAAAATTGTTGCAACCCATATTACTAGTCTGTTCACCCTCTCTTTCGTATCGTCTGAGATTTCCAAAGATTGGAAAGCTGCCGTGTCATCCCCCTCTTCAAAGGGGGAGACACTCTAGACCAGAACTGTTATAGACCTGTATTCATCCTGCCCTGCAGGAAGAGCTCATGACCAGCTCGGAAACCAGATTGCATAGTGTAGAAGGTATGGTTTGGATTTGATATGGTCGGTGATCTGTTTGTTAACAAACAGATCACCGACCATATCAAATCCAAACCATACCTTCTACACTATGCAATCTGGTTTCCGAGCTGGTCATGAGCTCTTCCACACTCAAGGTCCTACATGATATCATAACCACCATCGATAAATGACTGTGCAGCCATCTTCATCGATCTGGCCAAGGCTTTCGACATATCTTTTTTATTTATTTATTTTATCTTTATTTAACTAGGCAAGTCAGTTAAGAACAAATTCTTACTTTCAATGATGGCCTAGGAACAGTGGGTTAACTGCCTGTTCAGGGGCAGAACGACAGATTTGTACCTTGTCAGCTCGGGGGTTTGAACTTGCAACCTTCCGGTTACTAGTCCAACGCTCTAACCACTAGGCTACCCTGCCACCCCGACTTATTTCTCCCTCTCTAACTTTAAGCATCAGCTGTCAGAGCAGCTTACCGATCACTCCTGTACACAGCCCATCTGTAAATAGCACACCCAACTACCTCATCCCCAAATTGTTATTTTTTTGTTGTTGCTCTTTTGCAGCCAAGTATATCTACTTGCACATCATCATCTGCACGTCTATGGGTGAACAGTATTAATGCTAAATTGTAATTATTTCGCCACTATGGCCTATTTATTGCCTTACCTCCCTTATCCTACCTCATTTGCACATGCTTTATATAGATGTTCTACTGTATTATTGACTGTATGTTTGTTTATCCCATGTGTAACTCTGTGTTGTTGTTTTTGTCACGCTGCTTTGCTCTATCTTGGCCAGGTCACAGTTGTAAATGAGAACTTGTTCTCAACTGGCATACCTTGTTAAATTAAAGTGAAATATATATATATATTTTTAAATCACATCTATTATAACCTATGGTGAGAGCTGAAAACAGCAGGTGGTGGAGGGTACCCCTGAAACATGACAGAATTTCTTCATTTTGCTGCTGAAAGGTGGGCCAAATTGCCATTAGAAAGGTGCGGCAAGCTCAATGGTGGCTACAGAAGAGTTTGTCTGCAATTATCTTGACCAAAGGCTGTGCAACCAAGTAGTGCCTTACTTTTCTAAATATTTTTTAAACTTAAGTTTACAAAAACAAAACATGTTCTATCACAGTGCAGGTGCATTTATACGGAGACTTGATTACACACAAGTGGATTGTATTTATCATCATTAGTCATTTAGGTCAACATTGGATCATTCAGAGATCCTCACTGAACTTCTGGAGAGAGTTTGCTGCACTGAAAGTAAAGGGGCTGAATAATTTTGCACGCCCAATTTTTCAGTTTTTGATTTGTTAAAAAAGTTTGAAATATCCAATAAATGTCGTTCCACTTCATGATTGTGTCCCACTTGTTGTTGATTCTTCACAAAAAAATACAGTTTTATATCTTTATGTTTGAAGCCTGAAATGTGGCAAAAGGTCGCAAAGTTCAAGGGGGCCGAATACTTTCGCAAGGCACTGTATCAAGAATCTGGTGCATTGCATCAAAAGACTGCATTTATCTGCAATAAAGATGCATAGGGTCCCTGGCAAATAAACGTAAGAAAACATTTGTGGATGGCTGACATCCAAAGAAATACCAAAACAGTCCATGAAATATGACCATTTATAGATGTTTCTGTTAAATCTGACAAAATATTTGTATTCTGGTGTCATGTCAACTGTTGTTGTTCTGTTGTTTAAGAAAGCTAACTAGTACGCTATTGTTAAGAAACCTGTTTCACTAAATCAAAGTACAGTGGGGGAGAAAGGCTTTTTCCGCAACATGTCTGACATAAATATTCCTTTTTTTATTTCCTATTTGAAAGGCACCCATAAGTTAAGTGGGCTTCCTTTTGGTCAGCCTAATGGCTAGTGGTGGGAGATGAAGGAAGAGCCTATACCATGTCAAATCGGCCTTTCTATCCAGGGTCAGGACATTCTGTCTGGGTCCACTCGCATCTCTGCCTCAGAAGTTTCCCCATTCACTCACACAATGTAACTGTCAGTCTGAACAACAGTTCCTGCATCCACTGGCTCCAGCACTCACAGGGCAACACAATATTTCACAGCACCAAACAATCGCCTGTCTGCCCGGACTTACCATATGGTTACTATGGGGCACAATATTGACACACACTAATTATTCACAGAAAGGGAACTGAACATAGTTGGCATTAAAGGTCCTCATTCTGTCAGTGTCCTACCTCTATAACTGGGCATTCAACATACCATTCTGATTTACATGTTCTATTTGCAATGTTTTTCACATAACAAAAGTTAAAATGTGAATTGTAAAGTCTGACATCAGAGGATAACTTCTGTCCATGTTGGTCTTATTATAGATCTTGGTGAACTCCTGATTCAACAACAGCTTGCATTCCCATGGGATCATTTCCTTTGAAACACTGAATGCTGGACACACTATTTCAACCCAAGTTCATTTACTAAGAAGTTGCTGCTTATTTAGAATAATTGCAATGTAATTAGAGATCCATTAACCACAACAATACATTTGTTTGATGCAGTTACGAAAATGATGTTATTTATACCTGATTTCAACTTGGAGTGTGTTTAATATCTCATTAATATACTATTTATATTTTCATGAATTTGAATTGCTGCCCAGTAGATTTACACTTAAGAGGGCACAGTGTGTTTTAACTGTGTGAGCAGCTGATGATATCACATCTTAGTATGCCACCATGTAAAACCACATCTTAGTATGAGACCATGTAAAACGTAAAACCACATCTTAGAATGAGACCATGTAAAACGTAAAACCACATCTTAGTATGTCACTATGTAAAACCACATCTTAGTGTGCCACCATGTAAAACCACATCTTAGTATGAGACCATGTAAAATGTAAAACCACATCTTAGTATGAGACCATGTAAAACGTAAAACCACATCTTAGTATGTAACTATGTAAAACCACATCTTAGTATGTCACTATGTAAAACCACATCTGAGTATGTCACTATGTAAACCACATCTTAGTATGTAACTATGTAAAACCACATCTTAGTATGTCACTATGTAAAACCACATCTGAGTATGTCACTATGTAAACCACATCTTAGTATGTAACTATGTAAAACACATCTTAGTATGTAACTTTGTAAAACCACATCTTAGTATGTAACTATGTAAAACCCCATCTTAGTATGTCACTATGTAAAACCCCATCTTAGTATGTCACTATGTAAAACCCCATCTTAGTATGTAACTATGTAAAACACATCTTAGTATGTAACTTTGTAAAACCCCATCTTAGTATGTAACTACGTAAAACCACATCTTAGTATGTCACTATGTAAAACCACATCTTAGTATGTAACTATATAAAACCACATCTTAGTATGTAACTATGTAAAACCCCATTTTAGTATGTCACTATGTAAAACCACATCTTAGTATGTAACTATGTAAAACCACATCTTAGTATGTAACTACGTAAAACCACATCTTAGTATGTCACTATGTAAAACCACATATTAGTATGTAACTATATAAAACCACATCTTAGTATGTAACTATGTAAAACCCCATTTTAGTATGTCACTATGTAAAACCACATCTTAGTATGTAACTATGTAAACCACATCTTAGTATGTAACTATGTAAAACCCCATCTTAGTATGTAACTACGTAAAACCACATCTTAGTATGTCACTATGTAAAACCACATATTAGTATGTAACTATATAAAACCACATCTTAGTATGTAACTATGTAAAAACCCATTTTAGTATGTAACTATGTAAACCCCATTTTAGTATGTCACTATGTAAACGCACATCTTAGTATGTCACTATGTAAAACCACATCTTAGTATGTCACTATGTAAAACCACATCTTAGTGTGACACATTCTAAAACCACATCTTAATGTGACACCATGTAAAACCACATCTTCGTGTGACACCATGTAAAACGTAAAACCATATCTTAGTATGTCACTATGTAAAACCCCATCTTAGTGTGACACATTCTAAAACCACATCTTAGTGTGACACTATGTAAAACCCCATCTTAGTATGTCACTATGTAAAACCACATCTTAGTATGTCACTATGTAAAACCACATCTTAGTGTTACACTATGTAAAACCACATCTTAGTGTTACACCATGTAAAACCCCATCTTAGTATGTCACTATGTAAAACCACATCTTAGTGTTACACCATGTAAAACCCCATCTTAGTATGTCACTATGTAAAACCACATCTTAGTGTTACACTATGTAAAACCACATCTTAGTGTTACACCATGTAAAACCACATCTTAGTATGTAACTATGTAAAACCCCATCTTAGTGTGACACTATGTAAAACCCCATCTTAGTGTGACACCATGTAAAACCACATCTTAGTATGTAACTATGTAAAACCCCATCTTAGTGTGACACTATGTAAAACCCCATCTTAGTGTGACACCATGTAAAACCACATCTTAGTATGTAACTATGTAAAACCCCATCTTAGTATGTCACTATGTAAAACCACATCTTAGTATGTAACTATGTAAAACCACATCTTAGTATGTCACTATGTAAAACCACATCTTAGTATGTCACTATGTAAAACCACATCTTAGTGTGACACCATGTAAAACCACATCTTTGTGTGACACTATGTAAAACCACATCTTAGTATTTCACTATGTAAAACCCCATCTTAGTGTGACACCATTCAAAACCACATCTTTGTGTGACACTATGTAAAACCACATCTTAGTATGTCACTATGTAAAACCCCATCTTAGTGTGACACATTCTAAAACCACATCTTAGTATGTCACTATGTAAAACCACATCTTAGTATGTCACTATGTAAAACCACATCTTAGTGTTACACTATGTAAAACCACATCTTAGTGTTACACTATGTAAAACCACATCTTTGTGTGACACTATGTAAAACCACATCTTAGTATGTCACTATGTAAAACCCCATCTTAGTATGTCACTATGTAAACCACATCTTAGTATGTCACTATGTAAAACCACATCTTAGTATGTCACTATGTAAAACCACATCTTAGTAATGTACACTATGTAAAAACCCATCTTAGTATGTCACTATGTAAACCCCATCTTAGTATGTAACTACCACATCTTAGTATGTCACTATGTAAAACCACATCTTAGTATGTCACTATGTAAAACCACATCTTAGTATGTAACTATGTAAAACCACATCTTAGTATGTCACTATGTAAAACCCCATCTTAGTGTAAAAAAACCCCATCTTAGTATGTAACACCCATCTTAGTATGTACTATGTAAAACCCATCTTATCTTAGTATGTCACTATGTAAAACCCCATCTTAGTATGTCACCATGTAAAACCACATCTTAGTATGTCACTATGTAAAACCACATCTTAGTATGTCACTATGTAAAACCACATCTTAGTATGTCACTATGTAAAACCACATCTTAGTATGTACACTATGTAAAACCACATCTTAGTATGTCACTATGTAAAACCAGTATGTCATCCACATCTTAGTATGTCACTATGTAAAACCACATCTTAGTATGTAACTATGTAAAACCACATCTTAGTGTAAAACCACATCTTAGTATGTCACTATGTAAAACCCCATCTTAGTATAAAACCACATCTTAGTATGTCACTATGTAAAACCACATCTTAGTATGTAACTATAAACTATGTAAAACCACATCTTAGTATGTAACTATGTAAAACCACATCTTAGTATGTCACTATGTAAAACCACATCTTAGTATGTCACTATGTAAAACCACATCTTAGTGTGACACTATGTAACCCCATCTTAGTATGTCACCATGTAAAACCCATCTTAGTATGTAACTATGTAAAACCACATCTTAGTATGTCACCATGTAAAACCCCATCTTAGTATGTCACTATGTAAAACCACATGTATGTCACTATGTAAAACCACATCTTAGTATGTCACTATGTAAAACCATCTTAGTATGTAACTATGTAAAACCACATCTTAGTATGTAACTATGTAAAACCCCATCTTAGTATGTAACTATGTAAAACCCATCTTAGTATGTAACTATGTAAAACCACATCTTAGTATGTCACTATGTAAACCATCTTAGTACTGTAAAACTAGTATGTAAAAAACCACATCTTAGTCTTAAAACCACATCTTAGTATGTCACCATGTAAACCCCATCTTAGTATGTAACTATGTAAAACCACATCTTAGTATGTCACTATGTAAAACCCCATCTTAGTAAAAAAACCACATCTTAGTATGTCACTATGTAAAACCACATCTTAGTATGTCACTATGTAAAACCACATCTTAGTATGTCACTATGTAAACCACATCTTAGTATGTAACTATGTAAAACCCCATCTTAGTATGTAACTATGTAAAACACATCTTAGTATGTAACTATGTAAAACCCCATCTTAGTGTGACACTATGTAAAACCACATCTTAGTATGTAACTCTTTGTGTGATATGTAAAACCACATCTTAGTATGTCACTATGTAAAACCACATCTTAGTGTGACACCATGTAAAACCACATCTTAGTATGACACTATGTAAAACCACATCTTAGTATGTCACTATGTAAAACCACATCTTAGTATGTCACTATGTAAAACCACATCTTTGTGTGACATCTTCTTAGTATGTCACTATGTAAAACCACATCTTAGTATGTCACTATGTAAAAATCCACATCTTCTTAGTGTGACACTATGTAAAACCCCATCTTAGTATGTCACTATGTAAAACCACATCTTAGTATGTAACTATGTAAAACCACATCTGAGTATGTCACTATGTAAAACCACATCTGAGTATGTCACTATGTAAACCACATCTTAGTATGTAACTATGTAAAACACATCTTAGTATGTAACTTTGTAAAACCACATCTTAGTATGTAACTATGTAAAACACCATCTTAGTATGTAACTATATAAAACCACATCTTAGTATGTAACTATGTAAAACCACATTTTAGTATGTCACTATGTAAAACCACATATTAGTATGTAACTATATAATACCACATCTTAGTATGTAACTATGTAAAACCCCATTTTAGTATGTCACTATGTAAAACCACATCTTAGTATGTAACTATGTAAAACCCCATCTTAGTATGTAACTACGTAAAACCACATCTTAGTATGTCACTATGTAAAACCACATATTAGTATGTAACTATATAAAACCACATCTTAGTATGTAACTATGTAAAAACCCATTTTAGTATGTAACTATGTAAAACCCCATTTTAGTATGTCACTATGTAAAACCACATCTTAGTATGTCACTATGTAAAACCACATCTTAGTATGTCATTATGTAAAACCACATCTTAGTGTGACACATTCTAAAACCACATCTTAATGTGACACCATGTAAAACCACATCTTCATGTGACACCATGTAAAACGTAAAACCATATCTTAGTATGTCACTATGTAAAACCCCATCTTAGTGTGACACATTCTAAAACCACATCTTAGTGTGACACTATGTAAAACCCCATCTTAGTATGTCACTATGTAAAACCACATCTTAGTATGTAACTATGTAAAACCCCATCTTAGTGTGACACTATGTAAAACCCCATCTTAGTGTTACACCATGTAAAACCACATCTTAGTATGTAACTATGTAAAACCCCATCTTAGTATGTCACTATGTAAAACCACATCTTAGTATGTCACTATGTAAAACCACATCTTAGTGTGACACCATGTAAAACCACATCTTTGTGTGACACTATGTAAAACCACATCTTAGTATGTCACTATGTAAAACCCCATCTTAGTGTGACACCATGTAAAACCACATCTTTGTGTGACACTATGTAAAACCACATCTTAGTATGTCACTATGTAAAACCCCATCTTAGTATGTCACTATGTAAAACCCCATCTTAGTGTGACACCATGTAAAACCACATCTTTGTGTGACACCATGTAAAACCACATCTTTGTGTGACACTATGTAAAACCACATCTTAGTATGTCACTATGTAAAACCACATCTTAGTATGTCACTATGTAAAACCCCATCTTAGTGTGACACATTCTAAAACCACATCTTAGTATGTCACTATGTAAAACCCCATCTTAGTGTGACACTATGTAAAACCCCATCTTAGTGTGACACCATGTAAAACCACATCTTAGTGTGACACATTCTAAAACCACATCTTAGTATGTCACTATGTAAAACCACATCTTAGTGTGACACCATGTAAAACCCCATCTTAGTGTGACACATTCTAAAACCACATCTTAGTATGTCACTATGTAAAACCACATCTTAGTATGTCACTATGTAAAACCACATCTTAGTGTTACACTATGTAAAACCACATCTTAGTGTTACACTATGTAAAACCACATCTTTGTGTGACACTATGTAAAACCACATCTTAGTATGTCACTATGTAAAACCCCATCTTAGTGTGACACATTCTAAAACCACATCTTAGTATGTCACTATGTAAAACCACATCTTAGTATGTCACTATGTAAAACCACATCTTAGTGTTACACTATGTAAAACCCCATCTTAGTATGTCACTATGTAAAACCACATCTTAGTATGTAACTATGTAAAACCCCATCTTAGTATGTCACTATGTAAAACCACATCTTAGTATGTAACTATGTAAAACCCCATCTTAGTATGTCACTATGTAAAACCACATCTTAGTATGTAACTATGTAAAACCCCATCTTAGTGTGACACCATGTAAAACCCCATCTTAGTGTGACACCATGTAAAACCCCATCTTAGTATGTAACTATGTAAAACCCCATCTTAGTATGTCACTATGTAAAACCACATCTTAGTATGTAACTATGTAAAACCCCATCTTAGTGTGACACCATGTAAAACCACATCTTAGTATGTCACTATGTAAAACCACATCTTAGTATGTCACTATGTAAAACCACATCTTAGTGTTACACTATGTAAAACCCCATCTTAGTATGTCACTATGTAAAACCACATCTTAGTATGTCACTATGTAAAACCCCATCTTAGTATGTCACTATGTAAAACCACATCTTAGTGTGACACCATGTAAAACCACATCTTTGTGTGACACTATGTAAAACCACATCTTAGTATGTCACTATGTAAAACCACATCTTAGTGTGACACCATGTAAAACCACATCTTTGTGTGACACTATGTAAAACCACATCTTAGTATGTCACTATGTAAAACCCCATCTTAGTGTGACACATTCTAAAACCACATCTTAGTGTGACACTATGTAAAACCCCATCTTAGTATGTCACTATGTAAAACCACATCTTAGTATGTAACTATGTAAAACCCCATCTTAGTGTGACACTATGTAAAACCCCATCTTAGTATGTCACTATGTAAAACCACATCTTAGTATGTAACTATGTAAAACCACATCTTAGTATGTCACTATGATAAACCCCATCTTAGTGTGAGACCATGTAAAACGTAAAACCCCATCTAAGTATGTCACTATGTAAAACCACATCTTCGTGTGACACATTCTAAAACCACATCTTAGTGTGACACTATGTAAAACCCCATTTTAGTATGTCACTATGTAAAACCACATCTTAGTATGTCACTATGTAAAACCACATCTTAGTATGTAACTATGTAAAACCACATCTTAGTATGTAACTATGTAAAACCCCATCTTAGTATGTAACTATGTAAAACCACATCTTAGTATGTCACTATGTAAAACCCCATCTTAGTATGTCACCATGTAAAACCACATCTTAGTATGTCACTATGTAAAACCACATCTTAGTATGTAACTATGTAAAACCCCATCTTAGTATGTAACTATGTAAAACCCCATCTTAGTATGTAACTATGTAAAACCCCATCTTAGTATGTAACTATGTAAAACCACATCTTAGTATGTAACTATGTAAAACCCCATCTTAGTATGTAACTATGTAAAACCACATCTTAGTATGTCACTATGTAAAACCCCATCTTAGTATGTCACCATGTAAAACCCCATCTTAGTATGTAACTATGTAAAACCCCATCTTAGTATGTAACTATGTAAAACCACATCTTAGTATGTCACTATGTAAAACCCCATCTTAGTATGTCACCATGTAAAACCACATCTTAGTATGTCACTATGTAAAACCACATCTTAGTATGTCACTATGTAAAACCACATCTTAGTATGTCACTATGTAAAACCACATCTTAGTATGTAACTATGTAAAACCACATCTTAGTATGTAACTATGTAAAACCACATCTTAGTATGTCACTATGTAAAACCCCATCTTAGTATGTCACTATGTAAAACCACATCTTAGTATGTCACTATGTAAAACCCCATCTTAGTGTGACACTATGTAAAACCCCATCTTAGTGTGACACCATGTAAAACCACATCTTAGTGTGACACATTCTAAAACCACATCTTAGTATGTCACTATGTAAAACCACATCTTAGTGTGACACCATGTAAAACCCATCTTAGTGTGACACATGTAAAACCACATCTTAGTATGTCACTATGTAAAACCACATCTTAGTATGTCACTATGTAAAACCACATCTTAGTATGTAACTATGTAAAACCACATCTTAGTGTGTAACTATGTAAAACCACATCTTAAAACCACATCTTAGTATGTCACTATGTAAAACCCCATCTTAGTGTGACACTATTCTAAAACCACATCTTAGTATGTCACTATGTAAAACCACATCTTAGTATGTCACTATGTAAAACCACATCTTAGTATGTCACTATGTAAAACCCCATCTTAGTATGTCACCATGTAAAACCACATCTTAGTGTTACACCATGTAAAACCCCATGTTAGTATGTCACTATGTAAAACCCCATCTTAGTATGTCACTATGTAAAACCCCATCTTAGTATGTCACCATGTAAAACCCCATCTTAGTGTTACACCATGTAAAACCCCATCTTAGTATGTCACTATGTAAAACCCCATCTTAGTATGTCACTATGTAAAACCACATCTTAGTATGTAACTATGTAAAACCCCATCTTAGTATGTAACTATGTAAAACCACATCTTAGTATGTCACTATGTAAAACCACATCTTAGTATGTAACTATGTAAAACCACATCTTAGTATGTCACTATGTAAAACCACATCTTAGTATGTCACTATGTAAAACCACATCTTAGTATGTCACTATGTAAAACCCCATCTTAGTATGTCACTATGTAAAACCACATCTTATCTTAAAACCACATCTTTGTGTGACACTATGTAAAACCACATCTTAGTATGTCACTATGTAAAACCACATCTTAGTGTGACACCATGTAAAACCACATCTTTGTGTGACACTATGTAAAACCACATCTTAGTATGTCACTATGTAAAACCCCATCTTAGTGTGACACATTCTAAAACCACATCTTAGTGTGACACTATGTAAACCCCATCTTAGTATGTCACTATGTAAAACCACATCTTAGTATGTAACTATGTAAAACCCCATCTTAGTGTGATACCATGTAAAACCCCATCTTATTGTGACACCATGTAAAACCCCATCTTATTGTGACACCATGTAAAACCACATCTTAGTATGTCACTATGATAAACCCCATCTTAGTGTGAGACCATGTAAAACGTAAAACCCCATCTAAGTATGTCACTATGTAAAACCACATCTTCGTGTGACACATTCTAAAACCACATCTTAGTGTGACACTATGTAAAACCCCATTTTAGTATGTCACTATGTAAAACCACATCTTAGTATGTCACTATGTAAAACCACATCTTAGTATGTAACTATGTAAAACCACATCTTAGTATGTAACTATGTAAAACCCCATCTTCGTATGTAACTATGTAAAACCACATCTTAGTATGTCACTATGTAAAACCCACATCTTAGTATGTAACTATGTAAAACCACATCTTAGTATGTAACTATGTAAAACCCCATCTTAGTATGTAACTATGTAAAACCCCATCTTAGTATGTAACTATGTAAAACCCCATCTTAGTATGTAACTATGTAAAACCACATCTTAGTATGTAACTATGTAAAACCCCATCTTAGTATGTAACTATGTAAAACCACATCTTAGTATGTCACTATGTAAAACCCCATCTTAGTATGTCACCATGTAAAACCCCATCTTAGTATGTAACTATGTAAAACCACATCTTAGTATGTCACTATGTAAAACCACATCTTAGTATGTCACTATGTAAAACCACATCTTAGTATGTAACTATGTAAAACCACATCTTAGTATGTCACTATGTAAAACCCCATCTTAGTATGTCACTATGTAAAACCCCATCTTAGTATGTAACTATGTAAAACCACATCTTAGTATGTCACCATGTAAAACCCCATCTTAGTATGTAACTATGTAAAACCACATCTTAGTATGTCACTATGTAAAACCACATCTTAGTATGTCACTATGTAAAACCACATCTTAGTATGTCACTATGTAAAACCACATCTTAGTATGTCACTATGTAAAACCACATCTTAGTATGTCACTATGTAAAACCACATCTTAGTATGTCACTATGTAAAACCACATCTTAGTATGTCACCATGTAAAACCCCATCTTAGTATGTAACTATGTAAAACCACATCTTAGTATGTCACTATGTAAAACCCCATCTTAGTATGTCACCATGTAAAACCACATCTTAGTATGTCACTATGTAAAACCACATCTTAGTATGTCACTATGTAAAACCACATCTTAGTATGTCACTATGTAAAACCACATCTTAGTATGTAACTATGTAAAACCACATCTTAGTATGTCACTATGTAAAACCCCATCTTAGTATGTAACTATGTAAAACCACATCTTAGTATGTCACTATGTAAAACCACATCTTCGTATGTAACTATGTAAAACCACATCTTCGTATGTAACTATGTAAAACCACATCTTAGTATGTCACTATGTAAAACCACATCTTAGTATGTCACTATGTAAAACCACATCTTAGTATGTAACTATGTAAAACACATCTTAGTATGTAACTTTGTAAAACCACATCTTAGTATGTAACTATGTAAAACACCATCTTAGTATGTAACTATATAAAACCACATCTTAGTATGTAACTATGTAAAACCACATTTTAGTATGTCACTATGTAAAACCACATCTTAGTATGTAACTATATAATACCACATCTTAGTATGTAACTATGTAAAACCCCATTTTAGTATGTCACTATGTAAAACCCCATCTTAGTATGTAACTATGTAAAACCACATCTTAGTATGTAACTATGTAAAACCCCATCTTAGTATGTCACTATGTAAAACCACATCTTAGTATGTCACTATGTAAAACCACATCTTAGTGTTACACTATGTAAAACCACATCTTAGTGTTACACTATGTAAAACCACATCTTTGTGTGACACTATGTAAAACCACATCTTAGTGTGACACTATGTAAAACCCCATCTTAGTATGTCACTATGTAAAACCACATCTTAGTATGTAACTATGTAAAACCCCATCTTAGTGTGATACCATGTAAAACCCCATCTTATTGTGACACCATGTAAAACCCCATCTTATTGTGACACCATGTAAAACCACATCTTAGTATGTCACTATGATAAACCCCATCTTAGTGTGAGACCATGTAAACATCTTAGTATGTCACTATGTAAAACCACATCTTCGTAAAACATTCTAAAAACCACATCTTAGTGTGACACTATGTAAACCCCATCTTAGTATGTCACTATGTAAAACCACATCTTAGTATGTCACTATGTAAAACCACATCTTAGTATGTAACTATGTAAAACCACATCTTAGTATGTAACTATGTAAAACCCCATCTTAGTATGTAACTATGTAAAACCACATCTTAGTATGTCACTATGTAAAACCCCATCTTAGTATGTAACCATGTAAAACCCATCTTAGTATGTCACTATGTAAAACCACATCTTAGTATGTAACTATGTAAAACCCCATCTTAGTATGTAACTATGTAAAACCCCATCTTAGTATGTAACTATGTAAAACCCATCTTAGTATGTAACTATGTAAAACCACATCTTAGTATGTAACTATGTAAAACCCCATCTTAGTATGTAACTATGTAAAACCACATCTTAGTATGTCACTATGTAAAACCCCATCTTAGTATGTCACCATGTAAAACCCCATCTTAGTATGTAACTATGTAAAACCACATCTTAGTATGTCACTATGTAAAACCACATCTTAGTATGTCACTATGTAAAACCACATCTTAGTATGTAACTATGTAAAACCACATCTTAGTAAACTATGTAAAACCCATCTTAGTATGTCACTATGTAAAACCCCATCTTAGTATGTAACTATGTAAAACCACATCTTAGTATGTCACTATGTAAAACCCCATCTTAGTATGTCACTATGTAAAACCCCATCTTATGTCACTATAAAACCACATCTTAGTATGTCACTATGTAAAACCACATCTTAGTATGTAACTATGTAAAACCACATCTTAGTATGTAACTATGTAAAACCACATCTTAGTATGTCACTATGTAAAACCACATCTTAGTATGTAACTATGTAAAACCACATCTTAGTATGTCACTATGTAAAACCACATCTTAGTATGTCACCATGTAAAACCCCATCTTAGTATGTAACTATGTAAAACCACATCTTAGTATGTCACTATGTAAAACCACATCTTAGTATGTCACTATGTAAAACCACATCTTAGTATGTCACTATGTAAAACCACATCTTAGTATGTAACTATGTAAAACCACATCTTAGTATGTCACTATGTAAAACCACATCTTAGTATGTAACTATGTAAAACCACATCTTAGTATGTAACTATGTAAAACCACATCTTAGTATGTCACTATGTAAAACCCCATCTTAGTATGTAACTATGTAAAACCACATCTTAGTATGTCACTATGTAAAACCACATCTTAGTATGTAACTATGTAAAACCACATCTTAGTATGTAACTATGTAAAACCACATCTTACTATGTAAAACCACATCTTAGTATGTCACTATGTAAAACCACATCTTAGTATGTAACTATGTAAAACCATCTTAGTATGTAACTATGTAAAACCACATCTTAGTATGTAACTATGTAAAACCCCATCTTAGTATGTAACTATGTAAAACCACATCTTAGTATGTAACTATGTAAAACCACATCTTAGTATGTAATGTAAAACCACATCTTAGTATGTAACTATATAATACCACATCTTAGTATGTAACTATGTAAAACCCCATTTTAGTATGTCACTATGTAAAACCCCATCTTAGTATGTAACTATGTAAAACCACATCTTAGTATGTAACTATGTAAAACCCCATCTTAGTATGTCACTATGTAAAACCACATCTTAGTATGTCACTATGTAAAACCACATCTTAGTGTTACACTATGTAAAACCACATCTTAGTGTTACACTATGTAAAACCACATCTTTGTGTGACACTATGTAAAACCACATCTTAGTGTGACACCATGTAAAACCACATCTTTGTGTGACACTATGTAAAACCACATCTTAGTATGTCACTATGTAAAACCACATCTTAGTGTGACACCATGTAAAACCACATCTTTGTGTGACACTATGTAAAACCACATCTTAGTATGTCACTATGTAAAACCCCATCTTAGTGTGACACATGTAACTCTTATGTAAAAAACCCCATCTTAGTATGTCACTATGTAAAACCCCATCTTAGTATGTCACTATGTAAAACCCCATCTTAGTATGTCACTATGTATGTAACTATGTAAAACCACATCTTAGTATGTAACTATGTAAAACCCCATCTTAGTATGTAAAACCCCATCTTATTGTAACACCATGTAAAACCCCATCTTATATGTACACCATGTAAAACCACATCTTAGTATGTCACTATGTAAAACCCCATCTTAGTGTAGACCATGTAAAACTATGTAAAACCCCATCTTAGTATGTCACTATGTAAAACCCCATCTTAGTGTTCTAAAACCACATCTTAGTACACTATGTAAAACCCCATCTTAGTATGTCACTATGTAAAACACATCTTAGTATGCCACTATGTAAAACCACATCTTAGTATGTAACTATGTAAAACCACATCTTAGTATGTAACTATGTAAAACCCCATCTTAGTATGTAACTATGTAAAACCACATCTTAGTATGTAACTATGTAAAACCCATCTTAGTATGTCACTATGTAAAACCACATCTTAGTATGTAACTATGTAAAACCCCATCTTAGTATGTAACTATGTAAAACCCCATCTTAGTATGTAACTATGTAAAACCCCATCTTAGTATGTAACTATGTAAAACCACATCTTAGTATGTAACTATGTAAAACCACATCTTCGTATGTAACTATGTAAAACCCCATCTTAGTATGTAACTATGTAAAACCACATCTTAGTATGTAACTATGTAAAACCCCATCTTCGTATGTAACTATGTAAAACCCCATCTTAGTATGTAACTATGTAAAACCCCATCTTAGTATGTAACTATGTAAAACCACATCTTAGTATGTCACTATGTAAAACCACATCTTAGTATGTCACTATGTAAAACCACATCTTAGTATGTCACTATGTAAAACCACATCTTAGTATGTCACTATGTAAAACCCCATCTTAGTATGTCACTATGTAAAACCACATCTTAGTATGTCACTATGTAAAACCACATCTTAGTATGTAACTATGTAAAACCCCATCTTCGTATGTAACTATGTAAAACCCCATCTTAGTATGTAACTATGTAAAACCCCATCTTAGTATGTAACTATGTAAAACCACATCTTAGTATGTCACTATGTAAAACCCCATCTTCGTATGTAACTATGTAAAACCACATCTTAGTATGTAACTATGTAAAACCCATCTTAGTATGTCACTATGTAAAACCCCATCTTAGTATGTAACTATGTAAAACCACATCTTAGTATGTCACTATGTAAAACCACATCTTAGTATGTCACTATGTAAAACCACATCTTAGTATGTAACTATGTAAAACCACATCTTAGTATGTCACTATGTAAAACCCCATCTTAGTATGTCACTATGTAAAACCCCATCTTAGTATGTAACTATGTAAAACCACATCTTAGTATGTCACTATGTAAAACCCCATCTTAGTATGTCACCATGTAAAACCCCATCTTAGTATGTAACTATGTAAAACCACATCTTAGTATGTCACTATGTAAAACCACATCTTAGTATGTCACTATGTAAAACCACATCTTAGTATGTAACTATGTAAAACACATCTTAGTATGTCACTATGTAAAACCACATCTTAGTATGTCACTATGTAAAACCACATCTTAGTATGTCACTATGTAAAACCACATCTTAGTATGTCACCTATAAAACCCATCTTAGTATGTAACTATGTAAAACCACATCTTAGTATGTCACTATGTAAAACCCCATCTTAGTATGTCACCATGTAAAACCACATCTTAGTATGTCACTATGTAAAACCACATCTTAGTATGTCACTATGTAAAACCACATCTTAGTATGTCACTATGTAAAACCACATCTTAGTATGTAACTATGTAAAACCACATCTTAGTATGTAACTATGTAAAACCACATCTTAGTATGTCACTATGTAAAACCCCATCTTAGTATGTCACCATGTAAAACCACATCTTAGTATGTCACTATGTAAAAACACATCTTCGTATGTAACTATGTAAAACCACATCTTCGTATGTAACTATGTAAAACCACATCTTAGTATGTCACCATGTAAAACCACATCTTAGTATGTCACTATGTAAAACCACATCTTAGTATGTAAAACTCTTATATGTAAAAAACCACATCTTAGTATGTAACTATGTAAAACCACATCTTAGTATGTAACTATGTAAAACCCCATCTTAGTATGTCACCATGTAAAACCCCATCTTAGTATGTCACCATGTAAAACCCCATCTTAGTATGTCACCATGTAAAACCACATCTTAGTATGTAACTATGTAAAACCCCATCTTAGTATGTCACTATGTAAAACCCCATCTTAGTATGTCACTATGTAAAACCACATCTTAGTATGTAACTATGTTAAACACATCTTAGTATGTAACTATGTAAAACCACATCTTAGTATGTCACTATGTAAAACCACATCTTAGTATGTAACTATGTAAAACCACATCTTAGTATGTCACTATGTAAAACCACATCTTAGTGTGACACCATGTGAAACCACATCTTAGTGTGACACTATGTAAAACCACATCTTAGTATGTCACTATGTAAAACCACATCTTAGTATGTAACTATGTAAAACCCCATCTTCGTATGTAACTATGTAAAACCACATCTTAGTATGTCACTATGTAAAACCCCATCTTAGTGTGACATTCTAAAACCACATCTTATGTAAAAAAACCCCATCTTAGTATGTCACTATGTAAAACCCCATCTTAGTATGTCACTATGTAAAACCCCATCTTAGTATGTCACTATGTAAAACCACATCTTAGTGTGATGTGTAACCACATCTTATATGTAAAAAACCCCATCTTAGTATGTAAAACCCCATCTTATGTAAAAAACCCATCTTAGTATGTATGTAAAACCACATCTTATATGTCAAAAACCCCATCTTAGTGTGAGACCATGTAACTATGTAAAACCCCATCTTAGTGTCAAAAAACCCCATCTTCGTATGTAACTATGTAAAACCACATCTTAGTATGTAACTATGTAAAACCCCATCTTAGTATGTAACTATGTAAAACCACATCTTAGTATGTAACTATGTAAAACCACATCTTAGTATGTAACTATGTAAAACCACATCTTAGTATGTAACTATGTAAAACCCCATCTTCGTATGTAACTATGTAAAACCACATCTTAGTATGTAACTATGTAAAACCCCATCTTCGTATGTAACTATGTAAAACCACATCTTAGTATGTAACTATGTAAAACCCCATCTTCGTATGTAACTATGTAAAACCCCATCTTCGTATGTAACTATGTAAAACCCCATCTTCGTATGTAACTATGTAAAACCACATCTTAGTATGTAACTATGTAAAACCACATCTTAGTATGTAACTATGTAAAACCCCATCTTAGTATGTAACTATGTAAAACCACATCTTAGTATGTCACTATGTAAAACCCCATCTTCGTATGTAACTATGTAAAACCCCATCTTAGTATGTAACTATGTAAAACACATCTTAAAACTATGTAAAACCACATCTTAGTATGTCACTATGTAAAACCCCATCTTAGTATGTCACCATGTAAAACCACATCTTAGTATGTAACTATGTAAAACCCCATCTTAGTATGTCACCATGTAAAACCCCATCTTAGTATGTCACCATGTAAAACCCCATCTTAGTATGTCACCATGTAAAACCACATCTTAGTATGTAACTATGTAAAACCCCATCTTAGTATGTCACTATGTAAAACCCCATCTTAGTATGTCACTATGTAAAACCACATCTTAGTATGTAACTATGTAAAACACATCTTAGTATGTAACTATGTAAAACCACATCTTAGTATGTCACTATGTAAAACCACATCTTAGTATGTAACTATGTAAAACCACATCTTAGTATGTAACTCTTATATGTAAAACCACATCTTAGTATGTAACTATGTAAAACCCCATCTTAGTATGTAACTATGTAAAACCACATCTTCGTATGTAACTATGTAAAACCACATCTTAGTATGTCACTATGTAAAACCACATCTTAGTATGTCACTATGTAAAACCACATCTTCGTATGTAACTATGTAAAACCACATCTTAGTGTGACACCATGTGAAACCACATCTTAGTGTGACACTATGTAAAACCACATCTTAGTATGTCACTATGTAAAACCACATCTTAGTATGTAACTATGTAAAACCACATCTTAGTATGTAACTATGTAAAACCACATCTTAGTATGTAACTATGTAAAACCCCATCTTCGTATGTAACTATGTAAAACCACATCTTAGTATGTAACTATGTAAAACCACATCTTAGTATGTAACTATGTAAAACCACATCTTAGTATGTAACTATGTAAAACCACATCTTAGTATGTAACTATGTAAAACCCCATCTTAGTATGTAACTATGTAAAACCCCATCTTCGTATGTAACTATGTAAAACCACATCTTAGTATGTAACTATGTAAAACCCCATCTTCGTATGTAACTATGTAAAACCACATCTTAGTATGTAACTATGTAAAACCACATCTTAGTGTGACACTATGTAAAACCACATCTTAGTGTTACACTATGTAAAACCACATCTTTGTGTGACACTATGTAAAACCACATCTTAGTATGTGTACACCATGTAAATGTACCACATCTTTGTAACTGTAACTATGTAAAACCACATCTTAGTATGTCACTATGTAAAACCACATCTTAGTATGTACACTATGTAAAACCACATCTTAGTATGTCACTATGTAAAACCCCATCTTAGTATGTAACTAAAACCACATCTTAGTAAAAAAACCCCATCTTAGTATGTCACTATGTAAAACCCCATCTTAGTATGTCACTATGTAAAACCCCATCTTAGTATGTCACTATGTAAAACCACATCTTAGTATGTCACTATGTAAAACCACATCTTAGTATGTAACTATGTAAAAAACCATCATCTTAAACCATGTAAAACCACATCTTCGTATGTAACTATGTAAAACCACATCTTCGTATGTAACTATGTAAAACCACATCTTAGTATGTCACTATGTAAAACCACATCTTAGTATGTCACTATGTAAAACCCCATCTTCGTATGTAACTATGTAAAACCACATCTTAGTGTGACACTATGTAAAACCCCATCTTCGTATGTAACTATGTAAAACCACATCTTAGTGTGTCACCATGTAAAACCACATCTTAGTATGTCACTATGTAAAACCACATCTTCGTATGTAACTATGTAAAACCACATCTTCGTATGTAACTATGTAAAACCACATCTTAGTAAATGTAAAACCCCATCTTAGTATGTCACTATGTAAAACCACATCTTAGTATGTCACTATGTAAAACCACATCTTAGTATGTAACTATGTAAAACCACATCTTCGTATGTAAATGTAAAACCCCATCTTAGTATGTAACTATGTAAAACCACATCTTAGTATGTAACTATGTAAAACCACATCTTAGTATGTAACTATGTAAAACCACACTTAGTATGTAACTATGTAAAACCACATCTTAGTATGTAACTACTATGTAAAACCCCATCTTAGTATGTACCATGTAAAACCCCATCTTAGTATGTAACTATGTAAAACCCCATCTTAGTATGTAACTATGTAAAACCACATCTTAGTATGTCACTATGTAAAACCCCATCTTAGTAACTATGTAAAACCACATCTTAGTAACTATGTAAAACCACATCTTAGTATGTCACTATGTAAAACCACATCTTAGTATGTCACTATGTAAAACCACATCTTAGTATGTAACTATGTAAAACCACATCTTAGTATGTAACTATGTAAAACCACATCTTAGTATGTATGTAAAACCCCATCTTATATGTAAAAAACCACATCTTAGTATGTAACTATGTAAAACCACATCTTAGTATGTCACTATGTAAAACCACATCTTAGTATGTAACTATGTAAAACCACATCTTAGTATGTATCTTAGTATGTAACTATGTAAAACCACATCTTAGTATGTCACTATGTAAAACCACATCTTAGTATGTAACTATGTAAAACCACATCTTCGTATGTAACTATGTAAAACCACATCTTCGTATGTAACTATGTAAAACCACATCTTAGTGTAATCTTAGTAACCTATGTAAAACCACATCTTAGTATGTAACTATGTAAAACCACATCTTATGTAACTATGTAAAACCACATCTTAGTGTGTAAAACCACATCTTAGTATGTAACTATGTAAAACCACATCTTAGTATGTAACTATGTAAAACCACATCTTAGTATGTAACTATGTAAAACCACATCTTAGTATGTAACTATGTAAAACCCCATCTTCGTATGTAACTATGTAAAACCACATCTTAGTATGTAACTATGTAAAACCCCATCTTAGTATGTAACTATGTAAAACCCCATCTTAGTATGTAACTATGTAAAACCCCATCTTAGTATGTAACTATGTAAAACCACATCTTAGTATGACACCATGTAAAACCCCATCTTAGTATGAGACCATGTAAAACGTAAAACCACATCTTAGTGTGACACCATGTAAAACCACATCTTAGTGTTACACCATGTAAAACCCCATGTTAGTATGTCACTATGTAAAACCCCATCTTAGTATGTCACTATGTAAAACCCCATCTTAGTATGTAACTATGTAAAACCACATCTTAGTATGTAACTATGTAACACCACATCTTAGTATGACACTATGTAAAACCCCATCTTAGTATGAGACCATGTAAAACGTAAAACCACATCTTAGTGTGACACCATGTAAAACCACATCTTAGTGTTACACCATGTAAAACCCCATCTTAGTATGTCACTATGTAAAACCCCATCTTAGTATGTCACTATGTAAAACCACATCTTAGTATGTAACTATGTAAAACACATCTTAGTATGCCACTATGTAAAACCACATCTTAGTATGTAACTATGTAAAACCACATCTTAGTATGTCACTATGTAAAACCACATCTTAGTATGTCACCATGTAAAACCCCATCTTAGTGTTACACCATGTAAAACCCCATCTTAGTATGTCACTATGTAAAACCCCATCTTAGTATGTCACTATGTAAAACCACATCTTAGTATGTAACTATGTAAAACACATCTTAGTATGTCACTATGTAAAACCACATCTTAGTATGTAACTATGTAAAACCACATCTTAGTATGTCGCTATGTAAAACCACATCTTAGTATGTCACCATGTAAAACCCCATCTTAGTATGTCACCATGTAAAACCCCATCTTAGTATGTCACCATGTAAAACCACATCTTAGTATGTCACCATGTAAAACCACATCTTAGTATGTCACCATGTAAAACCACATCTTAGTATGTAACTATGTAAAACCCCATCTTAGTATGTCACTATGTAAAACCACATCTTAGTATGTCACCATGTAAAAAACCCCATCTTAGTATGTCCCCATCTTAGTATGTCACTATGTAAAACCCCATCTTAGTATGTCACCATGTAAAACCCCATCTTAGTATGTCACTATGTAAAACCCCATCTTAGTATGTCACTATGTAAAACCACATCTTAGTATGTAATGTAAAACCACATCTTAGTATGTAACACTATGTAAAACCACATCTTAGTATGTCACTATGTAAAACCACATCTTAGTATGTCACTATGTAAAACCACATCTTAGTATGTCACCATGTAAAACCCATCTTAGTATGTCACCATGTAAAACCACATCTTAGTATGTCACCATGTAAAACCCCATCTTAGTATGTCACCATGTAAAACCCCATCTTAGTATGTCACCATGTAAAACCACATCTTAGTATGTCACTATGTAAAACCACATCTTAGTATGTCACTATGTAAAACCCCATCTTAGTATGTCACTATGTAAAACCCCATCTTAGTATGTCACTATGTAAAACCCATCTTAGTATGTCACTATGTAAAACCACATCTTAGTATGTCACTATGTAAAACCCCATCTTAGTATGTCACTATGTAAAACCACATCTTAGTATGTCACTATGTAAAACCATCTTAGTATGTCATCTTAGTATGTCACTATGTAAAACCACATCTTAGTATGTCACTATGTAAAACCACATCTTAGTATGTCACTATGTAAAACCCCATCTTAGTATGTCACTATGTAAAACCCCATCTTAGTATGTCACTATGTAAAACCACATCTTAGTATGTCACTATGTAAAACCACATCTTAGTATGTCACTATGTAAAACCACATCTTAGTATGTCACTATGTAAAACCACATCTTAGTATGTCACTATGTAAAACCCCATCTTAGTATGTCACTATGTAAAACCACATCTTAGTATGTCACTATGTAAAACCACATCTTAGTATGTCACTATGTAAAACCACATCTTAGTATGTCACTATGTAAAACCACATCTTAGTATGTCACTATGTAAAACCACATCTTAGTATGTCACTATGTAAAACCCCATCTTAGTATGTCACTATGTAAAACCACATCTTAGTATGTCACTATGTAAAACCACATCTTAGTATGTCACTATGTAAAACCCCATCTTAGTATGTCACTATGTAAAACCACATCTTAGTATGTCACTATGTAAAACCCCATCTTAGTATGTCACTATGTAAAACCACATCTTAGTATGTCACTATGTAAAACCCATCTTAGTATGTCACTATGTAAAACCACATCTTAGTATGTCACTATGTAAAACCACATCTTAGTATGTCACTATGTAAAACCCCATCTTAGTATGTCACTATGTAAAACCCCATCTTAGTATGTCACTATCTTAGTATGTCACCACATCTTAGTATGTCACTATGTAAAACCCCACTTAGTGTAAAAAAACCCATCTTAGTATGTCACTATGTAAAACCACATCTTAGTATGTCACTATGTAAAACCCCATCTTAGTATGTCACCATGTAAAACCACATCTTAGTATGTCACTATGTAAAACCACATCTTAGTATGTCACTATGTAAAACCCCATCTTAGTGTGACACCATGTAAAACCACATCTTAGTTTGTCACTATGTAAAACCTCATCTTAGTATGTCACTATGTAAAACCACATCTTCGTATGTCACTATGTAAAATCACATCTTAGTATGTCACCATGTAAAATCACATCTTAGTATGTCACCATGTAAAATCACATCTTAGTATGTCACCATGTAAAATCACATCTTAGTATGTCACTTTGTAAAACCACATCTTAGTATGTCACTATGTAAAACCACATCTTAGTATGTCACTTTGTAAAACCACATCTTAGTATGTCACTTTGTAAAACCACATCTTAGTATGTCACTATGTAAAACCACATCTTAGTATGTAACTATGTAAAACCACATCTTAGTATGTCACTTTGTAAAACCACATCTTAGTATGTCACTTTGTAAAACCACATCTTAGTATGTCACTATGTAAAACCACATCTTAGTATGTCACTTTGTAAAACCACATCTTAGTATGTCACTTTGTAAAACCACATCTTAGTATGTCACTATGTAAAACCACATCTTAGTATGTCACTATGTAAAACCACATCTTAGTATGTCACTATGTAAAACCACATCTTAGTATGTCACTATGTAAAACAAGCATAGCTACATTTTATTAAGGGCTTTATTGCATCAGTAAGTTGGATAATTGCCTGCTGCCTGTTGGACTGTGAAATTGTTCTGTTATTCTGTAATTGGGCTTCAGAACCTTGTATATTATTATTTTTACCTTGTGCAAAACATTTCTAAGACAACTGAAATAGATTTCTCATAACATTCTTTGTGGGAACTTTTCTCTCCCTATTATCTGTATCTTTCAGACCATTCTTTAAAACTTCTTCTCTCAGCATCTGTACCATTCATAGAGGATAAGTTCACATTTAGCCCCTGCTTGAAAGTGAACTGCTTAAATCTGCTATCTCTGTTAGCTTTGCCCCGGCAGACCCAGCCGGACCCCCTACGAGGTGGGAAAATCCACTTGTCCATCCGTCCATGACAGGCCCATGTTGAGCCAGACTGCATCGGACCCCTTAGCAGCCAGAATGATTGACACCCTTTCACTTCAAGCCTTACTCAAGGGGTGGAGCCTGCTGACTGTCACACTTGATGGGTGTTGAGCAGGACACGTTCATCCAGAGCTGAGTGTGGCCCCTCTGAACTATAGGGGACCCTCTTCCCTTAAGCCGCTGTCCTAAGCCAGAGAGACCCATACTTGTTAGCATGTTGGTATGTCCTGTCCTGACTGGAGGTACTGCTACAGTAGGTGCTGTGTGAGCCTCTGCTGATCTGGCAACACAGCTCACCACCAATGAGAAGTTAGCTTGTTGGCAGACGGTGAATGTGCCCACAGCTCCAGATGTTTGCAGAGAGTGAAGGTGCCCACAGCTCCAGATGTTTGCAGAGAGTGAAGGTGCCCACAGCTCCAGATGTTGGCAGAGGGTGAAGATGTCCACAACTCCAGATGTTGGCAGAGGGTGAAGGTTCCCACAGCTCCATATGTTGGCAGAGGGTGATGGTTCCTAGATCTCCAGATGTTGGCAGAGGGTGAAGGTGCCCACAGCTCCAGATGTTGGCAGAGGGTGAAGGTGCCCACAGCTCCAGATGTTTGCAGAGAGTGAAGGTGCCCACAGCTCCAGATGTTTGCAGAGAGTGAAGGTGCCCACAGCTCCAGATGTTGGCAGAGGGTGAAGATGTCCACAACTCCAGATGTTGGCAGAGGGTGAAGGTTCCCACAGCTCCAGATGTTGGCAGAGGGTGATGGTTCCTAGATCTCCAGATGTTGGCAGAGGGTGAAGGTGCCCACAGCTCCAGATGTTGGCAGAGGGTGAAGGTGCCCACAGCTCCAGATGTTGGCAGAGGGTGAAGGTGCCCACAGCTCTAGATGTTGGCAGAGGGTGAAGGTGCCCACAGCTCTAGATGTTGGCAGAGGGTGAAGGTTCCCACATCTTCAGATGTTGGCAGAGGGTGAAGGTGCCCACAGCTCTAGATGTTGGCAGAGGGTGAAGGTGCCCACAGCTCTAGATGTTGGCAGAGGGTGAAGGTGCCCACATATCCAGATTTTGGCAGAGGGTGAAGGTGCCCACAGCTCTAGATGTTGGCAGAGGGTGAAGGTGCCCACAGCTCTAGATGTTGGCAGAGGGTGAAGGTTCCCACATCTCCAGATGTTGGCAGAGGGTGAAGGTGCCCACAGCTCTAGATGTTGGCAGAGGGTGAAGGTTCCCACATATCCAGATGTTGGCAGAGGGTGAAGGTGCCCACAGCTCTAGATGTTGGCAGAGGGTGAAGGTGCCCACAGCTCTAGATGTTGGCAGAGGGTGAAGATTCCCACATCTCCAGATGTTGGCAGAGGGTGAAGGTGCCCACAGCTCTAGATGTTGGCAGAGGGTGAAGGTGCCCACAGCTCTAGATGTTGGCAGAGGGTGAAGGTGCAGATCCACCATGCATGCTCAGAGAAGCACAAAGAAAAGTTATATTTTTAACATAGCTACTGGGATGGTGTAAATTAAACTAGGCTGCATTACACACACCAAAACTGTCCAGGCAAAAACAGGCCATATTGTATCCCATCTGCCTCGTTTGGGCACAACTCTGACCAAGAACAGGGCCATTTAAAAAAAAAGGTCATTCATAGGCATGAAACAGCAGGTTTTTAATGCTGCTTTGAGAATGGTGAGCGTCTCAACCTTTGGCAGCTGAGAACCAGCTTCTGTCGCTCTGTGTCCACGCTCAACATTTGAATTAGATTTGTCTGGCAACATAGCAGTACCGAAAAATCCATGTCTCTCTTGTGTGTCGTTCCAAGTAAAATAGAGCGCAGGACCAAGGGGATAGTATTAATATGAATGTCACCCCTGTCCCAATGTGACATCGGGGAAATTGACTATGTAGCCCTGCGCTGTTCTCAGCCATATGCTCATTTCATATTCCAGAAAAATGAGTTGAGGGACTCATAAAGTTTCTTAAACTCAGAGTTATACCCCGATGCAGCAAGATGAAAGGAGCCTTCTGTTGCGATGCAAGTACTTTGAAGTTGAAGACATTTGTCCTTTGGAAGGGATCTAGATGTGGTGTTGTCCCATCTCATCTATTTCTCATGCCTTTATCTGCACTTGTACTGTAATTAGTGCCCTTATAAACCCCAGGGAAGGAGAGACAACTTTATTTATGCTAACATTATGCTGGTATAAACTTATTAGATGTTGGGGACTATATACTGACTATATAGTGACTATAGGGTCTTCCCCTCACAGTTTACTTCAGGGCAGGGTTAGAGCTATTCAATTCACCTGCTTTCCCAGGCCTGAATCCATGTTTAAAAGGCAAGAATGAAAACCAGTGTTTTGGTCCTCCAGAACCAGAGTTGAATTGTCCTGCTTTATTGTATTGATAAACATGCCATAGCATAACCTTCTATATACAATGTACCATGGTCCACTGGAAAAGCCTTGATAATGTAACTCTCTCTCAGAATGGGTGTGACCAACCCAAGTAGAACTAAACCCTGTCTTTCCAGTCAGCCACCCAGTCCATTGTAGGGTTTGCTTTGTGAAACCAGATCCAGCGTGCAACGGTAAGACTAGGCTTGGCCACAGTTAGCGTCCAGAGAGGAGTGGAACAAGCAGACACCCGACACAGCGGCCGCGGCGGCCATAACTTGGTGACATTAAGCTGTGTCATTGCTCAAACCGTTCCCTGGGCTCTCAATCAGCACGGTTACGTAAGTCGTCAGGTTTTTTAAACACGGCTCTTCAATATCATTTGTAGCAGATTATCTCTCCTCGCGCGTGTTGACAGATGCTTGGTCCAGCTGGTGGAGAAAAAGTTTATAGCCCAGTTGAAACTAGGGTCCTTACACCCTCTACAATGTTGGCCACTGTTGCCTTTTTTAATGAGTCACCAATTGCCTGTTTATCTTCTGCTTCTTGCTGTTTGGCCATTTCCCCTTCCAGAACAATCCCAGAAACACATGCTGGTACAGACGCACAAGCAATGTGTGGACACTTTTAGAGCCAAACTATTACAAGGAACAAAATATTTTTTCTTGAAAATTGAACTAAGAGAGAGATCACAAGTTCTATAATAAAACAATATTTCAGATAGCTTTATATTTTGTGACCCCAGCAAAATAGAAAGCAGGACCCATTTGAAGCCTCAACATACACATAAATGACTCTACAATTGGTGTGCTTTGTTGTGCTGTCTCTACTGAAACGACACTAAACACTTTGTTGTTCATGTGCTGTCTCTACTGAAACGACACTAAACACTTTGTTGTTCATGTGCTGGCTCTGCTGATACGACACTAAACACTTTGTTGTTCATGTGCTGGCTCTGCTGATACGACACTAAACACTTTGTTGTTCATGTGCTGGCTCTGCTGATACGACACTAAACACTTTGTTGTTCATGTGCTGGCTCTGCTGAAACGACACTAAACACTTTGTTGTTCATGTGCTGGCTCTGCTGATACGACACTAAACAATTTGTTGTTCATGTGCTGGCTCTGCTGAAACGACACTAAGCAATTTGTTGTTCCTGTGCTGGCTCTGCTGATACGACACTAAACACTTTGTTGTTCCTGTGCTGGCTCTGCTGATACGACACTAAACACTTTGTTGTTCCTGTGCTGGCTCTGCTGAAACTACACTAAACACTTTGTTGTTCCTGTGCTGGCTCTGCTGAAACGACACTAAGCAATTTGTTGTTCCTGTGGTGGCTCTGCTGATACGACACTAAACACTTTGTTGTTCCTGTGCTGGCTCTGCTGAAACGACACTAAACACTTTGTTGTTCATGTGCTGGCTCTGCTGATACGACACTAAACACTTTGTTGTTCCTGTGCTGGCTCTGCTGATACGACACTAAACACTTTGTTGTTCATGTGCTGGCTCTGCTGATACGACACTAAACACTTTGCTGTTCCTGTGCTGGCTCTGCTGATACGACACTAAACACTTTGTTGTTCATGTGCTGGCTCTGCTGATACGACACTAAACACTTTGTTGTTCATGTGCTGGTTCTGCTGATACGACACTAAACACTTTGTTGTTCCTGTGCTGGCTCTGCTGATACGACACTAAACACTTTGTTGTTCATGTGCTGGCTCTGCTGATACGACACTAAACACTTTGTTGTTCATGTGCTGGCTCTGCTGATACGACACTAAACACTTTGTTGTTCATGTGCTGGCTCTGCTGATACGACACTAAACAAGTTGTTGTTCATGTGCTGGCTCTGCTGAAATGACACTAAGCAATTTGTTGTTCCTGTGCTGGCTCTGCTGAAACGACACTAAACAAGTTGTTGTTCATGTGCTGGCTCTGCTGAAATGACACTAAGCAATTTGTTGTTCCTGTGCTGGCTCTGCTGAAACGACACTAAACAAGTTGTTGTTCATGTGCTGGCTCTGCTGAAATGACACTAAGCAATTTGTTGTTCCTGTGCTGGCTCTGCTGAAACGACACTAAACACTTTGTTGTTCCTGTGCTGGCTCTGCTGATATGACACTAAACACTTTGTTGTTCATGTGCTGGCTCTGCTGATACGACACTAAACACTTTGTTGTTCCTGTGCTGGCTCTGCTGATACGACACTAAACACTTTGTTGTTCCTGTGCTGGCTCTGCTGATACGACACTAAACACTTTGTTGTTCATGTGCTGGCTCTGCTGAAACGACACTAAGCAATTTGTTGTTCCTGTGCTGGCTCTGCTGAAACTACACTAAACACTGTTGTTCCTGTGCTGGCTCTGCTGATACGACACTAAACACTTTGTTGTTCCTGTGCTGGCTCTGCTGATACGACACTAAACACTTTGTTGTTCATGTGCTGGCTCTGCTGATACGACACTAAACACGTTGTTGTTCATGTGCTGGCTCTGCTGAAACGACACTAAACACTTTGTTGTTCATGTGCTGGCTCTGCTGAAACGACACTAAACACTTTGTTGTTCATGTGCTGGCTCTGCTGAAACGACACTAAACACTTTGTTGTTCATGTGCTGGCTCTGCTGAAACGACACGAAACACTTTGTTGTTCATGTGCTGGCTCTGCTGATACGACACTAAACACTTTGTTGTTCATGTGCTGGCTCTGCTGAAACGACACTAAACACTTTGTTGTTCAAATCAAACCAAATTGTATTTGTCACATACACATGGTTAGCAGATGTTAATGCGAGTGTAGCAAAATGCTTTTGCTGGCTCTGCTGAAACAACACTAAGCAATTTGTTGTTCCTGTGCTGGCTCTGCTGAAACTACACTAAACACTGTTGTTCCTGTGCTGGCTCTGCTGATACGACACTAAACACTTTGTTGTTCCTGTGCTGGCTCTGCTGATACGACACTAAACACTTTGTTGTTCATGTGCTGGCTCTGCTGATACGACACTAAACACGTTGTTGTTCATGTGCTGGCTCTGCTGAAACGACACTAAACACTTTGTTGTTCATGTGCTGGCTCTGCTGAAACGACACTAAACACTTTGTTGTTCATGTGCTGGCTCTGCTGAAACGACACTAAACACTTTGTTGTTCATGTGCTGGCTCTGCTGAAACGACACGAAACACTTTGTTGTTCATGTGCTGGCTCTGCTGATACGACACTAAACACTTTGTTGTTCATGTGCTGGCTCTGCTGAAACGACACTAAACACTTTGTTGTTCAAATCAAACCAAATTGTATTTGTCACATACACATGGTTAGCAGATGTTAATGCGAGTGTAGCAAAATGCTTTTGCTGGCTCTGCTGAAACAACACTAAACACTTTGTTGTTCATGTGCTGGCTCTGCTGAAACAACACTAAACACTTTGTTGTTCATGTGCTGGCTCTGCTGATACGGCACTAAACACTTTGTTGTTCATGTGCTGGCTCTGCTGATACGACACTAAACACTGTTGTTCATGTGCTGGCTCTGCTGAAACTACACTAAACACTTTGTTGTTCATGTGCTGGCTCTGCTGAAACTACACTAAACACTTTGTTGTTCATGTGCTGGCTCTGCTGAAACTACACTAAACACTGTTGTTCATGTGCTGGCTCTGCTGAAACTACACTAAACAATTTGTTGTTCATGTGCTGGCTCTGCTGAAACGACACTAAACACTGTTGTTCCTGTGCTGTCTCTGCTGAAACGACACTAAACACTTTGTTGTTCATGTGCTGGTTCTGCTGATACGACACTAAACACTTTGTTGTTCATGTGCTGGTTCTGCTGATACGACACTAAACACTTTGTTGTTCATGTGTTGGTTCTGCTGATATGACACTAAACACTTTGTTGTTCATGTGTTGGTTCTGCTGATATGACACTAAACACTTTGTTGTTCATGTGCTGGTTCTGCTGAAACGACACTAAACACTTTGTTGTTCCTGTGCTGGCTCTGCTGAAACGACACTAAACACTTTGTTGTTCCTGTGCTGGCTCTGCCGAAATGACACTAAACACTTTGTTGTTCATGTGCTGGCTCTGCTGAAACGACACTAAACACTTTGTTGTTCCTGTGCTGGCTCTGCTGAAACGACACTAAACACTTTGTTGTTCCTGTGCTGGCTCTGCTGAAACGACACTAAACACTTTGTTGTTCCTGTGCTGGCTCTGCTGAAACGACACTAAACACTTTGTTGTTCCTGTGCTGGCTCTGCTGAAACGGCACTAAACACTTTGTTGTTCATGTGCTGGCTCTGCTGATACGACACTAAACACTTTGTTGTTCATGTGCTGGCTCTGCTGATACGACACTAAACAAGTTGTTGTTCATGTGCTGGCTCTGCTGAAATGACACTAAGCAATTTGTTGTTCCTGTGCTGGCTCTGCTGAAACGACACTAAACAAGTTGTTGTTCATGTGCTGGCTCTGCTGAAATGACACTAAGCAATTTGTTGTTCCTGTGCTGGCTCTGCTGAAACGACACTAAACAAGTTGTTGTTCATGTGCTGGCTCTGCTGAAATGACACTAAGCAATTTGTTGTTCCTGTGCTGGCTCTGCTGAAACGACACTAAACACTTTGTTGTTCATGTGCTGGCTCTGCTGATACGACACTAAACACTTTGTTGTTCATGTGCTGGCTCTGCTGAAACGACACTAAACACTTTGTTGTTCATGTGCTGGCTCTGCTGATACGACACTAAACAATTTGTTGTTCATGTGCTGGCTCTGCTGATACGACACTAAACACTTTGTTGTTCATGTGCTGGCTCTGCTGAAACGACACTAAACACTTTGTTGTTCATGTGCTGGTTCTGCTGATACGACACTAAACACTTTGTTGTTCCTGTGCTGGCTCTGCTGATACGACACTAAACACTTTGTTGTTCATGTGCTGGCTCTGCTGATACGACACTAAACACTTTGTTGTTCATGTGCTGGCTCTGCTGATACGACACTAAACACTTTGTTGTTCATGTGCTGGCTCTGCTGATACGACACTAAACAAGTTGTTGTTCATGTGCTGGCTCTGCTGAAATGACACTAAGCAATTTGTTGTTCCTGTGCTGGCTCTGCTGAAACGACACTAAACAAGTTGTTGTTCATGTGCTGGCTCTGCTGAAATGACACTAAGCAATTTGTTGTTCCTGTGCTGGCTCTGCTGAAACGACACTAAACAAGTTGTTGTTCATGTGCTGGCTCTGCTGAAATGACACTAAGCAATTTGTTGTTCCTGTGCTGGCTCTGCTGAAACGACACTAAACACTTTGTTGTTCCTGTGCTGGCTCTGCTGATATGACACTAAACACTTTGTTGTTCATGTGCTGGCTCTGCTGATACGACACTAAACACTTTGTTGTTCCTGTGCTGGCTCTGCTGATACGACACTAAACACTTTGTTGTTCCTGTGCTGGCTCTGCTGATACGACACTAAACACTTTGTTGTTCATGTGCTGGCTCTGCTGAAACGACACTAAGCAATTTGTTGTTCCTGTGCTGGCTCTGCTGAAACTACACTAAACACTGTTGTTCCTGTGCTGGCTCTGCTGATACGACACTAAACACTTTGTTGTTCCTGTGCTGGCTCTGCTGATACGACACTAAACACTTTGTTGTTCATGTGCTGGCTCTGCTGATACGACACTAAACACGTTGTTGTTCATGTGCTGGCTCTGCTGAAACGACACTAAACACTTTGTTGTTCATGTGCTGGCTCTGCTGAAACGACACTAAACACTTTGTTGTTCATGTGCTGGCTCTGCTGAAACGACACTAAACACTTTGTTGTTCATGTGCTGGCTCTGCTGAAACGACACGAAACACTTTGTTGTTCATGTGCTGGCTCTGCTGATACGACACTAAACACTTTGTTGTTCATGTGCTGGCTCTGCTGATATGACACTAAACACTTTGTTGTTCATGTGCTGGCTCTGCTGATACGACACTAAACACTTTGTTGTTCCTGTGCTGGCTCTGCTGATACGACACTAAACACTTTGTTGTTCCTGTGCTGGCTCTGCTGATACGACACTAAACACTTTGTTGTTCATGTGCTGGCTCTGCTGAAACGACACTAAGCAATTTGTTGTTCCTGTGCTGGCTCTGCTGAAACTACACTAAACACTGTTGTTCCTGTGCTGGCTCTGCTGATACGACACTAAACACTTTGTTGTTCCTGTGCTGGCTCTGCTGATACGACACTAAACACTTTGTTGTTCATGTGCTGGCTCTGCTGATACGACACTAAACACGTTGTTGTTCATGTGCTGGCTCTGCTGAAACGACACTAAACACTTTGTTGTTCATGTGCTGGCTCTGCTGATACGACACTAAACACTTTGTTGTTCCTGTGCTGGCTCTGCTGAAACTACACTAAACACTTTGTTGTTCCTGTGCTGGCTCTGCTGAAACGACACTAAGCAATTTGTTGTTCCTGTGCTGGCTCTGCTGATACGACACTAAACACTTTGTTGTTCCTGTGCTGGCTCTGCTGAAACGACACTAAACACTTTGTTGTTCATGTGCTGGCTCTGCTGATACGACACTAAACACTTTGTTGTTCCTGTGCTGGCTCTGCTGATACGACACTAAACACTTTGTTGTTCATGTGCTGGCTCTGCTGATACGACACTAAACACTTTGCTGTTCCTGTGCTGGCTCTGCTGATACGACACTAAACACTTTGTTGTTCATGTGCTGGCTCTGCTGATACGACACTAAACACTTTGTTGTTCATGTGCTGGTTCTGCTGATACGACACTAAACACTTTGTTGTTCCTGTGCTGGCTCTGCTGATACGACACTAAACACTTTGTTGTTCATGTGCTGGCTCTGCTGATACGACACTAAACACTTTGTTGTTCATGTGCTGGCTCTGCTGATACGACACTAAACACTTTGTTGTTCATGTGCTGGCTCTGCTGATACGACACTAAACAAGTTGTTGTTCATGTGCTGGCTCTGCTGAAATGACACTAAGCAATTTGTTGTTCCTGTGCTGGCTCTGCTGAAACGACACTAAACAAGTTGTTGTTCATGTGCTGGCTCTGCTGAAATGACACTAAGCAATTTGTTGTTCCTGTGCTGGCTCTGCTGAAACGACACTAAACAAGTTGTTGTTCATGTGCTGGCTCTGCTGAAATGACACTAAGCAATTTGTTGTTCCTGTGCTGGCTCTGCTGAAACGACACTAAACACTTTGTTGTTCCTGTGCTGGCTCTGCTGATATGACACTAAACACTTTGTTGTTCATGTGCTGGCTCTGCTGATACGACACTAAACACTTTGTTGTTCCTGTGCTGGCTCTGCTGATACGACACTAAACACTTTGTTGTTCCTGTGCTGGCTCTGCTGATACGACACTAAACACTTTGTTGTTCATGTGCTGGCTCTGCTGAAACGACACTAAGCAATTTGTTGTTCCTGTGCTGGCTCTGCTGAAACTACACTAAACACTGTTGTTCCTGTGCTGGCTCTGCTGATACGACACTAAACACTTTGTTGTTCCTGTGCTGGCTCTGCTGATACGACACTAAACACTTTGTTGTTCATGTGCTGGCTCTGCTGATACGACACTAAACACGTTGTTGTTCATGTGCTGGCTCTGCTGAAACGACACTAAACACTTTGTTGTTCATGTGCTGGCTCTGCTGAAACGACACGAAACACTTTGTTGTTCATGTGCTGGCTCTGCTGAAACGACACTAAACACTTTGTTGTTCATGTGCTGGCTCTGCTGAAACGACACGAAACACTTTGTTGTTCATGTGCTGGCTCTGCTGATACGACACTAAACACTTTGTTGTTCATGTGCTGGCTCTGCTGAAACGACACTAAACACTTTGTTGTTCAAATCAAACCAAATTGTATTTGTCACATACACATGGTTAGCAGATGTTAATGCGAGTGTAGCAAAATGCTTTTGCTGGCTCTGCTGAAACAACACTAAGCAATTTGTTGTTCCTGTGCTGGCTCTGCTGAAACTACACTAAACACTGTTGTTCCTGTGCTGGCTCTGCTGATACGACACTAAACACTTTGTTGTTCCTGTGCTGGCTCTGCTGATACGACACTAAACACTTTGTTGTTCATGTGCTGGCTCTGCTGATACGACACTAAACACGTTGTTGTTCATGTGCTGGCTCTGCTGAAACGACACTAAACACTTTGTTGTTCATGTGCTGGCTCTGCTGAAACGACACTAAACACTTTGTTGTTCATGTGCTGGCTCTGCTGAAACGACACTAAACACTTTGTTGTTCATGTGCTGGCTCTGCTGAAACGACACGAAACACTTTGTTGTTCATGTGCTGGCTCTGCTGATACGACACTAAACACTTTGTTGTTCATGTGCTGGCTCTGCTGAAACGACACTAAACACTTTGTTGTTCAAATCAAACCAAATTGTATTTGTCACATACACATGGTTAGCAGATGTTAATGCGAGTGTAGCAAAATGCTTTTGCTGGCTCTGCTGAAACAACACTAAACACTTTGTTGTTCATGTGCTGGCTCTGCTGAAACAACACTAAACACTTTGTTGTTCATGTGCTGGCTCTGCTGATACGGCACTAAACACTTTGTTGTTCATGTGCTGGCTCTGCTGATACGACACTAAACACTGTTGTTCATGTGCTGGCTCTGCTGAAACTACACTAAACACTTTGTTGTTCATGTGCTGGCTCTGCTGAAACTACACTAAACACTTTGTTGTTCATGTGCTGGCTCTGCTGAAACTACACTAAACACTGTTGTTCATGTGCTGGCTCTGCTGAAACTACACTAAACAATTTGTTGTTCATGTGCTGGCTCTGCTGAAACGACACTAAACACTGTTGTTCCTGTGCTGTCTCTGCTGAAACGACACTAAACACTTTGTTGTTCATGTGCTGGTTCTGCTGATACGACACTAAACACTTTGTTGTTCATGTGCTGGTTCTGCTGATACGACACTAAACACTTTGTTGTTCATGTGTTGGTTCTGCTGATATGACACTAAACACTTTGTTGTTCATGTGTTGGTTCTGCTGATATGACACTAAACACTTTGTGGCTCTGCTGAAACTTTGTGTTCATGTGCTGGTTCTGCTGAAACGACACTAAACACGTTGTTGTTCCTGTGCTGGCTCTGCTGAAACGACACTAAACACTTTGTTGTTCCTGTGCTGGCTCTGCCGAAATGACACTAAACACTTTGTTGTTCATGTGCTGGCTCTGCTGAAACGACACTAAACACTTTGTTGTTCCTGTGCTGGCTCTGCTGAAACGACACTAAACACTTTGTTGTTCCTGTGCTGGCTCTGCTGAAACGACACTAAACACTTTGTTGTTCCTGTGCTGGCTCTGCTGAAACGACACTAAACACTTTGTTGTTCCTGTGCTGGCTCTGCTGAAACGGCACACTAAACACTTTGTTGTTCATGTGCTGGCTCTGCTGATACGACACTAAACACTTTGTTGTTCATGTGCTGGCTCTGCTGATACGACACTAAACAAGTTGTTGTTCATGTGCTGGCTCTGCTGAAATGACACTAAGCAATTTGTTGTTCCTGTGCTGGCTCTGCTGAAACGACACTAAACAAGTTGTTGTTCATGTGCTGGCTCTGCTGAAATGACACTAAGCAATTTGTTGTTCCTGTGCTGGCTCTGCTGAAACGACACTAAACAAGTTGTTGTTCATGTGCTGGCTCTGCTGAAATGACACTAAGCAATTTGTTGTTCCTGTGCTGGCTCTGCTGAAACGACACTAAACACTTTGTTGTTCATGTGCTGGCTCTGCTGATACGACACTAAACACTTTGTTGTTCATGTGCTGGCTCTGCTGAAACGACACTAAACACTTTGTTGTTCATGTGCTGGCTCTGCTGATACGACACTAAACAATTTGTTGTTCATGTGCTGGCTCTGCTGATACGACACTAAACACTTTGTTGTTCATGTGCTGGCTCTGCTGAAACGACACTAAACACTTTGTTGTTCATGTGCTGGTTCTGCTGATACGACACTAAACACTTTGTTGTTCCTGTGCTGGCTCTGCTGATACGACACTAAACACTTTGTTGTTCATGTGCTGGCTCTGCTGATACGACACTAAACACTTTGTTGTTCATGTGCTGGCTCTGCTGATACGACACTAAACACTTTGTTGTTCATGTGCTGGCTCTGCTGATACGACACTAAACAAGTTGTTGTTCATGTGCTGGCTCTGCTGAAATGACACTAAGCAATTTGTTGTTCCTGTGCTGGCTCTGCTGAAACGACACTAAACAAGTTGTTGTTCATGTGCTGGCTCTGCTGAAATGACACTAAGCAATTTGTTGTTCCTGTGCTGGCTCTGCTGAAACGACACTAAACAAGTTGTTGTTCATGTGCTGGCTCTGCTGAAATGACACTAAGCAATTTGTTGTTCCTGTGCTGGCTCTGCTGAAACGACACTAAACACTTTGTTGTTCCTGTGCTGGCTCTGCTGAAACGACACTAAACACTTTGTTGTTCATGTGCTGGCTCTGCTGAAACGACACTAAACACTTTGTTGTTCATGTGCTGGCTCTGCTGAAACGACACTAAACACTTTGTTGTTCATGTGCTGGCTCTGCTGAAACGACACGAAACACTTTGTTGATCATGTGCTGGCTCTGCTGATACGACACTAAACACTTTGTTGTTCATGTGCTGGCTCTGCTGAAACGACACTAAACACTTTGTTGTTCAAATCAAACCAAATTGTATTTGTCACATACACATGGTTAGCAGATGTTAATGCGAGTGTAGCAAAATGCTTTTGCTGGCTCTGCTGAAACAACACTAAGCAATTTGTTGTTCCTGTGCTGGCTCTGCTGAAACTACACTAAACACTGTTGTTCCTGTGCTGGCTCTGCTGATACGACACTAAACACTTTGTTGTTCCTGTGCTGGCTCTGCTGATACGACACTAAACACTTTGTTGTTCATGTGCTGGCTCTGCTGATACGACACTAAACACGTTGTTGTTCATGTGCTGGCTCTGCTGAAACGACACTAAACACTTTGTTGTTCATGTGCTGGCTCTGCTGAAACGACACTAAACACTTTGTTGTTCATGTGCTGGCTCTGCTGAAACGACACTAAACACTTTGTTGTTCATGTGCTGGCTCTGCTGAAACGACACGAAACACTTTGTTGTTCATGTGCTGGCTCTGCTGATACGACACTAAACACTTTGTTGTTCATGTGCTGGCTCTGCTGAAACGACACTAAACACTTTGTTGTTCAAATCAAACCAAATTGTATTTGTCACATACACATGGTTAGCAGATGTTAATGCGAGTGTAGCAAAATGCTTTTGCTGGCTCTGCTGAAACAACACTAAACACTTTGTTGTTCATGTGCTGGCTCTGCTGAAACAACACTAAACACTTTGTTGTTCATGTGCTGGCTCTGCTGATACGGCACTAAACACTTTGTTGTTCATGTGCTGGCTCTGCTGATACGACACTAAACACTGTTGTTCATGTGCTGGCTCTGCTGAAACTACACTAAACACTTTGTTGTTCATGTGCTGGCTCTGCTGAAACTACACTAAACACTTTGTTGTTCATGTGCTGGCTCTGCTGAAACTACACTAAACACTGTTGTTCATGTGCTGGCTCTGCTGAAACTACACTAAACAATTTGTTGTTCATGTGCTGGCTCTGCTGAAACGACACTAAACACTGTTGTTCCTGTGCTGTCTCTGCTGAAACGACACTAAACACTTTGTTGTTCATGTGCTGGTTCTGCTGATACGACACTAAACACTTTGTTGTTCATGTGCTGGTTCTGCTGATACGACACTAAACACTTTGTTGTTCATGTGTTGGTTCTGCTGATATGACACTAAACACTTTGTTGTTCATGTGTTGGTTCTGCTGATATGACACTAAACACTTTGTTGTTCATGTGCTGGTTCTGCTGAAACGACACTAAACACGTTGTTGTTCCTGTGCTGGCTCTGCTGAAACGACACTAAACACTTTGTTGTTCCTGTGCTGGCTCTGCCGAAATGACACTAAACACTTTGTTGTTCATGTGCTGGCTCTGCTGAAACGACACTAAACACTTTGTTGTTCCTGTGCTGGCTCTGCTGAAACGACACTAAACACTTTGTTGTTCCTGTGCTGGCTCTGCTGAAACGACACTAAACACTTTGTTGTTCCTGTGCTGGCTCTGCTGAAACGACACTAAACACTTTGTTGTTCCTGTGCTGGCTCTGCTGAAACGGCACTAAACACTTTGTTGTTCATGTGCTGGCTCTGCTGATACGACACTAAACACTTTGTTGTTCATGTGCTGGCTCTGCTGATACGACACTAAACAAGTTGTTGTTCATGTGCTGGCTCTGCTGAAATGACACTAAGCAATTTGTTGTTCCTGTGCTGGCTCTGCTGAAACGACACTAAACAAGTTGTTGTTCATGTGCTGGCTCTGCTGAAATGACACTAAGCAATTTGTTGTTCCTGTGCTGGCTCTGCTGAAACGACACTAAACAAGTTGTTGTTCATGTGCTGGCTCTGCTGAAATGACACTAAGCAATTTGTTGTTCCTGTGCTGGCTCTGCTGAAACGACACTAAACACTTTGTTGTTCATGTGCTGGCTCTGCTGATACGACACTAAACACTTTGTTGTTCATGTGCTGGCTCTGCTGAAACGACACTAAACACTTTGTTGTTCATGTGCTGGCTCTGCTGATACGACACTAAACAATTTGTTGTTCATGTGCTGGCTCTGCTGATACGACACTAAACACTTTGTTGTTCATGTGCTGGCTCTGCTGAAACGACACTAAACACTTTGTTGTTCATGTGCTGGTTCTGCTGATACGACACTAAACACTTTGTTGTTCCTGTGCTGGCTCTGCTGATACGACACTAAACACTTTGTTGTTCATGTGCTGGCTCTGCTGATACGACACTAAACACTTTGTTGTTCATGTGCTGGCTCTGCTGATACGACACTAAACACTTTGTTGTTCATGTGCTGGCTCTGCTGATACGACACTAAACAAGTTGTTGTTCATGTGCTGGCTCTGCTGAAATGACACTAAGCAATTTGTTGTTCCTGTGCTGGCTCTGCTGAAACGACACTAAACAAGTTGTTGTTCATGTGCTGGCTCTGCTGAAATGACACTAAGCAATTTGTTGTTCCTGTGCTGGCTCTGCTGAAACGACACTAAACAAGTTGTTGTTCATGTGCTGGCTCTGCTGAAATGACACTAAGCAATTTGTTGTTCCTGTGCTGGCTCTGCTGAAACGACACTAAACACTTTGTTGTTCCTGTGCTGGCTCTGCTGATATGACACTAAACACTTTGTTGTTCATGTGCTGGCTCTGCTGATACGACACTAAACACTTTGTTGTTCCTGTGCTGGCTCTGCTGATACGACACTAAACACTTTGTTGTTCCTGTGCTGGCTCTGCTGATACGACACTAAACACTTTGTTGTTCATGTGCTGGCTCTGCTGAAACGACACTAAGCAATTTGTTGTTCCTGTGCTGGTTCTGCTGAAACTACACTAAACACTGTTGTTCCTGTTCCTGTGCTGGCTCTGACTAAACACTTTGTTGTTCCTGTGCTGGCTCTGCTGATACGACACTAAACACTTTGTTGTTCATGTGCTGGCTCTGCTGATACGACACTAAACACGTTGTTGTTCATGTGCTGGCTCTGCTGAAACGACACTAAACACTTTGTTGTTCATGTGCTGGCTCTGCTGAAACGACACTAAACACTTTGTTGTTCATGTGCTGGCTCTGCTGAAACGACACTAAACACTTTGTTGTTCATGTGCTGGCTCTGCTGAAACGACACGAAACACTTTGTTGTTCATGTGCTGGCTCTGCTGATACGACACTAAACACTTTGTTGTTCATGTGCTGGCTCTGCTGAAACGACACTAAACACTTTGTTGTTCAAATCAAACCAAATTGTATTTGTCACATACACATGGTTAGCAGATGTTAATGCGAGTGTAGCAAAATGCTTTTGCTGGCTCTGCTGAAACAACACTAAACACTTTGTTGTTCATGTGCTGGCTCTGCTGAAACGACACTAAACACTGTTGTTCCTGTGCTGTCTCTGCTGAAACGACACTAAACACTTTGTTGTTCATGTGCTGGTTCTGCTGATACGACACTAAACACTTTGTTGTTCATGTGCTGGTTCTGCTGATACGACACTAAACACTTTGTTGTTCATGTGTTGGTTCTGCTGATATGACACTAAACACTTTGTTGTTCATGTGTTGGTTCTGCTGATATGACACTAAACACTTTGTTGTTCATGTGCTGGTTCTGCTGAAACGACACTAAACACTTTGTTGTTCCTGTGCTGGCTCTGCTGAAACGACACTAAACACTTTGTTGTTCCTGTGCTGGCTCTGCCGAAATGACACTAAACACTTTGTTGTTCATGTGCTGGCTCTGCTGAAACGACACTAAACACTTTGTTGTTCCTGTGCTGGCTCTGCTGAAACGACACTAAACACTTTGTTGTTCCTGTGCTGGCTCTGCTGAAACGACACTAAACACTTTGTTGTTCCTGTGCTGGCTCTGCTGAAATGACACTAAACACTTTGTTGTTCCTGTGCTGGCTCTGCTGAAACGGCACTAAACACTTTGTTGTTCATGTGCTGGCTCTGCTGATACGACACTAAACACTTTGTTGTTCATGTGCTGGCTCTGCTGATACGACACTAAACAAGTTGTTGTTCATGTGCTGGCTCTGCTGAAATGACACTAAGCAATTTGTTGTTCCTGTGCTGGCTCTGCTGAAACGACACTAAACAAGTTGTTGTTCATGTGCTGGCTCTGCTGAAATGACACTAAGCAATTTGTTGTTCCTGTGCTGGCTCTGCTGAAACGACACTAAACAAGTTGTTGTTCATGTGCTGGCTCTGCTGAAATGACACTAAGCAATTTGTTGTTCCTGTGCTGGCTCTGCTGAAACGACACTAAACACTTTGTTGTTCCTGTGCTGGCTCTGCTGATACGACACTAAACACTTTGTTGTTCATGTGCTGGCTCTGCTGATACGACACTAAACACTTTGTTGTTCCTGTGCTGGCTCTGCTGATACGACACTAAACACTTTGTTGTTCCTGTGCTGGCTCTGCTGATACGACACTAAACACTTTGTTGTTCATGTGCTGGCTCTGCTGAAACGACACTAAGCAATTTGTTGTTCCTGTGCTGGCTCTGCTGAAACTACACTAAACACTGTTGTTCCTGTGCTGGCTCTGCTGATACGACACTAAACACTTTGTTGTTCCTGTGCTGGCTCTGCTGATACGACACTAAACACTTTGTTGTTCATGTGCTGGCTCTGCTGAAATGACACTAAACACTTTGTTGTTCAAATCAAACCAAATTGTATTTGTCACATACACATGGTTAGCAGATGTTAATGCGAGTGTAGCAAAATGCTTTTGCTGGCTCTGCTGAAACAACACTAAACACTTTGTTGTTCATGTGCTGGCTCTGCTGAAACAACACTAAACACTTTGTTGTTCATGTGCTGGCTCTGCTGATACGGCACTAAACACTTTGTTGTTCATGTGCTGGCTCTGCTGATACGACACTAAACACTGTTGTTCATGTGCTGGCTCTGCTGAAACTACACTAAACACTTTGTTGTTCATGTGCTGGCTCTGCTGAAACTACACTAAACACTTTGTTGTTCATGTGCTGGCTCTGCTGAAACTACACTAAACACTGTTGTTCATGTGCTGGCTCTGCTGAAACTACACTAAACAATTTGTTGTTCATGTGCTGGCTCTGCTGAAACGACACTAAACACTGTTGTTCCTGTGCTGTCTCTGCTGAAACGACACTAAACACTTTGTTGTTCATGTGCTGGTTCTGCTGATACGACACTAAACACTGTTGTTCCTGTGCTGTCTCTGCTGAAATGACACTAAACACTTTGTTGTTCATGTGCTGGCTCTGCTGATACGACACTAAACACTTTGTTGTTCATGTGCTGGTTCTGCTGATACGACACTAAACACTTTGTTGTTCATGTGCTGGTTCTGCTGATACGACACTAAACACTTTGTTGTTCATGTGCTGGTTCTGCTGATACGACACTAAACACTTTGTTGTTCATGTGTTGGTTCTGCTGATATGACACTAAACACTTTGTTGTTCATGTGCTGGTTCTGCTGAAACGACACTAAACACTTTGTTGTTCCTGTGCTGGCTCTGCTGAAACGACACTAAACACTTTGTTGTTCCTGTGCTGGCTCTGCCGAAATGACACTAAACACTTTGTTGTTCATGTGCTGGCTCTGCTGAAACGACACTAAACACTTTGTTGTTCCTGTGCTGGCTCTGCTGAAACGACACTAAACACTTTGTTGTTCCTGTGCTGGCTCTGCTGAAACGACACTAAACACTTTGTTGTTCCTGTGCTGGCTCTGCCGAAATGACACTAAACACTTTGTTGTTCCTGTGCTGGCTCTGCTGAAACGACACTAAACACTTTGTTGTTCCTGTGCTGGCTCTGCCGAAATGACACTAAACACTTTGTTGTTCCTGTGCTGGCTCTGCTGAAACGACACTAAACACTTTGTTGTTCCTGTGCTGGTTCTGCTGAAACGACACTAAACACTTTGTTGTTCCTGTGCTGGCTCTGCTGAAACGACACTAAACACTTTGTTGTTCCTGTGCTGGCTCTGCTGAAACGACACTAAACACTTTGTTGTTCCTGTGCTGGCTATGCTGAAACGACACTAAACACTTTGTTGTTCCTGTGCTGGCTCTGCTGAAACGACACTAAACACTTTGTTGTTCATGTGCTGGCTCTGCTGAAACTACACTAAACACTGTTGTTCCTGTGCTGGCTCTGCTGAAACTACACTAAACACTGTTGTTCCTGTGCTGGCTCTGCTGAAACGACACTAAACACTTTGTGTAACAGCGTTACATTATGACAACACATGGCAAAAGAGACCAAAACTGGCAAAGTGATGAAAAGTAACAGTTGGTGTTGATGATTTTGTTTTCAATCTTAAAATTATGATTGAAAGAGTTACGGCCACTACAGATGAAAGAAGTCTTGAGCCCAACATCAGTATTGCCGTCTGACCGAGGGAAGGGTCCGCATTGCTATTAGAGACAAGCCTGGGTTGGTATAACAAAACAAGTATCAAATAGAGCTAGCCGATACAGAAGGGGGCCTTGTAGCCGCTGCAGATTAACCAGTAGATATTCTCAAAGCGGTCCATTCCTTCACATTCATCATACCTTTTTAATCTAAGAGGTTGAGAAACACTCATTAAAGGAGGAACAGGTGGCAGAAACAACTGTTTTCCATTCTTGAAGACTTTTACTAAAACATTTACTAAATCATTTACTAAAACATTTGCAAAATCATTTACTAAATAATTTACTACAACATTTACTAAATCATTTACTTTTTAAATGTATTTATCCATTATTTTACCAGGTAAGTTGACTGAGAACACGTTCTCATTTGCAGCAACGACCTGGGGAATAAAAGCCTTTACTAAACATTTACTAAAACATTTACTAATGTCACAAACGTGTGGAATCATTTGTCTACCCAGTCAGTTGAATGATCAGGTCCTCTTCTTTTATTGGGACAGTTTTATTTTCAAAATTTTGAATGGATAGTGGCTTCCATAAACACTTACATGCAATATATAGACCAGACTCCATTTAGACCAGACTCCATTAAGCGGTGGTTAGATAACAGTATTCATGTGGCCAGCAGGCTGGCTATGAAGTAGATATTTATCCTATGCTCTCTCCAGTGATTTTATTAACACTGCATTGTGAAGAGGAAGTGTTTTTGTTGGAACAATCACCTTTTAAATGTCTTGAAATGCACAAAGGTTTATGATAATATTTGAATACAACAATACATATGTAGCCCAAGGGAAAAAGCAGGCCTAACCCATGATGTATGGCCCATCTGTGTTGCAGAATGCCCCAGAGTTTTGCTATACGGTGTTGCTCTAAAGAGACAATCCCTGAAGAACTGACAAAATATTCCTGGAATCTTGGCAGAGGAGAGCTGCAGCACAGCGCCGTGAAATTCTTATTCTGCAATTGTCCCTTTTGTGGGGAATGACGAGGTTAGGCTTTGCATTCTTCTCCATGTACAGGTCACTGCAGCAGAGGCGGTCAAGTAGAAAATATCCTTGTGGGGAAACAATGGCTAAAGCTACCCCATAAATGTCTCTCCTTCAGTTTCGCCCCATTGACTCCATGATTCCCTGCCAAGATGTCAGTGTTAGACCAGCTCTCTTTAAAACAGCTTAATTAGCTGAAAACCGAACAATGTCTGAGCATGTTTGTGATGAAATCAAAAAGAAAGAGCCAAAAGTATCCCTCTCCCCCTTCCATTGTCCCTGTGCTCTCTGTTGACAGACATATTGGTTTCTGAGGAAAGGAAACAAATAAAACAACATTCCTTCCTGTCATAATGATCTGCCTGATTACAGACTGCTTTATTCACTCCTCTCTCATTAGGAACTCCAACAATCCTTTATTTAATGAGAAATTGTTGGTGTTTAAAAAGTAATTTACACTGTATGATGAAATCATAAAACCATGTATTTAAAACCTTTCTTGTGTAGGGGACAGTATTTTGAAGTTTGGATGACAAACGTGCCCAAAGTAAACTCAGGCCAAGAGTAAACACAGGCCCAGAGTAAACTCAGGCCCAGAAGCTAGGATATCTATATGCACGGTAGTATTGGATAGAAAACACTCTCAAGTTTCCAAAACTGTTAAAATAACGTCTGTGAGTATAACAGAACTGATATGGCAGGTGAAAACCAGAGGAAAGTCCATCCAGGAAGTGGGATATTTTTGATGCGAGTTGTTTTCCATTGAATGCCTACTGACTATGCTATGGGTTAGGGCCTAGATTGCAGTTCCTATAGCTTCCACTAGATGTCAACAGTCTTTAGACATGCTTTCAGGCTTGTATTTTGAAAAATGACGAGTAAAAATACCTTTTCGTCAGAGGACAGGTGAAGAATGCAGAGCTGCTTGCGCGCATGATAGTGCGCCGTTCATTGTTTTTCCTTTCTATAGAAAACGCTATTGTCTGGTTGAAATATTATTGATTATTTAGACAATAGACAACCTGAGGATGAATTATAAACACCATTTGACATTTATATATATATAAAATAAAGAAAATCAGTCAATTTAATAGGTTAGTTAGTTCATACAGTTGATATGACATTGAACATTAAGGGCCTGTTACACAATACCTAAATTCAGCATTAAGGGCCTGTTACACAAAACCTATAGTGAGCATTAAGGGCCTGTTACACAGTAAAATACATTGAGCATTAAAGGCCTGTTACACAGTACCTACATTGAGCATCAGGGGCCTGCTACACAGTATCTACACTGAGCACGTTGTTTTTATTGCGTACATTAGGTCTGATTATTTTTGCAATCACAATATGATTTTGATAATCTGAAATCCTGGTGTGAGTTAGACATGTAGATACTTGTTGGCGAAGCCCTGATTGACTGGTACAGTGTTTTGCACTTCGTTCCTCTTCTCCTTTTAAAATCTGTCCTTGTCATCTTTTTATCCCACTTTCACTACAAAGACTCAAAACAGATGATGCTCATGTGATCACAACTGAAGCGAGGACCCTGGCCTCTCCACCGGCTCTGAACCTCCAGCCACCCTGTTTACTGATGTTTGATTTCCTCCTTGCAAAGATGAACAGTGGAAATCATAAAACAAACTCCCATTCAGCGGGTCATGTCAAAGGTGAGCCTCAGCTCAGTGTAGCCGTAGAACTAACACCACCCCTCGGTTTTTCTGGGCCCATTCCCAACTGGCCCCGGGTCTCTATGCTGATGTACCTGGCAGTGGTGGCTTTAAGTGTATTTTATTTGTGTGGGAATGGCCCAAAGGACACTTTGTCACTGTTATGAATGGGGATTGTGCCCTCTGTGGCAGCAGAGCAGAGGAAGGAAACGTCTGAGTGACATGTCTCCTATGTCTCCAGTCTCAGCTCTCACTCAGCTCTAGAGATGTAGCACAGTCCACAACAGATATGACTCACCTCAACATGTTTATAATTGGATTGGATTCTTGGACAGTACCTACTGCCAAGGTGTTTTTTTATGTGGAACTATTTTCAGTTCATGTTTTTTACTTCCGGAAACTGTAGAAACTGTTGCCCAAGCACAGACTCACAACAGCTTGTGGCATACTATCAGTTCAGTAGGCAGTTACTTTACAAATCCACAGACAGTTTCCACTATCATGTAATACTGCATTCTGTTGATATTGGCCTGTCTCATTCTTGATCAGGGGCTAAACCGAAGATTCAGACCGTCTGCTCCCTTCTCTTAAAATGGTAGTCATTTCAAGAATGTGTATTGATTGGATGTTTGAGGGTTATTCAAAGCCCTTAAATGGAATGTTAGTTATACCGACCAGTTAAATTATGAATCTCAACACACAAACACCGCTCTTGGCCTTTTCAGTGAGGTTTAGAAAACTTTTTATGTTTATTTCCCCAACTCTTAGATGAAAAAGAATGCAGGAAATGTCAACATCATATTGAAGATTACCCCTCACTTTTAGTGCTTTCTTTGATGACCAGTTGATACATTTCTTGGAAATAAGGACTTTAAGGACTTTAAGTGTTTTTTTAATTCAATGTTCAAGCAGGAAGTTCAGCCGTAGGACATGTGTTACCGCGGTAGTATTGTCAATTGTCTGTCTGATTTCTGCAGGGCATAAATCTCAGAGATCAATTGGTAAACTCTGATTTACCCAAAATATCTATTTGGATGGAAACTACACGGGTAATGGCTTCACTCAATGCAATGGCACTTCCTTCAAACACCCCCAAACAGGGAAACAGATCCCAGTCAAACGTGTTATTACGTGTTCCACTAAGGCAGTTATTTATCTTATAACTTGTCCTTGTGGTAAAAATGATGTGGGTAAAACAAAGGGAAAATTAAAAGTACGTATCTCAGAGCATTGTAGCACCATTAGGTGTAAAAACCCGACTTATCCGGTTGCGGCCCACTGTTTGGAAGCGAACCACTCGATTTAATCCCTACGTAATATTGGCATTGAACATGTCACCCTCCCTAGGAGAGGGGGTGACCTCGACAATTTATTGTTAAAACAAGAGGCTGCCTGGATCTTTAATTGAAAGACCCTTGCTCCCTTCGGTCTCAACGTAGACTTTGATCTGACATCATTCTTGTGATTTTGCTATTGTAAATTGTCAGCGATTAGGTGCAGAGTTATAGCGGAGTCAGGCGCAGGACACAGGTATTGAGTAACATCACTGAGTTTACTCAAAATATCAAGCAAAATTCCAAATAGGAACATACAAAAAACACTAGCACAAAACACAACCACTAACGACATAAACAATCACGGACAGAACAGGAATGTAATGCCAGAGGGTTAAATAAGGAATGTGATATGTAATAGAAACCAGGTGTGTGTGTAATGCAGACAAAACAAAACAAAACTGAAACATGGATCGATGGTGACTAGAAAGCCGGTGACGTCGACTGCCGAACACAACCCGAACAAGGAGAAGGGCCGACTTTGGCGGAAGTCGCAGCGCGCCGACACCGGCCTCAGGGACGACCCGGAGGACGGGATGCAGGGCAATCCGGGTGGAGACGGTGAAACTCCTGTATAGCATTGAAGAATCTAGAATGTCCTCCACTGGTACCCAGCATCTCTCCTCCAGGCCGTACCCCTCCCACTCCACTAGGTACTGAAGGCCCCTTGCCTGACGCCTTGAGTCCATGATGGCTCGTACGGTATACGATGTCCTGAGGGGTTCCCGCACCTCAGACTGCTGGAGTGGACCAGCCACCACCGGCCTGAGGAGAGACACATGTAATGTGATAATCAGGGGGGAGTTGTAACCTATAACAAACCTGGTTCAGTCTCCTCGGGACTTTAAATGGCCCCACAAATTACGGACCCAGCTTCCGGCAGGGCAGGTGAAGGGGCAGGTGAAGGGTCAAGAGCCAGACCCGATCCCCCGGTGCATACACTGGGGCCTCACTGCGGTGGCGGTCGGCACTCACCTTTTGCCTCCTGACGGCCCTTTGTAGCCGCACATGGGCAGCGTTCCATGTCTCCTCTGAGTGCCTAAACCGTTCATCCACTGCAGGAGTCTCGATCTGGCTCTGATGCCATGGTGCCAGGACCGGCTGATAACCCAGCACACACTGAAATGGTGATAGGTTGGTAGAGGAGTGGCGGTGGGAGTTTTGGGCCATCTCCGCCCAGGGGATGTAAACCGCCCACTCCCCCAGCGGGTCCTGGCGATAGGACCGCAGAAAGCTACCCACATCCTGGTTGACTCTTTCCACCTGCCCGTTACTCTCGGGATGGAAACCTGAGGAAAGGCTGACCGAGACCCCCAGAAGTTCCATAAACACCCTCCAGACTCTAGACGTGAATTGGGGACACCGATCAAAAACAATATCCTCAGGCACCCCGTAGTGCCGGAATACGTGGGTGAACAGGGCCTCCGCAGTTTGTAGAGCCGTAGGGAGACCGGGCATAGGAAGAAGGTGGCAGGACTTAGAAAACCGATCCACAACGACCAGGATCGTGGTGTTACCCCGCGACAGGGGAAGATCCGTCATGAAATCCACCGATAGGTGTGGTCGTAGTGGAACAGGAAGGGGTTGTAATTTCCCTCTGGGCAGGTGTATAGGTGCCTTGCACTGTGCGCATACCGAACAGGAGGAAACATAAACCCTCACGTCCTTAGATAAAGTGGGCCACCAGTACTTCCCAGCAAGGCAGCGCACTGTCCGACCGATGCCAGGATGACCAGAGGAGTAACATAACTGAGTTTACTCAAAATATCAAGCAAAATTCCAAATGGGAACATACAAAAAACACTAGCACAAAACACAACCATTAACGACATAAACAATTACGGACAGAACAGGAATGTATGCCAGAGGGTTGAATAAGGAATGTGATATGTAATAGAAACCAGGTGTGTGTGCAATACAGACAAAACAAAACAAAACTGAAACATGGATCGATGGTGACTAGAAAGCCTGTGATGTCTACCGCTGAACACCACCCGGAGAAGGGCCGACTTAGGAGGAAGTCCTGACAGTAAATGTTTGTAGGTTTATGTAGCCAAATTGTATCTATGATCGTATGCTATCCATATGTTTTTTATGTTCTTATAATATCTGAGAATTAACCAATGATACCAGGCCACACCAGGCCATGATTACAGACACCTGTGTGTGTCCTTTGACACTTTATAAACTAGTGACCAACAGTGTTTGTCATTCTACCCTGATGAAGACAGCTTGTCTGTTGAAACGTTGGTTATTAGGTTACAAAATGATTGCATCTCAGCTCCTATAGAGTGTGCGATTCTCCTTTTCTTTTCAAGTGTTCTACTCCGCTAGCCACACCTAAACAGGTGTGCGTTTCTTTTTCCTCCATATTAAAAGATATAGAGCCCACATATCTAAGTTTTTTAACAACTGCAAGCATTGAGAGCTCTTTGGACTGAACCATATTTAACCCTTGACAGCCACAGGTTGAGAGCTCTTTGGACTGAACCATAGATAACCCTTATGTGGCAGAACATCCGCCAGTGTCTGAGTCTCAGACTGACATTCACAAGTGGCACCGAGACCCAATATGATATGAAGTACATATATGAAGTACAGAACCCCAAAATCTTTAGAATATGGTCGAGAGGGAGATTGTATTGTCGAGAAGGAGATTTATGAAGTACAGAACCCAATCATCGTTAGAATACAGTGGGGCAAAAAAGTATTTAGTCAACCACCAATTGTGCATGTTCTCCCACTTAAAAAGATGAGAGATGCCTGTAATTTTCATCATAGGTACACTTCAACTATGACAGACAAAATGAGATTTTTCTTCTCCAGAAAATCACATTGTAGGATTTTTAATTAATTTATTTGAAAATTATGGTGGAAAATAAGTATTTGGTCAATAACAAAAGTTTATCTCAATACTTTGTTATATACCCTTTGTTGGCAATGACAGAGGTCAAACATTTTCTGTAAGTCTTCACAAGGTTTTCACACACTGTTGCTGGTATTTTGGCCCATTCCTCCATGCAGATCTCCTCTAGAGCAGTGATGTTTTGGGGCTGTTGCTGGGCAACACGGACTTTCAACTCCCTCCAAAGATTTTCTATGGGGTTGAGATCTGGAGACTGGCTAGGCCACTCCAGGACCTTGAAATGCTTCTTATACAAAGCCACTCCTCCGTTGCCCGGGCAGTGTGTTTGGGATCATTGTCATGCTGAAAGACCCAGCCACGTTTAATCTTCAATGCCCTTGCTGATGGAAGGAGGTTTTCACTCAAAATCTCACGATACATGGCCCCATTCATTATTTTCTTTACACAGATCAGTCGTCATGGATCAGATCATGGAACGGGCAGTCCTTCCCCGGGAGGAAGAGCAGCTCCGTCTTGCCGAGGTTCAGCTTGAGGTGGTGATCCGTCATCCACACTGATATGTCTGCCAGACATGCAGAGATGCGATTCGCCACCTGGTCATCAGAAGGGGGAAAGGAGAAGATTAATTGTGTGTCGTCTGCATAGCAATGATAGGAGAGACCATGTGAGGTTATACTCTGCTGTACTGTATTGTACTGCACTGTCCTCTACTATACTCTGCTGTGCTGTATTGTACTGCACTGTACTCTACCATACTCTGCTGTGCTGTATTGTACTGCACTGTCCTCTACCATACTCTGCTGTGCTGTATTGTACTGCACTGTCCTCTACCATACTCTGCTGTACTGTATTGTACTGCACTGTTCTCCACCATACTCTGCTGTGCTGTATTGTACTGCACTGTCCTCTACCATAATCTTCATTGCTGTATTGTACTGTATTGTCCTCTACCATACTCTGCTGTGCTGTATTGTACTGCACTGTCCTCTACTATACTCTGCTGTGCTGTATTGTATTGCACTGTCCTCTACCATAATCTTCAGTGCTGTATTCTACTGCACTGTCCTCTACCATACTCTGCTGTGCTGTATTGTACTGCACTGTCCTCTACCATAATCTTCTGTGCTGTATTGTACTGCACTGTCCTCGACCATACTCTGCTGTGCTGTATTGTACTACACTGTCCTCTCCTGTGCTCTGCTGTGCTGTATTGTACTGCATTGTCCCCAACCATACTCTGCTGTGCTGTATTGTACTACACTGTCCGTTACTGTGCTCTGCTGTGCTGTATCGTGCTGCACTGTCCTCTACTGTGCTCTGCTGTGCTGTATTGTACTACACTGTTCTCTACTATACTCTGCTGTGCTGTATTGTACTGCACTGTCCTCTACCATACTCTGCTGTGCTGTATTGTACTGCACTGTCCTCTACTATACTCTGCTGTGCTGTATTGTACAGCACTGTTCTCTACTATACTCTGCTGTGCTGTATTGTACTGCACTGTCCTCTACTATACTCTGCTGTGCTGTATTGTACTGCACTGTCCTCTACCATAATCTTCTGTGCTGTATTGTACTGCACTGTCCTCTACCATACTCTGCTGTGCTGTATTGTACTGCACTGTCCTCTACCATACTCTTCTGTGCTGAATTGTACTGCACTGTCCTCTATCATAATCTTCTGTGCTGAATTGTACTGCATTGTCCTCTACCATACTCTGCTGGTGCTGTATTGTACTGCACTGTCCTCTACTATACTATGCTGTGCTGTATTGTACTACACTGTTCTCTACTATACTCTGCTGTGCTGTATTGTACTGCACTGTCCTCTACTATACTCTGCTGTGCTGTATTGTACTGCACTGTTCTCTACTATACTCTGCTGTGCTGTATTGTACTGCACTGTCCTCTACCATAATCTTCTGTGCTGTATTGTACTGCACTGTCCTCTACCATACTCTGCTGTGCTGTATTGTGCTGCACTGTCCTCTACCATACTCTGCTGTGCTGTATTGTACTGCACTGTCCTCTACCATAATCTTCTGTGCTGTATTGTACTGCACTGTCCTCTACTATACTCTGCTGTGCTGTATTGTGCTGCACTGTCCTCTACCATACTCTGCTGTGCTGTATTGTACTGCACTGTCGTCTACCATAATCTTCTGTGCTGCATTGTACTGCATTGTCCTCTACCATACTCTGCTGTGCTGTATTGTACTGCACTGTCCTCTTCTATACTCTGCTGTGCTGTATTGTACTGCACTGTTCTCTACCATACTCTGCTGTGCTGTATTGTACTGCACTGTGATCTACTATACTCTGCTGTGCTGTATTGTACTGCACTGTCCTCTACTATACTCTGCTGTGCTGTATTGTACTGCACTGTCCTCTACCATACTCTGCTTTGCTGTATTGTACTACACTGTCCTCTACTGTGCTCTGCTGTGCTGTATTGTACTGCATTGTCCCCTACCATACTCTGCTGTGCTGTATTGTAAGACACTGTCCCCTAATGTGCTCTGCTGTGCTGTATCGTGCTGCACTCTCCTCTACTGTGCTCTGCTGTGCTGTATTGTACTGCACTGTCCTCTACTATACTCTGCTGTGCTGTATTGTACTGCACTGTCCTCTACCATACTCTGCTGTGCTGTATTGTGCTGCACTGTCCTCTACCATACTCTTCTGTGCTGTATTGTACTGCACTGTCCTCTACCATAATCTTCTGTGCTGTTTTGTACTGCACTGTCCTCTACCATACTCTGCTGTGCTGTATTGTGCTGCACTGTCCTCTACCATACTCTGCTGTGCTGTATTGTACTGCACTGTCCTCTACCATAATCTTCTGTGCTGTATTGTACTGCACTGTCCTCTACTATACTCTGCTGTGCTGTATTGTGCTGCACTGTCCTCTACCATACTCTGCTGTGCTGTATTGTACTGCACTGTCGTCTACCATAATCTTCTGTGCTGCATTGTACTGCATTGTCCTCTACCATACTCTGCTGTGCTGTATTGTACTGCACTGTCCTCTTCTATACTCTGCTGTGCTGTATTGTACTGCACTGATCTCTACCATACTCTGCTGTGCTGTATTGTACTGCACTGTGATCTACTATACTCTGCTGTGCTGTATTGTACTGCACTGTCCTCTACTATACTCTGCTGTGCTGTATTGTACTGCACTGTCCTCTACCATACTCTGCTTTGCTGTATTGTACTACACTGTCCTCTACTGTGCTCTGCTGTGCTGTATTGTACTGCATTGTCCCCTACCATACTCTGCTGTGCTGTATTGTAAGACACTGTCCCCTAATGTGCTCTGCTGTGCTGTATCGTGCTGCACTCTCCTCTACTGTGCTCTGCTGTGCTGTATTGTACTGCACTGTCCTCTACTATACTCTGCTGTGCTGTATTGTACTGCACTGTCCTCTACCATACTCTGCTGTGCTGTATTGTGCTGCACTGTCCTCTACCATACTCTTCTGTGCTGTATTGTACTGCACTGTCCTCTACCATAATCTTCTGTGCTGTATTGTACTGCATTGTCCTGTACCATACTCTGCTGTGCTGTATTGTACTGCACTGTCCTCTACTATACTCTGCTGTGCTGTATTGTACTGCACTGTTCTCTAATATACTCTGCTGTGCTGTATTGTACTGCACTGTCCTCTACCATACTCTGCTGTGCTGTATTGTCCTGCACTGTCCTCTACCATACTCTGCTGTGCTGTATTGTACTGCACTGTCCTCTACTATACTCTTCTGTGCTGTATTGTACTGCACTGTCCTCTACCATAATCTTCTGTGCTGTATTGTACTGCACTGTCCTCTACCATACTCTGCTTTGCTGTATTGTACTGCACTGTCCTCCACTGTGCTCTGCTGTGCTGTATTGTACTGCACTGTCCTCTACCGTACTCTGCTGTGCTGTATTGTACTACACTGTCCTCTACTGTGCTCTGCTGTGCTGTATTGTACTGCATTGTCCCCTACCATACTCTGCTGTGCTGTATTGTACTACACTGTCCTCTACTGTGCTCTGCTGTGCTGTATTGTACTGTGCTGTTCTCTACTATACTCTGCTGTGCTGTATTGTACTGCACTGTCCTCTACTATACTCTGCTGTGCTGTATTGTACTGCACTGTCCTCTACCATAATCTTCTGTGCTGTATTGTACTGCACTGTCCTCTACCATACTCTGCTGTGCTGTATTGTGCTGCACTGTCCTCTACCATACTCTGCTGTGCTGTATTGTACTGCACTGTCCTCTACCATAATCTTCTGTGCTGTATTGTACTGCATTGTCCTCTACCATACTCTGCTGTGCTGTATTGTACTGCACTGTCCTCTACTATACTCTGCTGTGCTGTATTGTACTGTTCTCTAATATACTCTGCTGTGCTGTATTGTACTGCACTGTCCTCTACCATACTCTTCTGTGCTGTATTGTACTGCACTGTCCTCTACCATACTCTGCTGTGCTGTATTGTCCTGCACTGTCCTCTACCATACTCTGCTGTGCTGTATTGTGCTGCACTGTCCTCTACCATACTCTTCTGTGCTGTATTGTACTGCACTGTCCTCTACCATAATCTTCTGTGCTGTATTGTACTGCATTGTCCTGTACCATACTCCACTGTGCTGTATTGTACTGCACTGTCCTCTACTATACTCTGCTGTGCTGTATTGTACTGCACTGTTCTCTAATATACTCTGCTGTGCTGTATTGTACTGCACTGTCCTCTACCATACTCTGCTGTGCTGTATTGTCCTGCACTGTCCTCTACCATACTCTGCTGTGCTGTATTGTACTGCACTGTCCTCTACTATACTCTTCTGTGCTGTATTGTACTGCACTGTCCTCTACCATAATCTTCTGTGCTGTATTGTACTGCACTGTCCTCTACCATACTCTGCTGTGCTGTATTGTACTGCACTGTCCTCTACTATACTCTGCTGTGCTGTATTGTACTGCACTGTCCTCTACCATACTCTGCTGTGCTGTATTGTACTGCACTGTCCTCTACCATAATCTTCTGTGCTGTATTGTACTGCATTGTCCTCTACCATACTCTGCTGTTCTGTATTGTACTGCACTGTCCTCTTCTATACTCTGCTGTGTTGTATTGTACTGCACTGTTCTCTAATATACTCTGCTGTGCTGTATTGTACTGCACTGTCCTCTACCATACTCTGCTGTGCTGTATTGTACTGCACTGTCCTCTACTATACTCTGCTGTGCTGTATTGTACTGCACTGTCCTCTACCATACTCTGCTTTGCTGTATTGTACTGCACTGTCCTCTACTGTGCTCTGCTGTGCTGTATTGTACTGCACTGTCCTCTACCGTACTCTGCTTAGCTGTATTGTACTACACTGTCCTCTACTGTGCCCTGCTGTGCTGTATTGTACTGCACTGTCCTCTACCATAATCTTCTGTGCTGTATTGTACTGCACTGTCCTCTACCATACTCTGCTGTTCTGTATTGTGCTGCACTGTCCTCTACCATACTCTGCTGTGCTGTATTGTACTGCACTTTCCTCTACCATAATCTTCTGTGCTGCATTGTCCTCTACCATACTCTGCTGTGCTGTATTGTACTACACTGTCCCCTAATGTGCTCTGCTGTGCTGTATCGTGGTGCACTCTCCTCTACTGTGCTCTGCTGTGCTGTATTGTACTGCACTGTCCTCTACTATACTCTGCTGTGCTGTATTGTACTGCACTGTTTTCTACTATACTCTGCTGTGCTGTATTGTACTGCACTGTCCTCTACCATAATCTTCTGTGCTGTATTGTACTGCACTGTCCTCTACCATACTCTGCTGTGCTGTATTGTGCTGCACTGTCCTCTACCATACTCTTCTGTGCTGTATTGTACTGCACTGTCCTCTACCATAATCTTCTGTGCTGTATTGTACTGCATTGTCCTGTACCATACTCTGCTGTGCTGTATTGTACTGCACTGTCCTCTACTATACTCTGCTGTGCTGTATTGTACTGCACTGTCCTCTACTATACTCTGCTGTGCTGTATTGTACTGCACTGTTCTCTAATATACTCTGCTGTGCTGTATTGTACTGCACTGTCCTCTACCATACTCTGCTGTGCTGTATTGTACAGCACTGTCCTCTACCATACTCTGCTGTGCTGTATTGTACAGCACTGTCCTCTACTATACTCTTCTGTGCTGTATTGTACTGCACTGTCCTCTACCATAATCTTCTGTGCTGTATTGTACTGCACTGTCCTCTACCATACTCTGCTTTGCTGTATTGTACTGCACTGTCCTCCACTGTGCTCTGCTGTGCTGTATTGTACTGCACTGTCCTCTTCCGTACTCTGCAGTGCTGTATTGTACTACACTGTCCTCTACTGTGCTCTGCTGTGCTGTATTGTACTGCATTGTCCCCTACCATACTCTGCTGTGCTGTATTGTACTACACTGTCCTCTACTGTGCTCTGCTGTGCTGTATTGTACTGCGCTGTTCTCTACAATACTCTGCTGTGCTGTATTGTACTGCACTGTCCTCTACTATACTCTGCTGTGCTGTATTGTACTGCACTGTCCTCTACCATAATCTTCTGTGCTGTATTGTACTGCACTGTCCTCTACCATACTCTGCTGTGCTGTATTGTGCTGCACTGTCCTCTACCATACTCTGCTGTGCTGTATTGTACTGCACTGTCCTCTACCATAATCTTCTGTGCTGTATTGTACTGCATTGTCCTCTACCATACTCTGCTGTGCTGTATTGTACTGCACTGTCCTCTACTATACTCTGCTGTGCTGTATTGTACTGTTCTCGAATATACTCTGCTGTGCTGTATTGTACTGCACTGTCCTCTACCATACTCTTCTGTGCTGTATTGTACTGCACTGTCCTCTACCATACTCTGCTGTGCTGTATTGTCCTGCACTGTCCTCTACCATACTCTGCTGTGCTGTATTGTACTGCACTGTCCTCTACTATACTCTGCTGTTCTGTATTGTACTGCACTGTTCTCTACTATACTCTGCTGTGCTGTATTGTACTGTACTGTCCTCTACCATACTCTGCTGTGCTGTATTGTACTGCACTGTCCTCTACCATAATCTTCTGTGCTGTATTGTACTGCATTGTCCTCTACCATACTCTGCTGTGCTGTATTGTACTGCACTGTCCTCTTCTATACTCTGCTGTGTTGTATTGTACTGCACTGTTCTCTAATATACTCTGCTGTGCTGTATTGTACTGCACTGTCCTCTACCATACTCTGCTGTGCTGTATTGTACTGCACTGTCCTCTACTATACTCTGCTGTGCTGTATTGTACTGCACTGTCCTCTACTATACTCTGCTGTGCTGTATTGTACTGCACTGTCCTCTACCATACTCTGCTTTGCTGTATTGTACTGCACTGTCCTCTACTGTGCTCTGCTGTGCTGTATTGTACTGCACTGTCCTCTACCGTACTCTGCTTAGCTGTATTGTACTACACTGTCCTCTACTGTGCCCTGCTGTGCTGTATTGTACTGCATTGTCCCCTACCATACTCTGCTGTGCTGTATTGTACTACACTGTGCCCTACTGTGCTCTGCTGTGCTGTATCGTGCTGCACTCTCCTCTACTGTGCTCTGCTGTGCTGTATTGTACTGCACTGTCCTCTACCGTACTCTGCTTAGCTGTATTGTACTACACTGTCCTCTACTGTGCCCTGCTGTGCTGTATTGTACTGCATTGTCCCCTACCATACTCTGCTGTGCTGTATTGTACTACACTGTGCCCTACTGTGCTCTGCTGTGCTGTATCGTGCTGCACTCTCCTCTACCATAATCTTCTGTGCTGTATTGTACTGCACTGTCCTCTACCATACTCTGCTGTGCTGTATTGTACTGCACTGTCCTCTACCATAATCTTCTGTGCTGTATTGTACTGCATTGTCCTCTACCATACTCTGCTGTGCTGTATTGTACTGCACTGTCCTCTACTATACTCTGCTGTGCTGTATTGTACTGTTCTCTAATATACTCTGCTGTGCTGTATTGTACTGCACTGTCCTCTACCATACTCTTCTGTGCTGTATTGTACTGCACTGTCCTCTACCATACTCTGCTGTGCTGTATTGTCCTGCACTGTCCTCTACCATACTCTGCTGTGCTGTATTGTACTGCACTGTCCTCTACTATACTCTGCTGTGCTGTATTGTACTGCACTGTCCTCTACTATACTCTGCTGTGCTGTATTGTACTGCACTGTCCTCTACCATACTCTGCTGTGCTGTATTGTACTGCACTGTCCTCTACCATAATCTTCTGTGCTGTATTGTACTGCATTGTCCTCTACCATACTCTGCTGTGCTGTATTGTACTGCACTGTCCTCTTCTATACTCTGCTGTGTTGTATTGTACTGCACTGTTCTCTAATATACTCTGCTGTGCTGTATTGTACTGCACTGTCCTCTACCATACTCTGCTGTGCTGTATTGTACTGCACTGTCCTCTACTATACTCTGCTGTGCTGTATTGTACTGCACTGTCCTCTACCATACTCTGCTTTGCTGTATTGTACTGCACTGTCCTCTACTGTGCTCTGCTCTGCTGTGCTGTATTGTACTGCACTGTCCTCTACCGTACTCTGCTTAGCTGTATTGTACTACACTGTCCTCTACTGTGCCCTGCTGTGCTGTATTGTACTGCATTGTCCCCTACCATACTCTGCTGTGCTGTATTGTACTACACTGTGCCCTACTGTGCTCTGCTGTGCTGTATCGTGCAGCACTCTCCTCTACTGTGCTCTGCTGTGCTGTATTGTACTGCACTGTCCTCTACTATACTCTGCTGTGCTGTATTGTACTGCACTGTCCTCTACTATACTCTGCTGTGCTGTATTGTACTGCACTGTCCTCTACTATACTCTGCTGTGCTGTATTGTACTGCACTGTCCTCTACCATAATCTTCTGTGCTGTATTGTACTGCACTGTCCTCTACCATACTCTGCTGTGCTGTATTGTACTGCACTGTCCTCTACCATAATCTTCTGTGCTGTATTGTACTGCACTGTCCTCTACTATACTCTGCTGTGCTGTATTGTACTGCACTGTCCTCTACCATAATCTTCTGTGCTGTATTGTACTGCACTGTCCTCTACTATACTCTGCTGTGCTGTATTGTACTGCACTGTCCTCTACTATACTCTGCTGTGCTGTATTGTACTGCACTGTCCTCTACTATACTCTGCTGTGCTGTATTGTACTGCACTGTCCTCTACCATACTCTGCTGTGCCGTATTGTGCTGCACTGTCCTCTACTGTGCTCTGCTGTGCTGTATTGTACTGCGCTGTTCTCTACTATACTCTGTTGTGCTGTATTGTACTGCACTGTCCTCTACTATACTCTGCTGTGCTGTATTGTACTGCACTGTCCTCTACTATACTCTGCTGTGCTGTATTGTACTGCGCTGTTCTCTACTATACTCTGCTGTGCTGTATTGTACTGCACTGTCCTCTACTATACTCTGCTGTGCTGTATTGTACTGCACTGTCCTCTACCATAATCTTCTGTGCTGTATTGTACTGAACTGTCCTCTATCATACTCTGCTTTGCTGTATTGTACTGCATTGTCCTCTACTGTGCTCTGTTGTGCTGTATTGTACTGCACTGTCCTCTACTGTGCTCTGCTGTGCTGTATTGTACTGCACTGTCCTCTACCATACTCTGCTGTGCTGTATTGTACTGCATTGTACTCTGCTGTGCTATATTGTACCCCATTGTACTCTACCATACTCTGCTGTGCTGTATTGTACTGCACTGTCCTCTACCATACTCTGCTTTGCTGTATTGTACTGCACTGTCCTCTACTGTGCCCTGCTGTGCTGTATTGTACTGCATTGTCCCCTACCATACTCTGCTGTGCTGTATTGTACTACACTGTCCCCTACTGTGCTCTGCTGTGCTGTATCGTGCTGCACTCTCCTCTACTGTGCTCTGCTGTGCTGTATTTTACTGCATTGTCCTCTACCATACTCTGCTGTGCTGTATTGTCCTGCATTGTCCTCTACCATACTTTGCTGTGCTGTATTGTGCTGCACTGTCCTCTACTATACTCTGCTGTGCTGTATTGTACTGCACTGTTCTCTAATATACTCTGCTGTGCTGTATTGTACTGCACTGTCCTCTACCATACTCTGCTGTGCTGTATTGTCCTGCACTGTCCTCTACCATACTCTGCTGTGCTGTATTGTACTGCACTGTCCTCTACCATAATCTTCTGTGCTGTATTGTACTGCACTGTCCTCTACCATACTCTGCTGTGCTGTATTGTCCTGCACTGTCCTCTACAATACTCTTCTGTGCTGTATTGTACCGCACTGTCCTCTACCATAATCTTCTGTGCTGTATTGTACTGCACTGTCCTCTACCATACTCTGCTTTGCTGTATTGTACTGCACTGTCCTCCACTGTGCTCTTCTGTGCTGTATTGTACTGCACTGTCCTCTACCACAATCTTCTGTGCTGTATTGTACTGCACTGTCCTCTACCATAATCTTCTGTGCTGTATTGTACTGCACTGTCCTCTACTATACTCTGCTGTGCTGTATTGTACTACACTGTCCTCTACTGTGCTCTGCTGTGCTGTATTGTACTGCATTGTCCCCTACCATACTCTGCTGTACTGTATTGTACTACACTGTCCTCTACTATACTCTGCTGTGCTGTATTGTACTGCACTGTCCTCTACCATACTCTGCTGTGCTGTATTGTGCTGCACTGTCCTCTACCATACTCTGCTGTGCTGTATTGTACTGCACTGTCCTCTACCATAATCTTCTGTGCTGTATTGTACTGCATTGTCCTCTACCATACTCTGCTGTGCTGTATTGTACTGTTCTCTAATATACTCTGCTGTGCTGTATTGTACTGCACTGTCCTCTACCATACTCTTCTGTGCTTTATTGTACTGCACTGTCCTCTACCATACTCTGTTGTGCTGTATTGTCCTGCACTGTCCTCTACCATACTCTGCTGTGCTGTATTGTACTGCACTGTCCTCTACTATAGTCTGCTGTGCTGTATTGTACTGCACTGTCCTCTACTATACTCTGCTGTGCTGTATTGTACTGCACTGTCCTCTACCATAATCTTCTGTGCTGTATTGTACTGAACTGTCCTCTACCATACTCTGCTTTGCTGTATTGTACTGCACTGTCCTCTACTGTGCTCTGCTGTGCTGTATTGTACTGCACTGTCCTCTACCATACTCTGCTGTGCTGTATTGTACTGCATTGTACTCTGCTGTGCTATATTGTACCCCATTGTACTCTACCATACCCTGCTGTGCTGTATTGTACTGCACTGTCCTCTACCATACTCTGCTGTGCTGTATTGTACTGAACTGTCCTCTACCATACTCTGCTGTGCTGTATTGTACTGCACTGTCCCCTACCATACTCTGCTGTGCTATATTGTACTACACTGTCCTCTACTGTGCTCTGCTGTGCTGTATTGTACTGCACTGTCCTCTACTATACTCTGCTGTGCTGTATTGTACTGCACTGTCCCCTACCATACTCTTCTGTGCTGTATTGTACTGCACTGTCCTCTAGCATACTCTGCTTTACTGTATTGTACTGCACTGTCCTCTACTCTGCTGTATTGTACTGCACTGTCCTCTACTGTGCTGTATTGTACTGCACTGTCCTCTACCATACTCTTCTGTGCTGTATTGTACTGCACTGTCCTCTACCATACTCTGCTTTACTGTATTGTACTGCACTGTCCTCTACTCTGCTGTATTGTACTGCACTGTCCTCTACTGTGCTGTATTGTACTGCACTGTCCTCTACCATACTCTGCTGTGCTGTATTGTACTACACTGTCCTCTACCATACTCTGCTGTGCTGTATTGTACTACACTGTCCCCTACTGTGCTCTGCTGTGCTGTATTGTACTGCATTGTACCCTACCATACTCTGCTGTGCTGTATTGTACTGCATTGTACTCTGCTGTATTGTGCTGCACTGTTCTCTTCTGTGCTGTGCTGCACTGTGATGTAAAACATAAGGTAAAACATAAGGAGCATGACTTTGTCGTGGAAGGATCAGAATTTGTTGGTAACATTTGTAAGATGTTTAATATTCATCAAATGTGTGTAAGTTACTTCTCATAAGAATGTATTTTGTTGTACTATCGTGGTGGCCATTGGCAGTTATCTGTTCTATGTCAGGACTAAGTTGCATGGGCCACAGAGAGGGGAGAGGTCAAAGTGTCATCATGTGTAAACATATCTTTTACTCCCTACCTTTCCCATTCTGGGGAAAGAAGGGTTGCAGTGTCTGGAATCATTCTATGCTCCCTCTAATGTTGTTTCTATCTTAACCTATAGCCTAACCTTTTTCTCTCCATGAGTTTGTCCAGGAGTTTGTATTTTGAGTGGGTTGTATCTAAATGACAATTTGATATATGCCTGTTGATATGGAGGATTTGGTTTATGGTTCTGGGGTTTGGGAAAGGAGACAAGGCTGAACGATGAATTATGTCTATGCTGTCTGACTATGGGTGTCTTTGCTATTAAAAGGAACTCAGTTGCATTGTAAGGGGACTCTCAGAGAATTCACTGGGAGACACTGGATTTATCTGAGAGTCACAGGACTGTGATAGAGCTCGTATAATTAAAGATGGACTTTTATAACTAACTCTGACGTGTGTGTGTGGTTTGCTCCCATGATTTGGTAAATAGAGGAAATTTCCACGACAACTTTCATAGGCATAGTTATGCATTTCTGTGTAGTACAGATCAGGGAGCCATGATGGAATTGCGTTACCATAATTCTGTTCCCGGGTGTAATTCCACATCACTTACTGTAGTTCAATAACCAGGTTTCATGTCATAGCTGACACCCCATTCTTTCTGCAGACATCTATGAATCTTCATTAGGATAAAATATTTAGCAGAATTTGGAAAACGTGGTTGCATAAAAACCTGAGATTTTACCGTAATTCCGTTACCTAAATTTACAGTTCTTCCACTAAATTTGTTTTTGTGAAATGTTCGCAAAGTAGTCCTTGTGTATAAGTAGACTTGTATGGTTTGTTACATTTTGAAATCAATGGGATTTTTTTGGCATACATTTCAAAGTTTAAAAAAAAGTCCAAGTTTAACATGTAATTGCCCATGTGCAACCTGATCAAAACCCATATTTACTCTGACCTAGTAATCCACATCACTTTCATCATCCTTTGCGTTTCTCTGCCAATTAGCATTCTGTTAGCCCATTCTGTCAGTCCATTCTGTCAGCCCATTCTGTTCTGCTCTTTAATAAAGATGGGTTAAATTGAGGCCCAGTCCGCCTTTATCTTAAAAATAAAGCTGAACAATTAAAACCCATGTCTCTTTGCACAGCTTTTGATCCTTCACAAAGCTTTCACTTGCTGCTTTTGGGGATGTAATGTGAAGCGCCCTGGTGGAACTCAAGTGAGGCAGTAAGAGGCATGGGACGGCTCCCTTGTTTTTGTTCAATCAGGGGCATTGTTTAAACTATCAGTATGATTTATTTGTCTACATTGACCTGCAGACACTGCTTAATTATCCTGGGATAATCTCAGGGAGCGCCTCCTGACACCCGCAGAAAGGCCAGCCACTTGGGCTCTGTGGACCAACTGTAGACCTGATGGTCTGCCTAACAGGCAGGGGTTATAGGTCCGCACTGACCACTCCACCACTGTTTCTCTGTGTTGGCCAGACCCAAAGCCCATGTAGTCAGGCCCTTATGGCTTCTGGGTAAATTATTCTCATTCCCCCTAATGAGGTGTTAAAATTGGACTACGGACAGGACAACTCCCATTAACATCAACTGATGGCACTTAACCAGTCAGTCCGGCCATCAGTGATAAATCATTGAGCAAATGTTTCACTTTCTTTAGAAAACAGGGATGTTGGAGTTTCTCTTTCTTTAGAAAACCGTGACGTTGGAGTTTCACTTTCTTTAGAAAACAGTGATGTTGGAGTTTCACTTTCTTTAGAAAACAGTGATGTTGGAGTTTCACTTTCTTTAGAAAACAGTGATGTTGGAGTTTCACTTTCTTTAGAAAACAGTGATGTTGGAGTTTCACTTTCTTTAGAAAACAGTGATGTTGGAGTTTCACTTTCTTTAGAAAACCGTGATGTTGGAGTTTCACTTTCTTTAGAAAACCGTGATGTTGGAGTTTCACTTTCTTTAGAAAACAGTGATGTTGGAGTTTCACTTTCTTTAGAAAACAGTGATGTTGGAGTTTCACTTTCTTTAGAAAACAGTGATGTTGGAGTTTCACTTTCTTTAGAAAACCGTGATGTTGGAGTTTCACTTTCTTTAGAAAACCGTGATGTTGGAGTTTCTCTTTCTTTAGAAGTTCAGGTTTCATTATACGTGAGGGAAAGGAAAATTTATTTTGCACTTTCAAATGTGAAATGTGAAAAAGGATATAGAATTGCTTGATGTGAATTAAGGCAAAGTTAATTACAAGGCGAAGTGATGAAAACAAACATTTAAAAAACACAGCTTTGTTTATTCAATTGTGTTTTCTATATGCTTTGAAACCAGGGGATAAGATTTTAACATTCATTTGACCAGTCAATTAAATTAAATGAGAAGGTATGAGAAAATCATGAGACAAAAGGTAATTTTACAAAACAAAGTGCTGCCTTGTCATTGCAGAAAACTGAAAAGCAACTTGTACCCTGTCATCACGGAGCAGCAGGTCGCCTGGTGGTTAGGAGCGTTGGGACGAAAAGGTCAAATCTGTCATTCTGCCCTTAAAGCAAGGCAATTAACCCTTATTGCTCCAAGGTCGCCGTCAGTAATGGTTGATCCCCTGGCTGTGACCCCACCCTCCGAGGGTGTGTCAGGGGGAGTGAGATAAGCAAAAAAAAGCATTTCAATTTCACACTTCACACCTGTACAGGTTACCCAGAGTGAAACAGAACTATATAAGCACTTCCTAATTATTATTAGATGTTTTTTATTTTCTTGATAGAATATGATAACATTATCAAAACAACATGAAATGTCTTTGATTAAATAAAAATATTAAACATTATCAGTACATTGTCTTCAAGGGTTTGACATTGCAGCTAGAGTATAACTTTGATCCCTCCTTGACAGTTCTCAACTACAGTAGTTTTCTTTCTCATGGTCTATTATCAAATGTACTTTTCATATCATAACTAATCAAAGTTTTTCTGTAGATGGGTACATTTGAAAATTGGCATTTCACAAATTAAAAGTGTTAAACTGTTCCATTAAAACATCAATAAGGCAACATATGATCAAGGGAAATCAATAAGACAGTATATGATCAAAGGAAATTATGAAAACAGCATATGATCAAGGGAAATCAATAAGACAGCATATGATCAAGGGAAATCAATAAGACGGCATATGATCAAGGGAAATCAATAAGACAGCATATGATCAAGGGAAATCAATAAGACAGCATATGATCAAAGGAAATTATGAAAACAGCATATGATCAAGGGAAATCAATAAGACAGCATATGATCAAAGGAAATTATGAAAACAGCATATGATCAAGGGAAATCAATAAGACAGCATATGATCAAGGGAAATCAATAAGACGGCATATGATCAAGGGAAATCAATAAGACGGCATATGATCAAGGGAAATCAATAAGACGGCATATGATCAAGGGAAATCAATAAGACAGCATATGATCAAGGGAAATCAATAAGACGGCATATGATCAAGGGAAATCAATAAGACGGCATATGATCAAGGGAAATCAATAAGACAGCATATGATCAAGGGAAATCAATAAGACAGCATATGATCAAGGGAAATCAATAAGACAGCATATGATCAAGGGAAATCAATAAGACAGCATATGATCAAGGGAAATCAATAAGACAGCATATGATCAAGGGAAATCAATAAGACAGCATATGATCAAGGGAAATCAATAAGACAGCATATGATCAAGGGAAATCAATAAGACAGCATATGATCAAGGGAAATCAATAAGACAGTATATGATCAAAGGAAATTATGAAAACAGCATATGATCAAGGGAAATCAATAAGACAGCATATGATCAAGGGAAATCAATAAGACAGCATATGATCAAGGGAAATCAATAAGACAGCATATGATCAAGGGAAATCAATAAGTCAGCATATGATCAAGGGAAATCAATAAGACAGCATATGATCAAGGGAAATCAATAAGACAGCATATGATCAAGGGAAATCAATAAGTCAGCATATGATCAAGGGAAATCAATAAGACAGCATATGATCAAGGGAAATTAATAAGACAGCATATGATCAAGGGAAATTAATAAAACAGCATATGATCAAGGGAAATTAATAAGACAGCATATGATCAAGGGAAATCAATAAGTCAGCATATGATCAAGGGAAATCAATAAGTCAGCATATGATCAAGGGAAATCAATAAGACAGCATATGATCAAGGGAAATCAATAAGACAGCATATGATCAAGGGAAATCAATAAGTCAGCATATGATCAAGGGAAATCAATAAGACAGCATATGATCAAGGGAAATTAATAAGACAGCATATGATCAAGGGAAATTAATAAGACAGCATATGATCAAGGGAAATCAATAAGACAGCATATGATCAAGGGAAATCAATAAGTCAGCATATGATCAAGGGAAATCAATAAGACAGCATATGATCAAGGGAAATTAATAAGACAGCATATGATCAAGGGAAATTAATAAAACAGCATATGATCAAGGGAAATCAATAAGGCCCCTTATGTGCAAAGACAAACAAAGTTCCCTTAAAGTCGCTGCCTCGTATGTTTGACTGATGTTGGGGGTGCCTGATAAAAGTGAGGTAGCCTGATTCTTCTGGAGTGAACAAAAGCCAGTCTCTGCTGGCCCCAGCCACGCTCCCCACTGACTCCAGTTACCTGGGAGCCAGCAGCCTGGGGTCTGAGTTATGCTCCCCACACAAAGAGCATGACAGCAGAAGTGTGGAGAGAGTGAAGAGGTGCCCCACTGGCCCTGCCTCTATGCCTCTTCTCTGGCTTTCTCTTTCAGCCCCGTCCGCGCCGAAGAGCCCGGCTCCTTTCTCGTGCCGCCAATGGGGCCTGCCAGCAGCATGGCCTAAGGGGCTAATGAAAGCCTAGCTCTACTGCAAATACAACATCATCTATGATTAAAATTGAAAGGGAGTTCTTTTAAAACAGACTGTTAAACAAATCCTAAAATATTCATAGTGCTGATAGTGATGAAGTAATGCATGTTGAATTGCACATTGATTTGTAACCAAAACATAAGGAATCAATAATAATATACTGAAAGTAAAATGACTCAATGCTTATACCAAATCAAATCAGATTTGTTTGGTTCCATACGCATATTTAGCAGGTGCGGGTGTAGTGAAATGCTTGTGTTCCTAGATCGAACAGTGAAGTAATATCTAACAATACAAAACAATACACACAAATCTAAAAGTAAGAAATATAGAAATATTAGGATGAGCAATGTTGGTATCTACATACACTACCGGTCAAAAGTTTGGACACATCTACTCATTCAAGGGTTTTTCTTTATTTTACTATTATCTACATTGAGGAATAATAGTGAAGACGGTCAAAACTATGAAATAACACATAAGGAATCATGTAGTAACCAAAAAAGTGTGAAACAAATGAAAATATATTTAATATTTGAGATTTTTCAAAGGAGCCACCCTTTGCCTTGATGACAGCTTTGCACGCTCTTTGCATTCGCTCAAACAGCTTCATGAGGTAGTCACCTAGAATGCATTTTCATTAACAGGTGTGCCTTGCTAAATGTTAATTTGTGGAATTTATTTCCTTCTTAACTAGGGTAGGGGGCAGCATTCGGAATTCTGGATGAAAAGCATGCCCAAATTAAACTGCCTGCTACTCTGGCCCAGAAGATAGGATATGCATATAATTGGTAGATTTGGATAGAAAAAAAATGAACGTTTCCAAAACTGTTAATAAATTAGTGTCTGAGTATAACAGAACTGATTTGGCGGGCAAAACTCTTCCATCCAGGAAGTAGGATTTTTTTTATTGTTGTAGTTTTCTATTCAATGCCATTACAGTATCCATTGACTTGGGACTCAAATTGCAGTTCCTATGCCTTCCACTAGATGTCAACAGTCTTTAGAAATTGTTTCAGACTTGTATTCTGAAAAATTAGGGAGTAAGAGCAGTCTGAATGAGTGGACCCTGCAGTGTCACAGAACTTATTCATGCGCGCAACCGAGAGAGTGCCTTTCTTGTTTACCTTTTATATTGAAGACGTTATTGTCCGGTTGAAATATTATCGATTATTTAGGCTAAAAACCTGAGGATTGAATATAAACATTGTGTGACATGTTTCTATGAACTTTACGGATACAATTGGGATTTTTTGTCATCTTTAACTTCTTGGATATAGGGGGTGCTATTTTAATTTTTGGATGAAAAACGTTCCCGTTTTAAACAAGATATTTTGTCACGAAAAGATGCTCAACTATGCATATAATTGACAGCTTTGGAAAGAATAAAACACTCTGACGTTTCCAAAACTGCAAAGATATTGTCTGTGAGTGCCACAGAACTGATGTTACAGAAAAACCCCAGATAAAAATCCAATCAGGAAGTGCCACATTTTTTTAAACCGCCTCATGCCAATGACTCCTTATATGGCTGTGAATGGGCCATGAATGAGCTTAGGCTTTCTGTCGCTTCCCCAAGGTGTCGACAGCATTGTGACGTATTTGTAGGCATATCATTGGAAGATTGACCATAAGAGACTACATCTACCAGGTGATCGCTTGGTGTCCTCCGTCGCAATTATTGCGTAATCTCCAGCTGCAGTATTTTTCCGTTTGCTTCTGATGAGAAGCGAACTGCCACCACTGATAGATTATCGAATAGATATGTAAAAAAAACACCTTGAGGATTGATTCTAAACAACGTTTGCCATGTTTCTGTCGATATTATGGAGCTAATTTGGAAAAAAGTTTGGCGTTGTAAGTGACTGCATTTTCCGGTCTTTTTATTAGCCAAACGTGATGAACAAAACAGAGCTATTTTGTCAACACAAATAATATTTTTGGAAAAAATGTAACATTTGCTATCTAAATAAGAGTCTTGTCATTGAAAACATCCGAAGTTCTTCTTATTTATTTCATTTAATTTGCGATTTTCATGAATAGGAAACTTTGCGTTATGGTAATGAGCTTGAGGCACTGATTACGCTCCCAGATACGGGATTGCTCGTCGCTAGAGGTTAAACCTATGTAAAAAGTATGTTTCCTGAATTTTTATAATGAGTATTTCTGTATTTGAATTTGTCCCTCTGCAATTTCACTGGATGTTGGCCAGGTGGGACGCCCAAATACCCTAGTGAGGTTAATGCGTTTGAGCCAGTCAGTTGTGTTGTGATAAGGTAGTGGTGGTATACAGAAGATGTCCCTATTTGGTAAAAGACCAAGTCCATATTATGGCAAAAACAGCTCAAATAAGCAGAGAGAAATGACAGTCTATCATTACTTTAAGAAATGAAGTTTCGAAAGTTTTCGAAAGTTTCTTCAAGTGCAATTGTAAAATCCATCAAGCGCTATGATGAAACTGGCTCTCATGAGGACCGCCACAGGAAAGGAAGACGCAGAGTTACCTCTGCTGCAGAGGGTAAGTTCATTAGAGTTAACTGCACCTCAGATTACAGCCCAAATAAATGCTTCACAAAGGTCAAGTAACAGACACATCTCAATATCAACTGTTCAAAGGAGACTGCGTAAATCAGGGCTTCATGGTCAAATTGCTGCAAAGAAAGCACTAGTAAAAGGACACCAATAAGAAGAAGAGACTTGCTTGGGCCAAGAAACACGAGCAAGGGACATTAGACCGATGGAAATCTGAGGAGTCCAAATTTTAGATTTTTGGATCCAACAACATTGTCATTTTGAGACGTAGAGTATGTGAACGGATGATCTCCGCATTTGTGGTTCCCTCCGAGAACCATGGAGGAGGAGGTGTGATGGTGTGGGGGTGCTTTGCTGGTGAGACCGTCTGTGATTTATTTAGAATTCAAGGCACTCTTAACCAGCATGCTACCACAGCAATCTGCAGTGATACGCCATCCTATCTGGTTTGCGCTTAGTGGGACTATCATTTGTTTTTCAGGAAGACAATGACCCAAAACACACCTCTAGGCTGTGTAAGGGCTATTTGACCAAGAAGAGTGACGGAGTGCTGCATCAGATGACCTGGCCTCCACAATCACCCGACCTGAACCGAATTGAGATGGTTTGGGATGAGTTGGACCGCAGAGTGAAGGGAAGTAGCCAACAAGTGCTCAGTATATGTGGGAACTCCTTCAAGACTGTTAAAAAAGCATTCCTTATGAAGCGTGAGTGTGCAAAGCTGTCATCAAGGCAAAGGGTGGCAACTTTGAAGAATGTCAAATATACAGTATTTTGATTTGTTTAACACTTTTGGGATTACTAAATGATTTCATATGTGTTATTTCTTTGTTTTGATGTCTTCACTATTATTCTACATTGTAGAAAATAGTAAAAATAAAGAAAAACCCTGGAATGAGTAGGTGTGTCCAAACTTTTGACTGGTACTGTATATAAACTCAGCAAAAAAAGAAACGTCCTCTCACTGTCAACTACGTTTATTTTCAGCAAACTTAACATGCGTAAATATTTGTATGAACATAAGATTCAACAACTCAGACATAAACTGAACAAGTTCCACAGACATGTGACTAACAGAAATGGAATAATGTGTCCCTGAACAAACAGGGGGTAAAAATAACAGTATCTGGTGTGGCCACCAGCTGCATTAAGTACTACAGAGCATCTCCTCCTCATGGACTGCACCAGATTTCCCGTTCTTGCTGTGAGATGTTACCCAACTCTTCCAACAAGGCACCTGCATGTTCCCGGACAATTCTGGGGGGAATGGCCCTAGCCCTCACCCTCCGATCCAACAGGTCCCAGACGTGCTCAATGGGATTGAAATCCGGGCTCGTCGCTGGCCATGGCAGAACAGTGACATTCCTGTCTTGCAGGAAATCACGCACAGATTGAGCAGTCTGGCTAGTGGCATTGTCATGCTGGAGGGTCATGTCAGGATGAGCCTGCAGGAAGGGTACCACATGAGGGAGGAGGATGTCTTCCCTGTAACACACAGTGTTGATTGATTGCAATGACAACATGCTCAGTCTGATGATACTGTGACACACCGCCACAGACCATAACAGACCCTCCACCTCCAAGTCGATCCCGCTCCAGAGTACAGGCCTCGGTGTAACGCTCACTCCTTCGACGATAAACGTGAATACGACCATCACCCATGGTGAGACAAAACTGTGACTCGTCTGTGAAGAGCACTTTTTGCCAGTCCTGTCTGGTCCAGCAATGGTGGGTTTGTGCCCATAGGCAACGTTGTTGCCGGTAATGTCTGGTGAGGACCGGCCTTACAACAGGCCTACAAGCCCTCAGTCCAGCCTCACTCAGCCTATTGCAGACCGTCTGAGCACTGATGGAGGGATTGTGCGTTCCTGGTGTAACTCGGACAGTTGTTGTTGCCATCCTGTACCTGTCCCGCAGGTGTGATGTTCGGATGTACCGATCCTGTGCAGGTGTTGTAACATGTGGTCTGCCACTGCAAGGACGATCAGCTGTCCGTCCTGTCTCCCTGTAGCTCTGTTTTAGGCGTCTCACAATACCGACTACAGGACCCAGTCCCTTTCCTGGTTTCATTGCTGTGGCAACAAACAGTAGAGAGTATGGATTTGTAAAGGCTAGAAGTATCGTTTCTAAAGGGATGTTCTTAAGCCCTCGAGTTCACGCTGAACAAGTTTTTGGTTGGTTGCGGGATATTGTCCAGTTGCATTAATAATGCAATAATGAGACTTCCGGCGCCGACAGAGATGGCCGCCTCTCTTCGCATTCCTAGGAAACTATGCAGTTTTTTGTTTTTTTTATGTGTTATTTCTTACATTGGTACCCCAGGTCATCTTAGGTTTCATTACATACAGTAGAGAATCAAATCAAATCCAAATCAAATCAAATGTATTTATATAGCCCTTCGTACATCAGCTGATATCTCAAAGTGCTGTACAGAAACCCAGCCTAAACCCCCAAACAGCAAGCAATGCAGGTGTAGAAGCACGAGAAGAACTTCTGAATATAAGAGCAGCGTCAACTCACCATCAGTACGACCAAGAATATGACTTTCGCGAAGCGGATCCTGTGTTCTGCCTTTCATCCAGGACAACGGAATGGATCCCAGCCGGCGACCCAAAAAAACGACTTCGTAAAAGAGGGAAACGAAGCGGTCTTCTGGTCAGACTCCGGAGACGGGCACATCGTGCACCACTCCCAAGCATACTTCTCGCCAATGGACAGTCTCTTGACAACAAGGTTGATGAAATCCGAGCAAGGGTAGCATTCCAGAGGGACATCAGAGACTGTAACGTTCTTTGCTTCACGGAATTTGATTTTTTTATTTCACCTTTATTTAACCAGGTAGGCTAGTTGAGAACAAGTTCTCATTTGCAACTGCGACCTGGCCAAGATAAAGCATAGCAGTGTGAACAGACAACACAGAGTTACACATGGAGTAAACAATTAACAAGTCAATAACACAGTAGAAAAAAGGGGAGTCTATATACATTGTGTGCAAAAAGGCATGAGGAGGTAGGCGAATAATTACAATTTTGCAGATTTTAACACTGGAGTGATAAATGATCAGATGGTCATGTACAGGTAGAGATATTGGTGTGCAAAAGAGGAGAAAAGTAAATAAATAAAAACAGTATGGGGATGAGGTAGGTAAAAATGGTTGGGCTATTTACCGATAGACTATGTACAGCTGCAGCGATCGGTTAGCTGCTCAGATTGCAGATGTTTGAAGTTGGTGAGAGAGATAAAAGTCTCCAACTTCAGCGATTTTTGCCATTCGTTCCAGTCATAGGAAGCAGAGAACTGGAACGAAAGGCGGCCAAATGAGGTGTTGGTTTTAGGGATGATCAGTGAGATACACCTGCTGGAGCGTGTGCTACGGATGGGTGTTGCCATCGTGACCAGTGAACTGGGAAACATGGCTCACTGGAGAGGCGCTATCGGAGTCGGTGCAGCCAGCTGGTTTCTCCACGCATCGCGCCGACAGAAACAAACATCTTTCTGGTAAGAAGAGGGGCGGGGGCGTATGCTTCATGGTTAACGAGATGTGGTGTGGTCACAACAACATAGAGGAACTCAAGTCCTTCTGTTCACCTGATTTAGAATTCCTCACAATCAAATGTCGACCGCATTATCTACCAAGGGAATTCTCTTCGATTATAATCACAGCCGTATATATTCCCCCCCAAACAGACACATCGATGGCTCTGAACAAACTTTATTTGACTCTTTGCAAACTGGAATCCATATATCCTGAGGCTGCATTCATTGTAGCTGGGGATTTTAACAAGGCTAATCTGAAAACAAGACTCCCTAAATTGTATCAGTATATCGATTGCGCAACCAGGGCTGGAAAAACCTTGGATCATTGCTATTCCAACTTCCGCGACGCATATAAGGCCCTGCCCCACTCTCCTTTCGGAAAAGCTGACCACGACTCCATTTTGTTGCTCCCGGCGTACAGACAGAAACTAAAACAAGAAGCTCCCGCGCTGAGGTGTGTTCAACGCTGGTCCGACCAATCTGATTCCACACTCCAGACTGCTTCCATCACGTGGACTGGGATATGTTTCGAATTGCGTCAAACAACAACATTGACGAATACGCTGATTCGGTGTGCGAGTTCATTAGAACGTGTGTTGAAGATGTCGTTCCCATAGCAATGATTAAAATATTCCTAACCGTGGATTGATGGCAGCATTCGCGTGAAACTGAAAGCGCGAACCCCTGCTGTTAATTAGGGCAAGGTGACAGGAAACATGACCGAATACAAACAGTGTAGCTATTGCCTCCGCAAGGCAATCAAACAAGCTAAGCGTCAGTATAAAGACAAAGTAGAATCTCAATTCAACGGCTCAGACACAAGAGGTATGTGGCAGGGTCTACAGTCAATCACGGATTACAAAAAGAAAACCAGCCCCGTCACGGACCAGGATGTCTTGCTCCCAGGCAGACTAAATAACTTTTTTGCCCGCTTTGAGGACAATATAGTGCCACTGACACGGCCCGCAACCAAAACATGCGGACTCTCCTTCACTGCAGCCGACGTGAGTAAAACATTTAAACGTGTTAACCCTCGCAAGGCTGCAGGCCCAGACGGCATCCCCAGCCGCGCCCTCAGAGCATGCGCAGGTGTGTTTACGGACATATTCAATCAATCCCTATCCCAGTCTGCTGTTCCCACATGATTCAAGAGGGCCACCATTGTTCCTGTTCCCAAGAAAGCTAAGGTAACTGAGCTAAACGACTACCGCCCCGTAGCACTCACTTCCGTCATCATGAAGTGCTTTGAGAGACTAGTCAAGGACCATATCACCTCCACCCTACCTGACACCCTAGACCCACTCCAATTTGCTTACCGCCCAAATAGGTCCACAGACGATGCAATCTCAACCACACTGCACACTGCCCTAACCCATCTGGACAAGAGGAATACCTATGTGAGAATGCTGTTCATCGACTACAGCTCGGCATTTAACACCATAGTACCCTCCAAGCTCGTCATCAAGCTCGAGACCCTGGGTCTCGACCCCGCCCTGTGCAACTGGGTACTTGACTTCCTGACGGGCCGCCCCCAGGTGGTGAGGGTAGGCAACAACATCTCCACCCCGCTGATCCTCAACACTGGGGCCCCACAAGGGTGTGTTCTGAGCCCTCTCCTGTACTCCCTGTTCACCTACGACTGCGTGGCCACGCACGCCTCCAACTCAATCCTCAAGTTTGCGGACGACACAACAGTGGTAGGCTTGATTACCAACAACGACGAGACGGCCTACAGGGAGGAGGTGAGGGCCCTCGGAGTGTGGTGTCAGGAAAATAACCTCACACTCAATGTCAACAAAACTAAGGAGATGATTGTGGACTTCAGGAAACAGCAGAGGGAACACCCCCCTATCCACATCGATGGAACAGTAGTGGAGAGGGTAGTAAGTTTTAAGTTCCTCGGCGTACACATCACAGACAAACTGAATTGGTCCACCCACACAGACAGCATCGTGGTGAAGAAGGCGCAGTAGTGCCTCTTCAACCTCAGGAGGCTGAAGAAATTCGGCTTGTCACCAAAAGCACACACAAACTTCTACAGATGCACAATCGAGAGCATCCTGGCGGGCTGTATCAACGCCTCGTACGGCAACTGCTCCGCCCACAACCGTAAGGCTCTCCAGAGGGTAGTGAGGTCTGCACAACGCATCACCGGGGGCAAACTACCTGCCCTCCAGGACACCTACACCACCCGATGTCACAGGAAGGCCATAAAGATCATCAAGGACAAAAACCACCCGAGCCACTGCCTGTTCACCCCGCTATCATCCAGAAGGCGAGGTCAGTACAGGTGCATCAAAGCTGGGACCGAGAGACTGAAAAACAGCTTCTATCTCAAGGCCATCAGACTGTTAAACAGCCACCACTAACATTGAGTGACTGCTGCCAACACACTGACTCAACTCCAGCCACTTTAATAATGGGAATTGATGGGAAATTATGTAAAATATATCACTAGCCACTTTAAACAATGCTACCTAATATAATGTATTACATGTATTAACTTTTTCATTACATTTCATTACATTTCATTATAGTACAACGGTTGATTTGTCTAATCTTAGCAATTTCTTCTTAGCTAGCTACATAGCCGTCCTTGTATCAGAGATAATTGCATAATTATCGTATTTCGTCGCCCTAACGTAGCCTTCACTGCTATTCGCCCAGCAGCTAGCAAACGCTAGCAAACGCCCACAGATTAGCATCACTGTAGTGCTATTACACTACTACACTCAACTGAACGACTTGATTAGTTTAGTGTTAGCTAGCTACATAGCTGTCTTTGTATCCAAGATAATTGTGTAGTTTAGAGTGTGTAGTCTTGGAGTGATTATCTTAATTTACCGAGGTTCGCTAGCCAGCTATTTGTCGTCCTTAACGTAGGAGACTCTGCTAGCTAGCCAACAGCTAACAGCTAACAGCTAGCCAACGTCTACTGAATAGCACTCAACAACCCGGTCGCAGTCACAGGTAGTATCACATTTTCATTTCATTTCATTACAGTACAACGGTTTGATTTGTTTGATCGTAGCTAGCTACATAGCTAGCTACATAGCCGTCTTTGTATCAAAGATAATTGTGTAGTCTAGAGCGATTTTCTAGGTTAGCTAGCCAGCTATTGTCGTTCTTTTAACGCAACGTAACGTAAACAACACTGCTAGCTAGCCAGCTAGCCCCGAATAGCAGCACTGCAGAAACTATTAGACTCAACGGAACGACTTGATTAGTGTAGTGTCAACAACGCAGCTACTGCCAGCTAGCCTACTTCAGCAGTACTGTATCATTTTAATCATTTTAGTCAATAAGATTCTTGCTACGTAAGCTTAACTTTCTGAACATTCGAGACGTGTAGTCCACTTGTCATTCCAATCTCCTTTGCATTAGCGTAGCCTCTTCTGTAGCCTGTCAACTATGTGTCTGTCTATCCCTGTTCTCTCCTCTCTGCACAGACCATACAAACGCTCCACACCGCGTGGCCGCGGCCACCCTAATCTGGTGGTCCCAGCGCGCACGACCCACGTGGAGTTCCAGGTCTCCGGTAGCCTCTGGAACTGCCGATCTGCGGCCAACAAGGCAGAGTTCATCTCAGCCTATGCCTCCCTCCAGTCCCTCGACTTCTTGGCACTGACAGAAACATGGATCACCACAGACAACACTGCTACTCCTACTGCTCTCTCTTCGTCCGCCCACGTGTTCTCGCACACCCCGAGAGCTTCTGGTCAGCGGGGTGGTGGCACCGGGATCCTCATCTCTCCCAAGTGGTCATTCTCTCTTTCTCCCCTCACCCATCTGTCTATCGCCTCCTTTGAATTCCATGCTGTCACAGTTACCAGCCCTTTCAAGCTTAACATCCTTATCATTTATCGCCCTCCAGGTTCCCTCGGAGAGTTCATCAATGAGCTTGATACCTTGATAAGCTCCTTTCCTGAGGACGGCTCACCTCTCACAGTGCTGGGCGACTTTAACCTCCCCACGTCTACCTTTGACTCATTCCTCTCTGCCTCCTTCTTTCCACTCCTCTCCTCTTTTGACCTCACCCTCTCACCTTCCCCCCCTACTCACAAGGCAGGCAATACGCTCGACCTCATCTTTACTAGATGCTGTTCTTCCACTAACCTCATTGCAACTCCCCTCCAAGTCTCCGACCACTACCTTGTATCCTTTTCCCTCTCGCTCTCATCTAACACCTCCCACACGGCCCCTACTCGGATGGTATCGCGCCGTCCCAACCTTCGCTCTCTCTCCCCCGCTACTCTCTCCTCTTCCATCCTATCATCTCTTCCCTCTGCTCATACCTTCTCCAACCTATCTCCTGATTCTGCCTCCTCAACCCTCCTCTCCTCCCTTTCTGCATCCTTTGACTCTCTATGTCCCCTATCCTCCAGGCCGGCGCGGTCCTCCCCTCCCGCCCCGTGGCTCGACGACTCATTGCGAGCTCACAGAACAGGGCTCCGGGCAGCTGAGCGGAAATGGAGGAAAACTCGCCTCCCTGCGGACCTGGCATCCTTTCACTCCCTCCTCTCTACATTTTCCTCCTCTGTCTCTGCTGCTAAAGCCATTTTCTACCACTCTAAATTCCAAGCATCTGCCTCTAACCCTAGGAAGCTCTTTGCCACCTTCTCCTCACTCCTGAATCCTCCTCCCCCTCCCCCCCCCCTCCCTCTCTGCAGATGACTTCGTCAACCATTTTGAAAAGAAGGTCGACGACATCCGATCCTCGTTTGCTAAGTCAAACGGCACCGCTGGTTCTGCTCACACTGCCCTACCCTGTGCTCTGACCTCTTTCTCCCCTCTCTCTCCAGATGAAATCTCGCGTCTTGTGACGGCCGGCCGCCCAACAACCTGCCCGCTTGACCCTATCCCCTCCTCTCTTCTCCAGACCATTTCCGGAGACCTTCTCCCCTACCTCACCTCGCTCATCAACTCATCCCTGACCGCTGGCTACGTCCCTTCCGTCCTCAAGAGAGCGAGAGTTGCACCCCTTCTGAAAAAACCTACACTCAATCCCTCCGATGTCAACAACTACAGACCAGTATCCCTTCTTTCTTTTCTCTCCAAAACTCTTGAACGTGCCGTCCTTGGCCAGCTCTCCCGCTATCTCTCTCTGAATGACCTTCTTGATCCAAATCAGTCAGGTTTCAAGACTAGTCATTCAACTGAGACTGCTCTTCTCTGTATCACGGAGGCGCTCCGCACTGCTAAAGCTAACTCTCTCTCCTCTGCTCTCATCCTTCTAGACCTATCGGCTGCCTTCGATACTGTGAACCATCAGATCCTCCTCTCCACCCTCTCCGAGTTGGGCATCTCCGGCGCGGCCCACGCTTGGATTGCGTCCTACCTGACAGGTCGCTCCTACCAGGTGGCGTGGCGAGAATCTGTCTCCTCACCACGCGCTCACCACTGGTGTCCCCCAGGGCTCCGTTCTAGGCCCTCTCCTATTCTCGCTATACACCAAGTCACTTGGCTCTGTCATAACCTCACATGGTCTCTCCTATCATTGCTATGCAGACGACACACAATTCATCTTCTCCTTTCCCCCTTCTGATGACCAGGTGGCGAATCGCATCTCTGCATGTCTGGCAGACATATCAGTGTGGATGACGGATCACCACCTCAAGCTGAACCTCGGCAAGACAGAGCTGCTCTTCCTCCCGGGGAAGGACTGCCCGTTCCATGATCTCGCCATCACGGTTGACAACTCCATTGTGTCCTCCTCCCAGAGCGCTAAGAACCTTGGCGTGATCCTGGACAACACCCTGTCGTTCTCAACTAACATCAAGGCGGTGGCCCGTTCCTGTAGGTTCATGCTCTACAACATCCGCAGAGTACGACCCTGCCTCACACAGGAAGCGGCGCAGGTCCTAATCCAGGCACTTGTCATCTCCCGTCTGGACTACTGCAACTCGCTGTTGGCTGGGCTCCCTGCTTGTGCCATTAAACCCCTACAACTCATCCAGAACGCTGCAGCCCGTCTGGTGTTCAACCTTCCCAAGTTCTCTCACGTCACCCCGCTCCTCCGCTCTCTCCACTGGCTTCCAGTTGAAGCTCGCATCTGCTACAAGACCATGGTGCTTGCCTACGGAGCTGTGAGGGGAACAGCACCTCAGTATCTCCAGGCTCTGATCAGGCCCTACACCCAAACAAGGGCACTGCATTCATCCACCTCTGGCCTGCTCGCCTCCCTACCACTGAGGAAGTACAGTTCCCGCTCAGCCCAGTCAAAACTGTTCGCTGCTCTGGCCCCCCAATGGTGGAACAAACTCCCTCACGACGCCAGGACAGCGGAGTCAATCACCACCTTCCGGAGACACCTGAAACCCCACCTCTTTAAGGAATACCTAGGATAGGATAAGTAATTCTTCTCACCCCCCTTTAAGATTTAGATGCACTATTGTAAAGTGACTATTCTACTGGATGTCATAAGGTGAATGCACCAATTTGTAAGTCGCTCTGGATAAGAGCGTCTGCTAAATGACTTAAATGTAATGTAAATGTAATGTAATGTTTACATACCCTACATCATTCATCTCATATGTATACGTATATACTGTACTCTATATCATCTACTGCATCTTTATGTAATACATGTATCACTAGCCAATTTAACTATGCCACTTTGTTTACATACTCATCTCATATGTATATACTGTACTCGATACCATCTACTGTATCTTGCCTATGCCGCTCTGTACCATCACTCATTCATATATCTTTATGTACATATTCTTTATCCCCTTACACTTGTGTCTATAAGGTAGTAGTTTTGGAATTGTTAGCTCGATTACTTGTTGGTTATTACTGCATTGTCGGAACTAGAAGCACAAGCATTTCGCTACACTCGCATTAACATCTGCTAACCATGTGTATGTGACAAATAAATTTGATTTGATTTGATGTCCACATCTAGATCCACAACATACACTTGCTCATATTTCAGAGCAGGTGAGGGTGTGACATCTATATTTTTTATTTATTAATTGTGGATAAGTAATTGCATACTGGAAAATAATAACATTTGACTGTCACGCCTTGGTCTTAGTATTTTGTGTTTTCTTTATTATTTGATCAGGCCAGGTTGTGACATGGGTTTATGTTATATTGTATGTTCGTATTGGGGTTTGTAGTATTTGGGATCGCGGCTGATTAGGGGTGTTGTATAGGCTTGGCTGCCTGAGGCGGTTCTCAATCAGAGGCAGGTGATTCTCGTTGTCTCTGATTGGGAACCGTATTTAGGTAGCCTGGTTTCGCTTTGTATTTCGTGGGTGATTGTTCCTGTCTCTGTGTAGTATCACCAGATAGGCTGTAATTAGATTTCACGTTCCGTTTGTTGTTTTGTATTTTGTATAGTTATTTTCATGTGTCACTTTTTCTATTAAAGTCATGAGTAACCACTATGCTGCATTTCGGTCCGACTCTCTTTTGACAAACGAAGACCGACGTTACATTGACAGTACAGGTTTGTACTGTTAGTAAATGGGGAGACACCATTATCAACAATTGTTGTTATTGATCTATAATGGCAATGACATCAAATTTGGTCACATTTGCCACAATTTCTGACATGTTCACATATCATTTGTTGATATGTCAATAACATCATGGGAATACATATGAAAAGAAACTTAAGGTCACCATACAGCTAGGTCCTTTAAAAGAGGGCTGTCTCAATGACACCAGAATACTTCTCAAAGAGCAAGGCGACAGCCAGGGAAGGAGACAGGAAGCCTGACAGGAAGAATTGTTTCTGCCTCGGTCTATTTCCCAGCCCCTGGTTGCGACGGTAAATGTCACAGTGACCATGGAATCAGTTCACAGCCCAGCAGGGAGGGTCAATGTAATGTTATGTGTGACATGATATTCAACAATTCCCGTCCATAGCAACAACACAAGAATGCTGCTGTGCAAAGCGCTCAACAAACATCTATGAAATGGCATTAATATCACAACATGTCCATGTCTTTGTGGAAGAAACCTCTTAATGAAGACGTGTCAGGATCAAAGGCCTTCTGTTGGAGATGTTGGTGGGTTGTAGATGCTATATGAAAGGACTGCTGTTAGAGATTTTGGTGTGTTGTAGATGCTATATGAAAGGCCTGCTGTTGGAGATGTTGGTGGGTTGTAGATGCTATATGAAAGGCCTGCTGTTGGAGATGTTGGTGGGTTGTAGATGCTATATGAAAGGACTGCTGTTGGAGATGTTGGTGGGTTGTAGATGCTATATGAAAGGCCTGCTGTTGGAGATGTTGGTGGGTTGTAGATACTATATGAAAGGCCTGCTGTTGGAGATGTTGGTGGGTTGTAGATGCTATATGAAAGGCCTGCTGTTGGAGATGTTGGTGGGTTGTAGATACTATATGAAAGGCCTTCTGTTGGAGATGTTGGTGGGTTGTAGATGCTATATGAAAGGACTGCTGTTGGAGATGTTGGTGGGTTGTAGATGCTATATGAAAGGACTGCTGTTGGAGATGTTGGTGGGTTGTAGATGCTATATGAAAGGACTGCTGTTGGAGATGTTGGTGGGTTGTAGATGCTATATGAAAGGCTTGCTGTTGGAGATGTTGGTGGGTTGTAGATGCTATATGAAAGGACTGCTGTTGGAGATGTTGGTGGGTTGTAGATACTATATGAAAGGCTTGCTGTTGGAGATGTTGGTGGGTTGTAGATGCTATATGAAAGGACTGCTGTTGGAGATGTTGGTGGGTTGTAGATGCTATATGAAAGGCCTGCTGTTGGAGATGTTGGTGGGTTGTAGATGCTATATGAAAGGCCTGCTGTTGGAGATGTTGGTGGGTTGTAGATGCTATATGAAAGGACTGCTGTTGGAGATGTTGGTGGGTTGTAGATGCTATATGAAAGGACTGCTGTTGGAGATGTTGGTGGGTTGTAGATGCTATATGAAAGGCCTGCTGTTGGAGATGTTGGTGTGTTGTAGATGCTATATGAAAGGCCTGCTGTTGGAGATGTTGGTGGGTTGTAGATGCTATATGAAAGGACTGCTGTTGGAGATGTTGGTGGGTTGTATATGCTATATGAAAGGACTGCTGTTGGAGATGTTGGTGGGTTGTAGATGCTATATGAAAGGCCTGCTGTTGGAGATGTTGGTGGGTTGTAGATGCTTTATGAAAGGCCTGCTGTTGGAGATGTTGGTGGGTTGTAGATACTATATGAAAGGCCTGCTGTTGGAGATGTTGGTGGGTTGTAGATGCTATATGAAAGGACTGCTGTTGGAGATGTTGGTGGGTTGTAGATGCTATATGAAAGGCTTGCTGTTGGAGATGTTGGTGGGTTGTAGATGCTATATGAAAGGCTTGCTGTTGGAGATGTTGGTGGGTTGTAGATGCTATATGAAAGGACTGCTGTTGGAGATGTTGGTGGGTTGTAGATGCTATATGAAAGGACTGCTGTTGGAGATGTTGGTGGGTTGTAGATGCTATATGAAAGGCCTGCTGTTGGAGATGTTGGTGGGTTGTAGATGCTATATGAAAGGCCTGCTGTTGAAATGTTGGTGGGTTGTAGATGCTATATGAAAGGACTACTGTTGGAGATGTTGGTGGGTTGTAGATACTATATGAAAGGCCTGCTGTTGGAGATGTTGGTGGGTTGTAGATGCTATATGAAAGGACTGCTGTTGGAGATGTTGGTGGCTTGTAGATACTATATGAAAGGCCTGCTGTTGGAGATGTTGGTGGGTTGTAGATGCTATATGAAAGGCCTGCTGTTGAAATGTTGGTGGGTTGTAGATGCTATATGAAAGGCCTGCTGTTGGAGATGTTGGTGGGTTGTAGATGCTATATGAAAGGCTTGCTGTTGGAGATGTTGGTGGGTTGTAGATGCTATATGAAAGGCCTGCTGTTGGAGATGTTGGTGGGTTGTAGATGCTATATGAAAGGCTTGCTGTTGGAGATGTTGGTGGGTTGTAGATGCTATATGAAAGGACTGCTGTTGGAGATGTTGGTGGGTTGTAGATACTATATGAAAGGCCTGCTGTTGGAGATGTTGGTGGGTTGTAGATGCTATATGAAAGGACTGCTATTGGAGATGTTGGTGGGTTGTATATGCTATATGAAAGGACTGCTGTTGGAGATGTTGGTGGGTTGTAGATGCTATATGAAAGGCCTGCTGTTGGAGATGTTGGTGGGTTGTAGATGCTATATGAAAGGACTGCTGTTGGAGATGTTGGTGGGTTGTAGATGCTATATGAAAGGACTGCTGTTGGAGATGTTGGTGGGTTGTAGATGCTATATGAAAGGCTTGCTGTTGGAGATGTTGGTGGGTTGTAGATGCTATATGAAAGGACTGCTGTTGGAGATGTTGGTGGGTTGTAGATACTATATGAAAGGCCTGCTGTTGGAGATGTTGGTGGGTTGTAGATGCTATATGAAAGGCTTGCTGTTGGAGATGTTGGTGGGTTGTAGATGCTATATGAAAGGACTGCTGTTGGAGATGTTGGTGGGTTGTAGATACTATATGAAAGGCCTGCTGTTGGAGATGTTGGTGGGTTGTAGATGCTATATGAAAGGACTGCTATTGGAGATGTTGGTGGGTTGTATATGCTATATGAAAGGACTGCTGTTGGAGATGTTGGTGGGTTGTAGATGCTATATGAAAGGCCTGCTGTTGGAGATGTTGGTGGGTTGTAGATGCTTTATGAAAGGCCTGCTGTTGGAGATGTTGGTGGGTTGTAGATACTATATGAAAGGCCTGCTGTTGGAGATGTTGGTGGGTTGTAGATACTATATGAAAGGACTGCTGTTGGAGATGTTGGTGGGTTGTAGATGCTATATGAAAGGACTGCTGTTGGAGATGTTGGTGGGTTGTAGATGCTATATGAAAGGCTTGCTGTTGGAGATGTTGGTGGGTTGTAGATGCTATATGAAAGGCTTGCTGTTGGAGATGTTGGTGGGTTGTAGATGCTATATGAAAGGCCTGCTGTTGGAGATGTTGGTGGGTTGTAGATGCTATATGAAAGGACTGCTGTTGGAGATGTTGGTGGGTTGTAGATGCTATATGAAAGGCCTGCTGTTGGAGATGTTGGTGGGTTGTAGATGCTATATGAAAGGACTGCTGTTGGAGATGTTGGTGGGTTGTAGATGCTATATGAAAGGACTGCTGTTGGAGATGTTGGTGGGTTGTAGATGCTATATGAAAGGCTTGCTGTTGGAGATGTTGGTGGGTTGTAGATGCTATATGAAAGGACTGCTGTTGGAGATGTTGGTGGGTTGTAGATACTATATGAAAGGCCTGCTGTTGGAGATGTTGGTGGGTTGTAGATGCTTTATGAAAGGACTGCTGTTGGAGATGTTGGTGGGTTGTAGATGCTATATGAAAGGACTGCTGTTGGAGATGTTGGTGGGTTGTAGATACTATATGAAAGGACTGCTATTGGAGATGTTGGTGGGTTGTATATGCTATATGAAAGGACTGCTGTTGGAGATGTTGGTGGGTTGTAGATGCTATATGAAAGGCCTGCTGTTGGAGATGTTGGTGGGTTGTAGATGCTATATGAAAGGACTGCTGTTGGAGATGTTGGTGGGTTGTAGATGCTTTATGAAAGGCCTGCTGTTGGAGATGTTGGTGGGTTGTAGATACTATATGAAAGGCCTGCTGTTGGAGATGTTGGTGGGTTGTAGATGCTATATGAAAGGACTGCTGTTGGAGATGTTGGTGGGTTGTAGATGCTATATGAAAGGCTTGCTGTTGGAGATGTTGGTGGGTTGTAGATGCTATATGAAAGGACTGCTGTTGGAGATGTTGGTGGGTTGTAAATGCTATATGAAAGGACTGCTGTTGGAGATGTTGGTGGGTTGTAGATGCTATATGAAAGGACTGCTGTTGGAGATGTTGGTGGGTTGTAGATGCTATATGAAAGGCCTGCTGTTGGAGATGTTGGTGGGTTGTAGATACTATATGAAAGGCCTGCTGTTGGAGATGTTGGTGGGTTGTTGATGCTATATGAAAGGACTGCTGTTGGAGATGTTGGTGGGTTGTATATGCTATATGAAAGGCCTGCTGTTGGAGATGTTGGTGGGTTGTAGATGCTATATGAAAGGACTGCTGTTGGAGATGTTGGTGGGTTGTAGATGCTATATGAAAGGACACAATACACTGACAATAACTTGACAGTAACTTGATTGGAATAAAAAAAAATAGCCTAAATAGATTTTAAACCTATAATTTTACATAAATTATTGATATACCATGATATACTGTAGCATGATATAGCATGATTAAACCATGATATATCTACAGGTGTAATCGACACCGTAACACAGTAAGATCCTATTATATATTAATAAGTGATTTGCACGTCACCAGTAATAACAGTTTAGTAACTGTGCAAATACAAGCCATTACTAATATCCACCCCCCAAAAAGGAAATCCAATTTAACCATGTGGTGTTTGTGCAACTAAACTTAATATGAAGTGTCACATGAAATTGAAAACGTGGAAAAAACACAACCCTTATTTGAATGGTTACTCTCCAGTAAAATAACTTACAGAGGACCACAAGGAGAAACATCAAGTGGTCACTGAACCCAGTTGAGCGAACTAAAATGGATGAGACTAGAGTGGCATGCAGAGGAGTACTGGGACTTCTGCTCTCCCTGGTGGAACATTGCCTGTGTTCCTGACACTAAGACAGTGTCTGCCATCAGGTATCGACTGGCCACGTAGTTCAGATAAGTCTACACTGCCACCAAGTGGTGATTCTTTGCAACCCCTTACTCTCTTTCAGACATTGATGGAGCACAATACTATTGAAGTTTAGGAAGTGTATCATTGTTTGTATTATTTAAGCAGGGAGTCCTATTGAGACCAAGGTCTATTTTACATGGGAGCCCTGCATGTACTGTTATTCATAAAACACAATCAGGATGTGTTCCCTGTCATAAAGCCGTATACAATCAGGATGTGTTCCCTGTCATAAAGCCGTATACAATCAGGATGTGTTCCCTGTCATAAAGCCGTATACAATCAGGATGTGTTCCCTGTCATAAAGCCGTACACAATCAGGATGTGTTCCCTGTCATGAAGCCGTATACAATCAGGATGTGTTCCCTGTCATAAAGCCGTATACAATCAGGATGTGTTCCCTGTCATGAAGCCGTACACAATCAGGATGTGTTCCCTGTCATGAAGCCGTATACAATCAGGATGTGTTCCCTGTCATAAAGCCGTATACAATCAGGATGTGTTCCCTGTCATAAAGCCGTACACAATCAGGATGTGTTCCCTGTCATAAAGCCGTATACAATCAGGATGTGTTCCCTGTCATGAAGCCGTATACAATCAGGATGTGTTCCATGTCATAAAGCCGTATACAATCAGGATGTGTTCCCTGTCATAAAGCCGTATACAATCAGGATGTGTTCCCGGTCATAAAGCCGTATACAATCAGGATGTGTTCCCTGTCATAAAGCCGTATACAATCAGGATGTGTTCCCTGTCATAAAGCCGTATACAATCAGGATGTGTTCTCTGTCATGAAGCCGTATACAATCAGGATGTGTTCCCTGTCATGAAGCCGTATACAATCAGGATGTGTTCCCTGTCATAAAGCCGTATACAATCAGGATGTGTTCCCTGTCATAAAGCCGTATACAATCAGGATGTGTTCCCTGTCATAAAGCCGTATACAATCAGGATGTGTTCCCTGTCATGAAGCCGTATACAATCAGGATGTGTTCCCTGTCATAAAGCCGTATACAATCAGGATGTGTTCCCTGTCATAAAGCCGTATACAATCAGGATGTGTTCCCTGTCATGAAGCCGTATACAATCAGGATGTGTTCCCTGTCATAAAGCCGTATACAATCAGGATGTGTTCCCTGTCATGAAGCCGTATACAATCAGGATGTGTTCCCTGTCATAAAGCCGTATACAATCAGGATGTGTTCTCTGTCATGAAGCCGTATACAATCAGGATGTGTTCTCTGTCATGAAGCCGTATACAATCAGGATGTGCTCCCTGTCATGAAGCCGTATACAATCAGGATGTGTTCCCTGTCATGAAGCCGTATACAATCAGGATGTGTTCTCTGTCATGAAGCCGTATACAATCAGGATGTGTTCCCTGTCATGAAGCCGTATACAATCAGGATGTGTTCCCTGTCATGAAGCCGTATACAATCAGGATGTGTTCTCTGTCATGAAGCCGTATACAATCAGGATGTGTTCCCTGTCATAAAGCCGTATACAATCAGGATGTGTTCCCTGTCATGAAGCCGTATACAATCAGGATGTGTTCCCTGTCATGAAGCCGTACACAATCAGGATGTGTTCTCTGTCATGAAGCCGTATACAATCAGGATGTGTTCCCTGTCATAAAGCCGTATACAATCAGGATGTGTTCCCTGTCATAAAGCCATATACAATCAGGATGTGTTCCCTGTCATGAAGCCGTACACAATCAGGATGTGTTCCCTGTCATAAAGCCGTATACAATCAGGATGTGTTCCCTGTCATAAAGCCGTATACAATCAGGATGTGTTCCCTGTCATAAAGCCGTATACAATCAGGATGTGTTCCCTGTCATAAAGCCGTACACAATCAGGATGTGTTCCATGTCATAAAGCCGCATACAATCAGGATGTGTTCCCTGTCATAAAGCCGTACACAATCAGGATGTGTTCCATGTCATAAAGCCGTATACAATCAGGATGTGTTCCCTGTCATAAAGCCGTATACAATCAGGATGTGTTCCCTGTCATAAAGCCGTATACAATCAGGATGTGTTCCCTGTCATGAAGCCGTATACAATCAGGATGTGTTCCCTGTCATAAAGCCGTATACAATCAGGATGTGTTCCCTGTCATAAAGCCGTACACAATCAGGATGTGTTCCCTGTCATAAAGCCGTATACAATCAGGATGTGTTCCCTGTCATAAAGCCGTATACAATCAGGATGTGTTCCCTGTCATAAAGCCGTATACAATCAGGATGTGTTCCCTGTCATAAAGCCGTACACAATCAGGATGTGTTCCATGTCATAAAGCCGTATACAATCAGGATGTGTTCCCTGTCATAAAGCCGTATACAATCAGGATGTGTTCCCTGTCATAAAGCCGTATACAATCAGGATGTGTTCCCTGTCATAATGGCATGATTTTATTGCTTAATTTATAGGTATTGTCATCAAACCATGTTCATATTACCCTCATATGTGCTTGCACTGTGCACTCAGCAGGCACACGTTTTTGACTGGTAGAAAAACTTAACTCGCCGAACAGAGATGCTGGCAGAAAGATGAAGTGTCAAGCAGAAAGATGAAGTGTCAAGCAGAAAGAGACAGGAGCAGGACCAGGCTGCATACATGTCTCCCTTTGGGGGAACAGGACCTTTGGCACCAGTGGAAAGCAGGGTCCATGTATGGCAGTTAGCCAGTGTTGGACAACTTAGTTCTCCCATCTTCAAGTCTGTTGATGTTTAGAGGAATAACGGCAGAACATACTGTCTTTAAAGTAATGGGACTATCTGTGCAGAGCAGTGGTGTAGTGGTAACAACAGGGTTCAATCCCTGTGTCCAGCCTTCCCACTGTTTCTTCCACTTGGCTGTTTTCCTGTCTGATTTCCTTACGGAGTGGGTTTGATTTGCACACCACAATGTCTCACATGGTGCTATTACTTCTTGTTATGGAAATTGTGAAAATACACTATCTGCAATGATTGACCTTATCATATTGAAATGACCAAAAGGAGAAACATTCTATTTGGTCAACAGTGATTATGAAGATTGCCACTACCTATGTCTGCAACTGTGTGAAATGTTAGGTACATTGGCAATGTTAGCAAAGAAAAAGTAATCTGCTTTAGTATATAAAAGTTACAAATATACAGGAAGTCTCTGGTAGCTTGACTTTAGAGATCTGGGGAAGGGAGGACTCATTGCTGTCTATATTGGATTGAATGGTATAGGCCTTCACATTGGATTCTCCCAGCAGCACTGAGCTGTGGATGATCCCTTGCCTGGCCTCTTTGTAGTAAGGTGCACCCACGCCCCTCCCCATTATGATGTCATGTGTCTGGCCAGACAGCCAGAAGGTATATGACACAGACAGCCTCTGCAGATGCTGTACTGTGAAAGAGTCCAAGAAGGCTGGCTTGTCTCCTACAGATTTGCACTTGATCTCTTGTGAGATGCCACACCTCTGCGTTGTTCAGCAGGAGGGCCACGTTGAGCGGGCACGTGTACCAGACGGTCAAGAGTCTTATTTGCACTATCAAATCAAATGTTATTGGTCACATACACATGGTCAGCAAATGTTATTGCGAGTGTAGCGAAATGCTTGTAATAACACTTAAGATTAATACATAATATATAATACATAAAAAACAAAATACTGCAAAGTTTCCTAAGGACTAGAAGCGAGACAGCCCTCTCTGTCAGCGCCATCTTGAGTCTGCGCCAATGGCCATTAGTGCCATCTAAACTGGAGCTGACTGCCCGGTGCAGCACAGAGAACAGGTGAATGCTGTTCATCGACTACAGCTCGGCATTCAACACCATAGTACCCTCCAAGCTCGTCATCAAGCTCGAGACCCTGGGTCTCGACCCCGCCCTGTGCAACTGGGTACTGGACTTCCTGACGGGCCGCCCCCAGGTGGTGAGGGTAGGCAACAACATCTCCTCCCCGCTGATCCTCAACACGGGGGCCCCACAAGGGTGCGTTCTGAGCCCTCTCCTGTACTCCCTGTTCACCCACGACTGCGTGGCCACGCACGCCTCCAACTCAACCCTCAAGTTTGCGGACGACACAACAGTGGTAGGCTTGATTACCAACAACGACGAGACGGCCTACAGAGAGGAGGTGAGGGCCCTCGGAGTGTGGTGTCAGGAAAATAACCTCACACTCAACGTCAACAAAACTAAGGAGATGATTGTGGACTTCAGGAAACAGCAGAGGGAACACCCCCCTATCCACATCGATGGAACAGTAGTGGAGAGGGTAGCAAGTTTTAAGTTCCTCGGCACACACATCACAGACAAACTGAATTGGTCCACTCACACTGACAGCGTCGTGAAGAAGGCGCAGCAGCGCCTCTTCAACCTCAGGAGGCTGAAGAAATTCGGCTTGTCACCAAAAGCACTCACAAACTTCTACAGATGCACAATCGAGAGCATCCTGGTGGGCTGTATCACCGCCTGGTACGGCAACTGCTCCGCCTCAACCGTAAGGCTCTCCAGAGGGTAGTGAGGTCTGCACAACGCATCACCGGGGGCAAACTACCTGCCCTCCAGGACACCTACACCACCCGATGTTACAGGAAGGCCATAAAGATCATCAAGGACATCAACCACCCGAGCCACTGCCTGTTCACCCCGCTATCATCCAGAAGGCGAGGTCAGTACAGGTGCATCAAAGCTGGGACCGAGAGACTGAAAAACAACTTCTATCTCAAGGCCATCAGACTGTTAAACAGCCACCACTAACATTGAGTGGCTGCTGCCAACACACTGTCATTGACACTGACCCAACTCCAGCCACTTTAATAATGGGAATTGATGGGAAATTATGTAAATATATCACTAGCCACTTTAAACAATGCTACCTTATATAATGTTACTTACCCTACATTATTCATCTCATATGCATAGTATATACTGTACTCTATATCATCGACTGCATCCTTATGTAATACATGTATCACTAGCCACTTTAACTATGCCACTTTGTTTACTTTGTCTACATACTCATCTCATATGTATATACTGTACTCGATACCATCTACTGTATGCTGCCCTGTACCATCACTCATTCATATATCCTTATGTACATATTCTTTATCCCCTTACACTGTTTATAAGACAGTAGTTTTGGAATTGTTAGTTAGATTACTTGTTGGTTATCACTGCATTGTCGGAACTAGAAGCACAAGCATTTCGCTACACTCGCATTAACATCTGTTAATCATGTGTATGTGACAAATAAAATTCGATTTGATTTGATTTGAGGTGGTTCCTACAGGTACACTCTCTGGGTTTGATAACACCACAGGCCACCAGCTCATGGACACAAGCACAGTATAACAGGCTGTGGTCAGTCACATATGTCAGTTAAACTCTGGCCCGAGGAGGCCGGACACCACCATCCATATCAAGCAGGACAACAGAGCTTGACTAAGGTGCCTGAGGTTTGACATCTCCATCTCCAACGGATGGAGGCACACCTCATTGAAGTCAGGCCAAGATGGTGCCTCTGATCCCTTTAGGAAATGGATCCTGTTCCCCAGCCAGAGACTGAGGGAATCTTAGGACCTAACTAAGCAGTTTTTGGCTGATGAAAAGAGAATGTCCAATCACAGACTGTCTTTGTTATGTTCATAGCTCCGTCCAGACTGAGCTGCTCAATTGGCTGTTTGAGGCTGTCCTGACCAGATGGAAGGGAGGATATTGGCTCCGGAGCCTTGTTAGCACAGGGTCACATCTGTCAACAACAGAATGAGCACTAAATACAAACAGTTCATCCTGGAACTCAAAGATGACTCCCACAGTACATCTATCAAGTCATTTATCTATATATTTGTAGCATTCCTGTGTCTCTCCACATAGGCTTGTTTTTTCAGGCCACCTGGTGACATATTGGCAGATATTAGCCTCATACCTGCTGTAATTACCTGATTGTCTGGAGGTGTTGCTTTGAGGGATGACAGAATATTCATTCTGAAAAATAACTGAAAACCACAAGAGGGCCTTGGATTGAAAGACAGACTAAGCTGAGAATTTATGGAGTTAGAGTTAGGAGTTTATGGAGGTAGAGTTAGAAATTTGGCTGTCAGGAGTATTACAATGTAAATTCACTTTTAATCCATCTGTCTGCATATTCGAAGACGTCATATGAGGGTGCAGTGAGATACCCGATAGGTTGGACGATACTCTTCTCGGCAATTATCTTGAAAAAACGTATACTTAAAAACTGTAAATCGACCAATCCTCCATCGTTAAGACAATGGAAAGATCATATACTTCATTATCTAAATATGGAAAAAGCATAGGCGACAGAGAGGAATAAAATGGTGCAATTTGAAGACATAGTGGAGAGTGGTGCAGACATGGAGATAAGGGTGAGAGTAGGTGGGTCTGAGCAGGAGTGATGTTTTTGATGTTTTTTTGTATGTTGTCTTTTGTATGTGTATGTTTTGTATTGTTCACTGAACAAAAATATAAACGCAACATGTTGGTCCCATTTTTATTTTATTTATTTTTATTTCACCATTATTTAACCAGGTAGGCTAGTTGAGAACAAGTTCTCATTTACAACTGCGACCTGGCCAAGATAAAGCATATGTCACGCCTTGGTCTTAGTATTTTGTGTTTTCTTTAATTATTTGTTCAGGCCAGGGTGTGACATGGGTTTATTGTATTGTCGTATTGGGGTTTTTGTAGGCATTGGGATTGTGGTTGATTAGGGGTGTGTCTAGTATAGGCTTGGCTGCCTGAGGCGGTTCTCAATCAGAGTCAGGTGATTCTTGTTGTCTCTGATGGGGAACCGTATTTAGGTAGCCGGGGTTTCACTTTGTATTTCGTGGGTGATTGTTCCTATCTCTGTGTAGTGTTCACCAGATAGGCTGTAATTAGTTCTCGTTCCGTTTGTTGTTTTGTATTTGTATAAGTTATTTCATGTATCGCGATCCATTCATTAAAGAACATGAGTAACAACCACGCTGCATTTCGGTCCGACTCTCTTTCGACAAACGAAGAACGCCGTTACAGCATAGCAGTGTGGACAGACAACAACACAGAGTTATACATGGAGTAACCAAGTCAATAACACAGTATTAAAAAAAGAAAGAGAAAAAAATAGTCTATATACATTGTGTGCAAAAGGCATGAGGAGGTAGGCGAATAATTACAATTTAGCAGATTAACGAGTGATAAATGATCAGATGGTCATGTGCAAGTAGAGATACTGGTGTGCAAAAGAGCAGAAAAGTAAATAAATAAAAACAGTATCGGGGTGAGATAGGTAAATTGGGTGGGCTATTTACCGATGGACTATGTACAGCTGCAGCGATCGGTTAGCTGCTCAGATAGCAAATGTTTAAAGTTGGTGAGGGAGATAAAAGTCTCCAACTTCAACGATTTTTGCAATTCGTTCCAGTCACAGGCAGCAGAGAACTGGATGCAAAGGCAGCCAAATGAGGTGTTGGCTTTAGAGATGATCAGTGAGATACACCTGCTGGAGCGCGTGCTACGGGTGGGTGTTGCCATCGTGACCAGTGAACTGAGATAAGGCGGAGCTTTACCTAGCATGGACTTGTAGATGACCTGGAGCCAGTGGGTCTGGCGACGAATATGTAGCAAGGGCCAGTCGACTAGAGCATACGGGTCGCAGTGGTGGGTGGTATAAGGTGCTTTAGTCAGGTCTGGAATGAACCAGGGGCTATGCTATATCTGTTCTTAGTTCTGTATTTTTTGAACGGAGCATGCTTATCTAAGATGGTGAGGAAGTTACTTTTAAAGAAAGACCAGGCATCCTCAACTGACGGGATGAGGTCAATATCCTTCAAGGATACCCGGGCCAGGTTGATTAGAAAGGCCTGCTCGCAGAAGTGTTTTAGGGAGCGTTTGACAGTGATGAGGGGTGGTCGTTTGACTGCGGACCCGTAGCGGATACAGGCAATGAGGCAGTGATCGCTGAGATCCTGATTGAAGACAGCGGAGGTGTGGTCCTTCTGTGGCTCAGTTGGTAGAGCATGGCGCTTGTAACGCCAGGGTAGTGGGTTCGATTCCCGGGACCACCCATACGTAGAATGTATGCACACATGACTGTAAGTCGCTTTGGATAAAAGCATCTGCTAAATGGCATATATTATTATTATTATTATTATAACTGAAATGTGTCTTCCGCATTTACCCAACCCCTCTGAATCAGAGAGGTGCGGGGGGCTGCCATGTGTATTATACATGTATAATATATGTTTTTGTTTTAAAAATCATACATTTTCTTTACTGATTTAACCTCGTCTAAGTAGTAGGAGAAAAATCTATTAATCCCGAAGCCACTCCTGAGGGGTAAACATTGTTTCTTAAAACACCATACAGGTGATTTATTCTGAGACGATAAAACTAGAATACTTGTACATACACTAGGCCCCAAATAAAAGTATGTAGATGGGTACTATGTAACAAAACGTTTTTTTTTTTTAAATAAAATACATTTGTCAATTTGACTTAAATAATTTCAAACCAAATGGCTGGTTAAAAATACAGTATAAAAAATCTGTCTCATGAACTTTTGAGCTTTGGTGAAAGTTTTGGGAACAGGAGACATTACATTATTTTGTCCCTCAACAGAGAGACTGTCTGCAGATCAACAGCAGAGCTCCTTCCCCTGTATCTTGCAGCTTGTTGAGTGCAACACCACTCCAACTACACAAGCACTTAGTGTACGGGAAGTCTGAATGATTATGCTTTGTCAATCGCCCTGCTAGCCTAGTCTCATACTATATGTGCTGTAGCAAACTATCATAACCATGAGCCATACTGTATAAGACTAAACTATTGGCTTACATGGTCCTCCAGAGGCTGGATATCATCATCACTTAGCCATCCTACTACAGGTTATTACGCTCAGAGAGGAGTCCGAAAAGTGGTCATGTCACCAGAGTTTCTTTGACCTTGTCCTCATAACATCTACACAGCACTATTACAGCCGTTGGTCCATGCAGGTTATTGAGAAGACATGTCATACTGCATGTCTGCAGAATAATATTTGCCTCCCAGTGAGACTACTTGCAGCATAATTAATTAATTGATTTGAGACCCAACATGAACTATTTCAGAGAATACTATTTCATTATAATTACTGCATTGCAGACCATTTTCATTCCAAGATACTAAGACAACAAAAATAGGCATTTTGGTCTTGATTTCCAGGTATTGACACTACACAAGGTAAAGAGGGTATGGATTCACATTTGTTTGGTATGATCTTGAGTTGATTTACATTTCCAGAAAGAACGTGGAGGGTTTGAGGATTCACACTGGTTCAAAGACCTATCATTCTAATCAGACGGCCATTCTGGAAGTGGTTTAAGTATGCTGCGAGTATAAAAGTAAGAAGGTTGAGGTCAACTGACGTATTTGTTAACATGGGGATACATGAAGATAAAACAACGCTGGGATTCTGTGGTGCGAACAAAAACACTGATAAACAGGTTTGATCAGTATGTACTGTATGTTGTCGTCTCAATCACTTGAACCAGTTTCCTCACACACAGAGCTATAACACAATGCTAATAAAAAGGTTGTTGTCGTCTCAATCACTTGAACCAGTTTCCTCACACACAGAGCTATAACACAATGCTAATAAAAAGGTTGTTGTCGTCTCAATCACTTGAACCAGTTTCCTCACACACAGAGCTATAACACAATGCTAATAAAAAGGTTGTTGTCGTCTCAATCACTTGAACCAGTTTCCTCACACACAGAGCTATAACACAATGCTAATAAAAAGGTTGTTGTCGTCTCAATCACTTGAACCAGTTTCCTCACACACAGAGCTATAACACAATGCTAATAAAAAGGAAGATAAGGCAACAAAAAAACTTCAGTTGTCGTTCAATTAATGGAATGCTTAACATGTCAGGATATAGCAAGGACTCCAGCTTAGACAGTGATGAGATTTGATCTCAAAGGCAGTGTTAAAAAAAGGTATTCTTCCAGTTGTACTGACTTCAACAGCTGTCTGGGATGTACTGTTAGGAATGTCGATTTAAATAAAGAGAAAGTGCTCACGATTTAAACAGAACTACAAAAACAGAGATTTAACAGTCGGTATTCTTTGTAAACTGGGACGAACAACAATACATTGGATATTTATGGACAGTTTTACTTGTTGCTCGGTACTAATGACTTGCATGGTACTTAAATGGGGTCAGAATATTCAGATGATAAAAATATGTGTAGTCTAGTGGCATCAGAGACAGTTCCTGGCAGCTTTTTATGTTAATATGAAAACGATTGCTAAGGAATACAGCATTTAACTGTTACTCAAACAAGTATTGAAATATATTTAATTCCCATCTCTTTGTTCTTCAAAATAGTGTTTTCACAGGAACCTAGGTAGACTAACCCCCACGTGAACTGATTTCAAGCCAAATGGTCATATTCCACATAAACCATAGCAGCTATTAATGCAGAATAGTCTTTATGTACAGTACTGGTACTGGTCCAGCTGCTGGTAAGGCTTGTCGTATAGTGGTAAAGTAAAAGCTGACCAGGCCTGGTTTAGTGTTGAGACTAGAGGTCGACCGATTAATCGGAATGGGCGATTAATTGGGGTCGATTTCAGGTTTTCATAACAATCGGAAATTGGTATTTTTGAGCCCCGATTTGCCGATAAAAATAAATACAAATGTATACCTTTATTTAACTAGGCAAGTCAGTTAAGAACACATTCTTATTTTCAATGACGGCCTAGGAACAGTGGGTTAACTGCCTGTTCAGAGGCAGAATGACAGATTTTCACCTTGTCAGCTCGGGGGATTCAATCTTGCAACCATACAGTTAACTAGGCCAACGCAATAACGACCTGCCTCTCTCTCGTTGCACTCCACAAGGAGACTGCCTGTTAGACAAATGCAGTAAACCAAGGTAAATTGCTAGCTAGCATTAAACTTATCTTATAAAAAACAATCAATCATAATCACTAGTTAACTACACATGGTTGATGAGACTGAGCATACAAGCATCTGACTGAGCGGTGGTAGGCAGAAGCAGGCGCGTAAACATTCATTCAAACAGCACTTTCGTGCGTTGCAGCTCTTCGTTGTGCGTCAAGCATTCCGCTGTTTATGACTTCAAGGCTATCAACTCCCGAGATGAGGCTGGTGTAACCGAAGTGAAATGGCTAGCTTGTTAGCGCGCGCTAACTAGAGGGACGGAAGCTATACTGTTTCACTGGCAATACTAAAGTGCCTATAAGAACATCAAATAGTCAAAGGTTAATGAAATACAAATGGTATAGAGGGAAATAGTTCTATAATTCCTATAATAACTACAACCTAAAACGTCTTACCTGGGAATATTAAAGACTCATGTTAAAAGGAACCACCAGCTTTCATATGTTCTCATGTTCTGAGCAAGGAACTGAAACGTTAGCTTTCTTACATAGCACATATTGCACTTTTACTTTCTTCTCCAACACTTTGTTTTTACATTATTTAAACCAAATTGAACATGTTTCCTTATTTACTTGAGGCTAAATTTATTTTAATGATGTATTATATTAAGTTCAAATAAGTGTTCATTCAGTATTGTTGTAATTGGCATTATTACAAATAAAATAAAACAATCGGCCGATTAATCGGCATCGGCTTCTTTGGTCCTCCAATAATCGGTATCGGTATTGAAAAATCAATCGGTCGACCTCTAGTTGAGACTAGGTTTTCCAGTGTTGTTTGTTGCACTGTTACAGATGTAGGATCTTAATTTGATCACCCTGTTGCAGAAGAACTGTCCTGCTGCAGGATTATTTTCCTGCTGTAGCAAACCCTTCTCAAGTTAAGATCCTACATTTGTAAATCTGTCAGTTGCGCCACATGTTGACTTCAATATTACCTCTCAGACATTGGACAGAACTCATCCTAAAATAAACACTGTTGTATCTGTCAATATAAAAACAAAATCAATACAATACAAAATAATTACCAGCATTAAATCAAAACGGAGAATAAAAGATCCACAGACAAAAGCAAATTAACATTTTAACGTAAGCATCATTTTGTAACTTAAGATGCCATGGTCCTAACCAGTATGTGCGCACAAAAATGTAAACATTTCTGCAACAACAAAAAATTAAATGGGTTCCTTCATTGTTCAATCAACCTGATGCTATTGAAACACGTTTTTCCAATATTAAATTACCTATCAAAATATGACAGAATAAATAAACTGTTCAGCAGCAGTGGCCTACATTCAGGTAAAAACCACAGGAGGGCAGTGGAATGCCCTGGAATGTCAAATAAGACTTGTTGATCCAACTCATAAACGTTACTTAGAGATTGGATCCTGGTAATAAGGCAGCTTATTTCTGCTATGACAATAATTTTTTCTCTAGTTCGAAGACGGAGGAGTGACTGGGGCCGCTCTGAATTCGGCAGAGGGGCACGGTGCAGTCACGTTTCTGCCCCTCCGTGTCCATGTCAAGCAGAGAGCAGTCCATCTTGACCTCGGCGGAGGAGAGGACGATGTTGAGGCTCCTGGCGCTCTTCTCTCCAGAATAATGGCCCAGGGAGTAGCTTTTGTTGCGGCCCCTCAAGAGACCCCAGGAGTGTCGTTTGCCCCGGAGGGACAAAGGCCGGGACCTGGAGGTGACAGTCTCCCCACGGGCTGCTCTCTTAGGGGTGTCCTCCCTGTCAGACTTCTTCTTCTGAGAGGTTGTGGTGGAAGACAGTCCCGATGAAGTTGTGAGAGAGCCAGATGTACCGTTAGCTGGGGACAGAAAGGAGAAACAGAGACTGTTTCATTGTTCACGGATCATTTGTACAGTGGTGTCACCTCACAATCAAACACTACTGCATTAAATATATACAGTCTCTCTGTGTCACCCACGGTCCTGATGTCACGTTCACTCACTGTCCTGAACGATGGCCGACTTCTTCCTCCGGAGGTGAGAGCCCATGCTTTGACTGTGAGTCTTCTCTGGGGCAGCAAGCTGGGGGAGGGGGGAGGCCGGAGTCCTGCGGCCGGGCGCCTCTGGAATCTGGGGCTGGGAGCCACTTCTGGGCTGTAGTGTGGGGTGCGACAGGCTGATAGGGGCCACTTCCTTCACAGGGCTGGACTCTGGCCCCTCCGAGGCTGACCGCAGGAGGCTCTTGGTGGAGTTATACTCTGAGATGGAAGACATGGAGATGAGGTTGATGGGGCCTTGGGAGGCTGCCTCCTCCTTATGGGAAGAACGTCCACCAGGGAAGCGTGTGGCGCGCTGGAACAGACCCTCTTTCTTTTTCTTCTCCATACTGGGCTGAGGCTCAGGGTCATCTGCTGGTGGGGCATTGAGCACGTTACGCAGGTCAAAGCCCAATGCTACCGAGGCCAGCATAGAGGCACAGCCGTAGAGTACGGTGTCTGTCCGGCGGCAAGCGGAGGTCCTCTTCAGGCTGTTGGTGGGGGTGTGCTGGGGGGTGGTGCTGGTGGAGCTGGCTGAGGTGGTACTGGAGTCCTCCAGGCTTTCCCCAGGGCAGCTTCCTGCCATCCCCTCGCCCCCCTGCTGCTTCTCATCTTTCCACAGAGGTAGATCGATGTACACCTGATTGGGGAACTTCAGTTGCTTTGGTTTGGTGTTGTCCGATCCATCTGGCGAGCACATCTCTTCTTTACTGGTCCCTGAACATGAAGGACGAGGACAGAGACAGGCTGTTGACAGGGACTAAGAAATGGTCTTGTTGTGTTCCATCTGATTATATTAGAAGACACATTTTCCCTCACCTTGCTGCTCTGCAAACAACGCAGCCAACGGAACGGACTTCTGGGACTTCCCCAGACTGGTGGACCAGGGGTTGTTTCCATCAGACAGTGGCCTCACTCTGCCAGGACAAGTCAGTTTCAAAAAACAACCCACACAGACACCATGAAGATGACAGAAGAAATACTGAACGGAGATGAAAAGAAACACTAATGTCCTGTACCTTTCAGCACAGTTTCCCCGCTCCTTGGTCTGAACGGAGCTCGGTCCCCACGTTCGCCCCTTCTTCTTAATCCCCTTCTTGACGTCATCAAACTCCTCCGGCTTGTAGATGGTGCTTCGTCCCCATGTCCTGTTGCTCTCGTCCAGAGTCACTGTGATGAAGGAGAGAACATCAGTCAACAACTGGCAGAGTAGTCCAATACTCCAGTGACAAATCTGAGTGTCCAGGCCAACAGCAGATACAGTTGCAGCCAAATATATTGGCACCTTTGCACTTTCTTAAATAATTTACTATTTCTCCTAGAATAAGTGGAAAATCCAATAACAAGGTGTGGTGACAAATACTTTTAAAATGAAACTTATTTTAGAAGAAATAGGGAATTATTTAAGAAAAGTACAAGGCTGACAATATATTTTAGAGTAGAATTTAGTGGACTGGATTATTTGAGAAGATAACATCCACCATCAACCGCAAACCGCAATGGGAAATATTAATATAATCACTGCAGCTGAACACTGGTTAGGAAATCAAAAATACTCTGTATATAGATCTGTGAACATTTCAAGAACACATTGGGTTGCAAATGAAGAGAACACCTGTGATCAGGTGATAAACATTACAGGTTAAAAAATGACCTCGGATGCATCCCAACGTGTCCTTCATTTCAAAGCAAACCTATATTATTATTAGTAGTAGTAAAAACCCTGAAACATCCTGGGCTTTTCAGAGGATAAACCCAAGTACATTTTCTGAAATCAGAGATGATGATAGTCCATCAAATTGTCTTAGTAGCCAGAAGCACAGGCAACCGTTAGAACCCTAGCCGTTGAGAAACACGTTAACCGGTGCACCCACAGCAGACAGAACGGCCCCATTCCAACAATGCCAGTTGCTTGCCTTTCTTCCTAACCCCAGTATAGGGCTGGCACTCGCTGGTGATATCCACATCTTGGTGATACACATACATACTGTCCCTTCGGATACTGTCAATTCGGGCGCACACTAGAGGGAGAAAACATTCATGCAGAACCAGAACAGAGGTTAGAGAGGGAAGCTTACCCAGTCATAACAGCTACAGTGCCTTCAGAATGTATTCACACCCCTTGAATTTGATAACAGTCTGAATATAACTTGTATTACATTAAGATTGTGTCACTGGCCTACACACAATACACAATAATCCGAAAGTGGAATTATGCTTTTCGAAATGTTTACAAACTAATAAAAAACATTCAGCTGAAATGTCTTGAGTAAAGCAAGTATTCAACCTCTTTGTTATGGCAAGCCTAAATAAGGTCATGAGTAAAAATGCGCTTAAAGTCACAAAATAAGTTTCTTGGACTCATTCTGTGTGCAGTAATAATAATAATAATAATAGTGTTTAACCTGATTTTTGAATGACTACCTCATCTCTGTACCCCACACACAAAATTATCTGTAAGGTCACTCAGTCGAGCAGTGAATTTCAAACACAGATTCGACCAGGGAGGTTTTCCAATGCCTCGCAAAGGGCACCTATTGGTAGATTGGTACAAATAAAAAAAACAGACATTGAATATTCCTTTGAGCATGGTGAAGTTATTAACTACACTTTGGATGGCGTATCAATATACCCAGTCACTACAAAAATACAGGCGTCCTTCCTTACTCAGTTGCCGGAGAGGAAGGAAACCGCTCAGCGATTTCACCATAAGGTCAATGGTGATAAAACAGTTACAGATTTAAATGGCTGTGACATGAGAAAACCGAGGATGGATCAACAACATTGTAGTTACTCCACAATACTAACCTTAATGACAGAGTGAAAAGAAGAAAGCCTGTAAATAATACAAATATTCCAAAACATGCATCCCGTTTGCAATAAAGCGCTAAAGTAAAACTGCTACATGTGCTTTATTTGACAAAGAATTTATCTTCATGTCCTAAATACAAAGTGTTATGTTTGGGGCAAATCCAACACATCACTGAGTACCACTCTCCATATTTTCAATCATGGTGGTGGCTGCATCATGTTATGGGTAAAAATAATAATACTTATTTTATGTAGTGTATATAAGTATGTGGACACCTGCTCGATGAACATCTCATTCCAAAATCATTGGCATTAATATGGAGTTGGTCCTCCCTTTGCCCCTATAACAGCCTCTACTCTTCTGGGAAGGCTTTACACTTGAACATTGCTGCGGGGACTTGCTTCCATTCAGCCAGAAGAGCATTACTGAGGTCGGGCACTGATGTTGGGTGATTAGGCCTGGCTCACAGTTGGTGTTCCAATTCATCCCAAAGGTATTCAATGGGGTTGAGGTCAGGGCCCTGTGCAGGCCAGTCAAGTTCTTCCACACAGATCTCTACAAACAATTTCTGTATGGATGTTGCTTTGTACACAGGGGCAATGTCATGCTGAAACAGGAAAAGGCCTTCCCCAAACTGTTGCCACAAAGTTGGAAGCACAGAATCGTCTAGAATGTCATAGCATGCTGTGACGTTAAGATTTCCCTTCACTGGAACTAAGGGGCCTAGCCCGAACCATGAAAAACATCCCCAGATCATTATTCCTCCTCCACCAAACTTTATGGTTGGCACTATGCATTGGGGCAGGTAGGGTTTTCCTGGCATCCGCCAAACCCAGAATCATCCGTCGGACTGCTAAATGGTGAAACGGGATTAATTAATTCCTCCAGAGAACACATTTCCTCTGCTCCAGAGTCCAATAGCGGTGAGCTTTACACCACTCCAACCGATGCTTGGGCAAGGTGATCTTAGGCTTGTGTGCGGCTGCTCGGCCATTTCATGAAGCTCCCGACTAACAGTTTTTGTGCTGACGCAGTTAGGAACTCGGTAGTGAGGGTTGCAACCAAGGACAGACAATGTTTATGCGCTTCAGGGGTCCCATTCTGTCAGCTTGTGTGGCCTAACACTTCGCGGCTGAGCAGTTGCTGCTCCTAGACGTTTCCACTTCACAATAACAGCACTTACAGTTGACCGGGGCAGCTCTAGCCGGGCAGAAATTTGACAAACTGACTTGGAAAGGTGGCATCCTATGACGGTGCCATGTTGAAAGTCACTGAGCTCTTCAGTAAGGCCATTCTATTGTCAATGTTTGTCTATGCAGATTGCATAGCTGTGTGCTCGATTTGATACACCGTCAGCAACGGGTGTGGCTGAAATAGCCGAATCCACTCATTTGAAGGGGTGGCACATACTTTGTATATTTAATGTAGTACTTTTCGTTTTTTTATATTTTTGTAAAGATTTTACCCCGTTTTCTCCCCAATTTTCGTGGTATCCAATTGTTTAGTAGCTACTTTCTTGTCTCATCGCTACAAATCCCGTACGGGCTCGGGAGAGACGAAGGTTGAAAGTCATGCGTCCTCCGATATACAACCCAACCATCCGCATGCTTCTTAACACACTTCTTAACCCGGATGCCAGCCGCACCAATGTGTCGGAGGAAACACTGTGCACCTGGCAACCTTGGTTAGCGGGCACCACGACCGGCCCGCCACAGGAGTCGCTGGTGCGCAATGAGACAAGGATATCCCTACCGGTCAACCCCTCCCTAACACAGACGACGCTAGGCCAATTGTGCGTCGCCCCACGGACCTCCCAGGCGCGCCCGGTTACGACAGAGCCTGGGCGGGAACCCAGTCTCTGGTGGCACAGCTGGCGTTGCAGTACAGCGCCCTTAACCACTGTGCCACCCGGGAGGCCTTAATGTAGTACTTTTCAAAGAATATCTAAGCGTTTCAAATCACAAAAAAAGATAACCAATTTATAAAAACAACACCACAACATCATGACAGTCATTAGAAAGTTAATGGCTTCTGTGGTCATCGGAGGGAGGTAGGCAGGTAGTGCGCTGTCTTCAAGATGTCTGGTTTTTCTGTAGTAGAACTGAGATTAAGTTTGGTCTCCATAGTAGATAGCGAGTTAGCTACTCGTTCACTACAACCAAAATGAAGCACCCACTTGGATGCTGCTACGGCAGTTACGTGGCCCCAGAAAGCACACCACCTTTCAATAATAAATCAATATTATATTATATTTTCAAAATACAGGGTATGGCTTTTATTTGACTTTATCATTCATTTTAATTGTATTTTTATTTTTTCAAATGTATTATTATTTTGGGACTTTTTTTTTTTTTAAGGCCTGTCAGATCAGAATGTGTTTTGTTGGTTGATTGAAAAACAAGAAAACTTAATAAAACTTTAAATTGAAAAATAAATACAGGGTATGCTTTTTTTGGATAAAAAAAAAATAATCGAGCTAAGCACAGAGAAAATCCTAAAGGAAACCTGGTTCAGTCTGCTTTCCAACTAAGGTTGACCCCAATTAGTCGAATGGTTGATTGTTTGGTTGTTAGGCTGCAACAATGCCGAGGGCTCTTTATAACTCTGCATGATTGCTTGACGGTAGGCGGGGGCAGTACATCCTGTATAAACACAAACTCACTTCCCTGACAACAGCTCTGCACTGCTCCGTGAAGCGCAAGAAGTATGAATGCCCTGAGTTCTGCTGAGGTCGTATCACTGTAAATGCTGCATGGCCAATGCAGACGTCGGATTGACCATGCGACCAGATGCACAATGCACTTCTCTCTCCAGAATGCGCTCTCTCCTGCCGATTTGTGCACATTCAGTTTCATAACTTCTTTGTGTGAATTGTTCGCATTTGATTGTTAGTGTATATCAATTCCCCATTACATAAATCACCAGCATTACAGTTACAGTTAATTCCTATAATTTCTAATCTACAATGTTTGTTACTTTGGTTAAGGTAATTTATTTTAATGCATTCAATATTATTATTCCAGTCTTCCTGTTCCCATTGTTTGAGTGGACACATTGAAGCTATGCTACACTTGTGAGTAACATGTTTTTGGTTTGTTTTGTCAATTTAGTCATTGTCTTTTGTTTGGAGCACTCCTGTCAATGTTGAGTAACGACACACACGCATAGAAGTAGGCCTATAGGCTACCTGACAAATCTTTCCAGCTCTCTCACTTTCGATAACCACTCAGCATGAAAGCGGAAAATGCCAGTGGAAACGTCATAAAATAGGCCTACGTGATTACTTCTTAACAGTGCTCGACTTGGACTGAAATAGGTTCCAGTACTCATTTTGGGTGCTGGTACTGTTTCTATTTAGGTGCAGGATTTAATATTCTATAAAGAGGAACAGGAGCTAAAGGAGTAGAGGTGCTGGTACTCAGCTCCGGTGAGCTCCTGCCCAAGTCAAGCCCTGTTTCTTATCCCTTGCGGAAATAGCCTACAGCTGTGTCTGTCCCAAGCTCACTGGCCTGGGGAAACTCTTAGGGCCCAGAATATTTTATACAATGTTGCAAGTTAGCTAGTGCAAGCTTCAGGGCTGGATCCAATTTAATAGTTGATAGAATTATTCAAGTTCGTTGCAGACAGGCCATGTGTATCCAAAGTGATTTATAGGATATTTATTTTTATCAGGATATTTTCTACCTGCACTCTGCAATGTTTTTATTTGTTGGCTTTATATAGGCTACTTTTACATAGTTTGCATTGGCAATAGAAGTTACTTTTTAAGTTTGTATCATGTTAATTTAAATTTGGATAGAATCTTGATTAACCACATGACAATGATTTTGAAATATGAAGACGTTATTATAAATTAAAATTAAACTTTCACGAAAATGTGCATATGAAAATCATAACTGGTATGCATATCGGTAGAAATTGTGAGATAAATTCAACATTCAACATGAGAAAGGTTGCCGACTCCTCGTGCAGCCTATTACCGGCAACTTCAGGAGAGTAATGGCAGAATCTGTGAAAGCAAGCAGGAACGGTTGGAGAATAGTTGGGTCAAGTTAATTTTTTTTCTTCTGGTTATCTAGCTGCCTGGCGCCCTCGTGAGGCCTCAAAATATAAGATTAAAGCATCAGACAAACTCGATGCTTATAGTTGATTTTAATAAAACACATAGGGTGTGTCTATATATGGAAAAATACACGTATAAAAATGTAAACCAATCAATTGGTTGAAAGAACAGACAACATTTGGTCAACCAATATTTTTGGGGGGACGGGGACAGCCCTATATCCAACAGACACTGGAAGACAAGTTCACCTTTCACCTTTTTTAACCTAAAACACAACGCCAAAATATACACTGGAGTTGCTTACTAAGATGACATTGAATGTTCCTGAGTGGCCTAGATAGAGTTTTGACTTAAAATCGTCTTGAAAATCTATGGCAAGATTTGATGATGGCTGTCTAGCTATGATCAACAACCAACTTTTGAAAATAATAATGTGCAAATATTGTACAATCCAGGTGTACAAAAGCTCTTAGAAACTTACCCAGAAAGACTCACAGCTCTAATTGCAGCCGCAGGTGATTCTAACATGTATTGACTCAAGGGTGTGTATACTTATGTAAATTATATATTTCTGTATTTAATTTAATACATTTGCAAACATTTTAAAAAAACATGTTTTTACTTTGTCATGAAGGGGTATCGTGTGTAGATGGGAAAAATTCAGGCTGTAACAAAACAAAAAGCGGAATAAATCAAGGGGTATGAATACTTTCTGAAGGCACAAGATGCCATGATAAATCACACGTACAAAGCTTTGTTTCACAGCACACTTGGGCACACACTTGATTTTATACTTATGTATCTGACCCAGGTCTGTTGTGTTGCAGTATGCTGGATTGTCTGAGGTGTACTTACACTGGATGGCCCGGAGGCGGGGTATGAGTGTGGGGCTGCTGGGGGGGCTGGTGTTCAGACTCCTACTGTCCATGGAGGGTGACGCCTGCACCGTGATCTTGTGCTGGAAATCTAGAAAACAGAGACACAGGTAAGGGTGGTTGGTCACTTTGACCATTGGTGTAATATCTCATTGACAGACTACGTAACATAAAAAGGTATTGTAACGTCTGTCAAAAGACTGGGATGCAACGACCAATGTGCGAAAGTAGTTCCGCTTTGACTAGGCTAGTATGCTGTCTAGTTAATATGCTGTTCTACATGATGTCTTGTTAGTATGTGGTCCTTCATGATGTCTTGTTAGTATGCTGTCCTCCATGATGTCTTGTCAGTATGCTGTCCTCCATTATGTCTTGTTAGTATGCTGTCCTCCATTATGTCTTGTTAGTATGCTGTCCTCCATTATGTCTTGTCAGTATGCTGTCTTCCATTATGTCTTGTCAGTATGCTGTCCTCCATGATGTCTTGTTAGTATGCTGTCCTCCATTATGTCTTGTTAGTATGCTGTCTTCCATTATGTCTTGTCAGTATGCTGTCCTCCATTATGTCTTGTTAGTATGCTGTCCTCCATTATGTCTTGTTAGTATGCTGTCCTCCATTATGTCTTGTTAGTATGCTGTCCTCCATTATGTCTTGTTAGTATGCTGTCCTCCATTATGTCTTGTTAGTATGCTGTCTTCCATTATGTCTTGTCAATATGCTGTCCTCCATGATGTCTTGTTAGTATGCTGTCCTCCATTATGTCTTGTTAGTATGCGGTCTTCCATTATGTCTTGTCAATATGCTGTCCTCCATTATGTCTTGTTAGTATGCTGTCCTCCATTATGTCTTGTTAGTATGCTGTCTTCCATTATGTCTTGTCAATATGCTGTCCTCCATTATGTCTTGTTAGTATGCTGTCCTCCATTATGTCTTGTCAATATGCTGTCCTCCATGATGTCTTGTTAGTATGCTGTCCTCCATTATGTCTTGTTAGTATGCTGTCTTCCATTATGTCTTGTCAATATGCTGTCCTCCATTATGTCTTGTTAGTATGCTGTCCTCCATTATGTCTTGTTAGTATGCTGTCTTCCAGTATGTCTTGTTAGTATGCTGTCCTCCATTATGTCTTGTTAGTATGCTGTCTTCCATTATGTCTTGTCAATATGCTGTCCTCCATTATGTCTTGTTAATATGCTGTCCCACATGATGTCTTGTTAGTATGCTGTCTTCCATTATGTCTTGTTAGTATGCTGTCCTCCATGATGTCTTGTTAGTATGCTGTCCTCCATGTCTTGTTAGTGTGCTGTCCTCCATGATGTCTTGTTAGTGTGCTGTCCTCCATGATGTCTTGTTAGTATGCTGTCCTCCATGATGTCTTGTTAGTATGCTGTCCTACATGATGTCTTGTTAGTATGCTGTCCTACATTATGTCTTGTTAGTATGCTGTCCTCCATGTCTTGTTAGTGTGCTGTCCTCCATGATGTCTTGTTAGTATGCTGTCCTCCATTATGTCTTGTTAGTATGCTGTCCTCCATGTCTTGTTAGTGTGCTGTCCTCCATGATGTCTTGTTAGTATGCTGTCCTACATTATGTCTTGTTAGTATGCTGTCCTCCATGTCTTGTTAGTGTGCTGTCCTCCATGATGTCTTGTTAGTATGCTGTCCTCCATGATGTCTTGTTAGTATGCTGTCCTCCATGATGTCTTGTTAGTATACTGTCTTCTAAATATAATAATAATAATATATGCCATTTAGCAGACGCTTTTATCCAAAGCGACTTACAGTCATGTGTGCATACATTCTACGTATGGGTGGTCCCGGGGATCGAACCCACTACCCTGGCGTTACAAGCGCCATGCTCTACCAACTGAGCTACAGAAGTACCACCATCTTGTTAGTATGCTGTCCTCCATTATGTCTTGTTAGTATACTGTCCTCCATTATGTCCTGTTAGTATGCTGTCCTCCATGATGTCTTGTTAGTATGCTGTCCTCCATGATGTCTTGTTAGTATGCTGTCCTCCATGATGTCTTGTTAGTATGCTGTCCTCCATGATGTCTTGTTAGTATGCTGTCCTCCATGATGTCTTGTTAGTATACTGTCCTCCATTATGTCCTGTTAGTATGCTGTCCTCCATGATGTGTTGTTAGTATGCTGTCCTACATGATGTCTTGTTAGTATGCTGTCCTCCATGATGTCTTGTTAGTATGCTGTCCTCCATGATGTCTTGTTAGTATGCTGTCCTCCATTATGTCTTGTTAGTATACTGTCCTCCATTATGTCCTGTTAGTATGCTGTCCACCATGATGTCTAGTTAGTATACTGTCCTCCATGATGTCTTGTTAGTATGCTGTCCTCCATGATGTCTTGTTAGTATGCTGTCCTCCATGATGTCTTGTTAGTATGCTGTCCTCCATGATGTCTTGTTAGTATGCTGTCCTCCATGATGTCTTGTTAGTATGCTGTCCTCCATGATGTCTTGTTAGTATGCTGTCCTCCATTATGTCTTGTTAGTATGCTGTCTTCCATTATGTCTTGTCAATATGCTGTCCTCCATGATGTCTTGTTAGTATGCTGTCCTCCATTATGTCTTGTTAGTATGCTGTCTTCCATTATGTCTTGTCAATATGCTGTCCTCCATTATGTCTTGTTAGTATGCTGTCCTCCATGTCTTGTTGGTATGCGGTCCTACATTATGTCTTGTCAGTATGCTGTCCCACATGATGTCTTGTTAGTATGCTGTCCTCCATTATGTCTTGTTAGTATGCTGTCCTCCATGATGTCTTGTTAGTATACTGTCCTCCATGATGTCTTGTTAGTATGCTGTCCTCCATTATGTCTTGTTAGTATGCTGTCCTCCATGATGTCTTGTTAGTATGCTGTCCTCCATGATATCTTGTTAGTATGCTGTCATACGTCTATGATTCTAACAGAGCTGCTAAACAAATAAAGATTGGTGTAAATCTATTGAACTTTTTGTCAACTCGAAGGTAACACTGACTTTGACAAAGAGAAAGACAGACTATCAACCAACCCGACAAGACAGAAAGAGAGTCAGAAACAGACAGATGGTCAGAAACACCCACCTGAGGGCAGGCTGATGCGGTTGCCGTCCTTGAGTTTGAGGCGGCTGCGTTTGAACTTGCCCTTCCTCTTCTTGACGTTGGGCTTGTCCTTGTTGAGCTGAAAGATGAGGATGTTGAGTTCCCTCTCCAACACATTGATCTCCCGCTCCGCCAGCTGCTGCTCCCTCCTCTTCAGCAGCTCCTCGTGGGACTTCTGCTGCAGCGCCGCACGCGTTAGCTCCTCCTCCCGTGAACGCAGCTCCTACAGGAACACATGGAGGGTCTGGATAGGTATTTTACCTATCAGGCAGTTGTGCCAGCCCCTGCCATACAATAGTAGGGGAAACACTACCATAATGATCCACACACAGGTTCTAGGCAGTGCATTATTTCCTTAGCCCTTCTGTCATTTCTACTAAAAATAACTTGCATACCTTCATTGTTCACATATTTTATCAGATTGAACTCTTTGTAAATGATAAGAAACAAAGTTCTCTGCAAACACAGCAGTGATCAGTGCTCTTCCCCCCCAACCTTCACAATCAGTGAACTTACTCTGGGTGGTAGAAAAACAAAGCATTAGCTTTAGGCTAGAGTGGCCTGTGACCCCTAGCCACCCAGTCCACAGAGCTGTCCCAGGCCCTCTGTCTGCAGTAACAGCAAGGTGGGCCCATTGTAGTGCTGCATGGCCCTGAAGCATAGACCTTACTGTAGGAAAGCATCTTTAAGAGAGGCTGGCCAGCACTCACAAGTTGTAAATCTCAACTGGCTTTATGGAGCTTTGCAGAAATGTTGTGGTGCTCGGGGAGAGGATGACTAAGCCAAAGATCACAAGCTAAAGGGGGCTTCCATCGCTTGATCATCAACTAGGATGTGAATGAGTAGGGTTGACAAAATCACTTGAACTATTTCGTAGAGCAGCATTTGAATTATGTTTTGGTTCCTCTCAGAAAACATAATAATCCTTAAATGAATGACTTCTGCAAAGCAGCTTTACAAACCCACTGAAGTGAAATTAGATATTTTGTGTAACAACTTTGCAACTTGTGAGGTAGAAAAAATATACAATCATTTCAGTGTTAAAACGAACAGAAAAACAATAACCCTATATCTGGACTCAAAACTTCACTTTGTAGTTACAGAAGAAAAAGGTTTTGCAAAATGGTGCATGAAGCAAGCTGAACCTCACTTTACCTACAGACCTAGGGTCAGACTTCAGCCCCTCAGAAATATACATGAAGCAAGCTGAACCTCACTTTACCTACAGACCTAGGGTCAGACTTCAGCCCCTCAGAAATATACATGAAGCAAGCTGAACCTCACTTTACCTACAGACCTAGGGTCAGACTTCAGCCCCTCAGAAATATACATGAAGCAAGCTGAACCTCACTTTACCTACAGGCCTAGGGTCAGACTTCAGCCCCTCAGAAATATACATGAAGCAAGCTGAACCTCACTTTACCTACAGGCCTAGGGTCAGACTATAGCCCCTCAGAAATATACATGAAGCAAGCTGAACCTCACTTTACCTACAGGCCTAGGGTCAGACATCAGCCCCTCAGAAATATACATGAAGCAAGCTGAACCTCACTTTACCTACAGGCCTAGGGTCAGACTTCAGCCCCTCAGAAATATACATGAAGCAAGCTGAACCTCACTTTACCTACAGGCCTAGGGTCAGACTTCAGCCCCTCAGAAATATACATGAAGCAAGCTGAACCTCACTTTACCTACAGGCCTAGGGTCAGATATCAGCCCCTCAGAAATATACATGAAGCAAGCTGAACCTCACTTTACCTACAGGCCTAGGGTCAGACTTAAGCCCCTCAGAAATATACATGAAGCAAGCTGAACCCCACTTTACCTACAGACCTAGGGTCAGACTTCAGCTCTTCAGAAATATACATGAAGCAAGCTGAAACTCACTCTACCTACAGACCTAGGGTCAGACTTCAGCCCCTCAGAAATATACATGAAGCAAGCTGAAACTCACTTTACCTACAGACCTAGGGTCAGACTTAAAGCCCCTCAAAAATATATATGGATAAGTGTTTCAGATCATATGCAACCCCTAACACTGAAATGTAGAAACTCACTCAGTAGGAACAGTGTGTGGCTATCTGTGCTTCCGTTATATCGTTATCCTTTTAGAGGTAATTAAATGAACCAGTGTCATATGGGGAAACAACATGAAGAATTGACATACTAGACAATCCCTGGGAGAGCTTTGGTATAATGCACCATTTGCCAAGTTTGATGCTTAATGATTCAGCTGAAGTTGCAGGAAAGGGCATTCTCAATACAGCAATTACAAATCCCATTTGATTTAACGAGGAGGGACCAAGGAAAGCAGCTTATCGCATTACCAAGGGGAAATACTTAAAACCATCTACGCTAATAGCTTGTTTTAAAAAAAGATACGATTAGCTCGCCTACAGAAAGTAACCAATTAAAATCAAAGCCGATCAAAGCACTCCCTTAACTACAGGTTTATTGCACCGCTGCCTTCCACGCGCTTCTAACCTTGTACTTTACACAGTGGAAAGGTCTTGTTCCCACATATTGGAGGTTTACCTATACAACATATCTACTTTATGAGTCACAAAGGATGAGTCTAAGGTATGAACAGGACAAATGTACTTAAGCAAAATAAAAAATACATTGCACAATTTCTCTCAATGTGTCCAGAGTACTGAAAATGCCATGTGAATGGTGAGAGGCGTGTTTGGGAATACATCCCCATACGCTGATCAACTGAACAAAGACATACAGGGAGAGAGGTGACATTTGCAACAACAAGATTTGAACGTTTAGTCCATAATGTTCTTTGATAGGTGGTTAGGCTATTAGCTGTCCAAAAGTAGGTTACATGAAAAGTGCAATACTGTAAATATAACTGTGTGTTAGTGTGGATTTTCAGTGAATTTATGTAGATCACGAAACTCATCTGTATTTTCTGCGGTGTAGGAAAGTTCTCAGCAACAAACGAGTGATCAAATTAAGATCCTACATCTGTACCTTCTCTTTTGTTCTGAGCTCATCAAACATCTCCTGGATCTCCACCCTCCAGTTCTCCTGCATGGAGTGGAAGGAGTCCTGGGGCATGGTGGCCATCACTGCTTCCTCTATGGCTGTTAGCTGCTCCAGGATGGAGGCAAACGACGGCCGGATGTGGGGGTCCTGATCCCAGCACTCTGAGATACACAACAAGGTGGAACCAAGACAGATCAATGTTCTGAAACTTTGACAAGTAAATTAACACCATTATCTAGTTGTGTGACACTGACACACACACACACACATTATTGAACAACAATATATCATCCAATGAATGCAGCTACTTCAGGCAACATTAATTGTTCTTGAAAAGTGGGTTGAGGAATGGCAACAGCAGATGGATGGTCTGACTTGCAGATGGATGGTCTGACTGCACCTTCCATGAGCTTGGAGAAGGGTTCTGGGCAGGTGGATGGAATAGGGAGGGTTAACTTGTTGACAGCCACACCATAGGCCACAGCCAGCCCATCAATCCCACGGTAAGGCACCTCTCCTGTCAGCAGCTCCCATAAAAGAACACCATAACTAGAAGAGAACACAGATATAGTGAGTACACTGTCCTAACAACAGTGTTATTACAGCACTATTATAGTGATGGGGGGAAAAAATATAGATACATATCGGGAAATTATGTTTGACAAAAAATGTGATAGTTTTGACAATGTCATTTTTTGCACTAGTTGGCTGTACCTGCACCAAAACTCCAGTATTTTCCTTCATAGCTTATTCTCCATCTATTTTTAAATAGTGAGCAAATTTGTTTTCAGCACTTTCATTTCCATGACTAATAAAAACTCATTTTGAAAAATCTAATTACAATAAAATCACAGTATCGAATCGCAATACATATATAATTGTGAGAATTGCAATACATATCGTATCGGCACCTAGGTATGGTGATAGTATGGTGGTGAGGTCCTTAAGTATGGTGATAGTATGGTGAGGTCCGTAAGTATGGTGATAGTATAGTATGGTGATAGTATTGAATGGTGATAGTATAGTATGATGAGGTCCTTAAGTATGGTGATAGTATAGTATGGTGAACTCCTTAAGTATGGTGATAGTATAGTATGGTGAGGTCCTTAAGTATGGTGATAGTATTGAATGGTGACAGTATTGAATGGTGAAAGTATTGAATGGTGATAGGATAGTATGGTGAGGTTCTTAAGTATGGTGATAGTATAGCATGGTGGTAGTATAGCATGGTGACAGTATAGCATGGTGATAGTATAGCATGGTGATAGTATAGCATGGTGATAGTATAGCATGGTGACAGTATAGCATGGTGGTAGTATAGCATGGTGATAGTATAGCATGGTGATAGTATAGCATGGTGGTAGTATAACATGGTGATAGTATAGCATGGTGATAGTATAGCATGGTGATAGTATAGCATGGTGATAGTATAGCATGGTGGTAGTATAGCATGGTGATAGTATAGCATGGTGATAGTATAGCATGGTGGTAGTATAGCATGGTGATAGTATAGCATGGTGGTAGTATAGCATGGTGATAGTATAGCATGGTGGTAGTATAACATGGTGATAGTATAGCATGGTGGTAGTATAGCATGGTGATAGTATAGCATGGTGATAGTATAGCATGGTGATAGTATAGCATGGTGATAGTATAGCATGGTGATAGTATAGCATGGTGGTAGTATAACATGGTGATAGTATAGCATGGTGGTAGTATAGCATGGTGATAGTATAGCATGGTGATAGTATAGCATGGTGATAGTATAGCATGGTGATAGTATAGCATGGTGATAGTATAGCATGGTGGTAGTATAACATGGTGATAGTATAGCATGGTGACAGTATAGCATGGTGACAGTATAGGATGGTGATAGTAGGCCTCCCGAGAGATGCAGTGGTCTAAGACACTGCATCTCAGTAGTAACTGCGCCACTAGAGATTCTGGGTTCGAATCCAGGCTTTGTCGCAGCCGACCATGACCGGGAGACCCATGGGGCTCCGCACAATTGGCCCAGCGTCGTCCGGGTTAGGGGAGGGTTTGGCTGGCAGGGATGTCCTTGTCCCATCGCGCACTAGCAACTCCTGTGGTGGGCCGAGCACGGTTGCCAGGTGTACAGTGTTTCCTCCACCACATTGGTGTGGCTGGCTTCCGGGTTAAGTGGGCACTGTGTCAAGAAGCATTGCGGCTTGGTTGGGCTGTGTTTCGGAGGACAGACGGCTCTCTACCTTTGCCTCTCCAGAGTCGGTTCGGGAGTTGCAGCGATGAGACAAGACTGTAACTAGCAATTGGATACCACGAAATTGGGGATAAAAAGGGGTAAAAATATATATATATTTATACAGTTGAAGTCAGAAGTTTAGCCAAATAATTTAAACTCAGCTTTTCACAATTCATGACATTTAATTCTCGTAAAAAAATCCCTTCAATTTATCCACATAATTGTTCTTCCTGATGATGCCACCAATTTTGTGAAGTGCACCAGTCCCTCCTTCAGCAAAGAATCCACACAACAAGATGCTGCCACCCCTGTGCTTCACGGTTGGGATGGTGTTCTTCGGCTTCAAGGTCTTCCTTTTTCCTCCAAACAAAAATGATGGTCATTATTTTTGTTTCATCAAACCAGAGGACATTTCTCCAAAAAGTGCGATCTTTGTCCCCATGTGCAGTTGCAAACCGTAATCTGGCTTTTTTATGGCGGTTTTGGAGCAGTGGCTTCTTCCTTGCTGAGCGGCCTTTCAGGTTATGTCGATATATCCACATATATTGTACTGTGGATATAGATACATTTGAACATGTTTCCTCCAGCATCTTCACAAGGTCCTTTGCTGTTCTTCTGGGATTGATTAGCACTTTTTGCTATACTTTTTCCACCACTGCAATTGATTGCAGAAAATGCAGAAATGATAAGTGCTGAAATTGGTTCTGCTTGAAGTGAACAGTATAAAACAATCAGAATAGAGAAAGACTCATTGAAATCACTAAGAATGTATGTGTTGAAATCCTAGGATCACTCACAACTCATAAAGCAAACGTAGAACTTTGATTATTCAAAAACTAAAAATACCGTCATTTAATTATTATATATATGTTTTAATATCATGATATAATATTTTGGCCATATCGCCCAGGCCTAGATAGTACAGCATGGTGATAGTACAGCGATAGTATACATTCCCACTATTATAACACATGATAACACTCAAATTCACATTGCCTAAACCTTTGTTGTGCCTAGGGCTGCCATTTAGAAGACCTTGGTCTTGAATAATGGACATGTTGAATGCTAAATAATGTCAGTAAAATGTTGTTTATCAGTACAGTGCAAACAATGATCCTGTTTTGATTAAGCACCAAGCCTACAGTCATCATTTATCATGTAATTAATGTAAGCTCTGAATGCAGCAGATTGTAGTTACCAGTGGAGGGTGTTCAGGGCTACTGTATGCTATATTGCACATCCTAGTAGCACAGAATGTACCGACAGTTGTAATCTGATAAAAACAGTTTTGGTTTGAACAAAATAACAACGAAAGCACTTATTATCAGAAATAGGTCAGGACAAATGTTTCTAAATGTCTGAAATAAAAGGAGTATCATGGTGCCACCTTTCCAAATCCTCATCTCCTAAAAGCCTATTGATTCCAGTCTGACATGGGCCTGTTTGGAACAGAGAGTAGAGGAAGAGCAATCCATGGTAACATAACTACGCAGAGACTCGATTTTTCACTTTATAATGTATGCCAAACAAAAACCATTGATTTCAAAGTTTAACAAACCATACAACTCTATGCACAATGAATACTTTTAACAATTTACACAGTAACACAAAAAAAGCAATTACTGGAAAAATTGTGCAGATGCAAAGTTTGGTAACAGAATACCAGTAAAATTAGCCTCAGTTTTATTCTGTAACCAAACTTTTCATCTGCACAGCTCTTCCTGGAAATGTGTTTTTGTAAATTGTTCAAAGTAGTTATTGTGCATAGAATTCTATGGTTAGTTAAACTTTGAAATTAATGGTTTTGGTTTGACATACATTTTAAAGTGAATAAGTCTCAGCGTAATTCCGTTACCATGGAATTTCCCAGGAGTGTGCTGTTAGTTTTACCTCCAGACATCGCTGCCTTTGGAGAAGAGAGAGGACTTGATGACTTCGGGGGCCATCCATGAGTACGTGCCAGCAGCACTCATCTTGGTGGTGTTGTGCCACTCTCTGGCCAGGCCAAAGTCTGTGATCTTCAAGGTCTTCCTTCCAATGTCATCGTTCTCAATTTTTTCAAGTAATAAAACTAGAAGGAGAGGAGTGGGTTGGTTAGGTATTTGGTGAACCACAATGGGATATCTTCAAAGTATAGAAAACAAAATAAAAATTCATATTATTCATGATGATCAAATGGAGAAAATGACAGCATTATAATAGATCTGTCCCCAGGTCTTAAACATGCTGTATACCTACAGTGCTTTCAGAAAGTATTCACCCCCCCGACACATCAACATTCTATCAATATTAAAATGATACAAACCTAAAAAGTTACTTCTGTTGCCATTGCCAATTATGTCAAAATAGCTAATACATCCAACAAATAAAACATTGCATCCTGCAATGTTCATTAAATAGTACCCGCAAAACACCAGTCTCAACGTCAACAGTGAAGAGGCAACTCCGGGATGCTGGCCTTCTAGGCAGAGTTGCAAAGAAAAAGTCATGGATTTTTAGGCAAAGTTCCTCTGTCCAGTGTCTGTGTTATTTTGCTCATCTTAATATTTAATTTTTATTGGCCAGTCTGAGATATTGCTTTTTCTCTGCCTAGAAGGTCAGCATGCCGGAGTCGCCTCTCCACTGTTGACGTTGAGACTGGCAACTTTAGGAGAGTAACGGCTCTTCACTGTTGACGTTGAGACTGGCAACTTTAGGAGAGTAACGGCAGAATCTGCAAAAGCCAGTAGGAGTGGAAGGAAAATGGTCGGGTCAGAGATCTCTGGCTCCCTCTGGAGTCATTTGAGTCTTATTTCATCTAACAGTGAGCTTAAAGCATCAGACAAGCTCAATGCATATCGTTGATTTTATTAAAACACACAGGGTGTGTCTACATAAGGAAAAATGCACTTTTAAAATTATTATTTAAAAAAAAAAACTTTTGGTCGGGGTCAGCCCTAGAATAACAACATTGTAGTTACTCCACAATTAACCAAAATGACAGAGTGAAAAGGAGGCCTGTACAGAACAAAAATATTCCAAAACATGCATCCTGTTTGCAATAAGTCACTAAAGTAAAACTGCAAAAAATGTGGCAAAGAAATGTACCTTATGTCCTGAATAAAAAGTGCTATATTTGGGGCAAATATAACACTTAACTGAGTACCATTTCATGTTTTCAAGCATATCATGGGTATGTCATCGGCAAGGACAATTGGGTTTAGGATAAAAAGAAACGGAATAGGAAGTACAGGCAAAATCCTATAGGAAAACCTGGTTCAGACTGCTTTCCAACAGACACTGGGAGAAATTTCACCTTTCAGCAGGACAATAACTTAAAACACAAGGCCAAATATATACTGGAATTGCTTACCAAGACGACATTGAATGTTCTTGAGTGGTCTAGTTACAGTTTTGAATTAAATGGCAAGACTGGAAAACGTATGTTTAGCAATGATCAACAACCAACTTCACAGAGCTTGAATTTATAGATTGTGCAAATCAAATCAAACTTTATTTGCCACATGCGCCGAATACAAGTGTAGACATAACCGTGAAATGCTTACTTAAAAGCCCTTAACCAACAGTGCAGTTCAAGAATAAGAAAATATTTACCAAGTAGGCTAAAATAAAAAGTAACAATTAAAAGTAACACAATAACGAGGCTATATACAAGGGGCACCGGTACCGAGTCAGTGTGCAGGGGAAGAGGCTAGTTGAGGTAATCTGTACATGTAAACTCAGCAAAAAAACAAACATCCTTTCACTGTCAACTGTGTAAATATTTGCATGAAAATAACTAGATTCAACAACTGAGACATAAACTGAACAAGGTCCACAGACATGTGACTAACAGAAATTGAATAATATTTCCCTGACGAAAGGGGGGCGGTCTAAATCAAAAGTAACAGTCAGTATCTGGTGTGGCCACCAGCTGCATTAAGTACTGCAGTCCATCTCCTCCTCATGGACTGCACCAGACTTGCCCGTTCTTGCTGTGAGATGTTACCCCACTCTTCCACCAAGGCACCTGCAAGTTCCCAGATATTTCTGGGGGGGAATGGCCCTAGCCCTCACCCGCCGATCCAACAGGTCCCAGACGTGATCAACGGGATTGAGATCCGGGCTCTTCACTGGCCATGGCAGAACAATGACATTCCTGTCTTGCAGGAAATCACGCACATAACGAGCAGTATGGCTGGTGGCATTGTCATGCTGGAGGGTTTGGTCAGGATGAGCCTGCAGGAAGGGTACCACATGAGGGAAGAGGATGTCTTCAGAAAATTGGTTATGTTACAAACATCAGCTCGTCGGATGTTGTAACGTTAACGTTAGCTGTCTGACTTTATTAGACTGCTAATTTTCACACCATGATCTCAATTATTTGATCAATTAAGTTGGCTAATGTTGCTCAACATTTCCCTGGCTAGCTAACGGAGAATTCAATACGGCTAGCAAGATACTTAACAATGCTAACAATTAGGGATGCACAATATATCGGTGGACATATTGGAATCGTCCGTTATTAGCCAAAGATTCCAACATCGGTATCGGCCCGATGTTTAGTTTAATGCCGATGTGCAAAACCGATGTCAAAGCTGACGTGCATACCTATACTTTATTCGACGTCTGGATGAGAAGTGATCTGCCTGTTACTCAGGCCCAGATGCTAAGATATGCATATAACTGGTAGAGTTTGATAGAAAACACTCTCAAGTTTCCAAAACTGTTAAAATAATGTCTGAGTATATCAAAACTGATATGGCAGGCGAAAACCTGAGGAAAATACATCCAGGAAGTGGGATGTTTTTGATGTGGTTAGTTTTCAATTTAATGCCTATAGAGTATCTATGTGTTAGGACCCAGATTGCAGTTCCTATGGCTTCCACTAGATGTCAATAGTCTTTAGACATTGCTTCAGGCTTGTTTTCTGAAAAATGAAGAAGAATGAGACCTTTGTCAGTGGACTGTAAAATCATGCAGTGCTGGTTTGCGCGAGTGAGCGCCCTTCGTTGTTTTTCCTTTCCATTGAACACGCTATTGTCCGGTTCAAATATGATCAATTATTTAGACAATTGACAACCTGAGGATTAATTATAAACATCGTTTGACATGTTTCGACAAACTTTACCTGTACTACTAGGACGTATTCGTCTGCATGTTTTGACCGCCTTTGAGCCACTGGATTACTGAACAAAACGCGCCAACAAAACTGAGTTTTTGGGATATAAAGAGGGACTTTATCGAACAAAACAAACATTTGATCTTCAAAGGTAATTGATTAATTTTATCGCTATTTCTGACTTTTTAATTCCTTTACTGAAGTTGTAAAATGTTTGTAAGCGGTGCGCTGTCCTCAGATAATCACATGGTATGCTTTCGCCGTAAAGCCTTTTTGAAATCTGACAAAGCGGCTGGATTAACAAGAAGTTCATCTTTAAGCCGATGTATAACACTCCTATTTCTATATTTTGAATTTGGCACTCTGCAATTTCACAGGAGGTTGTCAAGGTGGGTCGCTAGCGGAACGCCTGCGCCAGAAAGGTTTTAAGAACTAATTTTTATTTGCAATGACGGCCTACACCGGCCACTGGGCCAATTGTGCGCCGCCCTATGGGACTCCCAATCACGGCCGGTTGTGATACAGCCTGGATTCAAACCAGGGTGTCTGTAGTGACGTCTCATGTGCTGAGATGCAATGCCTTAGACCACCATATAACATAGGTACATGACATGATGACGCCACGTAATATTTTGCACGAAACTTGCAACACATCATTCCTAACCTAGCCCACAATGTCGGCTGTGTGGACCGAGCAGTCAACATGTCGAGCAGTCACTTGAAAGATTAGATTGGTCTGTCGATGTCACCGCACGAAGAGGAATAAACAGACTCACCCCATCGCGACGTCCCCCAAAGGTTAGCTCTCTAGCCCTCGCTATCTCCCTGCTTGCTAATTCGGCCTGCTAACGGCTAGCTTGTCTAGCCCGGGCCTACGAACTGTTAGCTTGTTAGCACAGGCCTGCTAACCATCTGAATCACCGCATCCCAAACACTCTGAACCCATTTACTTTCTATCTCTCTTTGATTTTTATTTTGTTTATACCTTCCGGAAACCTGCCTCTGTGATACGGAATCGCTATTACTTTTAATTTTTTATTTTATTTTTATGACACACTCAAGAACCTCCAGACGCTAACCAGCTAACTAGCTACAAGCTATTTAGTCATTGTTATTTTTTTTTAAAAACCTGGATAACACTCGCCAGCCCAGCTTCCCTGCCCATCCACCGCTGCCCCCTGGACACTGATCTCTTGGCTACATAGCTGACGCACGCTGGACTGTCCATTAATCACGGTACCCCATTCTGCTTGTTTGTTTATCTGTCGGCCCAGTTGCCTAGTCAATGCCATTTTACCTGCTGTTTGTTGTGCTAGCTGATTAGCCTCGCCTACTGTTTTTAGCTAGCTTTCCCAATTCAACACCTGTGATTACTGTATGCCTCGCTGTATGTCTCTCTCAAATGTCAATATGCCTTGTATACTGTTGTTCAGGTTAGTTATCATTGTTTTAGTTCACAATGGAGCCCCTAGATCCACTCTGCATACCCCTGTTACCTCCTTTGTCCCACCCCACACATGCGGTGACCTCACCCATTACAACCAGCATGTCCAGAGATACAACCTCTCTCATCATCACCCAGTGCCTGGGCTTACCTCCGCTGTACCCGCACCCCACCATACCCCTGTCTGCGCATTATGCCCTGAATATATTCTACCATGCCCAGAAACCTGCTCCTCTTATCCTCTGCCCCCAACGCTCTAGGCGACCAGTTTTGATAGCCTTTAGCCGCACCCTCATACTACTCCTTCTCTGTTCCGCGGGTGATGTGGAGGTAAACCCAGGTCCTGCATGTCCCCAGGTACCCTCATTTGTTGACTTCTGTGATCGAAAAAGTCTTGGTTTTATGCATGTCAACATCAGAAGCCTCCTCCCTAAGTTTGTTTTACTCACTGCTTTAGCACACTCTGCTAACCCTGATGTCCTTGCCGTGTCTGAATCCTGGCTCAGGAAGGCCACCAAAATTCAGAGATTTCCATACCCAACTATAACATCTTCCGTCAAGATAGAACTGCCAAAGGGGCGGAGTCGCAGTCTACTGCAGATATAGCCTGCAAAGTAATGTCATACTTTCCAGGTCCATACCCAAACAGTTTGAACTACTAATTTTGAAAATTACTCTCTCCAGAAACAAGTCTCTCACTGTTGCCGCCTGCTACCGACCCCGTCAGCTCCCAGCTGTGCCCTGGACACCATTTGTGAATTGATCGCCCCCCATCTAGCTTCAGAGTTTGTTCTGTTAGGTGACCTAAACTGGGATATGCTTAACACCCCGGCAGTCCTACAATCTAAGCTAGATGCCCTCAATCTCACTCAAATCATCAAGGAACCAACCAGGTACAACCCTAACTCTGTAAACAAGGGCACCCTCATAGACGTCATCCTGACCAACTGGCCCTCCAAATATACCTCCGCTGTCTTCAACCAGGATCTCAGCGATCACTGCCTCATCGCCTGTATCCGCCACGGAGCCGCAGTCAAACGACCACCCCTCATCACTGTCAAACGCTCCCTAAAACACTTCTGTGAGCAGGCCTTTCTAATCGACCTGGCCCGGGTATCCTGGAAGGACATTGACCTCATCCCGTCAGTTGAGGATGCATGGTCATTCTTTAAAAGTAACTTCCTCACCATTTTAGATAAGCATGCTCCGTTCAAAAAATGCAGAACCAAGAACAGATACAGCCCTTGGTTCACTCCAGACCTGACTGCCCTCGACCAGCACAAAAACATCCTGTGGCAGACTGCAATAGCATCGAATAGCCCCCGTGATATGCAACTGTTCAGGGAAGTCAGGAACCAATACACGCAGTCAGTCAGGAAAGCTAAGGCCAGCTTCTTCAGGCAGAAGTTTGCATCCTGTAGCTCCAACTCCAAAAGTTCTGGGACACTGTGAAGTCCATGGAGAACAAGAGCACCTCCTCCCAGCTGCCCACTGCACTGAGGCTAGGAAACACGGTCTCCACCGATAAATCCATGATTATCGAAAACTTCAATAAGCACTTCTCAACGGCTGGCCATGCCTTCCGCCTGGTTACTCCAACCTCGGCCAACAGCTCCGCCCCCCGTAGTTCCTCACCCAAGCCTCTCCAGGTTCTCCTTTACCCAAATCCAGATAGCAGATGTTCTGAAAGAGCTGCAAAACCTGGACCCGTACAAATCAGCTGGGCTTGACAATCTGGACCCGCTATTTCTGAAACTATCTGCCGCCATTGTCGCAACCCCTATTACCAGCCTGTTCAACCTCTCTTTCATATCGTCTGAGATCCCCAAGGATTGGAAGGCTGCCGCAGTCATCCCCTCTTCAAAGGGGGAGACACCCTGGACCCAAACTGCTATAGACCTATATCCATCCTGCCCTGCCTATCTAAGGTCTTCGAAAGCCAAGTCAACAAACAGGTCACTGACCATCTCGAATCCCACCGTACCTTCTCCGCTGTGCAATCTGGTTTCCGAGCCGGTCACGGGTGCACCTCAGCCACACTCAAGGTACTAAACGATATCATAACCGCCATCGATAAAAGACAGTACTGTGCAGCCGTCTTCATCGACCTCGCCAAGGCTTTCGACTCTGTCAATCACCATATTCTTATCGGCAGACTCAACAGCCTCGGTTTTTCGGATGACTGCCTTGCCTGGTTCACCAATTACTTTGCAGACAGAGTTCAGTGTGTCAAATCGGAGGGCATGCTGTCCGGTCCTCTGGCAGTCTCTATGGGGGTGCCACAGGGTTCAATTCTCGGGCCGACTCTTTTCTCTGTATATATCAATGATGTTGCTCTTGCTGCGGGTGATTCCCTGATCCACCTCTACGCAGACGACACCATTCTATATACTTTCGGCCCGTCATTGGACACTGTGCTATCAAACCTCCAAACGAGCTTCAATGCCATACAGCACTCCTTCCGTGGCCTCCAACTGCTCTTAAACGCGAGTAAAACCAAATGGATGCTTTTCAACCGATCGCTGCCTGCACCCGCATGCCCGACTAGCATCACCACCCTGGATGGTTCCGACCTTGAATATGTGGACATCTATAAGTACCTAGGTGTCTGGCTAGACTGCAAACTCTCCTTCCAGACTCACATCAAACATCTCCAATCAAAAATCAAATCAAGAGTCGGCTTTCTATTCCGCAACAAAGCCTCCTTCACTCACGCTGCCAAGCTTACCCTAGTAAAACTGACTATCCTACCGATCCTCGACTTCGGCGATGTCATCTACAAAATGGCTTCCAACACTCTACTCAGCAAACTGGATGCAGTCTATCACAGTGCCATCCGTTTTGTCACTAAAGCACCTTATACCACCCACCACTGCGACTTGTATGCTCTAGTCGGCTGGCCCTCACTACATATTCGTCGCCAGACCCACTGGCTCCAGGTCATCTACAAGTCCATGCTAGGTAAAGCTCCGCCTTATCTCAGCTCACTGGTCACGATGGCAACACCCATCCGTAGCACGCGCTCCAGCAGGTGTATCTCACTGATCATCCCTAAAGCCAACACCTCATTTGGCCGCCTTTCGTTCCAGTACTCTGCTGCCTGTGACTGGAACGAATTGCAAAAATCGCTGAAGTTGGAGACTTTTATCTCCCTCACCAACTTCAAACATCAGCTATCCGAGCAGCTAACCGATCGCTGCAGCTGTACATAGTCTATAGGTAAATAGCTCACCCATTTTCACCTACCTCATTCCCATACTGTTTTTATACTGTTTTTATTTATTTACTTTTCTGCTCTTTTGCACACCAATATCTCTACCTGTACATGACCATTTATCACTCCAGTGTTAATCTGCAAAATTGTATTATTCGCCTACCTCCTCATGCCTTTTGCACACATTGTATATAGACTGCCCATTTTTTCTACTGTGTTATTGACTTGCTAATTGTTTACTCCATGTGTAACTCTGTGTTGTCTGTTCACACTGCTATGCTTTATCTTGGCCAGGTCGCAGTTGCAAATGAGAACTTGTTCTCAACTAGCCTACCTGGTTAAATAAAGGTGAAAAAAAAAAATAATAATAAAAATAAAAAAAGAACATTTCAGCGAGACAACTCAAAGGCGAAATCCATTAATGCCAAGATAATGGAATTCATTGCCCTTGACTTTCAACCGTTCTCTGTTGTGGGTGATGCTGGCTTTCGCCGACTGGTCGAGCACCGGTACACATGTTGTCCTACCGGAGTTACACAGTAACAGCGTCTCTGCTATTAGCTTCACAACATACTATGGAATGTCAAAAAAGATACATGTGAAATAACACTATTTGACGACTCAAATAACACTATTTGACATGTTAGTTAAGCTTTTAATTTGACACGTCAAATAACACAGTTCTATTATAGAATGTTGTGTGTTCTGAATTTGCACGTGCAAGCCAAACTCCACCACTACGATCAGTATCACTGTCAAAGCTGAACAAAAAAGTCTGCAAAGAAGCAAACACCGGCTACGAACGATGTGTTTACAATACCAAGTTGGTAATATAGCATTATTTTTTCGACCGCAACTTCTGGAGTAGCTAGCTTTAGCTTGGTACCTAGCTAGCACCAATACAACCAGCCTGAAAACAATGACCAGCAGAAACTGCAGTCATTTTCATTATTCTTAGCAAAGATTTAGGAATCTTTGTGAGTAAGTATTAGCTAGGAAATTGAACTTCAGTTCATAGAAATAAATAGCTAGCCAGCTACTTAACCCTGTTGCCCAAAGCTAATGTTATGAACAGCCAGCTAGCTTCATCTGGCTAGTGAGGCTCGACCAGACTGGGTAATGTGTTGTGAAGCTAGCCACAATAAGGATTAGGCACAATAGTGGAATTTGCGGTTTGCCTTTAAAATAAAAGTACCTCTTTGAAAGTGATGCAGAAGGTTTCAATTGGTGGAATCATGCCATATTTCGACTAGATAATGAGTTTGAGTTTATTTTATTTTTACAGGGACAGTGCACATTAATCAACGTTTCAGTAAAAGTGCCGGTTTTAGCCAGCCGGCTAATTTTCAACCGCAGTCCCTGGGCAGGTTATTAAAAATAATTACAATATAGACAATCATTGAGCAGTGAGCACACGCAGAGCAACATAGGACAAGCAAGACATAGCATACAGACAGAGCAACATTCATAAACAGACAAAATTCATAAAAGCAACAAAGTGTTTCCACACCTCACAAACTACAGACAACAGACAACATGGAAAGTGGCAATACACAGCTAGGGATTATGATCACAAATATGATTTACCTTTAGCCATGTATTGATACGCTTTGTGAAATTGTGATATGTGGTGCAGTTATGTGTGTCTGATGGCAGTGTATTCCAGACATGGGAAGCTCTCACAGAAAAAGCGGATTTACTAAAGGTGCTTATCCTTAAGGGAACTATACAGTCACCTCTCATGGCAGACCTTGCGGATCTACTGCCAGATGTTTGGGTTTTCTGTTTAACAAAAATACTGAGTGGAGGGGGAGCCAGGCCATTTAGGATCTTGAATACAAGACATGCGTCGGTGTATTGCACAAGAGTTTCCCAACTCAGGAGCTCATGCTTTCTGAGGATGTAACAGTGATGATGGCTATTGGGCTTCCTATCAAGCACTTTGAGAGCCTGTTTGGAGACAGACGGAATAGGTTTTAATGTTGTACAGCAAGCTTGGGCCCAACTAGTCAAGCAGTATGTTAAGTGGGGGAGTATCATAGATTTGAAGTACAGTTTTGCTACCTCTGTACTCAATTAAGTATAAATCGGAAATTAGCTAGGTTGAATATGGTTATCTGAATCACCTTTTTCACGTGCTTTTTAAAAGAGAGGTTGGAATCAAGTATGATGCCAAGGTACTTAAAATCAGATACCACCTGGAGCTTCTCCCCTGACACATAGACATCTGGCTCAGTAGCATCTGTTGCCCTCTTTGTGAAGAACATGCAAATAGTTTTTTTCCCACATTGAGATGCAAACTGAGAAGACTGATACCCCATGTCATTGATCCACAATCCATACAGTGGCTTGCAAAAGTATTCACCCCTCTTTGCATTTTTCCTATTATGTTGCCTTACAACCTGGAATTGAATTTGATTTTTGGGGGGTGTGTATCATTGATTTACACAACATGCCTACAACTTTGAAGATGACAAATATTTTTTTATTGTAAAATGAACAAGAAACAAGACAATAAAACAGAACTTGAGCGTGCATATCTATTTCACCCCCCCAAAGTCAATACTTTGTAGAGCCACCTTTTGCAGCAATTACAGCTGCAAGTCTCTTGGGGTATGTCTCTATAAGCTTGGCACATCTAGCCACTAGGATTTTTGGCCATTCTTCAAGGCGAAGCTGCCCCAGCTCCTTCAAGTTGGATGGGTTCCCGCTTGTGTACAGCAATCTTTAAGTCATACTACAGATTCTCAATTGGATTGAGGTCTAGGCTTTGACTAGGCCATTCCAAGATATTTAAATGTTTTCCCTTAAACCACACAAGTGTTGCTTTAGCAGTATGCTTAAGGTCATTGTCCTGCTGGAGGGTGAACCTCCGTCCCAGTCTCAAATCTCTGGAAGACTGAAACAGGTTTCCAGTCTAGAATTTACCTGTATTTAGCACCATCCACCATTCCTTCAATTCTGACCAGTTTCTCAGTCCCTTTTTCTTTTTTACTCTCCCGTAAAGCCCAGCTCCGTGGAACGTATTGCTTAAAGTGGTTCTATGGACAAATACTCCAATCTTCGCTGTGGAGCTTTGCTGCTCCTTCAGGGTTATCTTTGGTCTCTTTGTTGCCTCTTTGATTAATGCCCTCCTTGCCTGGTCCGTGAATTTTGGTGGGCAGCCCTCTCTTGGCAGGTTTGTTGTGGTGCCATATTAGTTGCATTTTTAATAATGGATTTAAACAGTGCTCCGTGGGATGTTCAAAGTTTCAGATATTTTTTTTATAACCCAACCTTGATCCGTACTTCTCCACAACTTTGTCCCTGACCTGTTTGGAGATCTACTTGGTCTTCATGGTGCCCCTTGCTTAGTGGTGTTGCAGACTCTGGGGCCTTTCAGAACAGGTGTATGTATATATTATGAGATTATGTGACAGATCATGTGAAACTTAACTAAAGTTCACCTGTGTGCAATCTAATTATGTGACTTCTGAAGGTAATTTGTTGCCAGATCTTATTTAGAGGCTTCATAGCAAAGGGGGTGAATAATTATGCATGCACCACTTTTCCATTTATTTGAATATTTTTAAACAAGTTTTTTATTTTTATTTCACTTCACCAATTTGGACTATTTTGTGTTTGCCCATTACATCAAATCCAAATAAAAATCTACTTCAATTACAGGTTGTAATGCAACAAAAGGAAAAACACCAAGGGGGATGAATAATTTTGCAAGGCACTGTAAGAAAGCCCCCAGTGCAATTCTAAAGTAAAATACATCCAGTGTGATTAACAGATTTGTCAAATTAACAAATTATTGTATTTTGTTGATTTTATATAACAACATTCCAACCTCGTTTAGCATGATCTATTCAATTATGGCACAATTCTACTATGTGTATTCATTTGTATCACTGTCAATGACATTCTTTTATTTTAAAGGCTAACCGCAAAGTCCACTATTGTGGCTAATCCTTATTGTGGCTAGCTTCACAGACGGATCCGACCACCATTAATCAAATAAGAAAGTTGAGTTATTTTAGATGACACGTAACTATATAGTTAGCTAACTATAGCTACTGAAACAGATGTCGTTTTGCTATGTTTTTGTGGAAGAACATCATTTGCATCCATGAGCTAGCTAGCTATTTTTGATGACCACCACTGTATGTGAGCGAGACAACTTTACCAGTTCATAGCATATGTATCGATTAATCATTGTGACATATGAAATACGAGTGAAAGTGTAATCAATGTGTAATAACTACGTAAAAAATGTATGAACGCGTTCAATTATTATGTGATGCACAGTCATATTCAGGTCCTGATTGGCCAACAGGCTTATTTGACACGTCAAATACTGTTATTTGACACGCAAAGACCCAAACCGTGTCCCATAGTATGAGAAATCCTGGTTGAGAATGAAACAACCAAACAAATGAAAAACAAAACAGCACAGCATGTAAGTGAAAGAAATAGGTTTTGATTATGTTTTACTGGTAATGGGGACATACGTAAATGCCAACAAAATAACTTCTTGGTCAGTGTGGTGTGTGTGTATAACCTTTAATTAACTAGGCAAGTCAGCGAAGAACAAATTCTTATTTAAAATGACAGCCAAAACCGGAAGACCCTGCGCCTATTGAGCGCTGCCCTATGGGCCTCCCAATCTAGGCCGGATGTGATACAGCCTGGATTCGAACCAGGGACTGTAGTGACACCTCTTGCACTGAGATACAGTGCCTTTGACCGCTGCATCCATGTGTGTGTTACCTATTTAACTGTAAAAGGCCAATAAAAAAAATTGTATGTCGCTTATTGGTATATTTTTTGGGGCAAGGAAAATATCGGATATCGGACAAAAATGTAATATTGGTGCATCACTACTCCATATCAACACCATAGCCAAATTGGACAAACTAACAAAAAGCCATTATCCAAAGACTAAAAACACATTTCATTTTTACAGGGGAGCCCTTAAACGTTCCCATGTCCTTAGTGTTGATATTTAATAATAATCTACTCCAGAATAGAGCCTACAGTAGATAGGTTCTTGTGGGCAGGCTTGACTCTACTGCCAGGTCACAGTCACGAACTTGCCAAATGGGAGGGTGACAACAAAACTCAAACATAGGCTACATCTGGAGAATGGTAATGTAGCAAATAGGCTACATCTGGTGGAGGGTAATGTAGCAAACGGGCTATATCCGGTGGGGGCAATGTAGCAAATGGGTTACATCTGTGGGGAAGGGTAATGTAGCAAACAGGTTATTTCTGTGGGAAGGGTAATGTAGAAAAAAGGCTACATCTGGTGGAGGGTAATATAATGGTGGAGGGTAATATAACAAATATGCTACATCTGGTGGAGGGTAGTGTAGCAAATAGGTTACATCTGGTGGAGGGTAATGTAACAAATAGGCTACATCTGGTGGAGGGTAATGTAACAAATAGGCTACATCTGGAGGAGGGTAATGTAACAGAATCACTAGAGCAGAACAGCAACAATATTGTGGAGAGCTATGGCAGTGTAGGACTGTGTTTCGTCTGTTGTTATTTGTAGTAGATAAACATTATACTATAACAGACATAGCATCTACCTTCACTTAGATTAAAACAAATACACCCCAGTGGTGCAATATCCAAAACAAGCTTCTAGGAAGAAACAAGGCCTATTCCATTTCAAACATGTTTCACTGGTTTAATGAGCCTATAAAATACAGCAGTTTAAGCGCATCTCCATTTCCCTTCACTTAATCTTGTGTTTCTACCACACTATATACAAAAGGTTAGCCGTAAAAGTACCAGCTCAAGGTGATAATGCCTCATTTGTAGACAGAATACTGGGTTGAGTCAGTCAGGTTTTCACCAACTGTTGGGCTATGCAAGGTGCCTGACAATAGGCAGTTCCTAAAGTGGCCATAATAAAACTAATATTCAAAGCATTTCCAGTTCTCCTTTCAGAAAACGCCTGTAGTAGGCTAACTACGCATTAATGTGGTTCATTTCAATGAAGGGACAAAAAAAGTTGCCGTGCAATCTATGGTTATGCCCTCCTCTGAATGGGCCTATATATTTTCAGTACCCATTTTATCGGTTGGGGTGTAAACGTGAGAGCTAGACACAATAACCATGACTTGGATCCACAGGATAGCACTGTGACTTCCAACAGGACACTATGGTTCCCTGGTTTCATTTCAAGTGCATGCCTTCTGGAGCGAGAATCTTGAAATTCTTTAACCTTCACATCTCTGTAGCCGAAACTACAAAATGAAAGTGTTAGGGGGGCTGGCAAGAGGCCACGTCTCAATGTGCTGTGCCCTGTCTGTCAAATGAACATTGCTTCCACCTACAGTACCTCACTACTCTACAGCTCCAATCAGCAGGAAGGAACAAGCTATTGTGTTCAAATAAAAATAGAGAGTTGCAGCTGTTGTGGAGATTAAATATAATCAAAATAAGCCTTTCAGACCGAGGAGTCTGGGCATTCTTGTGGCTGCCGTCACCTAGCAACTAGTGCTTGACCACTCCATTGTGCAAACTTATGTTAAGCTTTTGCCCCTCATTAGCAGCATTCCTCCTTCGACCGCAAGGTATTAAAAGATTAGGGAACACAAAGACACAATTTCACTGACTTTTTGATATTCCCTTAAGATAATCATTGACCAAATCAGTGTGTGTTATACTACACTAAGTCAATGGTGGGTTGATCACTTCTGAAGGTATAATAGGTAGTCCGTCAGTTGTGAAAGTTTGTACACTGTATTAGCCCTCCTCTCACAATGCATGCTCCAGAGAAACCTTCACAATAATATATGCCATTTAGCAGACACTTTTATCCAAAGCAACTTACAGTCATGTGTGCATACATTCTACGTATGGGTGGTCCCGGGAATCGAACCCACTACCCTGGCGTTACAAGCGCCATGCTCTACCAACTGAGCTACAGAAGGACCACAATGATATCCCACAGATGAATTGCCCTTTAGGCTGCCTTATTTGTGGCTGGTGTCCTGAGTAACTGGTTTAAAAGTATGAAACAAGAGAAAGTGTATAGTTCCCGGTGGGTGGGGGAGGTCAGTGAATTCAGTGCGCACCTTAAAAAAAAAAGTTATATTTTCCAATTAAAGTCAGCTACAAGTGTTATTTGACACAATAATGTGGAAAAATAAAACAGTTAGCAGTGCAGTTACGCTAATTATGTTACTGGATGTAAATCCACTTCACCTACTGTAGTTCAATAACCAAAAAACATAATTTCTAACTCAAGGTGTCATGTCATAGCTGACACCCCATTCTTTCTGCAGACATCTTTCAATCTTAATATTTAACTGTTTTTGGATGAGTGGTCGCATAAAAAAAACAGAGGGAGATTTGACCATAATTCTGTTACCAAACATTGCACCTCCACAGTTCTACCAGTAAATGTGTTTTTGAGAAATATTCTGTGTGAATTGTTCAAAGTAGTCCTTGTACATAGAGTTGCATGGTTTGTTAAACTTTGAAATTAATGGTTTTATTTGGCATACATTATATAGTGAGGGGGGGAAAAAACTTACCATGGAATTACCCTGTTCAATAAAAAGAGGCTGGGTTTGTTTGGTTAGCCCACACCCCCATCTGACAGTGATTATGTAGACATGTGAACGATTCCCTGGTGAAAAATAAAATGCAGCCAGATGGATTGTCGAACGAGGTTCACCTTCGGTGAAAGCAGAGCCTGATGAGACACACCAGAGAACAGACAGTCGCCAAAATCATGTTTCACACAACACAGAGGTCACACTTTGTTTGAAGTATGTAGCCACAGTCATAGTCCACTCTGAAACCTTCTCATGCATTATTCAGAGGGACGACTCCAAGGCAGTATCAAAAAGTAAACAACGCCACATTAAAATTTCAGTCCGGAAATCTTATCACCTATTGAAACAGGCCTAAAAGTTAACTGTAGCATGTTTCAGTTCTAAAATCGTCAGGATTTTTTCCAGTGGCCCATTCGGTTGGTTCTTGCAGCACCGGCATTGTGGGTTTGATTTCCACATGGGCCATATAGGCCTAATATGAGATGCTTTGGGAAATTTAGGAGCACATAGCCTACACTGATGACATGGTTTGAAGTTGAGTGTTTAGTAAAGCAAGGGCTATATTTGAGGCAACATTTCAGGGTGGTGGGGGTTAGGGAACCCAGCTGAGCAAACATAGACCTTATTTCACATCCTTTCGAGGGTCCCCCCTGCATACACAGATCCTTCTCTAGGGTCCTGCCTGGTTTTCACATGCCCTGAAGGGGATCTGTGTTTGTGGGGATCAGCCACATGCCAAACAGACCGACAAACAGATGGAGGAGAGAGCTCAGTCTCAGCTGCTTGTACAGGCCTCTGGAGTCTATACGGGTGACCGAAAAACAACAGAATTGAAAGAGGGAATGTTGTCTGTGCTGAATGACTGTGGAAAGGAACAGAATGCAGATGGTGCAATTTCATCGCAGTCACAATGAATCTGCACTTCTCAATTTAATCTGCACTTCCCAAAATGTCAAACATTACTGCTTTGCAAACTTTAACTTAAATGTACTGTCACGCAATCAGGCAAGATATGTCAACCATACCTAGGCAGCAAGTAGCCTAGTGGTTAGAGTGACTACTAACCGAAATTTGCAAGATCGAATCCCAGAGCTGACAAGGGATAAGATTTCCGGACAAAAAAGTTGTTCTGCCCCTGAACAAGGTAGTTAACCCACTGTTCCTAGGCCATCATTGAAAATAAGAATTTGTTCTTAACTGACTTGCCTAGTTAAATGAAGTAGTTCTCTTTCAACATGCCACTGGGCCAGGTGACTGATGAATATGATCATAATTGTGATTTAGCATATCACTAATGTGAGGCTAGCCCAAGAGGGTTTCAGTGATAGTTTAAACAGGGAAATTCATGGCAGAGAAGCCCTCGCTCTTAATCATTCCTTCAAATGCCAACCTCACTCAGTTGCTAGTGGGCCTATCAACAACATGCATGCAATGTCATATAATAGATGCCATTTAGTAGACGCTTCTGTTGAAAGCAACTTAGTCATAGGTGCATACATTTTATATATGGGGAGTCCCGGGAATTGAACCCACTATCCTGCACTTGATTTCTAGGCTAATATATGGCAGCTTACCCAATGTGCAGAACACATTACTTAGTGATGGATGTTTCAGTTGTGTAGAATATCAACTGTATCCTCATGCATTAGTTTAGTAATAGTAAAAGTGTATTCATAAGCTTTAGGATTATTTTTTAGTTGGTAGAGGACATTGTGGACCATTCCAGATCCGGCATCCTTCACACTGTTTCAAGAGGGGTGTGCTCAAAGGTAATAAGTGCATGCACAGGTGCATTTTTGGAAACAAGTGCACCTATGGCCATGCTCTGTTTTAATCTGTTCTAAAAGTGATGCAAGGTTATTTTTAGCAGATGGTAATATTAATATGTTTCTTACTGTTGCAGGATTTCAGGTCGCGGTGAATAATAGGCACAACAGCCTCCTCGTGTAGGTAGTGCATGCCCCTGGCGATTTGAACAGCCCAGTTGACAAGAATGTGTGGGGGTATCCTCCGACCAGTCAAAGCCCGGGTAAGAGTCCCTCCACGAGCATATTCCATCACCAAGCACAGGTTTGGCTCCTCAAGACAAACACCTTCAAGTTTTATTATATTGGGATGTTGTAGCATAGAGAAGAGCTTGGCCTCTTGCTTAACACCATCCGAAGTTGCAGTGATGTCTTCGTCAGGATCCTGTCGCGCTGCCTTCACAGCGACCTCTTGGTCTTTCCATGTCCCTCGGTAAACTTTACCAAATCCCCCGACACCGATTATTTCCTCTAAAACGAGTTCGTTAAAATCTATTTGGATGGGAGTACTCGGACGCTCCCTGACCCCTACCGTGCTACCGCCTGGAAGTCTGTAAATGGCAGGTTGATAGGTAACATAATTTGCAGGGAAAATCCCGACTCGATGGTTAATTTTACCCGTCCACCATCCTTCATCTCCCGAGATGGCAGCATCCTTCGAGAGGACCTCAACAACGTCCCCCCTCCGCAGACTAAGTTCGTCTTCTCCAGTACTTCCATAGTCAAACACTGCCGTCCACAGCGAACGGGACAGGAGAGCGGAATGAGCCCAAGCTCTTGCAGTGGGGGAATCTGTCCAGGCATGCTCTCCCGTGTCTTTCGGTTGCCCCTCACCGCCCTTGGAAACATCCATTTCTCGGTGGCTGTAGCCGTACCATATAGGGTGCAAACTGTTGACGAAAAAGCAAACGATCAAAGGACCTCTAACTGGAATGCTCGTGAATCGTTCAGAACGATATCACAAATGGGCAAGACGGTTCCAGCATTGTATTCCAAAGTCCTGGTAAAACGCGTTTGCTACTTTCATCTCTCCGCGTTGCCACAGGGAGTTTCTTTGTGGGTCAACTTTTGATAAAGTTACGCTAGTTGGAAAAAACAATGCATATTTATGTAGCTAACGAGCTACTTATCAGAAAGTGTACATGAAAGTTTACCCAGTCCCAACACGGACAGAGTGAAAAATAAGCCCATTACATCTACTTAACTTAATAGCTAGCAAAAAGTGCATAGCTAAATGTGCTAACGTTAGCAGCTACCTAATTTAGTAGCTAGCAAAAAAGGGCATAGCTGAACGTGCAAACGTTAGCTCCTGAATTTTCAGGCTGACGTTTATCAAGTGTCAAAACAGTACCTGCAGTCACATTATCGAAATAAACTTGGGTTAAACACCAGAAACATACACCAACATCAGCTATATTATTGTTGGTAACTATGCTATTGCCAAACTAAGTTTTCAGTTAGCTTTTAGCTGGCAAGTTTAGCTAACGTTAGTTGAATCGCTCTCTAAAACCTTTAGCTGGCTGGCTAACCCATTCGCTATACTACTATAGTAGCGAGCTAACGTTAGGTCAGCCCATTGACTGCACTGACACTTGAACATTTGGAGCATACATTCTGCTAATGTCTTGTCGTGTAACAAACAATGGAACGTTTTGTTGCGTTGAAATGATTCGCTAGGATCCGAAAGATATCAAACGTTTCAGCAACTTCCCTCAAAACAACCCGTACGGCACCGCCATCGCACCAACTAGACTCATTCGAACTGTCTTGACACACTATTCAGCGTCCTGGGAAGTTTGCGAACGCTGCTGTTCTGTTCTACACGCAGATTGGTGAATTTAGCCTGACGTGACATGCCTGTCCCTATAGGAAAACGAGGAGGAGCAGTTGGGAGAGTAGCCTCCGTGTGCAGAAGAGGGCGCGCTGTGATGGAAAATTATGCAATATTATCGATGATAGCAATAGTAGGCTAATAATGAATTACAGTGCAGCCATGCGTAAACTCATTATTTGACAAGCACCAACACGACAATCACATCATAAACCAACGAGTAATAACTGTTTATTAATGATTCATAAACTAGCCTACATTAATTGGCCTATAATTTAGGCCAGTAATTAACTGTCTAGGCCCATTTATTAACCCTTTTAGACCATATTTTTCAACAATTGCATGTACTTTTTAGGCCCAGTACGACTTTTTTAGTGGGTTTTAAAGAATATGGCTAAGACTTGAAATAGCTTAGTTGGTTCTAATAGCCTTATAAAAAAAATCCGTTGAATGTCAAGTAGTTATATATTAGTGTTTTATAACCACCAAAAATGACCTGTTATAAATAGGGCCAAGAGCTAGGCTTTAGCTCAGAAAGCTAACACAGGCCTGTGGCACACATTTGCTGACAACACTGCGGTGGTAGGACTGATCACCGACGGCGATGAGGCAGTGTGGTGCCAGGACAACCTCTCCCTCAACATCAGCAAAACAAAGGACCTTATCGTTGACAACAGGAAATGGAGGGGAGAGCACGTCCCCATCCACATCGATGGGGCTGTAGTGGAGCGGATTGAGAGCTTCAAGTTCCTCGGTGTCAACATCACTAAGGAATTTACATGGTCCGCATACACTGTACACCCACACAGTTGTGAAGAGGGCACGTCAGTTCCTCTTCCCCGAAAATATTTGGCATGGGCCCTCAGATATTCTATAAGTTCTATAGCTGCACCATTGAGAGCATCTTGACTGGCTGCATCACCGCTTGGTGCGGCAACTGCAAGGCACCTATCCACAAGGCGCCACAGTGAGTACGGCCCAGTACATTTTTATTTTACCTTTATTTAACGAGGCAAGTCAGGCAAGTCAGTTAAGAACGAGGCAAGTCAGTTAAGAACAAATTCTTATTTTCAATGACAGCCTAGGAACAGTGGGTTAACTGCCTGTTCAGGGGCAGAAGACAGATTTGTACCTTGTCAGCTCGGGGATAAGAACTTGCAACCTTTACTAGGCCAACGCTCTAACCACTAGGCTACCCTGCCGCCCCATCACTGGGGCCAAGCTCCCTGCCATCCAAGACCTCTACACCAGGCGATGTCAGAGGAAGGCCCAAAGTGTCACATGTCAAAGACTCCAGCCACCCTAGCCATAGACTATTTCCCATAGACTGTTCTCTCCACTACTGCACAGCAAGCATTACCAGTGCACCAAGTCTGGAACCAACCGGACCCTGAACAGCTTCTACCCCCAAGCCATAAGACTACTAAACAAGATTGCTAAATAGCTAATCAAATGGATACCCGGACTACCTGCATTGAACTTTTTTGCACTCTCTCTCTTGTACTGCCTCTATTAACACACACTGGACTCTACCCACACACTCACACATAGTTACACTGACACCACAACATACACTACATATGCCCACACGTGCATAGCATGTGCAGACATGCATACTGACGCCATACTCACGCACACGCACACACTCACAGACACATTCCCACTCATCACATATGCTACTGCTACTCTCTATTATCTATTATTAGCCATTTTACCTCTACCCATATGTACATAGCTACCTCAATTATTCATTATTCACTGTGTATTTATTCCTCGTGCACATTTCTATTTTATATCTTTATCTTAACCATGCATTGTTGGGGGCCTCTCGAGTGACGCAGTGGTCCAAGATACTGCATCGCAGTGCTTAAAGACGTCACTACAGACCCGGGTTTGATCCCAGGCTGTGTCACAACCGGCCGTTTCCAGAGACACATAAGGGGGCGAAATTTCCTTGTCCCATCGCGCTCTAGCGACTCCTTGTGGCTGGTCGGGTGCCTGCAAGCTGATTTCGGTTGCCAGCTGGAAGGTGTTTCCACCGACACATTGGTGCGGCAGGCTTCTGGGTTAAGTGAGCAGTGTGTCAAGAAGCACTGCGGTCGTGTTTCGAAGGACGATTGGTTCTCGACCTTCGCCTTTCCCAAGTCCGTAGGGGAGTTGCAGTGATGGGACAAGACTCTAACTACCAATTGGAGAGAAAAAAAGTGGTAAAAGTACAAAATAAAATAAAAATGCATTATTGGAAAAGGACCCATAAGTAAGCATTTCACTAGTCTACAACTGTTGTTTATGAAGCATGTGACAAATACAATTTTATTTGACATACTGTACCTGGAGTTGAACGCAGTCATTCATACCTACAAATGGCTTCAAAATGGCATACGTACAATTATATATTGTAGGCATATCTCATGGGATTTGGGTGACTTGTCAAAGACTCCAGTCACCCAAGTCATAGAGTGTTCTCTTGGGTACCGCACAGCAAGCGGTACCGTCAAGGTCCAAAAGGCTTCTGTCATAGTCGTGTGTATAGGTGGCAGGGATGTCAGGCGCAGGAGAATCAAACTGAGTGAAATGGAGTATTTAATAACAAATAAAAGAAACATACTCCAAACACTAAATGTAACGATAAATAAAGTGGGTACGAGGACCCGTCGCGCACCAATACAAAAACCAACACAACACTGAAATACAAACAATCTCTGACAAAGACATGAGGGGAAACAGAGGGTTAAATACACAACAGGTAATGAATGGGATTGAAACCAGGTGTGTAGGAAGACAAGACAAAACCAATGGAAAATGAAAAATGGATCAATGAAGACAGGTGACGTCGACCGCCGAGCACCCCCCGAACAAGGATAGGCTTCGACTTCTGTAGAAGTCGTGATAGCTCCTTAACAGCTTCTACCCCCAAGCCACAAGACTGCTGAACCATTAATCAAATGGACTATTTACATTGACACCCCCTCTCCCTTCGTTTTTACACTGCTGCTACTCACTGTTTATTATCTATGCATAGTCACTTTACCCCTATCTACATGTACACATTACCTGGACTAACCTGGACCTGTACCACATTGACTCGGTACCTGTACCCCCCCCCTGTATCTAGCCTTGGTATTGTTATTTTATTATCTTACTTTTTATTTTATTTTTACTTTAGGATATTTAGTAAATATTTTCTTCACTCTATTGCTTGAACTGCATTGTTGGTTAAGGGCTTGTAAGTAAGCATTTAATGGTGAAGTCTACACCTGTTATATTCGGCGCATGTGACAAATAACATTTTATTTTATTATTTTACTTCGTATATACATTACCAGTCAAAAGTTTGGAGACACCTACTCATTCAAGGGTTTTCTTTATTTTTACTATTTTCTACATTGTAGAATAATAGTGAGACATCAAAACTATGAAATAACACATTTGGAATCATGTAGTAACCAAACAAGTGATTCACAAATGAAAATATATTTTAGATTTTAGATTCTTCAAAGTAGCCACCCTTTGCCTTGATGAAGGCTTTGCACACTCTTGGCATTCTCTCAACCAGCTTCATGAGGTAGTCACCTGAAATGCTTTCCCAACTGTATTGAAGGAGTTCCCACAAGTGCTGAGCACTTGTTAGCTGATTTTCCTTCACTCTGCGGTCCAACTCATCCCAATCCATCTCAATTGGGTTGAGGTCGGGTGAGGCCAAGTCATCTGATGCAGCACTCCATCACTTTCCTCGGTCAAATAGCCCTTACACAGCCTGGAGGTTTGATTTTGGTCATTGTTCTGTTGAAAAACAAATGATAGGCCCACTAAGTGCAAACCAGATGGGATGGTGTATTGCTGCAGAGTGCTGTAGCCATTCTGGTTAAGTGCCTTCAATTCTAAATAAATAAATAAATCAGAGACGGTGTCACCATCAAAACACCCCCACACCATCACATCACCTTCTCAATACTTTCCACCGGTCTAATGTCCATTGCTCGTGTTTCTTGGCCCAAGCAAGTCTCTTCTTATTATTGGTGTCCTTTAGTACTCATTTCTATACAGCAATTTGACCATGAAGGCCTGATTCATGCGGTCTCCTCTGAACAGTTGATGTTGAGATGCGTCTGTTACTTGAACTCTGCGAAACATTTATTTTTGTACTGCAACACGAGGTGCAGTTAACTCTAATGAACTTATCCTCTGCAGCAGAGGTAACTCTGGGTCTTCCTTTCCTGTTCTTGCCATAATATGGACTTAGTATTTTAAAACTTCATTTGCCTTTACATGTCGTCCTTGTCGTGTACCCAGTGATCTCCTGTCCACTTCCTCCAACTCGGAGTACCAGGACGAGCTGGCGGGCCCACACACAGACTGCCCCTTCCAGATCCGCATCATCCCTGCACACAGGCTCCAGCCTCGGAGAACGCACCCCGAAATCTTTCAGGTGACCACACCCCTTTCTCCCCCTCCCTTCTTCCCCTCCACCCATTCCTCCTCCCCTTCCCCCTTACACAGATCTAATATTTTACTAAAACATAATCATTTCAAATTGCTTGAAACCCGCGTGCCTCCAGTTGGGGTATCCTACACTATAGTGACTCTGTGAGCAGAACACGATCTGTCTGCCTGGCTCAGACATCACATAGCTCACCGTCCCTCTCAGCAGCTAATTCACAGTATATGGTTCACAGAACATGCAAACGCGTTTGAGTTATCGGATGGCCGTTAAGGGATATAATGCCAGCTGCACATTGCTGAAAGTTGATTGATAGACAGGAAATACATTGGGTGAAATGCACTGATGATTATTACTGAAATGTTGTAGCTGTGTGAGAACTGATCTAAACATTATCTGTGCCTTGACAGTGTGTAGTCAGTTGTCATAAGCTGAAACAAACAGTCATGACAGTTTAATCTATGTCAATGTTATGTAACCCTTATGACTAAAGATTACATTAAAGTGTTATTGAGATCTCTTTTACACTGCAACCTGAACTGCACCTCTGACAGGAGGAGGACTCGATCGGTGAGTCGTCAGAGACCTCCACACAGGAAAAGCCCTCTCCTAAGCTGTACTACAAGCTTAAGCTTTTTCCTGGGAAGTGGGTGAACATCTTGTATGACCGGCTGACCTTGTTGGCGCTATTGGACAGTTAAGAGAAAAGGCCCCTATTCTATCTTTCCTTTTCCGTCTCTCAGCGATTGATCAACTTGTTGACGGAGACTTTTTGCCTTTAGGAACCAAGATGTGGTGGAGAACATAGTGGCTGTGTTCTTGGCCTTCCTGGTGGCCTTCCTGGGGTTTATCCTGCTCAACCACGGTTGCTTCAAAGACATCTGGGTTTTCCAGTTCTGCGTGGTCATCGCTAGCTGCCACTACTCGTTGTTAAAGGTAAGGAAGGTATCTATTTTTGTAACAAGGGATAAGGCCTAATCAATTGTAATTATTGTTTATCTGTGTTGACAGAATTCAGATCAGTGATAGGGTGTGATAAGACCATGCCATTGTCACTGCCCGACCACATACTTTCAAATCAAAATCAAATCAAATTGATTTGCACGCCCAATTATTCAGTTTTTGATTTGTTAAAAAAGTTTGAAATATCCAATAAATGTCGTTCCACTTCATGATTGTGTCCCACTTGTTGATTCTTCACAAAAAATACAGTTTTATATCTTTATGTTTGAAGCCTGAAATGTGGCAAAAGGTCGCAAAGTTCAAGGGGGCCGAATACTTTCACAAGGCACTGTATGTATCATAAATGTCTTGCGTCATAAAACAATGTTGTTTCATCAGGAAATAATTACTGTGGTGTCGTAAATAAAGTGTTTTGGCATCGGTTTGGTATTCAGTCAACCACCCTGGTGCTCTCTCTCTCTTTCTCTCTTTCTCTCTCTCTCTCTCTCTCTCTCTCTCTCTCTCTCTCTCTCTCTCTCTTCTCTCTCTCTCTCTCCTTCTCTCCCTCTCTCTTCCTCTCTCTCTCCTTCTCTCCCTCTCTCCTCTCTCTCTCTCTTCCTCTCTCTCTCACTCCCTCTCTCTTCTCTCGCTATCTCTCCCTCTATTTTCCTTTTGCTTCCTCTCTCTCTCTCCCTCTCCACCTCACTCTCTCTCTATCTCTCTCTCTCTCTTTCTCTCTTTCTCTCTCTCTCTTCCTCTCTCTCTCTCTCCCTCTCCCCTCCCTCTCCACCCCACTCTCCCCCTTTCTCTCCCTCTCCCCTTTCTCTCTTTCTCTCTCTTTCTCTCTGCCTCTCTCTTTCTCTCTCTCCTTCTCTCCCTCTATTTTCCTCTCGCTTCCTCTCTCTCCCCCTTTCTCTCTCTCTCTCTCTCTCTCTCTCTCTCTCTCTCTCTCTCTCTCTCTCTCTCTCTCTCTCTCTCTCTCTCTCACCTCCCCCCTCTCCACCTCTCTCTCCCTCTCCCCTCCCTCTCCCCTCCCAGTTACGGAAGCACCACCCTTGGCTCTGGATCTCTCACCCAGTACTAAAGAGCAATGAGTACTCCCAGTATGAGCCCAGAGGTCAGTCCTGGCTTATTTATTGGATGTTTGAAATGTTTTCTGACACAATGTGTTCTTTCCTACAGTAGGCCCTTTGTAGGATATTTTATAGAACATTTGATGAAACACTACATTTAAAAGCCTACAGTTCTATACACATATGTGTGCTTTGGGGCACCGCCTCTCTGTGCCTTCATCTTTGTCTAAAGTTGCTTTTAGGTTATTTCCCATTTATATCAGTTTTCATTCCCCCTCTAAAAATCCAAAACCAAGGCATGCAGTGTCGTCATTGATCCATATTCACATGCCAAGAAGGACTATAAATATGTGTCAAATGCTTCAAATATAATGAACAGCTCTTGCGTTTTGTGATTAAAGTTGATTTCATTTTCCAGACAATGCTCAGTTGATGTGGTTTGAGCGTCTGTACGTTGGCCTGCTGTGTTTTGAGAAATACGTTGTTTACCCAGCCATCATTCTGAGTGCGCTCACCAATGATGGCTTCTCACTCAGTCACCGCAAGAAGCTAGGCATCCAGTGAGTTCCTTTTCTCCTTTCTGTCTCTGACACCAAGACCCAGACCTGGGTCAAATTCAACACATACTCCTGACACCAAGGCCCAGACCTGGGTCAAATTCAACACATACTCCTGACACCAAGGCCCAGACCTGGGTCAAATTCAACACATACTCCTGACACCAAGGCCCAGACCTGGGTCAAATTCAACACATACTCCTGACACCAAGGCCCAGACCTGGGTCAAATTCAACACATACTCCTGACACCAAGGCCCAGACCTGGGTCAAATTGAAAGTAAAACAAATCCAAATCAACATTTATTGGTCACATACATAGTTTGTCAGATGTTACAGAGGGTTTATTGGTCACATACACCGTTTGTCAGATGTTACAGAGGGTTTATTGGTCACATACACCGTTTGTCAGATGTTACAGAGGGTTTATTGGTCACATACACCGTTTGTCAGATGTTACAGAGGGTTTATTGGTCACATACACCGTTTGTCAGATGTTACAGAGGGTTTATTGGTCACATACACAGTTTGTCAGATGTTACAGAGGGTTTATTGGTCACATACACCGTTTGTCAGATGTTACAGAGGGTTTATTGGTCACATACACCGTTTGTCAGATGTTACAGAGGGTTTATTGGTCACATACACCGTTTGTCAGATGTTACAGAGGGTTTATTGGTCACATACACAGTTTGTCAGATATTACAGAGGGTTTATTGGTCACATACACAGTTTGTCAGATGTTACAGAGGGTTTATTGGTCACATACACAGTTTGGCAGATGTTACAGAGGGTTTATTGGTCACATTCACAGTTTGGCAGATGTTACAGAGGGTTTATTGGTCACATACACAGTTTGGCAGATGTTACAGAGGGTTTATTGGTCACATACACAGTTTGGCAGATGTTACAGAGGGTGTATTGGTCACATACACAGTTTGGCAGATGTTGCAGAGGGTTTATTGGTCACATACACAGTTTCACAGATGTTACAGAGAGTTTATTGGTCACATACACAGTTTGGCAGATGTTACAGAGGGTTTATTGGTCACATACACAGTTTGGCAGATGTTACAGAGGGTTTATTGGTCACATACACAGTTTGGCAGATGTTACAGAGGTTTTATTGGTCACATACACAGTTTGGCATATCAGGGTGCAGCGAAATAATTGTGTTACTAGCTCCAACAGTGCATAACAAATGTCAAACATATACTATAATAATCAAACACTAGAAACAATAAATCACGAATGTCAGAACAAATCCCGTTTGAGGTGCTCTGAGTTTAGCTTGGGGTTTCCACTTTTGGAACTATTCCAGGGGTTCCATTGTACCGAGACTAAATCAAGTATTTGACTCAGGTCTTCTAAGAACCATTTTCAGTTTAAAACCAGTTTGTTTAGATAATCTGTCTAACATTCAGTTTAGAATGTAGAGTTAATGTTTTTCCAGGTAGACAGTGTGAAATACTTTAAACTTGCCTCTGTCCCACTTATTCGATTAGCTTAAAATGCCAATCTTCATGTACTGTAGCACCTGGGGAAACCATTGTCCAGAATCACACAGTTCTTCACAGGTTTATACTATATAGTCTTCACCAAGGTTATTATATTGTGTTTTTTTTCTCCTCGTCTTTCATCCTGATTTACTAGTTTTTACTTAGTTTGAGTTGGATAAAAAGCTATTTTGTTTTGATATTATTTAGTGTCAGTTTTAGTGTTTAGAAAGGGGAAGATTTCTTCCCTAACTAGTGATAGCTAGTGATAGTGATGCTAGGCCTATTTGAAACCTACTGGCAGCTTTTACCTGCCAGATTCAGAGGTTTAAAACCCCCATTAGAAAAAAGCTTGAAAAACCTATTTGATTTTTGCCCAAAGTTTTAAAAAATAAATAGAAAAGGACATAATTCATGATGGTTTTATTTCATTTGAGTCAAAGATAATAGTTTCAGTATCATTTTAGTTTTTCAAACAGGTTTGTTAATGATTTTATTTCCGATTACAAAATAGTTTTTTCATGATTCTTTTTCATTTCAGTGTCAGTTTTTGTTTACTATAATATCCTTGGTCTCCACCACTCCCCTCCCCTCCACCACTCCCCTCTGTGCATGTTGGAGGTGCAGCAAAACCCTGCACCTCTGTCACTTTGTCAGTCACTATGCATGACCTTTGCTAGGGAAGAATGTGTGTTGTATATACACTATTAGCTAGTATTGGTGCATTTGTCTCCCCTCACTCCCTCTCCCTCCATGTCACCCCTTTGCTTTGCTCCGCTGTGTCCCGTCTGTGCGCCTGAGTTGCTCAGGTCTCTGTGTCTCGCTCCAACTGTGATGTCTTGTTGATGACAGTTGCTGGGATGAAGCTCCTCCGCGCCTCCTTCTGCAATCCCAGCTTCCAGTTCGTCACTCATCTTCACTATCGTCTTCTTCGACTTTGACTGCAGCAGAGCCTCTGAAACCTTTCTGCTGGACTTTTTTTATTATGTCCATTGTCTTCCACAAGGTCAGTCTGTGACGTGACCAGAGACTGGTACACACTCTCCCAATAAAGACCTCTGAATATCATAAAATAGGGAAATTAATGCAACTCACTATGGCTGCGGTTCCCAAACTTCCTACAATTGATTAAAAAAATGTACAATAGTATTAATCGGGGTCTGTGAAGCAGCGGACACAGCTGCTCTGTATGTAGAGTGGCCTTTCTTTTGATTATCTTGGATTTATTTTTAGGATCTAAAAAAGAACTGTCTTTGTTGTCTGTCAGTGACTCACAGCAGGTATTTGTTCCTCTACAGCTCAGCGATCTGCTTCACAAGCTCAACTTCATCATGGTTTACATGGCACCTTGGCAGATCGCATGGGGCAGTGCCTTCCACGCGTCCGCTCAGCCCTTCGCTGTGCCTCGTATCCTTTGGTTTTGACGTGTGTATGAACTACACATGCTTCCACATGTTTTGACGTGTGTATGAACTACACATGCTTCCACATGTTTTGACGTGTGTATGAACTACACATGCTTCCACATGTTTTGACGTGTGTATGAACTACACATGCTTCCACATGTTTTGACGTGTGTATGAACTACACATGCTTCCACATGTTTTGACGTGTGTATGAACTACACATGCTTCCACATGTTTTGACGTGTGTATGAACTACACATGCTTCCACATGTTTTGACGTGTGTATGAACTACACATGCTTCCACATGTTTTGACGTGTGTATGAACTACACATGCTTCCACATGTTTTGACGTGTGTATGAACTACACATGCTTCCACATGTTTTGACGTTGCTCTGACTGAAACTGTGACAGCAAATTTGACAGCAGGTATGTGAGTATGGTAAACCTGTTGGTTGTACCTTGGTTGTGGGGGTTCTCCTTCATGATGCAGCTCAGACTCAGCTATGTTGCTGCTGCAGACGTTCATCACAACTCTGTTCTACTCCCCTCTCAGCCCCTTCCTGGGCAGCGCCATCTTCATCACCTCCTACCCGCGGCCCGTCAAGTTCTGGGAGAGGAACTACAAGTAATGACCTTTCATCGCCCACAGCATGAGATAAAGCACAATTAAGCCCTTTAAAACATTTACCTTAAAGGGATACTGCAAGATTATCTACTTCCCCAGAGTCCGATGAACCTGTGGATACCATTTTAATGTTTCTGCATGCAGTATGAAGGAAGTTAAAGGTAGTTTCACTAGAAAATGCTCACTAGTGTTAGAGCAATGACTGAAAGTCTACAGGTACTGTAGCATATGAGTTCATCTGACACTGGGTAAGTAGAAAAACGGCTTATTGTCTGAATCTGGCAATATGCCCTTAAACGACCACAGTGTGTCGATGGCCCCCCATCTATCCAGCCTCAGAGATGGGACAAGATGAGGGACGTCCAAATCAGTTTGAGTCTATGACCAAACCATTGAGTGAGGTCACTGTCAATAATCAATTGTTAGTCTGTTTCTAATATACTCAGAAAATATGCAAGTGGCCTCCTAGAGCCCCTGTTGACATCCATATAAGGACATTTCCGTGTCAGAGATGATGTCATACACTCAGCTATCAGCGAAGTGGTCTCGGCGTAGACACATAGTCTAGCACCTCTACTCCAGTCACTGAGTTATTGTTGAGGATTTATATAACTATTTTAACTATAACTAACACAGGTCCTAAGAAGAAACCAGAATTCTCTCTATTGTATGTTAGACTTGTTTGTTGTATGTGAATTAATGTACTGTCTCCCTAATCTTGGTTTGGTACCATTTTGCAGCACCAAACGTATTGACAACGCCAATAGCAGACTGGTATCTCAGGTTGATAAAGAGACAGGTAAAATATTACATTTATTTAATAAACATGATCATGTTATCCTCCCTAATTAACATTAACCGGAGGAGCTGATTTCGAATTTCTCAACTCGACAATGATCTTCTCATGGTTAATACATGTTGTTTTGTTGGTCATGTCAATCAGTGTATTTTACATAAACTTGTATTCCTCCAGGATATGATGACAACAACCTGAACTCCATCTTCTATGAGTATCTGACGCGCTCTCTGCAGCACTCTCTGTGTGGTGACCTGATGCTGGGCCGTTGGGGGAACTACAGCTCTGGAGACTGCTTCATCCTGGCCTCTGACTACCTCAACGCCTTCGTTCACCTCATCGAGATTGTCAACGGCCTGGTCACCTTCCAGCTCCGAGGCTTGGAGTTCAGAGGTCAGATACTGACTAATACACAATGAGGAGCACTATACCACACCCAGTGCCATATACACCTACACTGCCTTCGGAAAGTATTCAGACCCCTTGAGTGTTACACATTTTGTTACAAAATGGATTCAATTTTTTAAAATCCTCAGCAATCTACACATAGTACCCCATAATGACGAAGTGCAAACAGGTTTTTCTACATTTTTGCAAATGTATAATTTATTATTTACATAAGTATTCAGACCCTTTGCTATGAGCTCAGGTACATCCTGCTTCCATTGATCATCCTTGAGATGTTTCTACAACTTGATTGGAGTCCACCTGTGGTAAATTTAATTGATTGGACATGATTTAGAAAGGCACACACCTGTCTATATAAGGTCCCACAGTTGACAGTGCATGTCAGAGCATAAACTAAGCCATGAGGTCAAAGGAATTGTCCATAGAGCTCCAAGACAGGATTGTGCTGACAACAGATCTGGGGAAGGGTACCAAGACTTTGGAACCACCAAGACTTTTCCTAGAGCTGGCTGCCCGGGCCAAACTGAGCAATCGGGGAGGGCCTTGGTCAGGGAGGTGACCAAGAACCCGATGGTCATTCTGACATAGCTCTAGAGTTCCTTTGTGGAGATGGGAGAACCTTCCAGAAGGACAACCATCTCTGCATCACTCCACCAATCAGGCCTTTATGGTAGAGTGGCCAGAAGGCAAATGACAGCTTGCTTTGAGTTTGCCAAAAGGCACCTAAAGTTTGGAGTTTGCCAAAATGCACCTCTTTGGCCTGAATGCCAAGCGTAAAGTCTGGAGGGAAACTAGCACCATCCTTATTGTGTAGAATGGTGGTAGCGACATCATGCTGTGGGGATGTTTTTTAGCTGCAAGGACTGGGAGACTCTTCAGGATCGAGGGAATGATGAACGGAGCAATGTACAACGACCATAAGCACACAACCAAGACAATAAAGGAGTGGTTTTAGGACAAGTCTCTGAATGCCCTTGAGTGGCCCAGCCAGAGCTCGAACATCTGTGGAGTGACCTGAAAATAGCTGTACAGCAACGCTCCCAACCTGACAGCGCTTGAGAGGATCTGGATAGAAGAATGGGAGAAACCAATTACAGGTGTGCCAAGCTTGTAGCGTTGTACCCAAGAAAACTTGAGGTTGTAATCGCTGCCGAAGATGCTTCAACAAAGTACTGAGTAAAGGGTCTGAATACTTATGTAAATGTTATATTTCAGTTTTTTTTCAAATAAATTAGCAAAAATGTCTCAACTTTTTTGGCTTTGTTATTATGGATTATTGTGTGTAGATTAATGAGGGGAAAAACAATTTCATACATTTTAGAACCTAACAAAATGTGGAAAAAGTCAAGGGGCCTGAATATTTTCCTATTTTCCTGTTGCACTCTATATACCTGTAAGTACTCTGTGGCTATGATCATTCTACTGATATGGGAAATATCTTGACTGTGTTGAATGTTACAAGTTTCTTAAATGTATTACATTTTCTTTGAAATTGTTTTCCAATAATCATAAGCCCCACATCTCGACCACTGACATACAATCACCATTAACATGATGGTCTGTGGTCCTTCTCCTTCTGATTCAGAGGGGTTGGGTTAAATGCGGAAAACACATTTTGGTTTATTGTATTCAGTTGTGCTACTGACTAGGTATCTCATTTCCCCTTCTCCTCCTCCCCAGGTACATACTGCCAGCAGAGGGAGGTAGAGGCCATCACTGAGGGGGTGGAGGAGGACGATTCCTGTTGCTGCTGTGAGCCGAGCCACCTGCCAAACGTCCTGTCCTGCAACGCGGCCTTCAACCTGCGATGGCTGGCCTGGGAGGTCACCACCACCAAGTACCTGCTGGAGGGCTACAGCATCAGCGAGAACAACGCTGCCACCATGCTGCAGGTGTACGACCTGCGCAAACTGCTCGTCAGCTACTATCTGAAGGTTGTAGACCTTTTGACGTCTTATGGAAATGTAACAGATAATAAAGACTTGAATTTGAATTTAACCTATGATCTAAGCAGTTTAATATTCATTTATTTTTATACTTTCAACATCTTTGAAATTCATTACTGCTTTTATTTCAAAAGCAATTAAGTCTGAGCTTAACTGCTGAGCTTCAAAACCTTTGCAAGCGAGGAGTAGGCAATAAAACTATATATTTCATCATCAATACTTATTCCCTTTTGTTTCACCACTAGAGCATAATCTACTACCTGATCCAGTCCCTGAAGCTACAGACGTGGATCAAGGATCCCTCTATCACGAAGGCTCTGGTGTCCTACACCAAGTGGCACCACATAGAGAGAGACCTGGCCGTGTTCAGCATTAAGATAGACGAGGACAACGTCCACTGCCTCCAGGGCGTCACCAGGGCCAGCTTCTGTAACATCTATCTGGAGTAGATCCAGTACTGTGCCAACAAACTGGAGGAGGTGAGTGGAGATGTGAGATTGCAATGCACAGTACAATAATGCATGTGGTAAGGAAAACTCCAAGCCCTTGTCTAGTTCATTTTTCATGGTCAAGAAAACTCTAGGAACTAGTTCATGCTTCCTGATAAGGCCATGTGGCCAGGGGAAAAAACAGGGCCCTATCAAGACCTGCAGTCTTGATGACCCCATGTTGTACCTTTGGTTTCCTTGCTGCTGGTCATTTCAGAGGATGTGAACACTGATGGCCTTTGACCCTTGTGTTTTGCCAGCCTGTGGACTGTGACGAGGACTCCCCTCTGGTCACTCTGTGCTATGCCTTGGCTGTGCTGGGCAGGAGATCCTTGGGGACAGCATCTCACAACATGTCCAACAGGTGAACTTCCATAACTGTCAAATATGAATTCCTTTCATGTTTTGGGGATTTACTACTTCCAGGGATGTTGTGTTGTTTTATATATGGGGTTTGACTACCCTCCAGGGATGTTGTGTTGTGTATGGGGTTTTACTACCCTCCAGGGATGTTGTGTTATATATGGGGTTGTATTACCCTCCAGGGATGTTGTGTTATATATGGGGTTTCATTACCCTACAGGGATGTTGTGTTATATATGGGGTTTTATTACCCTACAGGGATGTTGTGTTATATATGGGGTTTACTACCCTCCAGGGATGTTGTGTTATATATGGGGTTTTACTACCCTCCAGGGATGTTGTCTTATATATGGGGTTTTATTACCCTCCAGGGATGTTGTGTTATATATGGGGTTTTAATACCCTCCAGGGATGTTGTGTTATATATGGGGTTTTAATACCCTCCAGGGATGTTGTGTTGTGTTATATATGGGATTGTATTACCCTCCAGGGATGTTGTATTGTGTTATATATGGGGTTTTATTACCCTCCAGGGATGTTGTGTTATATATGGGGTTTTATTACCCTCCAGGGATGTTGTGTTGTGTTATATATGGGGTTTTACTACCCTCCAGGGATGTTGTGTTATATATGGGGTTTTATTACCCTCCAGGGATGTTGTGTTATATATGGGGTTTTATTACCCTCCAGGGATGTTGTGTTATATATGGTGTTTTATTACCCTCCAGACAGGTTGTGTTGTGTTATATATGGGGTTTTATTACCCTCCAGGGATGTTGTGTTGTGTTATATATGGGGTTTTATTACCCTCCAGACAGGTTGTGTTGTGTTATATATGGGGTGTTATTACCCTCCAGGGATGTTGTGTTATATATGGGGTTTTATTACCCTCCAGACAGGTTGTGTTGTGTTATATATGGGGTTTTATTACCCTCCAGGGATGCTGTGTTGTGTTATATATGGGGTTTTATTACCCTCCAGGGATGTTGTGTTATATATGGGGTTTTATTACCCTCCAGGGATGTTGTGTTGTGTTATATATTGGGTTTTATTACCCTCCAGGGATGTTGTGTTATATATGGGGTTTACTACCCTCCAGGGATGTTATGTTGTGTTATATATGGGGTTTTATTACCCTCCAGGGATGTTGTGTTGTGTTATATATGGGGTTTTATTACCCTCCAGGGATTTTGTGTTATATATGGGGTTTACTACCCTCCAGGGATGTTATGTTGTGTTATATATGGGGTTTTATTACCCTCCAGGGATGTTGTGTTATATATGGGGTTTTATTACCCTTCAGGGGTGTTGTGACATTATATGGGGTTTTATTACCCTCCAGGGATGTTGTGTTATATATGGGGTTTTATTACCCTCCAGGGATGTTGTGTTATATATGGGGTTTATTACCCTCCAGACAGGTTGTGTTGTGTTATATATGGGGTTTTATTACCCTCTAGACAGGTTGTGTTGTGTTATATATGGGGTTTTATTACCCTCCAGGGATGTTGTGTTGTGTTATATATGGGGTTTTATTACCCTCCAGGGATGTTGTGTTATATATGGGGTTTTATTACCCTCCAGGGATGTTGTGTTATATATGGGGTTTTATTACCCTCCAGGGATGTTGTGTTATATATGGGGTTTTATTACCCTCCAGGGATGTTGTGTTGTGTTATATATGGGGTGTTATTACCCTCCAGGGATGTTGTTATATATGTGGTTTTATTACCCTCCAGGGATGTTGTGTTATATATGGGGTTGTATTCCCCTCCAGGGATTTTGTGTTATATATGGGGTTGTATTACCCTCCAGGGATGTTGTGTTATATATGGGGTTTTATTGCCCTCCAGGGATGTTGTGTTGTGTTATATATGGGGTTTTACTACCCTCCAGACAGGTTGTGTTGTGTTATATATGGGGTTTTATTACCCTTCAGACAGGTTGTGTTGTGTTATATATGGGGTTGTATTACCCTCCAGGGATGTTGTGTTGTATATGGGGTTTTATTACCCTCCAGGGATGTTGTGTTATATATGGGGTTTTATTACACTCCAGGGATGTTGTGTTATATATGGGGTTTTATTACCCTCCAGGGATGTTGTGTTGTGTTATATATGGGGTTTTACTACCCTCCATGGATGTTGTGTTATATATGGGGTTTTATTACCCTCCAGGGATGTTGTGTTATATATGGGGTTTTATTACCCTCCAGGGACGTTGTGTTATATATGGGGTTTTATTACCCTCCAGACAGGTTGTGTTGTGTTATATATGGGGTGTTATTACCCTCCAGGGATGTTGTGTTATATATGGGGTTTTATTACCCTCCAGGGATGTTGTGTTATATATGTGGTTTTATTACCCTCCAGACAGGTTGTGTTGTGTTATATATGGGGTTTTATTACCCTCCAGGGATGTTGTGTTGTGTTATATATGGGGTTTTATTACCCTCCAGGGATGTTGCGTTATATATGGGGTTTTATTACCCTCCAGGGATGTTGTGTTGTGTTATATATGGTGTTTACTACCCTCCAGGGATGTTGTGTTATATATGGGGTTTTATTACCCTCCAGGGATGTTGTGTTATATATGGGGTTTACTACCCTCCAGGGATGTTATGTTGTGTTATATATGGGGTTTTATTACCCTCCAGGGATGTTGTGTTATATATGGGGTTTTATTACCCTCCAGGGGTGTTGTGTTATATATGGGTTTTACTACCCTCCAGGGATGTTGTGTTATATATGGGGTTTACTACCCTCCAGGGATGTTGTGTTATATATGGGGTTTACTACCCTCCAGGGATGTTATGTTGCGTTATATATGGGGTTTTATTACCCTCCAGGGATGTTGTGTTATATATGGGGTTTTATTACCCTCCAGGGGTGTTGTGTTATATATGGGGTTTACTACCCTCCAGGGATGTTGTGTTGTGTTATATATGGGGTTTTATTACCCTCCAGACAGGTTGTGTTGTGTTATATATGGGGTGTTATTACCCTCCAGCGATGTTGTGTTATATATGGGGTTGTATTCCCCTCCATGGATTTTGTGTCATATATGGGGTTGTATTACCCTCCAGGGATGTTGTGTTATATATGGGGTTTTATTACCCTCCAGGGATGTTGTATTATATATGGGGTTTTATTACCCTCCAGGGATGTTGTGTTGTGTTATATATGGGGTTTTACTACCCTCCATGGATGTTGTGTTATATATGGGGTTTTATTACCCTCCAGGGATGTTGTGTTATATATGGGGTTTTATTACCCTCCAGGGACGTTGTGTTATATATGGGGTTTTATTACCCTCCAGACAGGTTGTGTTGTGTTATATATGGGGTTTTATTACCCTCCAGACAGGTTGTGTTGTGTTATATATGGGGTTTCATTACCCTCCAGGGATGTTGTGTTGTGTTATATATGGGGTGTTATTACCCTCCAGGGATGTTGTGTTATATATGGGGTTGTATTCCCCTCCAGGGATTTTGTGTTATATATGGGGTTGTATTACCCTCCAGGGATGTTGTGTTATATATGGGCTTTTATTACCCTCCAGGGATGTTGTGTTATATATGGGGTTTTATTACCCTCCAGGGATGTTGTGTTATATATGGGCTTTTATTACCCTCCAGGGATGTTGTGTTATATATGGGGTTTTATTACCCTCCAGGGATGTTGTGTTGTGTTATATATGGGGTTTACTACCCTCCAGGGATGTTGTGTTATACATGGGGTTTACTACCCTCCAGGGATGTTGTGTTATATATGGTGTTTATTACCCTCCAGGGATGTTGTGTTATATATGGGGTTTTATTACCCTCCAGGGATGTTGTGTTATATATGGGGTTTACTACCCTCCAGGGATGTTATGTTGTGTTATATATGGGGTTTTATTACCCTCCAGGGATGTTGTGTTATATATGGGGTTTACTCCCCTCCAGGGATGTTGTGTTATATATGGGGTTTACTACCCTCCAGGGATCTTGTGTTGTGTTATATATGGGGTTTTATTACCCTCCAGACAGGTTTTGTTGTGTTATATATGGGGTGTTATTACCCTCCAGCGATGTTGTGTTATATATGGGGTTGTATTCCCCTCCAGGGATTTTGTGTTATATATGGGGTTGTATTACCCTCCAGGGATGTTGTGTTATATATGGGGTTTTATTACCCTCCAGGGATGTTGTGTTATATATGGGGTTTTATTACCCTCCAGGGATGTTGTGTTGTGTTATATATGGGGTTTACTACCCTCCAGGGATGTTGTGTTATACATGGGGTTTACTACCCTCCAGGGATGTTGTGTTATATATGGTGTTTTATTACCCTCCAGGGATGTTGTGTTATATATGGGGTTTTATTACCCTCCAGGGATGTTGTGTTATATATGGGGTTTTATTACCCTCCAGGGATGTTGTGTTGTGTTATATATGGGGTTTTACTACCCTCCAGGGATGTTGTGTTATATATGGGGTGTTATTACCCTCCAGCGATGTTGTGTTATATATGGGGTTGTATTCCCCTCCAGGGATTTTGTGTTATATATGGGGTTTTATTACCCTCCAGACAGGTTGTGTTGTGTTATATATGGGGTTTTATTACCCTCCAGACAGGTTGTGTTGTGTTATATATGGGGTTTCATTACCCTACAGGGATGTTGTGTTGTGTTATATATGGGGTGTTATTACCCTCCAGGGACGTTGTGTTATATATGGGGTTTTATTACCCTCCAGACAGGTTGTGTTGTGTTATATATGGGGTTTTATTAACCTCCAGACAGGTTGTGTTGTGTTATATATGGGGTTTCATTACCCTCCAGGGATGTTGTGTTGTGTTATATATGGGGTGTTATTACCCTCCAGGGATGTTGTGTTATATATGGGGTTGTATTCCCCTCCAGGGATTTTGTGTTATATATGGGGTTGTATTACCCTCCAGGGATGTTGTGTTATATATGGGCTTTTATTACCCTCCAGGGATGTTGTGTTATATATGGGGTTTTATTACCCTCCAGGGATGTTGTGTTATATATGGGCTTTTATTACCCTCCAGGGATGTTGTGTTATATATGGGGTTTTATTACCCTCCAGGGATGTTGTGTTGTGTTATATATGGGGTTTACTACCCTCCAGGGATGTTGTGTTATACATGGGGTTTACTACCCTCCAGGGATGTTGTGTTATATATGGTGTTTATTACCCTCCAGGGATGTTGTGTTATATATGGGGTTTTATTACCCTCCAGGGATGTTGTGTTATATATGGGGTTTACTACCCTCCAGGGATGTTATGTTGTGTTATATATGGGGTTTTATTACCCTCCAGGGATAATAATATAATATATGTTGTGTTATATATGGGGTTTACTCCCCTCCAGGGATGTTGTGTTATATATGGGGTTTACTACCCTCCAGGGATCTTGTGTTGTGTTATATATGGGGTTTTATTACCCTCCAGACAGGTTTTGTTGTGTTATATATGGGGTGTTATTACCCTCCAGCGATGTTGTGTTATATATGGGGTTGTATTCCCCTCCAGGGATTTTGTGTTATATATGGGGTTGTATTACCCTCCAGGGATGTTGTGTTATATATGGGGTTTTATTACCCTCCAGGGATGTTGTGTTATATATGGGGTTTTATTACCCTCCAGGGATGTTGTGTTGTGTTATATATGGGGTTTACTACCCTCCAGGGATGTTGTGTTATACATGGGGTTTACTACCCTCCAGGGATGTTGTGTTGTATATGGTGTTTATTACCCTCCAGGGATGTTGTGTTATATATGGGGTTTTATTACCCTCCAGGGATGTTGTGTTATATATGGGGTTTTATTACCCTCCAGGGATGTTGTGTTGTGTTATATATGGGGTTTTACTACCCTCCAGGGATGTTGTGTTATATATGGGGTGTTATTACCCTCCAGCGATGTTGTGTTATATATGGGGTTGTATTCCCCTCCAGGGATTTTGTGTTATATATGGGGTTTTATTACCCTCCAGACAGGTTGTGTTGTGTTATATATGGGGTTTTATTACCCTCCAGACAGGTTGTGTTGTGTTATATATGGGGTTTCATTACCCTACAGGGATGTTGTGTTGTGTTATATATGGGGTGTTATTACCCTCCAGGGATGTTGTGTTATATATGGGGTTGTATTCCCCTCCAGGGATTTTGTGTTATATATGGGGTTGTATTACCCTCCAGGGATGTTGTGTTATATATGGGGTTTTATTACCCTCCAGGGATGTTGTGTTATATATGGGGTTTTATTACCCTCCAGGGATGTTGTGTTATATATGGGGTTTTATTACCCTCCAGGGATGTTGTGTTGTGTTATATATGGGGTTTTACTACCCTCCAGGGATGTTGTGTTATATATGGGGTTTTATTACCCTCCAGGGATGTTGTGTTATATATGGGGTTTTATTACCCTCCAGGGATGTTGTGTTATATATGGGGTTTTATTACCCTCCAGACAGGTTGTGTTGTGTTATATATGGGGTTTTATTACCCTCCAGACAGGTTGTGTTGTGTTATATATTGGGTTTCATTACCCTCCAGGGATGTTATGTTGTGTTATATATGGGGTTTTATTACCCTCCAGGGATGTTGTGTTATATATTGGGTTTTATTACCCTCCAGGGATGTTGTGTTATATATGGGGTTGTATTACCCTCCAGGGATGTTGGGTTATATATGGGGTTTTATTACCCTCCAGGGATGTTGTGTTATATATGGGGTTTTATTACCCTCCAGGGATGTTGTGTTATATATGGGGTTTTATTACCCTCCAGGGATGTTGTGTTGTGTTATATATGGGGTTTTACTACCCTCCAGGGATGTTGTGTTATATATGGGGTGTTATTACCCTCCAGCGATGTTGTGTTATATATGGGGTTGTATTCCCCTCCAGGGATTTTGTGTTATATATGGGGTTTTATTACCCTCCAGACAGGTTGTGTTGTGTTATATATGGGGTTTTATTACCCTCCAGACAGGTTGTGTTGTGTTATATATGGGGTTTCATTACCCTCCAGGGATGTTGTGTTGTGTTATATATGGGGTGTTATTACCCTCCAGGGATGTTGTGTTATATATGGGGTTGTATTCCCCTCCAGGGATTTTGTGTTATATATGGGGTTGTATTACCCTCCAGGGATGTTGTGTTATATATGGGGTTTTATTACCCTCCAGGGATGTTGTGTTATATATGGGGTTTTATTACCCTCCAGGGATGTTGTGTTATATATGGGGTTTTATTACCCTCCAGGGATGTTGTGTTGTGTTATATATGGGGTTTTACTACCCTCCAGGGATGTTGTGTTATATATGGGGTTTTATTACCCTCCAGAGATGTTGTGTTATATATGGGGTTTTATTACCCTCCAGGGATGTTGTGTTATATATTGGGTTTTATTACCCTCCAGGGATGTTGTGTTATATATGGGGTTTTATTACCCTCCAGACAGGTTGTGTTGTGTTATATATTGGGTTTTATTACCCTCCAGACAGGTTGTGTTGTGTTATATATGGGGTTTTATTACCCTCCAGACAGGTTATGTTGTGTTATATATGGGGTGTTATTACCCTCCAGGGATGTTGTGTTATATATGGGGTTTCATTACCCTCCAGGGATGTTGTGTTATATATGGGGTTTTATTACCCTCCAGACAGGTTGTGTTGTGTTATATATGGGGTTTTATTACCCTCCAGGGATGTTGTGTTGTGTTATATATGGGGTTTCATTACCCTCCAGGGATGTTGTGTTGTGTTATATATGGGGTTTTACTACCCTCCAGGGATGTTGTGTTATATATGGGGTGTTATTACCCTCCAGCGATGTTGTGTTATATATGGGGTTGTATTCCCCTCCAGGGATTTTGTGTTATATATGGGGTTGTATTACCCTCCAGGGATGTTGTGTTATATATGGGGTTTTATTACCCTCCAGGGATGTTGTGTTGTGTTATATATGGGGTTTTACTACCCTCCAGGGATGTTGTGTTATATATGGGGTTTTATTACCCTCCAGGGATGTTGTGTTATATATGGGGTTTTTATTACCCTCCAGGGATGTTGTGTTATATATTGGGTTTTATTACCCTCCAGGGATGTTGTGTTATATATGGGGTTTTATTACCCTCCAGACAGGTTGTGTTGTGTTATATATGGGGTTTTATTACCCTCCAGACAGGTTGTGTTGTGTTATATATGGGGTTTTATTACACTCCAGACAGGTTATGTTGTGTTATATATGGGGTGTTATTACCCTCCAGGGATGTTGTGTTATATATGGGGTTTTATTACCCTCCAGGGATGTTGTGTTATATATGGGGTTTTATTACCCTCCAGACAGGTTGTGTTGTGTTATATATGGGGTTTTATTACCCTCCAGGGATGTTGTGTTGTGTTATATATGGGGTTTCATTACCCTCCAGGGATGTTGTGTTATATATGGGGTTTTATTACCCTCCAGGGATGTTGTGTTGTGTTATATATGGGGTTTACTACCCTCCAGGGATGTTGTGTTATACATGGGGTTTACTACCCTCCAGGGATGTTGTGTTATATATGGGGTTTATTACCCTCCAGGGATGTTGTGTTATATATGGGGTTTTATTACCCTCCAGGGATGTTGTGTTATATATGGGGTTTACTACCCTCCAGGGATGTTATGTTGTGTTATATATGGGGTTTTATTACCCTCCAGGGATGTTGTGTTATATATGGGGTTTTATTACCCTCCAGGGGTGTTGTGTTATATATGGGTTTTACTACCCTCCAGGGATGTTGTGTTATATATGGGGTTTACTACCCTCCAGGGATGTTGTGTTATATATGGCGTTTACTACCCTCCAGGGATGTTGTGTTGTGTTATATATGGGGTTTTATTACCCTCCAGACAGGTTGTGTTGTGTTATATATGGGGTGTTATTACCCTCCAGCGATGTTGTGTTATATATGGGGTTGTATTCCCCTCCAGGGATTTTGTGTTATATATGGGGTAGTATTACCCTCCAGGGATGTTGTGTTATATATGGGGTTTTATTACCCTCCAGGGATGTTGTGTTATATATGGGGTTTTATTACCCTCCAGCGATGTTGTGTTGTGTTATATATGGGGTTTTATTACCCTCCAGGGATGTTGTGTTGTGTTATATATGGGGTTTACTACCCTCCAGGGATGTTGTGTTGTGTTATATATGGGGTGTTATTACCCTCCAGGGATGTTGTGTTGTGTTATATATGGGGTTTACTACCCTCCAGGGATGTTGTGTTATATATGGGGTTTTACTACCCTCAAGGAATGTTGTGTTATACATGGGGTTTACTACCCTCCAGGGATGTTGTGTTATATATGGGGTTTATTACCCTCCAGGGATGTTGTGTTGTGTTATATATGGGGTTTTATTACCCTCCAGGGATGTTGTGTTATATATGGGGTTTACTACCCTCCAGGGGTGTTATGTTGTGTTATATATGGGGTTTTATTACCCTCCAGGGATGTTGTGTTATATATGGGGTTTATTACCCTCCAGTGATGTTGTGTTGTGTTATATATGGGGTTTTATTACCCTCCAGGGATGTTGTGTTATATATGGGGTTTACTACCCTCCAGGGATTTTGTGTTATATATGGGGTTTACTACCCTCCAGGGATGTTGTGCTGTGTTATATATGAGGTTTTATTACCCTCCAGGGGTGTTGTGTTATATATGGGGTTTTATTACCCTCCAGGGATGTTGTGTTATATATGGGGTTTTATTACCCTCCAGGGATGTTGTGTTATATATGGGGTTTTATTACCCTCCAGGGATGTTGTGTTGTGTTATATATGGGGTTTACTACCCTCCAGGGATGTTGTGTTGTGTTATATATGGGGTTTTACTACCCTCCAGGAATGTTGTGTTATACATGGGGTTTACTACCCTCCAGGGATGTTGTGTTATATATGGGGTTTATTACCCTCCAGGGATGTTGTGTTGTTTTATATATGGGGTTTTATTACCCTCCAGGGATGTTGTGTTATATATGGGGTTTACTACCCTCCAGGGGTGTTATGTTGTGTTATATATGGGGTTTTATTACCCTCCAGGGATGTTGTGTTATATATGGGGTTTATTACCCTCCAGGGATGTTGTGTTGTGTTATATATGGGGTTTTATTACCCTCCAGGGATGTTGTGTTATATATGGGGTTTACTACCCTCCAGGGATTTTGTGTTATATATGGGGTTTACTACCCTCCAGGGATGTTGTGTTGTGTTATATATGAGGTTTTATTACCCTCCAGGGGTGTTGTGTTATATATGGGGTTTTATTACCCTCCAGGGATGTTGTGTTATATATGGGGTTTTATTACCCCCCAGGGATGTTGTGTTATATATGGGGTTTTATTACCCTCCTGGGGTGTTGTGTTATATATGGGGTTTTATTACCCTCCAGGGGTGTTGTGTTGTGTTATATATGGGGTTTTATTACCCTCCAGGGATGTTGTGTTATATATGGGGTTTTATTACCCTCCAGCGATGTTGTGTTGTGTTATATATGGGGTTTTATTACCCTCCAGACAGGTTGTGTTGTGATATATGGGGTGTTATTACCCTCCAGGGATGTTGTGTGATATATGGGGTTTTATTATCATCCAGGGATGTTGTGTTATATATGGGGTTTTATTACCCTCCAGGGATGTTGTGTTATATATGGGGTTTTATTACCCTCCAGGGATGTTGTGTTGTGTTATATATGGGGTTTTATTACCCTCCAGACAGGTTGTGTTGTGTTATATATGGGGTTTTATTACCCTCCAGGGATGTTGTGTCATATATGGGGTTTTATTACCCTCCTGGGGTGTTGTGTTATATATGGGGTTTTATTACCCTCCAGGGGTGTTGTGTTGTGTTATATATGGGGTTTTATTACCCTCCAGGGATGTTGTGTTATATATGGGGTTTTATTACCCTCCAGCGATGTTGTGTTGTGTTATATATGGGGTTTTATTACCCTCCAGACAGGTTGTGTTGTGTTATTACCCTCCAGGGATGTTGTGTTATATATGGGGTTTTATTACCATCCAGGGATGTTGTGTTATATATGGGGTTTTATTACCCTCCAGGGATGTTGTGTTATATATGGGGTTTTATTACCCTCCAGGGATGTTGTGTTGTGTTATATATGGGGTTTTATTACCCTCCAGGGATGTTGTGTTATATATGGGGTTTTATTACCCTCCAGGGATGTTGTGTTGTGTTATATATGGGGTTTACTACCCTCCAGGGATGTTGTGTTGTGTTATATATGGGGTTTTACTACCCTCCAGGAATGTTGTGTTATACATGGGGTTTACTACCCTCCAGGGATGTTGTGTTATATATGGGGTTTATTACCCTCCAGGGATGTTGTGTTGTTTTATATATGGGGTTTTATTACCCTCCAGGGATGTTGTGTTATATATGGGGTTTACTACCCTCCAGGGTGTTATGTTGTGTTATATATGGGGTTTTATTACCCTCCAGGGATGTTGTGTTATATATGGGGTTTATTACCCTCCAGGGATGTTGTGTTGTGTTATATATGGGGTTTTATTACCCTCCAGGGATGTTGTGTTATATATGGGGTTTACTACCCTCCAGGGATTTTGTGTTATATATGGGGTTTACTACCCTCCAGGGATGTTGTGTTGTGTTATATATGAGGTTTTATTACCCTCCAGGGGTGTTGTGTTATATATGGGGTTTTATTACCCTCCAGGGATGTTGTGTTATATATGGGGTTTTATTACCCCCCAGGGATGTTGTGTTATATATGGGGTTTTATTACCCTCCTGGGGTGTTGTGTTATATATGGGGTTTTATTACCCTCCAGGGGTGTTGTGTTGTGTTATATATGGGGTTTTATTACCCTCCAGGGATGTTGTGTTATATATGGGGTTTTATTACCCTCCAGCGATGTTGTGTTGTGTTATATATGGGGTTTTATTACCCTCCAGACAGGTTGTGTTGTGATATATGGGGTGTTATTACCCTCCAGGGATGTTGTGTGATATATGGGGTTTTATTATCATCCAGGGATGTTGTGTTATATATGGGGTTTTATTACCCTCCAGGGATGTTGTGTTATATATGGGGTTTTATTACCCTCCAGACAGGTTGTGTTGTGTTATATATGGGGTTTTATTACCCTCCAGGGATGTTGTGTCATATATGGGGTTTTATTACCCTCCTGGGGTGTTGTGTTATATATGGGGTTTTATTACCCTCCAGGGGTGTTGTGTTGTGTTATATATGGGGTTTTATTACCCTCCAGGGATGTTGTGTTATATATGGGGTTTTATTACCCTCCAGCGATGTTGTGTTGTGTTATATATGGGGTTTTATTACCCTCCAGACAGGTTGTGTTGTGTTATTACCCTCCAGGGATGTTGTGTTATATATGGGGTTTTATTACCCTCCAGCGATGTTGTGTTGTGTTATATATGGGGTTTTATTACCCTCCAGGGATGTTGTGTTATATATGGGGTTTTATTACCCTCCAGGGATGTTGTGTTATATATGGGGTTTTATTACCCTCCAGGGATGTTGTGTTATATATGGGGTTTTATTACCCTCTAGGAATGAAATAACACATCAATCCACAGAGCTGTAGTTTCATTGATATTCCATAAGGGGGCAGCTATGGCTCTCTGTTGTATCACAGTGATACGTGATGTGAGTCTCCAAATTCTACCCCTCTGTTGCTGTAATGTGTTAATAAAAAGCGTGACAATGCTCCCTTTCTCTGTGTCTCTAATTCAGTTTGGAGTTATTCTTGTATGGGTTCAACACTCTGTTCAAAGGAGACTTCCGTATCGCTACTAAAGATGAGTGGGTGTTCACAGACATGGATCTGCTGCAGAAAGTGGTGGTCCCAGGCGTGAGGATGAGTCTCAAGCTCCATCAGGTATTCACAATATTCCTCCTTGAAGACAATAGCATTTGCTCACTTTCTCCCTTATTGAAGTAGAATATGTAGGTAACTGTACATTTAACCTTGCGCTCTTCCTGTGCTTTCTCAGTGAACTGCATGTGTACCTTGATGTACAGTGGAGCTGCAAATATAAGCCAAGTGGCAATCAAAGGCACATTGTGGATAAGTGCACTGCACTTGACTTTAAAATGTAATTTACCCTTGAGCTGCTTTTATTATGAATACGATTCCCGCAAATATCTGGAAAAATTGCCTTTAGAAGGTGCAATTCACTGTAAACCACAGGAGGCTAGTGAGGGGTGGACTGATTATATTTATGGCTGTAATGGAATGAATGGAGCACATGGAAACTGTGTTTGATACTGTTCAATTTATGCCATTCCAGACATTATTCTATTCCGGTCCCTTCATTATTAAGGCGCCACCTGTGCTGTAAACGCTGCGGATATAGGCTCAAGCATAAATGACGTTTTAAAGGTCAATCATTTGTGGACAGTGCTCCGACACAGTGAATCCTGTCCTTAAAGTGGTTCAGTTAATCCCTGTTGTAAAGCTTTTACTCAGGGTGATATATTTACTGCTCTTGTTCCTTGGTTGCTCTCAAGACCACTTTACATGTCTGGAGGAGACAGAGGAGCCAGCCAACTTGTACAAGGCCATTAGTAACTACAAGATCAGTCTGGTGATCTGCCATGAGAGTGACCCAGCCTGGAGGAAGGTAGTTTTGTCCAGCCGGGACACTTTTCTCACACTGAGACACATGGTGGACGACGGCACGGACGAGTACAAGATCATCATGCTCTACAAACGCCACCTCAGCTTCAAGGTCATCAAGGTGTGTGTGAGATGACAGATGTAGGGTGATGTTGCCCCTAGACACTGATCTTGGGTCAGTTTTGCATTTACCCCCACCAATGTTTAAGGTTAGGATTGGGGAAGGGGAACCTGATCCTAGACCTGTATAGTTGTGCTGAATACATGCTGAATTCCAAGCCCCTACTCCATAGCCACTTCTGTAGATCTGAGAGGATTGGATAAATATGGCGTTATTACATCTATCCAGAAGTTATTACCATATTTCTTACATCTATCCAGAAGTTATTACCATATTTCTTGCATCTATCCAGTCATCTCAGATCTACAGAAGGGGCTATGTTATTATAGGTCAAACAGGAATTATTCAGCATTGTTGTCTGTTCAAGCTGTCTGGAACATGAGATGAAGTTACTCTGATCAACTCTACATATTGATACGAGTTTAGCGTGTGGGGTGGATGTGTGGGGTGGATGAGTTGTTGGTTTGATTAATACATAAAGAAACTAGATCCAAATGGTTCTGCCATATCCAGTTGATTAAAATGGTGATTTAATCAGAGTAAAGAAATGTGGAGTTGGACGGTGTGTAATGTGTATTCAGATGTCAGTAATACTACCCTCTTCATTCTCTTCTGTCTTCTAGATCAATAAGGAGTGTGTAAGGGGCCTGTGGGCCGGCCTGCAGCAGGAGCTGGTGTTCTTACGCAACCGCAACCCAGAGCGTGGCAGCATCCAGAACTCCAAGCAGGCCCTCCGAAACATGATCAACTCGTCGTGCGACCAGCCGCTGGGCTACCCCATGTACGTGTCCCCCCTCACCACCTCCTACATGGGCACCCACAAGCAGCTGAGGAGCATCTGGGGCGGCCCTATCAGCCTGGACGGCATCAAGACCTGGCTCTTGTCCAAGTGGCTGCGGTGAGTTCTGGCTGCTGGAGGCAGACCAACGGGGAACAGAGGGTCTTCTTCATCAGTCAGTCTGCCTGTGTTCTGCTCCCCTATGGATGGAATCCAATCAGGGCCTTTCCTGCTGTGACAGCACCACTCTTCACAAACCATATAGGGCTAAAGTGCTGCGACATGTTCAGCTGCATCCAGCGCATTTGAATAACTGCCATCTACTGTTAGGCTTATGGGCCTTTTTTATGTTTAGTGTGAGGCGTGGCCTGCACTGTAAACCACTTATAGGGACATATTTTCATTTGAGATCAGATTTAGATTTTTTTTATCCAGATTCATTGCCCTTCAGTTATAGTTAAATGTTTTAACTCCATTTTAATAAAGCTGTCAATGTGTTTAGAAAGTTAACATAGGCCTACTGGGTGTTTGTGTTGTAGGGTGCGGAAGGATAACCTGACCAGCTGTAACAGTGGTGTGAACATGGAGGATGTGGACTGTGCAGGGGGCTCCTCTTCTCTGAGCCACAACCCAAACTCCATCACCTCCCATTGCCTGAGTCTGTACCAGGCCAGGCCCAACAGGACCTCTCAGGCCAATAGGCAGGTTTGGTCCTCTACAGGAGAGGTACACATGATACATTTAAAGGAATAGTTCACCCAAGTTACAACATTAAATTGGTTTCCTTACCAGGAAAGCATTACACAGCTATGTTCATGGTTCTTCCATCTTGGTTCTGACAGCTATGTTCACGGTTCTGTCATGTTAGGTTCTGACAGACTGGGTCATTTTATCTGTATGTGCATCCATCCAGGGAGGACAGAGTACCGGAGCCGCTCAGTGCAGCCCCAGAGTCAGCGGCCTCCAGTCACCAGCCAGTCAGGGCCCATCCTGGACAGTGAGCAGGTGTCAGCTTCGGCCAATGGCCTGGTGCAGCGCCTCTCCAACAGCCAGCTGTCCTGCAACACCTCCATCGCCTCTGTCTTCTCCCAGGTTCCACGACTCTCCACGGCCGGGGACCAGCTGAGCTCCCAGCTCCAGGCTGCAGCCCACCACCGCTCAAGCCAGGTGTCCTCCTCCAGCTCCACCCTTAGTCTGCTGTTCGGCAAGAGGAGCTTCTCCAGCGGCCTTGTCATCTCTGGCCTGTCGGCAGCCGAGGGTGGTAACACCACGGACACGCAGTCGTCCAGCAGCGTCAACATCACCATGGGTGGACCCTCCTGCCGGTCCACCAGCAGAGCCACACAGGTAGAAGCCAGAGCTCCTGCCCCAGAATATATTTAGTAGCATTTATTAAGCTTAATTCTTGAAATTATATTACCATTTAATAATGTTATGGTTATCTATGTAGGCATTTAATGTCAACAGTTGAGGACAACCTCTACAAAAATGTGCTTTTTAGCTGGTATAATGTATCAGATTTCAGATTGTATTAATACATTATTTTCAATGTTTTTCCAGTGGACATCAGAGCCCTACGAGAGTGTAGATGCAACCTACTCCAACACTCCCAATGGCATGAAAGACAACACACCGTCAAAAGATAAAGGCTGCACACAGGGCACGGATAAGAGCCAGGAGGACACAACAGCCTCTGCAACCCATAAACTTCCAGAGCAAATGACTATCTGAGAGCACCAACACATGCCTCACTCCGCAGCATGTTTAGCCCCAGTGTTCTGAATGTAAACAACAATGTCCTTTGCTCCAGTGACAAAATAAATAATTTTTATGAAAAACACATTGTTCATTATCCTACGCCAGGGAGGGTTGTCCAAACGGTTATGAATTATGTGTTAATAGTGTTCTAATATCTCCAACACAACAGATGAATTACATGTGGTGGAAAAAGTACCCGACTGCCATACTTGAGTAAAAGTAAAGATACCTTTAATAGAAAATTACTCAAGAAAAAGTGAAGGTCACCCAGTAAAATACTATTTGAGTAAAAGTCTAAAAGTATTTGATTTTAAATATACTTGATTTTAAATATACTTAAGTATTGAACGTAAAAATAATGTCAAATTCCTTATATTAGGCAAAGCAGACAGCACAATTATTTATTTTTTTACGGATAGTCGGGCACACTCTGTAACGAGTTTCCTCCTCTTCTTCCGAAGAGGAGAGGCGAAACGGATCAGAGGACCAATACGCGGCGTGGTAATTTTCCATGGTACTTTTTAATGCTATCAGGTACACATGAACAAACTAACAAAACAAAAAATGTGAAAACTCAAATTACAGTCCTATCTGGTGCACACACAGAGACAGGAAACAATCACCCACAAACACACAGTGAAACCCAGGCTACCTAAGTATGATTCTCAATCAGAGACAACTAATGACACCTGCCTCTGATTGAGAACCATACTAGGCCGAAACATAGAAATTCCCAAAACCTAGACAAACAAACATAGACTACCCACCCAACTCACGCCCTGACCATACTAACTAAACACAAAACACAGAAAATAAAGGTCAGAACGTGACACACTCCAACACTGGAGTGAAGCATTTGGGTTTCGTGAATCCGCCAGATCAGAGACAATACAGATGACCAGGGATGTTCTCTTGACAAGTGTGTGAATTGTACCATTTCCTGCCCTGTTAAGCATTCAATATGTAATGAGTACTTTTGGGTGTCAGGGAAAATGTATGGAGTAAAAAGTACACTATTTTATTTAGGAATATAGTGAAGTAAAAGTTGTCAAAAATATAAATAGTAAAGTACAGATACCCCAAAAACTACTTAAGAAGTATTCTAAATATTTTTTTACTTAAGTACCTTACACCACTGTTAAACACATTGAAAGATTGAGTCATGTTCACGGTGTCGTTGGATCACTGGATTCATTCCACACTGGAGTGTGGACAATAATCACTTCTGCTATTTGCACCACAAACAGATCACTTCAAAGATATCTGGTGCATGAGATATGGACTGATGTTAATTTCACAACACACCCAGCATACCAATAAAACAAATTCCAACAAATAGGTGCTTGAAATAACGTTTGTAGGGTTAATAAATTGGAGAATGTTTGGTCATTTTCTAAAGGTTGCACCTCTGGAGTAGAGATGGAAGAATGCAGACTTTGGGAAAGTAAAACACGTAGGCCTTTTCTCAATTGGCAAAAGTACCTCCTCTCCTAGAATTCCTCTGTCCTCTCCTCCATGACACGGAAACATATTTGGTCACCATATGTAGGAGTGTCAATTTTGGTAATAGGTGAAAAGGAGTTTCCTCCTCTCCTTGATTGCCTACTCCAGCAGAGGATGCTCAGGTGTATCCTATCGTGGGAAAGTTTTGAAATCAGCCACACACCCTTAGAAACAGCTGTTGTTTTCTCAAAGGAAAGCATGAACACATTTTAAAATCTGGTGGGAGGAGCTATAGAAGGACGGGCTCATTGTAATGGCTGGAATAGAATAAATGGAACGGAGTCAAACGTGGTGTTTGACTAAATGAAACGTGGTGTTTGACTAAATGAAACGTGGTGTTTGACTAAATGAAACGTGGTGTTTGACACCGTTCAAATATTCCATTCCAGCCATTACAATGAGCCCGTCCTACAGCTCCTCCCACCAGCCTTCTCTGTTATATATAGAATGTCTAGCACAACTAGCTTAATTTCTTTTTGCAGCATTATTGAACTGGATGGCCGTCTGCGCTCTTTAAAGGCCCTTTATATCAAATAGTGTCTGTTATAGGTGTGTAGGTTACAGAACAAGAATACTAATAATAAGAATCCTAAAAGGAAGCTTAAATAAAAAAATAGAGCTGATTTATTGGGACATCATAATGAAAGAACAAAACACAAACCTTTTCGGCATTAAGCCATTGGCTTAGATTCAATCAGGACCGCAGAAGATTCATATTATAGCGCAATTTACATTTAAATGTAATTTCCAATTGAGTAGACATTTCCAATTGAGTTGACAAGCGAGCAGTGTGTCAAGAAGCAATGCATCTTGGCAGGATCGTGTTTTGGAAGACACATGACTCTCGACCTTCACCTCTCCCGAGTCCATACAGTAGTTGTAGCGATGGGACAAGACTGTAACTACCAATTTGAGAAAAAGGGGTAAAAAACTACCCACCTTTTTTGTATCTAGCTCATCAGTGTAAATGGTAGAAACCAGCTTCTAGTTCAGGTTAACAGTATGTGTCACATGATCTAGTTAGAATATACAGATAATCTATTAATTTAGATTATGTTTATTTACTCTAGTTCTGGCAGTGTTGATGCTTTCGGAGTTGAGGACAGGGAGGCATAAGCCTAAAAAACCCACCCCTCATTCTTCCCAAATTGCCCACGGTCTGTCGATGGCGTAGTTGGGTTTCTGGTGTTGTGTCTTCACGGCTACCACTGTGAGCGGCCTTCATTGGGTTCAGCTGTCAGTCTCACAACGCCTTACTCGAGTGTGTGTATGGGCACAGTCAGGTACCCCCTGGGTAGTCATTAGCAGGCCTGCCCTGCCCTCACCAAACTAACAAGTCTGGGAGCATCGCATGAAAACAACACCTGCTTTGTACAGGGGACAGAAAAGACAAGCTGTGTGTATTAACACTCAACCTAGCTTCCACAGTCAGACTCAGGGTCATGCAGTATACTGTAGGGCAATGTTCAGTAGAAGCAGAGATGATATTGTCTTCAATATTATTGAGTCAAGTTATTTCAAATTTCCAGATGTAGTGCAGTAAGTGAAACTCTAAATCCGATTTTTTCATTAGAATAAAATGATTCTTAGGTGGCCTCCAACCCCACTGTCTGTACCTTCTTTCTCACATGTCATGAGGTGTTCATACAGTGAAGAACACTGAGACCCACCTTCCTTTCACCGTCCTTCCTGTCTGCCTCTGCAGAGTTATCATCTGCAGAGTTATCAGTTGCAGGAGTGTATCTCATATATATATATTTATTTTTTTTACCTTTATTTAACTAGGCAAGTTGGTTAAGAACAAATTCTTATTTTCAATGACGGCCTAGGAACAGTGGGTTAACTGCCTTGCTCCGATACACAACCCAGCCAGCCGTACTGCTTCTTAACACAGCGCGCATCCAACCCGGAAGCCAGCAGCACCAATGTGTCGGAGGCTATACCGTGCACCTGGCAACCTTGGTTAGCGCGCACTGCGCCCGGCTCGCTCGCTGGTGCGCGATGAGACAAGGACATCCCTGCCGACCAAGCCCTCCCTAACCCGGACGACGCTAGGCCAATTGTGCATCGCCCCACAGACCCCCCGGTCGCGGCCGGTTACGACAGAGCCTGGGCGCGGACCCAGGGACTCTGATGGCACAGCTGGCGCTGCAGTACAGCGCCCTTAACCACTGCGCCACCCGGGAGGCCCGATCTTGCAACCTTTTGATTACTAGTCTCACCACTAGGCTACCTGCCGCCCCTTAAATTGTCTCAGGAGAAGTCCCAGATTTCCCTACTCTTCTTTCTGCCCTCTCAGGACCAGTGAGCATGCTCCCTGGCCATCTAGAACACATGTTAGTGCAGACACAGAGGGGGACGATTTGCTAACATGTTATCAGTTTACAAGGGGCAAGTGATCGAGTTACTGGGCAAACGGGCCAGACAAGCATTTTCAGGGGGAAATGGTAATCGCAGGGGGTGTTGTTTTCTTGGTAATAGATGAGCAGATGGCCATCTGAGTAACAACAACAAGTCTCTTGATGTTTCCTAGTAATACTATACCTCCCTTCCTCCTTATCCAACCTGACCTCAGGGCATTTTGTATAATTTGGGATGTTTTTTTGTATCCCTCCATTTAGTATGATATGTTACATAATGTTACCAATGGAATAGCAGTCTTACAATATCATACGAATTTGAGGACGTTTAGTAACGGACATCTTGTGATGTACAGTATGATACATCTTGCTCTGATGCCTCTCTAGGAGCATTCACGTGCCCCATAGAGGTATCCAAAGGATCCCACCCTGTTCACCAATGTAGTGGAATGCAATCTTACGATCCTGCGGTCCAGAGATGAGAACTACCCCATCTACAGCAAAAGCCCAGGCTCCTGAATGGAATGAAACATTTCAAAAAAGAGAGGCAAGGAAAGCAAAAAAGCAAAAAGAGAGGCAAGGAATGGAAGAAACAAGGACGGAGGAGGCAAGGATTTGATATTTAGTTCAGACACTCACAAGATACCAACAGGGCTCAAATATACTCCAGGGTTAATTCCTGCTCATTAGTGCCATCTAGTAGAATGTATCAGGCTACAACATCGATGAAAGGGGAAACCCAGATGGGTCACATGGGGTGAAAACCAGAAGCTTCCGGTTGGTACTTCCACTCACCACCATATATGGTGATGAGAGGATGTCTAGTTGCAGACATAGATGGAGCAAGATGAAATAGACGCTCATATACGAAACATCCAATCTCAATACATTTTTCGGTTCCCTAAACTAAAATCTGTTACTTCTACAAAGTTGTGTCTACCTGACCCTTTGCCAAATGTTCTAAACAATGTGTTGCAAGACATTAGGCCAGGGGTTTGCAAACGTTTTTCCACCCGTGACCACATTTTGAAAAAAATTATTGATGTAATCAACAGCCAATGTTGGGCTATGACAGTCTATTACAAATCAGTCTGACAGTACTTTTGACAGTTTGTCAATCTGAAGACAGTATGGTTTGAACTGACTGAAATGCATCAGAAAGGTATTGGGAATTTCAGAAGATTAGCATCCAATAACTGTGCATTATCTTCTGTGAAGGAAAGAACACCATTATTGCTTTCAATGATGATATTCATTTCCCCCCTGTCTGATTTGATGCCTAGTCCTGTACACTCTGTTCTAACGAGTCCCGAGAGTCTTTACTTTCAGGAACAGGGTCATAATAGCTTATAACTCCAACCTTTCAAAAGTTAGACACATTTGTTGGAAGAAAACAGCTGTTTGTCACAACCGCATTTAGCGGATATCGGAGGTTACTTACATAACCACGGTTTTATGAACCATTTTCATTTTTTCCAGAGTTTCACTCACGACCCCATTTTTGAGAAACGCTGCAGATGTGGTTCCCAAACAGAAATATGCAAAAACCTGTGAATAGGAACTCGCTAGCTTGTGCTTGGCTCTGCCCACCTCCTTGTTTGTTCTGCACACCACAGGAGGTTGGTGACATCTTAATTGGGGAGTACAGGATCTTGGTAATGGCTTGAGCTGAATAGGTGGAATGGTATCAAACACATGGTTTCTATGCGCTTGATGCCATTCCATTTGCTGCGTTCCAGCCATTATTATGAGCCATCCTCCCATCAGCAGCCTCCACTGCTGCACACTGTGCATCTTTGGCTCCCATCATAAACGACGCCGATGTGCTCATCCTCTTTTGACACAGGCGCATGCTCTTTAGACAACAGTTCGCTGATGAAGTGGAGAAGGGTAGGTTACATAATGAGAAACTGCTGATGCACAACCAAATTTCTAAATTGCACCTTGTGTATTCTACTATTTCTAACTATCAACAGTAAGTTGAGACCATGACAGAGCTCCTAAACAAGTATATATATAAAAATGTAAAATTGGTCAGGGGCTCCCTAGCAGGCCTGGGGCCCTAAGTGGTCGCTTAGTGGCTCGGCAGACTCCTTTCACAGTTTTAGTGTTTATTGGATTGAAGAGAGAAAAGTAGGAGGAGAGATAGTGCTAGAGCAGTGGGTCAGATTCAAACTCCTGCTCGCAGCATTCACAGCACGTCACGGCCCGAATGATCACAGCACGTCACGGCCCAAATGATCACAGCACGTCACGGCCCGAATGATCACAGCACGTCACGGCCCAAATGATCACAGCACTTCACGGCCCAAATGATCACAGCACGTCACGGCCCAAATGATCACAGCACGTCACGGCCCAAATGATCACAGCACGTCACGGCCCAAATGATCACAGCACGTCACGGCCCAAATGATCACAGCACGTCACGCCCCGAATGATCACAGCACGTCACGGCCCAAATGATCACAGCACGTCACCGCCCAAATGATCACAGCACGTCACCGCCCAAATGATCACAGCACGTCACGCCCCGAATGATCACAGCTCAAATCCATTAAATTAAAATAGACAAAAAAATAAACACACAAAACAGATACATAGACAGTGAGACAGATAGATTTAGTAAGTGTAGAATATGCCTACTTTACAGTATTTCTGGTACTGATTAGTCCACTAGCATGTCACACATACAGTGGGGTACTACTCAGTCCTAAGTGATACAATATACATTATATTAATGCTAGTGTACTACTCGGTCCTACTAAGTGATACATTATATTAATGCTAGTGTACTACTCGTTCCAAATAAGCGCTACAATATACATTATATTAATGCTAGTGTACTACTCGGTCCTACTAAGTGATACAATATATATTATATTAATGCTAGTGTACTACTCAGTCCTAAGTGATACAATATACATTATATTAATGCTAGTGTACTACTCGGTCCTACTAAGTGATATCTTATATTAATGCTAGTGTACTACTCGGTCCTACTAAGTGATATCTTATATTAATGCTAGTGTACTACTCGGTCCTACTAAGTGATATCTTATATTAATGCTAGTGTACTACTCGGTCCTACTAAGTGATATCTTATATTAATGCTAGTGTACTACTCGGTCCTACTAAGTGATATCTTATATTAATGCTAGTGTACTACTCGTTCCTACTAAGTGATACAATATGGAGGGAAAACGTAGTACTAAATAACTCATCACGTTTTGGGGAGAAAAAAAAGTGTTTAAGTGTTTATTGTAAGATGTTACATTTAGAATGTCTCTCTAGCAGCACTATTTAAATGACACAGCTATTCAAGGGAAGTTACAATAGATTGGACTTTGTTTCTTATGCAAGATGTTTGTAAACAAAGAAAAAGACAGAACATTACATCAATATGCTGACCACAGTTTCACAATTTCTAACAAAGGTGTTCCATATTTTCAAAAATAAGTTCAGCATTAATAAACACTGTATTGAGTTAAAAAAAAAAATGAAATATAGAAATAAAATTGATGAAATATAGACCAGTTAAAATAAAAATGTAAATTGGATTACAAACTTTACAATTTCAACATTACCTGATATACCACATACTCTTTCAAAATTATATTTTTCAATTCTGTTTAGGGTGAGAGCACAGGTTCTCTGAAATATTACAAAATGTTGACCTTTGTTGACAACAATTCAAACATTATGTTCTTCTAATATGTATAACTTTAATGTTTAATCTCAAATGACAAATGGAAATGTCAAGGTTTAGCTTGAAAATGAATTTTGAGGAGGAAAAGTGACATACATTTTCTGCATTTTTCACATGGCCCTACAACTGCCTGTTCAGGGGCAAAACGACAGATTTGTACCTTGTCAGCTCAGGGGTTTGAACTTGCAACCTTCTGGTTGCCAACACTAACCACTAGGCTACCCTGCCGCCCCAGTTAAGTGAATAGGGAGGGTTTCTAACAGGCTATTCTGTGTTTGTTAACAACATTAGTGCAAGGACCAACACCATCCAACGCCAACAACATTACTCTTTCCCTGCATGTCTAGAAATGGATGGAGAGCGACATTTAAGCCTCCTGTAAATGTTGTGGCACATTCTAGCAGAGAAAGCAACTACAGGCAACAGGAGACGTTTGGCAACTTCACATGCACTCCATAGAATAAGATGAGATTTTCATGACCAAATTATATCAGATAAAAATGTTAGCCTATAAACAACCACATAGAATCAAGCAGCCCAGTGTTAATTTAAACCAATAGCCTGGTGTGATTTTTTTCAAATTGTCATAATAGTGACCGACAAAATGCTTGAGTCCATTCATGGCTTCCTAAACACAACCACTCTAATTATAGTAGGCTATGCACCTTTTGAAGAAGATATCTGTCACTGAAAGGGAGCAGCTACAATAGCACAGATCATATCAAACTTCAGGCTCACTAAAGGGTGTATACTACTTACTGGATCCAATTTGTAGTTTGAATGTTGGTCAAGCTCTTTCTTGAATATGTGACGCATCTAAATATTTACATTACTCAGGTCATATATTTGCTTTCATTACTAATCCATAGCGAGATCTTTCAACAGCTCAGACAAAATAAAGTCACACAACAGCTTGATAAGTTGTTACATGGAAATACAGCAAATGTGACTTGTAGAAATCATTATTGACTTTCCCTGGCAACAATCTAAAAAGTGATAGCGTTCACAATCATCAACGATATCGCACAACAATCCCTCTTGATGCACTCCAAAGTTCATTTGAACGTTCCCAAACACGTGGTAAATGGCTTTTAGATAGGAGTCATACAACTGAAGTGTCAAATCATCTGAAGTGACCTACTGTTATGATATGGGGGCTAGTTAGTGACCTACTGTTATGATATGGGGGCTAGTTAGTGACCTACTGTTATGATATGGGAGCTAGTTAGTGACCTACTGTTATGATATGGGGGCTAGTTAGTGACCTAATGTTATGATATGGGAGCTAGTTAGTGACCTAATGTTATGATATGGGAGCTAGTTAGTGACTACTGTTATGTTAGTGACCTACTGTTATGATATGGGGTTAGCTAGTTAGTGACCTACTGTTATGATATGGGAGCTAGTTAGTGACCTAATGTTATGATATGGGGGCTAGTTAGTGACCTACTGTTATGATATGGGGGCTAGTTAGTGACCTACTGTTATGATATGGGGGCTAGTTAGTGACCTACTGTTATGATATGGGGCTAGTTAGTGACCTACTGTTATGATATGGGGCTAGTTAGTGACCTACTGTTATGATATGGGGGCTAGTTAGTGACCTACTGTTATGATATGGGGGCTAGTTAGTGACCTACTGTTATGATATGTTATGGAGCTGGTTAGTGACCTACTGTTATGATATGGGGCTAGTTATGATATGATATGGGAGCTGGTTAGTGACCTACTGTTATGATATGGGAGCTAGTTAGTGACCTACTGTTATGATATGGGGCTAGTTAGTGACCTAATGTTATGATATGGGGGCTAGTTAGTGACCTACTGTTATGATATGGGGCTAGTTAGTTATGACCTACTGTTATGATATGGGGGCTAGTTAGTGACCTACTGTTATGATATGGGGGCTGAGTTAGTGACCTACTGTTATGATATGGGGGCTGGTTAGTGACCTACTGTTATGATATGGGGGCTAGTTAGTGACCTACTGTTATGATATGGGGGCTAGTTAGTGACCTACTGTTATGATATGGGGCTAGTTAGTGACCTACTGTTATGATATGGGGCTAGTTAGTGACCTACTGTTATGATATGGGGGCTAGTTAGTGACCTACTGTTATGATATGGGGGCTAGTTAGTGACCTACTGTTATGATATGGGGCTAGTTAGTGACCTACTGTTATGATATGGGGGCTAGTTAGTGACCTACTGTTATGATATGGGGGCTGGTTAGTGACCTACTGTTATGATATGGGGGCTATGACCTATGTTATGATATGGGGGGGCTAGTTAGTGACCTACTGTTATGATATGGGGGCTAGTTAGTGACCTACTGTTATGATATGGGGGCTAGTTAGTGACCTACTGTTATGATATGGGGGCTGGTTAGTGACCTACTGTTATGATATGGGGGCTAGTTAGTGACCTACTGTTATGATATGGGGGCTAGTTAGTGACCTACTGTTATGATATGGGGCTAGTTAGTGACCTACTGTTATGATATGGGGGTTAGTGACCTAATGTTATGATATGGGAGCTAGTTAGTGACCTACTGTTATGATATGGGGGCTAGTTAGTGACCTACTGTTATGATATGGGGCTAGTTAGTGACCTACTGTTATGATATGGGGCTAGTTAGTGACCTACTGTTATGATATGGGGCTAGTTAGTGACCTACTGTTATGATATGGGGCCTACCTACTGTTATGATATGGGAGCTAGTTAGTGACCTACTGTTATGATATGGGGGCTAGTTAGTGACCTACTGTTATGATATGGGAGCTAGTTAGTGACCTACTGTTATGATATGGGGAGCTAGTTACCTACTGTTATGACTAGTTAGTGACTACTGTTATGATATGGGGGCTAGTTAGTGACCTACTGTTATGATATGGGGGCTAGTTAGTGACCTACTGTTATGATATGGGAGCTAGTTAGTGACCTACTGTTATGATATGGGGCTAGTTAGTGACCTACTGTTATGATATGGGAGCTAGTTAGTGACCTACTGTTATGATATGGGGGCTAGTTAGTGACCTACTGTTATGATATGGGGCTAGTTAGTGACCTACTGTTATGATATGGGGCTAGTTAGTGACCTACTGTTATGATATGGGGGCTAGTTAGTGACCTACTGTTATGATATGGGGCTAGTTAGTGACCTACTGTTATGATATGGGGGCTGGTTAGTGACTACTGTTATGATATGTTAGTGACCTACTGTTATGATATGGGGGCTGGTTAGTTAGTGACCTACTGTTATGATATGGGAGCTGGTTAGTGACCTACTGTTATGATATGGGGCTAGTTAGTGACCTACTGTTATGATATGGGAGCTAGTTAGTGACCTACTGTTATGATATGGGGGCTAGTTAGTGACCTACTGTTATGATATGGGGCTAGTTAGTGACCTACTGTTATGATATGGGAGCTAGTTAGTGACCTACTGTTATGATATGGGGCTAGTTAGTGACCTACTGTTATGATATGGGGGCTGGCTAGTTAGTGACCTACTGTTATGATATGGGGGCTGGTTAGTGACCTACTGTTATGATATGGGGCTGGTTAGTGACCTACTGTTATGATATGGGGGCTAGTTAGTGACCTACTGTTATGATATGGGAGCTAGTTAGTGACCTACTGTTATGATATGGGGGCTGGTTAGTGACCTACTGTTATGATATGGGGCTAGTTAGTGACCTACTGTTATGATATGGGGGCTAGTTAGTGACCTACTGTTATGATATGGGAGCTAGTTAGTGACCTACTGTTATGATATGGGGGCTAGTTAGTGACCTACTGTTATGATATGGGGGCTGGTTAGTGACCTACTGTTATGATATGGGGCTAGTTAGTGCCTACTGTTATGATTTGGGGCTAGTTAGTGACCTACTGTTATGATATGGGGGCTAGTTAGTGACCTACTGTTATGATATTGGGGCTAGTTAGTGACCTACTGTTATGATATGGGGGCTAGTTAGTGACCTACTGTTATGATATGGGGGCTAGTTAGTGACCTACTGTTATGATATGGGAGCTAGTTAGTGACCTACTGTTATGATATGGGGGCTAGTGACCTACTGTGACCTACCTGTTATGATATATGGGGCTAGTTAGTGACCTACTGTTATGATATGGGGCTAGTTAGTGACCTACTGTTATGATATGCTAGTTAGTGACCTACTGTTATGATATGGGGGCTAGTTAGTGACCTACTGTTATGATATGGGGCTGTTAGTGACCTACTGTTATGATATGGGGCTGGTTAGTGACCTACTGTTATGATATGGGGCTGGTTAGTGACCTAATGTTATGATATGGGGGCTGGTTAGTGACCTACTGTTATGATATGGGGCTAGTTAGTGACCTACTGTTATGATATGGGGCTAGTTAGTGACCTACTGTTATGATATGGGGGCTAGTTAGTGACCTACTGTTATGATATGGGGGCTAGTTAGTGACCTACTGTTATGATATGGGGGCTAGTTAGTGACCTAATGTTATGATATGGGGCTACTGTTATGATATGGGGCTAGTTAGTGACCTACTGTTATGATATGGGGCTAGTTAGTGACCTACTGTTATGATATGGGGGCTAGTTAGTGACCTACTGTTATGATATGGGGGCTAGTTAGTGACCTACTGTTATGATATGGGGGCTAGTTAGTGACCTACTGTTATGATATGGGGGCTAGTTAGTGACCTACTGTTATGATATGGGGGCTAGTTAGTGACCTACTGTTATGATATGGGGGCTAGTTAGTGACCTACTGTTATGATATGGGGCTAGTTAGTGACCTACTGTTATGATATGGGGCTAGTTAGTGACCTACTGTTATGATATGGGGCTGGTTAGTGACCTACTGTTATGATATGGGGGCTAGTTAGTGACCTAATGTTATGATATGGGGCTAGTTAGTGACCTACTGTTATGATATGGGGGCTAGTTAGTGACCTACTGTTATGATATGGGGGCTAGTTAGTGACCTACTGTTATGATATGGGGGCTAGTTAGTGACCTACTGTTATGATATGGGGGCTAGTTAGTGACCTACTGTTATGATATGGGGATATGGGAGCTGCTAGTTAGTGACCTACTGTTATGATATGGGGGCTAGTTAGTGACCTACTGTTATGATATGGGGGCTGGTTAGTGACCTACTGTTATGATATGGGGCTGGTTAGTGACCTACTGTTATGATATGGGGGCTAGTTAGTGACCTACTGTTATGATATGGGGGCTAGTTAGTGACCTACTGTTATGATATGGGGCTAGTTAGTGACCTACTGTTATGATATGGGGGCTGGTTAGTGACCTACTGTTATGATATGGGGGCTAGTTAGTGACCTACTGTTATGATATGGGGCTAGTTAGTGACCTACTGTTATGATATGGGGGCTAGTTAGTGACCTACTGTTATGATATGGGGCTAGCTAGTTAGTGACCTACTGTTATGATATGGGGGCTAGTTAGTGACCTACTGTTATGATATGGGGCTAGTTAGTGACCTACTGTTATGATATGGGGGCTGCTAGTTAGTGACCTACTGTTATGATATGGGGGCTAGTTAGTGACCTACTGTTATGATATGGGGCTAGTTAGTGACCTACTGTTATGATATGGGGCTGGTTAGTGACCTACTGTTATGATATGGGGGCTAGTTAGTGACCTACTGTTATGATATGGGGGCTGGTTAGTGACCTACTGTTATGATATGGGGGCTAGTTAGTGACCTACTGTTATGATATGACCTACTGTTATGATATGGGGCTAGTTAGTGACCTACTGTTATGATATGGGGGCTAGTTAGTGACCTACTGTTATGATATGGGGGCTGTTAGTGACCTACTGTTATGATATGGGGGCTAGTTAGTGACCTACTGTTATGATATGGGGGCTAGTTAGTGACCTACTGTTATGATATGGGGCTAGTTAGTGACCTACTGTTATGATATGGGGCTAGTTAGTGACCTACTGTTATGATATGGGGGCTAGTTAGTGACCTACTGTTATGATATGGGGCTAGTTAGTGACCTACTGTTATGATATGGGGCTGGTTAGTGACCTACTGTTATGATATGGGGGCTAGTTAGTGACCTACTGTTATGATATGGGGCTGGTTAGTGACCTACTGTTATGATATGGGGCTAGTTAGTGACCTACTGTTATGATATGGGGGCTAGTTAGTGACCTACTGTTATGATATGGGGCTGGTTAGTGACCTACTGTTATGATATGATATGGGAGCTGTTAGTGACCTACTGTTATGATATGGGGCTAGTTAGTGACCTACTGTTATGATATGGGGCTAGTTAGTGACCTACTGTTATGATATGGGGGCTAGTTAGTGACCTACTGTTATGATATGGGGGCTAGTTAGTGACCTACTGTTATGATATGGGGGCTGTTAGTGACCTACTGTTATGATATGGGGGCTATACTGTTATGATATGGGGGCTAGTTAGTGACCTACTGTTATGATATGGGGCTAGTTAGTGACCTACTGTTATGATATGGGGGCTAGTTAGTGACCTACTGTTATGATATGGGGGCTAGTTAGTGACCTACTGTTATGATATGGGGAGCTAGTTAGTGACCTACTGTTATGATATGGGGCTAGTTAGTGACCTACTGTTATGATATGGGGGCTAGTTAGTGACCTACTGTTATGATATGGGGGCTAGTTAGTGACCTACTGTTATGATATGGGGGCTGGTTAGTGACCTACTGTTATGATATGGGGGCTAGTTAGTGACCTACTGTTATGATATGGGGGCTAGTTAGTGACCTACTGTTATGATATGGGGGCTAGTTAGTGACCTACTGTTATGATATGGGGGCTAGTTAGTGACCTACTGTTATGATATGGGGGCTAGTTAGTGACCTACTGTTATGATATGGGGGCTGGTTAGTGACCTACTGTTATGATATGGGGCTGGTTAGTGACCTACTGTTATGATATGGGGCTAGTTAGTGACCTACTGTTATGATATGGGGCTAGTTAGTGACCTACTGTTATGATATGGGGGCTAGTTAGTGACCTACTGTTATGATATGGGGGCTAGTTAGTGACCTACTGTTATGATATGGGGGCTAGTTAGTGACCTACTGTTATGATATGGGGGCTAGTTAGTGACCTACTGTTATGATATGGGGGCTAGTTAGTGACCTAATGTTATGATATGGGGCTGTTAGTGACCTACTGTTATGATATGGGGGCTAGTTAGTGACCTACTGTTATGATATGGGGGCTAGTTAGTGACCTACTGTTATGATATGGGGCTGGTTAGTGACCTACTGTTATGATATGGGGGCTGAGTTAGTGACCTACTGTTATGATATGGGGCTAGTTAGTGACCTACTGTTATGATATGGGGCTAGTTAGTGACCTACTGTTATGATATGGGGGCTAGTTAGTGACCTACTGTTATGATATGGGGCTGGTTAGTGACCTACTGTTATGATATGGGGGCTAGTTAGTGACCTACTGTTATGATATGGGGGCTGGTTAGTGACCTACTGTTATGATATGGGGGCTGGTTAGTGACCTACTGTTATGATATGGGGCTAGTTAGTGACCTACTGTTATGATATGGGGCTAGTTAGTGACCTACTGTTATGATATGGGGCTGGTTAGTGACCTACTGTTATGATATGGGGCTAGTTAGTGACCTACTGTTATGATATGGGGCTGGTTAGTGACCTACTGTTATGATATGGGGCTGGTTAGTGACCTACTGTTATGATATGGGGGCTAGTTAGTGACCTACTGTTATGATATGGGGGCTAGTTAGTGACCTACTGTTATGATATGGGGGGCTAGTTAGTGACCTACTGTTATGATATGGGGGCTAGTTAGTGACCTACTGTTATGATATGGGGGCTGGTTAGTGACCTACTGTTATGATATGGGGCTAGTTAGTGACCTACTGTTATGATATGGGGGCTAGTTAGTGACCTACTGTTATGATATGGGGGCTGGTTAGTGACCTACTGTTATGATATGGGGGCTAGTTAGTGACCTACTGTTATGATATGGGGCTAGTTAGTGACCTACTGTTATGATATGGGGCTAGTTAGTGACCTACTGTTATGATATGGGGCTAGCTATGTTAGTGACCTACTGTTATGATATGGGGGCTAGTTAGTGACCTACTGTTATGATATGGGGGCTAGTTAGTGACCTACTGTTATGATATGGGGGCTGGTTAGTGACCTACTGTTATGATATGGGGGCTGACCTACTGTTATGATATGGGGGCTGAGTTAGTGACCTACTGTTATGATATGGGGGCTGGTTAGTGACCTACTGTTATGATATGGGGCTGGTTAGTGACCTACTGTTATGATATGGGGCTAGTTAGTGACCTACTGTTATGATATGGGAGCTAGTTAGTGACCTACTGTTATGATATGGGGGCTGGTTAGTGACCTACTGTTATGATATGGGGGCTAGTTAGTGACCTACTGTTATGATATGGGGACTAGTTAGTGACCTACTGTTATGATATGGGGCTAGTTAGTGACCTACTGTTATGATATGGGGGCTAGTTAGTGACCTACTGTTATGATATGGGGGCTAGTTAGTGACCTACTGTTATGATATGGGGGCTAGTTAGTGACCTACTGTTATGATATGGGGGCTAGTTAGTGACCTACTGTTATGATATGGGGGCTGGTTAGTGACCTACTGTTATGATATGGGGCTAGTTAGTGACCTACTGTTATGATATGACCTAGTTAGTGACCTACTGTTATGATATGGGGGCTAGTTAGTGACCTACTGTTATGATATGGGGGCTAGTTAGTGACCTACTGTTATGATATGGGGCTGTTATGTTAGTGACCTACTGTTATGATATGGGGGCTAGTTAGTGACCTACTGTTATGATATGGGGCTAGTTAGTGACCTACTGTTATGATATGGGGGCTAGTTAGTGACCTACTGTTATGATATGGGGGCTGGTTAGTGACCTACTGTTATGATATGGGGCTGGTGTGCTAGTTAGTGACCTACTGTTATGATATGGGGGCTAGTTAGTGACCTACTGTTATGATATGGGGGCTGTTAGTGACCTACTGTTATGATATGGGGGCTAGTTAGTGACCTACTGTTATGATATGGGGGCTAGTTAGTGACCTACTGTTATGATATGGGGGCTAGTTAGTGACCTACTGTTATGATATGGGGCTAGTTAGTGACCTACTGTTATGATATGGGGGCTGGTTAGTGACCTACTGTTATGATATGGGGCTGGTTAGTGACCTACTGTTATGATATGGGGCTAGTTAGTGACCTACTGTTATGATATGGGGGCTAGTTAGTGACCTACTGTTATGATATGGGAGCTGTTAGTGACCTACTGTTATGATATGGGGGCTAGTTAGTGACCTACTGTTATGATATGGGGCTGTGACCTACTGTTATGATATGGGGCTAGTTAGTGACCTACTGTTATGATATGGGGGCTAGTTAGTGACCTACTGTTATGATATGGGGCTAGTTAGTGACCTACTGTTATGATATGGGGGCTAGTTAGTGACCTACTGTTATGATATGGGGGCTAGTTAGTGACCTACTGTTATGATATGGGGCTGGTTAGTGACCTACTGTTATGATATGGGGGCTAGTTAGTGACCTACTGTTATGATATGGGGGCTAGTTAGTGACCTACTGTTATGATATGTGACCTACTGTTATGATATGGGGGCTAGTTAGTGACCTACTGTTATGATATGGGGGCTGGTTAGTGACCTACTGTTATGATATGGGGCTAGTTAGTGACCTACTGTTATGATATGGGGCTGGTTAGTGACCTACTGTTATGATATGGGGCTAGTTAGTGACCTACTGTTATGATATGGGGGCTGGTTAGTGACCTACTGTTATGATATGACTGTTAGTGACCTACTGTTATGATATGGGGGCTAGTTAGTGACCTACTGTTATGATATGGGGGCTGGTTAGTGACCTACTGTTATGATATGGGGGCTAGTTAGTGACCTACTGTTATGATATGGGGCTAGTTAGTGACCTACTGTTATGATATGGGGCTGGGTGACCTACTGTTATGATATGGGGCTGGTTAGTGACCTACTGTTATGATATGGGGCTAGTTAGTGACCTACTGTTATGATATGGGGCTAGTTAGTGACCTACTGTTATGATATGGGGCTAGTTAGTGACCTACTGTTATGATATGGGGCTGGTTAGTGACCTACTGTTATGATATGGGGCTAGTTAGTGACCTACTGTTATGATATGGGGCTGCCTACTGTTATGATATGGGGCTGACCTACTGTTATGATATGGGGGCTAGTGACCTACTGTTATGACCTACTGTTATGATATGGGGGCTGGTTAGTGACCTACTGTTATGATATGGGGCTAGTTAGTGACCTACTGTTATGATATGGGGGCTAGTTAGTGACCTACTGTTATGATATGGGGCTAGTTAGTGACCTACTGTTATGATATGGGGGCTAGTTAGTGACCTACTGTTATGATATGGGGCTAGTTAGTGACCTACTGTTATGATATGGGGGCTGGTTAGTGACCTACTGTTATGATATGGGGGCTAGTTAGTGACCTACTGTTATGATATGGGGCTGGTTAGTGACCTACTGTTATGATATGGGGCTGGTTAGTGACCTACTGTTATGATATGGGGGCTAGTTAGTGACCTACTGTTATGATATGGGGGCTAGTTAGTGACCTACTGTTATGATATGGGGGCTGTTAGTGACCTACTGTTATGATATGGGAGCTGGTTAGTGACCTACTGTTATGATATGGGGCTAGTTAGTGACCTACTGTTATGATATGGGGGCTAGTTAGTGACCTACTGTTATGATATGGGGGCTAGTTAGTGACCTACTGTTATGATATGGGGCTGGTTAGTGACCTACTGTTATGATATGGGGCTGGTTAGTGACCTACTGTTATGATATGGGGGCTGGTTAGTGACCTACTGTTATGATATGGGGGCTAGTTAGTGACCTACTGTTATGATATGGGGGCTAGTTAGTGACCTACTGTTATGATATGGGGCTAGTTAGTGACCTACTGTTATGATATGGGGGCTAGTTAGTGACCTACTGTTATGATATGGGGGCTAGTTAGTGACCTACTGTTATGATATGGGGCTAGTTAGTGACCTACTGTTATGATATGGGGGCTAGTTAGTGACCTACTGTTATGATATGGGGGCTGTTAGTGACCTACTGTTATGATATGGGGGCTAGTTAGTGACCTACTGTTATGATATGGGGGCTGGTTAGTGACCTACTGTTATGATATGGGGGCTAGTTAGTGACCTACTGTTATGTTATGTTATATGGGGGCTAGTTAGTGACCTACTGTTATGATATGGGGCTAGTTAGTGACCTACTGTTATGATATGGGGGCTAGTTAGTGACCTACTGTTATGATATGGGGGCTAGTTAGTGACCTACTGTTATGATATGGGGGCTAGTTAGTGACCTACTGTTATGATATGGGGCTAGTTAGTGACCTACTGTTATGATATGGGGCTAGTTAGTGACCTACTGTTATGATATGGGGCTAGTTAGTGACCTACTGTTATGATATGGGGGCTAGTTAGTGACCTACTGTTATGATATGGGGCTAGTTAGTGACCTACTGTTATGATATGGGGGCTAGTTAGTGACCTACTGTTATGATATGGGGCTGGTTAGTGACCTACTGTTATGATATGGGGCTAGTTAGTGACCTACTGTTATGATATGGGGCTAGTTAGTGACCTACTGTTATGATATGGGGGCTAGTGTGACCTACTGTTATGATATGGGGGCTAGTTAGTGACCTACTGTTATGATATGGGGGCTAGTTAGTGACCTACTGTTATGATATGGGGGCTAGTTAGTGACCTACTGTTATGATATGGGGGCTAGTTAGTGACCTACTGTTATGATATGGGGACCTACTGTTATGCTGGGGCTGGTTAGTGACCTACTGTTATGATATGGGGGCTAGTTAGTGACCTACTGTTATGATATGGGGGCTGGTTAGTGACCTACTGTTATGATATGGGGGCTAGTTAGTGACCTACTGTTATGATATGGGGCTAGTTAGTGACCTACTGTTATGATATGGGGCTAGTTAGTGACCTACTGTTATGATATGGGGCTAGTTAGTGACCTACTGTTATGATATGGGGGCTGTTAGTGACCTACTGTTATGATATGGGGGCTAGTTAGTGACCTACTGTTATGATATGGGGGCTAGTTAGTGACCTACTGTTATGATATGGGGCTATGTGACCTACTGTTATGATATGGGGCTAGTTAGTGACCTACTGTTATGATATGGGGCTAGTTAGTGACCTACTGTTATGATATGGGGCTAGTTAGTGACCTACTGTTATGATATGGGGGCTAGTTAGTGACCTACTGTTATGATATGGGGCTAGTTAGTGACCTACTGTTATGATATGGGGCTAGTTAGTGACCTACTGTTATGATATGGGGGCTAGTTAGTGACCTACTGTTATGATATGGGGGCTAGTTAGTGACCTACTGTTATGATATGGGGCTAGTTAGTGACCTACTGTTATGATATGGGGGCTGTTAGTGACCTACTGTTATGATATGGGGCTAGTTAGTGACCTACTGTTATGATATGGGGCTGGTTAGTGACCTACTGTTATGATATGGGGCTAGTTAGTGACCTACTGTTATGATATGGGGGCTAGTTAGTGACCTACTGTTATGATATGGGGGCTAGTTAGTGACCTACTGTTATGATATGGGGGCTAGTTAGTGACCTACTGTTATGATATGGGGGCTAGTTAGTGACCTACTGTTATGATATGGGGCTAGTTAGTGACCTACTGTTATGATATGGGGGCTGTTAGTGACCTACTGTTATGATATGGGGGCTAGTTAGTGACCTACTGTTATGATATGGGGCCTACTGTTATGATATGGGGGCTGGTTGACCTACTGACCTAATGTGACCTACTGTTATGATATGGGGGACTAGTTAGTGACCTACTGTTATGATATGGGGCTAGTTAGTGACCTACTGTTATGATATGGGGGCTAGTTAGTGACCTACTGTTATGATATGGGGCTAGTTAGTGACCTACTGTTATGATATGGGGGCTAGTTAGTGACCTACTGTTATGATATGGGGGCTAGTTAGTGACCTACTGTTATGATATGGGGCTAGTTAGTGACCTACTGTTATGATATGGGGCTAGTTAGTGACCTACTGTTATGATATGGGGCTAGTTAGTGACCTACTGTTATGATATGGGGGCTAGTTAGTGACCTACTGTTATGATATGGGGGCTAGTTAGTGACCTACTGTTATGATATGGGGGCTAGTTAGTGACCTACTGTTATGATATGGGGCTAGTTAGTGACCTACTGTTATGATATGGGGCTAGTTAGTGACCTACTGTTATGATATGGGGCTAGTTAGTGACCTACTGTTATGATATGGATATGGGCTAGTTAGTGACCTACTGTTATGATATGGGGCTAGTTAGTGACCTACTGTTATGATATGGGGGGCTAGTTAGTGACCTACTGTTATGATATGGGGCTAGTTAGTGACCTACTGTTATGATATGGGGGCTAGTTAGTGACCTACTGTTATGATATGGGGCTAGTTAGTGACCTACTGTTATGATATGGGGCTAGTTAGTGACCTACTGTTATGATATGGGGGCTAGTTAGTGACCTACTGTTATGATATGGGGCTAGTTAGTGACCTACTGTTATGATATGGGGGCTGTTAGTTAGTGACCTACTGTTATGATATGGGGGCTAGTTAGTGACCTACTGTTATGATATGGGGGCTAGTTAGTGACCTACTGTTATGATATGGGGGCTGTTAGTTAGTGACCTACTGTTATGATATGGGGGCTAGTTAGTGACCTACTGTTATGATATGGGGGCTAGTTAGTGACCTACTGTTATGATATGGGGCTAGTTAGTGACCTACTGTTATGATATGGGGCTAGTTAGTGACCTACTGTTATGATATGGGGCTAGTTAGTGACCTACTGTTATGATATGGGGGCTAGTTAGTGACCTACTGTTATGATATGGGGCTAGTTAGTGACCTACTGTTATGATATGGGGCTAGTTAGTGACCTACTGTTATGATATGGGGGCTAGTTAGTGACCTACTGTTATGATATGGGGGCTAGTTAGTGACCTACTGTTATGATATGGGGGCTAGTTAGTGACCTACTGTTATGATATGGGGATATGCTAGTTAGTGACCTACTGTTATGATATGGGGCTAGTTAGTGACCTACTGTTATGATATGGGGGCTAGTTAGTGACCTACTGTTATGATATGGGGGCTAGTTAGTGACCTACTGTTATGATATGGGGGCTAGTTAGTGACCTACTGTTATGATATGGGGCTAGTTAGTGACCTACTGTTATGATATGGGGCTAGTTAGTGACCTACTGTTATGATATGGGGGCTGGTTAGTGACCTACTGTTATGATATGGGGGCTGTTAGTGACCTACTGTTATGATATGGGGGCTAGTTAGTGACCTACTGTTATGATATGGGGGCTAGTTAGTGACCTACTGTTATGATATGGGGCTAGTTAGTGACCTACTGTTATGATATGGGGCTAGTTAGTGACCTACTGTTATGATATGGGGGCTAGTTAGTGACCTACTGTTATGATATGGGGAGCTAGTTAGTGACCTACTGTTATGATATGGGGGCTAGTTAGTGACCTACTGTTATGATATGGGGCTAGTTAGTGACCTACTGTTATGATATGGGGCTAGTTAGTGACCTACTGTTATGATATGGGGCTGCTGTTAGTGACCTACTGTTATGATATGGGGGCTAGTATGGGGACCTACTGTTATGATATGGGGCTAGTTAGTGACCTACTGTTATGATATGGGGGCTAGTGTGACCTACTGTTATGATATGGGGCTAGTTAGTGACCTACTGTTATGATATGGGGCTAGTTAGTGACCTACTGTTATGATTATGTGACCTACTGTTATGATATGGGGCTGGTTAGTGACCTACTGTTATGATATGGGGCTAGTTAGTGACCTACTGTTATGATATGGGGCTAGTTAGTGACCTACTGTTATGATATGGGGGCTAGTTAGTGACCTACTGTTATGATATGGGGCTGGTTAGTGACCTACTGTTATGATATGGGGGCTGGGGGACCTACTGTTATGATATGGGGCTGTAGTGACCTACTGTTATGATATGGGGGCTAGTTAGTGACCTACTGTTATGATATGGGGGCTAGTTAGTGACCTACTGTTATGATATGGGGGCTAGTTAGTGACCTAATGTTATGATATGGGGGCTAGTTAGTGACCTACTGTTATGATATGGGGCTAGTTAGTGACCTACTGTTATGATATGGGGCTAGTTACCTACTGTTATGATATACTGTTATGACCTAATGTTATGATATGGGGGCTGGTTAGTGACCTACTGTTATGATATGGGGGCTAGTTAGTGACCTAATGTTATGATATGGGGGCTGAGTTAGTGACCTACTGTTATGATATGGGGGCTAGTTAGTGACCTACTGTTATGATATGGGGGGGCTAGTTAGTGACCTACTGTTATGATATGGGGGCTGGTTAGTGACCTACTGTTATGTTATGATATGGGGGCTAGTTAGTGACCTACTGTTATGATATGGGGGCTAGTTAGTGACCTACTGTTATGATATGGGGGCTAGTTAGTGACCTACTGTTATGATATGGGGGCTAGTTAGTGACCTACTGTTATGATATGGGGGCTAGTTAGTGACCTACTGTTATGATATGGGGGCTAGTTAGTGACCTACTGTTATGATATGGGGGCTAGTTAGTGACCTACTGTTATGATATGGGGGCTAGTTAGTGACCTACTGTTATGATATAGTTAGTGACCTACTGTTATGATATGGGGCTAGTTAGTGACCTACTGTTATGATATGGGGGCTGGTTAGTGACCTACTGTTATGATATGGGGCTGGTTAGTGACCTACTGTTATGATATGGGGGCTAGTTAGTGACCTACTGTTATGATATGGGGGCTAGTTATGTGACCTACTGTTATGATATGGGGGCTGTTAGTGACCTACTGTTATGATATGGGGCTAGTTAGTGACCTACTGTTATGATATGGGGCTAGTTAGTGACCTACTGTTATGATATGGGGGCTGGTTAGTGACCTACTGTTATGATATGGGGGCTAGTTAGTGACCTACTGTTATGATATGGGGGCTAGTTAGTGACCTACTGTTATGATATGGGGGCTAGTTAGTGACCTACTGTTATGATATGGGGGCTTTAGTGACCTACTGTTATGATATGGGGGCTAGTTAGTGACCTACTGTTATGATATGGGGCTAGTTAGTGACCTACTGTTATGATATGGGGCTAGTTAGTGACCTACTGTTATGATATGGGGAGCTAGTTAGTGACCTACTGTTATGATATGGGGCTGGTTAGTGACCTACTGTTATGATATGGGGGCTAGTTAGTGACCTACTGTTATGATATGGGGGCTGGTTAGTGACCTACTGTTATGATATGGGGCTAGTTAGTGACCTACTGTTATGATATGGGGGCTGGTTAGTGACCTACTGTTATGATATGGGGCTGTTACCTACTGTTATGATATGGGGGCTAGTTAGTGACCTACTGTTATGATATGGGGCTGGTGTGACCTACTGTTATGATATGGGGGCTAGTTAGTGACCTACTGTTATGATATGGGGCTAGTTAGTGACCTACTGTTATGATATGGGGGCTAGTTAGTGACCTACTGTTATGATATGATATGGGGGCTAGTTAGTGACCTACTGTTATGATATGGGGCTAGTTAGTGACCTACTGTTATGATATGGGGCTAGTTAGTGACCTACTGTTATGATATGGGGCTAGTTAGTGACCTACTGTTATGATATGGGGCTAGTTAGTGACCTAATGTTATGATATGGGGGCTGGTTAGTGACCTACTGTTATGATATGGGGGCTAGTTAGTGACCTACTGTTATGATATGGGGCTAGTTAGTGACCTACTGTTATGATATGGGGGCTAGTTAGTGACCTACTGTTATGATATGGGGGCTAGTTAGTGACCTACTGTTATGATATGGGGGCTGGTTAGTGACCTACTGTTATGATATGGGGGCTGTTAGTGACCTACTGTTATGATATGGGGGCTGGTTAGTGACCTAATGTTATGATATGGGAGCTAGTTAGTGACCTACTGTTATGATATGGGGGCTAGTTAGTGACCTACTGTTATGATATGGGGCTGGTTAGTGACCTAATGTTATGATATGGGGGCTGGTTAGTGACCTACTGTTATGATATGGGGCTAGTTAGTGACCTAATGTTATGATATGGGGCTAGTTAGTGACCTACTGTTATGATATGGGGGCTAGTTAGTGACCTACTGTTATGATATGGGGGCTAGTTAGTGACCTACTGTTATGATATGGGGGCTAGTTAGTGACCTACTGTTATGATATATGTTAGTGACCTACTGTTATGATATGGGGGCTAGTTAGTGACCTACTGTTATGATATGGGAGCTAGTTAGTGACCTACTGTTATGATATGGGGGCTAGTTAGTGACCTACTGTTATGATATGGGGGCTAGTTAGTGACCTACTGTTATGATATGGGAGCTACTGTTATGAGTTAGTGACCTAATGTTATGATATGGGGCTAGTTAGTGACCTACTGTTATGATATGGGGGCTAGTTAGTGACCTAATGTTATGATATGGGGGCTAGTTAGTGACCTACTGTTATGATATGGGGGCTGGTTAGTGACCTACTGTTATGATATGGGGGCTAGTTAGTGACCTACTGTTATGATATGGGGGCTAGTTAGTGACCTACTGTTATGATATGGGGGCTAGTTAGTGACCTAATGTTATGATATGGGGGCTGGTTAGTGACCTACTGTTATGATATGGGGGACTAGTTAGTGACCTACTGTTATGATATGGGGGCTAGTTAGTGACCTACTGTTATGATATGGGGCTAGTTAGTGACCTACTGTTATGATATGGGGGCTAGTTAGTGACCTACTGTTATGATATGGGGCTAGTTAGTGACCTACTGTTATGATATGGGGCTAGTTAGTGACCTAATGTTATGATATGGGGCTAGTTAGTGACCTAATGTTATGATATGGGGCTAGTTAGTGACCTAATGTTATGATATGGGGGCTAGTTAGTGACCTACTGTTATGATATGGGGCTAGTTAGTGACCTACTGTTATGATATGGGGGCTACCTACTGTTATGATATGGGGCTAGTTAGTGACCTACTGTTATGATATGGGGGCTGTGACCTACTGTTATGATATGGGGCTAGTTAGTGACCTACTGTTATGATGATATGGGGGCTAGTTAGTGACCTACTGTTATGATATGGGGCTAGTTAGTGACCTACTGTTATGATATGGGGGCTAGTTAGTGACCTAATGTTATGATATGGGGGCTAGTTAGTGACCTACTGTTATGATATGGGGGCTAGTTAGTGACCTAATGTTATGATATGGGGGCTAGTTAGTGACCTACTGTTATGATATGGGGGCTAGTTAGTGACCTACTGTTATGATATGGGGCTAGTTAGTGACCTACTGTTATGATATGGGGGCTAGTTAGTGACCTACTGTTATGATATGGGGGCTAGTTAGTGACCTAATGTTATGATATGGGGGCTAGTTAGTGACCTACTGTTATGATATGGGGGCTAGTTAGTGACCTACTGTTATGATATGGGGCTAGTTAGTGACCTAATGTTATGATATGGGGGCTAGTTAGTGACCTACTGTTATGATATGGGGGCTAGTTAGTGACCTACTGTTATGATATGGGGGCTAGTTAGTGACCTACTGTTATGATATGGGGGCTAGTTAGTGACCTAATGTTATGATATGGGAGCTAGTTAGTGACCTACTGTTATGATATGGGGGCTAGTTAGTGACCTACTGTTATGATATGGGGGCTAGTTAGTGACCTAATGTTATGATATGGGGGCTAGTTAGTGACCTACTGTTATGATATGGGGGCTAGTTAGTGACCTAATGTTATGATATGGGGGCTAGTTAGTGACCTACTGTTATGATATGGGGGCTAGTTAGTGACCTATTGTTATGATATGGGGGCTAGTTAGTGACCTACTGTTATGATATGGGGGCTAGTTAGTGACCTAATGTTATGATATGGGGGCTAGTCGGGGGCAGGGCTACCGACGTTAAGGCTAATCTGAAGATGGTGCTGGCTAAAGCTAAAACTGGCGAGTGTAGAGAGTATAGAGATATTGTTATCCACGTCGGCACCAACGATGTTAGGATGAAACAGTCAGAGATCACCAAGCGCAACATAGCTTCTGCGTGCATATCAGCTAGAAAGATGTGTCGGCATCGAGTAATTGTCTCTGGCCCCCTCCCAGTTAGGGGGAGTGATGAGCTCTACAGCAGAGTCTCACAACTCAATCGCTGGTTGAAAACTGTTTTCTGCCCCTCCCAAAAGATAGAATTTGTAGATAATTGGCCCTCTTTCTGGGACTCACCCACAAACAGGACCAAGCCTGACCTGCTGAGGAGTGACGGACTCCATCCTAGCTGGAGGGGTGCTCTCATCTTATCTGCCAACATAGACAGGGCTCTAACTCCTCTAGCTCCACAATGAAATAGGGTGCAGGCCAGGCAGCAGGCTATTAGCCAGCCTGCCAGCATAGTGGAGTCTGCCACTAGCATAGTCAGTGTAGTCAGCTCAGCTATCACCATTGAGACCGTGTCTGTGCCTCGACCTAGGTTGGGCAAAACTAAACATGGCGGTGTTCGCCTTAGCAATCTCACTAGGATAAAGACCACCTCCATTCCTGTCATTACTGAAAGAGATCATGATACCTCACATCTCAAAATAGGGCTACTTAATGTTAGATCCCTTACTTCAAAGGCAATTATAGTCAATGAACTAATCACTGATCATAATCTTGATGTGATTGGCCTGACTGAAACATGGCTTAAGCCTGATGAATTTACTGTGTTAAATGAGGCCTCACCTCCTGGCTACACTAGTGACCATATCCCCGTGCATCCCGCAAAGGCGGAGGTGTTGCTAACATTTACGATAGCAAATTTCAATTTACAAAAAAAAAAAAAATGACGTTTTCGTCTTTTGAGCTTCTAGTCATGAAATCTATGCAGCCTACTCAATCACTTTTTATAGCTACTGTTTACAGGCCTCCTGGGCCATATACAGCGTTTCTCACTGAGTTCCCTGAATTCCTATCAGACCTTGTAGTCATTGCAGATAATATTCTAATCTTTGGTGACTTTAATATTCACATGGAAAAGTCCACAGACCCACTCCAAAAGGCTTTTGGAGCCATCATCGACTCAGTGGGTTTTGTCCAACATGTCTCTGGACCCACTCACTGTCACAGTCATACGCTGGACCTAGTTTTGTCCCATGGAATAAATGTTGTGGATCTTAATGTTTTTCCTCATAATCCTGGACTATCGGACCACCATTTTATTACGTTTGCAATTGCAACAAATAATCTGCTCAGACCCCAACCAAGGAACATCAAAAGTCGTGCTATAAATTCACAGACAACACAAAGATTCCTTGATGCCCTTCCAGACTCCCTCTGCCTACCCAAGGACGCCAGAGGACAAAAATCCGTTAACCACCTAACTGAGGATCTCAATTTAACCTTGCGCAATACCCTAGATGCAGTTGCACCCCTAAAAACTAAAAAAATGTCTCATAAGAAACTAGCTCCATGGTACACAGAAAATACCCGAGCTCTGAAGCAAGCTTCCAGAAAATTGGAACGGAAATGGCGCCACACCAAACTGGAAGTCTTCCGACTAGCTTGGAAGGACGGTACCCTGCAGTACCGAAGAGCCCTTACTGCTGCTCGATCGTCCTATTTTTCTAACTTAATTGAGGAAAATAAGAACAATCCGAAATTCCTTTTTTGATACTGTGGCAAAGCTAACTAAAAAGCAGCATTCCCAAGAGAGGATGACTTTCACTTTAGCAGTGATAAATTCATGAACTTCTTTGAGGAAAAGATTATGATTATTAGAAAGCAAATTACGGACTCCTCTTTAAACCTGCGTATTCCTCCAAACCTCAGTTGTCCTGAGTCTGCACAACTCTGCCAGGACCTAGGATCAAGAGAGACGCTCAAGTGTTTTAGTACTATATCTCTTGACACAATGATGAAAATAATCATGGCCTCTAAACCTTCAAGCTGTATACTGGACCCTATTCCAACTAAACTACTGTGAAAGAGCTGCTTCCTGTGCTTGGCCCTCCTATGTTGAACATAATAAACGGCTCTCTATCCACTGGATGTGTACCAAACTCACTAAAAGTGGCAGTAATAAAGCCTCTCTTGAAAAAGCCAAACCTTGACCCAGAAAATATAAAAAACTATCGGCCTATATCGAATCTTCCATTCCTCTCAAAGATTTTAGAGAAGGCTGTTGCGCAGCAACTCACTGCCTTCCTGAAGACAAACAATGTATACGAAATGCTTCAGTCTGGTTTTAGACCCCATCATAGCACTGAGACGGCACTTGTGAAGGTGGTAAATGACATTTTAATGGCATCGGACCGAGCTCTGCATCTGTCCTCGTGCTCCTAGACCTTAGTGCTGCTTTTGATACCATCGATCACCACATTCTTTTGGAGAGATTGGAAACCCAAATTGGTCTACACGGACATGTTCTGGCCTGGTTTAGGTCTTATCTGTCGGAAAGATATCAGTTTGTCTCTGTGAATGGTTTGTCCTCTGACAAATCAACTGTACATTTCGGTGTTCCTCAAGGTTCTGTTTTAGGACCACTATTGTTTTCACTATATATTTTACCTCTTGGGGATGTTATTCGAAAACATAATGTAAACTTTCACTGCTATGCGGATGACACACAGCTGTACATTTCAATGAAACATGGTGAAGCCCCAAAATTGCCCTCGCTAGAAGCATGTGTTTCAGACATAAGGAAGTGGATGGCTGCAAACTTTCTACTATTAAACTCGGACAAAACAGAGATGCTTGTTCTAGGTCCCAAGAAACAAAGAGATCTTCTGTTGAATCTGACAATTAATCTTAATGGTTGTACAGTCGTCTCAAATAAAACTGTGAAGGACCTCGGCGTTACTCTGGACCCTGATCTCTCTTTTGAAGAACATATCAAGACCATTTCGAGGACAGCTTTTTTCCATCTACGTAACATTGCAAAAATCAGAAACTTTCTGTCCAAAATGATGCAGAAAAATTAATCCATGCTTTTGTCACTTCTAGGTTAGACTACTGCAATGCTCTATTTTCCGGCTACCCGGATAAAGCACTAAATAAACTTCAGTTAGTGCTAAATACGGCTGCTAGAATCCTGACTAGAACCAAAAAATTTGATCATATTACTCCAGTGCTAGCCTCTCTACACTGGCTTCCTGTCAAAGCAAGGGCTGATTTCAAGGTTTTACTGCTAACCTACAAAGCATTACATGGGCTTGCTCCTACCTACCTCTCTGATTTGGTCCTGCCGTACATACCTACACGTACGCTACGGTCACAAGACGCAGGCCTCCTAATTGTCCCTAGAATTTCTAAGCAAACAGCTGGAGGCAGGGCTTTCTCCTATAGAGCTCCATTTTTATGGAACGGTCTGCCTACCCATGTCAGAGACGCAAACTCGGTCTCAACCTTTAAGTCTTTACTGAAGACTCATCTCTTCAGTGGGTCATATGATTGAGTGTAGTCTGGCCCAGGAGTGGGAAGGTGAACGGAAAGGCTCTGGAGCAACGAACCGCCCTTGCTGTCTCTGCCTGGCCGGTTCCCCTCTTTCCACTGGGATTCTCTGCCTCTAACCCTGTTACGGGGCTGAGTCACTGGCTTGCTGGGGCTCTCTCGTGCCGTCCCTGGGGGGGGTGCGTCACCTGGGTGGGTTGATTCACTGTTGTGGTCGGCCTGTCTGGGTTGCCCCCCTGGGTTGTACCGTGGCGGAGATCTTTGTGGGCTATACTGGCCTTGTCTCAGGATGGTAAGTTGGTGGTTGAAGATATCCCTCTAGTGGTGTGGGGGCTGTGCTTTGGCAAAGTGGGTGGGGTTATATCCTTCCTGTTTGGCCCTGTCCGGGGTGTCCTCGGATGGGGCCACAGTGTCTCCTGACCCCTCCTGTCTCAGCCTCCAGTATTTATGCTGCAGTAGTTTGTGTCGGGGGCTAGGGTCAGTTTGTTATATCTGGAGTACTTCTCCTGTCCTATTCGGTGTCCTGTGTGAATCTAAGTGTGCGTTCTCTAATTCTCTCCTTCTCTCTTTCTTTCTCTCTCTCGGAGGACCTGAGCCCTAGGACCATGCCCCAGGACTACCTGACATGATGACTCCTTGCTGTCCCCAGTCCACCTGGCCATGCTGCTGCTCCAGTTTCAACTGGCCTGGGCCCTAGGACCATGTCCCAGGACTACCTGACATGAGGACTCCTTGCTGTCCCCAGTCCACCTGGCCATGCTCCTGCTCCAGTTTCAACTGTTCTGCCTTACTATTATTCAACCATGCTAGTCATTTATGAACATTTGAACATCTTGGCCACGTTCTGTTATAATCTCCACCCGGCACAGCCAAAAGAGGACTGGCCACCCCACATATGCTCTCTCTAATTCTCTCTTTCTTTCTCTCTCTCTCGGAGGACCTGAGCCCTAGGACAGTGCCCCAGGACTACCTGACATGATGGCTCCTTGCTGTCCCCATTCCACCTGACTGCTGCTGCTCCAGTTTCAACTGTTCTGCCTTATTATTATTCGACCATGCTGGTCATTTATGAACATTTGAACATCTTGGTCATGTTCTGTTATAATCTCTACCCGGCACAGCCAGAAGAGGACTGGCCACCCCACATAGCCCGGTTCCTCTCTAGGTTTCTTCCTAGGTTTTGGCCTTTCTAGGGAGTTTTTCCTAGCCACCGTGCTTTTACACCTGCATTGTTTGCTGTTTGGGGTTTTAGGCTGGGTTTCTGTACAGCACTTTGAGATATCAGCTGATGTACGAAGGGCTATATAAATAAATTTGATTTGATTTGATTTTGATTTGCTAGTTAGTGACCTACTGTTATGATATGGGGGCTAGTTAGTGACCTAATGTTATGATATGGGAGCTAGTTAGTGACCTACTGTTATGATATGGGGGCTAGTTAGTGACATACTGTTATGATATGGGGGCTAGTTAGTGACCTACTGTTATGATATGGGGGCTAGTTAGTGACCTAATGTTATGATATGGGGGCTAGTTAGTGACCTACTGTTATGATATGGGGGCTAGTTAGTGACCTAATGTTATGATATGGGGGCTAGTTAGTGACCTACTGTTATGATATGGGGGCTAGTTAGTGACCTACTGTTATGATATGGGGGCTAGTTAGTGACCTACTGTTATGATATGGGGCTAGTTAGTGACCTACTGTTATGATATGGGGGCTGAGTTAGTGACCTAATGTTATGATATGGGGGCTAGTTAGTGACCTACTGTTATGATATGGGGGCTAGTTAGTGACCTACTATTATGATATGGGGGATAGTTAGTGACCTACTGTTATGATATGGGGGCTAGTTAGTGACCTACTGTTATGATATGGGGGCTAGTTAGTGACCTACTGTTATGATATGGGGGCTAGTTAGTGACCTACTGTTATGATATGGGGGCTAGTTAGTGACCTAATGTTATGATATGGGGGCTAGTTAGTGACCTAATGTTATGATATGGGGGCTAGTTAGTGACCTAATGTTATGATATGGGGGCTAGTTAGTGACCTACTGTTATGATATGGGGGCTAGTTAGTGACCTACTGTTATGATATGGGGGCTAGTTAGTGACCTACTGTTATGATATGGGAGCTAGTTAGTGACCTACTGTTATGATATGGGGGCTAGTTAGTGACCTACTATTATGATATGGGGGCTAGTTAGTGACCTACTGTTATGATATGGGAGCTAGTTAGTGACCTACTGTTATGATATGGGGGCTAGTTAGTGACCTACTGTTATGATATGGGGGCTAGTTAGTGACCTACTGTTATGATATGGGAGCTAGTTAGTGACCTACTGTTATGATATGGGGGCTAGTTAGTGACCTACTGTTATGATATGGGGGCTAGTTAGTGACCTACTGTTATGATATGGGGGCTAGTTAGTGACCTACTGTTATGATATGGGAGCTAGTTAGTGACCTACTGTTATGATATGGGGGCTAGTTAGTGACCTACTGTTATGATATGGGGGCTAGTTAGTGACCTACTGTTATGATATGGGGGCTAGTTAGTGACCTACTGTTATGATATGGGGGCTAGTTAGTGACCTAATGTTATGATATGGGGCTAGTTAGTGACCTACTGTTATGATATGGGGGCTAGTTAGTGACCTACTGTTATGATATGGGGGCTAGTTAGTGACCTACTGTTATGATATGGGGGCTAGTTAGTGACCTACTGTTATGATATGGGGGCTAGTTAGTGACCTAATGTTATGATATGGGGGCTAGTTAGTGACCTACTGTTATGATATGGGGGCTAGTTAGTGACCTAATGTTATGATATGGGAGCTAGTTAGTGACCTACTGTTATGATATGGGGGCTAGTTAGTGACCTACTGTTATGATATGGGGGCTAGTTAGTGACCTAATGTTATGATATGGGGGCTAGTTAGTGACCTACTGTTATGATATGGGGGCTAGTTAGTGACCCAATGTTATGATATGGGGGCTAGTTAGTGACCTACTGTTATGATATGGGGGCTAGTTAGTGACCTACGGTTATGATATGGGGGCTAGTTAGTGACCTACTGTTATGATATGGGGGCTAGTTAGTGACCTAATGTTATGATATGGGGGCTAGTTAGTGACCTACTGTTATGATATGGGGGCTAGTTAGTGACCTAATGTTATGATATGGGGCTAGTTAGTGACCTACTGTTATGATATGGGGGCTGTTAGTGACCTACTGTTATGATATGGGGGCTGGTTAGTGACCTACTGTTATGATATGGGGCTAGTTAGTGACCTACTGTTATGATATGGGGGCTAGTTAGTGACCTAATGTTATGATATGGGGGCTAGTTAGTGACCTACTGTTATGATATGGGGGCTAGTTAGTGACCTAATGTTATGATATGGGAGCTAGTTAGTGACCTACTGTTATGATATGGGGGCTAGTTAGTGACCTACTGTTATGATATGGGGGCTAGTTAGTGACCTAATGTTATGATATGGGGGCTAGTTAGTGACCTACTGTTATGATATGGGGGCTAGTTAGTGACCCAATGTTATGATATGGGGGCTAGTTAGTGACCTACTGTTATGATATGGGGGCTAGTTAGTGACCTACGGTTATGATATGGGGGCTAGTTAGTGACCTACTGTTATGATATGGGGCTAGTTAGTGACCTAATGTTATGATATGGGGGCTAGTTAGTGACCTACTGTTATGATATGGGGGCTAGTTAGTGACCTAATGTTATGATATGGGAGCTAGTTAGTGACCTACTGTTATGATATGGGGGCTAGTTAGTGACCTACTGTTATGATATGGGGGCTAGTTAGTGACCTACTGTTATGATATGGGGGCTAGTTAGTGACCTAATGTTATGATATGGGGGCTAGTTAGTGACCTACTGTTATGATATGGGGGCTAGTTAGTGACCTACTGTTATGATATGGGGGTTAGTTAGTGACCTACTGTTATGATATGGGGGCTAGTTAGTGACCTAATGTTATGATATGGGGGCTAGTTAGTGACCTACTGTTATGATATGGGGGCTAGTTAGTGACCTAATGTTATGATATGGGGGCTAGTTAGTGACCTACTGTTATGATATGGGGGCTAGTTAGTGACCTACTGTTATGATATGGGGGCTAGTTAGTGACCTACTGTTATGATATGGGGGCTAGTTAGTGACCTACTGTTATGATATGGGGGCTAGTTAGTGACCTAATGTTATGATATGGGGGCTAGTTAGTGACCTACTGTTATGATATGGGGGCTAGTTAGTGACCTACTGTTATGATATGGGGCTAGTTAGTGACCTAATGTTATGATATGGGGGCTAGTTAGTGACCTACTGTTATGATATGGGGGCTAGTTAGTGACCTACTGTTATGATATGGGGCTAGTTAGTGACCTACTGTTATGATATGGGGCTAGTTAGTGACCTAATGTTATGATATGGGAGCTAGTTAGTGACCTACTGTTATGATATGGGGGCTAGTTAGTGACCTACTGTTATGATATGGGGCTAGTTAGTGACCTACTGTTATGATATGGGGGCTAGTTAGTGACCTACTGTTATGATATGGGGGCTAGTTAGTGACCTAATGTTATGATATGGGGGCTAGTTAGTGACCTACTGTTATGATATGGGGGCTAGTTAGTGACCTAATGTTATGATATGGGGGCTAGTTAGTGACCTACTGTTATGATATGGGGGCTAGTTAGTGACCTACTGTTATGATATGGGGGCTAGTTAGTGACCTACTGTTATGATATGGGGGCTAGTTAGTGACCTAATGTTATGATATGGGGGCTAGTTAGTGACCTACTGTTATGATATGGGGGCTAGTTAGTGACCTAATGTTATGATATGGGAGCTAGTTAGTGACCTACTGTTATGATATGGGGGCTAGTTAGTGACATACTGTTATGATATGGGGGCTAGTTAGTGACCTACTGTTATGATATGGGGGCTAGTTAGTGACCTAATGTTATGATATGGGGGCTAGTTAGTGACCTACTGTTATGATATGGGGCTAGTTAGTGACCTAATGTTATGATATGGGGGCTAGTTAGTGACCTACTGTTATGATATGGGGGCTAGTTAGTGACCTACTGTTATGATATGGGGGCTAGTTAGTGACCTACTGTTATGATATGGGGGCTAGTTAGTGACCTACTGTTATGATATGGGGGCTAGTTAGTGACCTAATGTTATGATATGGGGGCTAGTTAGTGACCTACTGTTATGATATGGGGGCTAGTTAGTGACCTACTATTATGATATGGGGGATAGTTAGTGACCTACTGTTATGATATGAGGGCTAGTTAGTGACCTAATGTTATGATATGGGGGCTAGTTAGTGACCTACTGTTATGATATGGGGGCTAGTTAGTGACCTACTGTTATGATATGGGGGCTAGTTAGTGACCTAATGTTATGATATGGGGGCTAGTTAGTGACCTAATGTTATGATATGGGGGCTAGTTAGTGACCTAATGTTATGATATGGGGGCTAGTTAGTGACCTACTGTTATGATATGGGGGCTAGTTAGTGACCTACTGTTATGATATGGGGGCTAGTTAGTGACCTGCTGTTATGATATGGGGGCTAGTTAGTGACCTACTGTTATGATATGGGAGCTAGTTAGTGACCTACTGTTATGATATGGGGGCTAGTTAGTGACCTACTATTATGATATGGGGCTAGTTAGTGACCTACTGTTATGATATGGGGGCTAGTTAGTGACCTACTGTTATGATATGGGAGCTAGTTAGTGACCTACTGTTATGATATGGGGCTAGTTAGTGACCTACTGTTATGATATGGGGGCTAGTTAGTGACCTACTGTTATGATATGGGAGCTAGTTAGTGACCTACTGTTATGATATGGGGGCTAGTTAGTGACCTACTGTTATGATATGGGGGCTAGTTAGTGACCTACTGTTATGATATGGGGGCTAGTTAGTGACCTACTGTTATGATATGGGAGCTAGTTAGTGACCTACTGTTATGATATGGGGGCTAGTTAGTGACCTACTGTTATGATATGGGGGCTAGTTAGTGACCTACTGTTATGATATGGGGGCTAGTTAGTGACCTACTGTTATGATATGGGGGCTAGTTAGTGTCCTACTGTTATGATATGGGGGCTAGTTTGTGACCTAATGTTATGATATGGGGGCTAGTTAGTGACCTAATGTTATGATATGGGGGCTAGTTAGTGACCTAATGTTATGATATGGGGGCTAGTTAGTGACCTACTGTTATGATATGGGGGCTAGTTAGTGACCTAATGTTATGATATGGGGGCTAGTTAGTGACCTAATGTTATGATATGGGGGCTAGTTAGTGACCTAATGTTATGATATGGGGGCTAGTTAGTGACCTAATGTTATGATATGGGGGCTAGTTAGTGACCTAATGTTATGATATGGGGGCTAGTTTGTGACCTAATGTTATGATATGGGGGCTAGTTAGTGACCTAATGTTATGATATGGGGGCTAGTTAGTGACCCAATGTTATGATACGGGGGCTAGTTAGTGACCTACTGTTATGATATGGGGGCTAGTTAGTGACCTACGGTTATGATATGGGGGCTAGTTAGTGACCTACTGTTATGATATGGGGGCTAGTTAGTGACCTAATGTTATGATATGGGGCTAGTTAGTGACCTACTGTTATGATATGGGGGCTAGTTAGTGACCTAATGTTATGATATGGGGCTAGTTAGTGACCTACTGTTATGATATGGGGCTAGTTAGTGACCTACTGTTATGATATGGGGGCTAGTTAGTGACCTACTGTTATGATATGGGGGCTAGTTAGTGACCTAATGTTATGATATGGGGGCTAGTTAGTGACCTACTGTTATGATATGGGGGCTAGTTAGTGACCTAATGTTATGATATGGGAGCTAGTTAGTGACCTACTGTTATGATATGGGGGCTAGTTAGTGACATACTGTTATGATATGGGGGCTAGTTAGTGACCTACTGTTATGATATGGGGGCTAGTTAGTGACCTAATGTTATGATATGGGGGCTAGTTAGTGACCTACTGTTATGATATGGGGGCTAGTTAGTGACCTAATGTTATGATATGGGGGCTAGTTAGTGACCTACTGTTATGATATGGGGGCTAGTTAGTGACCTACTGTTATGATATGGGGGCTAGTTAGTGACCTACTGTTATGATATGGGGGCTAGTTAGTGACCTACTGTTATGATATGGGGGCTAGTTAGTGACCTAATGTTATGATATGGGGGCTAGTTAGTGACCTACTGTTATGATATGGGGGCTAGTTAGTGACCTACTATTATGATATGGGGGATAGTTAGTGACCTACTGTTATGATATGAGGGCTAGTTAGTGACCTAATGTTATGATATGGGGGCTAGTTAGTGACCTACTGTTATGATATGGGGGCTAGTTAGTGACCTACTGTTATGATATGGGGGCTAGTTAGTGACCTAATGTTATGATATGGGGGCTAGTTAGTGACCTAATGTTATGATATGGGGGCTAGTTAGTGACCTAATGTTATGATATGGGGGCTAGTTAGTGACCTACTGTTATGATATGGGGGCTAGTTAGTGACCTGCTGTTATGATATGGGGGCTAGTTAGTGACCTACTGTTATGATATGGGAGCTAGTTAGTGACCTACTGTTATGATATGGGGGCTAGTTAGTGACCTACTATTATGATATGGGGGCTAGTTAGTGACCTACTGTTATGATATGGGGGCTAGTTAGTGACCTACTGTTATGATATGGGAGCTAGTTAGTGACCTACTGTTATGATATGGGGCTAGTTAGTGACCTACTGTTATGATATGGGGGCTAGTTAGTGACCTACTGTTATGATATGGGAGCTAGTTAGTGACCTACTGTTATGATATGGGGGCTAGTTAGTGACCTACTGTTATGATATGGGGGCTAGTTAGTGACCTACTGTTATGATATGGGGGCTAGTTAGTGACCTACTGTTATGATATGGGAGCTAGTTAGTGACCTACTGTTATGATATGGGGGCTAGTTAGTGACCTACTGTTATGATATGGGGGCTAGTTAGTGACCTACTGTTATGATATGGGGGCTAGTTAGTGACCTACTGTTATGATATGGGGGCTAGTTAGTGACCTACTGTTATGATATGGGGGCTAGTTTGTGACCTAATGTTATGATATGGGGGCTAGTTAGTGACCTAATGTTATGATATGGGGGCTAGTTAGTGACCTAATGTTATGATATGGGGGCTAGTTAGTGACCTACTGTTATGATATGGGGGCTAGTTAGTGACCTAATGTTATGATATGGGGGCTAGTTAGTGACCTAATGTTATGATATGGGGGCTAGTTAGTGACCTAATGTTATGATATGGGGGCTAGTTAGTGACCTAATGTTATGATATGGGGGCTAGTTAGTGACCTAATGTTATGATATGGGGGCTAGTTAGTGACCTAATGTTATGATATGGGGGCTAGTTAGTGACCTAATGTTATGATATGGGGGCTAGTTAGTGACCCAATGTTATGATACGGGGGCTAGTTAGTGACCTACTGTTATGATATGGGGGCTAGTTAGTGACCTACTGTTATGATATGGGGGCTAGTTAGTGACCTACGGTTATGATATGGGGGCTAGTTAGTGACCTACTGTTATGATATGGGGGCTAGTTAGTGACCTAATGTTATGATATGGGGGCTAGTTAGTGACCTACTGTTATGATATGGGGGCTAGTTAGTGACCTAATGTTATGATATGGGAGCTAGTTAGTGACCTACTGTTATGATATGGGGGCTAGTTAGTGACCTACTGTTATGATATGGGGGCTAGTTAGTGACCTACTGTTATGATATGGGGGCTAGTTAGTGACCTAATGTTATGATATGGGGGCTAGTTAGTGACCTACTGTTATGATATGGGGGCTAGTTAGTGACCTAATGTTATGATATGGGGGCTAGTTAGTGACCTACTGTTATGATATGGGGGCTAGTTAGTGACCTACTGTTTTGTTATGGGGGCTAGTTAGTGACCTACTGTTATGATATGGGGGCTAGTTAGTGACCTACTGTTATGATATGGGGGCTAGTTAGTGACCTAATGTTATGATATGGGGGCTAGTTAGTGACCTACTGTTATGATATGGGGGCTAGTTAGTGACCTACTGTTATGATATGGGGCTAGTTAGTGACCTAATGTTATGATATGGGGGCTAGTTAGTGACCTACTGTTATGATATGGGGCTAGTTAGTGACCTACTGTTATGATATGGGGCTAGTTAGTGACCTACTGTTATGATATGGGGGCTAGTTAGTGACCTAATGTTATGATATGGGAGCTATTTAGTGACCTACTGTTATGATATGGGGGCTAGTTAGTGACCTACTGTTATGATATGGGGGCTAGTTAGTGACCTAATGTTATGATATGGGGGCTGTTAGTGACCTACTGTTATGATATGGGGCTAGTTAGTGACCTAATGTTATGATATGGGGGCTAGTTAGTGACCTACTGTTATGATATGGGGGCTAGTTAGTGACCTACTGTTATGATATGGGGCTAGTTAGTGACCTACTGTTATGATATGGGGGCTAGTTAGTGACCTAATGTTATGATATGGGGGCTAGTTAGTGACCTACTGTTATGATATGGGGGCTAGTTAGTGACCTAATGTTATGATATGGGAGCTAGTTAGTGACCTACTGTTATGATATGGGGGCTAGTTAGTGACATACTGTTATGATATGGGGCTAGTTAGTGACCTACTGTTATGATATGGGGCTAGTTAGTGACCTAATGTTATGATATGGGGGCTAGTTAGTGACCTACTGTTATGATATGGGGGCTAGTTAGTGACCTAATGTTATGATATGGGGGCTAGTTAGTGACCTACTGTTATGATATGGGGGCTAGTTAGTGACCTACTGTTATGATATGGGGGCTAGTTAGTGACCTACTGTTATGATATGGGGGCTAGTTAGTGACCTACTGTTATGATATGGGGGCTAGTTAGTGACCTAATGTTATGATATGGGGGCTAGTTAGTGACCTACTGTTATGATATGGGGGCTAGTTAGTGACCTACTATTATGATATGGGGGATAGTTAGTGACCTACTGTTATGATATGAGGGCTAGTTAGTGACCTAATGTTATGATATGGGGGCTAGTTAGTGACCTACTGTTATGATATGGGGGCTAGTTAGTGACCTACTGTTATGATATGGGGGCTAGTTAGTGACCTAATGTTATGATATGGCGGCTAGTTAGTGACCTAATGTTATGATATGGGGGCTAGTTAGTGACCTAATGTTATGATATGGGGGCTAGTTAGTGACCTACTGTTATGATATGGGGGCTAGTTAGTGACCTACTGTTATGATATGGGGGCTAGTTAGTGACCTACTGTTATGATATGGGAGCTAGTTAGTGACCTACTGTTATGATATGGGGGCTAGTTAGTGACCTACTATTATGATATGGGGGCTAGTTAGTGACCTACTGTTATGATATGGGGGCTAGTTAGTGACCTACTGTTATGATATGGGAGCTAGTTAGTGACCTACTGTTATGATATGGGGGCTAGTTAGTGACCTACTGTTATGATATGGGGGCTAGTTAGTGACCTACTGTTATGATATGGGAGCTAGTTAGTGACCTACTGTTATGATATGGGGGCTAGTTAGTGACCTACTGTTATGATATGGGGCTAGTTAGTGACCTACTGTTATGATATGGGGGCTAGTTAGTGACCTACTGTTATGATATGGGAGCTAGTTAGTGACCTACTGTTATGATATGGGGGCTAGTTAGTGACCTACTGTTATGATATGGGGGCTAGTTAGTGACCTACTGTTATGATATGGGGGCTAGTTAGTGACCTACTGTTATGATATGGGGGCTAGTTAGTGTCCTACTGTTATGATATGGGGGCTAGTTAGTGACCTAATGTTATGATATGGGGGCTAGTTAGTGACCTACTGTTATGATATGGGGGCTAGTTAGTGACCTAATGTTATGATATGGGGGCTAGTTTGTGACCTAATGTTATGATATGGGGGCTAGTTAGTGACCTAATGTTATGATATGGGGGCTAGTTAGTGACCTAATGTTATGATATGGGGGCTAGTTAGTGACCTACTGTTATGATATGGGGCTAGTTAGTGACCTAATGTTATGATATGGGGCTAGTTAGTGACCTAATGTTATGATATGGGGGCTAGTTAGTGACCTAATGTTATGATATGGGGGCTAGTTAGTGACCTAATGTTATGATATGGGGGCTAGTTAGTGACCTAATGTTATGATATGGGGGCTAGTTAGTGACCTACTGTTATGATATGGGGGCTAGTTAGTGACCTACTGTTATGATATGGGGGCTAGTTAGTGACCTAATGTTATGATATGGGAGCTAGTTAGTGACCTAATGTTATGATATGGGAGCTAGTTTATTGTTACAGCACACTACCATTTCCACTCCCTATCTCCATGTGGCAGCAGCAACTCGGCCAGGTGCTGTGCCAAGCCTTGATAAGCACACAAGTGCGAGCAATCAGGGATCGACAATTAGTGAGAGAGAAGTGGACAGGAGCTTCTTGGCCGGCCAGTGTTTAGTGTCCTTAGTTTTGGACAGGCCTTTTTGTAAATATTTATTTTTAGCACCATAAACTGAACAACAATCTGCCTGGGCTGAACAACCAAGAAGTCAAGATGGAGCTGGCCCTGGACCCCAGGTAAGGTTGATGTCATATACAACATGGTCCACATACTCTGACTAGTATTACGAAACCAGCTAGCTAGCCTAATGATATTGCTACACTCGCTAAGTCTTAAATGAACACATTAAATCAGGTTACAGACCATATAGTTGGGCCTAGGACCCCTAGACTTAGCGAGTGTAGTAATCAGTAGGCTAGCTAGCTGGCTTCGTAACTCTACCATAACCTAATTTCACGAATACTGTATGGAGGGGATTTAAAGTAACTGTCCAGTGTTTCCAGATTTCTATTAAATATGACTTATAATTAGCTACAATATGATTTACATAATTTTCCTTCCAAAAGATTGGTAATTAAGTATGTAAAAAAAACAGCTTTTCTGTGTTAGAATGGTGTGGGCATATACCGGTCATAAAAAAAATATTCATGAGTAGACCGCTGATTTACCAGCTCATCCTCTGAGGAAATAACAAGCCTTTTTTTTTTTACTGTCTGAGACACAAGTTTGAGGTGTTTAAAAAAAAAAAAAATACACATTTTCCAATGTATGCTTTGGCCACAAATACGAGTCAACAACGTGGGTGGATAAGTCAACAACGTGGGTGGATGAGTCATCAACATTATTTGGGTATGAGTTAATAGTATATGAATTTATAAAAGTTAGATTTACACTGGGCAGTTACTTTAGGTCAGTCTTTCAGGCAATTAATGAGAATACACTAAGAAAAGACAGATTTAGATTGTCAATATTAGTGAAATATACTCAAAGTAAAATAGTTGATCCCTCTGGCATTACTAATTGTCTGCATATTGCAATACTTTTATATATACTCAAACATTATTGTTACTGGTAAATAAGAATTATGCAGAATATAAAATGTTACTTTTAATTCCTAGAGTGACCTTTAAAATAGTTGTTTTAACTCTAGATCATTGATGGTATCTACAAAAGCATTGTCAAAAGAAGGCTCTCGCATTCTAAATCAATACATTGAAAATACATTCTATAAATATCTGTACAAAGTCATCCCTATCACCCCAAAGCAAGACACAATTGTCATGAATGCCTCTGAGGTAAAATGTGTGTGTGAGGGTCCTCCTTCCTACTCTTTTGCTAACTATCTGTAGTGAGAGACCGGTTTATATCTATGCCGTTCTATATCAATGACGGTTTCTCTGTCTGGTCACAGCCAGTTCCATAAAGTGAGGTAAGAGATGTAGAAGAGCAAGGACAAAAAGGGCAAAAACCTTAGAAAACATTAAATGATGGAGAAAACCTGCCACTTACAGTGAACCGAAATGCTGCCTCCAAATAGCCCATATCATGCAACTAATCTCATGATTATGGCTTGTCCTGAGTCAGAGTGCTTTTATACAACCCATAGGAACCTGTCCAAACTATTATTTTGCTTGCGGGGAATAGGTAACCAGTCCCAACACTCTGTATAAACATACAAAAATAAGGCAAAATTACTAGACGCATTTTTAACATGGCAGTGTGGGATCCATCTTACAGCAATTGTCTGGCTTGTATATGTGACAGGCGACGATCTGTTTTAATTAACTATCCAGCATTGCAAACATCTGTTTATAACAGGAGGAGGAAGCAAGAAAAGTTTACTGAAAAATACTATTGGCTGCAACTGTGTTAAAATTCTGTACAGTAAGTGTAATCTTTGGTATTTGTAAAATAATTTCTCAATGATATGAAAGTAAAGTTCAAAAACGTTTCCAAAACCACATCACAAGCAGGGATAATTCATGTTTAGACAGAGCATCAGGACTGGTTACCTTCCCCATTTAGACAGAGCATCAGGACTGGTTACTTTCCCCATTTAGACAGAGCATCAGGACTGGTTACTTTCCCCATTTAGACAAGAGCATCAGGACTGGTTACTTTCCCCATTTAGACAGAGCATCAGGACTGGTTACATTCCTCATTTAGACAGAGCATCAGGACTGGTTACATTCCCCATTTAGACAGAGCATCAGGACTGGTTACCTTCCCCATTTAGACAGAGCATCAGGACTGGTTACTTTCCCCATTTAGACAGAGCATCAGGACTGGTTACTTTCCCCATTTAGACAAGAGCATCAGGACTGGTTACTTTCCCCATTTAGACAGAGCATCAGGACTGGTTACATTCCCCATTTAGACAGAGCATCAGGACTGGTTACTTTCCCCATTTAGACAAGAGCATCAGGACTGGTTACTTTCCCCATTTAGACAGAGCATCAGGACTGGTTACATTCCCCATTTAGACAGAGCATCAGGACTGGTTACTTTCCCCATTTAGACAAGAGCATCAGGACTGGTTACTTTCCCCATTTAGACAGAGCATCAGGACTGGTTACATTCCCCATTTAAACAGAGCATCAGGACTGGTTACTTTCCCCATTTAGACAGAGCATCAGGACTGGTTACATTCCCCATTTAAACAGAGCATCAGGACTGGTTACTTTCCCCATTTAGACAGAGCATCAGGACTGGTTACCTTCACCATTTAGACAGAGCATCAGGACTGGTTACTTTCCCCATTTAGACAGAGCGTCAGGACTGGTTACATTCCTCATTTAGACAGAGCATCAGGACTGGTTACATTCTACATTTAGACTGAGCATCAGGACTGGTTACATTCCCCATTTAGACAGAGCATCATGACTGGTTACTTTCCCCATTTAGACAGAGTATCAGGACTGGTTACATTCCCCATTTAGACAGAGTATCAGGACTGGTTACATTCCCCATTTAGACAGAGCATCAGGACTGGTTACATTCCCCATTTAGACAGAGCATCAGGACTGGTTACTTTCCCCATTTAGACAAGAGCATCAGGACTGGTTACTTTCCCCATTTAGACAGAGCATCAGGACTGGTTACATTCCCCATTTAGACAGAGCATCAGGACTGGTTACTTTCCCCATTTAGACAAGAGCATCAGGACTGGTTACTTTCCCCATTTAGACAGAGCATCAGGACTGGTTACATTCCCCATTTAGGCAGAGCATCAGGACTGGTTACTTTCCCCATTTAGACAGAGCATCAGGACTGGTTACATTCCCCATTTAGACAGAGCATCAGGACTGGTTACTTTCCCCATTTAGACAAGAGCATCAGGACTGGTTACTTTCCCCATTTAGACAGAGCATCAGGACTGGTTACATTCCCCATTTAGACAGAGCATCAGGACTGGTTACTTTCCCCATTTAGACAAGAGCATCAGGACTGGTTACTTTCCCCATTTAGACAGAGCATCAGGACTGGTTACATTCCCCATTTAGACAGAGCATCAGGACTGGTTACTTTCCCCATTTAGACAGAGCATCAGGACTGGTTACATTCCCCATTTAGACAAGAGCATCAGGACTGGTTACTTTCCCCATTTAGACAGAGCATCAGGACTAGTTACATTCCCCATTTAGACAGAGCATCAGGACTGGTTACCTTCCCCATTTAGACAGAACATCAGGACTCGTTACATTCCCCATTTAGACAGAGCATCAGGACTGTTTTACATTCCCCATTTAGACAGAGCATCAGGACTGGTGACTTTCCCCATTTAGACAGAGCATCAGGACTGTTTACATTCCCCATTTAGACAGAGCATCAGGACTGGTTACATTCCCCATTTAGACAGAGCATCAGGACTGGTTACATTCCCCATTTAGACAGAGCATCAGGACTGGTTACTTTCCCCATTTAGACAAGAGCATCAGGACTGGTTACTTTCCCCATTTAGACAGAGCATCAGGACTGGTTACATTCCCCATTTAGACAGAGCATCAGGACTGGTTACTTTCCCCATTTAGACAAGAGCATCAGGACTGGTTACTTTCCCCATTTAGACAGAGCATCAGGACTGGTTACATTCCCCATTTAGACAGAGCATCAGGACTGGTTACTTTCCCCATTTAGACAGAGCATCAGGACTGGTTACATTCCCCATTTAGACAAGAGCATCAGGACTGGTTACTTTCCCCATTTAGACAGAGCATCAGGACTAGTTACATTCCCCATTTAGACAGAGCATCAGGACTGGTTACCTTCCCCATTTAGACAGAACATCAGGACTCGTTACATTCCCCATTTAGACAGAGCATCAGGACTGTTTTACATTCCCCATTTAGACAGAGCATCAGGACTGGTGACTTTCCCCATTTAGACAGAGCATCAGGACTGTTTACATTCCCCATTTAGACAGAGCATCAGGACTGGTTACATTCCCCATTTAGACAGAGCATCAGGACTGGTTACATTCCCCATTTAGACAGAGCATCAGGACTGGTTACTTTCCCCATTTAGACAGAGCATCAGGACTGGTTACCTTCCCCATTTAGACAGAACATCAGGACTCGTTACATTCCCCATTTAGACAGAGCATCAGGACTGTTTTACATTCCCCATTTAGACAGAGCATCAGGACTGGTGACTTTCCCCATTTAGACAGAGCATCAGGACTGTTTACATTCCCCATTTAGACAGAGCATCAGGACTGGTTACATTCCCCATTTAGACAGAGCATCAGGACTGGTTACATTCCCCATTTAGACAGGAGCATCAGGACTGGTTACTTTCCCCATTTAGACAAGGGCATCAGGACTGGTTACTTTCCCCATTTAGACAGAGCATCAGGACTGGTTACATTCCCCATTTAGACAGAGCATCAGGACTGGTTACTTTCCCCATTTAGACAAGAGCATCAGGACTGGTTACTTTCCCCATTTAGACAGAGCATCAGGACTGGTTACATTCCCCATTTAGACAGAGCATCAGGACTGGTTACTTTCCCCATTTAGACAGAGCATCAGGACTGGTTACATTCCCCATTTAGACAAGAGCATCAGGACTGGTTACTTTCCCCATTTAGACAGAGCATCAGGACTGGTTACATTCCCCATTTAGACAGAGCATCAGGACTGGTTACTTTCCCCATTTAGACAAGAGCATCAGGACTGGTTACTTTCCCCATTTAGACAGAGCATCAGGACTGGTTACATTCCCCATTTAAACAGAGCATCAGGACTGGTTACTTTCCCCATTTAGACAGAGCATCAGGACTGGTTACATTCCCCATTTAAACAGAGCATCAGGACTGGTTACTTTCCCCATTTAGACAGAGCATCAGGACTGGTTACCTTCACCATTTAGACAGAGCATCAGGACTGGTTACTTTCCCCATTTAGACAGAGCGTCAGGACTGGTTACATTCCTCATTTAGACAGAGCATCAGGACTGGTTACATTCTACATTTAGACTGAGCATCAGGACTGGTTACATTCCCCATTTAGACAGAGCATCAGGACTGGTTACTTTCCCCATTTAGACAGAGTATCAGGACTGGTTACATTCCCCCATTTAGACAGAGTATCAGGACTGGTTACATTCCCCATTTAGACAGAGCATCAGGACTGGTTACATTCCCCATTTAGACAGAGCATCAGGACTGGTTACTTTCCCCATTTAGACAAGAGCATCAGGACTGGTTACTTTCCCCATTTAGACAGAGCATCAGGACTGGTTACATTCCCCATTTAGACAGAGCATCAGGACTGGTTACTTTCCCCATTTAGACAAGAGCATCAGGACTGGTTACTTTCCCCATTTAGACAGAGCATCAGGACTGGTTACATTCCCCATTTAGGCAGAGCATCAGGACTGGTTACTTTCCCCATTTAGACAGAGCATCAGGACTGGTTACATTCCCCATTTAGACAGAGCATCAGGACTGGTTACTTTCCCCATTTAGACAAGAGCATCAGGACTGGTTACTTTCCCCATTTAGACAGAGCATCAGGACTGGTTACATTCCCCATTTAGACAGAGCATCAGGACTGGTTACTTTCCCCATTTAGACAAGAGCATCAGGACTGGTTACTTTCCCCATTTAGACAGAGCATCAGGACTGGTTACATTCCCCATTTAGACAGAGCATCAGGACTGGTTACTTTCCCCATTTAGACAGAGCATCAGGACTGGTTACATTCCCCATTTAGACAAGAGCATCAGGACTGGTTACTTTCCCCATTTAGACAGAGCATCAGGACTAGTTACATTCCCCATTTAGACAGAGCATCAGGACTGGTTACCTTCCCCATTTAGACAGAACATCAGGACTCGTTACATTCCCCATTTAGACAGAGCATCAGGACTGTTTTACATTCCCCATTTAGACAGAGCATCAGGACTGGTGACTTTCCCCATTTAGACAGAGCATCAGGACTGTTTACATTCCCCATTTAGACAGAGCATCAGGACTGGTTACATTCCCCATTTAGACAGAGCATCAGGACTGGTTACATTCCCCATTTAGACAGAGCATCAGGACTGGTTACTTTCCCCATTTAGACAAGAGCATCAGGACTGGTTACTTTCCCCATTTAGACAGAGCATCAGGACTGGTTACATTCCCCATTTAGACAGAGCATCAGGACTGGTTACTTTCCCCATTTAGACAAGAGCATCAGGACTGGTTACTTTCCCCATTTAGACAGAGCATCAGGACTGGTTACATTCCCCATTTAGACAGAGCATCAGGACTGGTTACTTTCCCCATTTAGACAGAGCATCAGGACTGGTTACATTCCCCATTTAGACAAGAGCATCAGGACTGGTTACTTTCCCCATTTAGACAGAGCATCAGGACTAGTTACATTCCCCATTTAGACAGAGCATCAGGACTGGTTACCTTCCCCATTTAGACAGAACATCAGGACTCGTTACATTCCCCATTTAGACAGAGCATCAGGACTGTTTTACATTCCCCATTTAGACAGAGCATCAGGACTGGTGACTTTCCCCATTTAGACAGAGCATCAGGACTGTTTACATTCCCCATTTAGACAGAGCATCAGGACTGGTTACATTCCCCATTTAGACAGAGCATCAGGACTGGTTACATTCCCCATTTAGACAGAGCATCAGGACTGGTTACTTTCCCCATTTAGACAGAGCATCAGGACTGGTTACTTTCCCCATTTAGACAGATCATCAGGACTGGTTACCTTCCCCATTTAGACAGAGCATCAGGACTGGTTACATTCCCCATTTAGACAGAGCATCAGGACTGGTTACATTCCCCATTTAGACAGAGCATTAGGACTGGTTACATTCCCCATTTAGACAGAGCATCAGGACTGGTTACATTCCCCATTTAGACAGAGCATCAGGACTGGTTACATTCCCCATTTAGACAGAGCATCAGGACTGGTTACATTCCCCATTTAGACAGAGCATCAGGACTGGTTACTTTCCCCATTTAGACAGAGTATCAGGACTGGTTACATTCCCCATTTAGACAGAGCATCAGGACTGGTTACATTCCTCATTTAGACAGAGCATCAGGACTGGTTACATTCCCCATTTAGACAGAGCATTAGGACTGGTTACATTCCTCATTTAGACAGAGCATCAGGACTGGTTACATTCCCCATTTAGACAGAGCATCAGGACTGGTTACATTCCCCATTTAGACAGAGCATCAGGACTGGTTACTTTCCCCATTTAGACAGAGCATCAGGACTGTTTACTTTTCCCATTTAGACAGAGCATCAGGACTGGTTACTTTCCCCATTTAGACAGAGCATCAGGACTGGTTACTTTCCCCATTTAGACAGAGCATCAGGACTGTTTACTTTCCCCATTTAGACAGAGCATCAGGACTGGTTACTTTCCCCATTTAGACAGAGTATCAGAACTGTTTACCTTCCACATTTAGACAGAGCATCAGGACTGGTTACATTCCTCATTTAGACAGAGTATCAGGACTGTTTACCTTCCCCATTTAGACAGAGCATCAGGACTGGTTACATTCCTCATTTAGACAGAGCATCAGGACTGGTTACTTTCCCCATTTAGACAGAGTATCAGGACTGGTTACATTCCCCATTTAGACAGAGCATCAGGACTGGTTACTTTCCCCATTTAGACAGAGCATCAGGACTGGTTACATTCCCCATTTAGACAGAGCATCAGGACTGGTTACTTTCCCCATTTAGACAAGAGCATCAGGACTGGTTACTTTCCCCATTTAGACAGAGCATCAGGACTGGTTACATTCCCCATTTAGACAGAGCATCAGGACTGGTTACTTTCCCCATTTAGACAGAGCATCAGGACTGTTTACTTTCCCCATTTAGACAGAGCATCAGGACTGGTTACTTTCCCCATTTAGACAGAGCATCATGACTGGTTACTTTCCCCATTTAGACAGAGCATCAGGACTGGTTACATTCCCCATTTAGACAGAGCATTAGGACTGGTTACATTCCTCATTTAGACAGAGCATCAGGACTGGTTACATTCCCCATTTAGACAGAGCATCAGGACTGGTTACATTCCCCATTTAGACAGAGCATCAGGACTGGTTACATTCCCCATTTAGACAGAGCATCAGGACTGGTTACATTCCTCATTTAGACAGAGCATCAGGACTGGTTACATTCCCCATTTAGACAGAGCATCAGGACTGGTTACTTTCCCCATTTAGACAGAGTATCAGGACTGGTTACATTCCCCATTTAGACAGAGTATCAGGACTGGTTATATTCCCCATTTAGACAGAGCATCAGGACTGGTTACATTCCCCATTTAGACAGAGCATCAGGACTGGTTACTTTCCCCATTTAGACAGAGCATCAGGACTGGTTACTTTCCCCATTTAGACAGAGAATCAGGACTGGTTACATTCCCCATTTAGACAGAGCATCAGGACTGGTTACATTCCCCATTTAGACAGAGCATTAGGACTGGTTACATTCCCCATTTAGACAGAGCATCAGGACTGGTTACATTACCCATTTAGACAGAGCATCAGGACTGGTTACATTCCCCATTTAGACAGAGCATCAGGACTGGTTACATTCCTCATTTATACAGAGCATCAGGACTGGTGACTTTCCCCATTTAGACAGAGCATCAGGACTGGTTACATTCCCCATTTAGACAGAGCATCAGGACTGGTTACATTCCCCATTTAGACAGAGCATCAGGACTGGTTACATTCCCCATTTAGACAGAGCATCAGGACTGGTTACATTCCTCATTTAGACAGAGCATCAGGACTGGTTACATTCCCCATTTAGACAGAGCATTAGGACTGGTTACATTCCTCATTTAGACAGAGCATCAGGACTGGTTACATTCCCCATTTAGACAGAGCATCAGGACTGGTTACATTCCCCATTTAGACAGAGCATCAGGACTGGTTACATTCCCCATTTAGACAGAGCATCAGGACTGTTTACTTTCCCCATTTAGACAGAGCATCAGGACTGGTTACATTCCCCATTTAGACAGAGCATCAGGACTGGTTACATTCCTCATTTATACAGAGCATCAGGACTGGTGACTTTCCCCATTTAGACAGAGCATCAGGACTGGTTACATTCCCCATTTAGACAGAGCATCAGGACTGGTTACATTCCCCATTTAGACAGAGCATCAGGACTGGTTACATTCCCCATTTAGACAGAGCATCAGGACTGGTTACATTCCTCATTTAGACAGAGCATCAGGACTGGTTACATTCCCCATTTAGACAGAGCATTAGGACTGGTTACATTCCTCATTTAGACAGAGCATCAGGACTGGTTACATTCCCCATTTAGACAGAGCATCAGGACTGGTTACATTCCCCATTTAGACAGAGCATCAGGACTGGTTACTTTCCCCATTTAGACAGAGCATCAGGACTGTTTACTTTTCCCATTTAGACAGAGCATCAGGACTGGTTACTTTCCCCATTTAGACAGAGCATCAGGACTGGTTACTTTCCCCATTTAGACAGAGCATCAGGACTGTTTACTTTCCCCATTTAGACAGAGCATCAGGACTGGTTACTTTCCCCATTTAGACAGAGTATCAGGACTGTTTACCTTCCCCATTTAGACAGAGCATCAGGACTGGTTACATTCCTCATTTAGACAGAGTATCAGGACTGTTTACCTTCCCCATTTAGACAGAGCATCAGGACTGGTTACATTCCTCATTTAGACAGAGCATCAGGACTGGTTACTTTCCCCATTTAGACAGAGTATCAGGACTGTTTACCTTCCCCATTTAGACAGAGCATCAGGGCTGGTTACTTTCCCCATTTAGACAGAGTATCAGGACTGTTTACCTTCCCCATTTAGACAGAGCATCAGGACTGGTTACTTTCCCCATTTAGACAGAGTATCAGGACTGTTTACATTCCCCATTTAGACAGAGCATCAGGACTGGTTACATTCCCCATTTAGACAGAGCATCATGACTAGTTACATTCCCCATTTAGACAGAGCATCAGGACTGGTTACCTTCCCCATTTAGACAGAACATCAGGACTCGTTATATTCCCCATTTAGACAGAGCATCAGGACTGGTTACATTCCCCATTTAGACAGAGCATCAGGACTGGTTACATTCCTCATTTAGACAGAGCATCAGGACTGGTTACATTCCTCATTTAGACAGAGCATCAGGACTGTTTACATTCCCCATTTAGACAGAGCATCAGGACTGGTTACATTCCCCATTTAGACAGAGCATCAGGACTGGTTACATTCCTCATTTAGACAGAGCATCAGGACTGTTTACATTCCCCATTTAGACAGAGCATCAGGACTGGTTACTTTCCCCATTTAGACAGAGCATCAGGACTGGTTACCTTCCCCATTTAGACAGAGCATCAGGACTGGTTACCTTCCCCATTTAGACAGAGCATCAGGACTGGTGACTTTCCCCATTTAGACAGAGCATCAGGACTGTTTACATTCCCCATTTAGACAGAGCATCAGGACTGGTTACATTCCCCATTTAGACAGAGCATCAGGACTGGTTACATTCCTCATTTAGACAGAGCATCAGGACTGGTTACATTCCTCATTTATACAGAGCATCAGGACTGGTTACTTTCCCCATTTAGACAGAGCATCAGGACTGGTTACTTTCCCCATTTAGACAGAGCATCAGGACTGGTTACATTCCCCATTTATACAGAGCATCAGGACTGGTTACATTCCCCATTCAGACAGAGCATCAGGACTGGTTACATTCCCCATTTAGACAGAGCATCAGGACTGGTTACATTCCTCATTTAGACAGAGCATCAGGACTGGTTACATTCCTCATTTATACAGAGCATCAGGACTGGTTACTTTCCCCATTTATACAGAGCATCAGGACTGGTTACTTTCCCCATTTAGACAGAGCATCAGGACTGGTTACTTTCCCCATTTAGACAGAGCATCAGGACTGTTTACATTCCCCATTTAGACAAGAGCATCAGGACTGGTTACCTTCCCCATTTAGACAGAGCATCAGGACGGGTTACTTTCCCCATTTAGACAGAGCGTCAGGACTGGTTACATGAGCATCAGGACTGGTTACTTTCCCCATTTAGACAGAGCATCAGGACTGGTTACATTCCCCATTTAGACAGAGCATCAGGACTAGTTACATTCCCCATTTAGACAGAGCATCAGGACTGGTTACCTTCCCCATTTAGACAGAGCATCAGGACTCGTTACATTCCCCATTTAGACAGAGCATCAGGACTGGTTACATTCCCCATTTAGACAGAGCATCAGGACTGGTTACATTCCTCATTTAGACAGAGCATCAGGACTGTTTACATTCCCCATTTAGACAAGAGCATCAGGACTGGTTACACAGCCCGTGGGCAAAATAATAGTTTTGATGGGAGCCAAAATTACTATATAAATATATATAAATATATAAAATATAAATATATATAAATATTTGTGGCCGGGAAGAAGATTTAGGCCAGAGGATCATGTTAAACTCATGGTGTTCAGTTAAGCAGACATTAAATCATCAAAATAGTACAATACCTGATTAACTAGTCTAGCAGTTAGTGCTCTGGTGGGTAAAAAACAAAGACTCTCAGTCGGGATCAAGGTCTAAATCGGGATCAAGGTCTAAGTCGGGATCAAGGTCTAAATCTAAATCATTATTGACCAATAATATTTTGGGTTGAAAATAGCCTTTGTTTCTTTGGTATCCCTGAAAAGCCTCATCAATGTACTGTATCTTTGTAGATGAATGGATATTGGAAATCAATTGAAAGATGAGATGGACGTGAGGTATGGATGACACAATGGAATACAACATCTGTGTGGTCAATAGACAAACAGGTGGAATCTAATGCTGTTACCACATTATTTCAATATCATTTTGTCAACATGATTACACTAATGTGGGAAAGTAATCAACATATGCCTTATTGTGAGTGTTGGTCTGGAGACAATCTTACAGAATAATTCTAAATAGGTTTTTATGAAGACATGGTAGATGACACTTTGCTTCATACGCTCTAAAACAGTCTTTATAAACTCAACGGTGAAGTCAATTGTATGTAATTTGATGAAAAGACAGCATTGAGTTTGTATCCGTTTGGACAACTAAACTGCCTAATTGTCAAATCTGGACGCATATAATATACCTGTGACAGAAAACACTCGTCATTGCCAATGAATACCCCAAATCATTCTTCTATTTATTTTGACAATAGAAGTAGTACTCTATACTACTGCACAAACCCAGCAAAGCATGTTCAGTTATAGAATTTATTTCAATCAATGTTTGTGTGGCAGGGTGACCGTGAGTCACCACTAATGTCCCCCCGTGAACATAACAAATGGTTATGATGGAGTTTGAGGAAAGATAATTATTAAACAGTTTTAGAGGGAAAGAAAATGGAGCAATGAGCAAATGAATAAGACAGTGTTTATAGGCATGGCCCTCTGAAAGCAAGTACCCAAGCTCTCTCAGTATCTCAATATAAAGCATACCCAGTGGACAACCAGTTTTCTGGTTATCCCTCAGTCATGGCACAAGTCAGCATTATGCCCTGCTTGGACATAGTGATGTAGTACCACATTTCATCTTAAAAGGGAACACTGACAACACATTTCAGGCGTCTTGTTATTACTGAACATAATTATTGAGAATGTTATAGTCAGCCAGTCAGTCGTAACATCAGTTAAGCTCAAAATATCATTATTTGTGTTATTAAGGTGTTAATGTTGTGTGCAGTCACATAACGTTATATCTAATGTTTTACCACGACAACCTGGCTCTTGTACATCAGGTTCATTGGGAAAGCAACCAAGAGGTAGATGTTTCTGTTCTTGTGATTTTTAAATATTTGTTAAAGTTCCTAAAATAGCCCTTCAACCTTTGAACTTGACTATGAAGAACCCTTGGAAACAAGACAGAAACTGCCTCTTGATTGTATAAACAGTTGTACTGCAAATGACAATATGGGTTACGTACAGCATTGAGGATGTTGAAGGGCTCCTTGGATAAAGATGCTCATGGGCCTGAAAGAAAACACTGAATAGATAATAAAGCCTCTATGGATGGAGTCTCTGACTAGTCGATCCGTCAACAGGTGTATCTTACAGAGAGAACGGTCATCTCATAACACAGCCACAGGTCTGACAACACACATTTATTTGTATTTATCAAGTGTTGGTTTTTTTCATCACGAAGGCATATACTATTTTCTCTGTATATTACTTGTTATATATTTATATAGAAACAAAAATAAGGGTACATTTTTGCTGAATAAGATTGAAGAATACCAGCAAAGGGCAATGTAAACCATGTTCCATCAAACTTAGCTAAAAAGGTAACTTAACCTACCCTTTCCCACATTTCAACAGTAACATATTTGCATAGGCAAAATGAGATTAGCCCTTTTAACAGTGTATTTCCTGAATTCTTTATATATCTAAAAATCTTTTTCCAGTTGAACACAATTAAACAATCAAACAAACAAAAGTAAACTAGGCTAATCATCCTAACGCTCAATACATATTTTCTGTGCACATTTTGTTTACAGTGTTTTAGGCTTCAAGTAGATCTAAAAACAAAGTGTACATTGACAACTAGATGTGAAATAAAGGAACCAATATGAGAGGTAGTGAAAACACTAATGACACTCTTAAAGGAGAAACAAAGCAAATAAGGCCAATGCTTCTCTAAATCACATCAAATGACAATTTAGATCAAATTCATTCTCTGTCAACAAACCTCTGCCACCTTTCAAAGCCATTCATTCTGCATTGAAGTCAACATTTGAACAGATATGACAATATGGCTATGATATCGCCTCGTCATGAATAGTTAAATCCTTGTTGAAATGCCAGTAAAATTAACAACCATTTCCTTCCATGGAGTGAAAATAATTAGTTACTCAGAGTCAAGACAAGACAGTACACCCAGACAACACAATACTACTCTTCACCCATCGTAAAATGTTCATTTTCAAATCATTCAGAACCATTTTCCTACCCCCCAAAAATATGCTATTGGCTTCTCTTGCGGAACAGTTGCTCACCGTACAAATGTAAACTTGGTTTGATTGCACCATCATTTCAGTGTCTGGTTGGTCAAACATTGTGAAGTTACAGGTGAAATAACATCTAAACTGAGCAAGTAATTATTTTGTAAAATGTGAGTTGTCATTAATAGAGCGACATAAAAAGGTATCTTCTAACCACTGTGGTGCATGCATACTGGATCACTTTTACTGTGTCATTCACTCAAAATATAACATGTTCTCTGCACTGTATGCAAACACTGTTCAAATATTTCTATAAAGGTAGCTGAATGTGAACTAAATATAGGGAATGTTAGAATATAGTTGGATGTTCAAAATGGCTGATATCATTAGGCTATGCTATATGTTCATTTTTATGACGACAAAAATGGAAATACTCTACATCTGATCCAATTGCACTTCAATAACCTACAGTATATGGGCTTTATTAAAACTGGCCTTGGCACATGAACTTCAGGTAGTAAGACCTGATGGCAGAATGATGTTCTTACAAAACAGTGGTTTCCATGACACCTGAATATCATTACCCACCAGTGGTGATAACATACAACTCTCACAATATACTTTACTCACAGACCTCTGCACATCAACAGGTGACAAAGGCCTACAATAATTTGTCTATCTTTAAAAAACATTTTTTTAAAGAATGCACAAAATTTGAATTGAAAATACAGTACCAGTCAAAAGTTTGGATACACCTTCAAGGGTTTTTATTTGTAGAATAATAGTGAAGACATCAATACTATGAAATAACATATGGAATCATGTAGGGTAAAAAAAACATGTTTTAAGTTAAACAAATTAAATATATATATTTAATATGAGATTCTTGAAAGTAGCCACCCTTTGCACACTCTTGGCATTCTCTCAACCAGCTTCACCTGGAATGCTTTCCAACAGTCCTGAAGGAGTTCCACATATGCTGAGCACTTGTTGGCTGCTATTCCTTCACTCTGCGGTCCAACTCATCCCAAACCATCTCAATTGGGTTGGTGTTGGGTGATTGTGGAGGCCAGGTCATTGGATTCAGCACTCCATCACTCTCCTTGGTCAAATACCCTTACACAGCCTGGAGGTGTGTTTTCGGTCATTGTCCTGTTGAAAAACAAATGACAGTCACACTAAGCGCAAACCAGATGGGATGGTGTATCGCTGCAGGATGCTGTGGTAGCCATACTTGATAAGTGTGCTTTGAATTCTAAGTAAATCACAGACAGTGTCAACAGCAAAGCACCCCCATACCTCTTCCTTCATGCTTCACTGTGGGAACCACACATACGAAGATCATCCATTCCCCTATTCTGTGTCTCACAAAGACACGGCAGTTGGAACCAAAAATCTCACATCAGACCAAAGGACAGATTTCAACCGGTCTAAAGTCCATTGCTTGTGTTTCTTGGCACAAGCAAGTCTCTTCTTATTATTATTGGTGTCCTTTAGTAGTGGTTTCTTTGCAGCAATTCGACAATGACTCATGCAGTCTCCCCTGAACAGTTGATGTTGAGATGTGTTTGACTTGAACTCTGTGACGCATTTATTTGGGCTGCAATCTGAGGTGCAGTTAACTCTAATGAACTTATCCTCTGTAGCAGAGGTAACTCTGGGTCTTCCTTCCCTGTGGCGGTCCTCATGAGAGCCAGTTTCATCATAGCGCTTGATGGTTTTAGCACTTGAAGAAAGAACTCAGTTATTGAAATTTTCCAGATTGACTGACCTTCATGTCTTAAAGTAATGATGGACTGTCATTTCACTTTGCTTATTTGAGCTGTTCTTGTCATAACATGGACTTGGTCTTTTACCAAATAGGGATATCTTCTGTATACCCCCCTATCTTGTCACAACACAACTGATTGGCTCAAATCTACAAATTAACTTTTAACAAGGCACACCTATTAATTGAAATGCAAACCAGTTGACTACCTCTTGAAGCTGGTTGAGAGAATGCCAAGAGTGTGCAAAGCTGTCATCAAGGCAAAGGGTGGCTACTTTGAATATTCTCAAATATAAAATATTGATTTCATATGTGTTATTTCATAGTATTGATGTCTTCACTATTATTCTAAAAATAAAAACCCTTGAATGAGTAGGTGTGCCCAAACTTTTGACTGGTACTATATATATTTTAGACCTACAGTATATGTTCATGGGACATTAAAATGTAGACTCAGCGATATCGACACAGAAAGTAAACAGCATTGTGGGTTAATTTCCACAACAACTAAGAGCGTTGAAGCGCGAGGCTCAACTTCCCCACTGTTTTGGTCCCCTGGCTACCACGCTATAAGAGCGGGAACTGAACCCATGCACATGCGCAGATACTGTGTGTGACTGTGTAGGAGAACATCTTGCATCTCGCTCATTGCAATATCTATGGTGGCGATGTCATTTCGCTGAGTCTACCTTTACCATATTTAAAATGTTTGATACGTGTGTATCTGGACGGCAGGTACACACATTAATGCATGCCGCAATTTTAGGAAAAAGAACGAATTGTCTCAAGTCTCTATTCACCTCCCTTGACCATCCCTGGGAAGCAGAGAGACTGTTAAAGGCATGGGGTCAGTGATGTTCCAAGCATCTTACTGGCACCTCGCTAGCCAGGCTGAAATGGACAATCAGCAGTAGAAACAAAATAGCAAAGTGTTCTCCTCACCCGTTTCGTAAAAAGCTGAGGGATTCGGCTGGATGAATTTAACCACTCAAATTCATAAACAAGAGCAATAGATGCAAGGACTGACCATGCATGATACCAACATGACAGTTTGAACCATGTTTGAGGCTCTATGAACCATGTTTGGAGGCTATACAGTGTTTGTTTACATTGTTTACAAACATTGGAGTAAAACAAGCTTCTATTTTGGGTATTGATGGTGGACAACAGTTGAACTAAGCTCATGAGGCATTTATAAATTATATTCTTCAAGAATCAATGATCATTAATGAAAATCCAAAAATTAATGTAGCAATTGCTGATTGCCCCTTTAAAGACAGACACACACATCTGGTGAACAGGACTGTAAACCTCTAAACCACCTCCATAGAAAACACGATTCCACCAGGCATCTTCTGCTCTCAGCTGGGCTGTTCCTTAGCTGGCACTGACCCCCTTCAGTCTAAAACTAGCTACAGCTTTAAAACCAGAAGCCACATAGGCATACTTCATAATTCCATGTCTCTGCAATGCAGACCCCTCTTAGACCTCATGGCTATGCATCAGACATACCACCATCTCATACTTGACCTTCCAAATCAAGGCTTGATTACTACCATTTATATTATATGCAGTAGAAAAATGAAAAAGTTTACAGTTCTCTTTCATTTGAGAGCTTGAAAGTATTCATGATTTATTGTCTGAAACGGATTGAATGTTTGATTAGTTTTTTTTTCTCCAGCAATGATTCCAACCTCTGACATAACCTGTGCTTCTCTTAGATTGAGATGGTGAGGGAAAAGACAGGTAGAACTGTACTGTGTTTACTAAACTGTGGCTGTTACCATAACAAGCAGCGCTTGTGCCGCCTTTTCTCCTCAAGGCTTTGTGATTTCCCGTGGAAAGTCATGTTCATTAGATATTTAGCTGCCCGACCACAATTCCAGGCCTCCTTCTCTTTTAGAGTTGTAAAGAAGGCAAGTGCTTGGAAATTAACACTGCTGTAAAACTTTCAACCTTCTCAAAATCAACAACTGCAAGCTAATTGGCAAATATCGATATTCCCTTCACATAAAACATCAAGAGCTTGACAGGGAAATCCATAGAACAGAAGAAAATACATCTCATATTCAAGAACCTTTGCTGTCCACTGCTAACATACCAAGCCAGTGTAGGGCTAATTCCATTACCGTGTCACATGCAAAGTCAGTGATTTTCCTGCTCACCACAGTCAACTCTACAGCTTTCTTAAAAAGGGCATTGTTGTTGTACTGTAAAAAGTCTGAGGCATGGGACAGAATTTGAGAGAGAAAAATAGAGAACAAGAGAGAGAATGAAAGAGACCGAGCAAAAGGAGAACTCTCAAAAGTACAGTACAGGAACAATGGGTCTACCCTTCCTTTTGTTTGTCTTTGTAACAGTAGCCTGAGGAGCTCTTATCTGCAGTTAAACCAGGAACTAACCCTCAGGGCCACCTGCGAGCAGACAATTGAAATTGCTTAAACTATTCATTATTTTCTGGTTTTCAAAAAAGGAAAATATCTAACCCAGTTCTGGCACCTGATTGTCTTTCTGTTTTGTTTGTTGGGGGGTGGGTTACTTTAGGTGTCTAGGCAGGAGCTTCTCTTGCTGTCCAGAAGGTCTCTGTAAACAGAGGAGTTGAGGAAACGGGGGTAGGAGTCTCTGTGCATCAGGGTGTAGATCTGCAGCTGGGCTTCCTCGTACATCACGTTGTTAGGCTCCGCCAGGCTCAGGTTGATGCCTTCCCTCACCCGTGAATCTAGGCTCACCTGGGGGCAGAGGAGGGGGAGAGAACAGTGACAATGCAATCACTCAAAGAGCTACACGGTCATGTTATCAATGGAGAGAAGCTCACCTCCCACCACCTCCTCACCCACTTTGAGATGGGGGTTTCAATATGTCTTGGAATCAGACCTGGGTCAAATACATGCATGTCAAATATAGTCAAAATACTTGGGTGTACTTGCTTTAATTTTCCACAACGGAACCAATGGAAGTCCGTAAGTGCAACTCTAAAGTAACCCTACAGCTAAATCAAGAAACAATGTGATAGAGTAATACTAGGTACCAGTCAAACTGCTTCCAACCTGATGCCTCCTACCTCTTTCGGTGATAGAATGGAGACGTAGTCCTCATAGATGATCCTGGCTTTCTCATCGATCGCTGTCGGGTCCGTCTCCTTCTTCAGCTCCTCACAGGCCAGCCAGAACAACAGGTTCTCTTCGCTGTACTCAGAGCGCAGAAATTCTCGGAAAATCTCCCTGCCTTCTGAGGAGCGCATCACCAGCTCGAAGCTACGGGCCCAGGCCACCACCTCGTCTAGAGTGGGTTGCCTAAACACACGATACCAGGAACCCAGTGTCAGCAGTCTGGACTCTCACGATACACAGCAAAACAAACAGATTAGTGTGCTTGTCAGCAACAATGTCAGAACTGTTATTCCCCATACCTATTTTATTACCTAACTTCTTCCCAATTACAGTGAATTCAACATGTCAATACCTTCCACAAAGATGAAGTCGATCTCTCCTCCACTTTGAGCCAGGAGAGATTGACATGCATGTCATTGATGTTGTCTCTGTGTACATTTAAGGACCAGCCGTGCTGCCCTCTTCTGGGCCAATTGTATGTCCCTCTATGGGGCACTTAATTTTTACAACTGGGCAGTAGTCCAGTTGTGACAACTTGCTTTATTGATAGCAATATCAAAAAGCAGAGCAGCGCTTATTACGGACAGTCCTCTCCCCAGCTTAGCTACCATTGCATCAATAAGTTGAGCATGACAGTTTATACTCCAGGGTTACATATTGTACTGTAAGATGATGACACGTCTGCAAGTAGTCTCCACCTTAAGATTGATAGCCAGGTGGAGTGATTTGGAAAAATCCATTGTTATAGCGTGAACATTTTGAAATGACTAGCACTTGGCAAATATAGATCGGTCTAAGCAGACATGAAGAGACTGCAATACATACTTTGGTTAGCCACTGTAACCAACCAACTAACCATTCCATTTGGCTGACTTGTCCATGTACTAACAGAACACCTTAGTATGCTCCTAATTACTAGTGATGGGGTAAAACTTTTGATTGTTACATCTCGCAATATTATTTTTGGACGATATTTGACTCCAAGTACCCATATGTATTTTTATCCTATAGCTTGTTCTCCTTTTTAAATAGTGAGTCAACAAGTTTTCAGCACTTTCATTTCCATGACTGATCAAAACTCACAGTATTGAATTGCAATACATATCGTATCGGCACCTGAGCATTGTGATCATTTCATATCGTGAGGTCCCTGGCAGTTCCTAGCCTTACTAATTACCAGTTTGAACGGGAGTATCTTTGTCAGGACTTGTTTGACCTGAGAGTCATGGCTACAGGGACCCATTGAAATGTCATTAAAGGTTGGTAATAGGAGCAATTATGTGCAGGTCTTTCTGTTATTTTAATGTCTTAATCAACAAAACTTTATTTCTATTATTACAGTAGGACCAGGTGATCGGACCAGAAATCCATCTAGCTAGAAGAACAACATGAAGAATGAGTGTTCCGAGGTAGAGCCTAAGGTTGAATTCTGTGCCATGGCCCCAGCCGTGTGAGAACAGTATTTGGCTCACAGTTGTCTGAGCAGCCAGACAGACTACATCGTGTAAATCCGGTTGAATGCTGAAATCCAACAATACTACATATCACAGAAATAATAAGCACACAAAACACTGCAGAGCTGAACCCTATACTCTATATAATGGACCTGCTCCTTTGGGGTGGATGGAAATTATGTCCTCAGTTAACAGCTGTTTCAGTCAAATAACTGAAATCGTGGGAGAGGTGGAGAGAAAATAAAACTCATGCTCTAATTGGCTAACACAGCAAATGAGTGAGCAACACACAGGAATAGATATTGACACAGCAGCAACGCAAGGAGAGAAAATTAAATGGGCCAAAGCAGTAAATTGGACAAAATAATTAGACTACAACATTACTGGCATGGATTCTGGCAAATTTTTTGCATGCAATAATAAAATAATTTCCGGCATCCTTTCTTGAGGTAACCTGTCCTAATGTCTATGTACAATACCTGCAAAAACAAGGAAGAACAGAAGTGACCAATGGCCATTAACTTGTGACAACACGAAAACAAAAACTGTTTTCCCTGTCTGGCACTAACACTTTAACTTGTATGTTCCTGACTGTTTTGACTGTCACATGGTTGGCTCACCCAGCTACTTTCAGTTGAATGACTGTAAATTGCTCTGGATAAGAGTGTCTGCTAAAACAATTTGGTATTTTCTCAGAGACAACCTAAGGAAAAAGGCATAGCTGGCAACGTACTGCTCTTCCGTGGCTTCAATACTATCCATTTTAGTGCATGCCCGTTCGGAACCCTCCATGCGGTCCTCATTCCTGGAACAGGAGAAGCAGAAAGAGATTACTATTGCTTTCAAACCGTTTCCATATTCAAACATACTTATTCATATGGCAGTCTAAATGTTGTATCTTTGTTGAAACTACTGCCTGAGAACAGGTATGCATTCTTCTAACAACCAGTGAACGCTTGACATGAAAACAACCTGTGTGGGGAGTGAGGCTCCTTGCTATTTACAGTTCACAAAACCTTTACAAAATCCCTATGCAGGAAATGTACATGTTAAACACATGTTGGATACACAATAACAAACTATTGTAACACAAATGTAATTGCAACACATTAACAATGCATTCCGCCAGTCTTTCCTTTCACAAAAACCTGAAATGCTAGTTTGGAAGTGCATTTTTTTTGTTCCTAAATAGTTTACAAATGTATTGGAAAGAGGTAATCAAGTCATTTCACATGCCATGCAAACGGAGTGTACACATAGCAAATTTCAGATAGGGATGTATTGGAGAAACAGCTTGTTTATATGCCACTGTGTAAATACTGCTATGCACATTTGACTGACTTGAGCTTGGATGTAGCCTAGTATAGGCCTATTGTTTCAGCATGTGTCATACAATCATTACTTTAACACTAAACATCACAAAAATGGTGATACACAAATAGACAGACATCCATTCCCCCCCCCTAAAAAATACCTTCAGTATCCCTGATGAAGTCAGCAAGTTGATTTAACTACAAGTATTTAACAAATTAATAACAAGTAAAGAAGTGAAACCCAAATGGGATGCGTAGCCTATAAATCTACACATTTCCCAGTGTTTAGCCTTCACAGTATTGAGATCTGGGCGATAAGGCGAAAATATATCAACGTTAGGGATGTAAAAAAATAATAATAATAATTAAAAAACACTTAATAGTATCGTGAATTTTGAATTTTGTGTTATTTTTATTGTTTTACTTACATTGCTGCATGAGGGAGTCTGGCACTCTAATGCTGCCACTGTGGAGGGGATGAGATGGGAACAAACAGAGAGGGCGAGAGGGATGCCATGGCAACTTGGCTACAGCCAAGACTAGCTAACTTGTAGCAGCTACAATGTTATTTATCATCCCAAATAATAGTGCTCGTCTTGACTGGAGAAGCTATAGCTATCTAGGCTAATTGAGGCCACATGCTGCGCTTTCTCCCCAACCCCATTCCAATAAAACAACTGCCTACCAGTTGGTTGCTCGGTGTAGCCTACACTCATTTCGCTAACTTTTAATTTCCTAATTTCATTCCATCTTGCATTGAATTAGTGAACTCACTCTACAGAGCATATTTGTTGCTTTGATTGGCTAACATAAACAACAAGCTATACACGAAGGTTACCGGTCTTTTTATGGTGCGTACAGTGCACGTCAAAAAAAACTACATTGAAAGGTTTGTTGTTTTATTAAATAAAAAAATCTAAAATGGCATGGTATATCCTTGTACAGTGCATTCAGAAAGCATTCAGACCCCTTGACTTTGTTACATTACTGCTAAATGACTTAAATGTAAATGTAAATTACAGCCTTATTCTAAAATGGAGCAAATAGTTCCCCCCCTCAATCGACACAACACACCTTAATGACAAAGCAAAAACAGGTTTAGAAATTTGAGCTTTTTAAACAAAATGTTTTTTTAAATACAAGACTCATATCACATTTACATAAGTATTCAGACCCTTTACATAGTACTTTGTTGAAGCACCTTTGGCAGCAATTACAGCCTCAAGTCTTCTTGGGTATGACACTAAAAGCTTGGCAAACCTGTATTTGGAGATTTTCTCCCATTTCTCTGCAGATCCTCTCAAGCCCTGTCAGGATGGATGGGGAGCATCGATGCACAGCTATTTTCAGGTCTCTCCAGAGATATTTGATCGGGTTCAAGTCCGGGCTCTGGCTGGGCCACTCAAGGACATTCAGAGACTTGTCCTGAAGCCACTCCTGCGTTGTCTTGACTGTGTGCTTAGGATTGTTGTCCTGTTGGAAGATTGCCCCAGCCTGAGGTCCTGAGGGCTCTGAAGCAGGTTTTCATCAAGGACCTCTGTACTTTGCTCGGTCTGAGAGTCTTTAAGTGCCTTTTAGCAAACTCCAAGCGGGCTGTCACGTGCATTTACTGAGGAGTGGCTTCCGTCAGGCCACTCTACCATAAAGGCCTGATTGGTGGAGTGCTGCAGAGATGGTTGTCCTTCTGGAAGATTCTCCCAACTCCACAGAGGAACTCCGGAGCTCTGTCAGAGTGACCATCAGGTTCTTGGTCACCTCCCTGGCCAAGGCCCTTCTACCCCAATTGCTCAGTTTGGCTGGGCAGTCAGCTCTAGGAAGAGTCTTAGTGGTTCCAAACCTCTTCCATTTAAGAACGATGGAGGCTACTGTATTCTTGGGGCCCTTCATTACTGCAGAAATGTTTTGGTACCCTTCCCTAGAATGTGCCTCGACACAATCCTGTCTCTGAGCTCTATGGATATTTCCTTCAACCTCATGGCCTGGTTTTTGCTCTGACATGCACTGTCAACTGTGGGACCTTATATAGACAGGCGTGTGCACCTTTCCAAATTATGTCCAATCAATTGGATTTACCACAGGTGGACTCCAATCAAGTTGTAGAAACATCTCAAGGATGATCAATGGAAACAGGATGCACCTGAGCTCTACTTTGAGTCTCATAGCAAAGTGTCTGAATATATATGTAAATATGATATTTCAGTTACATTTTTTTATACATTTTCAAGTGTCTAAAAACCTGTTTTCACTTCATCGTGATGGGTGTGTAGATTGGTGAGAAAAAACATTTATTTAATCAATTTTAGAACAAGGCTAATGTAACAAAATGTGGAAAAAGTCAAGAAGCCAGATTACTTTCCGAATGCACTGTATGTAACAATTTCACAAGGAACGTTTGATTTCATTCAGAAAAAGCCTTTGTGTTAAAATAGGCCTATATATATTTATTTTTTTTTTGCTTCCAAAAATGATACTAGTCCCTAATCAGTATTTTTCTCAGCGATTTCCAATGGTCTCCATTTGGAAAGCTTGCTTTCCAGAAGTTATTGTGTTAGAAAGTTAGCTAGCAGTTCTCAGCTGTTAGCATTTTCTTACTGGCAATAAAAACAGATGACTGCCATAACTGCATTATTTAATGTAACAAATCAAACATTAAAATACACTTTTACAGTACAGTAAAAATCCACACCGGTGCGTGGATCAATACATGTTTCATACCAACTGAGCTTTCAGCTCTCCTCCCCAAACAAAGCTGTGCTGTATCTTTATTTCAAATCGGGGGAAATGATGTCATCAAATGAACTGACTGACTAACTTGCTGGGGAGACCACAGCCTAAACCAATAAAAAAAAGTGTCTCCTCTTATTTGCCTGGTTCTTCCAATCACAGGAATCTGGGCCTGCAGAATATGATCTTGGATCCCCATCTAATATATGGGAATTCCAACAGACACAGGCTTAAGGGAGGTGCCAAATCGCATAGCAGCAGGGAAGTACAGCGGTTGACACAGACACAGGGCATAGCCATAGTCAGATTGGATTGACTTCATCTCTAATAGCAGACTCCTAGTGCCATGCTGCTAACTGCTCCTATAATCCTCATGGGCTTCCGCTTCAGGTATAGCCTCTTGACACAGCAGCGTCTCTCCAAGAGCTTCAGATGACGAGTTCTTCTTATGTGCTTCCGCCTCAGGGACAGTCTCTTGTAACAGCAGTGTTTCTCTAAGTGATGAGTAGTTCCTCTTCTTTACATCAAAATTGTATAAATTAAACTAGCCATGGTCCAGTCAAACCTAATAAACCTAGACTATATCATATTTGTTTACAAACTACAGCCTGTGCACTTTGTGGACCTACACTACCGTTCAAAAGTTTGTGGTCAATTAGAAATGTCCTTGTTTTTTAAAGAAAAGCACATTTTTGGTCCATTCAAATAACATCAAATTTATCATACAGTGTAGACATGGTTAACATTGTAAATGACTATTGTATCTGGAAACGGCTGATTTTTAATGGAATACCTACACAGGCGTACTGAGGCCCATTATCAGCAACCATCACTCCCGTGTTCCAATGGCACATTGTGTTAGCTAATCTCGAGGGAGATTATCTGTGGTCTTGTATGTCTTCCATTTCCTAATAATTGATTTCTTCTAACCAAGCTGCTTACCTATTGCAGATTCAGTCTTCCCAGCCTGGTGCAGGTCTACAATGTTGTTTCTGGTGTCCTTAACAGCTCTTTGGTCTTGGCCATAGTGGAGTTTGGAGTGTGACTGTTTGAGGTTGTGGACAGGTGTCTTTTATACTGATAACAAGTTCAAACAGGTGCCATTAATACAGGTAACGAGTGGAGGACAGAGGAGCCTCTTAAAGAAGTTACAGGTCTGTGAGAGCCAGAAATCTTGCTTGTTTGTAGGTGACCAAATACTTATTTACCACCATCATTTGCAAATAAATTCATTAAAAATCCTACAATGCGATTTTCTGGATTTTTTTTCTCATTTTGTCAGTCATAGTTGAAGTGTACCTATGATGAAAAGGCCTCTCTCATCTTTTTAAGTGGGAGAACTTGCACAATTGACTAAATACTTTTTTGCCCCACTGTATAAATTGTTGTCCTGTTTAAAGAAGCAATAAAACTGACCACCTTTAGACTAGTTGAGTATCTGGAGCATCAGCATTTGTGGGTTAGAGTAAAGACTCCAAATAGCCAGAAAAAAATTACTTTCTTTTGAAACTCGTCAATCTATTCTTAATCTGAGAAATGAAGGATATTCCATGCGAGACATTGCCAAGAAACTGAAAATCTCGTACAACGCTGTGTACGACTCCCTTCACAGAACACTGCAAACTGGCTCTAACCAGAATATAATAGAGATAAGTACATTAGTGTCTAGTTTGAGAAACAGACACCTCACAAGTCCTCAACTGGCAGCTTCATTAAATAGTACCCACAAAACACCAGTCTCAACGTCAACAGTGAAGAGGCGACTCCGGGATGCTGGCCTTCTAGGCAGAGTTGCAAAGAAAAAGCTATGGATGCGGTCCAAACACTTAAAGACACACCCTCGTCCACTTGTGCCCTTGGGGGAATCCCCGTCTCCATCTTGGAGGGTGATCCAAATTATTAGTCAAACAAGGGACGTTTGCAACGTAAGCCCCTCAGCACTCGTTTTTAGTCGGCTTGCGAGTGTACAATTATGTTCACGCCGGGACCTGAAACTCCCCATAATTCAATTCGCGAAGAATGTACATCCGCTAAGAAAAGTCCACGAAAACTTAAAACAAAATTAATGTAGAAGTCAACCTACAAGTGTAAATAAAAATGAATGCAAATAAGTTCGAAATTGTGCTATTAATGCACATGACGGCACAAACACGTCTCGTAAGAAGTCAAGTTCCAGCTAGGCAGGCTAACTTTATTTAGCCAAATAATTTGCTAGCTATCATACAGTAGACGTATATTAATAATTCTATATTTAATATAAGAAGACATGCACTCAATTGACTGTAGCGCATCTAAAGCAACCACAAGCTACAGGTGGCTGAAAACAATCATCACGGGATGAACGAGTGACGAATTTCCGGCCAATGGCGGTCCATTTAAAAATCATTCATTCCTCCCTCACCCCTTGCCCTGCAAGTGTATACTTGTCAGACGTCATGATATGTCATCAGAAGTGTCCACTTCATTTGAGGGCTGAGGGGATAGGGTGTCTTAAGAGTTTGGACCAAATCCCATATCTCAGATTGCCCAATAAAAAGAAAAGATTAAGATGGGCAAAAGAGCACAGACACTGGACCGAGGAACTCTGTCTAGAAGACCAGCATCCCGGAGTCGCCTCTTCACTGTTGACGTTGAGACTGGTGTTTTGCGGGTAACTATTTAATGAAGCTGCCAAGGACATTTCTAAGTCACCCAAAACTTTTGAACGGTAGTGTATGTTACTCTGAAAGCATCTACCAGTGACAGGAAATTACCACAGGAACCCCCCCACCAATCAATTGAATTGAGCCATTCGTGCAGCTAGGTTCCAGGTTGAGCACTAAGCATTCAGAAAACCCCTCTTAATCTTCATCTGTACCCATATATGGCATGTCTCTTCCTACATTTGTTATCTCCCATTTAACTGCAAGTCGCACAGTGGTCAATATTAGCATCTTCATCAAAGTATCCTTTGTGCTGATATAATTGAGCTCACCAGCCACAGGCTCTTACACATGCTGAGCTGACTCTAAATATACATGTTCGTCACAGCTGTTTTGCATGTGATGTGAAGATGGGAATAAGCTGGCTGTTCCTAGACTAGATGAGGCCTCCATATTATTGGGGAGATTTGTGGGGGCTGCATATTAGAAACAGGGCCATAGTTCTGTAGACCTATATTGTGGGTTCACTGTCTAAGACTGACTTGGCTGCGGTGGAGTCCTCAAGCTTGCTTTGTTCAGCCCCCATCTTCCGCTTACAGTAGGTTCAAAAGATTCAAACTTGTCACTACAAGTTTACTTCATAAGTTGGGCCCACTTCATATTAGGGCTGGGCGAAATGGCCAAACTATCATATCAAGGTATTAAAAACAAAATTGGATGGCATGATGGTATTTCATGCTTTTGAATAATAAGTTGTAAATTTGCTGTTGGAATAATTCTATAGTTAGAATATAATAGTGGGCACTTTGAATAGTGTTGTTTGACATGACAACGAATGAAAATGCCAGGGTGGAGTTACTGTGACATGGTAGGAACCAAAGTTTTCATAAGTGTTTCCTTGGTGACCCTATAATCTTTGGCTAAATGTAATGTTTTCTCATGCTACTTCATATAATTAACATATTCATGCTTTTTGTATTCCTCTATGATATCAAAGATAATGTTGCACAAAAATGCTGATTTAGGTCTATACCATCAGTGGTATAATCAGGCTGTTTAGCTAATTACGTTTGCTCTGACTCAGTACATTAGCTAGCATTAGTGGCTAACACAATTTTGGCCCAACTTGCTAAGAAAAGACAAACTAGCTGTTTGCAGATGTAAGAAACAGACTAATAGTGTAATTCATTAATTAAGAAGCGAAGTGAAAACAGCATCGTTGTCATGAACATTGTTGCATGTGCTGCACTGACCATGCAGACTAGAGGTCAACCGATTTTGATTTTTCAACTTCGGTACCGATTATTGGAGGACCAAAAAAGCCGATGCCGATTTTATTTATTTGTAATAATAACAATTACAACAATACTGAATGAACACTTTTTTAAACTTAATATAATACATCAATAAAATCCATTTAGCCTCAAATAAATAAAGAAACAGGTTCAATTTGGTTTAAATAATGCAAAAACAAAGTGTTTGAGAAGAAAGTAATATTTGCCAATATGCAATATGTGCCATGTAAAATATGTGCCATGCAAAAAAGCTAACGTGTAAGTTCCTTGCTCAGAACATGAGAACATATGAAAGTTGGTGGTTCCTTTTAACATGAGACTTCAATATTCCAAGGTAAGAGGTTTTAGGTTGTAGTTAATATAGTATTTATAGGACTATTTCTCTCTATACCATTTGTATTTCATATACCTTTGACTTTTGGATGTTCTTACAGGCACTATAGTATTGCCAGTGTAACAGTATAGCATCTGTCCCTCTCATCGCCCCTACATCAACAACAGCCACACTCGAAGCATCGTGCTCCACAAAAGCTGCGGCCCTTGCAGCGCAAGGGGAATAACTACTCCAAATCTAAAAGCGAGTGACGTTTGAAACGGTATTAGCGCACACCCAGCTAACTAGCTAGCCATTTCGCATTGGTTACACCAGCCATTAGGCTGATAGGCTTGAAGTCATAAACAGCGCTGTGCTTGCGAAGAGCTGCTGGCAAAACGCACGAAAGTGCTGTTTGAATGAATGATTACGGCCTGCTGCTGCTTAGTCAGACTGCTCTATCAAAGACTTAATTATAACATAATAACACACAGAAATACGAGCCTTTGGTCATTAATATGGTCGAATCTGGAAACTATCATTTTGAAAACAAAACGTTTATTATTTCAGTGAAATACGGAACCGTTCGGTATTTTATCTAACGGGTGGCATCCCTAAGTCTAAATATTCTTATTACATTGCACAACCTTCAATGTTATGTCATAATTACGTAAAATTCTGGCAAATTAGTTTGAAAATGAGCCAGGCAGCCCAACCTGTTGCATATACCCCGACTCTGCGTGCAGTGAACGCAAGAGAAATGACACAATTTCACCTGGTTAATATTGCCTGCTAAACTGGATTAGTAGTTATGACTAATGATTATGATTGATTGTTTTTATAAGATAAGTTTAATGCTAGCTAGCAATTTACCTTGGCTTCTACTGCATTCGCGCAACAGGCAGGCTCCTTGTGGAGTGCAACGTTTAGAGCATTGGACTACTTAACTGTGCGGTTGCAAGATTGGTTCCCCTGAGCTGACAAGGTGAAAATCTGTTGTTCTGCCCCTGAACAAGGCAGTTAACCCACCATTCCTAGGCAGTCATTGAAAATAAGAACGTGTTCTTAACTGACTTTCCTAGTTAAAAAGGTATTAGAAAAAAAAAGATCTATATTTAAAAATCTGAAATCGGCACACCAAAAATACCGATTTCCGATTGTTATGAAAACTTGAAATCGGCCTTAATTAATCGTCCATTCCGATTAATCGGTCGACCTCTAATGCAGACTGAATGCAAGTGTCTCGAGGAACAACAAATGCACTCCTTGAGTGACAGGGGGCAGGGCTCGGTCTGTGTGTAAAGCATCATGGAGACAGAGAGAGCGATGATTCAAGTAGAGAGCTATAAAAATGGACGTTACACACAGCGTATCACATTTTACAATCCAAACATTCAAATACCTCTGTAGAAGGTAAAGTAAAAACCCAAACTGGTCCATGCATTAATACTGGTATATCGTAAAATACGGTATACCGGCCAGCCCTACGTGATATTACGTGCTCCTAAAATAATTTACTTACATCATGGTAGTTTTAGAGACAGATACCATGTAGTTATAGAATATAACATTATTACCCAATAGAAGTACTGTATTTACAGGATAACACATCCTTATCGTAGCCTTATAGCATAACACATCCTTATTGTAGCCTTATAGCATAACACATCCTTATCGTAGCCTTATAGCATAACACATCCTTATCGTAGCCTTATAGCATAACACATCCTTATCGTAGCCTTATAGCATAACACATCCTTATCGTAGCCTTATAGCATAACACATCCTTATCGTAGCCTTATAGCATAACACATCCTCATAGCATAACACATCCTTATAGCATAACACATCCTTATAGCATAACACATCCTTATAGCATAACACATCCTTATAGTAGCCTTATAGCATAACACATCCTTATAGCATAACACATCCTTATAGCATAACACATCCTTATAGTAGCCTTATAGCATAACACATCCTTATAGCATAACACATCCTTATAGCATAACACATCCTTATAGTAGCCTTATAGCATAACACATCCTTATAGCATAACACATCCTTATAGCATAACACATCCTTATAGCATAACACATCCTTATAGCATAACACATCCTTATAGCATAACACATCCTCATAGCATAACACATCCTCATAGCATTACACATCCTTATAGTAGCCTTATAGCATAACACATCCTTATAGCATAACACATCCTTATAGCATAACACATCCTTATAGTAGCCTTATAGCATAACACATCCTTATAGTAGCCTTATAGCATAACACATCCTTCTAGTAGCCTTATAGCATAACACATCCTTATAGTAGCCTTATTACATTTACATTTAAGTCATTTAGCAGACGCTCTTATCCAGAGCGACTTACAAATTGGTGCATTCACCTTATGACATCCAGTGGAACAGCCACTTTACAATAGTGCATCTAAATCTTTTAAGGGGGGGGGGGTGAGAAGGATTACTTTATCCTATCCTAGGTATTCCTTAAAGAGGTGGGGTTTCAGGTGTCTCCGGAAGGTGGTGACTGACTCCGCTGTCCTGGCGTCGTGAGGGAGTTTGTTCCACCATTGGGGGGCCAGAGCAGCGAACAGTTTTGACTGGGCTGAGCGGGAACTGTACTTCCACAGTGGTAGGGAGGCGAGCAGGCCAGAGGTGGATGAACGCAGTGCCCTTGTTTGGGTGTAGGGCCTGATCAGAGCCTGGAGGTACTGAGGTGCATAACACATCCTGATAGCATAACACATCCTTATAGCATAACACATCCTTATAGCATAACACATCCTTATAGCATAACACATCCTTATAGTGGCCTTATAGCATAACACATCCTTATAGCATAACACATCCTTATAGCATAACACATCCTTATAGTAGCCTTATAGCATAACACATCCTTATAGCATAACACATCCTTATAGTGGCCTTATAGCATAACACATCCTTATAGTGGCCTTATAGCATAACACATCCTTATAGCATAACACATCCTTATAGCATAACACATCCTTATAGTAGCCTTATAGCATAACACATCCTTATAGCATAACACATCCTTATAGTAGCCTTATAGCATAACACATCCTTATAGCATAACACATCCTTATAGTGGCCTTATAGCATAACACATCCTTATAGCATAACACATCCTTATAGCATAACACATCCTTATAGCATAACACATCCTTATAGCATAACACATCCTTATAGTGGCCTTATAGCATAACACATCCTTATAGTGGCCTTATAGCATAACACATCCTTATAGCATAACACATCCTTATAGCATAACACATCCTTATAGTGGCCTTATAGCATAACACATCCTTATAGTGGCCTTATAGCATAACACATCCTTATAGCATAACACATCCTTATAGTGGCCTTATAGCATAACACATCCTTATAGTGGCCTTATAGCATAACACATCCTTATAGTGGCCTTATAGCATAACACATCCTTATAGTGGCCTTATAGCATAACACATCCTTATAGTGGCCTTATAGCATAACACATCCTTATAGTGGCCTTATAGCATAACACATCCTTATAGCATAACACATCCTTATAGTAGCCTTATAGCATAACACATCCTCATAGTAGCCTTATAGCATAACACATCCTTATAGCATAACACATCCTTATAGCATAACACATCCTTATAGCATAACACATCCTTATAGCATAACACATCCTTATAGTAGCCTTATAGCATAACACATCCTTATAGCATAACACATCCTTATAGCATAACACATCCTTATAGCATAACACATCCTTATAGCATAACACATCCTTATAGCATAACACATCCTTATAGTGGCCTTATAGCATAACACATCCTTATAGCATAACACATCCCACATCCTTATAGCATAACACATCCTTATAGTGGCCTTATAGCATAACACATCCTTATAGCATAACACATCCTTATAGCATAACACATCCTTATAGCATAACACATCCTTATAGCATAACACATCCTTATAGCATAACACATCCTTATAGTGGCCTTATAGCATAACACATCCTTATAGTGGCCTTATAGCATAACACATCCTTATAGTGGCCTTATAGCATAACACATCCTTATAGCATAACACATCCTTATAGCATAACACATCCTTATAGCATAACACATCCTTATAGTGGCCTTATAGCATAACACATCCTTATAGCATAACACATCCTTATAGCATAACACATCCTTATAGCATAACACATCCTTATAGTGGCCTTATAGCATAACACATCCTTATAGCATAACACATCCTTATAGCATAACACATCCTTATAGCATAACACATCCTTATAGCATAACACATCCTTATAGCATAACACATCCTTATAGCATAACACATCCTTATAGTGGCCTTATAGCATAACACATCCTTATAGTGGCCTTATAGCATAACACATCCTTATAGTGGCCCATCTCCGCATTGAGTACCGCTTCCCATTGAAGCATCTTAGTGCAGGTGTGCAAATCTAGGATCCTTTTGGATCATAATTATATGGACAAGAGGTCCATATACCTTGTCCTGATGTGTAGAATGACAGTTTCAAAACGATAGTGTTTCTCAAGTCGTTCTGCCTTTGCCTTTCTCAGGTCAGTAATGCACACTAGGGACAATGTACAATGCAACTGACTGGCAGAACTCTCAGAAGTTGTGTTCCAAACATCAGTTGCCTCCAAACACATGACATATTCCCTCTACATCCAGGACATCAAAGAGTTTCTCAAAACCCCTATGTCTTCACAATAGATCATGGATGTTGATGGATGTATTACTCCAGGCTAATATGAGAACAGACTTATTCTAAGCCCTAAAATATGATATCAAATATTATATCATTTGTAGTCTTAGAGCTTTGTTTATAACCTTTGATCAGTTTGTAAATATATTAAATTACTGTTTGCTGATTTTGTCATCGTAAGCTTCACCCCCGTTATGTAAATGAAAGGACGGCTTATGAATACAATAATGGGATGATGTGCAAACTACAACCAATGATGTCCAGTAAAATGTACAATGTTCAATTCACATTAGCTCCACAGAAAGAGGAAGAGTATTAAGCATTAGTGATGGTAAAAAAAAACGAGTTACATATTGCAATATTATTTGTGGACAACATATCTCTCGTCTCCCTGCAGCAGACACACAGTGAGCAATATGTTTGGAACAGAAATCCCAATATCGAATCACAATATACAGTACCAGTCAAAAGTTGACACACCTTATTCAAGGGTTTCTTTATTTTTACTATTTTCTATATTGTAGAATAATAGTGACCCCATGAAAACTATGAAATAACACATAACGAATCATGTGTTAAACAAATCAAAATATATATTTGAGATTCTTCAAAGTAGCCACCCTTTGCCTTCAAGACACACTTAACGAGCATGACTACCACAGCATTCTGCAGCAATACTCCATCCCATCTGGTTTGCGCTTAGTGGAACTGTCATTTGTTTTTCAACAGGACAATGACCCAACACACCTCCAGGCTGTGTAAGGGCTTTTTGACCAAGGAGAGTGATTGAGTGCTGCTTCAGATGACCTGGCCTCCACAATCAACAGACCTGAACCCAATTAAGATTGTTTGGGATGGACTCTCAGGTGGTGCAGTGGTTAAGGGTGCTGTACTGCAGCGCCAGCTGTGCCATCAGAGACTCTGGGTTCGCGCCCAGGCTCTATTGTAACCGGCCGCGACCGTGAGGTCCGTGCGGCGACGCACAATTGGCCTAGCGTCGTCCGGGTTAGGGAGGGCTTGGCCGGTAGGGATGTCCTTGTTTCATTGGGCACCAGCGACTCCTGTGGCAGGCGGGCACAGTGGCGCACTAACCTATTTTCATGCTTGGAAAAATAACGTTCCCGTACTGAAAGGGGATATTTTGTCAGGACAAGAAGCTAGAATATGCATATAATTGACAGTTTAGGATAGAAAACACTAAAGTTTCCAAAACTGTAAAAATATTGTCTGTGAGTATAACAGAACCGATGTTGCAGGCAAAAGCCTGAGAAAAATCCAAGCAGGAAGGGACTCTTATTTAGAAGGCTCTGCGTTCCAATGCGTCCCTATTGAGCAGTGAATGGGCTATCAACCAGATTACTTTTTATATGGCTTCCCTAATGTGTCTAGTGTCACAATACATAGTTTCAGGCTTTTATTTTTTTAAATGAGCCTGAACGTTAACATTGCGTCAGTGGTCAGCTTAAGTCTCAGTGTTTGGTGCGTAAAGGACAAATGCGGCCATTGTTTCTCTCTCTCCTACTAAGAAGCCACCAGTCCCGGTTGATATATTATCGAATAGTTATTTGAAAAACACCTTGAGGATTGATTATAAACAACGTTTGCCATGTTTCTGTCGATATTATGGAGCTAATTTTGAATATTTTTTGTCGTTTTCGTGACTGCAATTTCCGGGCGATTTCTCAGCCAAACGTGAAGAACAAACGGAGCTATTTCGACTACAAAAATAATATTTTGGGAAAAAAAGGAACATTTGCTATCTAACTGTGAGTCTCATGAGTGAAAACATCCGAAGCTCATCAAAGGTAAACGATTTCATTTGATTGCTTTTCTGATTTCCGTGACCAAGTTACCTGCTGCTAGCTGGACAAATTGCTATGCAAGGCTATCGATAAACGTACACAAATGCTTGTCTAGCTTTGGCTGTAAAGCAGATTTAGAAAATCTGAGACGACAGGGTGATTAACAAAAGGCAAAGCTGTGTCTCAATATATTTCATTTGTGATTTTCATGAATATGAATATTTTCTAGGAATATTTATGTCTGTTGCGTTATGCTAATTAGTGTCAGATGACAACGGTCCCATTCACGGGGTGTCACTAGAGGTTAAGAAGCAGTGCGGCTTGGTTGGGTCGTGTATCGGAGGATGCATGACTTTCAACCTTCGTCTCTCCCAAGCCCAGACGGGAGTTGTAGCGATGAGACAAGATAGTAGCTACTAAAACAATTGGATATCACGAAATTGGGGAGAAAAAGGGGTCAAATTCAACAACAACAAAAAAAAAAAGATGGTTTGGGATGAGTTGGACCGCAGAATGAAGGAATAGCTCAGCATATGTGGGAACAAGGCGGTTGGAAAAGCATTCCAGGTGAAGCTGGTTGAGAGAATGGCGAGAGTGTGCAAATCTGTCATCAAGGCAAAGGGTGGAACTTCGAAGAATCTAAAATATATGTTTTGATTTGTTTAACACTTTTTGGTTACTATATGATTCCATATGTGTTATTTCATACTCTTCACTATTATTCTACAATGTAGAAAATAGTTAAACTTTTGACTGGTACTGTACATAGAATCGTAAAAGTCGCAACCTATAGAATTGTATGAATAACAATACATACAGTACCGTGAGTCGCAATAAATACAGTATCGTATCGGCACCTAAGTAGAGCGATAATATCGTATCGTGAGGGCCCTGGCAATTCCCGGCCCTAGTAAGCAGTAGTATATGGGAGTGTCTTATTAAATTATTTCCCCATGCAGCAGATAATTGGTCTGAAACATTGTTTATGCACCCATAGTACTGAAAACACTGAGCGGAAAAATACCTACAGTATTTCAGCATTCATTACCTTGATCTCTACACAATGCGATTGGCCTAAATACTGGGTTGATAAAGTGAATAATGTATGAATATTGGTCATTTTGACTTAAAGGGGGGACAACTCCCTCTAGTTTACACTACTCTTCCCCCACTTATATCAAAACATTTTTAGAGTGAGGTTGAAAGGGATGTGGTCATGAAAGTAATGTTTCTTATTCAGTCTATAGCAGGGACTTCAGGTTATTTGGAGAACCATGACCAATTGAAAATGGAGGAGACATGGGGACAGAAACCAGAAAGGGAGGTTTGACGTACCAGAGGCATTTACAACAACCACACCAGCACATGCAGCAGTTGTTGGGTCGTGGGTGGCCAGGCGCCTGGGGACGTCCTTCAATGTGTGGCTGCTGCCGTTTTCTCATGTCAACTCCGCTTAAACTTCGGGGCTGTGGAGAAAACCCAAACAAGCTGGTTAGGGACAATCCTATCTTCCTCATAGATGGATGAATATCACAACATTGGTTAGGGATAGTGATGCACTGATATCACATTTTTGGCCGATACTGATATCCAATATTTTCCTTGCCAAACCCCCCCTCGGATTTCCTTGCCAAACCCCCCCTCGGATACCGATAACTGATATTGAACATTTTAGCGGCCTTTTAAGCATTCCAGTACAGTTAAATAGATACACAACGGTCTAAGGCACTGCATCTCAGTGCAAGAGGCACCACTACAGTCCCTGGTTCGAATCCAGGCTTTCCAGGCTGTTCACCTAAATGACACTAGGCAAGTAAGTATAAGACACTAGGCAAGTAAGTATAAGAATGTAAGTATATCATTGACACTACCTCCACATGCAAAGACATGACCATGAGCAAAGAATAAAGTTCTGTACTTCCACAATGACAAGGAGGTACTGTCTAGAGTTTACTAAGCCTGCATGTGAGTAAAGGGTGTATAGCCTACAAGGCGTATATGTGAGTAAAGGTTATGTAGCCTACTAGGTCTATATGTGAGTAAAGGGTGTATAGACTACTAGGTCTATATGTGAGTAAAGGGTGTATAGCCTACGAGGTCTATATGTGAGTAAAGGTTATATAGCCTACAAGTGAGTAAAGGGTGTATAGCCTACAAGATCTATATGTGAGTAAAGGGTGTATAGCCTACTAGGTCTATATGCGAGTAAAGGGTGTATAGCTTACTAGGTCTACATGCGAGTAAAGGGTGTATAGCCTACTAGGTCTACATGCGAGTAAAGGGTGTATAGCCTACTAGGTCTACATGCGAGTAAAGGGTGTATAGCCTACTAGGTCTACATGCGAGTAAAGGGTGTATAGCCTACTAGGTCTACATGCGAGTAAAGGGTGTATAGCCTACTAGGTCTACATGCGAGTAAAGGGTTGTATAGCCTACTAGGTCTATATGCGAGTAAAGGGTGTATAGCCCACTAGGTCTACATGCGAGTAAAGGGTGTATAGCCTACTAGGTCTACATGCGAGTAAAGGGTGTATAGCCTACTAGGTCTACATGCGAGTAAAGGGTGTATAGCCTACTAGGTCTATATGCGAGTAAAGGGTGTATAGCCTACTAGGTCTATATGCGAGTAAAGGGTGTATAGCCTACTAGGTCTATATGCGAGTAAAGGGTGTATAGCCTACTAGGTCTATATGCGAGTAAAGGGTGTATAGCCTACTAGGTCTATATGCGAGTAAAGGGTGTATAGCCTACTAGGTCTATATGCGAGTAAAGGGTGTATAGCCTACTAGGTCTATATGCGAGTAAAGGGTGTATAGCCTACTAGGTCTACATGCGAGTAAAGGGTGTATAGCCTACTAGGTCTATATGCGAGTAAAGGGTGTATAGCCTACTAGGTCTACATGCGAGTAAAGGGTGTATAGCCTACTAGGTCTATATGTGAGTAAAGGGTGTATAGCCTACTAGGTCTATATGTGAGTAAAGGGTGTATAGCCTACTAGGTCTATATGTGAGTAAAGGGTGTATAGCTTACTCGGTCTATATGTGAGTAAAGGTTATATAGCTTACACGGCCTGTATGTGACTAGAAGGTCTATAGCTTACTAGGTCTATATGTGGAGAAAGGGTTTTCAATACTTACCCTACGAAGTCCGAAGCCAACCTGATAATGAATTGCACCCACCTGGTGTCCCAGGTCTAAATCAGACCCTGATTAGAGGGGAACAATGGAGAAAAAAATGCAGTGGAACTGGCTTTGAATTCCAAGGTGTAGTTTGAGGGCTCTATAGCCTACTAGGCCTATATGTGAGTAATGGGGAAGAAAACAAGCTAGCCTAAAAGGTTGCAGCGCAATAGCTGTGTCAGCGTTCAACACCATAGTGCACACAAAGCTCATCACTAAGCTAAGGATCCTGGGACTAAACACCTCCATTTGCAACTTGATCCTGGACTTCCTGACGGGCCGCCCCCAGGTGGTAAGGGTAGGTAACAACACATCTGCCACGCTGGTCCTTAACACTTGGGCTTAGTCCCCTCCTGTACTCCCTGTTCACCCACGACTGCATGGCCAAGCACGACTCCAACACCATCATTCAATTTGTTGACGACACAACAGTGGTAGGCCTGATCATCGACAACGATGAGACCTGGCAGTGTGGTGCCAGGACAACAACCTCGCTCTCAATGTGAGCAAGACGAAGGAGCTGATCGTGGACTATAGGAAAAGGAGGGCCGAACATTAACATCGTCGGGGTTGTAGTGGAGCAGGTCAAGAGTTTCAAGTTCCTTGGTGTCCACATCACCAACAAACTAAGTTGGTCCAAACACACCAAGACAGCTGTGAAGAGGGCACAACAAAACCTATTCCGCCTCAGGAGACTGAAAAGACTTAACATGAGTCCCAAAGGTCTACAGCTGAACCATCGAGAGCATCCTGAACGGTTGCATCACCGCCTAGGATTACAACTGCTCGGCATCTGACTAAGGCACTACAGAGGGTAGTGCGTATGGCCCTGTACATCACTGGGGACAAGCTTCCTGACATCCAGGACATATATACTAGGCGGTGTCAGAGGAAGCCCAAAAAGTTAACATCTCCAGTCCCCAAAGTCATAGACTGTTCTATGGGCTACCACATGGCAAGTGGTACCGGAGCACCAAGTCTAGAATCAAAAGGCTTCTTAACAGCTTCTACCCCCAAGCCATAAGCCTGCTGAAATATGAATCCACCCAGACTATTTACATTGACTGACCCCCCCATTTGTTTTTACATTGCTGCAACTCGCTGTTTATCATCTATGCATAGTCACTTTACAAATTACCTCTACTAACCTGTACCCCCGCACATTGACTTGGTACCGGTACCACCTGTATATAGCCTTGTAATTGTTATGTACATTTATTGTGTTACTTCTTGATTGATTCTTGATTTTTTTTTACATTAGTTTATTTAGTAAATCTTTTTTTATACTCTATTTCTTGAACTGCATTGTTGGTTAAGGGATTTTAAGTAAGCATTTCATGGTAAGGTCTACCTACACCTGTTGTATTCGGCGCATGTGACAAATACAATTTGATTTGAATATCTCCATTGTGAGAGCCAAAAAAAGTAGGATACAAAGTCAAATGTTTTACTTCCTATCAAGCACATTCGGTCAAACAACCCAAACCAATTAGGAGCCTATTGGGAACATCCCTAGTAAATAAGACGATCAAACGTAAAAAGACGTGAGCCAACAATGAAAACATTCTGGTACAATCACCACTATTATTAACATCCTGGTGCTGAATGGTACAATAATGCTGGTTTCAAATCAATCCCAAAGAACAGATTATAATTATAATAATCATAATCTGGGTGTGGAGCACGAGCCCCAAGTAGTAATAGAGATTATATATTTAGGCTAACCTTTAAAAATACATTTCCTCTCTGCCCTCATTTGAATCCAAAAACTATTAAATAAAGGATCATCTTACCTGCAAAGTCATCATTCAACTTTTGCTCCTTATTTATGGACACTATCAATGATCAGTGAGGAGGTTTCCTGTCTCTCTGAGTAGCCTAAACTTTAACATCCATGATGATACATGGACCAACAGGCCAAATATGCAAATCCTGAGTTGACCACTTGAGCAGCCATCGGTAATTCACCTTCCACCGGTGGAAAACATGCACATTGATGCAAAATACAGTGACAAACACCTTTGTTCTAGCTGGGGACACGTCCACGCCACTGAAAAGAAATGCAAATAAACTCTCCATGTGGAAACACAAATATAGGCTTAGCCAAAGAACCTCCTTTTCATTCTGCAACTCCATCACATTTTGGCCAGGATTAATTTTTTACTGTATTTCTACTGTCAAACGACAGTGATGAGAATTTATATTTCATTAGCCATTTGGGAAATGTACTGTCTTTGATCTTGCTATAGGACGATAAAGAGAAAATTACCGACACTAACATTGCCTTCCTCATTTTGCGTACATCGCAAACGTTTGATTGATTTTCGTACACAACATTCTTATAGATTTTTCGAAAACCATTATTTGGTCAGAAGTAATAACTTATGCATTATGTTGATTCATGCTATGAGAGTATCTGCCTGTGCCTGTTTCGCTGTTGGCTGCTGTGTGAGAGCTACTCTCACTCCCCCTCCCCTTGTGCACACAGTGTAGGGAGAGATGCAGTCCTACAACGTTTTTGTAGGACATTAGCCTACATTTACTGATTGATTAATCAATTAGCCTACATGTCTATACAGCAACAATATCATATTCAGAGTTAGCAGTCTCCTTCGTCTTGCTCACATTGAGAGCGAGGTTGTTGTCCTGGCACCACACTGCCAGGTCTCATCGTTGTCGGTGATCAGGCCTACCACTGTTGTGTCGTCAACAAATTGAATGATGGTGTTGGAGTCGTGCTTGGCCATGCAGTCGTGGGTGAACAGGGAGTACAGGAGGGGACTAAGCCCAAGTGTTAAGGACCAGCGTGGCAGATGTGTTGTTACCTACCCTTACCACCTGGGGGACGCTATCCGATGCGGTGCAGCCAACGGGTTTCTCCACGCATCGCGCCGACAGAAACAAACATCTCTCTGGTAAGAAGAGTGGCGGGGGCGTATGCCTCATGACTAACGAGACATGGTGTGATGAAGGAAACATACAGGAACTCAAATCCTTCTGTTCACCTGATTTAGAATTCCTCACAATCAAATGTAGACCGCATTATCTTCCAAGAGAATTCTCTTCGATTATAATCACAGCCGTATATATCCCCCCCAAGCAGACACATCGATGGCTCTGAACAAACTTTATTTAACTCTTTGCAAACTGGAAACCATTTATCCGGAGGCTGCATTCATTGTAGCTGGGGATTTTAACAAAGCTAATCTGAAAACAAGACTCCCTAAATTTTATCAGCATATCGATTGCGCAACCAGGGGTGGTAAAACCTTGGATCATTGTTACTCTAACTTCCGCGAGGCATATAAGGCACTGCCCCGCCCCCCTTTCGGAAAAGCTGACCACGACTCCATTTTGCTGATCCCTGCCTACAGGCAGAAGCTAAAACAAGAGGCTCCCACGCTGAGGTCTGTCCAACGCTGGTCCGACCAAGCTGACTCCACACTCCAAGACTGCTTCCATCACGTGGACTGGGACATGTTTCGTATTGCGTCAGATGAAAATATTGACGAATACGCTGATTCGGTGTGCGAGTTCATTAGAACGTGCTTCGAAGATGTCGTTCCCATAGCAACGATAAAAACATTCCCAAACCAGAAACCGTGGATTGATGGCAGCATTCGCGTGAAACTGAAAGCGCGAACCACTGCTTTTAATCAGGGCAAGGTGTCTGGTAACATGTCCGAATATAAACAATGCAGCTATTCCCTCCGCAAGGCTATTAAACAAGCTAAGCGTCAGTACAGAGACAAAGTGGAATCTCAATTCAATGGCTCAGACACAAGAGGCATGTGGCAGGGTCTACAGTCAATCACGGACTACAAGAAGAAACCCAGCCCAGTCACGGACCAGGATGTCTTGCTCCCAGGCAGACTAAATAACTTTTTTGCCCGCTTTGAGGACAATACAGTGCCACTGACAAGGCCTGCAACGAAAACATGCAGTCTCTCCTTCACTGCAGCCGAGGTGAGTAAGACATTTAAACGTGTTAACCCTCGCAAGGCTGCAGGCCCAGACGGCATCCCCAGCCGCGCCTCAGAGCATGCGCAGACCAGCTGGCCGGTGTGTTTACGGACATATTCAATCAATCCCTATACCAGTCTGCTGTTCCCACATGCTTCAAGAGGGCCACCATTGTTCCTGTTCCCAAGAAAGCTAAGGTAACTGAGCTAAACGACTACCGCCCGTAGCACTCACTTCCGTCATCATGAAGTGCTTTGAGAGACTAGTCAAGGACCATATCACCTCCACCCTACCTGACACCCTAGACCCACTCCAATTTGCTTACCGCCCAAATAGGTCCACAGACGATGCAATCTCAACCACACTGCACACTGCCCTAACCCACCTGGACAAGAGGAATACCTATGTGAGAATGCTGTTTATCGACTACAGCTCGGCATTCAACACCATAGTACCCTCCAAGCTCGTCATCAAGCTCGAGACCCTGGGTCTCTACCCCGCCCTGTGCAACTGGGTACTGGACTTCCTGACGGGCCGCCCCCAGGTGGTGAGGGTAGGCAACAACATCTCCTCCCCGCTGATCCTCAACACGGTCCCCACAAGGGTGCGTTCTGAGCCCTCTCCTGTACTCCCTGTTCACCCACGACTGCGTGGCCACGCACGCCTCCAACTCAATCATCAAGTTTGCGGACGACACAACAGTGGTAGGCTTGATTACCAACAACGACGAGACGGCCTACAGGGAGGAGGTGAGGGCCCTCGGAGTGTGGTGTCAGGAAAATAACCTCACACTCAACGTCAACAAAACTAAGGAGATGATTGTGGACTTCAGGAAACAGCAGAGGGAACACCCCCCTATCCACATCGATGGAACAGTAGTGGAGAGGGTAGCAAGTTTTAAGTTCCATGGCATACACATCACAGACAAACTGAATTGGTCAACTCACACTGACAGCGTCGTGAAGAAGGCGCAGCAGCGCCTCTTCAACCTCAGGAGGCTGAAGAAATTTGGCTTGTCACCAAAAGCACTCACAAACTTCTACAGATGCACAATCGAGAGCATCCTGGCGGGCTGTATCACCGCCTGGTACGGCAACTGCTCCGCCCTCAACCGTAAGGCTCTCCAGAGGGTAGTGAGGTCTGCACAACGCATCACCGGGGGCAAACTACCTGCCCTCCAGGACACCTACACCACCCGATGCTACAGCAAGGCCATAAAGATCATCAAGGACATCAACCACCCGAACCACTGCCTGTTCACCCCGCTATCATCCAGAAGGCGAGGTCAGTACAGGTGCATCAAAGCTGGGACCGAGAGACTGAAAAACAGCTTCTATCTCAAGGCCATCAAACTGTTAAACAGCCACCACTATCATTGAGTGGCTGCTGCCAACACACTGTCATTGACACTGACCCAACTCCAGCCACTTTAATAATGGGAATTGATGGGAAATTATGTAAATATATCACTAGCCACTTTAAACAATGCTACCTTATATAATGTTACTTACCCTACATTATTCATCTCATATGCATATGTATATTCTGTACTCTACATCATCGACTGCATCCTTATGTAATACATGTATCACTAGCCACTTTAACTATGCCACTTTGTTTACATACTCATCTCATATGTATATACTGTACTCGATACCATCTACTGTATGCTGCTCTGTACCATCACTCATTCATATATCCTTATGTACATATTCCTTATCCCCTTACACTGTGTATAAGACAGTAGTTTTGGAATTGTTAGTTAGATTACTTGTTGGTTATCACTGCATTGTCGGAACTAGAAGCACAAGCATTTCGCTACACTCGCATTAACATCTGCTAACCATGTGTATGTGACAAATAAAATTTGATTTGATTTGATTTTGATTTGATTTTATTTGATATAAGTGTTGAGTTCCCCCTTCTTCAGGTGGTGAATAAAACAACCTTTAGGCCAATAACGACAAAGAGGTTGGCAAATTCTCTATAGAACCAGAAATTAAATATTCTAATTCTGGATGCTATTTTTGACAGGTTGCGCATCGAAACATAAATCCTGATTTCCCTGGATATGTTACATGAAATAGCTAACTTTGAGGCTACCATCTGTTATCTTACTTGGCACTGAAAACTTTTGTCTTGAGCCCTGCCGCTAATGTAAGGTAACGGTCCATTAAAATACTGATTGTTATATCGTTGCATTGTTATCGAGCCAAATAGTAACCTTTATCACAATATTTTTTTTTTGTCCATATTGCCCAGCTTAAGCACCCCCCCACCCCCAAAAAATGGTATTGTAAATGATTGCTGAATTCTAGTTATCGCAAAAAAAAGGGTACATTTGTTGTCCATATTGCCCAGCGTACAAAATACAGCAGAGGTACAAAAGTACAAAATACAGCAGAGGAGGGATATTGGACTTACTCCCCTCAATGGGCCTTGGTTGGTTGTTTCAGTGGGAAGATCCAGAAAGCGTTTTGTGGTTGCCATTCCTTAATAGTGTGCTCTCAGTACTGGTCACTCATAGCAGCACAAATTATTTTGTTCAATGGCAAATATGATTATCTTTTTAAATCTAAAGCTAATTTACTCATTATTAACAGCTGGTGATCCTAGCCAGGCCTGCATCTTACATTTGAGGTAATGAAGGCTTAAAAACGGGGCTAGTAGGTTAATGTTGGCTTAATATGGTTAGTAGGGCACTATAGGCATAATTGGGCTAGCAGGGTAATGTAGACCCAATAGGCTTAGTAGGGTAATGTAGACTCAATAGGCTTAGCAGGATAATGTAGACTCAATAGGCTTAGCAGGATAATGTAGACTCAATAGGCTTAGCAGGATAATGTAGGCTTAATAGGGTTAATAGGCTTAGCAGGGTAATGTAGGCTTAATAGGGTTAATGGGCTTAGCAGGGTAATGTAGGCTTAATAGGCTTAATAGGGTTAATAGGGTACTGTAGGCTTAATTAATAGGGCCGATCTAAAGCAGCCTCCAAGGGTCCCGGCCCTCCTGCCACCCTCCAGTTTCTACCCATTCTGCAAACACTATTCCAGAGCAATTTATAGTAGTCTGTCAGATGCATACAGCTGAATAGAATTTTGAGAATTCAAATAGGAGCATACTGAATTTCCTTAAATGGTGGACAGATATATGTAGGATGAAACTTAGCATTCACATTCACTACTATAAGGACATGGAACTCTGCCCTAAGTAACCTACCATGAGAATTAGTCAGTTGTTTCCACAGACAGACACGGCAGGAGAGTCATGGCGCTGAGGTAAATGGTTGGTTGAACTTGGGTGGGTTCAGAAGTAAAGCACTAGGCTGCGTCTACAGAGTAGTATTGTTGTTCTCACCATCACTGATGGAGGGCCAGGTGGTGAGGAGGGATGAGGAGGACAGCAGTCTCCGCCCTGGGTCTCAGCAGAGCTCAGGGACTCAGTGGGTGGACCATTTGCAGTGTTGCGTGCAAGGGGAGCAAAAATATACCATCTGAGAAAAAGAACAGAAATACAGTGCATAGTAATATTGTACAGACAGATAGTAGGTTTATATTAACCTTTGACCATTAGGCCAGGAGTGTCAAGCTCAATTCCTGGAAGACCATGTGTCTGCAGGTGATTGATTAATTAAGGTCATTGATTAGTTAGGAACTCCCTTCACCTAGTAGTCTAGGTCTTACTTAATTGGTTAAAAATTAGAAATTAAATAAAAAGTGGAAACATGGCCCTCCAGGATTTGAGTTTGCCACCCCTGCATTAGGCCTACTTTTCACTCTGTGTTGATGAACTCCACCACAAATCCTGGTCGGTCTCTTATTCGACACCTCCAAAAATGAAACTGTGCATAATGGAGGCAATAGTCTAACAGTTTTCAAAAGTGACTGTTCTCACATGCGTTCTGTACTGCAGAACTACTGCAAACACATGACTGAAGAGGTCTAGATGGTCATATCCATGACAACTACAGAGATCCTTTCTCATCTGCTTCCTAACATGGCCTGGGGAGAGCCACTGACAGACCTCAGCAAGGCAGGGTACTATACAGAGGATCAGGAGGTTCACAATAAACACTTTATTCCATATACTTACAAGTCAAAGTTAACTCTGTCAGGAAAAAGGGTCTACTGGCCTAGGAATTTCAATCTGTCCCACTGCTATTTCTGATCCTCTGTATAGTACCCTCCAATCAGGCCCACTGCTATTTCAGCACCCTCTCCTCCAATCTGGCCCACTGCTATTTCAGCACCCTCTCCTCCAATCTGTCCCACTGCTATTTCAGCACCCTCTCCTCCAATCTGGCCCACTGCTATTTCAGCACCCTCTCCTCCAATCTGGCCCACTGCTATTTCAGCTACCTCTCCTCCAATCTGTCCCACTGCTATTTCAGCTACCACTCCTCCAATCTGTCCCACTGCTATTTCAGCACCCTCTCCTCCAATCTGGCCCACTGCTATTTCAGCTACCTCTCCTCCAATCTGTCCCACTGCTATTTCAGCTACCACTCCTCCAATCTGTCCCACTGCTATTTCTGATCCTCTGTATAGTACCCTCCAATCTGGCCCACTGCTATTTCAGCACCCTCTCCTCCAATCTGGCCCACTGCTATTTCAGCACCCTCTCCTCCAATCTGGCCCACTGCTATTTCAGCACCGTCTCCTCTATACTTCAGGTCCTATCCAATAAACAAAAAATAGACATACAGTACCAGTCAAAAGTTTGGACACACCTACTCATTCAAGGGTTGTTCTTTATTTTTTACTATTTTCTACATTGTAGAATAACAATGAAGACATCAAAACTATTAAATAACAGTTACCAAAAAAATTGTTAAACAAATCTAAATATATTTTATATTTGAGATTCTTCACAGTAGCCATTGTTTGCCTTGACAGCTTTGCATACTCTTGGCATTCTCTCAACCAGCTTCATGAGGTAGTCACCTGGAATGCTTATCCAACATTCTTAAAGGAGTTCCCACATATGCTGAGCATTTTTTGGCTGCTTTTCATTCACTCTGTAGTCCAATTGATCCCAAACCATCTCAATTGGGTTGAGGTCGGGTGATTGTGGTGGCTAGGTCGTTTGATGCAGCACTCCATCACTCTCCTTCTTGGTAAAATAGCCTTTACACAGCCTTGAGGTTGTTGTCCAGTTTAAAAACAAATGACAGTCACACTAAGCGCAAACCAGATGGGATGGTGTATCGCTGTAGGATGCTGTGGTAGCCATACTAGATAAGTGTGCCTTGAATTCTAAGTAAATCACAGACAGTGTCAACAGCAAAGCACCCCCACACCTCTTCCTTCATGCTTCATGGTGGGAACCACACATACGAAGATCCTCCGTTCACCTACTCTGTCTCACAAAGACACAGCGGGTGGAACCTAACATCTCAAATTTAGACTCAGACCAAAGGACACATTTTTACTGGTCTAATGTCCATTGCTCGTGTTTCTTGGCCCAAGCAAGCCTCTTCTTATTGGTGTCCTTTAGTAGTGGCTTCTTTGCAGCAATTCAACCATGAATGCCTGATTCACACAGTCTCCTCTGAACAGTTGATGTTGAGGTGTGTCTGTTAATTGAACTCTGTGAAGCATTTATTTGTGCTGCAATTTCTGAGGCTGGTAACTCTATTGAACTTATCCTCTGCAGCAGAGGTAACTCTAGATCTTCCTTTCCTGTGGCAGTCCTAATGAGAGCCAGTTTCATCATAGCGCATGATGTTTTTTGCGACTGCACTTGAAATTTTCAGGATTGACAGACCTTCATGACTTAAAGCAATGGACTGTCATTTCACTTTGCTTATTTGAGCTGTTCTTGCCATAATATGGAATTGGTATTTTACCAAATAGGGATATCTTCTGTATACCAACCTTACCTTGTCACAATACAACTGATTGGCTCAAACGCATAAAGAAGGAAAGAAATTCCACAAAGCACACCTGTTAATTGAAATGCATTCCAGGCGACTACCTCATGAAGCTGGTTGAGAGAATGCCAAGAGTGTGCAAAGCTGTCATCAAGACACATGGTTGCTACTTTGAAGAATCTCAAATAGAAAATATATTTTAATTTGTTTAACACTTTTTTGGTTACAACATGATTCCATAAGTGTTATTTCATAGTTTTAATGTCTTCACTATTATTCTACAATGTAGAAAATAGTACAAATAAAGAAAAACCCTGGAATGAGTAGGTGTGTCCAAACTTTTGACTGGTACTGTATGTGAAGAGTGGGCCTACCCAAACGGTAGCATAAGAAAATGTTCGACTAACAATAACATGCTGTTGCACATCCCCAGGACTCTCCTCAGTCCCAGAGGACTCACATCCCCAGGACCTCTCCTCAGTCCCATCCCCAGGACCTTTCCTCAGTCCCAACAGAGGACTCGCATCCCCAGGACCTCTCCTCAGTCCCAACAGAGGACTCGCATCCCCATGACCTCTCCTCAGTCCCAACAGAGGACTCGAATCCCCATGACCTCTCCTCAGTCCCAACAGAGGACTCGCATCCCCAGGACCTCTCCTCAGTCCCAACAGAGGACTGGCATCCCCAGGACCTCTCCTCAGTCCCAACAGAGGACTGGCATCCCCAGGACCTCTCCTCAGTCCCAACAGAGGACTGGCATCCCCAGGACCTCTCCTCAGTCCCAACAGAGGACTGGCATCCCCAGGACCTCTCCTCAGTCCCAACAGAGGACTGGCATCCCCAGGACCTCTCCTCAGTCCCAACAGAGGACTGGCATCCCCAGGACCTCTCCTCAGTCCCATCCCCAGGACCTTTCCTCAGTCCCAACAGAGGACTCGCATCCCCAGGACCTCTCCTCAGTCCCATCCCCAGGACCTTTCCTCAGTCCCAACAGAGGACTCGCATCCCCAGGACCTCTCCTCAGTCCCAACAGAGGACTCGCATCCCCAGGACCTCTCCTCAGTCCCAACAGAGGACTCGCATCCCCAGGACCTCTCCTCAGTCCCAACAGAGGACTCGCATCCCCAGGACCTCTCCTCAGTCCCAACAGAGGACTCGCATCCCCAGGACCTCTCCTCAGTCCCAACAGAGGACTCGCATCCCCAGGACCTCTCCTCAGTCCCAACAGAGGACTCGCATCCCCATGACCTCTCCTCAGTCCCAACAGAGGACTCGCATCCCCATGACCTCTCCTCAGTCCCAACAGAGGACTGGCATCCCCAGGACCTCTCCTCAGTCCCAACAGAGGACTGGCATCCCCAGGACCTCTCCTCAGTCCCAACAGAGGACTGGCATCCCCAGGACCTCTCCTCAGTCCCAACAGAGGACTGGCATCCCCAGGACCTCTCCTCAGTCCCAACAGAGGACTGGCATCCCCAGGACCTCTCCTCAGTCCCAACAGAGGACTCGCATCCCCAGGACCTCTCCTCAGTCCCAACAGAGGACTCGCATCCCCATGACCTCTCCTCAGTCCAAACAGAGGACTCGCATCCCCATGACCTCTCCTCAGTCCCAGAGGACTCGCATCCCCAGGACCTCTCCTCAGTCCCAACAGAGGACTCGCATCCCCAGGACCTCTCCTCAGTCCCAACAGAGGACTCGCATCCCCAGGACCTCTCCTCAGTCCCAACAGAGGACTCACATCCCTAGGATCTCTCCTCAGTCCCAACAGAGGACTCACATCCCCAGGATCTCTCCTCAGTCCCAACAGAGGACTCACATCCCCAGGATCTCTCCTCAGTCCCAACAGAGGACTCATCCCCAGGACTCTCCTCAGTCCCAATAGAGGACTCAAATCCCCAGGACTCTCCTCAGTCCCAATAGAGGACTCAAATCCCCAGGATTCTCCTCAGTCCCAATAGAGGACTCAAATCCCCAGGACTCTCCTCAGTCCCAATAGAGGACTCAAATCCCCAGGACCTCTCCTCAGTCCCAACAGAGGACTCAAATCCCCAGGACCTCTCCTCAGTCCCCCAACAAAGGACTCATCCCCAGGACTATCCTCAGTCTCAATAGAGGACCGCTCTGAATAAGAGCATCTGCTAAATGTAAAAGTAGATCCACAAATGGGCACAATTATACATTTGCGTGCAGTCTAGGTAGCCTACGCCTACTTCTATGCATAAATCAGGTGCGTGTCCTTGCTCAACACTGACAAGAGCGCTTCAAACAAAAGACAATGAGTAAATGGAATGAAATAAACTAAAACTTGTTCATCACAAGTGTAGCATAGGTTGTGAGCTCTGCAAAAAAAACATGTCCACTCAGACAATGAGAACCGCAAAATACTGGTATAATAAAATAATGAATGCATTAACAGAAATGACCCTAACCAAACAAACATTGTAGATTGGAAATGGGGATTAAGAGTAAATGTACTACTGGTGATGAGGAATTGATCGACAAACAATCAAAGAACATACAATTCACACAATGAAATTGAATTGGTGCGCATGAATTGGTGGGAGAGAGCGCATTAGACACAACTTGTGCATCCCCTTCTACTTGACCTGACATTCCAAAGACACATTATCTTCACACATACTGTAGGCCTAAGGAATACACTTACAAAAGGTGTCATGTCCAAAGCAGTAGCTATTTTTTTTAAACAAATGCAATTTCACTTATTTTATCAACTTTATCAAATTGCTTGGCGTGCCAAGGCAAATACTGTCTTACTTGTCAGATGCCAGTCTTAAGAGTGATGGACTGTGCCATCCAAGCACAAATAAGGCTGGGGTCTCATGTGCCATGAAAAAAAAAAGTGTGTCTATTCTACAATTTAATGTAATTATTGTTATTATTTTTAAATCTGTTGACCAACAGCCTATCAACTAAAACAATCGACTAGATGGGGTCAGCCCTACTTCATTAACATCTCAACTTCATAAACACTGGTGGATAGCTGTGAGTGGAAAAACAAGCTCTGGGAGCCCTTTCAGGCAAGCCATGAAATATGACTGACTGAAAAAAACGTATTTGAGACTTGGCCTCCTACTTCGTAATGTCCAAAATGCATGCAGTTTTTCTACTTTAACTGGTCAAATAAAGTCTGTACTCCAACATTTAGACATGAAGGATCTTTATTTTTTTTAAATATTTTTAAAAAAATACATTTTATTTTTCATGATCAGGTTGACATTCCCAGGAAATTGACACGGTATAGTCCATCATCACTACAGTACTGTCAATTAAATAGCTAGACTGGAATGAATGCATGGCAATTTTACATCATGGCTGTTTGTGTGATAGCCTATGGCATTTTCTCAATTGGGCATAAGTCCGTCCTCTCCTTGGCTCCTCCGTCCTTCTATCCTCTGTGGCGCAGAAACGGAGTCGCTATATTGTAGGAGTGTCAATACCATTGAGATATATATAGGACTCTAGATGGATATAATTAATTTTAGCATGGACATTGCCATCATTTTAAAATAGTTAACTGTGTTGGGATTCTTATTAGAGGTCGACCGACTAATCGGAATGGCCGATTTCAAGTTTTCAAACAATCGGAAATCGGTATTTTTGGGTGCCGATTTTTTAAATACCTTTATTTAACTAGGCAAGTCAGTTAAGAACACATTCTTATTTTCAATGACGTCCTAGGAACGGTGGGTTAACTGCCTTGTTCAGGGGCAGAACGACAGATTTTCACCTTGTCAGCTCGGGGGATGCAATCTTGCAATCTTACAGTTAACTAGTCCAATGCAATAACAGCCTGCCTCTCTCTCGTTGTACTCCACAAGGAGACTGCCTGTTACGCAAATGCAGTAAGCCAAGGTAAGATTCTAGCTAGCATTAAACTAATCTTATGAAAAATAATTAATCATAATCACTAGTTAACTACACATGGTTGATGATATTACCAGATATTATCTAGCATGTCCTGCGTTGCATATAATCTGACTGACCATACAAGTATCTAAGTATCTGACTGAGCGGTGGTAGGCAGGCGCGTAAACATTCATTCAAACAGGACTTTCGTGCGTTTTGCCAGCAGCTCTCCGTTGTGCGTCAAGCTTTGAGCTGTTTATGACTTCAAGCCTATCAACTCCCGAGATGAGGCTGGTGTAAGCGAAGTGAAATGGCTAGCTAGTTAGCGCGCGCTAATAGCGTTTCAAACGCCACTCGCTCTGAGCCTTCTAGTTGTTGTTCCCCATGCTCTGCATGGGTAACGCTGCTTCGTTGGTGGCTGTTGTCGTTGTGTTGCTGGTTCGAACCCAGGGAGGAGCGAGGAGAGGGACGGAAGCTATAGTGTTACACTGGCAATACTAAAGTGCCTATAAGAACATCCAATAGTCAAAGGTTAATGAAATACAAATGGTAGAGGGAAATAGTCCTATAATTCCTATAATAACTACAACCTAAAACTTCTTACCTGGGAATATTGAAGACTCATGTTAAAAGGAACCACCAGCTTTCATATGTTCTGAGCAAGGAACTGAAACGTTTGCGCATATTGCACTTCTCCAACACTTTGTTTTTGCATTATTTAAACCAAATTGAACATGTTTCATTATTTACTTGAGGCTAAATAGATTTAATTGATGTATTATATTAAGTTAAATTAAGTGTTCATTCAGTATTGTTGTAATTTTCATTATGACAAATAAAAAATAAAAATGTAAATCGTCCGATTAATAGGTATCGGCTTTTTTGGTCCCCCAATAATCGGCATTGAAAAATCATAATCGGTCAACCTCTAATTCTTATGGTTTGATCAGTCAATGATCATAACATTGCCTTCTTTAAATTGGTTTCCCTAGATAGTAAATGGCTTTGAGCTATATTACCGACATCTAGTGGCCACAGTAAATGACTGATACAGAAGATTTGTTTCAGGTTTCCAGCACTGCAGGTAAATCACTAATATTAGCTTTATGCTTTTTTTCAAATGCACAAATCTACTTTAAAAAAATGGAGGTAGCCTCAATGTCGCTGCCCAT